>NC_134152.1:28012500-29262500 GCF_033958435.1 Carettochelys insculpta
TGTTTGCAACAAATCTCAATGACTCATTAAAAAAAAGTTGCTGCATAAAAATAACTTTGTTTTACTGCAATTTTGGCAGAAGTGTGTTTCAGAACCAGAGTACAAAACCAGTTGTATTTTCCGGGTGAGCAGGCCCTGAAAATGAAAATTACTGTGTAACAAACAAAACTTCAAGCAGACTAAAAGCACCAAAACCAGGTGCTTTTTATCATTAGAAAACAAAAGAAATATCTTTCAACAAACAAAATATCACCATTATTCAGTCACTGCTTAGATATGTCAGAGAAGTGGCACTGTCCATCAGAACAATTTGTGCTTTTTGGGAATTTTACTGAGGGATTGAACATAAATCCCCAGTCAGTGGTTTTCCCACCTCTGATTCTTCCCTCTAATAACAAATGTGCATTTTAAAATTCCAGATGAATTAAAAGTCTATTTAAAGTTCCAGTCCAATTTGGAACCATTCACAGACCAATTTGAAAATCCAGCAGTGTGAAACGATCTTCACTTGTGTATTCAGGTGGGAAGTTCATTAAGAGGGCCTTAAGCCTGAATTTGAAAATGAATAATTTAATTACCAGAGTGCTACTACTTCCCTGGCTCTATTTTAATTAATTAGTTACACACAAAAAATCGGGACAACAGCATCATCCAAGTTGATGGGACATGGAGTGATGTCTGCCTCTCTCTGACTGGCTGATTCCATCTCCATCACAAGCTCAGTGCAAACATTCTAAATTCTAAGAAATCTTAATAGATACATCAGTATTTTTTCTAGTCACAAAAGGTAGGATGCCAGAGGGCAGACAGAAATTTCAATTACAGATTGGTTCATTTTTTGGATAAAGCCACCATTACATGATAGCCCTCTGCAAATGTGCAGAAATCCAACTTGATCAAAAGATATTCCTCAGCTGTCAACATCTACAAAGCCAGATTCCAGTCCAGTAATACTGTCAAACATGGTTAAGAAACCTATGGGAAAACAGAGCCACAAGGAGATATATAAATCCAGAAAGTATAGAACACATATGGCTCTTAATGTATGATGTGTACCATTGTAATCCTTGGAGACTAGACACACAAACAAATACTGTCAATCTGGAAAGTTCTACTGTTATATACTACTTTCAGAAGAAAGGCAAAATTTGAATAATAAAATCCTCCCCTGCATGTTTCAAGTCACATACAACCCAAGATGAACAACAATGCAAGACCCAGCCACTGCTTGACATGATACAGAAATCCTCTCCTCCCACTAAATTTACTGGTTAGGTTTAATCTACTGTTCCAAACCTGAGCTCAATGAAAGGTTTGTTATTTTTAATTACACCCTCTCTCTCTCTCTCTCTCTCTCTCTGTGTCCGTCCGTCCGTCAGTCAACGTTTTGACCTGCTCTTATAAAACCTGAGTGCACTGTTGTATTTTCTGATTTGATGCTCAATCTGACCACAATTCCTGCCTAGTTTCCTTGTTAGCACTAATAAAAAGTATTTGCAATCCATATAAAGGAGTAGCACTTTAGAGAGATACATGTCTAGACACATGCTCATGCTCAGTTGCAGTATTAGAGTCAAATGAATAAGTGAAAGCAGAGGAAGAATATAGCAATGTAAATGCCCATTTGGGCAGACTGTCCATTTCTTCTGCATTCAGTGGTGTTAAGCAGGAAATTGAGGTAGGTCTGCTCTGGCTTTCAGCCTCAGGTTAATTGTGCTGGTCAGTTAAAACTTGGGTGCTGCTAAGCTGATTGTCCAAGAGAAATAAGTTGTGCAAGTTCATTCCTATGGACTGAATTTTGGCATTCACAGTCTACCACACAGTAAGAAATCCAATATTTAAACTCCTTAGAAATCTTCCAACACACCACAATCTGGACTTGTCCAAGCAAAAATTGAGTCACTAAGAACGAATTGGTATTTCTACCACGAAGTACAGTGACAACAAGAACAGCTGTCCTCTATAAACAGGTGGACAATATCAAACTTTCCCTCCCCAGTGACACAAATAGCATTCAAAACCAGGTTTCTGGCACTTAACTCCATTATGACTAACACCAGACATTCTTCTATACTGATGACACTTCTGTTTTTTAATGCCACTCACTCAAACCAAACTGTAATCTGAAAAATTAAAATTTCCCCAAGTTCCCTAGTTCATCTGAATGCTGAGCATGCTGGCACTTTCAAAAATCTTTGCAAGTTCAGTGTCAATTTTCTTGGCCTTCACACAGAAAACTTGCTGCCGTCTAATAGCCCCAATACTTCTTGACCCTACCTCTGAATGAATCGACAGAATCCGAGTCCTGAACTGCTGAGAAACTCTCCTCATACGTTGCTCTCACCTTCTGCTCTTAAATATAGTCTTAGTGATGCCATACTTAGCCTTTCAAAGAACAGAAAAGACAGACAACAAATAGAGCTGCTAAGATACATTTTAATAACCTCCTTAAAATTGCAAAAGCAGCCATGAGCTCTCCTTCAATGAACCATAAAATTATCATTTTTCTATCATTGAATCTTTTCAGTAACCAATCTAACACCCAACGAATTCTGCAAAATGCACCACAGAAGGCAAACAAGAACGGAGAAATTCTGTTCTGTGCAGCCAGTCGTGGAAAAGATCACAGGGCCAAGCACAGTGCAAGATGTTTAAAAAAAGGAAAGTATGTGTGTAATGGTGGGGGGAGGGGAATGTGGGTCATGCAGCAACTTAAAAGGGACAGCAGATCGGAAGGAAAGTGCCAACAGTTCACTGCCAATACATACTATTGATGTTAGAAGTACTGTTTAAAAAAAAATAGGAAGAGGATGCCAGATACACCCAAAAAGGAAAACACAGGAGACAAGCAACTGCAAGAACTACACAAGCAAAAGTATAGTTCACATGCCACACGCTACCAAAGAGGTGAAAGAAACGCCAGCGATACAGTTGTTAAAGGAAGCTAAAGAAAAGTTATTCTCCAAATCAGGATCCAGACATTATACAACCTTGACAAAGAATCTGCCTATCTGCAAATTTTTCTTTCCCTTCTTTCTTCCCAATTTTATGAATCAACACTTGACCATGAATGGCCAAATAATAGTCCATCATGATTTCAAGCTACCAGCTTGAGAAGAGTAAAATATTCTTGCCTGTAGCCCACCTGCATGGCCACATCACTTCTGAGCCTCATCAGAAGTGAAACATATGTTGAAACAGCTTGGGACAAAACCACCCACCTGCCCACTCTACACTAACTCTAATGTCCTAAAGAAGCACTGGTCTAGTCATCACCTACCATTCAGCCTTTCATAAACCCTAAATTACCAGAAAGAAAAAGCTCATGTCACACCACTCTCCTGCGTACAGCGAAGTCTTCAATCACACGTTTCAGCACCCCTCCAAGAGAACTCAGTTAGTGTACATAAAAGAATAGGAATGAATTCAGTAATATTGTGTACCGCCAGTTATTACAGGTTCCATCTCCCTGGTCTGGCACCTCGGGACCTGAGTGGTTGCAGACCAGGAACTTTGCTGAACCAGGAAGCTCATTCCACTGCTGACCTCTAGCCTCACTCCCAGTCACCACACACTTCCCTGCCCCAGATTCCTGGACCTGCACTGGGCTGCAGCAGGCCCTGACTCCCTGGCCCTGACTACAGCTCTCTGGCCATGGGCTGCCACTCTCTGGCTCCCAGCAACAGGTCACAGCTTCCCAGCCCCAGGTGTGGCTCCCTGGCTCTGGGAGGATGCTGCTGTCCCCCATCTTCCAGTTCCCAACTCTCAGAGCTCTGGGGATCTCTGGTCCAGTGGTGTCCATGGTCACATCAGACCACATATGTTGCTGGTCCAGAGAGTTAGATTTTAGGAATTCAGCCTGATTGCCTTTCTTATGACCCCAAACTGGTAAATTACTATGATTCACTGGAATCAAAGCCCAATTTACGTCAGGAACTTTTACCTTCATACACAGTTAGCGGGGGGCTGAAGGAATTGCCAGGTTCCTGGGCAAGGTGGGAGGTTGGCTCCATGCTCCCAGAAGGAGCAGAACCCAAGGTGGAAGGAGAGACCTTGGGTGTGGGCTACCCCATCCCCTCTCCCCTACATCAGCCCTTCAGTGCTTCAGGGGGTTTTAAATGGTGATTTAAAGGGCCAAGGGCGCTACCCATTGCCACAGTAGCAGCAGTGGCCAGGAGCCCCAGGGCTCTTTTGAATTTCTAAGCCCCAGAGCAGCTGTCCCCTTCACCCAGGCCATCAGTAGGCCTAAGCGATCAACCTGATGCAACAATGGTACTATTCCCACAGAAACAGACAACACAAACATTTTTTATGCCACAGCTTCAGATCCTATGGAAACATAGTGTAATACACTAAAGGGGTTCTTTAACAATTTGATGGTCATAGTGACCCTAATCTCAACAATGGTCTGAATCTTCTCTAGAACATCTTAGTTTCTAGAATCAATTAACATACTTGTTTCTTCGAACAATGCCACACCATCCAGAAATTAGTACTGTCAACCCACCTAATAACACTTCCCACAGTGCAAATGGACACAGGAAGAACAAAGCTGATGGTTGAAGGTACGGGGACCATGAGACAGACAGAAGTTTATTTTGTCTGTATCAACCAGTTTGAACCATTAAAGGCTTTTACTACACTAGAAAAATGTGATCAAGAGGCCTGATCACAAGAGGGGGGACAGGAGCCTGTCCTACCACTGTACTGCTCTTCATGACTCGAAGGGAATCTGAGTTTGAAACAAAATTTTAAAATGGGGATAATACTAACCTCTAAGTGAGAGTTGTGAGAGTTAATCAGTTCATGCTTGTGAAGTTGTTTAAAAATAAGCAGCCTATATAATTGTGAAGATTTGCTATAATTAGTAGCAAACAGCAGTCTGGTCTAAGGAGCACATTGACAAACATTTTCAAATTAATCTCAGGTGGGTCAAATTTTTTAGTGAGTGGTGTAACGGTCTGGTGCAAAGAGTTGCAGTGCACTTTTGATTTCACCCAGCCAAATGGTCATCAGGCCATATTCCGGGTGGTCTTGAACTCTGACTTCAAAGTGTATTTGGGTATGTATGTGTGGCTGGTACATAACTCTAGGTAACCTAGCAGAATTTTTGAATTTGGTATAAATGGATGCTTTTAATTATGTGTATATGAAAAATAACACTAGCAAACGAGGAATCAGGAGTGTTTTGATTGTAATGAGGTGATTTACATGAGATTAGCTCAATGTGTTAAGTGATATAGGACGCAACTCAGTGGAGGAGCTGAGTGATTTGTTCAATGTGACACAGCCAGCCAGAAACAGAGCCCAGCTTCTTTGCTTCCTAGTCCTGCACTTCAGCCAAAGGGCCACACTTAACTGGGTCTCCTTGGCTATCGAAACCTTTGGGCCTCATATAATTATTCCCAGGAGAAACAGTGATTGAAGGGAAAAGCTGGCCAATATTTTCCCACCTCTTCCCCATAGCCATATGCCAATAAGGAAATACAAAGCATCTTCAGAGAATTTGGCATGCTGAAAAGTGAGAACTGGCAGTCTCCCATGCCCCCCCAGGTTGCTATAACAGTCATCAGGGACCAAGGTTTATGTAGGCCTTGGGAGCCTGGGCATTTGAAAGCAAAATTCCCAAGAAAGGAAAAATGAAGGTAAAACACCCCAAGCAAACAAAAGGGAGTACAGAGTAAACCTGTTCTCCTCACTCGTAACAAACAGCCTTTCTGCAGCTGGCTTGATTTGCCCCATCTAATTCTAATTCAAAATGCCTCACTGTCACTACAATTTTTATTTTGAAAACAAAAAATCAGAACAACTAAAACTAAGCTGATAATGAAAAAAACCAAAGACTAAAATAATTACTAATCAAAAGAGAAGCCCATGTATGTGATGGCAAAGCCACCGGACAGCGCTACCCAGTAATTTTTCTCCATGTCACCTCTGATGAGTTTTATATTTCTAACATTTCATCAATTTGCATCACCAAATTCAATTTGCATCCACAGATAAACAGAGAACAGTAAATACTCTCATCTGACCTTGAAGTGTGAGAGAGAAAATTGCCCTCACAATTTCAATTCAATCCCAACCAGGATGAATAATGCAATTTGCCCCATCAGTTACCAACCCATAATCACACACTTGTACGCTGGAGGAACATGCTTTCATGCCAGGCAGGAGGTGAAGACAGCCAATCCCTGACACTTTTTTCCTGTGCTTTCACCAGCCTTGCTACACTTCCCACCAGAATTATTCCATCCAACTGTCTGCTCACAGAGTGATAATGCCTCAAGAGAGGTATCACTGCACACCTCTGCCTGCAGAGTCTCAGCTGATTTACGTGTTCAACAAGTGGAACCTGAGGGGGCCATGTCCCACAGAGAGGTTATTTTCTCTTCCTTTTCACAATTCTCTGTTAACAGCACTGGAAGAAGGGGATAAAATGGGGATCAGCCATGGCCACCTCATTGGAGACAAACCCTCGCAGGGAGCTTTCCCCACTATAGTCACTCAAACCCAGGCAGTGCTTTCTCCCACAGGAAAAAACTTGCAGAGAGGAGCCAGTCCAAGACTTGAGCTAATAAAGGAAATCACAGAAACCTTTAACAATCAGAGCACTTAATCTATGTGTCTGGAAGACTCTTTTTTACCTTGTAATGACTCGTTGTTATACCTTCTCCCTCCCTGTCTCCTCACTTCAGTTTTATCCCATACCTGCCTCTCTCACTCCTCTTTCTCTCCTGCCCTTTCCCCTTTCCCCCTCGGCCCTCCTTCCCTTTCTTTCAGCTTAGGAGATCCCCACACATCATCAAAAATGTAGAAGAAACATGACATTTGGTCCTGTCAGTTTGTATACTTTGCTTGTGTGTTCAACCTCTTCCCACACCCAGTAGATCTTTTCTATTTATCTTTTAAACTTTTTGAGGCCAGATATTGTCTATTATTGTATAGTGCATGGCACTATGCAGCCTCATTCCTGGCTGGACATTCAGTATGACCATAATAAACATGATTAGCTGTATTATAATTATTAGCTGGGAATGTCTTTGTACTGCCCAAAATCTGATAAATACTTTTCTTTCCCTTCAACAATCAGTTGCACAACTCAATTCCACAGTGTCCATGTAAAGAGGAGATGCACAAGGCAGGTAGCTGGGAAGCTGGTGCAAGGGTGGGGAGGGCGCTCAAAGATTAAGAAAAACTGAAGAAGGTCTAGAGTTCTTTTATGTCTAAATAATACCTCAAGCAAGCGGAGAAACATCTTTCGGAAAAAGGCAGCAGACTTGAGGAGGCTGGGGACATGAAAAGGGAGGGGACTGAGAGCATGAGGAAAGAAGAAGAATAAGCTGTCTGGAGGTTGGGAATGAAAAGGGGAGGGCAATGGGAAAACAGAACCGACATGTCAGTAAACGAACCGGTTAAAATTCTACACTCTTGACAGCATGATAATAGCTAATTTCAATAAAATAAAGAGAGGGCCAGAAAGTGTTTGAATGATAAAAACGAAACTTTAAACCCTCTATTGCAATCTAATGACAAGGAGCCCTCACAGACTCATGACTCATTACTGCTTCATGAAGGCGCTACATGATTGTTTGCGATGACCTTTTCCAATCAGACTTCATTTCCAATGCGTATTATAGCATTCCAGCATGAAATAAGCATCATACATTGCTGTTTACTCTTTTTTTTTTTTTTTTTTTTAAGCTGAGTGCTTTTCTTGGACTACTGAGTGCATTTCTAGAAACAAAATTCTCTGAATGGATACTTCAAAACTTATTCTTTAAGGGATGGGAACATAATCATAATTCTGAGTAAAATGCAAAATTGTTTCCAAGGAACTAATCATCAGCCTTCTCCTTCTAAAAGCGTGGTTCAAGATGCAGTAAGTATGCTGATCATAACTAGACTGACCAGATGTCTCAATTTTGTAAGAGCAGCCCCAATATGCAGGACGCTGTCTTATATTGGTGCCTATTACCCTGCACCCTTCCCAGTTTTTCACATCCGGTGTCCCTTATCCCAATATAGTTGCTAATAAATATCTGTACATAACAGATAACCAATGCACAATTAGGCAACATTGTCAGTATTTGTCCAGAATAAATGGTTAGTGTTCACATGCAGAGATGGTTGGGTAAGCATCTACAATAAACACACACACACACACACACACACACACACACACACACACACACACACACACACACACACACACCCCAGAGATACTTATCTCACAGAACTGGAAGTGACCTTGGTAGGTCATCAAGTCCAGTCCCCTGCCCTCTTGGCAGGATTAAACACCATCCTTTTTTGTTTTTTTCATCTCTATTTAGCCCCAAGATCCCTAAATAGCCCCCTCAAGGATTTAGCAGGCCAACGAGCTATCCCTAACCCCACACCTAGCTAACTACTAAAAAACCCCACACCTAGCTGACTACTAAAAATTCATATCTATTGTCAACATTTTCTGCCCTTCACTTTCACAGGACCAAATTCACTTCATTACATCTCTCTCCTAACCCATCACCCCCTCTTCGCCCCCAAACATCAAAAAGGTCATTCGCATGTTTGGACAGCAATGACTGAAGTCACTTGATGAATTTTATAGCAAAGCAGTCCAGAGTAACAGTAGCTGCACTAAATATAACAGCACAGCAAGATGTTGTGCTATTTCAACATAATGAATGAAGACTATTAAAAAAATAAAAAACAACTCACCTTCAACAGATGCCCCTAAAGTCTGCTGTGTCAACCACTGGCCAACTCTGGATTTTACAACATGCACCTCACTCCAAAGAAAGTCACTTCAGACAAAGTTGGGAAATCCATTGAATTTAATATGGCCTTGAACCTCAGGTCAGCATCTGCACTTGTGCAAAGTGAATGTAACTCATTACAGGGACAGAATGGTGGCATTTTACGCCTGTGGCTAAAGTAAAGGCAGCAGAGTGGAGTGTTCCTCCACCTGCTTGGCTGGCACAGCAAGAGCTATCTCAATTGCTGCAATCTACTTTAACCACTGTTCACATTCACTTTGTGCAGCTATAAATGGGTATAAGTTGCAAGGGAGATGAAAATGGGGCCTTCAGTGTCTGGTTTCTGCTGCTCAGTTAAAGAGAGCTGGAATCTGTCTAAAGGAGAACAATCTGAATGAGTATCCAACAGATTACCTATAGCTGGGTCAGCCTGAAATGACTTGCAGTTCTACAAGCACTCTCTTCACAGACACTAGGTATACAGCGCAAACACAGTCCCTCATTATAATTGTCAGTTATGTTCCAGGTAGCTAAACCAGAGACAAACCCCTTCCTAAAACCACTACATACGACAGTGAAAATTTCTGCTCCTGGGAAAAGATAGGAGCCCATTAATTGTTCTTTAATTTGGCATCCTATAATATTGGATCCTACACACCCCTATTTTGCAAGGAGCTCCAAATGGATAGCATGCCTTGTATGGACCAGAAAATAGAAGCCGAAGGTCACTGTGCTGCTTGGATCTTTCACTGGGTTGATACTTCTGGAAGTTACTTGCAGGGCACAAAGACCTACCCACTGCCAGCTTCATACCACTCAACTGGCCTAAACCAACCCCAGGCAACAGAAATAAACTACCACGTACGGAAGAATGAACTGTTAAAGCAACTAATTCAGAACTCAGTTACATCAATTTTACAACACCCATATTTCTAAATGAATAATAAAACAACAGCACCTATCATGCTGCCTCCCAGCAATGAATATTTTAGACAGAGATCAGTCAAGACAAAGTCCCTCACCAAAGGGTCTTGTGTAAATTAGGTTGTCATGGAATAATAGGGAAGATCCTTTCATGGACTGAGAACTGGTTAAAAGACAGGAAATGCAGGGTAGGAGTAAATGGTAAATTTTCTGAACGGAGAAGGGTGTTCCCCAACGGTCAGTCCTAGCACCAACCCTATTCAACTTATTCATAAATGACGTAGAGAAAGGGGTAAGTAAGTGAGGTGGTAAAGTCTGCGGACGATACTAAACTGTTCAAAACAGTCAAGACAAAAGCAGACTGTAAAGAATTTCAAAAAGATCTCACCAAACTGCGTGGTTGGCCAACAAAATGGCAAATGAAATTTAATGTGGATAAATTTCAAGTAACGCACACTGGAAAAAATAACCCCAAAGTATACATTCCATATGATGGGGGATAATTTAGCTACAACTAATTAAGGAAAGAAATCTTGGGGTTATCCCTTGGCAGGAGAGGAGTTTCCGCATCCTGCTCCCCACCCCAGCACTATCCTCAGAGCCTCTCATTGGCCAGAAATTAGCCAACAGAATTCAAAAGGCAGGGCTTGTAGGAGCACACAGCACCAAGAAACTCACTGCTTCCCTCCCCCAAAGAGCACACACATGCCAGCCACAAACCTTGGCCACTGAGAGGCACATGGGGTGTCACAGCCAGGGAGCCTGCCTGAGGGTCCCACTGGGCTATGACCAGGAGCAGCCTACAGTAAGTGCTTCCCAGCCAAAGCCTCCACTTGGCTCCCCCCTCCAGCATCCTGAATCCCTGCAGCATGTCACAACCTCCTCCAACACCTAGGACCTGCACCCTGTCCTGGACCCCCAACCTCTTGCCCCCAATCCCAACCCCCCTCCTGCAACCAGCCCCTGTATGCCTTCAGACACTCCAGCCCCCTGCCCCAGGGCATAAGCCCCTCCTGAACCCAGATTCTGCACCCCTTCTGGCATCCCAACCCCCCGCCTTAGGTCAAACCCCCTCCTGTGCCCAGACCCTGTACCCCCTTTCAGTACCCCAACCCCTTACCTCGGGTCATAACTCCTCCCTGCACCCACACTCCCTTCCTGATCCCGACTCCCCTCCTGTACCCCAGGCAGAACCCTCTCCTGAACCCAAACTCCCTCCCAGGACTCACACCTCCTCCGCCTCCTGCACCTCAATCCCCTATCCACAGCTCCTTCCCGTATCCAAATTCTTTCCCAAGCCCCACACCGCATAATTTATATCATAGAAAAGTATGGCTCCCTGACCCCTTACCAAATTCTTGAAGTAGCCCCCATTGAAAATTATTGCCTATCCCTGGGGCATGGGCTCTGGGCTGGGGATGTGAGCTCTAAGGTGGGAACAAGGATGAGGGGCTTGGGGTGCAGAAGGCAGCATCAGGTTTTGGGGAGCACAGTGGTGGGGGACATTGGGGCTCAGGCTTACCTGGACAACTCTTGGTCAGTGGCACTAAGGCAGGCTGTGTGGTGCCTGTCTGCCAGTGTACCCTCAAAGCAGTCAGCAGATCCAACTCTTGGGGTTGGCGGGAGTGTGAGGGGGGAGCACGAGGCTCTGCAGTTGCTCTCACCTACAAGCACTGCCCAATGCAGTGCTGAAGCAGAGGCAATGTGTGAAGCCCTGTGGTCACCTGCATCAAAGCCAGACCTGCTTCACTGGCTGCTTCCCCATCACTCCCTCCCCTGGCCATGGCAGCTCCATGTTTGGGCCAACAGAGAAGACAGCCCACCCCTTCTGCAGATGTGGCAGCTCTGTGTTGTGGGCAGCAGAGGGTGGTCCCTCTCCCCCAGCTGCAGCAGCTCTGGGGCTTGGGGAGAGGCACTTATGCCCACTGCAACTATGAGCCCTTGCATGGGGCTTAATCGGAAGCTGTGTAGAATTAAGCTAAGAATTCACTTTTCTCCATGAAAATTTGTACAGATGGTCAATGTTCTTGTTAAGACGTTTCAAAAGAGAAACTAAAAGAAGGAACAGAAAGCAAGGGGAAAATCTCAGATCCAAACTAACAATGCGGTAGTTGCCGAAAGAACCGATAGGTGTTTCATTATCACAATGCCTTGCATCAACCTACACAGTAAGACTAAGAGTAGAATAGTGCAATACTTGAAATACATTACGGTCCTTTACTTTTACCTTTTAAAATAGTCTTCTAGGTAGCTCACCTTTCTGGTGGTAAGGCAGAGAAAGAACTTGATTTTGCTGCCAACCTTATTGTTGTAAGAAAACACTATTTCAAGGAAGAAGTGTTATTTTCCTCTCACTCACATCATGGAAGGGGGAAAAGGTAGGAATAGCCAGGTCTCCATCTTAAAGAAAGTGTGTGTGTGTGTATTTTAAATGAGTGAGTGCACATGACAGCAAGGCGTGTACACAAGGGGGAAAATTTGTTACAAAATGCAATAAAAAACGACAACAGGAATCCACACTGCTTGGTCTCTGAAGCTATCTAACATCCCAATTAGCAGCCCTGATATTTCTGTACCCTTCATCTCCCACAATCAATACAGACACTTTGGCAACCAATGCTAGATTGTCTATGCATAGTGCTCCCTTCGATCGCCACCTGTGTTCCATTATAATCTCCCCTGCTGCCTCCACTGTACCTGATTAATAAAGCCCATTCTCCCTGTTTATTTCCTCATCGATTTTGCTGTCCCCTGCGTAAGATGGAGAAATCAATGCAGTGAGGGGTGGCACTTGCTTGGAGACCTAACCATACAAATGCCTCCCAAAACATCATTTTTCCCTCACCACATAATACAGCTCTGTGGTTGAAGGCACTTCTAGGTATTGGCACTGCCATCATATACTCCTTGTGTCCCACTTCACTGCAGCTGACAAACCCTCCAATTGCTCTCAGTGACCAATGAAAAAGGAAAACTTCTAAAAAGCTTCTGATACTTTTGTACTGCAAAGCAGAAAGGAGAGAGCGAGCTCTTTCCACAGTTATCCCATTTGATTCCTTAAAGAAACAAGAAAAAGGGAATGTGCCTGGACAAATCACTGTATCAGCCAAGCAGCTCAGTTATTAATCTCTACCTCCTCCGTGTTCCCTGCCTTGGGGGGCCTGGTAAGTTGACACTTGACTTCAAAAATGCCAACACTAAGCAGTTTATTTCCTTTTGAACTTTAAGAACTGACTGAGACAGGGGTGACCTTTAAAAAGGCAGGGTTAGTTCCTGTAGGAATTGATCAAAGTGTTCTCAGCAGGGAGAGGGACTAAGTAAATCTCCTATGCAAACAGCCACGTCTCATCACAGGCACATCTCATCACAGGGAAGCAAAACACAATGCTCCACCAATGAATGTTCCATCAGTTATGAGACACTAGCGTGGAGACCTGATGACCAAGCTTACCGTGCTTGAGAGAAGATGAGTTGTGCAATGGTGATAATCCTAAAACCCATCTGAGAATGAATAAATTCTAAGACAGCAGTTATAACGTCAAGAAAGACTGATAATCACAAGTGGTAGATTAGGCCACCACACACTGTACCACAGAATCCGGAAGTGAACCACTGCAACTAAGAAAAAAAGCAAAGACAAATGTGATTGTCACTTGCAGTGTAGGGCAGGGCACCCGGCGTTAAGACTTTCTTATTTTATTTTTGAATAGTTAATACATTTAATGTGACCTTGTCAAATCACAATCTTCATGACTCAGTCTGACCATATGGAAAAAGGAAGTGATATTTTATAAGGTGCAAAATTCTGTAAAGCTCATTTTTGTTCTTTGAAGAAAGGCACTAGGGAAATGTGAGCCAAATAATAGATAATGCTTTTTGCCACACTGATAGCCAGAACACACATATACACCCTTAAAGCCCCTCAGATAGTTAACCCCATCATATGCTCAACTAATGGCGACTCAGGAGTTTTGTGTTAACAAGAGGACAGTCTAAGAGTTCTGAAGAGAGAAAACTCATGAGGAGCATATCTGAAGCTTAAACAGATAAGGGGAATACACTGAAGGATGGCAAATAAGCTTATTTTTCTCTCATGTCAACAGTGTGACAACCTATATAGCATTTTGAATATACAAAACCATACACAGACATTAACTACTCCTCACAACATTTCTATAAAGCAGGTAGGAATCACCACTCTGTCAATGGGGAACATAAGAACATAAGAATGGCCATACTGGGTCAGACCAAAGGTCCATCGAGCCCAGCATCCCATCTGCCGACGGTGGCCAATGCCAGGTGCCCCAGAGAAGGAGAACAGAAGACAATGATCAAGTGATTTATCTCCTGCCATCCATCTCCTGCCCTTGTTATGAAGGCTAGGGTACCATACTTTATCCCTGGCTAATAGCCATTTATGGACCTAACCTGCAAAAATTTATCAAGCTCTTTTTTAAACCCTAATAGAGTCCTGGCCTTCACAGCCTCCTCGGGCAAGGAGTTCCACAGGTTGACTGTGCGCTGTGTGAAGAAAAATTTCCTTTTATTAGTTTTGAACCTACTACCCATCAATTTCATTTGGTGTCCCCTAGTTCTTGTATTATGGGAAAAGGTAAATAATTTTTCTATATTCACTTTCTCCACACCATTCATGATTTTATATACCTCTATCATATCGCCCCTCAAACGCCTCTTTTCCAAACTGAAAAGTCCCAGTCTCTCTAGCCTCTCCCCATATGGGACCCTTTCAAAGCCCCTCATCATCTTAGTCGCCCTTTTCTGAACCTTTTCTAATGCCAATATATCTTTTTTGAGGTGAGGAGACCACATCTGCACGCAGTACTCGAGATGTGGGCATACCATAGTTTTATATAGGGGAAGTATGATATCTTTTGTCTTATTATCGATCCCTTTTTTAATAATTCCTAACATCCTATTTGCCTTACTAACTGCCGCTGCACACTGCGTGGATGTCTTCAGAGAACTATCCACTATAACTCCAAGATCCCTTTCCTGATCTGTCGTAGCTAAATTTGACCCCATCATGTAGTACGTGTAATTTGGGTTATTTTTTCCAACATGCATTACCTTACACTTACCCACATTAAATTTCATTTGCCATTTTGCTGCCCAATCACTCAGTTTGCTGAGATCTTTTTGTAGTTCTTCACAATCCCTTTTGCTTTTGACTGTCCTGAACAACTTGGTGTCATCTGCAAACTTGGCCACCTCACTGCTTACCTCATTTTCTAGATCATTGATGAACAAGTTGAACAGGATCGGTCCCAGGACTGACCCCTGGGGAACACCACTAGTTACCCTCCTCCATTGTGAAAATTTACCATTTATTCCCACCCTTTGTTTTCTGTCTTTTAACCAATTCCCGATCCATGAAAGGACCTTTCCTCCTATCCCATGACCACCTAATTTACATAAAAGCCTTTGGTGTGGGACCGTGTCAAAGGCTTTCTGGAAATCTAGGTATATTATGTCCACTGGGTGCCCCTTGTCCGCATGTTTATTAACCCCTTCAAAGAATTCTAATAGATTAGTTAGACACGACTTCCCTCTGCAGAAACCATGCTGACTTTTGCCCAACAATTCGTGCTCTTCTATGTGCCTTGCAATTTTACTCTTTACTAGTGTTTCTACTAATTTGCCTGGTACTGATGTTAAACTTATCGGTCTATAATTGCCAGGATCTCCTCTAGAGCCTTTTTTAAATATTGGTGTTATATTGGCCGTCTTCCAGTCATTTGGTATCAAAGTGGATTTAAAGGATAGGTTACAAACCACTGTTAATAACTCCGCAATTTCACATTTGAGTTCTTTCAGAACCCTTGGGTGAATGCCGTCTGGTCCTGGAGACTTGTTACTATTCAGCTTATCAATTAATTCCAAAACCTCCTCTAATGTCACTTCAATCTGAGTGAGTTCCTCAGATTTGTCGCCTAAAAAGGCTGGCTCAGATTTAGGAACCTCTGTAACATCTTCAGCCGTGAAGACTGAAGCAAAGAAATCATTTAATCGCTCCGCAATGGCACTGTCTTCCTTGATCGCTCCTTTAATATCTTTATCGTCCAAGGGCCCCACTGCTTTTTTAGCAGGCTTTCTGCTTCTAATGTATTTTAAAAACATTTTACTATCGTTTTTTGAATTTTTGGCTAGCTGTTCCTCAAACTCTTTTTTGGCTTTTCTTACTACATTATGACACTTAATTTGGGAGTGTTTATGTTCCTTTCTATTTTCCTCACTAGGATTTGACTTCCACTTTTTAAAAGGAATGTAGGTACAAAAGGATGAGGAAGTTGCCCAGAGTCACACAGCAAGTCATTAGCAGAGCTGGGATTTAAATTCATGAATTTTCTGGTTACTGATGGTGTTAAACGTTCTAGGTGATGAAGCCTTCTAGTACATAAGGATCTAGTAATCATGGAAAACTCCAACAGACAATACGAAGTAGTACTCTGCAATCCACAGTAGCAGAAAAGAAATCCTTTAATGTAGAATAGACCTACTTAAGGACACATGACTGTTCCAATGAGTTCTCAAGGCTACTCTGGCTAGCACGTTATTTCCTTTCCGAACAGAAAGTTTATTTTAGACTCAACAAGACAAATAGATAAATGTACTACATAGGTTAAAGTTATCCTTAACGAATCAGATCTGTCAGCATTTGTACAGTTTAGACTGAAGCCTTGAGAAAAATTAAGAGGAGAGGAGAAAGAGACATGGTAATTTGCTCTGGAGATGGGATCATAGTCATAAAGAGTAGACATATACTAAAAAGTACACACATACTACTTTTCAACCCATCACTTTTAGAAATAGCAGTCATTGTTTTATCATGTGCGGCACTGCCATTTTTCTTACTGATACCTCAGGCTGGGCTTTTTTCTGAACAGGTGATCACTGTAGGTCCCAGAAAGGTGCTCAGCATTGGAGCACATGAGATATGCTTACATTTTCCAAGCTGTTGTACATTTATTTTAAATACATGATTTAACAGTGTTTAGCCACCAAATTTTGCTATAAAGTCACAAAATTACAACTGACAAAGGTAAGTCCTGTGCACAATGAGTTTAGTTAACATCTGCGTGTTAGTCTGAAAACAGTAAGCACTCGTTTTCATATTTTAATTGTATAAGTATTATAAAATACAGTTCACTGGTCTTAACACATATGATTAACATTAAGGAACAACAAGATGAAAATTAAGTTGATTAATAACAGTGCAATTTTCCTTGAGCAAGCTCTCTCAATTAATTCTCTTGAGCCACAGGGAAAAGTAAATGGGTGGGAGCGTGGGATGGATTCTATTTTACTTTAGTCACTAGAATCTGGACTAACTGGAGAGAGAAAGAAAAACAGGAAAAGCACATTGGGTGAGTGATTTGGGTAAAATGGTGCAGCCAAAAAGTGTCTGCTGTGTTTGGTCACTGTTCTTTAAATAATTATTACATGCGATTTCCTACATGCAGTTTTCAAAGAAGGAAACATTTATTTCCCCCTTGCTGCTCTTTATAATTAGACAAGTTGGTTATTTTTCTTGTTGTTCAGAAGGTTGCAGGGCGGGGGGAGGGAGTGGAAGGAGGAAAATGGGGAAGAGTATTCAGCAACCCAGCATCCTGAACTTCACACCTCTCCAGGTCACTTTAGCAAGAGGATTTGGAACTGCAATAGCTTAAAGTTACTCTGGAAATGTTGGAAGGGTCTTCGCGACCCAAAACAGGGTGTTTGTATTCTCCTGTTTTTTCACATAATGACTGAAACAGAAAACAAGTTCAGCAAAGGACCAATAGCTCCAAGAGCTTCAGGTTAGGCATAATAAGTAATCACTTTCTGTCTCTTTCATTACTGTCAGCATATGGAAAGGATTCAACAGTGCTTTCACAGGAGGGACCGGAGAATGCATCAATAGATGTCACTGGTGCATTTATACAGTTACTGCCACAGTAGCAAATTGTGATATCATTATCACTGAAGCTCAAACAACAAATCACCAAAGAAGTTGGGCAGACTAGGCTAGTTAAAAAGGCAAAAGCTTCTATCTATACAATTTCTTTGTTCAAAATACATTTGAAGTATTGCCATACAACTGGGAGATTATTATTCTCAAAATCTGAATTCATACATAACAGATAGATGCTTGCTACAGCAAATGTGCCTCCAAAGCTTAAAATGTGTGTTTGAACAAATGGATAAATTAACCATTTCATAAAACTGATGTAAGAGATGGTTTCATGAAACTATGAACATATCCATTTTTTAAAATAAAGTTCTCTATCTTGCACAAATGCATTGAATTAGCCATCTTACCAAATTCATCAACCCAGTGAAAAAGGAACCAGTTGTTGTGTGAAAACAATGAAGGAATTCCACACTGAACTACAGTTGGTTTATTGTAAAATTATATACATATATATATACACACACACGCACGCGACATGATTTCATGAGACGATTACAAAACTATGGAAAGAGACATTATGCTATTAATTTCACACTGGAACAAAGATAAGATAGTTCACAGACTAAATTTTGGTTAAGGCTAAAAGTCAGGTAAAAGATACAAGAAATAAATGATGCTCCAAAGATTTGCAGATGGGAAACCACGCATGAGCTCTATACTCAAGTAGTCAAGAACTTATGTAATGCTCGTATAATGATTGAACCTGTCTAGTCCAGAAACATGAATTTTCCAAACCACAGGAGGTCAATATTATCTAGCAGCATTACCAACACTTCCCTTGCTTACTGGGCTTAGACATTTGGGGGTAATTAGAGCTAAAATGACTACATAGAAAACAGAGCCAGGGTGGGTGGCTGTGAACAAACATTTTGGACCATAGGAAACTTGGCCACACCCATGGTAAGTGGACATCCAGCTAACTAAAATCATGCCAGACCATGGATGTTGCCACAAGAGAGTATGCTGGACTAGAGAGGTTCAACCTGTACAAAACTTTGCATCAGGAATGTAGTCAGGTTAATGAAGTTTTTCAATACCTTCAACAAACAGAAATTCCAAGCAGAATTATTTTAATCCAATTAATAAAGGAGACCAATTTCTACCAAATTCATAAATCTGATTAGAAGCTTATTTCATTGCTCCAATAAAAAATTACTAATAATTTTTTAAAACTGTGAGAGTAACTTTAAAGAGACACTATAAACTTTAAAATTTTATGTTAGAAGCTTTACATGTGTTGTTCATAAAACTTTGGTTTATGATAAGTAAATGTTTTAAAAAATCAATCCACGTATCTCTCTTGATGCTGTAGCTTACAATCCCTCAGCATTGAAAATCAATGAAGTCAGCTTCACTTTTATTTGTAATGTTTTATTTTCAGGATCTTAATGCTCCAATATTTATGTTTTTAATAAGAATGAGGAAATTGTTTAAAACTGTTTTTCATTTTTTTAAAAAAGATATGGGGGAGCATTTCTGCTGATTGAAGGTTACTGAAGAGCTTATTTATGCAAATAATTATATTGTGTCAAATTTAAATTTGACACTAATATTTTCTGAATGGAGCTGAAATTTCATGAATTCACTTCTTTTAAGGGATTTTTAAAATAGTTAATCTCATCCGTATGTATATCTTATACAGAAAACACTACCTTGAAATAAAAGAATACAGATTCCTACATGGCTAATAAGTCCTTACATTTACTTAGCCCCAAGTGCAATACAATTAAATTGTAACTAAAGTATCTTTGCAAACTTCTGCTCACCTGAGGCAAGTCATTGTATTTTTTTTTAAACAGAAAAGTAATGTGTTATCTTTTTCATTATCTACAACAGGGAAAGGATATACAAGTAAAAATTTGTCCCAAGGAAATTTTCATGGTCATACTGCAAGGTTAAACTAATTTAGGCAACCTGAAGCTGAATATTGTCATCAGAATCCAAGAAATACTCACACTCAAATTAACAACGTGATACAAATTAAAGGGAGATAAATTGCCCCCAGAGTTCTAGCACAGCTGATACATCAAAAGTAATTCAAATAAAACTCTAATGGTATCCAGTACTTTTAACTCTTGCATCTCCATGGACAGAAAAAAAGGGGGCAAAAGGGCAGTGAAACAGTATTACCCACTGAACAACTCCTCAATGCTAAGTTATTGCCAGTTTCATTGTAGGAAAAAACATTTTATTGCTTCACCAGTCATCTAATAATCTCACTATGTCATCTCCCATCTGACACCCCAAACCTGGTATAGTGCACAGAACTATGGCTTGGTTCCTAGTAATCAGCAGTTCTTTTATCCCAATAAGCCTGTCTGTGCCAAGTGTAAGAGCCAGCATCTTCTCCCAAGGAAGACACACCCAAAATAAGTTCTTTCCTGCCCTCCACAAATTGAAAATGGAAAGTATAACTACACCAATGTCTTCAGCATTTTGTTTAAAACAAGATGCACTCATTTAAGTCCACAATTTCTGAAGAACATTTAAGATATGTTATAGGCTAAACCAAAATGTCCTCAGGTTCTACTTGGTTTAAAAATGCTTTTTTAATCCACCAATCAAAAATGCTGCCTATAATTTGGTTTGAAACAGCAAATACAATTATAAGTTCCCCACAAGGTCCTACAATAAGCATTTAAATAGCACATAGTGCTCAACACCGTGCACATGCCTCCTGCCCTTATAGAGGCAACTGCAGAAGCAAGTAATGACAGTAACCCTCTTGACGTTTCCCTCCCTTAAAAGCATCAGGAACAGGTGTAGGGGGCAGGTGTGTGTGTGTGTGAAAGAGACAGATATTTGTCATGGAGAAATTAAACAACTTAGTCTGGAAATATTTCATTTTCAAGTTTCTGGAAGAACACTGCAAGGAATGGCGTTTAAAACAGTCAACCTCAATTTTAAAATCTAGTTAATGATGTATTTTAATTGGTATCTCTAGACAAATCATTGATGCAGTAAACATCAGCGTGAAGAGAGACAAGCAAACTAATCCATACAGCAGCATGACCCAACTTCGCTGGCTTTCATGAGACTCCCTGCTGAATCTTGCAGACATCAGTTTCACATTATTTAATTGCTGTTATTCTCACCTGTTTCATATGTGAATGCTGGTACAGAAACAGGGAAGCCAAGGACTGAAAAGCTGTGTATGGTGAGATACTGTGCTCAGAAAGTAATATCTGAATTGACTTAAAGGTAAGGCACATGATTCTACAGGGGAGATAAGGATCTGGGGGGCCAACAGCTTTCGTGGGTTCCATAGCAAGGTGTGCTGGGAGGCAGCTCCACACCTCCCCACCCCAGAATGGGCAAGGCCTGGGGTCTGAAGGGCCAGAGGAGGGGTATGTAGCCCTCAGCACTGCCTAGAGCACAGCACTGGGCTCCTCCCACCCTGTAAAGCTGTGCAAAACATGAGGTACAGCACTATAGTGGCAATGGAAAGGGCCTGGGGCTCAGGCCAATGTTGGAAAAGCAGCCCTGGGCCCATCTGAATCACTGGACAGTTGCCTCCTTTTTGTTCCCCTACTGGCAGGCCTGCTAGGATCCTACATTTTCAGCGGATGATGATCATCAATTCTGGATGCCTTAGTTTTTGGGACCTCAAATTAAGTGATACTGGCCCGGTTTTTCAAAAGTGCTGAGTTGAAGTCGATAGGCATTGTGCAGCGTTTCCTAGGCTGTTCACTTGTGCAGCCACTCAGGAAAGATTCCAACACTCAGCTGATTAGCAGAGCTCCCAACAGCTAGGTTTTTTGCTTGTCCTGATGATGCACATTCACACATGCTTCAGGGCACATCAAAAATATTCTGCACATGGATGGAAACAATTAGAGGGAATATAGGCTGTGGGCACTCAGAATGCCTGTCATTCAGGCCCAAGTTTGACACCCAGAAACCAAGGAACAAAGAGCTACTGGCTACTTTTGAAAATGTGGCTGTGGTTTTAAATATTAAGGGAGTAAAATGAGGACTAAGAGAAAATAATAGTTTTAGTTCCCTTGGGATTTTTGCACAACTGAATTTAAGATTTTTAAAATATGTATTACCTTTATCTCACCAATTGGCACAGTCATCTGTGGCCATCTGATCTAAATCCCGGTTTACATTTACAGAGCAGTTCACATGGCTGAACTTCTAGTCTAATCTTAAAAGTACACAGACTTTTTGTTTAAATTCCTCCTTGCCTTACTTTTTTTTTTTTTCTTTGTACATAGATAGGGTGCTTGGTTGATATGCCTTCACCCCGGGGCATTTCAGATCAGGATTTAAGCTAAACTGGTACTCAGGGATATACCACAACAGAACTTCTCCCTTGGCCGCACCTACTTCTCCAGGATTTAAAGGGTGTTTGGATTATAGCCCAAAGGGCTGGGAGGGTAACTTAACACCTTTATAATTAATACAGTCCAAAAGTCCGCAGACATACCTTCTAGACAAAATGTGAAATTCCCCGCTAATCTAGTGTGTTACCTGTGAAGAATAGTCATGATAATTAATTACAATGAGATATAAATTTCAGAGCTGATAATTTTAGTGGAAGCATCCAGCTTCTTTGATTGCAGTTAGGACCTGGCATGGAGAGAGGAACTGAGATTTCACTGGCACCATCCCTCTCCTCTAACCTCTAAAATCTGATCTTTTTATTGGATAACTGAACTCCCAGAAAGTGCAATATGCCAAACACACACCAACTAGCCATGGAGGGGGGAGGGACCAAAATGGTTGAGAGCCTTTTCCCCAGCCTAAGCAAGAAAAAATTCTAAAACTAGTCAGGCTATATTCATACCAAGGCAATTCATGTTACAAGTTCTAATCACCTACTGCCATAGTAAAATCTGTTCCAAAACAACCAAAAGGTAACCCTGTTAGATTCACTGTACCATCACGAATATTTTAAAGACACCTGGCTTATTAAACCAGAAATTACACTAGCTAAAGGAGAATTTTTAGTTTACCACGCAGTCGTGATGATGCTGGGCAATTCAAGCACATGTATAATCATATTTTAAGGTGCCACAATTATGGAAAAATGCATAGCTTAAGAAAATCATGTTATATGTGATCTTTCCTGTAGTCCTACCATAGAATTTAATCATCATGATTCCCAGGTCTCTGGTGCTCTGTTTCACTCTGGAATCTGAGCTCATTTCTCTCTTAAAATGCATAGTTTTTCCTCACAAATGGACAAGTTTAGTGACAGACTTGAAAGGCCTAGAGCATATCCCCCAATGGCACTGTGTTTCAATGTTATAAAGTAATGGCTGAGTGCTTTTCCAGACTGGGCAAGAAAGATGCCAACTTAGTCCATTTCATTTTCCTCATACAGGTAAAGAAGCAATTTTCTACAATGCCAGGAAAAAAAAAAGAATCTGAAAAGAAGCCATCTAAATGTGTATTTCCCAAAAACTGAACCAAACTATGATAAAGTCACCAAAGTGATCAAGATTATACAGTTTGTATAATCAATGGTCCCTCTGAAGGGGTTTATAAATGTCAGTGCTGTGCGATGTGAGCAGAAGGGAAATAAATTTGCCGTCTTCTGCTATGGCAAACATCTTCAAACTTGATGACTTTTGCTTCTTTATATCACTGACCTGTTTCCCATCTTGGCTTTTTATATTGCATATTTTAGCTCTGAAGTTTAAAAAACACAATGGATATTTTCAGAGAATCATCTGATGGAAGGGATCTCAGGAGATCATCTTGTCCTGTCCCCGGCACTCATGGCAGACTTCAGACAATCCAAGACTGGAACTTGTCTCATCAGCTCTTAAAAGTCTCGTAGGCAACTTATTCCATACCTTGACACTGACATAAAGTTTTTATTGTCCAATATAAACCACCCTTGCTGCACTTTAAACCCATGGCTTATTGTCCTAGCCTCAGACATTGAGTTGTTAGATTAGTCTGGCAGATTAGTCTGAAGTTTTTTGGTACTCTGGGTTAAAATTAATTTTAGTTGAGACGTGGCAACAAGCATCACAGCCGTGTATAAATTGGTTGGTTGGGTATATCTGCTGAATCCATCCAACATAGTTTTTAGATAAATACATTTTCTGTGTCACACATACACTATTTGAAGATGCAGCATAAAAGACCCTTTTGATATATGAATGGCTATTACCAGAGCTGTTGTACCTGAAATAAGATCTCTGGAGCGGGGCCTTAAGTTGGGCTATGAAGTACATATTTTTTTGTTCTTTTTATACCACTCACTTGCCAGTTTTTCTTAATCTAGGACAATTCTAATAGAAACTTCAACCTTGTTACTGTATGTCTATTGGCCCCAATCCCTAAATAGCCTCCTCAAGGATTAAACTCACAACCGTGGGTTTAACAGGCCAATGCTCAATCCACTGAGCTAAAGTGGTGGTGGTTCCTTTGGACAGCTGACACAATTTCAAATGTTTTAGAAGGATTTTATCATCACACCTTGACAGCAACTGAAGTTATAATGATTTGAATGTTTTCAAAAGCATGCATGCAAGCTCTCTGCAAAATGTTATCTATAGAATGAATAAAAATTGGCTACCAACATCTGATGTGACTGAATGCAGAGCTTAGCAAACTAAGACTTTTTTAGACTGAGGCCAGGCTTAGGACCTAATGGCAATTATTTTTTCCAACAACATAATATTTTACACTCCAAAGTATGAACGTCTAGCCACTGACGCTAACCTCCATCTGTAAATGATGGGACAGTAGCTCCTCCATTTGTGTTTTCCCTCTCACATGTTATGTTTTGCATTTATATAAGCCATTAAAAGTTAACTGCAGAAATGACACTGGCAAAAGGAAGGCTGGTCCAGTGGTTAGAGGTCCAGCCTCAGATTTAGGAGACTCGCCTTCAAGATCTTGCTCCAGCACAGTCTTCTGATGTTACCTTGGGCAAGTCATTTAAGACCCTGTGGTCAGGTCTCCTATCTATAAAATGGTGTGTACGATAGGGATAACAGGTCTCTACTTCAGAGACATGGTATGAGGACAAAGGCATTATGAAAACAATGAGGAATTCAGCTAGTATGGTAATGGAAAGCTTATCAATATCTAAAATAGACACATTGGATATCTCTCACCAGCCACACATTTGTTGTAATTCATATAGGGCAGGAATAATATCTCTTTGTGAAAGGCAAAAATCTCATAAAGCACTGAAATCACTACAAAGTAAGTATCAAAGGTAAGACAGGACAAAGTCTTTGCTCATTATGAGGAGGGACAATGCAGAAATACAATAAATAAAAGAGATATAGTCCTGAGATGTGGACAGCCAGCTTGAGGGAAAAAATCACCTTAATTTCAGATAACAGAAGAGAAATGAAACCAGACAAATCAGGTTAGTGCTGTTCCAAGGTTATGGATGGGAAACTGGGTATCCCCATGTTGTCTCAGTGGAAGCCAGACCACACAGAACACACAGTAATTATGATTTATGGAGGGGAAGGAAAGAGGCGGTGATGGCAGCATCAGGTGGTGCAAATAGAACAGTGATTTTTTTGTAATAGGAAGTATTTTGCTGCATCTATCCAGCCTGATGGTGTGCACACAATGCTTTAGGTTGAGTTTGTGAAGACAGAGGAAGCCTGAACACACTTCCTACGGCCTCCATAAGACTCCAGGCAAAGGAGGAGTTTGGCAATTTGGATGGGTAGAAGGGACCAGGGAATCAGCAGCACACACTAAACTTTTACTATATCGCCTTTCAACAAAACTGAAAGATTAGGTGATGTTTAAAGCATATTTTGTCAGAAGCTGAAACGGAGGGTCCCATTTTGGGTCCTAAGCATAAAGTTGAGTCATCCAGATCTGATGCTGATAGTTCATACTGCCCTGGGGGGAGAGAGAAGGCTAACCAACTTCCCTTTTCCTTACAGATTTTCCACAAAGCTCCGTTAAGTTCAAAGGGAGATACTCATAACTATCTTCTCTGTGGGCAGCAACACAAGCACACTGGCTCATAACGCAGATTCGACTGCTAAAGAAAATGGAATTCACACTCACATTTAGTTAGTGGAAACCTACTAGATACCCAGGGGTGATAAGCATTAAACAGTGTGAAATTGTATTGCATTTTTCAGCTCCCCTCCTGGGATTTTTATGGAGATAACCATCTTTTGCATATAAACAGTGAGAGTTCTAAAAGGTTCATTTTAATTGAAGACATTTCATGAAAGTTCAACGTGCACAAGGGCTGTAAGTGCCAGGGTTCTTTTATGAAGGACGACAACATATCATTTAAATGGTTTCTGAATTAAACACATAGTCAGCCTGTAAGTGACTGGCTGGTTTGGAGGATAACTCAGTGTAGCCGCAGCTACATTTATGGCAGAGCATACAGCATATCCTTTGTGTGTGTGGCTACACACCACAGCAAAAGGCATGCTTGCCTACATTTCTTACTGAGACGTGTAACTGTACACCAGAGAAGCGGGGATGCTGTGGGGAAAGGCTCACACTGTAGACTCTCGGTTTTGTGCACAAAAAACAAGTGTATTTTGCGGGACTGCATATTTTTGTAGGTAGGGGATGATGAATAGTGACTGACTTTTCAGATGTTCAAAGGTCCGAAGCATAAAGGGGTGAGACTCTAAGGTAGACTGGATGGCTGCTGCTTTTGAGCAGCCAGATACCAGGGTTCTTGGAGGGGTTCAACAGGAAGCTATGCGAATAAGGGGGGCATTCTGACAATGACCCACAATAATGTGAATTTCTGTAATGTCAGGTATTGTTTTCTTGCTTTGCAGTATGAACCTTGTAGGGACTGCTGAACCCCCAACAATTTTACAATGTACATGCACCAACTGTAACTCTATGAATTTCAGCAGCGACCAACATAGGAAGGAGACAAAGATTCATTCTCTTCCTAGAATAAATTTTGTAAACTAAAACACAGATACAAACATTTCTATCTTCTATAAGGAACACAAAAATCACAACTACATTTACCAATGAGGCTCTCAGAGTGGGGTGTATGTCCATCTGTCACTGTGAAATATGTCCATTGGCACAGAGTGCATGCAGGAGTGTGACAGCCCAGGAACGTGAAAAATCAGGGTGGAAGAGTGCTTGGGGAGTGCATGGAAGGCAGTTCTGTATAGACTGTAGGGTGAGGTAAGCAACAGTGTTTTTCTCCCTAAATTCACTCAGAGACCCCTGCACGTCTACCTGTTCCTAGAGAAGCTGTACCATCTACTCCTGCCTGTCCTATGCTGACTAACCGTTTGCAATTTTTCATTGACAGTCTCTCTCCATGCTCTGCTCACAATCTGAAGCACCAGAGGATTACAGCACCTCCTGGAATATACTTTCCTCCTCTTCTTGTTTTGCCTCATCAGATGGTGCTGCTCAGCTGGTGTGCAGAAAGAAACTGGTAAAAACACATCTGCAGATACTAAAGGAACAACAGGCAGAGGCACTCTTTTGAGCATACTTAGCCTTGAGGCAAACGAGTTAGAACCACTTTCTCTCTTCCCCTTTGCAGGCACCCAACACTGCAAGAGCACCAGGCATGGTGAGCTCAGCCCAGAAGGGAAGACTCAAGGTGACACAAATGGTGGGTTATCACTACAGTCACATGGGACCACTATTCTGAATACTAGCACCACTTCCCACAGGCAGAGATGACACTTGATATAGTTCTCCTGAGGGTAACCAAGGATGCAAGGGTGCAGCTCCTGCACTTGTACAGCTGCAGACCTGGTCCAAATACTGCTTGCTGGTATGATGTCATTGTGCCCGCAGAAGTAACTGACGATTGGCATTGCATAGTTTCCTATCACAGGGAAAGACTCAAGGCAGGCTTCCCAAGAAATTTTGGGAAAAGGATAGCAGAGTACCTCCACGAAAGCCTCCCGGAGATCTCTATAGAGTATCACCAATTTATCCCAGTGCATATATACACCATATCCCAGTGTACACCAACTTCCTCCCAAAGATGAAATCAGGAAGAGAAGATGGCGATGGATTGGACATGACCTTAGAAAACCAACCACCACCATCACAAGGCAAGCCTTGAAGTGGAACCCACAAGGAAAAAGGAAGAGAGGGTACCCAAGAAATACCTGGTGTAGAGACCTGAAGGCAGACACTAAAAAGACAGGATACATTTGGTCAGAACTGGAAGAAATCACCCAGGACAGGGGACACTGGGGAATGGTTGTCAGTGGCCTATGCTCCAAGATGTGGGAGGTGAAGAGGCTTTCTACTAATAGTGCAAAAACAAACTTTTCCTCAGCGCCACCCCACATACACATCTAGCTGCACAGGAGAATGAGAAATAGATAAAACTGGACCTATGCTGGTTATTTCAGCTCCTCTTCCATCTTGCCTGAAAAAAAAGCAGACCACCAACTCATGTCTCCCTGCAGTATCAAAGCACAATGAGTACTTACATTTCCCTCTTCTGCATTAGGCATGCCAGAGCTCAAGTGCTGGCACTGAGTAAACCCCTCTGGAGTCAGAAAAAGGTCCTGGTTCATGATGCTCCTGGATATCTATGGCACCCACCTCCAGTCCTTCTCCAACTCAGTTTTGTCCTCCACCATGTCCTCATGGTTCACTGCTCTGGCCACTATCTCCAGCCCCTCCAAAATATCCAAAGGGCTCATAGCAGTGGAATTGCCACCAAGTGTGGCTTGCAATTCCCTGTAGAAGTGGTATGCCTTTGACAACACACCAGAGTAACTATTGGCCTCCCTTGCTTTCTGAGACAACTGCCTCATCTCCTTGACCTTTGCACAGCCCTTAGCTATCAAAGTTCCTACAATTGGAGCAGTACGGTGACTGCATAGCCTCCTCCTCCAGTGGTGTGCTTCAGGCAGGAGCACATTTGCTACAGAGATCTGGCATGGTCTGCTATCCAGACACTGGCCGTGTCTACACATGCCCCAAACTTCGAAATGGCCACGCAAATGGCCATTTCGAAGTTTACTAATGAAGCGCTGAAATGCATATTCAGCACTTCATTAGCATGCGGGCGGCCGCAGCACTTCGAAATTGACACGCCTCGCCGCAGCGCATCTCATCCAGTCGGGGCTCCTTTTCGAAAGGACCCCTCCTACTTCGAAGTCCCCTTATTCCCATCAGCTCATGGGAATAAGAGGACTTCGAAGTAGGTGGCCTACTTTCAAAAAGGAGCCCCGTCTGGACGAGACGCGCTGCGGCGAGGCGTGTCAATTTCGAAGTGCTACAGCCACCCGCATGCTAATGAAGCGCTGAATATGCATTTCAGCGCTTCATTAGTAAACTTCGAAATGGCCATTTGCGTGGCCATTTCAAAGTTTGGGGCACGTGTAGACATAGCCACTATGTGAGCTCTCCATGCCAAGCAAACAGGAAGAGACATTTCAAACATGAATAAAGGGGAGAGGCACATGCGGCTGCAGTGCAACAGAGTCCAAATTGATGAACAAGAATAGTCACTAGACATCGTGGGACACCTCCTAGAGGCCACTTCAGACAGAGTGTCTGCACTGACAATGTGTCACTAACTACCTCTCCCTGTGTGCTATGCTTCTTGTTGTTTTGTGTAGGAGGGGAGTTAAAGCAGTGAGAGGAGCATTTCAATATGTACTCCTCCACAGGCAGGTCAACTGAAGCAGCCATCTGCTGACTTCACTTTGTAGTGTAGACTCACCCTTATTTATGCATACATATAGCTCCCCAGGCTTCTGTGCTGTGTGGTTTTTTGTTGTGGTTTTTTTTTGTTCTGTCTTGGTTTGGTTGTGTGTGCGCACGCACGTGTTAAAATAGATTTTGGCTTGATCAATTAAAATAGATTTTTAACTTTTTAAATCTATATTAGTGAGCTACTAGGGTTGAAGCAAAGAAAAAGATGATATTGAGGAGGAATAAGAGAGGGCGTTGATGAAGGGAAAGAAGAAATGGAGGTGGAGACACAGAGAAGGGCTGAACAGCAGAACTCTGTCCATAGAAGTGTGAGGATGAAGGGGACCAACAGCCAATGAGAATACAGTAAATGTGGGGGCAGGGGAAGCATCCAGCACTTAAGTCTCAGAATTAAGTAATATGCTGCTGTTAGGAAGCTATGAAGATCCCTGTGAGCTTGGTTTTCCAGATGGACACCACTGAGTCCAAGGGCATGCATCAAAGATGATAAAAGACTTCGGGAGCTGGGAAGTGCCTACCTCCTTTCTGTGCCTTTATCCATAAACGGTGCTGCCTGCTTTAGTGAATGAGCTTAATAAAGTACGGAGCTTCCCCCCCTCAAACACAAGTTTCTCCCAGCTGCCAATATGTCTCTTCATACAGAGTATGGGGCAAAAACCTGCTCAGCTGAGAAGGTTTTTCTGGGACCAGTATGGGAGAGAGGAGAGTGAGAGAGAGAAAGCCCTGACTTACCTGCTGTGTCAATTTGTAAGATATGAGGGCAACACCTTAACACCACTTTTAACTACAGGTCTAAGTCAATAAAAAGTGAATCAGTTCTCCCTGATTTAACAAAGTTTATGAAGTATCCAATCAAGGAAGTCAGACTCACTCCCATCCCATTTGTTTTCCACAGCAAAAGAATCAAATACTTGGCTAGAAAGAAAGCTCCAAAGCAATGTCCTCTGCCGCTGCCAATAAACCAGATCTTAACATCCTTTGCATCCTTAAGGTCAACCAAGGGGAAAACATGTATCATTTTATGTAAACTTGACCTGATGGTTACAGTTATCATATGCCATCATTAGTAGATGAATGTGGTTCTGTCATCAACATAGATAGTACACTGTAAATCACTTCTATAACCCAACACCCCCTCTTATATTGCATTTTGTTAAAACATTTAAACTATTGATTTTATGCCTCCTGCCTGAAGTCAGAATATTCGCAGATGTGTAAATACACCTCTAACAGTGACATTAGCTGAAGCAAAAAATGAAATTTACACTTGACTGCTTTCTTCAACAATGCATGGTCACCAGTTAATGGGAAAGTAAGGCAGAGCACAAATGCAGAAAAGAAAGGGCCGATTAAAAGGCCACTGGTCAATGAGCTGACTATAGCTCTGCCACTGAAACAAAACGTGCTGAGTTTAGAGGACAGAAAGTCCAGTGTTGCTCCACATCCCTCTTTATCACCAATAACAACATTCCAGATCCAAAATTAGAGATTAATCTGATCAAGAGGTGCTGAAGAAAGCTTTTTAATTCTCATTTAGAGAGTTCACTATGAGTCAATCTGCAGCCTGCTTGCCCCTTCTTTCAAAAAATAAAGCAAGTTCTTTAGCTTTTGAGTCATGGATAATGGAAACCAAAATCATCAGGAACAAGTGAAAGAAAGAGACCTGACCTCAGATTTCCAAAAAGTCTGTCAGTAACATCCCCACAAGTGTGCTGATGTGTCACTGGACAGAATTAACTTCAGTACCTCCAACTCACCTATAACCTCTCTCATTACATGACACTCTCTGTTTAGTAATCCTTGGTCATTCACCTTTCCTAACGGAAAGAAACAAGAGACAGCTTGTCCCTTTCAAGTCATGAAACATGGGTTTAAGGGGGAGAGGACTGTGATTCTCTAATAGCAGTATTCCAAGAAAGATTTAATTCAGACGTTGAGCAAGTTCAAAAATTCCCATGATGCCTATTGCAGGCGTTCCCATGTTCAAATTCAGCATCTATTCCTCTTTTGCTTTATTCTATATGTTCAGACTCTGTGTGGCATGGGGTGAGGGTAACGAAGTCTTATTTGAAATATGCAATAAACAGCAAGCATTCCACGTGGCAAGCAAAGCTTGTAGCAACAGCCTGCTGCTGCAACAGGTCAAAATTCAGCTCCTACCACCAGCCATGGAAGGCTAGGAAGATTCTAGAGTCCATGAGAGTCTACTATCCCTTATAACAAAAAGAGTGGCAAGGAGTGAAGCAAAGCTGGATTTGGTGGGTTGCAAAATCTATGATTAAGAAAAGCCCTTGATTCCCATGTGACTTCCAAGGTGCAGGAGCAAAATTAGCACAGAACTACAGGATCCAGACCATGACAACAATGAAAAGGCAGAGAGACTGTGAGTATGCCTCATCCCCTTAAAAATAAGTTAAGAGTTGGGCCCAAACCTTAAAACTGAACTCAGAAACCGGAGAGGACTAGCCACCTCAGTACTGTGGTCCTACCAGGCCATTACAACTTCTATCCCCCTTTTAGAATGTCCTGCTGCTGATGCAAAACCAGCCCTAATAAGAAGGAACAGTATTACAGAGCACAATGTCCCCCACGTTTATTCTCATAGTTGCTGTCATCAATGGGACCACCATAACTATGGCACAGAATTGCTTATATGCTAATGGTAATACTACCACTGTAATATCACACCAAACATTCCATGACTTCCATCACCAAACTCTTATTTTAACTTCATCTTGGCAATATACACACACAAAGCTGGCCACTGCTAAAGTTAATTGGCAAGAGTTGGTTAACCAGAAAGTTTCTCTAGTTTTAAAAACAAATTATTTCACACCAGAAAGAGCTCAGAAGCACTGCACCCAATGACAGATTTCTCGCTACTGTCACCAGAGCAGTAAACACCAGTGACTTATGAGAAGGATTTCTGGAAAGATGGTATTGGCACAGGCCTAGTCTTTTGAATGGTAGTCTCCAAACACTCCACTTAGAGCATTCCCCAGAGACTCACCTTCACTCTCTGAGCATATTTGACAAGTTGACTTTTTGTTTTAATTTTTATCATCTATGTTACAGCTCTGTTATTAACAGATTCTCATTTACACGTCAGAAGAAGAGAAAAATCACCTAATTAACTGCTTTTCCCATCAGCCAAGGAAAAGGGGGAGAGGAGGTGTCAATTTGTACTCTCCACTCTTTTCTCTTCCCCTTTTGTAAATGTATGCAATTTACAATTCCCTGTCAGATGTGAGCTGGAAGAATAATTTTCTAATTACCAGGACTTCTCAACACCAACTTTGAATTGTTAGGTTCTTTTCCTTTTAAATTAGGGAAAGACTCCACTGAAACAATGTTTCATTTTTCAATGGGCTCTAATAAAAGTCCCTTTTCTGCTGTTTTTGATGGATACGCACCATATATTAGGAATAACAAATCCAAAAGAACATGGCAGAAGAGAACAAGTCAACAGATTCATCTCAATAACTTACAATCAGGAGAAAACATTCTGCAAAGGTGCTTTAAAATTTACTTAACTCTCTTAGCAACTTTTCCCTCTTTATTTTGCCAGATATATTTTTATGTTCCTAATCTGAGGGGAATATTTGACAAGATCCGGGTTTGGGCCAACTATTATTTTATGGAAATATTTTCCTTCCCAGGTTAAATAAACTGCCTTAGAAACTGCACATGTATACAACTGATTATAAAGACCATATGCTGTCCTTTCAGAAGTGTGCTGATAGACACACAGATCAGCACAAACAAGTCAAACAGGACTAATACTGTTCCATCTATTAACTATCATTATGCCAGAGTCTCCATGCAGAGTTACTAGCCATATCATACTACTACCTCTACTAAACCCAAGCATTCCACGTGGAGCAAGTCTCCTCCACTTCACTCTGTCTTGGGACAAAACTTCTAGCTGGCTCTAGGAGCACCACAGTTATTGTCCTTCAATCTCAGTAGACCTTCTCCTCATTGCCCGAGGTCTTCCTCTTTTGTGTTTTCCTTGCAGGTTCCAGTTGAGACAGCTTGACAGACTATGCTGGATGATGCTTTTCTGAGAGTGTGGTCTCAGCAAATATATGAAACTATACCAATGGCTTCAGCAGGAGCAGGATTTGGTTCTAAGTGCTTTAGTACTATTAAACATCTAATTCTTCAAACTCCCAGGTCCAGGAAGATAGTGTTATGACCACAGTTAACACCAAAACTTCATTACCCTCTTCTTTTAACCACTGTGCATTAATAAAACCTAAGCCAAAGACAAAAGCAATCCTCTACAGCAAAATCTAAACCAGAAGTGCAAATGCATAAATGTTTCAGGAATAGTGTCATAAATTATAGTTGAGGCAGTAAATATAACAGGCTGCTTTAGCAGTTGTCTACATGATAAACTGTAACAATAAACAAATGTCACTGAAGAGAGAGCGCTTCCAAACAATGCCTTAGTTAAAGCAGAAACGTCCACTACCCACTTGTGATAATAATAGGTTAGGTTAAGAGCACTATTAATTTTAATCTTAGTTCAGTTTGCCTTATACTTCAGAAACCAAGATAACATCTCAATAACACACGTCAAAGTTGAACTACTAGCTAGTTGCAATCTTGACAAAACTGGGCCCCAAAACTCACAGACCCCTTTAATACTGCATCCAGACTCTGATAATATCCAAGGCTGAGTAAACACCATGGGGAACCTTCATTGTGAAACGCTCAAGAAAAGAATCATCGAGAAGGGAATATTTAGCTAGTGTCTAGAAACCTAGAGATAAAGATAGGAATTTATCTAACCAGCTGCCTGGAGCGAAACATCTACAGTCAAATAAGTAATGATCAGAGCTTCACAGCCCAGCTTGCATGACAGGCAATATCTGTTATTAAAGTCACTGAGGTCTGATTACAAGAAACCTGTGTTGAAACAAATAAGGATCATCGCCCCCATTTTAAGTGAGTGGGGACAAAGTCACCACAGATAATAGTGTGTGACTGTTCAACAGCGCAGCAATTTAACCCCAGCTGTTCAGTGGCAGATTCCAGCTCTGTGTGTAAATTATATGTCTTACATTCAATAAAGACAAAACAAACCCTAGAAGAGTCAACACAGGAATAAAATATTGCTCATTTTCCCTGATTTCTGTTTAAAAAAGAGAATGCACTGAAGCATTTTTTGGAAAAGGGCAGGAAACCAAGCACCATTCCAACACAAGCTGGGCTGAATATCCAAAGTGAGAGCAACTGAAAGCACACAGCTGACAATGAACTCCAGACCCAACCTCTGCCAACAGGAGTTACTCTAGGGGCTATATAAAAGCACCAGGCTACCCTGGAGTTCATAACCATTTCAGTATTAATCTCCCTTAGCTGTAGCAGGCTGAAATAAAAATGAGAAAACATGTAAGTGTCAGGGAAAGAGCTGCAGTTACACATTTTATAATCAGGCAGTCCTGTTAAACCATCTCTCTTGATAAATGAATTTATTCCTTGTTAAGTTTGTAGCCTGAAAACATAACTGTTTTATACTTATAGGCCTCATTTTGACTTTCCTAATCTTTTTTATATTAAAGACATCAGTTCCAAATCCCATTGTAATTATTAGCACACAGGTGAATCTGATTTATGCTAGCTGTATCAATCATTGTTCCACTCAGCAGACAGCAGGCAGGCAGGCTGTTATTTTTAAGTGATATGGATGCTAGGATGTGTCAATTTCCCAAGCACAGTATTACTCTAAAGCAGGGGTGTGCAAAGTGAAGGGCGGGACCCCTTTGGGGTGGATGAAATTTGATATGGAGTGTGCAGCATGGTTAGCTGCTGGGTGTCAGACTCTTCCATCTCACTAAAAATGTTAAAATATATTACTGTTTTTATGTCTGTGTATTCACATTTATATACCAATTTTAAAAGTTTTTACATTCTACAGACTTATTTTCTTACACGTGTTGAAATTTCCATCCGTTTGAATTAAATTAGACAGGTTGAGGGGGAGGCCCTGCTAATCGCAGGGACAAAATGTGGGGCCTGATGTAAAAAGTTTGCTCATCCCTATCCTAAAGCACTATGGAAAATTAAAAATCAAGAACTGGAATTCCTCCCTTATCCTAATACTGGCATAGCCATGAACTGGAATACTCCAGTGCTTCACTTTTCAAAGTAAAACAAGAGTAAATTAACCTGTGAAGAACCAAATCAAACCATCATCTTGGAAGTACATTCTGCACTGAATCAAGCCCACTGTAATGAAACAGCTGTCAATGTGGTTTGCACTTGCTCATGATACACTGAATTACTGAATGAATTCTACTCTAAGCAGGGTTTTATACTGAGGTGGGCAATAATTTTTGTTGGGGGGGGGTCGTCCAAGAGTTTGAAAAGTGATCAAGGGATGAACTCTTCCATGATATTAATGGTGGGGGTACAAGGTCTGGGATGGAGGTTGGGTGGAGGAGACAAGTATGAACTGAGGCAGGGGATTTGGGTACAGGAGAGGGAGCAAGGGTGCGAGTTGTGACCTAGGCCAGGAGGGGGTTGTGACCTCGGCCAGGGGTTGGGGGTGTAGGGTCTAGGAGGGCATATGAGTGCAGGAGGAAGGGCAGAGAGTTTAATTTATGTGGGGTAGGGGTGCATGAGTTGGGGGTCAGAGTGTTGGGAAGGCAGAGTCTGGGGTCTAGCCACGAGACTTACCCGGGCAACTCCCTTCCAGCAGCCCAGAAGGTTTTTCAGGTAGGTTCCCTTCCTACACAGCCATGGAAGAGACCATGTGCATCTGTGAATAACTTTGAGTCTGATGGGTGGAGGGCAGAGGTGGTTCAAACAGGCAGCTCCCCTAAGAAAGAACCAGCCAATGGGACTGTGTTGGGGATGGGGGCAACATGCAAAGCCTCTCCCTCCAGGCTTGCAGCTGTTGAAAGACAAACATGGCCCTCAAGCCATTTTTCTGAGCGATGTGTGGGGGCAGAAAAGGCAGCTAGCTTGGTGAAGGTCATGTTGTCATATTCTATGAGAAACAAACAATCATGTAGTAGCAATGAAAATAGTAAAGGAAGAAACAAACTCACAGTAATGGCTGCTTCACTGAATGGAAACACTTAGCTTAGTCTGTTTATTTGCCCCTTTAAATGGCAACACACTCACCCCTAAAATTGGACAGGATGCAAACATCTGATGCCAAGAATTGCAATGATTCATATAGAGTTTAACATCTCAAAGTTCTCTATAAACCAATAAATAACCCTCACAATACCTCTGAAAGACAAATCACCCTTTTAATGTTTCATTCTAACTTGTGATTCTTAAAAAGGGGCCTGGATTTGAACACAATATAGAGCAAAGGAAAAATCAAAAGAGCCTACACAGCTTAAATCCAGGAGTGACACAAAACAATGGAAGCTGTATTGGAGGTATTGAAATTCTTCTCACTGTCAACATGCCTGCAAAATCTACCCCTTATAATCTACCACTTATAAAACTGCCCTGAGTGGCTGACAGAATAACAAATCCTGTTTGATTGGCTAGGAAAATAAATGTTTCATGTTGCAGAAATTTTCTGTTTTGCAGAGAAGGCAAATCTGATTTAGACCCGAGTTGGTTGTCTTCATAGTGACAGATAAATGATTCAAGAGACTAAATGCAACATCTTCTCTGACTGAAGTTCAACCCCTTTGGATGAGACTACAGAGAGATAAAACACCATCCTATACTGCAGACATGGACTCATACTCATCATGGCTTCTAAAATCAAGTAGGTAGGTAGTAGGTCCATTGCATTTAGCGATTAAAGGGAAAAATTACAGCAAATCCCAGATTAAATGCAGAGGAAAGAACTCTCATAAAACAAATCCAGACGAGTGTAATATGATTCTTGTGGACAGACAGAAGATTACATTGAAAGCAGAGCAGAAGTAACAATAAATCCTATGGCACTTATAGACTAACAGATTTATTGAAGCATAAGATTTAATGGGCAAAGACCCACTTCGTCTTTACCCATGAAAGCTTATGCTTCAACATATCTGTTAGTCTGTTAAGGTGCCACAGGACTTCTCGCTGTTTTCGCAGATACAGACCAACACGACTACCCCTCTGATATTAGAGCAGAAGTGTTTCCGACATCTGTTACTGAGCATGTTTTTCAAACTCTTTGTCCAAGTGGGATTTAGCAAATTGGGTGTGTTTTTGGACAGCATGACTGGTTCTGTAACATTAGAAGCTACAGCAGGTACAGAATGCAACTGCCTGCCTGTTGCTTATAGCAGTTCAAGAGAAATAGGCCAACTAGCTTAGTTTTCAACATCCTTGCGCAACTCAGTGTTACGTTAACGATAAAACCCTGCATGGCTTGAGTCCTGGCCAAAAGACCATCTCCCCTCATTGTAACGTGGTAAATAAGCCACAAAACTTGGGAGCTCATGGCAGACATCATAGTGATGAGAAACATATAAAAAAACTCAATACATGAATTTAGATAGATTGTGTCCTAACGTTATGCAGGTGCCAGATGGGCCACACACAGCGCCAGTGTTAGTTTTTTGCCTGAGGATGTGCTCATAGAGTTAGCTTAGTAATATCCAGACTAAGGATCAGGAACCGCAACTGGCTATTAAATGCGTCTCCTGTGGCTCAATGCAGCACATGATATTATAACACAGAGATATAACTACTAACCAATCTGAACGCTTTTACTATGCTACTAACTATAGAATACCTGGACAATCTTTTGGACATGGTTTAGCACTAATTTGGCTCTTGACCAACTGATGTCCCAGTGTTACTGGTTCAGCTTTTCTAGTAGCCAAAGGATTTATAATATATACATTCTATAGGCAGTCTTTAAAATTATATAATTGTGCCTTGAATCTTTTTTTTTAAATGCATCTAATTATTAAAATTTCTCTCCCCCACACTATGGGTGCATCTACACTAGCCAGCTACTTCGAAAAAGCCGGCACAATGTCAAAATAGCACGCATCGCATCTACACCCGCTGTGCGCTATTTCAACATCGAAATCGACGTTAGGCAGCGAGACGTCGAAATCACTATTCCTATCCGAAGATGGAACGTCGAAGTAGGGTGTGTGTAGAGGATCCACGTCCCGCTACTTCAAAATACAGCGGCATCCTCCACAGCGGCAATCAGCCGAGGAGTTGAGACACACTCTGTCCAGCTCCTGCAGGGCTGTATGGTCCCCGCACGCAGTAGCCCTTAAAGCACCACAGACCCGGATTTCCTGTGGCAGGAAGCTGAGAGCGTGCAGACAGCAGCACATGCATGTGCAAGCCCTGCACGCCTTCCAGAGGCCCCGAATTGTCCACCCAGTGCCATGGCAGCCAGACAGCCCTCAGAGCACCCCCAGGGCTCCCCCACAGAGGAGACCCAGGCACCCCCAGCAGCCAAAGGGGAGGCCAAAAAGAGGCAGGGCCCCTCCTGGTCAGAGGCCAAGCTCCGAGACCTGCTGGCGCTCTGGGGTGAGGAGGAGGTGCCCCACGTGATGGTGAGCAAGCGGCGGAACGCGGAAGCATTCGTCTGACTGGCTGAGGGCCTGGCCGCCCGGGGTCACTCTGCCCGCACTCCGGATCACATCCAGAGTAAGGTGAAGGAGTTGCAGCAGGGTTATGCCCGTGCCCGGGACTCAGCCAGCCAGTCTGGGGCCGCCCCTATTGCTTGCTCCTATTACAGGGAGCTCAGGGCTAACCTGGGCCCCCGGAACACTGCCTCCCCCCCCGGCCACCCTTGACACCACGGCCAATGAGCCCCAGCAGGCCTTGGAGCCGGAATCCAGCCCAGAGGCCAGCCCCACACACCGGGGCCCACTCGAGAAGCCACCCCTCAGGATGGTGGAAGAGAGGTCCAGCAGCGAGAAGTGGGGACTCCTCATAGATCTCCCCTCCCGGAGCACCAGCAGGTCATCTGCTCACTGGGGTTCCCCTGACCGCGGCAGTGGATGGTCAGGTACGTACCTCACAGGGCACGCACCCCTGGGCCAGATGGCGGGGGCACTAGATATGACCAGGAGCCCCACACACCCACAATGGACCCTGATCTGCAGCTGCCCAGCCACAGCACAGCCCCAGGACGGCGGCACAGCCATCAGCACCCATCAGCACCCACACCCATGGGCAGTACTGTGCCCTAACCCTAAGGGCAGGAGGACCATGCAATGGGGACACCCAACAGGGACACCACACCCACCGATGGGGACAGAGACCCAGCACCCAAGGAGGGACAGGGGGAATGGGCCACGGGCCAGAGCACAGTACTAACAGCCTTCTCCTCCCTCTCCGCAGCCACACCATCCGAAGCCCCAGGCACCCTCTGTGGTCCCCAAGAGACCACCGGAGGTCAGCCACCACCAGCGCCCATGGACAGCTCCAAGGCCAGCGGGAGGGGCACATCACCACCAGGCCCAGGGGATGGCCCCCATGGACCCCCAGCTCCTGGCAGCTCTCCGGTGGCAGGCAGAGATGGCCGAGGAGAGACTCCACTTTGACTGGGAAGAGTCCACCCAGAGCTGGGTGGCATGGCAGGAGTTCGTGGGCGTATTCTGGGACGTAGCCAGGTCCATCCGGGAGGGCTGTTGCCCGGTTCCCACCCCCCACTGACCGCCCTCCCCGCCGCTCCACCCGATCACCCCCTGCCACCCCACCTGCCTCGCCTCCCTGCCGCACTGCCTGCCTCGCCCCCTGCCTCCCCACCTGCTGCGCCGCCTGTCAGCCTGCTAGGACTGGAGCCCACTGGGGCTGAAGACCGGCCAGTGGAGGCATCCCAGCCGTATCTGCTGGTCCTCCTGGCCCCCAGCCGGCTGTGCCGGGGACCAGGAACAAGAGGGGGAGGGGTGCGACCCGTATCCGCCGGGGGTCAAACCCCTCTACACCCACCCCAGATTGATGGGCTGACAGCCGAGCCATCCACTGGTCCCCCATTTGTATATATAGTTGTCCCTCTTGTATATAGTTGTCCACCTTTGTACATTGGTTCCAGTTTTTATTGTGAACATAACACAGTTACCAGTTTGCAATAATCCACAGTTTTATTTTCCAAAGAAGCTGAGATGTGTGCTTGTTGGGGGGATGGTGTGCGGGTGGTGCAGGCAGTGTTGGGGGGGCCCTCTAGGGAAGGCCAGGGAGGTGCTCAGGGGTGTCCCCAGTCAGAACGGGCCCGCACGACCTCGCGGACCCATACCCCCTCGCGGTGGGCCTGGCGACTGGGTGTGGCGGCTGGCTGAGGGAAGCCATGCTGGTGTCCACTGCCGACCCCTGGACAAAGGCCTCCCCCTTGCTCTCCACAGCGTTGTGGCGTGTGCACCACGTGCCCACAACATGGCGGATGTTCTGGAGACCAACGTCCAGGAGGGCAAGGAGGCACCGCCAGTGGCCCTTTAGGCAGCCGAAGGTCCTCTCCACCACCTGGCGGGCATGGTTCAGTCAGGCATTGAACCACTCCTGGCTGGCAGTGAGGTGCCTGGTGTACTGGTGCATGAGCCACGGCTGGCGGTCGTAGGCCACGTCCGCCACAAGGCAGAGGGGCACAGTGGGATCTCCCTCTGTGGGATATAGGTCCCTGCCTCGAGCCAGCGGCGCAGGCCTGAGTTCTGGAAGGCATGGGTGTCGTGTGTACAACCGGGCCAGCCCATGTAGACATCCTGAAAGTGGCCCAGTCTGTCCACCATGGCCTGCAGGACCATGGAGTGGTAACCCCTGCAGTTGATGTATCTTTCCCTGCTGTTGTCCGGGGCGCAAATGGGGATGTGGGTCCCATGCAGGGCTCCAAAGCAGTTTGGGAACCCCATGGCAGCGCCCAGGTCCCCGACTTGGACAACCCTCTGGAGCAGCATGGCACTGAGCGCATGGATCACCTGTGGGGAGGAAACACAAGTGCCCATGAAGGTGCCCCAGGCCCCTCCCGGGCACCTCCCCAGGTACCCCCCCACCCAGCCCCTCCCTCCCCAGCCCAACACCCAGCCCCTCCCCGGCCTCCCTGCGGGTGAGTGCCCAGGCCTCCTTACTTCCATGATGATGACCCTGACAGTGGCTTTTCCCACTCCAAACAGGTGTCCCACGGAGCGGCAGCTGTCTGGAGTGGCCAGCTTCCAAATGGCTATTGCAACCCTCTTCTCAACAGGGAGGGCATGCTGCATCCAGGTGTCCTGGTGCCTCAGTGCGGGGGTGAGCCACTGGCAGAGCTCCAGGAAGTTCCGCAGACACTGGTCGTCGTCCCACTCCCCCTTGACCAGCTGCTCCCACCAATCGGAGCTGGTGGTGTAGCTCCAGAGTTGGTGGAGCACCTGGTGGGGGAGAAACAGGGGAGCCCAGTGGTCCGGGTCACCCCATCTTCGCCCTGGGAGGGTCCTCCTGCCAGGAGCTGCTGGGTGGCCTCCTGTGAAGCACATAGTAGGGTGCTTGCTCCCTGGGTGACTACCTGGAAGGCTTCCAGGTGCTGCTGCTGGGGGTCCATAGCTGCTGTGCGTCGGTCTGCGAGCGTGTGGCTAGCGCTCTGCAGACCTCATGCTGTGCAAGCCGGGTGTGTCTGGGAGGGGCCCTTTAAAGGAACAGCTTGCTGTTGCCTCGGATGGGCTAGTGCAGCCTGTGACCCTGTCTGTAGGCTTTCCTGGTCCCTTATTTCGACGGGGAGCACTTGTGTGTGTGGACGCTCCGCGCTTCCTTCCAGGGCGGCTTCTTTCAACATTCCCCATTGCTACTTCGACGTTGAACGTCGATGGCACCAGCCCCGGAGGATGTGCGTACGATACACGTCAAAGTAGCCTATTTCAACGTTGCTACTTCGCAATAGGCTACTTCGACGCAGTGTCTTAGTGTAGACGTAGCCTGTATGTTAACATAACTGTATCTCCTTACCACTGAGGGATGCTTTACCACTCATTCTAGTCTTATATAGACCCAAATTTACTTCCATCACAAGAAGGTGGTACCTTATATTGCTAATATCAGAAAAGCTATATCTCCTAGCTTACTTCTTACTTCATGAATCCAGAAGGACACTAGACACGCTATTTTACTATATGCTATTTATTACATCTAACAATTACTTTCACTCCATCAAACTGTCTCTCCACCTCTCTGTTTAGGAGAAAAGTTAACAGATCATTCCCCAAAAACTATAAAAATGTGAATTAACATTGAATATGTTTGTGGCAAGTGCTTCATGCACTAACAAAAATGAACCAATCACTCAATCACTGGAAAATATATATCAATAACAGCTATTACGAAGTTATTTTGCGTAATTTTAAAGACTGAGTTTACTGGCCAATAGACAGACTGCAACCTTACCGTGTGCACAGAGAGACAAGGGCTTCTAAGCTACACCAAGGAGTCTTTCCTTGGAACGTAGGGACCAGTGAATACATACTTTAATTTTAATAAGGGCATTAAAGAGTTAGGCTATAGTAATTTGCAGTGGTAATAATGTCAAAAAACATAACATACATGCATCAATCTCTGGCTTTTAAATTACCTTAGAAAGCATTGCCATCCATTTTCTCTTCTCCATGTTTCTATTTAGCAAAATGATTTTTTTAAAGACAAATCAATCTCGACATTTCATAAGCATTACTCTTATTGAATAAATACTTCCTTATTCATTTCTTTCCTCATTTGGGGTTGCATATTTGAGCCTTCACCAGCAGAGAGCTATGTAGCAAAGTAACAGTTACACTGCTTGGCACTCCATACTGTATCTTATGTGCAGGCAATAAGAAAATGTGAAGCAACTCATGAGGAAAAAAATATCAACTAGCTAGAAAAAAACTTTTTTCAGCAGTAATGAGAACATCAACAAAACCAACTAACTTTTACCTAGAATGAACCAATTTTACAATTTCCTGACTAAAACGCCCACAAAATGGAACAAGATTTTTTTGAAAACCGTGCCTGGAGATTGTCACATGTAAGATAATATTTCTATTAAAACAGAACAAACTCGAGGGATTATATCAAACCAATTCCAGTGGGATTTGTGTCCGCTCTAATCCACTATTCAGTCTCAATCTCATTAACATACCAGGCTTAATTGGCATTTCATCCCTGCATTGTGTCTCCAAAATGAACAAGGTGTAATTATGTTAAAAAGAGCACTCCAACGGTTTTAGTTTAATTCATGTCATTCATCCACATGAGAATGAGCACAGATGTTCTATTGCGGGATACAGCAAGAGATGAACGGCTTTGAAACCATACTTTTTAGTTGAAAACTTTAGTTTAAAAAAAGTTTAAGTGAAATGTACAACACAGTATTTTCTTCCTTTGTTTCAGCTGCTATACAGCATTAACTTTCAAAAGCGGGTTCTGCTTAATTTGATTTTTCATTTTCAAATGAACAGCTGTGTTTAAGTCTAAAATCTCTTTGTTTAAACATACAGAGCCCAGAAAGAGTTTGAACAAAACATCTTTCTGTAAACACTTGATTACCAGGAAAGGCCTGTTTTTCAAAGTAACCTAGGTTTTTTGCTCTAGGTTCTCTTTTGAAGAGAAAAAACTTGCATCACTTTTCAGATGTCAAACAACAAAATGAACAGCCATTTTAGTAATTGCATGGACTTTTCGTATTCAAAGTAAATGAAGAAAAATACAAGAGGGTTTTCGCCCTCTACCAGCAATGCTAGTGAATACAAATGACAGTTATTAGGCATAACATTAGCCTTCAGCAAATTCTTCCAAACTTGGGTTGTTTGTGAGCAGAGAGATGCACTGCTTACATGAACAGTAATTGGATAAACAGAATAGTCAGGTGTAAAGCACATTGGAACATATACTGCAATTTCCTGTAATACCCCCGTCAAATTTATTAAATTAAGTTAAACCTTTCTGAATTACAGTCAGTAGCTGAAATTAAAAATGCAAATGTTTATGGGTCACTGAGGGATTGTATGCTATGTGACTAATGTAAACCTTGGGCACTGTTATTAGAGTCAATGAGCTATTTGAAAAATTGGCCAAGAATTAATTTTTCAGGTTAAGTTGGTTTCACAGGATCTCTCTAGGGCATCGTTTCCCAAACTGGGGGGAATGAAGAAATTCCAGGGGGGCACAAGGTGATCCAGCCCTCCCCATCATTCCCGCACCCCAAGAAAGAGCCGGCCTTTGCTTCTGGCTCTCAGCCCTTGACATTTTACGTGTGCAACCCGACGCAGACACTATAAAAAGCAGTCAGCCAGCAAAGACCCATGTGGAGCTAGTTGTCTCCTGCAAAGATGAGTGAGAGTGGATTATGGGGAGGAGGATGGGGTAAGAGCAGGGAACTGGTGGTGCCTGGCTTTGGGGGAGGGGAGGGGAGGGGCTTGGGTGGGTGGCTCGTGGGGCCCAGGCAGGCGCCTTGTGGGGCTCGGACAGCTGGCCCAGGCAGCACGGGGTTCAGGTGGCTGGCCCTGGCACCATAGGGCTCAGGTGGGTGGCTTGGGCAGCTGGCCCACAGCTCAGGCGTCTGGCAGGTGGGTGGCTGGCCCCAGCAGCATGGGGCTCAGGCTTCCGGGGCTCGAGGTGGCTGTCCTGCAGCTCATGAGGCTCAGGTGGCTGGCCTGTGGCTTGCAGTGCTCGAGTGGCTGGCCTGCGGCTTGTGGGGCTCGGGTGGCTGGCCTACAGCTTGCGGTGCTCAAGCAGCTGGCCCACAGCTCAAGCAGCTAGCCCCAGCAGTGCAGGGCTTGGGCACCCAGCCCTGGGAGGATAGGCAGCTGGTCCTGGTGGCGGGTGGGTAGCTGGGCCCAGGTGGCTGGCCCTGGTGGCAGGGGGGAGTCGGCTGGCCCCAGTAACATGGGGCTCAGTCAGCTCGGGCGGGCAGCTCTGGTAGCACAGAGCTTGGGCAGGCAGGTAGCTGGCAAGGGGTTCAGGCAGCTGGCCATCTCGGGCTGCACCAGGCACTCAGAAGGGGCCAAGAAAAACTACTTGTGCTTATTTTCAAATTTAAATAACATTTTTATATCAAGTTTTTGTGTTTATTTTAAATTACAAATTGAATTTTTTGTTAAAATGGGGGTTGGATGATGGTAAAAAAAGAGATGGGGGCCGCGAGGTTTTCTCAAAAATCAAAAGGGGGGCATGATACCAAAAAGTTTGGGAACCACTGCTCTTGGGGAAGAGATATGCAAATACAACGATCTCCACTTATGCCAAAACGTAGCCTTTTGAAGGTTCACAATGGGGGTGGGGGGAGTGACAGACGACTTATATCTGCTCATATGCAAGACAGATAAAAAAATTATATAAAGAAGGGACTCACAAGCTCAAGGGGTTCATAGAGTTGGCAGGTAGCTATGTAGACTGGAAGTATCTGACACAGAAAGGAGAGAAAACGATGTCTCTGCCCAAGAGGGACCATGGCTGGGGAGCCAGAATTGTAAGAGTAGATGTCCTTGCTGGACCATAGAGAGGAAATATAAGTAGTTTTTCCCTGATCTTGACACATATTGTTCAATGAATCTGTAGGTCCAACAAACCCACAGAAGCCAAAAATACCAGAATCAAGGCTCATTTAGGAAGGGCTCTTTAACCAAATGTAACAGTTCATTAAGACAAAAGCTCCGCTCACATCAATTAAGTGCCCAAATGTTTGCTCAGACCTTCAGCTTGAACACTTGTTTCTTCACTATCACCTGTGTAATGGCACTGTGTTTATTTCTTACTACATCGGTACAAAAATGAGAGAGTTTGCTTTTGTGTTTAAGCTCAGTGCAGATCACCTGGGCAACTACTTAAGAACAAAAGAACTATTTTGCTGATTTACATACCATCTTTATAGTATTTCCTTTAAAAGCAGAAAGCTTTTACAAAGAATAACAATATGTAATTTTATAATTTCATAACTGCATGCTCCCCATAAGAGACCATCAGGTAAACATATAATTGGAGAATTATGAAAGTGAGTGTACTCACAATATACTCTGACAGAGCAATCAGATCAAGTAACTGAATGTCTTCAAAACATCAACGATGTAGCATAGCAGGCAACAAACTCATTACAAAAGAGTGTTAAGGAATCACAGAATCACAGGGCTGGAAGGGACCTCAGGAGATCATCTAGTCCAGCCCTCTGCTTCAAGCAGGATCAACCCCCACTAAGTCATCCCAGCCAGGACCTTGTCCAGCCGGAACTTAAAAACCTCAAGGGATGGAGAATCCATCACCTCTCTAGGCAACGCATTCCAATGCTTCACCACCCACTTGGTGAAGTAGTTTTTCCCAATATCTGACCTACACCTCTCCCTCTTCAACTTCAGACCATTACTCCTTGTTCTGCCATCTGACACCACTGAGAACAGTTTCTCACCCTCCTTTTTAGAGCTCCCCTTCAGGAAGTTGAAGGCTGCTATTAAATCACCTCTAAGTCTTCTCTTCTGTAAACTAAACAAGCCCAAATCCCTCAGCCTATACTCATAGGTCTTGTGCTCCAGACCCTTAATCATTTTTGTTGCCCTTTGCTAAACCTGCTCCAGCAAATCCCCATCCTTTTTATACTGGGGGACCCAAAACTGGACACAATATTCCAGCTGTGGTCTCACCAGTGCCGAATAAAGAGGAATAACTGCTTCTCTAGATCTGCTCGAAATGCTCCTCCTAATGTACCCTAGTATGCCATTAGCCTTCTTGGCTACAAGGGCACACTCTTTTCTCATATCCAGCCTTTCATCCACCATAACCTCTAGGTCCCTTTCCATGATCCTGCTGCTGAGCCAGCTGGTCCCCAGCCTGTGAAGCATGAGAGCCTTAAATCCAGACCCACTGACATCTTTGGCTCAAAGCCTGATCTAAAAGATCATTCATGTGGCTGTGAATAATCAAGTAGTAAATTAAGGTAATTCACTAATGTTAAAATTTTCATTAAAATTTTAATTGTATCTCAATTCTACGGTTTTCATGCTCACTTAAGTCATTTGCAACAAGTCAGTAGCCACTATGGCCTGTTGCATCAATCATGTTTGAAGATATTTCTATATAATTCCCTGACCTGATTGCTCCTTTGGATTAATCATCAGTTATATTAGAGAGAGAATGTGTTCATTTTCCTGAACGTTAACAGTCCATGCTTTTCAAAAGAAAACAGCTGGCACTTAAAGATGCTTTATCAAAATAATACAGGCAGTTGGAAATCCATGATGTAAACCCTTCCACACCCAATACTTCATATTAATCTTATGGAATAAACAAGTTATAGAAATGTTGTCCCTTCCACACTTTTATGAAAGTCAAAAATGACCACATTTAACTAAATTCTAGAAGTTATTAAGAAGAAAAACATTCCCAGATTTTTTTTTTTAAACACACTTTTATAGTTTGACCTATGAAATGCCCAAAACAGCTATAAAAGACCTTGGCTGTGTCTACATACAAAAATAACTTCCAAGTTGTTTACACACACCCTTACACAGTTAAACTTTGAAGTAGGGCACTAGTACATTCCCACGAATGGAGTAAGGACCTCGAAGTTGGGCTCCCTACTTCAAAGTTAATGTCAAAGAAAAGGAAAAATGTGTGTTGACTCTCTGCTTGCTACTTCGATGTAGTGCCTAACTTCGAAGTTAGTTCCTAGTGTAGACGCACCCCTTATGGTTTTCTGTCTGACCAGTAACTGCTATGCAAAGTTACAAGTCTAACTAATCACATATGTACTGTAATCATACAATTTTGAAAACAGGACTTATAATGATCTTATGCCCTCAGACATCATGCAGAAGCATGTGGGTTGTTCCAAGATAAGAGGGATACAAGTGAGAAACCTAAAAACAGTTCAAAGAAACCCTAGAGCATACAGACGTAGAAGTAGGCCAGCTATTGACAATATGGCCTGCAAATCTTAGACAACAGCATGACCCCTATGAAAATCACCATGAATATAACAAGTCATGGAGTGTCACTGCTAAATAATTAGTACCAGGTATAAAGAAGATTTAGATACTAGATCACCCAGGCTCTACAGATCATAAAATGTAAAATGTCAATGAGGATGCATAGAAAGGATAGTAAATATGGGACTTCAAAATAATATGAATTCAAGTCTGTTTTTGTAAGTTCTAAAGTTCTAAAGGAAATTGCCCGGAATTCATTAATAATATGTATGGGAAATCAACATCAAGTAAGTGAAAAATATTTCATGTACAGTTGGGGAGCCTACAATCTAGCTTCTTCCTTGTAAAATCGAAAAAGCTAAAAGGGCAACATAAATCAATGTGACTAAGTAGGGAGGTAAACAGTACAAGAAAGAACTTTTTTTTTAAAATATACAAAGAATCTGGGAAGGTTGAAGATTAGTAAAGTTAAAAGAGTAAAACAAACAACATAAGAGCATAAAGGATTAACAGTAAACTTCAGAAAGTACCAAAAATAATATAATGTCCAATAGATAGGATATACAGTTAAAGAAATAGCTGTGCCATTTAATTGAACGTTTCGCCAAGAATAAGAAAATATTTTTATTAAAATAGGTAAAGATACACTATTTCCATCATTGTAAGAGTAGACTGTGGAAGTCTGCCTATACTAGTAATCAATTTTCCAAGGACAAGAGAAGGCAGCATTAGGTATTGAATAGATATGTGAGGAAAAGCTCAGGAATACTGAAGATACAGAAAACACTGTATCCAGACAACAGAGTGACATCATTTTTTTAAAGTCACATGGCCACATTACCAAATGGAGGTTTTAACAGAGTCCCCCACAAGCTCCAAAGTCGAAAAATTACCTTCAATTCTTTTCAGGTCTCCATATCACACAACATGACAAGGAGAGAGGGGAAAGCACTCATTGGCCGTGTCTACACTAGCACAAATCTTCGAAATGGCCATGCAAAATCTTCGAAATGGCCATGCAAACGGCCATATCGAAGATCACCAATGAGGCGCTGAAATGCAAAAATCCATGGCTCTTCAAAATTACTGCGTTTTGCTCCCACGCAGCTCGTCCAGATAGGGGTCCTTTTCAAAAGGACCCTGGGAACTTTGAAATCCCCTTATTCCTATCAGCAGATTCAATCTGTAGATAGGAATAAGGGGATTTCAATCAGCAGATAGGAATAAGGGGATTTCAAAGTTCCCAGGGTCCTTTTGGAAAGGAACCCCGTCTGGACAAGTCACACAGGAGCAAAACGTGGTAATTTCAAAGAGCCATGGCCGGTGGCATGCCAATGAGGCACTGAATATGCATTTTAGCATCTCATTAGTAACCTTTGAAATGGCCATGCGCTTCATTGCATGGCCATTTCTAATATTTGTGCTAGTGTAGACATAGCCATTATGTTAAAAAGCAACACATTTTAAACTGAAAAGGAGAAAAAAATTAGAAATACACAAGGGACTCAGTAACGCAGCATATTGACAAAGACTACAGATTGAATGTGTCTAATCCAGAACCCTCGGGACCTGACTGGTGCTGAATGAAGAATTTGAGGAACCATGGGAAGTCAGTATCGTCTAGTGGCACTATCAACACTTCCACTGCTTACTGGGATCTTAGAAGACATTCAAGGGTAAATTACAGCTAAATAACAGCACTGAGAGACAGGTCTGCTGCCTGTTAAACTTTAGAGGACCACAGGAAATTCGGCCACACCCATGAAAAGTCGTCTTTCAGCTAACTAAAATCATGATGGACCACGGATGTTGCTGGACAAGAATGTACTCGACTAGAGAGGTTCCACATGTAATAAACATCAGACAAAACTTATATATTCCTATGAATAAATAGCATCTACATTTACACTAAGATAAAATTTCTAGGACCATGAAGAAGTTATCACACAGCCAGTATTACCCCTATTTTTCTTTCCAATCCATAGGTGGAGTAAATTTTATTATGTGCATCATGGTATACAGAGAAGGACCAGTAATAGAAACACATGCTGCTGGCTGTGGGTTCTAAGGGTGCCCTGCTAATCTCTTGAGGGTGGGCACCCAAGCGCTCAGCTTACAGGGAACGCTGAGGCCAACCCTTGGCTAGACAGTACAATATAGCTGAACAGCAACACTTCTCTGTTTTTCAAATTTCACTGAAGCATTGTTTGATTGAGGTAACAGACAGAGATAAGACTAGAGGGACTACTGGTCTATTCCAGTACAAAGTTCCCCTGTAATCATTACTCAGTAACATCTCAAAATTTTTTGCATTACTAAACGTATAGTATTTCTTTGTTTCTAGATGAAGGTAGTAGTAGCAGCATCCTTCAGTCTACATAGACTATGGATCGTGCCCTTCGCAGTTCCACTTGGGATCATCATTTGCAGCATCAACTGTGACTGTGAAGGCCCACACAAGAGTGAAAGTCCTTGCTGCATTTGTTGCATATGTAATGGGTGTCTGGCAGGTCCTTACTGTGCTTTCTGTGGGCTCGCTTCTCCTCTGCTAGCTGTCTGATCCTCATCTCACCCTTCTGAAGGCCGCTGTGTAGTTCCTGCCTCCGTCTGCTGCGATCGTCTGCCAGCTCCTCCCAGCTGTCCGGCTTGATGTCTACCTCCCTGAGGTCCCTCTTGCAAACATCTTTGTAGCGCAACTGGGGGCGTCCGGGAGGTCTTTTGCCACCAGAGGCTAGCTCGCCATACAGGATGTCTTTTGGGATCCTTCCATCATTCATCCTGTGGACGTGGCAAAGCCAGCGGAGCCGACGCTGCCTGAGAAGGGCGTGCATGGTTGGGATTCCAGCTTGTTCAAGGATGGCGGTGTTGGACACTCTGTCTTGCCATGATATTCCAAGGATGCACCTGAGGCAGCGCAAGTGGAAGACGTTCAGCCTCTTTTCCTGGAGGGCGTACAGGGTCCAAGACTCACTGCCATAAAGGAGGGTGCTGAGGATGCAGGCTCTGTAGACTTGCATTTTGGTGCAGGTGCACAACGATGTTATTCCACACTCTCTTGCTGAGTCTGGACAGAGTTGTGGCTGCTTTACTGATCCTCCTATTTAGCTCAGTGTCCAACGACAGGGTGTCAGTGATGGTGGACCCGAGGTAAACGAACTCGTGGATGACCTCTAATGTATAGTTGTCAGTGCTGATTGATGGAGGTTCCGCAATGTCCTGAGCAAGGGCATTTGTCTTCTTTAGGCTGATGGAAAGCCCAAAGTCCTTGCATGCTTTGGAGAACCGATCCAGCAGGTTCTGAAGCTGGTCTTCTGTGTGTGACACTACAGCAGCATCATCCGCAAACAGGATATCTCTGATGAGGACTTTCCACACCTTAGATTTAGCTTTCAGCCTTGCAAGATTAAACAGTTTCCCATCAGATCTTGTGTGCAAAACAATGCCCTCTGTTGAAGATCCAAAGGCATGCTTCAGGAGGAGCACTACATGTATAGTATTTCTTTGTTTCTAGATGAAGGTAATGACACATACAACCAGCCCAGGCCTTGGAAGTACACAACACAGGCTGAATTCCATCCGTCAAAACTTCATAATCTTCTTTGTAACTTAACAAAAGTGTCAGGTTTTTGACCAAATCTACGGTACTGTTCTAGAGGATGTATGCATTTGAAAAAAGCCACTGATTATTCAGGCAGCCCAAACAACCTTTGATACAATGGGAACGATCAGAAGAGAGCCAGTTTAACAGCAGCTCACAAATAAAATGCATGTAACCAAAAACCATTGAAAATTTTTAGGGGTAATACCTCAGTTCTCAAAACCCAGCATCAACATCTAGTTTCATTCACTGCTAGCAGAACAAATTGATCCTTTTTGTTTTCAAATTCTTTATTTTTTCGCCTTTCTTTCTTTCTTCTAATTTCGTAGAGGAAGGCGCATATCAGAATTCCTCAGAACACCATACTCAGACCTTATGCCCTAGATACTTCCCTTAGCTATCAACAGCTTATAATCAAGGTAAGGTAAGAATCATAATTCTACTAATAGTCGGATTTATATCTTCCTCCACAGATTGCTAGCTCGTTGTCAGTTAAAAAAATATTTCCTGTACTCAGATGAAAAACTCTTCAATTTCTCATGGCTAAGTACTGTTTTCACAAAAGAAGGCTATCCAGCTCTGGGCTGACAGTTTCATTTACTCATGAAGACTCTTCTCTTGCCAAACCACCACTTTTTTCTCCAGGACTGAGCAGGAGAGCAAAACAGTCAAATGCAGTCAGAAGTACAAAGGCTTTCTAAGTTGTACTTTGATACAAAGCTTATATACAGCAGTGACCACATTCTTGTGGTATGAATGCTATTTAGCATACTGCAATCACAACTAAGGTCTTCTCTTTCAAGTCACATTAAAAATCCTTACCATCTCTTCATACTGTACAGGAGGGGTCAGCAACATTTCCAAGGTGAAGTACCAAAATTTGACCTCTATGTACTCTCTGAGTACATACTGTCTGGTCTTCTGTTAAAATGAATTCAAAATAGGGCCAAACAAAGTTTTCTGACAAACCAAACTGAGACCTTCTGAATTCACCCTCAGCCCTTTAAAAAATCTGCAATCACAGAGGGCTTAGGCGGAACCTAGGTAAATAATTTGTTCATATTCTGAAGGTAAATTGTTCCTCTGTTACAAGCTGACAAATACTGGACAAGCAGATCACCTTATCTCACAGCACATAACTCACACACAAAACCAGTGCATTGCTCATATATCTGGATTTTCATATTTTTCTTCTCTCTCTGCTCCTTGCCACAATTAATCCATTCTGTTTTCAGTTTTATAGGTGACAAAAAGAACATGCAGAATTATTAGCACACTATCAAAAACTAGAGAGGGAAACAAGTTGTCAAAAAGAAGGGTTCTGCTTACACAGAACAGCTAGCAATCTGTGCAGCCCAGGCGGAAAAAAAACAAAAAACAAAAAATATGAGCCATGCTACTTGGATAAATCCCAAACTGATAACACATTGGCTAGCAACCAAGGAACAAATTATAAAAGGTGATGGAAAATTCCAAAATCGAAAAAAAGTCTTTCAGACATAGACGTAGCCCTTTAGATTTACTGCATGCATCTATTAAACCTCAAAAATTAAATTACATCTATATAAACTGATACATCAAGATTTTGTGTTGCTAGCTCCATTATTGCCCCAGCCTGTTTTATTAAAAGGCTGAAATACACTTGGTGAATTAGAACGTACATAGTTAAGAGACCTCATACAAAACCAATAAACAATTTTGAGTCTACTGACTTCCACTGAGAAATCCTCCTCATCAAGGTCCAAGGCCTGAATCCAATTAACTTCCTGTGAGACACTGGCTTCTTGAGGCCTAAATCACTTTTAAAAATGAGACAGACTCCAAAAGCCATTTAGATACTTTTGAAAATTACTGTAAGCCCTTAGCCTGCTCAAATGAAGAATGCACATCTTAAGACTAGAGCAGGAATGGCCAAGATACCACCCATGGCCTGGATCTGGCCTGCCACTCTGTTTAATTCAGCCTGCCCTTGCCACATGCAGCAGCACTGTTCCTTGTGTCTCCCTATGCTGCAGCAGCTGGGGAGTGCTGTCTCCAACACCAGCAAAATCTCCTATTGGAATAGAAGATGAGAGAGCTTGCTGGGGGCAGGGATAGCACATGAGCCCTCCAACACAGAGAGCCACATGAAACAGCCAGCTGCTTTGAGCAATCTGGGCCTGCTGGCAGGGAAGGAAGTCTGCCTGAGAGCAGTGCTGGCTGGGAGCTGCTTATGAAAGCACCTCCCAGCCAAAGCCTGCTTTTGGCATGCCACACCCCCTCCCTGACCCTTCACTCCCTCCTACAGCCATCCCCCAGGCCAGAATCTTCTCCTGCACTCATACCCCCCTCCCAGACCCCACACTTCAATACCTTGCCCCAGGTCACAACCCCTTCCTTTTTCTAAACTTCCTCTCAGAACCTACACCCTTTTCTGCACCCCAGTTCCCTACCCCAAACTCCCTTCTACACCCAACCTCCATCCCAGACCCCACACCTCCACCATGGAAAAGTGCAGCCCTTGACCACTTACCAAAATCTTGGACTTACCCTCCATCAAAAATTATTGCCCACCCTTGGGAAACAGCAGCAGTTCCCACACTGTGTTCTGCCAATGAAATTGAGTAATGGTGGCCTATTCCCCATTGTTGGTGGGGTGGGATTTGGGAGAAGGAATTCTCTCGATTTTACAGTTTTCTTGAAATAACTACAGAGTAATCAATTTTGTGTGTGTTTTGTTACTGGCTGGTTTCATTAGTATTTGTTGAGTTGAGTTTACCATACAATAATTTAATTAATATTATAATGAAATATTTTCTGTCAGTAATGTTCCTCGTAGGTAGTATGATGATGTAAAAAAGATAAGGTATTCCACAGAGAGCACCGTGCGGTCCAAGTGTTCCATGACCAGGAAAAGTTTGTGAGCCGCTGGGCTAGAGCTTGAATTCACCTCTCTTACCAGGAAGGTTCTGTTACTGAAATTTGAAATAATGGCACAAAGTTCAACTTAAATAAGGCAGTTCCTACTTTTTTCCCCTTCAGGATGTGCATGCTCCAAAATCTATACCCTTTTAGCTACAGATCCAGCACCACCTCCCCTACATTTTCATGTAGAGCTCCATCATCACATCAGAGGGTGGATCAAAAGATTATGTCAACCTGTTACAGACTGTAGTTTAGTCATAGACAATTCAGCACTCATGAAAGAACTAGTATCACTGACTAGAATCAAGAGTTGTGTGTGTTTTCCTCATTCAGCTCTGACAATGTATCTTGTAACACCACTCCTGGGCTAAGGGCAAGTAAAGCCTACCAACTATAGCAAACCCTTTTTTTAACTGGCCATCTACATCCACTCGCAGTTAGCAAGACCCTACGCTCATTCCTCTTGGAACCAATGCAACATTTCTGCCCAGATCTCCAGAAAGGAAAGGCCAATGAGCTAAATTACTGACCAACCCACAGTCTAGGGAAGCGTTGACTCTTTTTGCAATGTACACAAAAGTGTTTCTTCAAAAATTAATGCAACTCTCTAAGGAAGAAAAATAACATTGTTTCAGCCCATCTCCATCCACCACTATCTTTCAGATAGTCTCATGAAGTTAATCATCCAGAAGTGTTTATTCCCATGGTTTAATAAACTCCTTCTGCACAGCAGTCAACTACAATGCAACCATGAAGTCAGAATGATAAATACCCAAGACGGCCTGGTAAAGCCCAAGATACATAGCTTAATTTTGTTTGCTTCTTAAACCTGAAGCCACATTTTCCTCTGACTAAACATTTGATGTTTGCTCACAAATCTCAGGGCCATAGTGGGAAGCACCTTTGGACTGTTCTGACCAGTGGACCACAGAGATCAGAAGGGAATGTAAAAATACTATATCCCATTTACAACAGGCTGCACAAAGAAGCAGGGTATCCCCCTGCATGGCATTTTACAGTCTGGTGCTTGGCATTGCTTTATCATTCCAGGAAGAAAGCTTACTGCATAATTACTTACGTCTGAAAATTTCTTCTGTCTCCTCAACGATTACATGTTAAGACAGAGATACATGGAAAGGAGCAGGAGTTACAGTTCTGGGTTAGAATGACGATGGAACTGCCAATTCTCCAGTGAAGAAATTTAGAGGGTTCCAAATCACTGTATTCCCATTTAAAATAATTGAGTGAGAAACTCCAGTTATTTGTTGTTCTCCATCCCAACTTTCATGGCAGATGCTGTGTACTTCAAACAACAGCCTACAGCAAACCAAATCCAAAATCTTTCTAAAATGCATTTTAGGTTTATGCCCATTCAGCCCTATTCCCCGCAGCTAAATACAGATAGCTCTATGTAAATTCAACTGCCACAAAATAGATGATTTGTAGAAAGAATGTTATTTTACAGTATCAGCAAGATTATTTGAAAAAGCACATCTTCCTGTTTTCCAAGCTATTTTATCCACAATGCCCACGGATGGACTGAATTTAGAAGATAAAAAGTTGGAAGTTTATCCTAACAAGCTGCTTTTATTCTTTCCATCACTAGCTCTCACATAAAGGCTGCACGCAGCCAAGAATGAGACAATGTTCATCGAGGTCACACAGCATCGGTGGGGAGACATACACTCCCATCAAACTGCACAGCCCACTCAACACTGCTCTGACAACAGCCATTTGGTTTTTAAAGATATCCTGAATAGGAAATTGAAATTGGGGTGGGGGCAGAGGGCAGGTTTCCCCTTTATCATAAAGGCAGATTATTGAAAAGATGTTTTTTATATGTCCCTTAGAAATATAGGTCTCTTGCTAACCTGAAAGACTACTGATAGGAGAATCAGTGAAATGACCTCACAAGACTCAGAGACTGAGTAACAGAGAGGAAGAAATTTTCAGTGAGACTCTCTAAACTTAGCTTTTGTTTGTTTTTGTTAAATATTAAACTCAAGAGGCTAATGAACACTGGGAAAATAATGTCTTCTTTACAAATTCAACACTTCCTTTCTCCAATTAAGGTTTCAGAGCTCAAAAGACATGAGACACCACAAGTTCTCCAGGAAACATCTTGACTTACATTTCAGATATTTCAAAAATGAAAACAAACAAGAATTTCTACATACACGTCACAAAGTAGCAAAAAAGAGCACAACCCCTTTTTTCACAATCTTTTCAAAGACATTTTTAAAGAAACTCACTGCTCTGAAGAAATTAAAAGGACAGTTAAGCATATTAGGAGCTTACATGATTTGGAAGCTCAATAAATGTACTGGCAGGATTAAATGATGAATCCTAACTTCCTGAGAGACAAGAGAAAGTGTCATCCAAAAGACATTGACAACAACAGTGGAGACCAGAATTTGACTCTCAAGCTTAGCCATAAATCATTTGAGTTTTGTAGCCAAAGCCTCCAACAGATTTGTCTACACAACAACAGATACCCCCACAGTTTCAGAATGATTCTCTGTCTGTGCAGACAAGGCCAATCACTGAAGCAGGAATAATGGCAAATCAGAACAGAAGGGTAGTAATAAGGGCTGTTTGGAATCAAAACTGGAATGTCAAGAGGTTGAAAGAAACTGGCTAAATTGTGTGTAGAACCTGCATCGCACTGGCTCGCTCTATACCTGGTATCTGCCACTGCCAGCAGTCCTTCATCTCTAAAAATCTTACCACAATATTTAAATCATCTTAAGTAAAGATGAATTCCAAAAACTTTTTATGAAGTCAGAAAGGAGTATGCAAAGTAAAGTCTGTTAAAGGGCGACTAATAAGTGCATTACCAGACTGAGTTCATCTGGCTGTGGGGAATCAATAGATCTCCTAGTTCTATGTCCCTGCAAGTAACACATCAATCAGGCAAGTGCCTCGCTCTACTTCCACACAAGAAGCCAATTTGTTTACAATTCAGGAACAAACAAAAATAATACACAAAAACTGAGAATTAAGCAGCACCTTTTTGTTTCCATGATCTATGCTATTAACAGCACAGGGGTGAATTGCAAGCACTGCACTCACACTTTATTAAAAGGTAAGTGTAGGAGTCTGATGTCATCCTGTAGCAGTAATATGGCAGAACTGAGCACAAATAGGGAAATATTAGATATAAACAAACCGGTTACATATTATTCAGAGGTGTATAAACACACCAAAATAGCAATATTGACCATCCTATGTTTTTACTACCACAGACTTTATACAGGATAGTTCAGTACTGGAGAGAAAGTTGCTGTGGCCGACCTGTTCCATATGCTAGTAATGAACAGGAAGACTCAATTGTAACATATTTAACAAAGCATGGACACAACATACTACATGTTTGACATTAACAATAACTAGAGAGAGTCAAATATCAGGCTCAAATGGAATTATTGAATCAAATATTATTAATGAAATATTAACATAACATTGTACATAGAGACCCGTGAGACACAAAAATTTGTATCCTTACCTGATGCATAATCTGCAAAAATGATCTGCACATATCCAACACATATCTGCAGTTCTGCATGGCTTTACAAATAAAATTTGGATCCACATCCATCCAGATCCACAAATATCTTTGGATATCCATAGATTTGCAAGGATCTAACTATACAGAGTACTGAAAAAACAGATGCTTTCCTATGACCTGTAAATGGTGAAGAGAAGGTGGCTTGGTGGAATGCTGAGTATTCATTTCCTGTTTAACTTTCCAGCCTTCTTTCTTTTTATACCATGAGGCACAAACTCCTTTTTGGAGGGAAAAAATACTTTCCCCAATTACTTTACCATGTATTCAGTTTCACTTATTCCTGATAGAATTTGTTTTATGGGTTTCAGTTTACCTGACTTAATTAGTAAAAAGGAATGTCTAACCCAGCCATTAGTAAAAAGCTGACTCAACCAATCATTCTCACTGTGTTAAAAACATCTTTCAAAGGCTCATTATTTCCTCCATTACAGAGTCCACCTGCAATAATAAGTAACCCTAATTTGTTTATAACATCCTTTTGTGGACACTTTCATTAATTTGAAAGGTCTTTTCCCTGGGCTACATAAGTAAAAATCAAGGTTAAAAATTGCACACATTTGATTATTCAATTCATTTTTCCCTTCACCCATTAGATTCAACTGAAGGACAAAGAACTTTCTAGTTTAAATACTTAACAGTGCAATGAATATACAGGTATCAGAGAGGCAGCCGTGTTGGTCTGTATCTTCAAAAACAAGAAGTTCCGTGGCACCTTATACACTAACAGATATTTTGGAGGGTAAGCTTTTGTGGGTAAAGACCCATTTCATCAGATGCATGAGTTGTGGGGGGTGGGGTTTCAGAGGAGGATTTAAAGAGGGGGTCTCAGTAAAGGGAAGGGGCAGAGCTGACAAGATCTATTCAGTCAGCATCTGACAGTGGACCACATCCCCTTCCCCCACCCCACCCCCATGGACTGACTTGTTTTCTCCTCTCTTGATGTTCACAACCCCACATTAACTGCCGATGATGGGCCATTTCCACCCTGACTGAACAGACCTTGTCAGCTCTGGTGCACCTCTTTACTGAGACCCCCTCTTTAAATCCTCCCCTGAAACTCTGCCCCCCATGCATCTGATGAAGTGGGTCTTTGCCGACAAAAGCGTACACTCCAAAATATCTGTTAGGCTATAAGGCACCACAGGACTTCTTGTTGTTAATGAATATACAGATATACAAAATTAAAAGGCTTTTGGTTAACACATAAAAGAAGAATGAATGAGTGCCTTACATACAAAAATCATAAAAGTTAATATTTACTACATGTAAATGGCTAGAGAAAAAGAATGTTAAGTGGTTATAATACAGGACCAAGCATCTGGACTCTTCCTTTGCATTTCTCACTCTACTACCAACTCACATGACTTAACTCCTCCACTTACCAGCCTTGCCTATGCTGCAAATTTCCTCTGCTTATGCATATTCATTAGTAGCCACTGATACAGCTGCACACAAGTAAATCCCTAGTGTACAGAAGCAAAGCTACTAAGGGAAGAGACTCAACCCCTTTTTTCCCCAAACTGGGCTGTCCCTACGCCAATGTGAATAGCACTGCTGACTTCCTACACTTGAGATTTGTACTGGTGCCACCACATCAGCGAATGGCCACCAATGACTATATTTGGAGTGAATCCATGCATAGAAAAGGCCTTTATTCAATACTTAAGGCACAGAGAACCAAGGAATTTTCACAGCAGGTTGGAAAGAGAAGCTGCTGAACTATCTTTTATATTCAAATTCAACACACTAACACGTGGTTTTGAACCAGGATGAGAATTTTCTAGCTCACTATAGGGGCTCTTTTGCATACTTTGCTTTATCTAATTCTTGACTCCCTGCCCTTCTTCTGCCCCTCTGCTCTCTGACTTGCTCACCTCGATAACATTTTTTCTGATTTGTTAAACTTGAATGGTTCTCTGTTTTGCATATGGGGTTACGGACCACCAGCAGAAACACATGCTGCCAGCTGTCAGAGATCTGCTGATCAGCTGGGCAGCATCCAAATCTCTCATGGATGGCCACCAAAGTGATCAGCTTACAGGGAACACTGGTGTAGACATATCTTCAGTCTCATTTCTTCACCTGCAAAATGTAGGAGTCCATCAGAGATTTCTGTGATCATAAACTCTTTCTAGGTTTCAAACCATCTACATGTACATACAGCTAGTCTATATAGCTACATTTATCATCACCCTTACCCTCACACTTCTCCTCCATTGCTTCTATTTGAATGTTACCCTCTTGCTAGGTCTTATATTGAAATGGATTGTAAACTCTTCTGAAGTGAGCACTGCTGTGTATTTTTTATTTGGCATTTAGTGTTTAAGAGTTCCAAAGAAAACCTTCCAAAAATTATTCAGCTAAGTAGCTCTCTTAAAACACCTTCAGACAAAAACCTGACACAGAAATGTAGAATACTCCATTCTTCTCAAGGGACTAATAAATTATCAATAGACTTCAGAGTTCACTGCCACTTCACTACTATGCTTTTGCTAAAACTCGATGGGAAATATCCAGCGAGTCTGGTATTGTGGGCAAACCTCGAGCAGTGTATGAATACAACCACTTTCCCACCTACTCCAGGAAAAACATGTAAATACTCAGCCTACTTTTATTAACCTGACATTGGTATACAAACACCTAAGCAAACCCATCTTACAGTAACCTGTCTCCAAGGAAAATCTGTGTAGCTGGGATTTGTATATGCTATATCTGAAGTCTCCAAGTTTGCTCTGGTCATCAACTTATCAAGAAATATACATGAGTGACCATTTTAGGGACAATTTAAGATAGCTCTAGTTGCATGTTTATTGGTATTGATAAACTGATATTTTGCGGGAGAGAGATTCACACACAAGATTATATATTCTCACACAATTTTTTTCAATACAATAATCCAAAAATATCTGTAGTTCTATTTTATATATCACGATGTTTTATGGTATTCTCTCTTCGTAAAAAGGTTCAATTAATGTCAGAGACACTGTCTCTGAAATGTATTACGTGAGGAGCATGAGCTTCATGAGCTATTCAGAAGTGTTGTGCAAGCATGTATTGGAAGGCAAATGTAATTTTATTGTCAAAGTGAGAGGGTATGCATATATGTTGTCACTGGTGCCTAAAAGAAAATCAGTTCCCCCTCCTCCTTTTCCAAAGGCTGAATGCTGCTTCCTCATTTCTGCCCCTGGGAGTCAATCCATTCCTGAAATTCCTTAGGATTTTCACTTTGCAAACAGTAACTAATTACCAAAACAAAAAGCAGTCAAGTAGCACTTTAAAGACTAGCAAAATAATATATTAGGTGAGCTTTCATGGGACAGACCCACTTCTTCAGACTTCTCCAGAAGTCTAATATATTATTTTGCTAGTCTTTAAAGTGATACTTGACTGCTTTTTGTCTTGAAAGTATATAGACTATCACGGCTCCCTCTCTGTTACTATTCAAGTAACTAATTACATTTCCCAAAGGACTCTCAAGTCCCAGATCTGGTAAGAACAGCAGTGCAATCACCTTGGTATGCAATTCTACAAAAGAGAAATGAAGTTAAGGTTTATGATGAAAAAAATAAAAGTTAAAGGAAATCAGTGACCATGGAAAAAGTATTTCAGAAGGAGCTCACCAATTTCAGAAATTCACAAGCCTACATTCTACTACCACCAATTCCTCTAAAATTAACAAAACATCAGGCCTGCCAAACCTTGAAAATCAATGGGAATATCCTAGAAAGAGAGAACAGAGAAATTATTGAAGCTGAAATGCAGCTATTAAGACATGAGCCAGTGTAAAAAGAGTTAACAGAAAAAAGGGTTTAAGAAAAATCAACTATGGTATCAATCTGTTCAAACAGAATAAGTTTCTCGTGAAAACCTCACACATTATGCAGCGGTATATGCAGAGCCTAAGCAGCTGCCATCAGGAGTGATGAAGACTCTGAGGAGGATATGAACATACACATATAGAACGTGGAGATACTGGCTGCAACTGATGTTGTGTACACGGTGGAATACTGGGTCTAATGCTGCAAAACAAGCTCAGACCTGTGGCACCACACTTTTCTGCAGATATGGGATGATCAGCAATGCCTGCAAAACTTCTGCATGCATAAGGCCATTTTCATTGGAAGTTTGGGAATTGCTTTCCCAGACCCTGAAGTGCAGCAGTACCAGAATGAGACCTGTTCTGACAGTTAAATGTGTGGAATAGCTCTGTGGAAGCTTGCAGTTCTAGAAAAGTCAGTGGGCAATGAATTCGGAGTCGGCAAAACTGCAGTGGGGGCTGCTGTGACCCAGGCAGCCAAAGCAATCAATACCCTTCTGCTGCAACAGTGACTCCGTGAAATGTGCAGGACACAGCGGATGGTTTTGCCACAATGCAGTTCCCTAATTATGATGAAGCAGTAGATAGAACGTACATCCCTCTCTTAGCACTAGACTCCTTGCCACAAGAGTATATAAACTGCACGGAGTCCTTCTCCATGATGTTGCACGTGTCAGTGGGTCAAAAGGGCCATTTTGTCAACATCAGTGTAGGACGATCAAGTAAGGCTCGTGACATGCACAACTTTAGGAACTCCACTCTGTTCAGAAAGCTGCAAAATGGAACTTTTGTCCCATATCAGAAAATCATCACTGGAGATGCCAAAATGATTCTGGGATATCCAGCATACCTTACGCATGCAGAAGTTTTGTAGGCATTGCTGATCATCCCATACCTGCAGAAGAGTGCAGTGCCACCAGTCTGAGCTTGTTTCACAGCATCAGGCCCAGTATTCCACTGTGTACACAACATCAGTTGCAGCCAGCATCTCCACGTTCTAAATGTGTATTGTTCCCTTGAATCCCATGAAGCTGCTCATAGAATTGGCATGTTTGCAATGATGACCCAGAATGGTTTTTTCCTTCCTTTGCCTTCTGATATTCCTGCCTGAGCTACTTTATTTTCATGTGGCACTGCTCAGCGTCCCTGGTATATCCTTTTTATACGAGGTCCCGTGAGATCTTGGCACAGATGTCCGAGTTTCTTTTGCTGCTTCATGGTTCTGTCAGCACAGCAATAAGGCATGCTGGAGCATATCTGCAACCCTGGGAATTCATAACCAGGTGTGCTGCTGAGGTGTGTTGCCTGCTCCATTCACCATACTAGTCAAATAGGAAACAAAATTCAACTTTCCCAGGCCGTCTCCTGTACACCTGGAAAGTAGTGGAGCTGAAAATGCTGGCCAGAGTGGTCACACTGCAGAACTGTGGGACACCTCCAGGAGGCCAAGAATGTTGAATTTCACAACACTCTGTCTGCAGTACCCTAATGTTGACCATGCAAAGTCAAATTTGGTGTTACTCCTCATGAAAAGCAGGAATACCAAAATTGACCTTAAAAGCCCTTAAAGACAGAAGAACAGACCTTGTAGCATGAACTGATTGTTTAGAAAATCAACCAAAATCAGCTAAGTTCAAACTGTCCTAGTGTAGACCAACCCTGAGCTTCAGCTCATCTTCAAGTTCCTATGCGCAAATTCCTGAAACATAAAACAGCAAAGTTGTACTCCAGATAAAACACTTTTACATATATTCAGAAGGGTATTGTACATTATAAACAAGAACATGCATCATTTACATTTATCTTCGGGGGCGGGAGGGCGGTTCTGGAAGAACTGGAACGCTTGAAATACAAGGGTTTTCACTTCTGTGGCAGACCCTGACCAAGTGGCTACAAGAGCTTTGTGGAGGCGAATATATTGGTCACTGGGGGAATAGTTTCCTGTTCCCTGAGTGACCAGGGCAAGGGCTTCTGCAGCACAATCATACAGACACCTGGAGTCAATCAAGACCATACCTGAAGCAAGGGAGAAAGCAACTGCAACCCATCAAGAACCTGCTTTCACTAGGTTAAAAGGCTTCCCTTCAGAGAGGGCATGGGGAGCTAAGGAGTGGGAGTGAAGAAGTGTGGTCTGGAGGAGTAAGAAGGGCTTGCTCATGTACCAGGAAGAGCATACTGGCAGGGATCATTTGGAAAAATGGCCCATAGAAAAGACTGCAATGCTGGGGGTAGCAGAAACACTGCTTGTTGGCATTGCTTTAGGGCCTCTAGACCAGAGCCCAGAGTAATGGGTGAGTTTCCCCCAAACCCTCACCATAGCACTTTAGAGTCTACGCCCAAGAAGAGGGACGAGAACAAAGGTAGGGTTTCACCCCAAATCCATCGTCTGGCTTGTGATGACTGTGGTTTTTCTATCAGTAGAAATACAAAGCCAGTCACAAAAGTAAACTCATGGCCACCCTTACCCATATGCAGAATATGCCCCTGAGGAGAGCACCTGAAAACCTGACAACACCATTTTGTCTCCATATCCACCCACCTGCCTCTTCTCTTCTATCCCTAGTCTGTGGCTGCTTCAGGATGAGTCTGGAGAGAATCTAGTTCAATTAAACATGAAAAACCCAGGCAGGCCTATTAGGCATTGAACCTCTGAAAGATCCATTTAAGTAGCAATGAAACCATTGAACAGAAATTTGGAACTCCCAGGTATATACTATCAGTTTCAAAATTTATTGTGTTAGTCTACAGGATCTGAGTTTAAAACTTGCTTTAAAAATATTTCATTAGTGTGTTGCTGAAGATTACAAAACCACAACGCTACAAAACCAGCATTTCTACCCCCACCCTCACCACCAGTAGAGCCCCAGCTGTCATTGGGCATGGGGGCACCAGTTCAATAGTACTGGAAAGGATCTCTCAAATCCTAAAGAGAGCCCTGAGTAACTTCTGCCTCATCACACTGATTAACAAAAAGTCGAAAATACAGTCTCAAGCATTCAAGCCCTTACGTTACCACTCAGACACTAGACTTTATGATGAATGGTTAGCTAAAACAAATTTCAACAAAGGGTTCTTCTGGTCTCAAGAGATCAGTTCCATAGTCAGGTTAAAATATAACTCAGATCTTACCCAATAATCATGTTACTGCAAATCCTTTAATAATTAAAATCTAAAGACTTCTTGATGAGAGAAAAAAAGAAGAGAGTTAAAATGGGTATTAATCATATTTGTATACTCATTGCAAAGCTTTTGTATGAATTTTGTAGAAGTGATAGAGTAATCTGTTGGCTTGTAAAGTCTATGATAACTACCAAAAGACTGGAAGATCCTCAGTCCACAAATCAGAATGCTCCTTTTAGTTGTAAATCCATTGTCCAGAGAATCAAAGCAGGGAAGAGGCAACATAGAGATAATTCCAGGGTCTTTTAATACCCTCTGCCATGTACTTAGAATTTTACTGCTCCAAAACTAAGCCCACAGCACAGTTGATGGAAAATTACTGGCATGAGATAGCATCCAGGGTCACACGAGCTTGCTGGCCCACACGGGTAGCCATTACCCATATTCTGGCTGGCAGGGCCACAGAAGACTCACCGGGCAGGACAAGCTTCTTCTAAGGTCTATAGTTAAAATGAAATGCCCTTAGTGGACCATTAAACTTCAATAGCCCATTCATAATGATTAGGCTGGATGCAAACTACTTTGTCAGTGTTACCACCCAAAAACACATTTAAGATGTAAGCGCACAGCCAATATTCAAAATTTCAAATAAAGTGATAGCATATGGGTTTAAACAGAGTAATCTAATTTACCCAATCACAACTTTTCCACTGATGCTTTACAACATATACGTTGTATAGTAGTTGTTGCACTCTTCAAACAGCAGTAGCAACAACAGTGTACAAGGTCATATTTCAAATCATACTGCAATACGCTATCCAATGGACTTTTCAGTGATGTATGAGGCTTGGTAGTTTCAGCTCACTTCTTAGGGAAAAGAAAACGTGGGAATAGCAAAACAAAGCAAGCAATTAATGGAAGTTAATCTCAGTTGCAAAAGGCGGATTTTAAAAATTCAAAGGTTTTAATATTTTATAATAATGTATAACATATTAATACACACGAATTTCTGTCCAGGGTATGAGATGACATGGATGAGCCACATTCTCAGTGGAAACTTGCATGGATACTACAAAAATTCTCTAATACTTCAGAAATCTATTCTTTCTAGAAGAAGACAATTCAGTACAAAATGGACAAATATTCAACACCTCGTCAGTCATCAGCAACTTTAAATAAGATAACCAGAAATATCTGTGAATACTGCACCAATATGGACATTTGAAATACATAACAAAAAAATCCCACTGTCTGGGTACCACAAAAATCACCAAGTAAGTAGAGAGAAAAACTACTTTTACTTACCTAATTGAATATAACAGACTACAGGAGAAGTTAAAAGCCTATTTGATTTCCCTAAGAAAATTACTGAAATGAGCAATGTGTCTCAGCTTCTATTCCAACTGTTTATTAACTAAACTCTATAAAACTTGGTGAGAAACTTAAAAGATGATTTTTGCTTCTTTTTAATTGGAGATACTGACAAAGTAAATACATTTTACAATATTGTACAAACCACTGATATTAACATCCTAACAGTAGCTAAGTATCATCATCTTGGCTTCTCAGAGATGTCTCTGTTTGGGGTTCTCCACATTTTCAGGACAAAGGCCAGAGATGATTAGACCAATTTACCTTGGGTAGTTGCAGGGTTGATAAACTTCAGGGATGTAAATCCAAAACAGTTAGTTGCCTTTGGAGCACAAAGCAATATGTTTCTTAATAAAACAACATATATCAGAGAGATAGCCAAGTTAGTCTATATCTTCAAAAGCAACAAGAAGTCCCCTTATAGACTAACAGATATTTTAGAGCATAAGCTTTTGTGGACAAAGACCCACTTTGTCAAATGCATGAATGGGGTGAGTTTCAGAGAAGGATTTAAAGAGGGGTCTTAGTCAAGGGGAGGGCCAGAGCTGACAAGGTCTATACAGTCAGGGTGGATGTGGCCCATTATCAGCAGTTAATGTGAAGTTGTGAACATCAAGAGAGGAAAAATCAAATCAGTTCAGACAGGGAGGATGTGGTCCATTATGAGCTGAGAAACTGCTTTTTTAATGGGCCAGCCACTCCCAGCCTCCGTTCAATCCTTGGTTGATGGAGTTAAATTTGCAAATGAATTGCAGCTCTGAAATTTCTCTTTGCGTCTGTCGAAGTGGATCTTTGCCCATGACAGCTCCAAATTATCTGTTAGTCTATAAGATGCCACAGGACTTCTTGTTCTTTTTTAAAAGAACATAGTGATTCAGAGCTCTGCCATGCAATCAGAGGATTATTTTGAAACTGGGATATTACACAGTTCTTGATTTACTAGAGATAGTTCTGTCCAGTTTATGGTTCTGTTAAGAGATTAACACGGCCAGTGAGATTAAGCTAATACATAACTCCACATATAACCTGTATTTTTGCCCAATAAATTCCATTTTTGATGGCAACCAATGTCCATATAGTTAATACCTCAAGCTACCACAGCAGAATGGACATTTTGTCATGACTTTAGGGCTACGTCTACATGTACACACTACATCGAAATAGTCTATTTCGATGAATAACGTCTACACATCCTCCAGGGCTGGCAACGTCGACGTTCAACTTCGACGTTGGGCAGTACCACATCGAAATAGGTGCTGCGAGGGAACGTCTACACACCAAAGTAGCACACATCGAAATAAGGGTGCCAGGAACAGCTGCAGACAGGGTCACAGGGCGGACTCAACAGCAAGCCGCTCCCTTAAAGGGCCCCTCCCAGACACACTTGCACTAAACAACACAAGATCCACAGAGCCGACAACTGGTTGCAGACCCTGTGCATGCAGCATGGATTCCCAGCTGCCGCAGCAGCAGCCAGAAGCCCTGGGCTAAGGGCTGCTGCACATGGTGACCATAGAGCCCCACAGGGGCTGGAGAGAGAGCGTCTCTCAACCCCTCAGCTGATGGCCGCCATGGCAGACCCCACTATTTCGATGTTGCAGGAGTGGATCATCTACACGTGCCCTACTTCGACGTTCAGCTTCGAAGTAGGGTGCTACTCCCATCCCCTCATGGGGTTAGTGACTTCGATGTCTCACCACCTAACGTCGATTTCAACTTCGAAATAGCGCCCAACACATGTAGCCGTGACAGGCGCTACTTCGAAGTAGCGTGCACCTGTAGACGCAGCCTAGAAAAGGCAAAACTTATGGTGCTTTATTTTTTTCTTTTCTCTATTTAGAGAGGATTTATTTTGTCCAGCTGTGCTGAAAATTATTGTGATTATCAACCAGTTTGTAACTTGCCATGCAGCATCTAGTTAACTTGTAGAACTAGGGAAAAAAAATCTGTCAAAGCCATAAGAACATCTGGAAAGTAACCACCTCTGAAAGTCCAGTCCAGAATGACAGGTTTTTACCCCAGTATTTGCTTCTTCTATTGGTCCAAAAGCAGCTTGAGTTTGTTAACCTTCAGGCCAACAATGCAAACTCAATCTGTTCACACAGGCTTTGTTTTTTTCAGAGACAGATTAACTGTGATGGATGCATTATGTGTAGGACTGATGAAGTTACAGGCTGAAGTTATTATACTTGTGCGTCCATTTTGTGATGGCAAACAGTAGCTGTAAATTTGAGTATTGCTCTTGTTGCAGCCAATAGTAGGCAGCAAAATATTAAATTTTGTTCAGTTATAGTCTAGTAAATGTGCCCAGAGGCTTAAAGACAGACACATTTTTCTAAAGTATAAAATCTTGTAAACTAAAGCATGGAGATAGTATCAAAACTGCCTTTTTATCAAGTTTCTGAATTATCTGGTTAACACAAAAGGAGTGAGATGATTATATTACAACATCTGCTTGCAGCTTTCAATATGGTTGTTGATTACATTTTGCTTGATCATCTGAGGCATATGATTGAGATGGTACTGAACTGATTTTGGTTACGAGATACAGTGGACCCAGCCACTGATGTGGGGAAGATTTTTGTTAGCTTGGTTGCAATTGTAAAAGACGTGCATTCTGAAACTGTTCAGTTCCAATACTTGTTTGCATCTCAACCACCTTTGAGTGAGATCTAAAATATATGGCTTACATAATCATTACTCTGCAAACCATAGCCACCTACATTTCCCCTACTGTCCAACTTCAATAGGAGGGGCCTATGAGGTCTACGGAATTATATTACCAAAATTGGATCCATTAACTGCACCTAGGACAGAAATTCAGTATTTGAAATATTGTCTAGAGAAGACTAAGAAGAGATTAAGCCTATTTATTGTCAGTCTTTTACACTGCCTATTGGTGATTGAATAGCATTTAAAGGTGGCATTTTCAAAGATGCCTAAATGAGTTAGGTAAGCAAATCGCCATGAAATTCAGTGGGATTTAGGCACACAAATCTACTTAAAGCCCTTTGAAAAAAATCAGTCTGAGGTACTAAAACATTTTAAATCTGACATGCATAGGGTTTCGAATCTGCTCCTGAGCTTTTGACTCTTAACAGCACACCTTTAGGCTCAAAACACAGCAGCAGCAGTCAGTTCAGTTAAAGACAGTTCAGACATTCGGGGTGGAATCTCCATCTCTAGGTTTTTAAGTCCTGGCTTGACTAAGTCCTGGCTGGGATGATTCAGTTGGGGTTGATCCTGCTTTGGGAAGGGGGCTGGACTTGATGATCTACTGAGGTCTCTTCCTGCCCTAGGTTTCTTTGATTCTGCATACTGGTGTACCACTAGGCTGCAGTCTGTGACATGCCTTCCCTTTGTAAGTGAAAAATAGTGCAGATTCACGATGTTTTGTGAGAAACTTGGAGCTTATTTATAAAAACATTTACTAAGATGCTAGCTATGATTTAACTGCAGTTTCTGAGATTTTATCTTCAGTATATTTTAGTGTGTTAATAGGTTTTATCTTGGTATGTACATGTTATGAATATGCACAGCTGATACGCACCACGCAATGTACAATTGTTCATTCAACGGCTATTCTTTCCCATGACCAAAAATATAACATATAAACAAGGCAACATCTTGATAGTTATTACAATGAGGCATCCCAATTCCCACTTTCAAGCCACCTCCCAGCAGTTCAAATTCCTGAAAGTAGGCTGTTTTTACTAATAACTGGCAATAGCTGTCTCATCCATGTTGTCTCGACCACCACCTGTCCCCCCACAAACAGGAAAAGCACATTCATTTATCTATGCACTCTTCTAATGCACTAAGGCACAAAACCAATAAAATGCAGTGCTTTTTTTTCTTTTTAACCAAAAAAAAAAAATAAAAAGAGGAGCCGGCACTCAGAAGGCTCCCCCTCGCACTTTTCCCCTCCCCCTACTGGGGTTCCCACTGCAGGGACTGCCAGTGGGATCTTCGCCCCAACTGGCTCCCAGCTGCGATGTGGCTGGATTCCTGCAGCTGTAGCTGCTGATGTACCAGTACTCCGTACCCACAAGTACAGGCACAACAAAAGCACTGATAAAATGTATGATGAGACATTAATTTCATACAGCTCTGTGCCACATTAAACTGACTACAGTCCAGCTTTCCACTAGTAAGACTGCCTCTCAGTATGATTAAATTAATATTCTCCCTTCTCCCTACTATCCAGAGTACCTCAAAATTAAACAAGCTCATGCATGTTTCATGCCAGACCAAGCAAAGAAAATTATAATACTTTATATTAACAATTCACTACATACCCTTGCATATTCTCTGTTCATGCCCTAGTATTAGTGACTACTAAAGGTGAAGCTATTTAATTCTACTAAGCATATCATCACATATAACATGGAAAAAATTGGTTAGTGAACGACAAAAAAAGCCATGCAACTAATTTCATATAAATTTATTGCAGCAAAATAACTACAGCATTTCAGAAGATGGTTATTTTTGTCTCTACAAATATCAAGCACATTTGTTTTTAAAAAAGTATACCTTAAATTGGTATCAATGACCAATCACTGTGGCAGAATTTGAAGTTCAATTCAAATGAACACAAGTCAATCAAAAGCTTGCCATAAGGTCAAGATATTACTCTAGTCTCCGAGCTCTCAGAAACTTCAAAATATAACACGATTTGGGAAAAGTTTTGACTTGTCTCTAGGAAACAGACAGCAGAATTTGTTTAATGGTATGAAGGGAATGTTGAAAAAGCATTTGTTTTCTGTTATTGTTCATTTTGTGCCAGATCGTACTCATTTTCGATTTAAGGGACACACTTAAATTCATCAACAGAACACTCACGGGCATGTTTCTGAAGAATCTGACCCCCAAATTAACTGTATACATCCCAACTTTTTTTTTTGTATTTCTGTTTGTTTACTTTTTAAAAAAAAACCATTTCAAAATAATAAAATATAATAGAGAAAAACATTGCTATAAAACCAATTGCCAATTCTTTGTGAAAACATATTGTGGGCTAGTTTGTGGGTTTTTCCCCCCAGAAATTTTCAGAATCTGATGAAATCTATTTTATTGGTCCATTTCTGCTGGTTTTGTAAACTAAATCATTAGCAGCAACAGCTGCTTTCCAAGTTGAAAATCCTCTCCCATAAAACACAAGCCCAATTTTTAAAAGTCAGCATCTGGTCAGTACCCATAAAGTCCAATTAGGTTATGTTCCATTTAAAGTTCAATGTAAAATGCACCTTTACATATAATATACCCACATCATTGGCCTATTATCATATCTCCATACCACCCATGCTGTGGCACATGTACTGTATGTATATCTATAAAAGTTTTCATCCACTGAAAAAATGAGAGGTGGTATAAAAAGGAAGCTTAACTTATTACTGCTCTCTCTCACTTTCTTCTGAGATGATCACTGAGAAGAAAAGATTCCTTCTGGAGTGCTATCTCATGTGAGAAACTATAAAGTATTACATTATTCACCATTCTAAAGCATATTTTTAATATTTTTTCTACATTTCAATGTAGGAGCGTTCTCGGAGCTCAGTTAGTCAGGGCCTTTTTTTTTTTTTTTTGGTATATTAGTGCCCATACCTAAGGCATCTGACATCAATAAGAACAACCAAATTACCAATTACCCGAATCTAACACAACCAAGTCCTAATAACTTGCTAGCAAAAAAAATCACAAAACCTAATTACAAAACTAATCAAATGCCTGCCCAAGTAACTAGATTTTATATGGTACCTACCCTGTGCTTCCGTATCTTTCTTCCATAAGCTATGCTGTACATTTATCATCCTTTGTATCAAGTAGATGCAATTGAACGTCTCATTCATTCCTAGCTTCCTAATGTTTAACAGAACCTCTAGTTCTCAAATTCTTAATTCATCTGTGATGGGGCACCTACTGCTCCCATTTTCTTTGCGTCATGCTGACCACCCAAGGACCTTGGCTTGAGTAGGTATTGCCATTTATCTTATTTAGACTGTTTCGTTCCATCACCGTCAACTCTGTCCAGATATGGTACTTACAACACCATGCAATTTTATTACCCCTTTTCCAAAGGGGAAGGGAGAAAAGCCTCTTTTGAATTCTCTTTTACTGTTCTCTCTCTTTTCTTCTGTTCCTTCCACCCACCTCTTTTATCAAGTCTCGGTGTTAACTGGTTTCCCAGTCCCAATCTTATCTGATAATCCTCAACTCCTCTCTTGAATCAGACCCTCCCAGGGGTCTAAGTGGTTAAACAGTGACTAGAGTGCTGGTTCAGTTGCTAATTCTGAGCATTCTGTTGCACTATGTAAATAATCTATCATCTAAACTGATTCTTTTCATAATAAGAAAAGATGATCTTTGCAGTGTTCCCTGTAATTTCTTCTACTCAGGATTGGCTATGTGCACTGAGGAATGTGCACCACCAATGGAAACACATGCTGCTGGCTGTGGACAACTCTGGGAGTTCTGCTACTCAGCTGTGTGACACGTGAACCTCTCCTGGGCGGCTGCCCCAGCGTTCAGCTTACAGGCAGCACTGATCATATGTCTCTTTTAATCTTATTCAGAGAGCAGCAAGCCAACTTTCTAAAACTGCCCCAAAAGTTTGGATTCTTTATGCTTTAATGTGTTACCTCAAGCTGCTATCTGTCTAAGGCAATGGCAATATGCAGGGCTTACATTTTCCTCAGGTATTTCCCAGAGACCCAAGAGTTCAGGCTTCAACCCCAAGGGATGCCACATAGACTCACGTAGGTTTGAAAATATTTACTGGCACTCTGCTCCAGTTGAATTTAAGCCTTGTCAATATCCTTTATAATATCCACCATAATTCACCAACATTCTAAATGAGAATCCAACAATGCCATGATCTTCAAATCATTTGCTAATGCAACCAAATATTTCACTCCCTTTCACAATATTGCTGTACGCTGAGATGATGTTTTACAGAAGAACAGAGAACACTCCACTCCCAAAAATCATCCTCTTGTATCACAAGCCCATACTTTTTCATTAGTTCCTTGCTTCCAAACCATTTGTTTGTACACTTTTCATAGAATCATAGAATCCTAGGTCTGGAAGGGACCTCAGGATGTTGTCTAGTCCAGTCCACTGCCTGAAGCAGGAACAGCCCTAACTAGATCACCCCAGGCAGGACTTTGTCAAGCCAGACTTAAAAACCTAAGGGACAGAGGTTCCACATCTCTAGGTAAAGCATCCCAGTGCTTCACCACTCTCCTGGTGAAATTTTTCTAAAATGCCAATCTAAATGTTTTCTAATATTCCAATCTAAATTCTTGTGGATCACTGCTAATGAACCATATCTGTCCGGCACGGAGACACTTAGTTTACAGCCCATGTGTTTGTAGGCCAGCTATGAGCACCCCACACTGGCAGCTGCAGAAGCAAAGCATTGTAAGGCACCCAGAGGTGCAAATCAAGTGGAGAGAAAAAGCTGCACTGGTGTGGATTGCCCTCTTAACCCCATCACATATGTACGCTATCATAACAATCAGTCAGCTAACAATGGATAAACAAAAAGGTATTTAATAAGTCATGTAATACGACAAATTGATTTGCTCGAAGCAAAAAAGAATCCATTCAAAAAGGAGTTTATGGCTCTAGGCCACTTTGGGCCCAAGTTTGCTTTTCTTTACTACAGGCCCAACATGCTGTCTGGCCAGCCACTAGTTCACTTGTGTACTGTAGTTCTTATTTTACTGCCCCTTTTGTCATAAAATGTCTCTGCTTTGAGCCCAGTCTGCCTTCTGCTTCTTCCCTATTAACTAAGGTCAATACACCAAAGGGAGCAAAATAAAGCAATCAAGAAGATTCTAGTACATTATACTAGTGCGTGGCTGCTATGAGGGGGAACAATAACAACAACAAGTATCCACAGCCTCACAGAAGGATAGGTTTGTGTCCCAATCTGCAGGTCATACTGGGCCTCATTGTATCAGAGGTGCACATACTTTTATTTGTCTGTCAATTACTGTAGTTAGGTGGTGGCTGTTATGGTGGTATGAGATGTGTAAAGCAGGTGGAGAGGTCAAAAGATCATTTTTCATATAGAGGAGAACCACTCTCCATCTGCTCAGCAGATCACAAAACTAAAGGCTGCAGCCAACAGCTGGCTATGACTTCTGTTGCATTAGAAGTAAAAATAAATTCATTACTGAATAAAAGCTCTCCTTGTTCTAATAATATCATCACAATTTGTAAACAGCCAATATCCAGACTTTCCCATCTTCCATCTTATACTTCACTTTCCACAAATGTCTATCTCCCCAGTAAGGTAACATAAACAACATCTTACAGAATTTCTGCAAGTAACAGGGTGCATCATCACTAAACAATTTACCTGTAGGGGATGACCTCTCTCCTTCCCCTATCCTTATGGCAATGGGGACAACAGAGATCTACAATTCAGAGCAAGGAAGAAAGCATTTATGGAATCCAGTGGAAAAAATTCAAGAACTTCTAAAACTGATTGAATGACCACAGCATCACATGAATCTCTGTTCCTGCTGCTAAAGAAAGCCAGGGATTGAAATTTATATAGGAAGCCATGCTGAGCGAGGAGGATGAATCCACTAACTATAGTTCTTTAATTCTCTGCTCTTGTAGTCAAGGGAATACTTAACCAATGCAGTAGAAAAATGAACATTACTTGTTACCCCATGGCCAGTTGAAACTGGTAATTTTTAAATCTACTATTGGAAACTTTTTTAAAAAAACAAAAAAGTGGATAATACTGAGCTTAAAAATGGTACAAAGGAAAAACAAGAAAGGACAGTTATTGCTGGGGGACTGGGGAGGTTGATAAAGTTAAAGTTAATGAATTTTCAGAGTAAGGGCAGAAACTAAAGACGACTAGGGTAAAGTTAAGTAACTCTTGATCTCTGTAGCTGAGTAGTGAAATAACAAATAGCCATCCTGTTAAGAGGTTCCTATGACATATGCTGCACAAAGGTGTAGAGGCAGTACTTGGATGTTAGTATTCAAGGACTTAGCTGTTCCCTTTCACAGGTATTCACTCTTCAGGGCAAAGTTGTAAGGAGGTACTGTAAGAAAGAGGAGAATGCATGAGGAAAGGTAGGTCTCTAACAGCTGGTATACACTAGAAAAGAAATTCAACCTAAAATATGCAACTCCTGCTTCGAGAACTGAGTAGCTGGAGTCAACCTACCTTATGTCGAATTTCAGGCGCAGCCCCACCACGGTAGGTCGACAGAAGAAACTCTCTCGTCAACTTCCCTTACTCCTCATTACAGCAATAGTGAGGAGTATCGTGGTCGATGGGGGTTCTCTCAGGGTTTGATTTAGCATTAGGAGTCATAAATTGAACCTCAGAATATAGACCACAGCAGCACTGATCTTCCCCTTGCTGTCTATTGCTGTGCTTTTTTTTTTTTGCTCAGTCATTCTACTTCTTTATATATACTTTTGTTTCAAAACAACCTAATTCAGGTAATCTGGAAGCATATTTTGTGTGAAGGAAACACAATAACTAATATATAGAGAGATTACTACCTCTTCAGACATCTTGTTCCTGGGTGACTTAAGAGTTCAAACCCACAAAACCATCTAAAACTTGTGACTCCAGAAGGGGAGCCACTGAATTTTGTCATGGAAATCTGCAATATCTTCAGATTTTAATGTATGTTTTAATTTTTGTATGAGGGCTAGAGAGAAAACTCTCTTCCAATTGGCGTGTCACTTAGAAACAGGACTAACAATGACTTCATCATGCGTCCGCCCCCTATTCATACAGGAGAGTCCTGATTCAAATAGAAGATTAGGACCTTTAATAATCATTCCTCTTAAGTAAGCACTCATAGCAGTGGTTCAGGGTTCTAAAAATATGGTGAAGGCCAATTTTGAAAAAATGTGCTGTATCTAGCTTTTTCCCCTTGCATCAGTGTTGCCAGCACTTGTGGTTTCACTGCAAGTCTTGCAAAATCTGATGTTTTTCTTTTAGCTCCTGGAGGTAGCTGACAACATGAAAATTTCAACTTTCACTTCCAACAAGGGTATCTAGTAATTTAAGTTGCAGAGAAACGCTTGAAAATGTGACCCATGTGTGAACCTAAAGGCTCAAAACACAGAAGGCAAATAAAAAGAATCCCCAATATTTTTAAGTCAGTTTTTGTGGAGCCTGCTAGGATTTTTGAACACTTGAGGCTGGCAGTGTTTGCAACAATTGTTGATGGAGTGCAGAAGGTACAATAATGTACTGGTACTTAAGGAATTCTCCTCACTCAATGAATTTCTAATGGAGATAAACGTGCTCAAGAGCTTTTCAGGCTGAAGGGGGTGGGGCTTATTCAATCAGATGGACAACTTATCATGTTTTTCAAACAAGCATTTTCAAATACCAGTTAAGATTCACAAACAGTATGAGGTGGTGTAAGGGATATGGAATTTCTTCACCCACCTCCAAAATGCTCTGCCCTTGCATTTCTGCAGCACCTTCCATCTGGAGGAAGCAAAGCACTTTATGTAATGAGCTCACATCTCTGTGAGGGAGGATTCATAGATGAGGGAACTAAGTGATGGACATGTACTAGTCTTAGGCAAACACAGAACATCTATGGTAAGGTGTGGAAAATCTGCACAGAAACATCCAGGATGCTGCCATGATGGAAACCCTAAGAATTAGAAAAGAGCCTCTGAGTTAGGACTCAGGCTTGTGCCAATAGGTCAACATTACACTAAGAAGCAAACTTCATTTCTAGCAACATCGAGTGGAATCATAAGCAGGATCCTGCAGCCACAGGAAATGGTTACTGCAAAATTCAGTGCACTTCTGTGTCAAAATACCTTTTTCTTGGAGGTTCCAATCTCTTCTGGCAAATTAGTCAGCAAATTCAGGCTTCTGGAAAATGATTCAATCAGTGGACCAGAAACCAAAAAGATCACCCCTATGTATCTCAGAAAACTTAAGCACATGGATACAAGACACCCTGTCAACCTTCTTCTAAAGTATAGACTCACTTCTTCAAACTATAGTGGCTATGGTCTGAAGAAGTGGGTCTATCCCACGAAAGCTCACCACCTAATAAATTATTTTGTTCGTGTCTAAAGTGCCACTGGACTGCTTTTTTGTTTTGATAGTATACAGACTAACACAGCTATCTCCCTGTTACTATTCTTCTGATGTGGAAGGGACAGCTCACTTCCCATGTTTATTAAACACCATGCTCCACTAATGGACCCTGACAGATCACGAGATCCAGGAGGTGAAAGAAAGTCAATTCACACTTCACAACACAAAAACATTTTTTAAATACAAATTAGATATCCAAGTACCTATTACAAATCATTCTTCAAAAGGAACGATTCTAAAGTAGCCCAGTAGGGCATTGCCTATTTTGAATATATTACCCACAGTAGATTTTGCTGAATCACCAGCATGCATGAGTCTCCACTCTCTCTTATCAAGCAGCAGGTTGGTAACCAATACTACACAGTCTCACTGGCCTAGTTGACAGAAAATTAACTACCACTAATAGATTAATTGTTGCAATACAGACATCAATTAATGCTCAACTATCTTACAGCATAAATTCAAAATTACAGGTGTAGGCCCTAAAAATGTCAGCCTCATTTCCTTCTGCCTGCAAACCTTCCTTAGGTCACATCCTCTTCCTTCTTCCACTCATAAAATCACCTCTCATGACAAGATTCTAGGGATCTGATATTCAACCTACGGCCTCTACAGCAACACTTATCTTTTCAGGACACCATGGCTACAACCACACAGCAAAGTTATTTCAAGGTAACAGCAGTTCTTTCAACAATAACTTTGCGAGCATCTACACTACACAGATGCTATTTCAAAATAAGAGCAGGCACATTATTTCAAATTCAGTAAACCTCATTGCAGAAGGAACAACATCTATTTTGAAATAGGTGCTGTTAAGACACAGAATAAAACTACAGCAAACCCTTGAAATGCATGATTTCAAGTTCCACTTAACTTGCATTAACGCTAATAAAGCACAACGCAAAGTCTTGCCTCCCCTAGTCCCGGTTCAACCCCACCACCCCAGGCCCGTGTGGCCCTGCTCAGTACCTGTGCCTGGCTCTGGCTCCCCACCCCTCACATATGGCTTTGGCTCAATACGCCCCCCGTCCCCCAGTTGAAACCCCGACAGCTTACCACCAGAGCAGGCCACCAGCTCGCTACTCCTCAGGTGTGGCTCCAGCTCAAACCTCTCCCTCTCCCCACCCCACCCTTGCCCTAGTTCAAACCCCCCACGTGTGGCTCCAGTTCAAACACCAGCACACAGCTCTGCTATACCCCCCTACCCCAGCTCACCACCCCCACACATGGCTCTAACTCAAACCCCGCCACCCCACCCAGTTCAACCATGCCCCAATCCCCTGTGACTCCGGATCAACTCCACCCCCCGGCCCACTTGCAGACCTAACCTACCCCAGGCTTAATTCCCCTGGCCTCATCCCACCATCCCCAACTGCCCCCCACTGCAAATCCCAGGTCTTACCTTTCAAAAGGAACTCCAGGTTCCCTAGCTGCAGAATGTGTGTTCCACTAGGGAAAAAAGCTAGACTGACTGACTTACATGAAATTAAAGTTAGGCAAGGGTGCGTGGGAACACAAACCTCACGTAAATTGAGGCACTAATATATTTTGAAATAAGCTATGGGCACGCATATGGTCCCACTGTATGCTAACATTTTTATGGCCAACTCAACATTTCCTCAGCTCCCATCCCCTATTACTTGTCCTTTACTTACACTATGCCAATGACATCTTTATCATTTGGACCCATGGTAAAGAGATTCTTGAAGAATTCCAAAAAGATTGTAACAACCTGCACCACACCAATCTCACCCTTGACAATTCCACACAAGAGATCATTTTCAGGACACTACACTACAAACCAATGCCACTCTCCACCAGAAACCTGCTGACTGCTACACTTACCTACATGCCTCCAGCTTCCATGGAGGACACACCACACTATCCATTGTTTATAGTCAAGTCCTTATATACAACTGCATCTGCTTCAGTCCTACTAACAGACACCAAAAACTTCAAGATCACCACCAGGCATTTGTAAAATCTAATCATCCACCGGGAGAAGCAAAACACCAGATTGACAGGGCCAGATGAATAGCTAGAAACCAGCTTCTTCTAGATAGGCCCAGGAATTAACAACAGAAAGCCACTTATCACCTATAGCCTCCAACTCAAACCCCTCAAGCACATTATCAACAATCTACACTGGAACTTGATGCTACGCTCTCAGTGGCCCTGGGTGAGAGGCCTGTGCTTGCCTACAGACAACCACCTAGTCTCAGGAAAATTCTCACTAACAACCACACGCCATGCCAAAAAAATATTAAACCTGGAACTTTCCCTGCAACAAACCCCATTGCCAACTTTGTCCACACGTTTACACTGGAGACACGATCACTGGACCTAACCACATCAGTTACACAATCAGGGCCTCATATTCCTATACCTCCACTTATGTTATAAATGCCATCATGTGACAGCAATATGCCTCTGCTATGTATATTGGACAGACTAGACAAACACTTCACCAAAGAATGAATGGACACAAATCAGAAATTAGGAATCTGAATGCATATAAACCCATCAGTAAGCATTTCAGTGGAGTAGCCCATAGCATTAAAGACCTGAAAATCTGTATCCTACAACAAAGAAACTAACAACTGATTACATCTGAACTAGAATTTATTCTCAAGTTTGACATTTGCACCTAGGTCTAAACAAGGATAGCAATTACCTTACACATTACAAGGACAGATTCCCCACCTTTGATATTCATAGTAATCTCAGGCAAGTTACTTAACTTAATAGATGCTTGCATTTAGTAATTTTCTTCCCTTTCTTTCCCACCCTGTGCCCCCTCTTCTGTCCTATGTAGCTTATTTGTCAGTTTTCATTCCACTGTTCTTCTATCTTTCTGCTAAATTCTCGCTATGCCAGTTTACTTTCATCAGAATTTCAGACCTGAAGAGTAGGTCTGTCCCATGAAAGTTCATCACCTAATAAATTATTGTGTTAGTCTTCCAAGTTCTACAGTACTGCTTTTTTCTTTTGTGAAGATACAGACTAACATGGCTACTTCTCTGTGACTGCCCTTAAAATCAGACATCAAACAGTACGTATAAAGAAGTCATGAAATATTTTCCTCTCTCCCCCCCTTCCTCCACAAAATAAAGATGCTTGAATACCGCTGAAATATCAAAAATATGTTTTTTCTTTCCTGTTTTACAGCATTCTCTTTGGAGGACCGGGAAGCTGGAGCAGATTTCTCAGTCTTTATTAGAAAGATCAAGAATGTTACATTTCCTCCCAAGAGTTTGTCAGTTTGAGAGTGTTAAACAAAATCAAAAATGTTTTAAATAGTTAGGTCTAAGCCCCATTCTTCACCCATTTGTTAGAGCGTCTCTACCTTCCTATATGTGACCTAATCGTTCTATTGATTTTCCATCCACAAAGAGTCTTCTTGGAAAAACAAAGTAGATAAAATCTGAATTTCAACTTTTAAAAAAGCATTTTAAAAAAGATCTTGAAATTTCATGAAGCAACATATAGGATGTTACATTGTCCTTTGGGGTAATTTTTAAAATAGCGGAACAAACCTCCAAAATGTAACAAGATACATGCAGAATGGAACAGTGATCACTCTAACTAGAAATTAACACAGAGGAGACTGGGTCATTTGCAGTGAACCAGGACAAAATGCAAATCTAAAAATGGCAGAAAAAGGTTAACCACTCAAACTTCTTGGTCAGATGGGGACATGATCTGATCAATCATGAGATTATTTCATGCATTCCAAGGCCAACCTGAACTAGCTCCCAGAAGGATAGTACAGATGTCTTCAGACAGTTAAAATAATTTAACACAACACAGTTGTAGAGCTAAAGCTGTGTTAGACCTTTCACAAAAACTCTGCTTAAGCTTGTGTGTTCACCATCAACAGGGCCTGTAATTTCATCATCATAGTGATCCCAGGACTTGGGAATAAGAGTCTCCTGTGCTGCTCCTCCACATGTAACTACCACATTTTGTGAATTACACATGACATTTTGTGCAAACATATTTATTAGCTAATGTGCATATTTATAAACACATGCATATAATCAAACTTCAGTTTTCATAAACTGTGTGGATCTAATTGTGTCTTGAAAGGTACCAGTTTACCATCTTTGACCTTTGAAAAGAGGCTGAAGGATTTGGGCCTATTTAGTTTACAGAAGAGAAGACTGAAGGGTGATTTAATAGCAGCCTTCAACTTCCTGAAGGGGTGCTCTAAAGAGGATGGAAAGAAACTATTCTCAGTAGTGACAGATGGAAGAACAAGGAGCAATGGTCTGAAGCTACAGAAGGAAAGGAGTAGGTTAGATATTACGAAAAACTACTTCACCAGGAGGGCGGTGAAGCACTGGAGTGTGTTGCCTAGAGAGGTGGTAGATCCTCCATCCCTAGAGGTTTTCAAGTCCTGGCTTGACAAGGTTCTGGCTGGGATGACTTAGTTGGTGTTGATCCTGTTTGAAGCAGGGGGCTGGACTCAATGACCCCCTGAGGTCCCTTCCAGCCCTATGATTCTATTTACCTACCAGGAAGCAGCAAGTCATGTTTTCCAAACAAAATACCCTAGCAAACAGGCCTCTCTTTGATCTGGAGTAGGGCAGAGACACTTCAAGGAATAGATTAAGGCTTGTCTCCATGGCCTGAGCATTTCTTGGCCTCTGTTCCAAATGTGCCAATTCGTGTAAAGTGGTTGATAATGGATGCAAGTCAGGAAGTGGGAATTAGAAGTGAGACTCACCGAACAGGCCATTATGTGAAAAAACTTTTAAATTTCTGCTAGGCTATACTCAAACTGGTGAACTATAAGGAAAAAGACTCTGAAGCTCATTAGCAGTGATCTCAGGCATCCCCTCCCCAATTAGGGCTAAGATTTCACTGTCATTTCTGGTAAAGTACCTTTATTAAATCAAGCTCTGACTTGAATGGACGTGGAGGTTATCTTCTCCTTTGGACTATACCAGTAAAGCCGAGAGGGGGACACTGGTGTCTGGGCAGCCCAGAGTCTCCATAATAAGTGCCCAGGCTTGCGCCCGGAGAGGTACTCCAGCATCGCTGAACAGCGTTGCATCAACACAGGAGGGAACAGATACCGATTACAAGCTCTTGCTCGACTGGCATAGAGAACGAGCACCAGGGGTTGCCTTCGACGGTGGGAGAGATCCTCGCATCTCACTGGACAGTCACCGCCCGCCTCAAGCTGGGCAGCCCCCAGTCAATAGGGTACTGTCCCACCACAGTTCACCTGCCTCACTGGGTGCGCGACGCTTAAGGTTCCTGAACCTGACAAGTGACTGAAATTTGGGCACCAGGCAAACCAATAAGAAAATCAACAAGAAATGAGAAACATCAACAATTTAAGCTTGCTTGCTGGAATGTGCGGATCATGCTGACCGGCTTGACTGAAGATCTTCAGGCCATCAGTGACATCCGACAGACCGCTGTCATCAACGAGGAACTGAAGAGGCTCCGAGTCGATATCACTGCACTGCAAGAGACGCGACTCGCAGATTCGGGATCTCTAAAGGAAAAGGACTAGACCTTTTTCTGGCAGGGTAAAGCCCAAGAAGAACCCAGAGAGCATGGTGTTGGATTTGCTGTCAGAAACACCCTTCTACAAATGGTGGAATTAGTCATGGGCGGATCAGAAAGACTTCTTCAGATCATGCTTCAAACTTGCGCCGGTCCCGTCCACCTGATCAGCGCTTATGCTCCAACCCTGTACACCACACCAGAAGTAAAAGACAAGTTCTATGACGTACTTAGTGCTGCTGTAGCGCAAATACCTCCTCGTGAACAACTGTACATCTTGGGTGACTTCAATGCAAGAGTTGGAGCTGATTGGGCCTCATTGCCTTCCTGCTTAGGACACTTCGGTGTGGGAAAAATGACTATGGACAGCGTCTCCTTGAACTGTGCACGTACCACAATCTGTGCATCACAAACACATTCTTCCAAACGAAGCCACAGCACAGAGTGTCGTGGAGACACCCACACTCAAAGCACTGGCATCAACTAGACATGGTCATCACTAGGCGTAATAACCTCAAAAACGTCCTTCTGACACACAGCTATCATAGTGCTGACTGTGATACAGATCACTCGCTAGTTGACTCCAAGCTCAAGCTGAGACCCAAAAAGCTGTACCACTCTAAACCTGCTGGAAGGCCCCGCATTGACACCAGAAAGACGGCAAACTCGGAGAAAGCTGAAAAGTTCAGAGAGACCCTCCAGCAAAATCTGCGCAGCGGCCCTGGGGGTGCCGATGCGACATCCAAATGGCAACATCTGAGGGATACAGTTTACAACACGGCCTTCTCAGTGTTTGGAAGAAGAGCTAGAAACACGAACAACTGGTTCAAAGCTAACTCCGATGAGATGATTCCAGTCATTGAAAAGAAGCGCACTGCACTCCTGGAGTACAAACACTCACCGAGCCAGAGTACCCAGCAAGCACTTAGAGAGGCCAGAAGAACAGTACAGCAGACAGCCAGGCACTGTGCCAACAACCACCGGCTCCAGCTACGCAGCAGCATCCAGACCTGTGCTGACTTTGGTAATCTCAGAGGAATGTACGAGGGTATGAAGAAGACATTAGGACCCACCCAGAACAAGATGGCACCTCTGAAATCCAAATCTGGTGAAGTCATCACTGACAAAGCCAAACAGATGGAGCGCTGGGTTGAGCACTACTACGAGCTGTACTCACGTGAGAACGTTGTGGTTGACGCAGCCCTTGATGCCGTCGAGCTCCTACCAGTAATGGACGAACTGGATCAAGAACCAACTGTGGATGAACGGAAGAGAGCCATCGACAGCATTGCAGCAGGAAAGGCCCCTGGCCAGGATGGTATACCACCAGAGGTGACCAAGTGTGCCACGGACACACTCCTGGAACCCCTACATGAGCTACTGTGCCTGTGCTGGAAAGAGGGTGAGGTTCCACAGGATATGCGTGACGCTAACATTGTAACGCTGTATAAGAACAAAGGAGACAAAAGCGACTGCAACAACTACCATGGAATCTCCCTCCTAAGTGTCACTGGTAAACTGTTCGCTTGCGTCATCCTTGGCAGACTCCAGAAGATTGCTGAGAGGGTGTATCGCAGTGTGGATTCCGCGCAGAGAGGTCTACCGTTGACATGGTCTTCTCTCTAAGGCAGCTGCAGGAGAAGTGCAGGGAGCAGAGGAAACCACTCTACATAGCCTTCATCGACCTGACCAAGGCCTTTGACTTGGTCAGCAGGTATGGACTGTTCAAACTGCTCCACAAGATAGGCTGTCCTCCACGGTTACTCAAGATGATCCAATTGTTCCACGAAGACATGAGAAGAACCATCCAATATGACGGCGCATTATCGGATGCTTTCAGAATCAGGAGCGGCATCAAACAAGGATGCGTCCTTGCTCCGACATTGTTCGGGATCTTCTTCGCACTCCTCCTGAAGCATGCCTTTGGATCTTCAACAGAGGGCATCTTGCTGCACACAAGATCTGATGGGAAACTGTTTAACCTTGCAAGGCTGAAAGCTAAGTCTAAGGTGCGGGAAGTCCTCATCAGAGACATGCTGTTCGCAGACGATGCTGCTGTAGTGTCTCACACAGAAGACCAGCTTCACAAACTGCTGGATCAGTTCTCCAAAGCATGCAAGGACTTTGGGCTTACCATCAGCTAAAGAAGACAAACGTACTCGGTCAGGATGTTGCTGAATCCCCATCAATCAGCATTGACAACTGTACATTAGAGGTTGTCCACGAGTTTGTTTACCTCGGGTCCACCATCACTGACACCCTGTCGTTGGACACTGAGCTAAATAGGAGGATCGGAAAAGCGGCCACAACTCTGTCCAGACTCAGCAAGAGAGTATGGAATAACAACAAGCTGTACACTCACACCAAAATGCAAGTCTACAGAGCCTGCATCCTCAGCACCCCCCTTTATGGCAGCGAGACTTGGACCCTGTATGCCCGCCAGGAAAAGAGGCTGAACGTCTTCCACTTGCGCTGCCTCAGGCGCATCCTTGGAATATCATGGAAGGACAGAGTGACCAACACCGCCATCCTCGAGCAAGCTGGAATCCCAACCACGCACACCCTCCTCAGGCAGCGTCAACTCTGCTGGCTTGGCCACGTCCACAGGATGAATGATGGAAGGATTCCAAAAGACATCCTGTATGGTGAGCTAGCCTCCGGCAAAAGACCTTCCGGACACCCCCAGTTGCGCTACAAAGATGTCTGCAAGAGAGACCTCAGAGAGGTAGACATCGAGCTGGACAACTGGGAAGAACTAGCAGACGACCGCAGCAGGTGAAGGCAGGGGTTACACAAGGGCCTTCAGAAGGGCGAGATGAAGATCAGACAGCTAGCAGAGGAGAAGCGAGTGCACACAAAGCACACTAAGGACCTGCCAGACACCCACCACATCTGCAAGAGATGCAGCAAGGACTGTCACTCTCGTGTGGGCCTTCCTAGTCACAGTAGACGCTGTAAATGAAGTCCTCAATTGAAACTATAAAGGGCGCAATCCATAGTCTATGCAAACTGAAGGATGCCTAGTACAGACTTGTTTGGAATTCACACAGGCAAGGCCATCCATTCTCAGGACACAGGGAAAATTCTCACATCCTATTCCAAATATTCTGCGAATATATCTTACAATCAAGTACCACAAGCTGCTTTTAAAAGGACAGCTCCCATTAACCAAAATAAAAATAGAGTTCCTTTCTAAATGTCTTCCACTATAATGCAATTTCAAGAGTTGTAACTATTACTAGGTCCCATAGTAACTTAATATGGCTCCTGAAGCCTATACTTGCACAAGAAAAAAATGGTAAGGGTGCAAACCCAAGCATGCAAAGTTAGGGTATGCCATAATTGAAGTTATCTATGAAAGTCCAATTCCAACTCCAAGTGGGTCTGCCCCACAAAAGATCATCACCTAATATATTATTTTGTTAGTCTTTAAAGTGCTACACGACTGCTTTTTTGTTTTGACAGATTACAGACTAACAGGGCTATCTCTCTGTTACAATCTATCTCCTCAGTTATCTTAGCTTTCAAACGGGTCAGTGATCATTACCTGCACCAGGAAAGGTGAAGGAGCCTTAGTTAATATGGACTGTGAAACCTGGGGTAACCTGACAACAGCCAGTTGAAAGGCAACAGCTGTAATATAGTCTCTTGGTTTGTAGCTCAATATACATTCCACTAGGCTACAGAATATTTTGTGGGACAGGTCACTCTCTTGCCCTCTCAATATACTGACATTTTAACTGCTAGGTGGGAAGTTATGACAGACCTATTAGACGCATGGCAGTTGGCACTGATCACAGCCAATGTATAATGTGGGAAAACAGACACACCACACTGCCTACTTTCAGAATGTAAGCACAGCATACCTGTTGTGCCTCATGACTTCTTCTAAAAAGAGAGACAAATCCAAAGAGAAAACCAATCTAAATACAAAGGGAAAACATGCATAATTCTTGGGAAAAAAGGAGCAATCAACTGTGAAGGCTCCTATCTTTATTCCATTTATAAATGTCCTGGACATCTTTAAATGGAAACAAAGGAACCTGAGCATCTCATCCATCCTACCTTCTCTTTACAGTAGTATTAATGCTCAGGAATGCAAACCCCACATCTGTGTATGGTAGAAGTCAACAAAGTTACAGGTAAAGGATTGAAGGGGGATTTTTTAATCATAAAATGTAACTTGATTTTGACTACGGAAGAGAGACTCCTGCTTTTCATTGAAAAAACTACAATAGCTAGCTGCTAGTGCTTTAGGTTTTAAACCAAGCTGTTCAATGACTACAAAGCACTGACTCCCACATACACACAGAGCACATCACTGCAATATGCAATGTTTCTATTCTCCCGTTTCTCACCTTTTTATGATGAGCTATATTAAAACTGGTTTAAATGTAATAATGTCTACAACCTTTACTGCTAAAAACTATGGGAGGCCAATAAAATCAGCCAAGCATAGAAATGAGGGAGTTAAACATCCTTTACTTGTCTTCCAATGGCAACACATACAGAGTAGAAAGAGACTGCAAAATCTAAGGGACTTTAAGCCAATTTAAAATTCAAACTACCATTTCTCCATCTCCTGCCTAATACAGCTCCAGACCCAGGGGATATTAGATACACACTCTCTCCCAGCTTTTCCCCTCCCCAGCATTGCTTCCACAGCTTTTCATGCTTGTTTTCTGAAATTTGTTTATGAAATGGTGATCTGAAATATTCATGAATCACTTGTCATCCTCATACCTGTGTTCAACATAGGCTGGTTCAGTGATAATGAATGCACATTTTCTCTTCAGTTCACACTCCGCCCAATTTCCCTTATAAGATGCAGCTGAAAACATTACTTCAAGCTCCCCTTCCCAGCTCTGTTTCTTCCCTATTTATTCACACCCTGACTTACCCATGCTTCACATTCACTGAGTATACAGCACTAAGAAGCTTTGCAATGAAAACTGAACAAGCAAGTTCACATAGAAGCAAACATCAGAGAGGTAGCTACGCTAGTCTGTATCTTAGAGAACAACAAGAAGTCCTATGGCACCTTATAGACTAACAGATATTTTGGAGCATAAGCTTTTGTGGGTAAAGACCCGCTTCATGCATCTGATGAAGCAGGTCTTTGACCACAAAATCTTATGCTCCGAAATATCTGTTAGTCTATAAGGTGCCACAGGACTTCTTGTCGTTCTCATAGAAGCAAACAGCTATAGATCTAAACAGTAACCAACTGTGCCACTGCACAAAGATAAAGTTATCACCACACCCATTCTTACCTCTATTATCACCACTATAGGAACTGCACAGGATATACGACAGTATGGAAAAGTGGTTTGTTCTCATAGATTTCACTGGGCTACTAAAGAAGAACGTATTAGATAGATGCCTCTGATCTCCTGTCCTGAAGTCGCAACTGCCAGCAGCTGCAAAAAATATCCTTTAAGGAATAAATTACTTCTTTGTACTTTTCAGTCTAAAGAACTCAGCTGTTTTAAAGAGATACATATTATCCCATTTTACAGACTGGAAAACTAAGGTATGGGTTAGATGATTTGATCATACAAGACTGTCAGAGTTCAGACTAAAATTGCAGGTCGTCTTGCACTAACCCAAAGATTTTCCACCTTTTTTCATTTGCAGACCATTAAAAAAATTCAGATGGAAGCGTGGCCCCTTCGGAAATCTTAGTCTATGGACCACAGGTTGAAAACTCAATCCTATCAATAGATCATGTGAAATACCTTAACAATTATGGCACCTGGAAACAATTGGTAAAACAACACAAAGCATGCACTGTATTTGATGCAAAACCTTGGCTTCTATCATGCCATCAATTTTTAACCAGAACTCCCTACTGATGCTAAAGAACTAGAGCTATAAAAGAAAATCAAAAAAATATATTTTCTACCATTGTTCCTTGAGTTGGGGATATTTCTTTACTTGATGCTTACATCAGCCTCTGAATTTTCATTCCAGTATCTTCTTCCCCCCGTAACCTAGAGAAATTTTTAACTCTGTACAACGCTCCGTACTAGATGAGACAGATTTAAATAATAAAGGCTTTCACTACTGAGTACTTGAGGAAACTGTACAATAGTGACTGTACTACAGAGAGAGAGTTAATGGGCCAGTAGAGAGCGCACAGTGGGTACACAACATTCTGAACCCTTTTTTAAATCAGCTATACCCTCCTCACACCTCTCCATAACATCTGCTATATATGGCACCTGCTCTGTCGCACATAAACTTCTCTATGATATAAACAGCATTTGGGTCACTGTGTCTACCCTCTAGCCCCGCAAAACAAAGTGGGCTCCCTTCTGCACTTTATCAATGCAGATATTTAAGTTAGTGGGCAGTATAAAAGCATATCACTGAAGTATCACAAGGTCTTCCTCATAAAATGAATAGCAATAGTGAAATTTCTTGTGGACTGTGAATCATAGAATCATAGAACACTAGGACCGGAAGGGGCCTCGAGAGGCCATCGAGTCCAGTCCCCTGCCCCGACGGCAGGACCGACCACTATCTACACCATCCCTGATAGACATCTATCTAATCTGTTCTTAAATATCTCCAGCGAGGGAGATTCCACAACCTCCCTTGGCAACTTATTCCAGTACTTGACCACCCTGACAGTTAGGAACTTTTTCCTAATGTCCAACCTAAACTTCCCTTGCTGCAGTTTAAGTCCATTGCCTCTTGTTCTCTCCTCAGAGGCCAAGAAGAACAAGTTTTCTCCCTCCTCCTTATGACACCCTTTAAGATATCTGAAAACCGCTATCATGTCCCCCCTCAATCTTCTTTTTTCCAAGCTAAACAAGCCCAATTCTTTCAGCCTTTCTTCATAAGTCATGTTCTCCAGACCTTTAATCATTCTAGTTGCTCTTCTCTGGACCTTCTCTAATTTCTCCACATTTTTCTTGAATTGGGGTGCCCAGAACTGGACACAATATTCCAGCTGAGGTCTAACCAGCGCAGAGTAGAGCGGTAGAATGATTTCTCGTGTCTTGTTCACAACACACCTGCTAATGCATCCCATAATCATGTTTGCTTTTTTTGCAACAGCATCACACTCTTGACTCATATTTAACTTGTGATCTACTAGAACCCCTAGATCCCTTTCTGCTGTACTCCTTCCTAGACAGTCTTTTCCCACTCTGTATGTGTGAAACAGATTATTCCTTCCTAAGTGCAGCATCTTACATTTATCTTTATTAAACTTCATCCTGTTTACTTCAGACCATTTCTCTAATTTATCTAGATCATTCTGAATTATGACCCTATCCTCCAAGGTAGTTGCAACCCCTCCCAGCTTGGTATCATCTGCAAACTTAATAAGTGTACTTTCTATGCCAATATCCAAATCATTAATGAAGATATTGAACAGAACTGGTCCCAAAACAGACCCCTGCGGAACCCCACTTGTTATGCTTTTCCAGCTGGATTGAGCACCATTAACAACTACTCTCTGGGTGCGATTTGCCAGCCAGTTATGCACCCACCTTATTGCAGCGCGATTTAAGTTGGACTTGCCTAGTTTGTCGATAAGAATATTATGCGAGACCGTATCAAATGCTTTATTAAAGTCGAGGTATACCACAGCCACTGCTTCTCCCTTATCTACGAGTCTTGTTATCGTGTCAAAAAAAGCTATCAGGTTGGTTTGAGATGATTTGTTTTTTTACAAAACCATGCTGGCTGTTCCCTATCACTTTACTACCTTCCAAGTGCTTGCAGATGACTTCCTTAACTACCTGCTCCATTATCTTTCCTGGCACAGAAGTTAAGCTTACTGGCCTGTAATTTCCTGGGTTGTTCTTATTCCCCTTTTTGTAGATGGGCACTATATTTGCCCTCTGTGTGGGGTCTCTAGCTTTTCTCCCTTTATGAATAATAACTTTCTTTTGGGTGGATGGAATTTTTGGTGCTTAGCTGAATGGTTTGTTTCAGTTTGAAATTACCAATAAAAGTTGAGAACAACAAGAAGTCCTGTGGCACTGTATAGACTAACAGATACTTTGGATATTTTGTTAGTCTATAAAGGCACCACAGGACTTCTTGTTGTTCTCAAAGATACAGACTAACACAGCTACCTCTTTGATACTTGTTACCAATAAAAGTTGTTACTGAATGAGAGTAGATTCACCACTATGGTCAAAAGCTTCCTCTACAATGACACTGGAGTGAAAGCCTGTCTTTGATTTCAGTCCAGGCAGCTTGGTTTCAGTCACAGACTTCTCATTTAAAAAATTTCTGTCTTTCAAACCTCAGGGTGTATTCCAGACAGGATATGCTTTTCAGACCACATGGTTCCAGAAAACACTGGTTGCCTTAAATTTCATGGAGTAGGGACTAACAGAAAGGAAGGAACATATCCTTTTTTAAAGAGCTTGTGGAATGGTCCAATGATGTGTTACCATGCAAGGAACAGAATCAAGCTAAGCTTGTTTGCTTGCTTCCAGATAAGAAGTGTTGAGCTCTATATTAACGCCTTGATTTGATCAAGATACAGCATTCATCAAGCAAGCTAATGGTAAGTCAAAGTAGACAGTAAGGGTGCATCTACACTAGCACTCTATTTTGAAATTAATTTAGAAAGTGGCCTCAATTTCAAAAGAGGCTGCGGAGCATCTACATGCTCAACAGCCTCTTTCGAAATTGTTTTCAGCGAAAACAGGTCCAAATTTCGAAATTGCTCTTCCTATCCGAGATTGGGAAGAGCAGCCCCTTTCGAAATAAAATTTCAAAACAGGGAATGTGTAGACGCTCCGCAGCCTGCAATTTCGAAACTGTGGGTCCGCCACAGCGGCGGCTCCAGGGATCGCGGGAGACGTGCTAGCAAGCCCCGGCAGGGCTCTATAGTCCCTGGGCCAGCCCCTTAAAGCTGCAAGGCTCTGGAAACTCTGTGCAGGAAGCTGAGAGCATGCCTAGGGCTCGAGAAGCACGAGCTCAGCCCTATAAATGCTCCAGCAGCCAGTCGGCCATGCCACCCAGCCCATTTGTGGGATGGCAAGCCCCCCGCACTCTGGGGTGCCCCAGGAGGCCCCCTCTTCCCCAACCGAGGGATCGCCGGAGGAGAGCCAGGGCCAGAGAAGGAGGGGCCCGTCCTGGACTGAGGCCGAGTAAAAGACCTCCTCGGCCTCTGGACGGAGGAAGAGGTGCTGCTCCATGGCTTAGGGAGGCCCTGCAACGCAGCTGCAGAAGCAGGGACACCCCAAGAGCACGGCTGCTCAGGTCCGCTCCAAAGTTAAGGAGCTCAGGCAGGCCTACAGCTGGGCCAAGGATGCCCACAGCCCATCGGGGGCCGGGGCCGGCCCGAGGTGCACACACTACCGGGCCCTGCAACAGCTCCTCAGCCCGAAGGACGTCCCAGAGCCGTCGGTACAGGTGGACACAGGTGACCCAGACCCCGACCGGGAGATAGACCCGCTGGAGCAGCCGGGACCCTCCAGCCAGACCGCACCTGCGGGGACCGGGAGCGACTTGGACGAGGGGGGCCTGTTACTCATCACAGTGAGCTCTGGGACCTCCAGCCAGGTGCCCTCATGGCCAGTGTCCCTGGACCTCTTCTCCAGAGGTCCAGGTAGATGACAGGTGGATCGGGTGGCCTGGGTGTGGGGGGCATATTCCACAGTACCCTGCCCCATCCCAGACCCAAGCACAGCACCATCCAGCACCTGCACCCATGGACAGCACCCTAGCCTGCCCAACCAGGGAAGGATGCGGGGGTCAGGCCGCAGCCAACAATTGCCCCACAGACAAGGTCCCGGCAGGCACACGGGAACCCCAAGTGGGGTCAGCGAGGGAGGCACCACCTCGGCAGATGCCCTGGGGATGGCGCGGGTGGAGACCCCGGTCCCGGGCGCCAGCACTGATGGGTGGCCACTCTCCCCTTGTGTTTCCACAGCATCATCCTCTGAGGGCCGGACCACACCCATGCCACCCTCAGACAGAGCCAGAGAGCCCTCCTCCCCATTGCCCCAGTTGCCGCCTGCCCAGACCCAGACGGCCCAACACCGGCGGCTCTATGACCACCAGGAGGCAGCAGAGGCCTACACTACAGCCATCTGGGAGTGGCTGCTCATGGAGCGGGAGGAGGCGGCCCGGCGGAGGGAGGTCTGGTCTGAGGCAGTCGCAGCCCTCTGACAGCCGGCCCCCCCCACCTGCCCCCCCAAACCCACTCCCACTTCTGCCCCCGAACACATTGCCCTCATCCCACCCACCCATCTTGCCCTCGCCAGCTGGCTGGTCGCCAGTGCCAGCCAGGAGGGGGATCCGCTCCCCGGCCCCCCCAGCCCCCACCCCCTCCCCGCCTCACCCAGCCCACCCTGTTCTTCAGCCCCTGAACGACCCTACCTCCCCATCCTTCCAGCCCCTCCCGGCCCCGACAGGGCCCCCGCACCAGGGGCAGCAGGGACACCCGTACCCGCAGGGGATCTCGCCCCTCCACCCCTGTGGGACACTAGGCCTGCCCATGCCTGTGGCCCTTGCCCATTGTATATAGTTCTCCCCCTGTTCCCCCCATATTTAGCCCCAATAAGAAGACCCCACGCCATTGTTTAACAGCCATTTATTTACATGGTTAGTCCCAAGTTAATAAACCTTTTTGTGCAGCCCATTGTCTCCTGTGTGTGTGCAGGGGGCTATGCTGCAGGGTGGGTGTGAGCCATGTGCCAGGTGGAGGTCAGCATGGCTCCTGCTCGAAGGCCTCCCGGAGAGCTTCCCAGACCCTAACCCCTTTACGCTGTGCCTGGCGGCACGGGGCTGTGAGCGGCTGCTCATAGCCAGGGCCACTGTCCGCAGCCCACCCGGGCATGTAGCATTCCTGCTTGCTCTCCACCACATTGTGCAGCGCACAACAGGCCACAACCATCCCGGGGACGTTGTGCAAGCTCACATCCAGCTGCGCGTTGAGGCATGGGAAACGCCCCTTGAGGCGTCCGAAGGCCTGCTCAACAGTGTTGTGAGCCTGGTTCAAGCGGGCATTAAAAACGTCCTGACTGGCGGGCGCATCAGCCACGGCTTTAATGGGTACGCCCCCTCAGCCACTATACAGTGTGGCATTTTTGTGTCCCCCACGGGGAGCTCCCGGGCAGGGATGTAGGTGCTCTCCTCCATGTGCCACCCCAGCCAGGAGTTGCGGAATACCTGTGCATCATGGGCTCGACCGGACCAGCCAACGCAGATGTCAGTAAAGCGGCCCCGGGCTTCTACCGCCGCTTGGTGCACCACCGAGTGGTACCCCTTGCAGTTTATATGGCGTCCTGCACTAGGGTCTGGGGCGCAGATAGCAATGTGCGTGCCATCGAGTGCGCCGAAGCAGTTCTGAAATCCGAGAGCTGCGAATCCCGCCATGGCGTCGTCCAACTTGCCAAGGCGGACAACCCTCCTCAGCAGGAGGCGGTTGATGGCCTGGACCACCTGTAGGGAGGCACCAACATGTGGGCCTGTGCAGCAGGGGGGAGCCTGTGCCCCCTGCAGGCCCCTCACCCAGGGGCCCCTGCCCCTTCCTGGGGAGGGTGTGGGGCCCTTGTCTGACTTACCTCCAGGAGGACGGCTCCCACAGTGGTCTTGCCCACCCCGAATTGGTGCCCCACTGACCGATGGCTGTCCGGGATGGCCAGCTTCCACAGTGCAATCCCCACATGCTTCTCAACTGGGAGCACGGGCCGCATGCGGGTGTCCATGTGCTGCAAGGTGGGTGAGAGCCACTGACAGAGCTCCATGAATGTGTGCCTCGTCATTCTAAAGTTGGCGACCCACCTTTCGTCATCCCACTGGCCAAGGCCCAGCCTCTCCCAACAGTCCCCACTGATGGGGTGGCTCCAGAGGCGCGGTGGGGGACGGGGGATGGGGAGCAGGGGCTGCCCCCTTGGCAGGGCCTGCAGGACACGTGTGGGTGGGAAGGTGGGCTCCAGGGCATCCACCAAGCCCAGGATGGCGATGACCACCTGGGTCCCAGTGACGGTGCCAGCATCAGACTCTGACAGCTGCTGCTCCTCCATTCTCCTCTTGGTTCTGGGTGCACAGTCCACTCAGTGCTGTGTACTGCTCTGCTGGGCTGTGTGTGTGCAGGGTGGATGTGTTTGGGAGGGGCCCCTTAAGGGCGCTGCTGGCTGTGTGACCTGGAAGGGCTTGTCAGCCATGTGACCCCATGCATGACGTTTCCCGGCTGCTTATTTTGAAATAGCCCGTTTTCCAGTGTGGACACTCTCTTTCAAAAAATGGAGGGTGTTCTTTCGAAATAGCGGATCGGTACAGTGATCTGTTTTGTGTGTGTAGCTGTGCTATTTCGAAATCCCTTATCTCGATTTTCTTTTTCGATGTTCCCCCTTTCGAAATTTCTTTGTAGTGTAGACACAGCCTAAAGTTTTAGACTTCTTGAACTGACAAAGTCTTCAAGGGCACAAAGAATTCTTTTGGGATTCTAGACAAGTTAACAAGATGTCATACAAAAGGAGTCATTCACTCTATAATGTCATTGCCAATGGGGAGAGACTGATATCTGACCACAACTACCAGATTTACAGAGAGTAGATACTACAGCTCTTGTAAGACTAGGCGACAGCAGTTCATGAACAGTGAAGCTTCTATAGGTGTGTCTTTAGTCAAGTTCTCACTCAAAACTCAGAGGCTGGGTCTACACGTTCCCCTGCCTTTCGAAAGGGGCATGTTAATGAGCAGGTTTGAAATATGCTAATGAGGTGCTGCAATGAATATGCAGCGTCTCATTAGCATAATGGCGGCTGCGGTGATTTGAAAGTGCAGCTTTTCAAATCGCACGCCACCCTTGGAGGTGGGACCTTCCGAAAGGACACCCCCTCCCCCCCACAGTTTTCAAAAGCCCTTCTTCCAATCACAGATAGGAACAAGGGCTTTCAAAAACTGGGAGGGTGTCCTTTCAGAAGGTCCCGTCTCCATGGGTAGCATGTGATTCAACAAGCCGCACTTTCGAATCGCCGCGGCCACCATTATGCTAATGAGGTGCTGCATATTCGTTGCAGCACCTCGTTAGCATAGTTCGAACCTGCTCATAAACATGCCCCTTTTGAAAGGAAGGGGCACGTGTAGACCCAGCCAGAGGGTGCAGAGGGAAGACTATGCAAACCTCTTCCAGCCTTATTCTCTAAAAATCTACTCCAGACTTCACTTCATCACTATTTTAGAGAAGAGGTGTTTCTTTTAAAATTGTACAAGATATCAGAGAACCCCCACTTCGCTCACATACACACGCAGCTTAAGAATCTCTTATTTAATCTTAAATGGACATGTGAACTAGTAATTGTGTTTTCTGGTTCCATACTAAATAAAAGGCACCAGGTAAGACACTAATGTTACAATAATACTGGAATCACTTCACATTTTACCTGGCTTTTTAGAGTTAATGTGTCATTGCCCAACTAATTCAGCTATGTCCCTCTGACACTATTTAGCAGACCCCTCCCAAAACATCATAAATTAATAATCCCCTTCCTCCAGAACACAATGCTTCTCTTTACAGTTATAGAAACATTTTAATGACCCTCTGATTGTACATTCTTTAGGAAGAGTATCCAATGGAGAAAGCAACACTTCAGTTTAATGAAGCAACTGCATAATTTATACTCTTGTAAGCACAGGCATTTGTTGTTGAATTCCCAATGGTGGCAAAACAAAGATATTTACCAGAACACCATCAACCGGAAATTTAATCTTTTTTTTCTCAAAAATATTTTTGGGTTCTATTCTGGCCCCAATTCCTGTTTTTTTGCGCGTGTGCAAGTGTGTCAAATTAAACTGTGGAAAAAGTATTTTTTTCTTTTTTTTTTTTAACCTACTGTATTACATGTAAAAAGTGTAGATAAAACATTTACAAGCACAATTTTTTTAATGTAAAACTCTTTACACCACACCACTAACTTAAAAATTACTTAAATTTGTGGTTGATTTTGCTGTAACAATTCTCCTGCCCAGTATCCACAACATTTTTTTCCAGAGTCAGCATAGTCCATGGTACTGTTTTCACAACCCTCAGAGGCAGAAATAATTTCTTTTAGAAAACACATTTATCCTAGAACACATTCAGCCAAACGAAGCGAGACTCACTCAACAGTCATTGTGATGGCAGGTTCAGGCTGGCTGCTGCAGCTGCATGCCCAGAGGAGATAAGTCAAACAATATGATAAAAAATATTTCAAACAATAAATAAAAGAATATTTTTGGTACAAAATTGAAGTTCCAGACCCTTAAATTACAACTCTCCACATCAGTTCTTAGTCAGTGACTTAGTCTAGGTATGTATGTGTAGATGGCCCCAGTGTAACCATGATACACGTTGTACCTGGCTCATTGTACCTTTGCAGAGGGATTCCTTTCTGAATGAAATGGAAATCCACCTGGGGCAGCCAGCCTGAATAAGCACTGGCTCAAGATCATGATAAAAACCAGTGAGTGATAGATAAACAAGGCATGAGACATAGTTGAGCAAATTTAAGCAGTACATTTGGAAGGGTGACCTACTCAAACAGCCTGTACAACAATTATACAGCACAATGGCACAATTACACATCCATGGCATATAGGTAAGCTTTCAACTGGAAGAGAACCATGCAGCACTACATAGCCTCACATCTTGTATGTGGCAATGGGAAAGACTTCAATTCCAAGAGTGAAGGTCCTTGAAAACAAGTTTTCACAAGCTGATCATTCAGATTTCCAAGAGTTAATTAATACTCTACCACTTAGCATGCTAAAAGGGAGGCAGGAATAAGGAGAGGGGATTGTTATTACAGTTATCACATGGTTTTATGACATCTGATAACGGAGCCATTTAAAAATTCATTATACTCTGATAGTGTCTTCTTGTAATGTGCACACTCACTCTTTTAATTGTATGCCTTCTAATTCTACTGGTTGGATCTTATACTAACTACTATGCAGATGCCAGAAATAAAAATAAACCTAACATTTTTCCTATGTATTTCAGAGTCTTGTTCCCGGCTAAGAAACAGAACAGCTCTCCAAAGTTCATTTCACTCATGGGGATTTGATTTTTGTTGCTTGAATAAAAACAGTTTCATATTGTTACCCATTTATACCTCCTTTAACAATAAAATTTAAAATGCTTATGAATATGCAAATCATGTTTTAAATATTAACATGAGAATATGCATAAACAGTATATAAATATTAATGGAATGCAGTTACATTTTCCAATAATGTTATTCCTACCTCTAATTGATGTAGGAGGTATGTGAACTCTGACCAGACATCCAGATTTAAAAGGGAATTGAAATGTCAGGTCCGACTATACTACTGAAAAAAATGCAATCTTTCTGATGTAAATGGGAAAAGGAAAGAGTTTACATCCATCTGCAGCAAAATAACTTGACCAGTTGCCAACAACTCCTCTTTAATGTGCAAGTACTGAAATTTATGGCAAAGTGAGTACTGAACATTGGGTAAAAGTATTCATGGCAGAAACACAGGACAGGTTTCCAAAATGGTCAACTAATCATTCCAAAAGACAGAAGATGATATGCACATGGAAGTTGATCACTGTACTGAGCCTACAGCTTTACTTTATAAACCCATTTTCCCTGACGCCAACGCCAAGCTAAAAAAAAAAAAGTGGTGGGGGGTAGGGCCTGGGGGAAGGGCACTGAGTCCATAGAAGTAGTAACAAAATGCAAGACTGGAGATGAAAAACTGTAGCCTTGAGCACGCATCTTGGAAAACTAGTATGACAAGCCCTGTCACCAGTAAACAGCAGCACACAACCCAGGGAATGACAAATGCATGTATGAGAGCAGTTAGAAATGGTCAGGGTCCTGTGCAAGAAACAGTACCCTAGTAGAGGGTCAAGCAGCAAAGAACTCTTATGAGAGTACTGCCATCTCCAAAAAGTCCTTTTCTTCTTCTTAATTAAAAAAGGAGGAACTGACTACAAGTCATCCTATTGCTCTCCTGTGATGCATATTTTAGAAGATTTGAGGGACTCTCTAGATGATCCTCTCCCAATTAAAACGGCTAAAGTACTGAATTCTCATGAGCTGGAAGTCACCAATATACCTGTCAAGATCCTCAGAACTCCTAACCATAGACCCTAGAACCCACCCACTTTACACATTCAGCTGTTATGGTGCAATGACTTTGCTTCTCTTCCCTTTACTCCAGACTTCCACCACCAAAGCCCTTGCTTATTTCAACAGATGCCTTAAGACTACATTAGATCTTTATGGAAGTGGTTTCAGAGCTATAGTGAAAAGCCACATCTGAGTTCTTCCCAAGCAGAGCTCTCTGAGACAGGCATAAGCACATCAAGATAGTCTGTTTTTCAGCTTCCTTCCTTTCATTGGTAATATTTTTAATTTAATTGGCTCGAGAATTTATAATCCCAGTGACAGCATTTTGGCTGTGTTAGGGGGGAAAAAGTGGGGGAGGGGAGAAAACAGCTGCAAAGGCTGAAGGCACCATCTTCTGTTAAGAGCATATTACTGCAATGGAACAGTTTAATTCCAGCTGCTGTTCTTTCCACCACTAATATGGTAAGAAGGCATGATTCAGGCCAGTCCTCCTGCTTCCAAGTATGAGTCACCTGACAAGCTTTATGCAGCATTTAGATCTGAAGTGTAACTAAAACAACTAGATTTGAAAAGGCCTAGATTAAGCAGAGAGTAGAAAATGCAACTAGAGCAGAAAAAAAATGTATTTAACAATCAGCACTGCACAATAAAAAGGTTTGTCAGGCACCGGTTTAGCTTACACATGTTCAGATCTGTCAGCATTTCCATGATAAATCCCAATTTCCACCCATTGTTGATTAAACTGAACTGAAACTTGGTATGCAAGTTTTCATCCCAGATGCGCAAATAAATTATGCACATTAATTTAGTCATTTACATTTCAGAACAGCAAAAATGCAGCTTTTTCATTTTTCTGCAATTTATGACCATTGGGGGGGGGGGTTTTTTGCCATAAACAGCTAAAAACTAAGTATCCTAAATGAAACCTTTTTTTTTCCTAAATGAAACTTCCAAGGCAGTAAGTCTTTTGTAGAGATTGGTAAACTTTGACATTAGGGAAGTTTATTTATAATTCACTACAAATACCACTTACACACCTCCTACACTTTACCATATTTGCTCCACACTATACATTACACTACAGTCTCCAAACACTGTATATAAGTGTATATAATGAGACATACCGTTTTAGGCTTTCCTAATATTAGGCTGCAAGTCTGACCGTAGAACCCCAAAGATACAAACACCAAGGTTTGGGACTAAGTGGTCAACCATACACCCTGTGTTATCAAAAATCATCAGACAGCAGTGGAGACAAAATACCCAACAAATTCTGTATTGCCTTGAAAACACAAGGGATACCTGTGGCATCTTAGGTTAATAGATTTATTTCGGCATAAGCTTTCATGGGTAAAAACCACCTTCTCAGATGCATGGACCTGACTCCAGGCTAGATAAACAGCAGAGGAATAAGAATGTTTTGTTTGTTTTAATTTATATGGCCCTCACAAATCATCATATCCAAGTGTTTCACAATCACTGACTTATTTATCATCACAGTATCGCAGTAGGGATACTACTTTCCTTATACGTGGGGAACTGAGGCACAGTATAGACTGAATGACCACCTCAAGGGTGCACAGAATTAAGGTTTAGCCAGGAACCACTTGGATTCTAGTCCACTCTTCCAAGTCTTTCAAGTACAGGTTGAACCTCTCTAATGCAGAAATCTCTTGTCCAGCAACATGATTTTAGTTAGCCAGATGACTACTTATCATGGGTGTAGCCAAGTTTCGCATGGTCCCATAATGTTTGTTTACACCCACTGCTCCTGGCTCTCAGCGTTCTGTGTTGTTATTTAGTCATATTTACCCCTAAATGTCTTCTAAGAAACAGTCCAATATGCAGTAGAAGTGTTGATAATGTGCTAGACAATATCAACTTCTTGTGGTCTGGCCAATTCTCTTGTTCACCACCGGTGAAGTCCTGAGGGTGCCAGATGAGTGAAGTTCAACCTGTAGCAACCAAACCTATGGGCCTCTTCATTTGCAGTTCACATAAAACGCCCCAGAATTTACTTCACAGTACTGCTAGAAAAATAAAAGAACCCCTTTAGCAGTTTGAAAGTCAAGCCCCTGAAATTCCAAGCACTCTAGACAAAGCTTGGCGACATGCTGAAGTCAAGACTTTACATTTTAGTGGCATTTCAAAGTAGAATTCTTTTCTGCTGCTGCCTGCTGCGTAGCAGGGGATTGTTATTTCTCCTTTTGTATTCACACATCAAAGATGATTTGAATATGGGGCATTCTTCCTCTTGCCCCAGCTCAGAGTTAATCATTAGGTTGATCATTGCACACAGCTCTTCGAAAACAATGGCAATGACCAAGATGGGGTAACAATAAATTGATCAAAGGAAGAGGCAGGTAATTTAAAAGGAGGAGCATTTCCCTCCAATTATCATTTTTAGTTTTTGAGAAATACAGAACAATTTTAACATGGTATTTTATCAAGGACCTAATGCATGTTGCTCTCATGAATACAAGGGATTTTCGACATTGGCTTGAAGCAGACCTGACACAGGTAAATGATGGGCAGGCATTAATTGTCCCTTGTAAACTGTGCACTTGTGCAGCCCTCAGGTGAGATTCAAACCCTGCCCACCAAAGCACCCACTACTACATATTTTATTTCTACTGGAGGTATACAATCACACAATGCCTCTGTACACATAAAATATATTCCACATACAGACGAAAAAGATTAGAGAGAACACTGACAGGCACACACTTTTGTATAGACATGAAAAAAAAAAAAAGCCACTCACACAGGCCAGTCACTCACTCTGTTTCAACAAAGTAAGAGAGTAATGAGCAGGGGTGGCCACTCACTGACCAAGAGGTGGAAGAACCCCTCTCTAAACCCTGATGGGCATAGCCAAGACTCTCCCCCCACCTGACCAGAAGTCAGGGGTGGGATTAGCTGTATAAAAGCCCCAGCCAGAACCCTAGTGGGGGCCCAGCCACCAAAGGAGGCTCCCAAGTGGGCAGACCAGCACAGCCCTGCAGGAGGCCAAGGACTGACTTGAACCACCAGGCCTCACCAAAGAGGAGCTACAAGTTGGGACAGAGACCCTGCTCTACCCAGGCATGGAGGTATGAGCCGGACAGGGAGTCTGGAAGTGGCCCAGGGATAGCTGAGTCAGCATGTTGCATTTTGGATACCGGCTGACCCCAGTGGCAGTTCCCTCAGCTGCTAGAAGGGACCTGGCATAGTGGAGTGGGCAGCTCTCCGCCCTCTCCCTTGCCACCCCTAATCTGTCGGTAGCAGTCTCCCCCTCTTGCTGTTTTAGACACACACCTGGGTTTGTCAGTCCTCCACCTTGCAAGGAGGCCTGACCTTTTCAAACTGCTATTGTTTGTTGCCCCACCCTGAACCAGGGCCTAGGCCTACTATCTCCTACTGCCTGTTGCCCAGCCCTGAACCAGGACGGCCCAAGGCCCAGGACTAAGCCTTGGTGGCTACTAAAGAGCTACAAAATGCTAAAATAAGGGCTGAATGGACCCATACCATTTCAATCAACAAACTTCCAGAACGTGGATGATTTAAAAAGAAAACATGAGATTTACAGTTGGGGGAGGGCAGAAATCATTTCTACAGAGAACTTTGTTACGGGATCACAAGTAAATAGTTACACTAACTTCCATTAAATTTTCTTATCCCTGAAAAAAAGTCATTGCATAAGACACACAGGATGGAGGAACTATGGGCCATGATTACTGGTTCTACTGGTTTTGCATTTGAAGATTTCCATGGAAAGTGCTGAGACCACAACAGAATAAAAGGCAATGGTGTCTTCAGTATAGACAGGTAGAAAATTAATGTGAGAAGGTTAACCTCATATAGAACATATCATGAGAAAAATCCTCATTGGAAGAGAGAAAAGATTTGGTCCCTTATTATTTGATATTTATATCAGGAGGACTCCTGGTTATAGTAACTGGCCCTACAAATTTACTCAAAAGTGAGCTCAAAGCAGCAGCTGTTGGATGCATACCCAGTTCCAAAGGCAGTGCACAGCCAGCAGTAGCACAGAGATAGGATAGTAGTAATACCATACTATGATGCCCCTAATTCTTTGCTGTTGTCTTCAGAACTGGGTGGCCATAGAGTAGCAGCTGCTGACGGAGGACACAGTTCTGTAGGCAGCAGCACAGAACTAAGGGTGGCAATAACATACCATGCCATTCTTTCTTCTATGCTGTTGCTGGCAGGGGCTCTGCCTTTAAAGCAGGGCTACTAGGCAGCAGCTGATGCTCTTCAGTTGCCCAACTCTGAAGAGAGTGCCACAGCCAGCAGCAGCACAGAAGTAAGGGTAGCAGTACTGAAGACTCCAGGCCCCACTTCCCCCACCCCTCTCCCAGCTCCTTTTTTGGGTGAGGATGCCTACAATTACAACAGCCCAGGAAATTTTAGATTTAAATAGCTGAAATCATAACCTTTACTGTTTTTTTTAAATTCTATGATAGTAAAACTGACCAAAACAGACTGTGAATTTGGTAGGGCCTCAGTTATGTCCAGTACACAAAAGAAGCCTCAGACCACAAATTAATAGACCAACTGGTGAACAAAATAATGAGTCAGACTTTCAGTGTTCTTATTAAAATAAAATAATAGATGTGTGGTTGGAAGTGAGAGTCAACACCAGAGACAGAAGCGTGTTTGTCTTCTAACAAGCAGGATTGTTTTATAACAACAGAAGCTGTAACTGTTCTGTCCATCTTAATGTTTTCTCTTTTCCCCAAAAGGAATAGTTATTACTATCTATGAGACATCAAACATGGGATTTTTCTCTTCTAAAAACTCTCTTACAGCTCAAAGGCAACGGAATGAGAGATGCTAAAATGAAAGGTTTATTTAATACTTTACATTTCAAATGATTTAACTGTTTTTCCTGTTCTCTGTATCTTTAACGGAAAGTTAAAAGATTCATAGATTTAAGGCCACAAGGGACCTCTGTGCTCATCTGAGACCTCCTACATCACACTGGCCATAAAATATCCTCAAAATAATTCTTAGGGCAGAGCTTTTAGAAAAATATTTTAATTTGATTTAAAAATTTAATTTTTTTGAATCCTTTAATAGTTCCATGGATCTTCTCTGAACCCCGTCCAAATTATCGATGTCCTTTTTGAATTTCAGTCCCTGGAGTTTTACACAATATTCCAGCAGTGGTAACACCAGTGTCAAATACAGAGTTATATTAACCTCTTTATTCCTACTTGAGATTCCCATTTCTGCATCCCAAGACTTTATTAACTCTTTTTACCACAGCAGCACACTTTCAGCATAGAAACATCCTCCATAGATATTGATGTTACAATGGCTGCTCTATGCATCTAAAAAATTGCCCAGTATTAACACCCAGTCAAATCCCTCTCATTGCCTTTTTCCCCCCCCAACCTTACCCAATCCTACCTCCTATTCCCTCCAGTTTTCTCCCCAACATTCCCAAAAGTAGGGCTGAATGCTCACCATCTTCAGGACTCTGAGCTCTCCGACAGACTTATAGCAGAGAGTGCATTGGAAACAGGGATTTCCCCTGGACAGTACAAATTGGAATGAAGGCATGATAAAACATTGCAGTCACTCAAGGTCTTTCAAAACAGACAGGCTTTTTTATGAGATAGAGCAAGTTCGCTGTTAGAAGCAGAGAAAAAAAAGTTACCTCTGGGGTCAACCTAGCTAGCTGTCCCAGTAATCTAAGGCAAAATAGGAAGAGGTCCAGAGAAGAGGTGTCTAAGGAAATTATGAAAACCTACAACCAAGAAATGGCAGTGCTGTGGAAGGAAGACAGAGACAACTGCAAGGCATCAAGAGATGTGAGGCAAGGCCTGAAGGAGGAACAGATGCAAAGGAGAAACCAAGCTACCTAAAGGACTGTTTGGGCTATAGAGGAACAGACTGAGCTAATACGCTTGATTGCCCAGACCAATGAGCAGCACTTGATTGCCCACCTCCACAGCCAGCATACTTCTATTGCCACAGCCCCTCCATACACCCAATGAAAAGCCCAACCTGGAATCATATCTCCCCACCCCTACTTCCCTTCCCGAACCGCTTGACTCTGCACCACAGCTATGAACAAAGTAACAGTTGGTCCCTGACACAGCAGTGATCCTTTCCTTCTCCCATTTTATTTCCAGTACCCGCAACCCTTATCCATTGCTGCTATGTTTTAAATTTGCACACTTAGCTTAAGGAAAACTCAGGCATTACTCTTTATGTCTTCCCGCTCTTTGCAACCCTTATCCCATTGCTGCTGTATTATAAATTGTAGAAGTTTGATTAAAGAAAACATGGAGGTGTGTTCAGCACCTTTATTCTTACAATTAGTCTGGGGAAAGAGGGGTACCTGGAACCCAGGGGAGGGGAGAAAAGGGTGTCATCCAACCCCAAATTCCCACAATAATCTCAGCACTCATTATCAAAGTGGTTCCTCAGGACCTCCCTGATATAAATGTCCACCTTATGGGCCTCCCTGACAACACAAGTGTCTGGCAACTCAAATGCATTAGCCAGATGCTCTGCCTCTGCACTTCAGACGCAACCAAAATGCTTCCCCCTTACTCTCACGCAGATTGTGAAGGCAAAAACACAAGAGCAGGACCACAGGAATATGATCTTGAAGAAGGTCAAGCCTCCCATATAAGCAGCACCATCTTACCTTCAGGCATCCAAATGCACATTCAACAACAATGTGGATATCTGCTGGACCTTTTGTTGAGCGGCTCCTTGCTTCTGTTTAGCTACCCAGTGTAAGGCTTCAGGAGAAAGGGCCATAAGAGGTAGGTAGGGTCCCCCAGGATCACAATGGGCACTTAAACATCCCCTCCCAAACTGGATCTGGAAAGAAAGTGGCTTCCTGAAGCTTTTGGTACAGACCACTGTTTCCGAAAACGTATGAATCATGCACCTTTCCAGACCACCCAGAATTTACATAAAATAGCTAAAGTGATCTGCAAGGACTTGGAGCCCCACTGAGAAGTATACCTTACGGTTGATGTACTCTGAGGCAAGGTGGGGAGGGGGGTGAGGATTGGACTGTATGAGTCCCGTCAACTGCCCCTCCAGAGTTAGGGAACTCCATTTTTACAAAGCCAGTCACAATGTCATCCACATCTCCCAGAGTCACAATCTGGTACAGCAAAATGTGATTGACTGTCCTGTACACCTTCAGAAGCACAGCCCCAACAGCAGACTTCCCCACTCCAAACTGATTGGCAACTGAATGGTAGCAATCAGGGGTAGCCAGCTTCTCCATGGAGAGAGGTGGTCTCATTTGGGTGTCCTTGAGGTGTAGTTCCGGTGACAACTCAGCACAAAGCTCAAGGAAGGTGACTTTCCGTATCTTAGAGTTCTGTAGCCACTGCTCGTCATCCCACACCCGCAAGTCAATGCAATCCCACCACTCCAAGCTGGCACATAGAAGAGCATGAATTGTTGGGCAAAAGTCAGCATGGTTTCTGCAGAGGGAAGTCGTGTCTGTCTAATCTATTAGAATTCTTTGAAGGGGTTAATAAACATGCGGACAAGGGGCACCCAGTGGACATAATATACCTAGATTTCCAGAAGGCCTTTGACACGGTCCCACACCAAAGGCTTTTATGTAAATTAGGTGGTCATGGGATAGGAGGAAAGGTCCTTTCATGGATCGGGAATTGGTTAAAAGACAGAAAACAAAGGGTGGGAATACATGGTAAATTTTCACAATGGAGGGGGGTAACTAGTGGTGTTCCCCAGGGCTCAGTCCTGGGACCGATCCTGTTCAACTTGTTCATCAATGATCTAGAAAATGAGGTAAGCAGTGAGGTGGCCAAGTTTGCAGATGACACCAAGTTGTTCAGGACAGTCAAAAGCAAAAGGGATTGTGAAGAACTACAAAAAGATCTCAGCAAACTGAGTGATTGGGCAGCAAAATGGCAAATGAAATTTAATGTGGGTAAGTGGAAGGTAATGCATGTTGGAAAAAATAACCCAAATTACACGTACTGCATGATGGGGTCAAATTTAGCTACGACAGATCAGGAAAGGGATCTTGGAGTTATAGTGGATAGTTCTCTGAAGACATCCACGCAGTGTGCAGCGGCAGTTAGTAAGGCAAATAGGATGTTAGGAATTATTAAAAAAGGGATCGATAATAAGACAAAAGATATCATACTTCCCCTATATAAAACTATGGTACGCCCACATCTCGAGTACTGCGTGCAGATGTGGTCTCCTCACCTCAAAAAAGATATATTGGCATTAGAAAAGGTTCAGAAAAGGGCGACTAAGATGATTAGGGGCTTGGAAAGGGTCCCATATGGGGAGAGGCTAGAGAGACTGGGACTTTTCAGTTTGGAAAAAAGGCGATTGAGGGGCGATATGATAGAGGTATATAAAATCATGAATGGTGTGGAGAAAGTGAATATAGAAAAATTATTTACCTTTTCCCATAATACAAGAACTAGGGGACACCAAATGAAATTGATGGGTAGTAGGTTCAAAACTAATAAAAGGAAATTTTTCTTCACACAGCGCACAGTCAACCTGTGGAACTCCTTGCCCGAGGAGGCTGTGAAGGCCAGGACTCTATTAGGGTTTAAAAAAGAGCTTGATAAATTTTTGCAGGTTAGGTCCATAAATGGCTATTAGCCAGGGATAAAGTATGGTGCCCTAGCCTTCATAACAAGGGCAGGAGATGGATGGCAGGAGATAAATCACTTGATCATTGTCTTCTGTTCTCCTTCTCTGGGGCACCTGGCATTGGCCACCGTCGGCAGATGGGATGCTGGGCTTGATGGACCTTTGGTCTGACCCAGTATGGCCATTCTTATGTTCTTATGTTCTTATGGTCTCCCTGGCCCAGAAGTGATGGCCCATACTGCACAGGCCCTGTGACAGAGCTGTTCTCTGAGACCGTGGGACGTGAGGCAGCTGTGGCTCTACTCCGCCTCTTCCTGCTCTTCTTCCTCCTCCTCTGATTCTGTCCACTTGGAGAGAAAGCTCAACATCAGGGCCACTGTACTGCATGGTGACAGCACCCACTGCTGCGTAGCATCCCAGATCTGCGATTGCTACAACAGTAAATCTTGAAAACAAGATCCACGACTGTTGCCTGCAGATGGGCTAGCTCTGCCAGTTTAAAACATCATGTAAAGGAACAGGAAACTGCTGGGAGTAATCCAGGAAGAGAAAGGGCTGAAGGGACAGTTTTCTCATTCTAAGGAAACCTTGCGCTTCCTGTTGTCTTCCCACAATGCCTAGCGAGGAAATGAAATGCACAGTATGGTGGGATACACGCCCAAAATGCACTGCTCTGTTTTTGAAATTGGGCTCTTTCAGTGTGAACGCTCCTTTTCAAAATGCTATGGTCATTTGAACGCAATTTGCTGACATTACTTATCTAACATCAAAATAAGTAATGTCGGAAAAAGCCTGTAGTGTCATCATACGCTATTATTCTAGAACAAAGGAAAACCCATTAAGTTGGAAGGAGATTAGTGCTTTTAGACTGATTTTAACAGTCCTTTTTTGCTTCATTGCTTTCTAATGGGAACCAATATAAGATAAAATGGAAATGAAAGATGTATAATAATTTATGATTTCTACTGCATCATATTTAAGCATAGCAGTTTACAGGCACAAACTGTAACAGAACCTGCCCCATGGAGCTTACAACCTGAATGTATTTACTGAAAGAAGAGTTGGCTGATCATTTTTCTTTGACAAGGCCCACTATCTTGTGCACATTAAAGAAAAAGTGAGCAGTGCAAAACAATGTAAACTGGAGTCTTTTCATAAATATAAATGCCAAACACAGTGGAAAGTATTTAATACTTAATATATTAATAATATTTAATACTTCCCTAAAGTGCTGTGAACACAAACATCAGCCTAATATTATGTAGATACACGCACACCCCTACACACTAGTGGGTCCCTTATACACACACACAGAGGACTGCCCTTGTCCCAGAACCCATATTACATATTAACTGTTTCTCCTGATGGCAAAACAACTTACAGACGCTATCAAAAAGCCAGCACTTCTTTCCACCTTTAGATAAAGGACACTCATTATAATTAAACTTCTGTCCAAGCTTAGAGAAGATTAGGGGTGAAGCCTGACAGGCTCCATTTATATACATGACAGACGTTCTCTGGCACATCCAAGAAAGTGAGGAAAACAGACAGTGCATGATGGTTTATGACACATAACTGATTTAATACTTGAGGAGATGGACAGCTTTCAGCTTGCTATAATTCACTCATTGTTCAAAAAAAATGTTTGCTTCCTAACTCCAAAGAGTTTCCTGTGGAATTTGGTTCCTTCCTGCCCCTTGCTTTCACTTGCAGTGGTTGGCTTGGTTAAGATATACATCCACAAAAACAGAGAAAAAAAGTTCTTGGAGAGAGTAAACATTTAATTTACACAAATGGAGCCAGTGAAGTATATGAAGAAATGTACCGTAAACACTTTCATATCTGGTAGCCCCAGGAGGCTGCTGGATATGCAATTATTCTGGTTAATAGAGAACAGTTGGGAGGAGGCACAAGCAGGGGTCAGTGTCCTCCCCCACCCCCCCAATAACAAATTTCAGCCCTCACTCCCATCCCTGGCACTCCAGCACTGGCTCCCGGGGACCGTGTGGAGTTGCTTGAAGATGGCTACTGGGTGCTTGCAGCACTGCAGGACAATCTGGGCAGACACACACCAGGAGGGAGAGCAGAGGAGCCCACCAGGTGTACACACGCAGCACAGAGGGATGCAAGGCAGGCACTAAGCAGGTTGGCTCGGGGGGTGGGGGTGGGCGGGTGTTGCTCATGTGCTCCATAACTTACAAACCCCAGCCATGACACCTCTTCTCTGCACTCCCACCCATTGTCCACTGCCCAGAGCTTCAGCTGTGAGTTATGCTGGTTATTTGAGTGTTCCAGTTACTCAAATATCAGATTAGAAAAGAGTTTACTGTAATTCTATAGCGCTAGCAGAACAGAAGTCTCCAGAGCACCCTGGGAAGAAAAACTTTTAACTGACCATATTTTCAGAATCATCTTCCTCACAGGAAGCTGAATATGTTCAAGCAGGAAGAGGCCTGTTTAGGGTTTCTCAGTGCCCCTAAAACGAACTTTACATTTAAAGCAGATTCTTACTGGTTCTGGTTTCAGTCTGCTCAAGATGATAGCATGCTGACTAATGGAGTTCTTAGCACCTTAGTTTGGTTCTTCAGACATCCTGAAGGCTCTAAGTTAAAAATACTTCCTGATCCTAAGAGCAGAGGCAGTGCAACACACTATTGTTTCAGAGGTATTGTAGTCTGCATACCATATATATCTGGCCAAATTCTAGATCCCCAAAAGTTCACTTTCACAGCATGTCTGTCAGGATCCCAATGAAAATCCACAATGGTGAAGAGTTTATTCCAAAAAAAAAGAAATTGTGGCATTCCTTTACTACTGGACCACGTGGTAATTGTCACAGGAAAGAGTAGATGGGGAAAAAAGACATTCCCCAGCATTTCAGATCTCGGAAGCTTTGTCCCAATTTGTTTTAGATCTTTCACCTAAAGACTTAGTTGCCTGAGCAAAGACTAAAGATATCAGGGTAGCATGTGATTTTTATACAGATCACATTTCTGTTACAAGGTCCATAACACTCCTCCAATATAAGAGTTTGTGAAGCTTTCCCTGGACTATAACATCTAGAATGTCCAAAGCCTGAGGTAAATGCATCACTCTCTTGGACTTTTTCAATGAAATCAGAAGGCAGTTGAAGAGTCAAAGATGGAGTCTTCAAAGTGACAAAAATGTTGAAAAAAGACCCTGTTCCTTTTCTGCATCAAATATCTGAAGTAGACAGGCTCAGATGAACTTCCAGAATTCAATGGTTTCTGAATGCCAGATTTAGGATGTCTGTTGGCTAACTAATAAAGCTCTTCTTCCTTGTGAAGACTGGGATTCACCTGGAAAAGGAGTGCTGCATAGACCCCAGGCTCTAACCATGCTCTAAAAACATGGGACATTATGTGGCAGGAGTCTCGCATCTGAACTCTTCCAGGCCAAACGGAAAGCACAGCTTGAGGAGATTTAGTTATATACATAGCTAAATGCCACAAGGGGTAGTTACCAGATGAAAAATGGACTTTATCAAGGTTTGTGGAGCTGGGTCTTGTAAACAGAATATATTAGGAAAAGAGGTCTAACGTGAAATGCTTTTTGCTAACTAATAGAAAATAGATGCATTCATCTAACTAAATGTATTAATCAAGCCATGGAATTTGTTTGTTGCAGATATAAATGTAATTAAAAATGAGAAATTAGGTAATTAGTAGTAAAGTAGACAACAGTGAATTAGCATATTATATTTATAATGCTGAATTACATAACACAAATTGTATGACAGTTAGGTGCAGTAATCTCTAGGTGTCAGCTCTGTATGTAGCAAGAGACCACAACAAGGTTTGAGAAATGAACTCAACCCATTGATCGTTAAGTATTCTGCTACTGCAAATATGTATGAAGTCACATAAGAGAAATTCTGCATGTTAGCCAATATCATATACAGTAGGGTCTCAACATTCGCTAACCTAAGGTTTGTGAATTCAAGTATTCATGAGCAGCTGTGGCCGCCACTTCCCCAGGGCCCCGGAGTGGACAGCCCAGGCAGCCGCCACTTCCCGGGGGTGGAGAACCCCCCCATATTCACAAAATTCAACATTCACGAGGATCTCAACACAGAACCCTTGCGAATGTTGACGTCCTACTGTACGATATTATATATATCACATATGTTTTTGTGTAACCACAAATTTTATTCATGTTCAGCTTTCTTAGGTACATTCCACAGAACAAAAGATAAGACAAAATTTTGTTGATGCTTTTTGACCTGTACAACACTATAACTTGAAGTAGGTCTCTAAGGCTTTACTGACTTTTGGAACAGTCAAAACAAGATTATCAATTGGTTACAAACTTTGTCACGTTTACTGAAGGTCCATGTAAGCTGAATAAAAAGTCTTGAAAAACATGTCAATAATAATAGATAAGTATGTAGCAGGGTAGTCACCCTGCTCCAGGAGAATGAAGGGTTAAACTCAGCTCAAGAAGAGCAGCTGACACTGTGAAGCCAGCTGCTGAGGCAATTAGCTGCCAATCAGGGACCATCTGGGGCTATGTTAATAGGGGCTCCAGGAGAAGAGGAGAAAAGACTCCCCTAGCTGTGGAGTATGAAAGACCTGGCTTCTAGGGAAGCTACAGAGGCTTCCTGAGACAGACTAGTGCTCAGGAAAGGCAGGCAAAGGTGGGGAACTATGGCCTGGTCCAACTTCCAGGCTGCAGGGCCTGAGGCAAGGCCTGCTGGTTCTAGGGCTGCAAGGAGGTAGCCAGGGTAGGAGAAAACAGCAGGTCCAACCCCTTGCCAATGATAAGTGGCCATTTCAAACTGCAATATACCCCCGAGGTAAAGGGCTAGATGATGACTGGAAGTGGGTCACTAAGGCAAGGTGAGTACTGTGGTTTGTGGTTCCCTAAGAGTGGGGACATTGCTGCAGGACCTTGAGGGACAGGGTCTGTGGTAAGTGAAAAAGTGGCATGAGTCCTGATATAAATAGGTAGAGAGCAAACAGGTAACAGTAACCAAGACACTGCCAGGAGAGGGCACTCTAGAAACTGGACTAAGCTAATTCCTGAGGGACCAGCAGGAGGCACAGGGGTGTGGGGAGGAAAGTGAGTCACCCCCCAGTTACAGAGTAATGCTCAAGAACAGCAAAGACTTGTCTCAATCCTAGTACATACAGAGGAAGAATGCAGCTCATATTCTCAGCCAGTTGGCCAGCTGTACTACTATCTTCCAGAGAGGTGGTAACATACTGATCTTCGTTGCTGTGGTATGTTGTTCTAATCTTTGACTAAAACTAGAATTCACTAAGTTGAATAAGCCTAGCTATTTGTCATCTCTTGTTATTGAACTGAATCCAACTGTACCACTGGGTTTCTGCAGTCAGTCTGTTGGACTACTGGCCTGTTTCCTTAGCTCAGTAAGAATTAAACACCATGTCTGGAGAGTCTGTTCCCCTGGCATTCTCCCAACAGAAGCCATATGAAGAAAGAAGGGGAGCTACAGCCACAGATTCTGTTGCCCCTGGACATGAGCAGGAGTTCATCACAGTACATTTGGCACAAGCCAGACATGGTTGGCATGTTTCTAGGACATTAATTTTGTTCTCGGAGCAAAGAAAAAGGTAAAGAGCTCATCACAGGAGTTAAATGGGCCTAATAATTAAACATGCTTCTTTTGTTACCTACACAATACTCCTCCTGCGTAAGGCCAGTTTTTCATAGGCTGCATCTCGTCAAGCTATCTAAGTGATCCCAAAACAGTCTTCATTATCCTCTGTGCTCCTCTAAGCCTTTGGATTGTTATCTTTACTCTACAGTTACCCAGGCTCCACAATACCTCCTGCTGCTGCCGCTGAACATATAATTTACTCTATTTACACAACTCTCAGCAACGCGCTCCAAAGCACCAGTGAAATTCCATCATGCACCATTAACAGCACTTTCACCACATTAATCAGCAATGCTGAATTAGGGTTTTTTTGCTGCCACTAATGTGCCGACTAGAAAAGTAGCTGTGGCCCTCTCCCTCTTCTTCTTACCAGCACTATTGGTGAAAATTTTGTCTCCCATCTAACCAATGCTTGCAACCTCCAAGAGACACCCCATGTCATTCAGATAAACAAAAACCAAACCCACAGTTACCCATAACAAAGAAATTGGCATATCTACAGATCAGAAAATGCTGACCCATGACTGTGTGTGTCTAAAGTGCTCCAATTTGCTTAGGCAGTGTAGTATATATGCTTTGCATCATTCCCTATTCACCACAGTTCCCTGAAATACTGACATACAACAGGTTACATAAAGTACTGGTTGTGTTTATGCTCCTCAAAGCCAGAAAAATCAACGCTAAGCCAGAGCAGTAATGTTACACTAATACAACCTTTTATGGTGCAGTGCCCTCTCTCTCTCTCTCTCTTTTTTTTTTTTTTTCTTTTTCTCCAAATGATGGAAACTGGCACCACAGGAAAACTCTTGAACTAGAGGGACAGAAATTCAAGGGAAGAGATAAGTGATATTGGTTTTGTCTGTTCATTCCTCAGACAGACAATATGCTGTTGTGTACACATTTTACACATGCCATCTCCCCTCATGTTAACATTCCTCTCCATAGGTCACCCAAGGCAAACTGAACAGAAAGAGGCTCCGTATACAGCTAAATCTGCTCTCCAGTTCTGCAGGCACAATGCTATTGTGCATAGCATACTACCCCCATTCCATCATTTCCAAGCCTGGTTTGTTTCTGCATCCCAGTCCTGCTCATTACTCTGCTACATTTGCATTCAGATCTTCCATTTAAAAAGAAACAGGGCTGTTTGCCAGACTGCAGAATAAAGAGCAGATTGAAAGATGTCTACAATAATCAGTATACTGGGGAGGTTCTGCCCAATCAAAATAAAACATCAGTAAAATTATACTAGGAGGACCATGCAAATGATTCTATTACTGTAAATATTTGCAAAAGCCACCCCGTAAAACTCAACCACTACCAGCATCGCCTGCACCAAACATATCCAGACAAGTGAATACGCAGAGAGCAGTTGGGGTCACCTGAGCAAAAGTTGTTTGGAGAGTGCGACCATCCTGCACATGTCAGTTATGAAAGTCCTTTCTTACACCACTAATACTAAGACACCGAAGTTAAACACCTAATGAGGAATAAGTTCATAAGCAGTCAACAGCATCATTAACCACACTGCACACTCAATCCTCTTCTGATAGCCATTAGCCCTCTCACCATAACCATATGGTAACTGAGCTTGTAAGTGATTTCCTGCTCATCACCCTAATGAGATTAGGATGATTCCTGGCCGTGATCTTCCAAAGAATCCAAGTCACAGAAATTCTGAAATCATCCTTTTAGCAACTAGTGAGAAAACTCAAAGCTCTCTGGAGCAGGGACCCTGTCCTCTTTTGTTTTTTTCCACTGCATTGGCCTATATATGCAGAAACCACATTTGTCAGCAGGATCAATCCTAAAACCTTCAGTACCAAAAGCCCCAAAACCCTATCACTAACGCTAAGAGAGACCTACTTTAGTAGTGACATAATAGAAGGCTGCATAATTTCAGGACCAACCACTAGAGGGAGTTAAGATCACACAATAGGTCACTGTGATTACATATGCACATCCTAGAGACACTGCAGGAAACAAAAGATCAGAGCACCAGGTGATCCTGGATGTGGTTCAAGGAAAGAGAAAAATCATGTTTGCTTTCTTAAAAAGTACTTTACTGTCAGATACTCAAGATCCTCTCGTGGGACCTTTCAAATAAACTGTAATGGAAGATTTTAGTACATACCTGATTGACTATATTTTAAGACAGAATAAAATATTAGACAGAAGAAAGGAGAACTTGTCAGTTTTAGAAACTGAACTCACAGGATTATGTCTCAGTGGTTTGTAAAAGTTTTAATTTGAGCCAGTTTTTACTGCCTATTTCATTTGAAGGCACCTTTGAAAATCAAAAAGCAATTTTGATCATGTTTTTATTTTTAAATTAAAATGATCCAACTGTGACCACCATGATCAAGCACTTCTAAACAGCTGTTTTTACAAGAAGATTCCTCCTAGTTATTAATAAATTAGACAAAATCATTTTCTCTGACAGGCAGCAAGCAGTAGCCTCCAAAATCAATAACTGTTAAACATAGCCACCTCCACTTTTATTTTTTACTTTGGTCATTTGTTTTTGTTTGTCAAAAGATATCAAACTTTTTTTTTTCCTTTAAACCTCAACAACAAAACATGAACCAAATTTAGCTGGCTGCATGCAGGGGATTTTATCCTTAGCTAACAATTTTAACAAGCGGCTAACCTATTTCTGTAGCACTTAAAGAGCATTTATACTAAGCTTTTACTGTCCTGCTTGAATCCTGCTTGTCATTAGTAAGGGAAAGCATGAACCATGATCATCCCCTGAACCAGAATCTACTAGACACCTCCGAAGGCATGTTAGTGAAAATGGGCTGAGATCAACAGAAGGGGTTTAACCAATGCTGAACTGCAGAATGTTTGGCTGCTTTGAATTCAGTATGTTTATTTTGAAACTGGACATTTTGCACATTGCCGTTGTTTGGGCATGTCAGACAACACCTTGGTAATACAAAAAGCCACAAAGTCAAAAAAACTTTTAGATATAGTCTGTGTATTGCTTCTACCAGGACAGATATACAGAGTCAAGAAAATGAAATGGCTTCAGAAACAGGAGAGAGAGAGAGCACATGAGTTCAGGATGAAAGCACTGCTACAGCAGAATCACATTTCCTTCCTGCAACGAACAGCCATGCTTAAAAATATTGCCACTTGTAATCATCTCAGCCCAGAAAGTAAATGAATACAGCCTGGTAAACAAACCCAGTCCCCTTATGAAACACTGAGGAATACTAACATTAAAGGCTGTATTGCATCAAAATATATTTTTTCTACTCTTGGCTGGAGCAATAACCGTGTGGTCAGAAGGTCTCTGGAGAAGGTCCAGGAAGGACTCAGTTAATATTTAGTTTGTAAGCTCTTTGGAAAATGAACTGCATTTTTATTCTGTGTAGATCAGCTGGGTCCTGGTCCATGACTGTGACTCCTTACAGAATAAATAATCCCAACAGAACAACTTGATCACTGATAAGAAGTAATCGCAAACCCACTACTGTGTAAGCTATGTATCTTACAGGCTAAGTCTGTGTGGGATGCTGGGATCAAAGACTACAACTTCTGGAATTCCAAAGTTAAAGAAAATTCCTTCCCTTTATGTCAGATCTCCAGGTCCAGGAAGCGTTAAAACAGAACAAAAACACAACCTCTGCTTCGCTGGGTGGCAGAAACAGAATTTATAAGCTCATATCTTTTGATGTAGATGGTCAATTCAGATGGGAAGTCAAATGGGGAATTGCATCAAGGAAACAGATCTTTCAAGAATTTCTGACAGAAATCCTCAGGCCAACCAGGCTTGACCAGACTCCATAACCAAGAAAGTAGAACTGACATGTTTCTCTCAAACCAGGCCTACATATTCGGGTACAAGAGCCAACACATGAACATTGTCACTTAGAACCTGGACTAAACCAAACTCAGTCAGGAGTCTAACAGGAACGTAAAATGCCACAGACACCACTGATTATATCTCCCTTGGTCCCACACCAATGTAAAACACCACAGTGCCTCTATGGTTTATGGTGGCAGAATGTGGAAAATTTCATACCATCTATAGCAAAGTAATGAATGAGTTTGCAAAAATCACCGCCAATCCCAAATTCATAAGAAAGGGCTGCATGTGCAGTAGTAATCCAGGCACACTGCTTCTTTGAATGTCTAAGGGTAGCTTACTATCAGAATGATACTTGTTGAAGGCAGAAATTCAAAGTCGTCTCCCATAACCCATGGAAACAAATTTCAAATTTCAAAAGTGATCTTTTCCAGTACCATAATCACAGTCACATGGATCCCTTTCTCTCCTCTACATCAGGCAATTGCTTTGTCTGTTTAGCTTTCATATCTCTTTTAAAGGTGAGATGTGTTAGGAAAGCAGCTCACATGCTATTTGCACCCAGAGTTCATTTCAGACTAGGAAGTAAGCATGGATAAAGTACTCCACATTTTTCTACATTTTCTATCCCCAAGACCTTTCCACAATCTATAGTGTTCCTTTAAATCATAGTCACAAATGTAACCTTCACCATCTGCTGCATAAAGATGATGATACAGATCTCTTGGAAGCATTAGGACAAAATGAAAAGCAGCAAGTACCTTGGACTGCAGACCTTTATTTTCTATTTACTTGTACAGGTTGAACCTCTCTCATCCAGCACCCTTGGGACCTGACTGATGCCAGATGAGAGAATTTTCTGGACAACAAGATGTCAATATTTTCTATGACATTATCAACACTTCCACTGCTTACTGGGCTCTTTCTTAGAAGTCATTTAGGGGTAAATACAACTAAATAACAGCACAGAACAATGAGGGCCAGGACCAGTGGCTGTAAACAAAGTTCATGGGAATGCGGGAAACCTGGCCATACCCCTGATAATTGGTTGTCCAGATCATTAAAATCATGCCAGATTACAGAGTTTGCCCAACAAGAGAGTTCCATATTAAGGAGGTTCAACCTGTATTAAAAGCAACAAATTCCTGCAACACAACATTCTTTCTTGGCAGCACCTACCTGTTTGCAATGGTAGAGTTCTTTTCTTTCAGTACAAGCTCCCTCTGTTGCAGGGCAATAATCTGCCTTGAGAGATCATCAGGGGTCCTAAACAATTAAAAACAACAACAAACAGTTAAGGAACACAGACATGCCAGTGGCTGAAGTCTGAGACTTGACCATGGAAAAAAGATCACACACAAAAGCAGACAAGACTGTTGCTAAAGGCTAAGTCCACTGCAATAGCTGAACTGTCACAGGTTTGTGTATTGTCAAGCACCATACAGCCAGCTGAATTCATCAGGACATCAAGCCCCTGCTGCACTAGAATCCAACCCCTTCTAGTGACTAGGGCATGAGGCCCATCATTTCACACAGAATCAAGGCCCAAGAGACCACATTGCCTATCCTAAGGTAGTTATGTTTTCCTGCTTGAGAAGAGCATTCATCAAAAAGTGAATTATAATTATACCTGCCTCAAGACACCAAAATTCACATTATACACTCTTGCCAAATGGACTAAATATCCAAGATAGGCAAAGGCAGTAGATTCTACTTGAGTTTCTAAAACTCAAGTAAGTAAATGAATTTGTGTGTGTGTGCATGTGTGTGCGAGAGAGAGAGAGAGAGAATATGAGTCTGAGTGGGAGCCTGCAGTGGGAAGGTTTTGATACACTGAGCATTACTGCCCTCTCGTGGACTAATTAGAGGCCAGGCTACTCCATATAGCTGAGCTTGAAAATAAGGAGAGTTTTAACATATCAAGTGAGCTTGTTTTGGGAATTAAAGTGTTCACACCTATTTCCAGTGCTGTATGCAGGAGAGTCATATGTAACAGATGTGACTAAATGTGTGATAGCCAGCTTCACTTTTGCTCCCATAATCTCAAGAAAAAACAGATGTAATAGCAAAGACTACTTTTCCTCTAGCTTGATGGGTCATTTGCAGTTTAGTTCCCTAATTACCAATCTGGCTTCAGGCTCTGGGACTCTGATCCCATTCACCAAAAAATGTGTTTCTCTTTTCCCGCTGTCTACCTAGAAAGTCCTGGACTAGGGAGGGAACAAACAGAAAAGATAAGATGATAATTGCAACTGATAAGGAGAATTATGATCTCCTTTCCACTATTTCCTCAATCCTCAGTACTCACTAGACTCCGCTGACCTGACCCCCTGCATTAAAACAGGGATATAATCTTTTGAAACCCTGACTCACCTCTTGTAATTAAGGCCAAGAAATAGACAGACAATCTCTTACCAGAAACCCAGCATTTTGCAGATATGATGCAGTGCCAGAAGTAAGCTAGAACTTTGGTAAAAATGAAGTAAATTAAGCTACATGAACCTCCTAACTTGGAAAGGAATGAGGCAGAGAACCTGAGAAGACTGGAGGGTGGCAGCACTTCCAAGATTTAGTTGTAGGAACAGCTGAAGAGAAATTAAGAGACACTGGAATCTTCCACATGCACATAATGTGGCAGGTTCAATGACACTGGAGACACAAATTCATTCCAATGGCAGCAGGGGAGGGGAACTTAAAGGGATGAGTCAGTAAATCTACACATTAAGATCTATTCTAGAGATTTCAGGCATATGTGACCATTCTCCATCGTAAACCCTCCAGCAAATGCTGTAGGTAGACAAAAACACTGTAACCCACTATTGGTATCCCTGCCTGATACTGGGATAAGTTACATCCATGCAACACACACACACCCCTGCTGCCAACAGCCAATTTCCCTGCTTGCAAAAAATGTTCCCGCTGGAACTGTTACACTGGTGGCTAGCCATGGAGGACTGTATATCCAGGATAAATCCCATTGTGATCAAAAACTTGTCTACTCAAAACATTTTATGAATTCATACCATGTAAAAATGCCACCAGGAAAGGACGCAATTTCAAGAAACTAGGTACAATTGACCATTATAGATTTTCATATTAAAGTGAAGAGATTTAAATTTAAGCAATTAAAAAGCTGGCCTAATTAGAGACCAAATTATTTATTGTGTCACATACAAAAACTACTATGTGGAAAATATAGTAGATGATCAAGCAATTACAGACTATGATAATGCATACACACAAAGAAGATGAATCAAATTTATAAAAAGATAACATTAATTCTGGAATTTACTAATTTCTGACTGCCTACTTGCATATGTGTGTGTGTGTGTGTGTTTTATAATGTACTGTATTTTTATAAAAAGCTAACTGACAATCAGAAATTTCACCATATGGAGCCATACTGACCGCCCCAGAGTTCATTAGCAAAGTTCATTCATTCATAGATTGTAAGGCAAGAAGGGACCAGTAGAGCTAAGTAGATAACCTCCTGGATAACATGAGGCACAGAATTTACTCCTATACCAGCACAGAAATGTGTGACCTTTAGATCTCCAGCACAGCTCCTGTCTCAGTCTCCCGACCAGTGTATCATCCTTCTGCATTTCAAATATCGTACATTGCACTTTTTTCTTTGCTGCCTTGGCACCAGCAGAGGGAACAATGAAACACTAAGGCTGTGTCTACACTACAAAAATAACTTCGAACTCACTTCCAAATAGAGTGTCTACACACACTCTACCTCGAAGTTAAACTTCAAAGTAGGGCACTATTCCATTCCCAGGAATAAAGTGAGGACTTCGAAGCTAGGCTCCCTAGTTCAAAGTTAACTTTGAAGTAAGAGAAAATGTGTATAGGCTCTCTGCTGGCTACTTCAATGTAGTGCCTAACTTCAAAGTTAACTTTGAAGTTAGCTCCTACTGCAGACGCAACCAAAGAGAGTATCTTATGACCCTGGGGTGGAAAATGCTCTACGAAGAGGTGCATGCTGAGGCAGGACAATACAGAGCTGTAGTTAGATGGTGCATTCTCAATACAAGCAGACACTTCTGAGAATTTAATTGCCAAATACTAGCCAGTCCGTGTGGCATGTGTGAAGTGCAGTTCTCAGAGGCTTACAATTCATCCCAGCATGGGCAGAATAGCAACAGACAAATCCCTGAAACCAGGGTGACCACTACTGCCAAATTGAGTCCCTGCCCTGCTCCACACTATTAAAACTTCAGAAAGAAACTAAGACTTCAACATGAAAAAACCCATACATTTTCTAATTTCATTCTGAGAAACGACTGAAATATTTTTGCTGAACAAAAAAAAAAAAAAAAAACAACTCAGGAAGGAAGGAAGACTCCCAAGCATGAAAGATTTCAATTAAAGTTAGGCAAACTCATAAACAACTGAAAAGCAATCCCTTTTAATGGAATGTGATCAGAAAAGCAATGATGTCAGAGATAGCACTTGTCAACAGATTTCCAAACAAAGGCTAAATCATCCTCCTCTGTCACAGGAGGAGAATTTAACCTCCCACATAGTTTTATTAACTGGATACTTTGGGGGTTGTGCTTATTTCTGGCTGACACACTTTACTAGCATTTGATGTAAAAGGAGTGTTCGGATTGATTGTGAAGTTAACAGATATTACTTTCTGCCAAGTAACAGGGGTATTAGCTTTCTAAAAACTAAACCATATAACTGGGGTAGGAAAGAAAAATCTGTCTCTTGCAAGTAATCCTCTATGACAGTGTTTCTTAAATTTTTTGAGACCATGAAATACCAAACAATGATTTTTTTTTATGCAGAACACTTATGAAAGTTTTCGTTAAAAAGCAAAACAAAACACAACACTTGGGCCAAAAAAATGCAAACACCAACATATACAGCAAAAAAAAATGAAGTAATTTAATCAGGTATCATAGCAATGAAGAAGTAACATTGTATCTGGTTTTAATAACAGAAAATATGTACTACCAGAATGCGATATCAAAAAGTGTCAGAGGCTCGCAGTACACCTGCGAGTTGTTCATGGCACACAAGTGTTCTATGCAACACAGGTTACGAAACATTGCTCTATGTCACACCTTTATATTACAGATTCCAAAAATTATTCATGCCAAAATCCAAGCCAGTTCGCATAAGGATAGCAATTCCAAACTCCTTATACTTTTCCCACTCTACTTTTCAAGCACATGCACATCCAATGAAATTAAACCAGGCCAGCTTTGGTACTGAACAGAGCAGGTCAGAGCTCACATTTCACTCGCTAGCCATGGGCCTTCACTGAGGTAAATGGTCCCCTCTCTTCAGAGGTTTACGAAAAGAGTGATGAATGAAAAGATAGCAACTTCTTGTCAGCATCCCTCTACACACTGAACGCTTGTGCGCTGGCTTGCTTCAGGCCTTTGCCTTAGCTGAACTGGCCATTATGCCATCCACTAACTATAATATAGTTCATAATAGTGAATATAAGAGAATCAATCAGCTCATTTTGAAAGGATCTGCCTCGTAAAACAAGCAATCAATTCATATTTGTGTTTTTTAAGCACCCAGTGCTACTTCAAAGAAGTTAAAGCATCTAATGTTTCTCTCCAGTTGATCCCCAATGTTTCCCAGGTATGCAAACCTAGATTCCACATGGAACAAGCCACTCCTCACATTGTGTAGCATGTGACCAGTGCAAACTCATGGCAATGATTTTTTGACAGTACAATGAAGAACACATGCCTGTGACTGAATTGTGCAACAGTTCATACAGTCGTGTAATTTTGAGGTGCAAGGTTGCTAGTATTTACTCATCCACTAAATGACTAGAAAGAATGCACAGAACAGTGAATGAAAAGATACCGAGTAACTTCTGCATTTTAATTCCAGTCATTCAACTCCAGACTCTCTCGAGCAAAATGCAAGGAGCTGAAAGCTGGATGCTGCTTTCCCCCCTTCAGAAATCAAATCTCCTTCTGCAATAAACCAACAAGCAAAATCCTGCTTTCCAGTATCTTGGAAGCAATAACCATGTCATCAGGAGCATTTGATTCCAATTTAGAAGCAAGATTTGTGCCCTAAGGTACAAATTAGCCCAGCAAGGCTTAGGGATGAAGTAAGGCAGTCAAGAGACGAATTTACACTTAACCAAAGCACTCTGATTTTCTTTGAAGTACAGATAATTTAAAAAGGAGCAATTTAATAATGATAAAAAAAATCCACAACTGCTCAAATGAAGTGAAAAATTAATTTAATGGGATGCCCATCCAAGTCACTCTGCTTCAGTCAATGAGCTTTCAAGTTTCCATTGGCAAACTTTATGCAAAGATTTTCTTCATCCACTCAACTGGAATTTTGTAGAAAATTGCCAGAAAGTTTCTCTGTTGTGCCATCTTAGTTAAGAGGCTATTAGCATTTCCATTATAAACTCCAATACTTTGGCATTTAGAACTAGCTGTTGTTAAGAGCATTGAGCTGAGACTCAGTAAACAGCCTAGATGCCAACCTTTTTTCCCCCATTTGGAGAGGGGTTATAAATAAATAAATCTTGTATAAAATGTTATTTAATTTATAATTTATTAGAACACTGGCATCTTACTTCAAGTGTTTCACGATCAGAAAGTAAAGGGAAAATATTTGACTTGAAACTACTTTTTAACTATGGATGTGCAAAGCAAGCATGAGGTTACATAGATTAAAAAAATTTTGGGCTAATATGTTTTGAGGACTGAGGCCTTTAAATTTTTTTGTTCTTGAATAAACTATTGAAGCTAGCATGGTATTTACATATGTATAATACAGTGCACTCCACCTATAAGAATCACTGATATGAGAATCAATCACAAACAGTCTATTTGTCAAAAGAAGATTTTGTCAGAAGATATCTTCTGACAAAACTTCTGTCAACAGATCATGACCAAATTGTCATGCAGATCGCAACAGCAATCCACTCTGTTGACAGAGAGCAGCTGGACTGCCCAGCCACTTTCAACAAAACTGCCAACTAGATGCACATAAGACAGGTGTCCCAAAATGGCCAGCCTGATTTTCTGTCAACTGGTCTATATTGACAGAAGCGTTGTGCCTCATGGGGAGTGGGATAAAACTGTCAACAGAATGCATTGAGAATCTAAATGCTCCTCAAGTTTTGTTGACAAAATGCCAGTTTTGTCGACAAAACCCTCTAGGGTAGACATAGCCACCATGATCACCACCTCTTGGACACAATTACTCCTATGCCAATACGCTGCTTGTAAAAATCAACCACTTAGATTACTCAAATCACCCGGGATGGATGTGATTCTTATACAAGGAAGGAACTGTACTAAATTGCTTTAAGTAGCATTTTGTGCTCCTGCATAACTGTTTTAAAGTCTCTTCATGCAACAGTTCTGCATATTGCTTCAACTCTATAGGAATACTGACACACTTCATTCTGCAACTCAGCTAATTTAAAGTCATTTTTGGCATATAACTTTATTTTAATTTATTTGTTTTAAAGAATCCAGTTCTATATGACAGTATAAAACTGAGTATTCAATAGATTAAAGCACAGTTACTATCAAAGACTAGTCACTCAATGCTTGTTAACAAAAATCAAATATTAGAAACAGACCACCAAGCTCTAATACTTCCCTATATCAAATCTCAAAACCCTCCTCATGTTCTCACCCCTGAAATGCACGTGCAAACTAAAAAAAGTTTGGCTTTTGCCATTTTCTGCTTCTGTCTGAAGTTAAGGAATCATGAAAAGATTTCCAGTCCCCCCCACCACCACCACCCGCTCGCTCAGGAAAAAATAGTTTGTGTTTTTGTTTGAGGTTTTTTGGTTGTTTGTTTTGTTTTCCTGATTTTATATGATGAAATTCAAGTTCTTTCCCAACTGGAAAATGGTGACCATATCTACAATATAATCAGGGGCCTACCAAATTCATGGTCCATTTTGGTTAATTTAATGGCCATGCAATTTTAAAAACAATAAATTTCATTAGTTCAGCTGTTTAAATCTCAAAGTCCGGTGTTGTAATTGTATGGATCCTGACCTTAAAAGGAGATGAGGAGAGGGTGTTGCAGGAGGTGTTGCAGTACTATTACCCTTACATCTGCACTGCTGTAGGCAGTGGCACTGCCTTGAGCTTGGTAACTGGAGAGCAGTGGCTTATTAGTGGAAGCCCAGCTCTCGGGGCTCAGATGCCAACAGCAGCATGACAAAGATGGTCTGGTATGTTATTGATACCTTTACTTCTGCACTGCTGCAGTCAGTGCACTGATTTAAGAGCTGCGGGCCTAGCCACAACAGTCACTCTCTGACCACCAAGCCCCAAAGACAGTGCAATAGTAAGGGTTGCAAGACAGTGACCTCCCCCACTGCAACCCCCATCTCAACTCCTTTTTGGGTCAGGACCCCAATCTGAGAAAAATTGGTCTCCACACATAATCTGTATAATATAGGGTTAAAAAAAAAGAAACCACACAAAAGAACAGATTTAATCGTCTGTGATACATTTTTCATTACTATGAATTTGATGGGGCCCTAGTATGTATACATCCTACACAGATAGAAGGGTTTTTCTGTCCATGTATTTAATCTGCTTCTCTAAACAGTATAAATTCAGTTGACAGAAGCAGCATGCCATCAAACTAGCTGTGTATATACTGGGGAATGACATTGAACTTCCTATGATGTTCCAGGCATAAAATTTTTTATAGCCTCAAGCATCATTCAAAAATGTCTAAGTACAGACCAGGCCTATCATGTCTAAAGGAGGACAGTAGTATCTGTCTGAAAGAAAGATGGAGCAACAAGCAATTCCAATTTCTAGAGGTCTCTATCTAGAAAATTCTCTGCATATTTTGAGAATAGGATTAGTGAATTCAGTTCCTTCTGGCAAAAATAAAAACTGATGTCATCGCTAAATCCAGCATTTCAAAGTCTGGCTAACCATTTGGAGCAGGAAAAGGACTCTTGGAAAACATAATGACAATTAGCTGTTAACTCTCTGCTGGAGCAAGTACAAAATTATCAATGAACTCAAAAATGCATAATCCAGTAAACAGGGGGAGCCAAGTGGCTTATATAGATTCCATTCAACATCAGAAACTTTGGACCAATATAGTTTTTCCCACTATCCCACAAGTTGAGTTAGGACGTACCTCTCAACAACTGGTTTGTGTTGCAATACTGCCTTAAACATATGCCAGGGTTCAGTTAGATCTGCTTTGGTGTCTCATTTTGGAAAAAAAGCTAAAGACCAGGGAGCTATTCAATTTAAATCTTATTGTGGCATCCCATTTTTTGGAAATTTTGTTCAAATGTTAAGCACTGAAGATTATAACACTAAATATATCAAAAACACACATTGTATACCTCAATGTACCCTGCAAGTAAAAAGCTTCAGCATCCTCAAGGAAAAATGCTGTATTTTGTCATGTACTACAGAACACAACTAGTAATAAATATTGCAAAGTTTTCTGTTTATTTTCAAGAACAATTAAGTCAACGATGCTGCCCTTCAACATAGAAATCACAGAACTCGACAGAACAGGACAGCCAGTTTTCAGTTTTGAGGTGTCCCGCAGGGAAAAGGGCAGACGTACTAAGGTGAGATTTGAAAATGTTTAAGCAGGACTACAGTGCTCTTCGGGCTGCAATGAGTACGAGGTTTGTCCTTCAGAGGGATGTAGCTCAGCCAAGTCATCACTATGAGCTTCCAGATCTCTCAACAGCCAAGCTGGCTGGGATGTATTCTAATAGCTGGAACCGTCTGGCCAGATGGCAGAGAAACAAGGCAGATGATACAAGCACAAATCCAGGACAACCATATGAATTATCAGCCTGGCTCTTCAAAATTTGCAGAGTTCCAACATTGCCCATTTTACCAGATAGCCACTTTTCTTTCCCTGCTAAGTTGTGAATCTGACCTCTCGATTTATGTATCTCGTGGGAAATCTACTTTCATGTTCAAAAAGAATTCCCATATGTGCTGTCACTCTCTCAACTTTACATAAAAGAGAGTAATTGACACCTGTCTTCCTTAAAGTCTCTTTAGTGATATCAAGAGTGGACTTTCCTAACAGTCCAAGTTAACTTTAAGCTTTAAACTTGAAAATGGTACATTTTCTGTAGCCTCTGAGCTGAGAATATACGAATGGTTTATGACATTTTATGGAGATGCTCAAGAGATTGAACTGGTTAAAAGAATGGGAAACAAAGGGTAGGAATAAATGGTAAGTTTTCTGAATGGAGAAGAGTAATGAGTGATGTTCCCCAAGGGTCAGTCCTAGGACCAATCCAATCCAACTTATTTATAAATGATCTAGAGAAAGGGGCAAGTAAGGCGGCAGCAAAGTTTGTGGATGATACTAAACTGTTCAAAATAGTCATCATGAAAGCACACTGTGAAGAACTTCAAAAAGTTCTCACCAAACAGAGTGATTGACCAACAAGATGGCAAATGAAATTTAACGTGAATAAGTGTAAAGTAATGCACATTGGAAAAAATAACCCCAAGTATACATTCAATGTGATGAGGGCTAATTTAGCTACAACTAATCAGGAAAGAGATCTTGGGGTTATCATGGATAGTTCTCTGAAAACATCCACACAGTGTACAACAGCAGTCTAAAAAGCAAATAGGATGTTAGGAATTATTTAAAAAGGGATAGAAAATAAGAATATTTTATTATCCCTTTATAAAACTATGGTACACCCACATCTTGAATATTGAGTAACATGTGGTCTCCTCAACTCAAAAAAGATATTTTGGCATTAGAAAAGGTTCAGAAAAGGGCAACTAAAATCATTAGGGGTTTGGAACAGGTCGCATATGAGGCGAGGTTAAAGAGACTGGGACTTTTCAGTTTAGAAAAGAGGAGACTGAAGGGAGATATGATAGAGGTATATAAAATCATGAGCCACGTGGAGAGGGTGAATAAAGAGAAGTTATTTACTTCTTCCCATAATATAAGAACTAAAGGACACTAAATGAAATTAATGCGTAGCGGGTTTAAAACTAACAACAGTTCTTTTTCACACAGCACACAGTCAATCTGTGGAGCTCCTTGCCAGAGGAGGCTGTGAAGGCTAGGACTACAAGAGAGTTCAAAGAAGAGCTAGATAAATTCATGGAGGTTAAGTTCACAAAAGGCCAGGAATGGTGTCCCTGGCCTCTGTTTGTCAGAGACTGGAGATGGATGGCAGGAGACAAGTGGCTTGATTGTTGTCTTCGGTCCACCCGGCACTGGTCACTGTTGGTAGATGGGATGCTGGGCTCGATGAACCTTTGATCTGACCCAGTAATGGCCATTCTTATGTTCTTATTAGATTTATTCTAATCAAATCACTATACAGATTTTAATACCATTCAGTCACTCCAAGATGAGTTTTCTGTAAGTGAAGAATAGACTCCAGCTCTTAATGACAAGCACATCTACATATAATCAATTTGTAGTACTGCTAACCCATAGGAATGCCCTTTAACTACTCTGCTGTTCCAGCACAGAGTCGACTAGTAAGTGTGACGGGGCAAACTTTCTTATCTCTCTGTTTAGCTCAATGGGTTTTGATTTTCACCACAGAAGCTAATGCTTTATTACATAAATAACAAAAAATATTGTTCAATCTAAATCCTTCAGTTCTCTCTGGAATTTATAAGGCATCCAGAAATAATATTTTCCAGATTCCTGTCGCTTCTTCCTCCACCCCCATATCATCAAGAGAAGAAACTATTTTTCTGGAATTTCACATTATGAAATTTCACACAATAACTCCTGATGGCAGCATACACTATCACTAAGTCTATAATTTAGCCTAATTTGTGGAATAAATAAATAAATAAAATAATAATAACAATAAATAAAATTCACAGCCTGTAACCAGTCCACGACCTATACTAAAATTACCTGTAACTAATCCGGGGGGGGGGGTGTATGTCCAGGGGCCCACTGCTAGGGAGGGAGGCGGGGCACCCAGGGCTGGAAACACCTAAGGCCAGTGGCACCAGTTTCCAGGGTCTGCAGAGCATGGCTGCTTTGGCCAGCCACTTGAGAACTGCTGCCTGGGGCCACAGACCATGGCTACTCTAGATTCCCAGGATAGTTGCTGGGGACCAGCTGAGCAACAGCTGATTTGGCTGACCCTGCAACCAGATGCTTGCACTGCCCTGGGGTCAGTCACCCTGACTCCTGCATAATTTATGTTATATTATGGATTTACTTAGGACCTTGTATTAAGCTGACCATACAAGTGATTGATGCAACACATTGTTATGCAAAAGAACTCAACTTCAATACGCTGGATCAGGCCTATCAAGTGCAAGTCTGATGCATGGTTTACATGTAAACAATGGGTCACTGACCATATCTATCCAGAAATAAATATGTTTTCAAACTGTTCAAGTAATTTATGTGCCAACTTTTCTAAATCTGCCCCATCAAACAGTTCTCAGGTCCACTATTTTCTGCATGAGAATGTTTGAGGCCTTCCATCTCTTCAGCATTTTTTCTTTAGTAGGGATGCAGAGAAAAATCCACTGCATATGGGGGGGAGGGTGGTGCAGGAGGGCCAAAGCCCTTGAAATGCTTTCAGTATAAATAGCTACGGGGGAATTAGGGGATGAGGGAAATCCTGGCATACACCATTAGCTGTTCTGGTATGGCTATGGTCTGAAGAAGTGGGTCTGTCACATGAAAGCTCATTACCTAATAAATTATTTTGCTAGTCTTTAAAGTGCTACTTGACTGCTTTTTGTTTTGATGGTATTCCCTGAGAATATGTAGCAGAATTTCTCCCACAAGCAGATAGCACCCGCAGGAATCATTGTTTAGCAATCTTCTCTATTTGTCACTGACCAGGATTCATCCCAACTTTGTTTTGTATTGAAAAATCTATGGCACAGACTAGGGAGGATCTTTCAGTATTAAGGACAATCCTAAACCTTGGTAAATTTGAGACTATAAGCTTTCGCCTATATTGTTTTCAAAGGTTCTAAAATGAACTCTGTAGACTACTCTTTTTATTCAGATTTCCAAAAGTTCAACTCCCGTTACAAATCATGTCTGGAAATTTCAAATCAAACTCTAGATGTTTCATCTAGTTATTAGTGCCTGATTCCAGGGGATATAAACGATAAACATCATACAGTGTTATGCAGAGTAGCCACTGTACTTATGGAGCAACAGATATTAGCAACATTTTTTGCAATAAAAAGAATAAATATTTCCCTAAACCTTCAATTTAATATAGCAAATCTAATTATCTGTTAGGGTTAATGCTGAAAGGATATTCTTGCACTGTGGGATGTTTCACCTATTGTACTTAAGACTTAAATATGCAATGTAAACCTTATTAATAATGCAATGCTTTATGATTTAATTACTTTTCTTTGTAAAATGTAATAGAGAAGAAATCAATAACATTTCAAATATTGTACATGAGCTCAGATTTTATTAATTTATTAATAGAAACATCCAAAGAAAATGTCAATGTCTAATGTATACTATCTCATGGTGAACTCACTTTGGAAATTACTCAAAGTTCTAAATTTGAAATTATGGGCTCAGAACAATTTTTGTGACAATTCAGAAATACTTCAGAGGAAAAAGCTACAGAATTACTGAAATGAACGCCATAAGAAAAATCTAAAGACTAGACCTAGAATCAACAGAACTACTATAAAAACTACCACACATCAATACCCCGGCAAAGGGCATTTTTCAGGATATTTGGATAATTGTGAGCAAAAAAATAATATACGAAAAGCCTTGACCAAAATCAAGTTAAAGATACATTAACTTGAAATTGGAAGTGAATTCTGGGTATACATATGCAAATGAGTCCAGCCATTCAAAGAAGAGATGGTCATTAAAACACCGGAAGACCACCCTTAGCCAATAACTGGATTTAAATGAGAAGCCCAGGAGTATCTCCTGCCAATCAGAACATATGAATTTGTGAACCTGCAAGACCATCAATAGGGTTATGCTGGTGACTGGGAACCTTTCATGAAAGTCTCTCTCCAGATCTCAAACCAGAGGATGAAAGCCAGCAAACAGACCTCACGCTCCCACTATCTGAGAAACCCTCAGCCACAGGAAAGACAATGACAAACCGCTCCAAGGAACTGTATTCTACTACAGCTCCTCAAGCACCTCTGGGGAACTTCCAATGGTACTACCAGGCAAAACTACTCCCCAAGTCATTTGACAGTACTCACCTAATGGTGCAGAAGAACACCTTAACATTGAAGGCAGATCACTTGACTGACCTGATGGCTGCACAAGGTATTGCAAGAATGTAACTTCAATTAGTTCACATAGAAATTCTTGTTCAGGCAGCAACCAGAATTACCTAAGGTAGGCCTAAAGATCAAATTTGAGTGCATTAAGCCCAGACTGTTTTGTTAAATGCCAGAAGACCTTGTTATTTGGATCACCCAGAAGGGTAAAATGCGATTAATTAGGATTATTTTTATGATAAAGCTCACGTATCATACGTACGCTTTTCTGCCACAAATTTTTCCCAGAGGGAAGATAACACAGCAGAAAGATTTCATTTTATAGGCAACCAGGGTAATATTCTTATGAGAACAACAGGAAGTCCTGTGGCACCTTACAGACTAACATATTTCAGAGAATAAGCTTTCATGGGCAAAGACCCGCTTCATCAGATGCATGAGCGGGGATTCCAGAGGAGGGTCTAACTCTACAGGCTCATGAAAAGGAGGGAGCCTTTGTATGCATATATTCATGAGCCTGTAAAGTTAGACCCTCCTCTGGAATCCACACTCATGCATCCGATGAAGCGGGTCTTTGCCGGCGAAAGCTTATGCTCCAAAATATCTGTTAGTCTGTAAGGTGCCACAGGACTTCTTGTTTTTGCAGATACAGACTAACACGGCTACCCTTGATTCTTATAAGAGCTGCTCTCTGATAGCAAAGGCAGTTAATTAGTGTAACTCAAACCAGAAACTGACATGCTATGTGCATCTGATGCTCTACTTTATGGATTTCACAGACCAATGTTAATATTTGCCTGATAATCCTTGTAGAATAAAATCACTTGCTTAATTTTTGCATGCTTTGCAGTGCTTTTACTGATGACAATGTGTTCCTAGATTCCTATCAGACCATATTATCAATCAGTAGCATAAAACCTCTGATCTTGAACAAGAGAAACTATTGATGACTGTCTGCAGGTCCTTGTGAGAGTCTGTTATTTCACATGAAATTTAGCATATTCCCTACTATTCTTATTTACACATAATTATAATCACACTCCTCTTCTGCCTCACAGCTAGAACTTCCATTTTCAACCTGAGTTGAAGCTACTACCTCAGTCAAAGCTACACTAACTTGGAAAAAAGCTCATTTTTAACTCAGCCAATGACTATCAGTCACAGGGAAATCAGAATGAAGAGTAGAGTTCTCAGGAGGGTTTCAATGGAGTGCTAAAAGTATTTTAGGTAGGAGAAGGGGTTTAAAACCACTGCTGATATGAATTAAAAACTCTACCAACTCACACATGCACTATTTCAAGGTTTGTAACAACAGGACTCTCCACTGACAGAGGCAGAATGTGAATTGTGCTGGCTTCAGCAAACAGGTAAGAATTTTTACTGGAATATGAAGAATCAATGGTTTGTGCCCATGTTTGTTATTTATCAATAGTGGAACACAAACATACATCAGTTGAGGAAACTATTGGCATAGATCAGTGGCATATTTGTTGCAAAATTGTTTGTATTATGGTAGCACCTACAGGCTCCAGCAGAGATTGGGACCCCATGCGTTAGGTACAAAACACACCTCTAATTAAGACTGCCTATCCCCCAAAGAGATGACAATTTAAATAGACCACACAAAGAGAGGAAGAAAAGAAGTCTTATTATTTCACAGATGGGGAGCTTTTGAGTCAGTGAGATTAAGTGACTTTCCTATGGTCACCCTAGTCTACATTAGAATCCATAAGCCTATTTCAGGTCTCTCAAGTCTCAGACCAGCACTTTAACCACAAGATCCTCCCTTCAGGTGCATTCTGGGAGTCTATAATTTTTCCTGCCACAACTTGACACACACACACACTGGGACAGAATAGACTTCCAGAGAGGTTTATTGCCCTTCTCTGCCAGCCACCTCCACGGTGTTAAATGTTGCAATCAAACTACTTCCTTTTGGTCCAATTGATAGAGACTCGGTCATACATCAACACATTACTAGCTTTCATTGGTGCAAATCCATTAAACTCTATCAAGGAACCGCCGACCTGCAGACAGGCTCCAGACCGTGGCTTCTCTGGATCCAAACCCTGAGATTCAGGGATCCCCTAAACAGAATCCAGCCAGTGGCAGGATGGAGAATGTGGAACTCTGAGCTTCACGGGCCAAACCAGGCAAGCTGCAGTCTCAATCCAGACTGCAGACTCTACCAAGGGGGCAGGGACTGAGGGGCAGGAAGTATCTCTGGGCTCTGCTGCTGGTCACTGCTGCTTCTCCTGGCTGGGAGAACAGCATCAGTCTGGGCAGCCTGCCCAGAGGCTTCCTACGACTGCTCTGACTGGCTACAATTCCAGCCCATCAAAGTGTTGGAGGGCAGTGCCTGGGAGCAGGAGGTGGGGGCACAAAGATATGTGTATGGAGGGGGGCTCCAAAGATAAACTACACCTCCACTACTCAGACCCCATGCCCCCAGGCAGCTCTTGACATCCAGACCCCAACACCCCCCACCCTCACCCTCTTCCCCACCTTGACCCCTCCCTCTCAAACCTCAAACCACAAACCACCACCCCCTCCCATCCACACCCCACACTCTCCTCCAGCACCCCTCTCCTGCCCAGAGTCCCCATCTGCATCCGGCTTCTGCCCATTGCCTCCCAGACCCCACACCTTGCACCCCAAAGCCTCCTGTATCCCCCATCCCATCCAGGTCCCCCTCCTGCAGCCCACTCCTTCCCCTCCCTTCCAGGCCGCACACTCCAAACTCCTGCCCAGCCTCCCCTCCCCTGACGCAATTCCCAGGCTGCTCCTACACCCTCCTTCCCAGACCCCTTAGTCCTGGTCCTCAACAGTTGGGGACCACAACATTATTTGCTCCTCACTTCTGTGGCCTCCACCTGATGTGCCTACAGGTCAGTGGCCGCAACCCAAAAAGCTTCCCCACTCCTGCTCTATTGTAAGAATGGATTGTATTTTTAACCCCACCACTACCTTTGGAAATTTTAGCACAGCCCTAGCCTCCTGTTCAGCTGTTGCATGGTTTCCCCACTCTATTCATTTGCCATTCACAGACCATTTGTTAAGTACTGTTTTAATAACGGCTGAGTGAACGACTTCTTACAAAAAGAAGTTCCCCCCACACATCAGTCTCAGGCATCTTACTTAATCGAATACCACTCTCACACAGCTGTCCAAAAGCCAGCAACTCATCTGAACAACTTCAGAAAGATGAATTACACACATCCCCAGACACATGTAAACAAAATGAAGAAATTTCAGATTTACAGTAGCTGCCTTCAAACCTTCTCCCCCAGCTCAGGGAGGATTAAAAGGACTTCAAAGAAGCCAGAGTTCCAATTAAAACATTGTGACCACCCCAGGGATGCAAGAATATTCCTCTGATTAATAAGAAGCACTCTTTGAACTGCTCAGCTTTTTTTTTTTTTAAAAAAAAAAAGCTTTCAGAATTTTAAACAAATGCAGTAATTCACTCGCTTAACTTTTTTTAAAATCTGCAAAAAACTGAATATTCAAAATGAAGGACAAATAATCACTCAAACCAAAAGTTGGATGCAAGCCCCCTAGTACATTGCCACTGCAGATCCACTGGAGAATAACTTGGCAAGATCTAATGCAGGAGTTTCAGCACTGCCACAGAAAGTCAAGTCCCTAGACTAGAAAGCAGAATCAGAGAAGTGTAGAAGTTTTAACAGGGTGCTGAAACACCCAAGGGGATCCCCCACGATAAAGCAGAAGCAATTCCCTACCCAATGCTATAGACCACAAGATTCTCACACCCACCCAACCTCTTCATGAGACAAAACATCTGTGCCACTGGCAGAGGACCCATCTATTTCCAAAATTCTCCTTATCTCCACAACATCCATTAAATGACAATCCCAAAGTTTCATATCCACACAACCATAAATCCAAGCCTCATGTTGCCAAACATCCAACCTGAGATACCAGTAGAGACTTTACCTCATCTCATTAGCATGCATCAGTTTAAATGAAAAGCTAGTGACATTTTACACTCAGCATTACAAACCAAGCAAAATCCCAAGCCACCTTTCTATTCCCCAAAAAAATTAAAAAATTAAAAAGTTTGCATTATGTACTCTAAGTTTTCGCATAAAAAAGAGTGATGGACACAAGCACAAAACATGGTGGGGAACTAACTGTGTCTTGAAGAGAGCCAAAGGCATTCAGTGCTAAATGGATATAATAAACCCTGAAGTGAAAGCCAAACCCCCATCACCATCATCCACAAATAATGAATAATTCATTTCAGAAGCAAACAGATTTAAAGACTCATTCATAGAAAGTGCAACTGCTGAAGTGTAATCGCATTAAAGATGTAAACAGCAGCATTTCAGCAATTACTGTTCTCCTTTTGCCAGCTCACTCTCCATCAAACCCGTACGTCAGCTCAGCTGCCTGCATCAAACACAGGGTTCAAAACAGCCAAAAGCAATTACAACTTCCCTGCATCTCTGCCACAGGCTTCTGTGACTGGGATTAAGATAAGGGTTGGATTGGTGTCACAAGCACTCTGACACCATCTTGGCTTACTGCTATAATAAAGTTTCAGTCACTTTCAATGCCCATAGCTACTATGGAAAGCACTAAAACGTAACAGATCTACAGATTATAACGTTTGAAATGTATTTATGGAATGGAAAAGAGTTGCACATTCTCCCCAGTAAAGAGGAAGAGAAATCATTGTCACTGCTGTTTCTCTGCTCTTTCCTCATATACACAAGTTATGCATTAAGAGCTGATTTCTGTGTGGCATAAATTTCAGTATAAAAAGAGGTATCTATAACCCACTATATTTTGGGGAGGGAGGGGAACAGTTACACCACTGTAACTGTTGCTCTTCAAGATGTGTTGCTCACATCTATTTGAGGTAAATGTGTGAGCATGCCATGTGCATGACTTTCGGAATTTTCTCTAGCTGCTGCCTGTCGGGTCGCTGTGGCGTCCCCCTGGAGTGGCACTGATGCAGAGCCCTATATATGACCCTGCCAATCCAATCCCCAACCCGCAGTTCCTTCTTGCCAGCTACTCTGACAAGGGAAGGATGATGGGTTCCAAACAGACATTAGCAACACATCTCAAAGAAGAACAGTTATAATGATGAGAAACCTTTTCTTCTTTTTCAAGTGCTTACTCATATCTGAGTTAGGTGATTTACAAGTCAATCCCAGGATGAGAGATGAGCGTCAATGCATAGCTAAATTCAAAGACAGCAGCCCAAAAGGTTGCATCCCATCTAGACTGATGCACAATAAGACAGTGAGACATAAAAATGTGTACAGAGAACCACATTGCAGCTCAACAAACTTCCTGGAGAGGCACATGAGCCAGGAAGGCATTTGAAGAGGCCAGAGCTAGCGTAGAATGCACCATAGTGGGTGGCAGGGAAACTTTAGCCAGGTCATAGCATGTCCATATACAGAATGTGATCCAGGAAGAGATAAGCTGCAATGAAACTGGAAGCCTCTTCATACGATCAGCAACAGCCACAAAGAACTATGAGGTCTTAACAGAAGGTCTTGGTACAGTCGATGTACAAGGCATATGTCCAGTTCACATGGAGAAAGTGCAGCTGTCGCTCCCACTAGGAGCTACAAGGTTTAAGGTAGAAAACAGGAAGGAAAATGTCCTGGCTACTATGGAAGCCGGAGACCACTTTTGGAAGGAAGGCTGGGTGAGGGCAGAGTTGGACCTTGACCTTATGGAACACCATGTATGGGGGCTCTGACATGAAGGCCCAGAGCACAAACACCCTTTTGGCAGAGGTGATGGCCACCAGGAAGGCCTCTTTCCAGGAGAGGTAGAAAAGTGAATATGTGACCATAGGTTCAATGGGGGGACCATAAGCACCAGGTTATAGTCCCAGGCTGGAATCAGCAACGAACTGGCAGGTGAAAGCAATATATGTCCTTGAGAAAGTGTCCCACCATGGTGTGTGCAAAAAAAGATCACCCATCCACCCACCCTGGGATGAAAGGCCAAGATGGCCACCAGGTAAATTGGTGAACTTTGAGGGAAGAAGCACCAAGACCTTGCTGCTTCAGGGAAACAAGGTAGTCTAGCACCTGAGGTACAGAGGTAGACATGGGTATGAAGGTGTGCTGACAACACCAGTAGGAGAATCAGGGCCACTTAGCCAGGTATGAGTGCCACGTAGACAGCTTGCAGTTACTAAGGAGAACCTGCTGCACTGGCACTGAGCATGCCTGATCAACAGGGCTCAACCATGAAGCCGCCATGCCATAAGATGAAGGGACCAGGTGACAGAAGCGACCATGTTTCTGTGTGATGTGGTCCAGAAGCAGGGGAAGTTCAATGGGTGGAAGCACAGAAAGCTCCATCAGTGTGGGGTACCATCACTGATAAGCCCAAGCCCAAGCCAAGCTATGAGGATCATGTCTGCCCAATCCCTGCAAACATTGAGGAGCATACTGTGCACAAGAGGAAATGGAGTGAAGGCATAGAGCAGCCCCAGGGTCCCTGGGAGATATGACACCTCCAGATGGATAGAGTAGACGATGCAGAACTCCCACAGGTGCAGAGCTTCTGAGCAGAATATAGAAAGGCTAGCAGAATTTGCCTCTAAAATAAAACCAACGATTAACATAGTACCTGGCCATGCTGTTGTCTGTTAGATCCACTACACAGCATCTGTGGAGATGAGGTGGAGAGGCCAGACCAGCAAGGTAAATGGCTCAGAACTTGCACACGTTGATGCAGAGAGATAATTCCCCCACTGACCATATTGCTTGTGTAGTGAGACACTCCAGGTGGGACCCGCAGCCCAAAAGCAGATGAATTCATAACCAAGGACATGGTAGTTGGAGGTCCATGAAAGGGAACACAGACAGTAACAGTCGCTGGTCTCAGCCACCAATGGACAGCATCAGGAGACATACCACGGCACTGTTGCAACCATGTCTACATGCCAGGATGAAACACCGAACCCAACCATGTCTGAAGAAGGCAAAGTCAGAGCCTGATGAACAGAAGTACGTGCATGCATATCGCCATGTGGCCCAGCAGGAAGAGGCATGTGCGGACCATGGTGATCAGGAACTTGGATAGGGAGTATAGAGTTGGCTTGGACTGCACTGAGGACTGCCCCAATGAACTCTACGGACTGAGTCAGAATTAACGAGAACTTTTTTCAGCGGAGAAAGACTGACATCACCGCCATGCATTTAGTAGACACCCTGGAAGGCAGAGTCTGTCAAGGAACAGAAGGGAAGGATCCGGTGGTACATGTACTCCAGTCTCCAGTGCACATGAAAAAGAGTGCTTGGCCCCGGAGGAGGGTTTGAACTCGCCGTGACCAGCTGCAGACTGAAGGCAGGGAAGCTTGTGATGTGAGTAGCAGGGCTTGCATCAGGAGAAATCTGATTGCCCGCAAGGTTGAAATGGCATGGACTGAGGCTTGAATGGCTTTCACTAAGTACCAGGGGTGTGGACACCTTAAGATTTCATAGGACTGAGCAAGTCCTCAGGACCATGAAGATGTCACACTGTCAAAGGGAAGGTCCTGAATCATTTGCAGGACCTTGGGTGGGAGGCCAGAGGACTGCAATGAGGCCATCTGGTATAGGGCAATGTCCAAAGTGATAGCTCGGGCCACTGCATCCCCTACGTCCAGTGATGCCTGCAGGAGATCACAACACCACTTTACCCTCCTGTAGCAAAGCAGAGAACTCCTCCGGAAAGTCCTCAGGCGGTAGTTCTTGAACTTGAGGCCTGTAACCTAAGAGTTCTAATTGTACTGGCTCAGAATGACCAGCCGATTAGCCACCTGAGAAGTAAGCCCCACATGGAGTACACCTTCCCCACCCCCCCCGCCAAGATAGGACCAGGAGTCTAGCATCCTTGGACTTTGGGGCTGAAAGCTGTTGACCCTGATGCTCCTTTTCATTAACTGTGTCTACCACCAAGGAGCAGGGTGGTGGTGGTGGGGTATAAAGATATTTTAAACCCTTGACAGGCATGAAGTATTTACACTCTACCCCACAGGTGATGGGAGGAACGGACACTGGTGTTTGCCAGATGATAGAGATGCTGGACATGACGGTTTTATTAAATGGGAAGGTCACACACTATGGCCCCTCCAAAGCAAAGATGTCTCATGTAGGGTCAGTAGACTCTGCAACTTCCTCCATAAAGAGGTTGAAGCTAATGGCCACCAGCTGAAGGTGGTCCTGGAGCATTCAGAAATCCGTAGGTGCAGACTATCATCATCTCAATAAGTCCCCATGGTGCCCAGTATGTATCAGGCACGGAAAAAGGGCCAACAGGAACCAGGTAACCTCTGGGTGAGTCCAGGAGGATCAGGCTCAGTGTGCATGACTGGAGCATAAGGACCATGGCTTCTGGGAGCATCTGCTGCTGTCTGCACCAGAGGTGCTCAGGTCAATGGAGCTATTGCTAACAGGTTAGGTGTCTTGTGGGTGTGCACTGGAGAGGGAGTGGTGCTGGAGGCTTCGGATGTGATGAATTCTTTTTTGGCACTGGACCCAGAGCAGAGGATGTCATGCTGCACACCGAACGAGGCGGCGCAGAGCTCAGCTGTGGAGGTTTAAGTGCCGACTCCATAAGGAGCTGACAGAGCCGAAAGTCAGGTTCCTTGAGCGTCTGGGGCTTGAAACACCTGGAGATACAGCATACAGCAGAGGTCGTCAGGGTCACTCCTTGGCATGCACTTTAAGCTGGGGCTACATTGCTTAAAGCCCTCGGAATTTTTCATGCCATTAAACCTGGAAGAGGAAATGGGAGGAGAGAGCCCTTCCCTCCCTACCGCTGACTGCCTAATATTAACTGAAAACAATAGCTAAGTAAAGAGCTTTTTACACAAGAAAACTAGGAGACACTATACCCACAGCCTCACAGGTGGTAAGAAGGAACTGATGGGTTGTTGGCATGGTCATATACAGAGCTCCACACCAGCACCAATCTAAGGGTCGCCACAGGTGACCTGACAGGTAGCAACTAGGGAAAAACTTTCCAACAGTCATGCAAGCATGTGCGCACACACCTAACCTTGAATAGATATGGAGCAAGCACTCGAAGAAGTAGGGAGACAACTGCAGAGCCAGCCACCACAGCTTTGAAAATAGAGATTTTGAGCCTCAGGCTGGATTTCAGCCAGCTGCCTATGTCCTACTTACTAAGACCCTACCCTCCCTCAGATTTGAGGTTTGCTGCTCTTGCATGTTAGTAGTATTGCTATGAAGAACATATACAAATACCTTCATGAGTGAAGCCAGGATGTATCGTGTATGCAGAGATCCTTAGAGACCAACTGAGGCTGGTCACAGTTGGGAAAGATGACCTGAGACTGGTGAGAATATGGTAGGTCATCTGTATTTTGGACTGTAAGCCTGGACGAGAGTCCTGTTTAGTATTAAAGTATTTTATGTAAATTTTGCAACAGCCACAGCCTCTGAGATGTATGCAAAGAACAAATAGAAATGAATAAATAAAGCTGCCATGAACCAACAGGCAGATTTGAGTCACCGGTATACAGCTGCCGTCAGTGGCTTCCTTAGTTCCTTTGAATCCCAAGCTCTCTCACCATTTACTAAGGAGAATTTCAAATCACCTCAGTAGTGGTAGGATTCCAACTTGATCCTCTGTTAGCAGAAAGGCACTCTCTAGTCCCAGCATAGCCCTTCCTCCTCCACTGAGCCATAACTTTCCCTTATGAAATCCACTGATTTCAGCACTCGCAAAAATGCAAAGGTCAGAAATGCACATTTCCTGTTAAATTTCATAATTAACAACACTTCCAAAAACAGGATGAAAAAACAAAGGCACAGGAAAGCCACGTTGTTTTGCTGAAGACTCAATTTGCATAAGTGTCAGTGCTTTTTAAATAGACAGTCATGTATCATATTTAGAATTACTGGACTCAGATAATGAGGTATCCTTCAGAACCTTATCATACCACTGATGAACAAAATCTGCAGCATACTGAATGAAGCGAGACAATGCACACACACTGCTCTGGATTAGTATGAGTTCTAAAAGGCCTAATCACAGGTATTATTCGTAGGACTAGATTTGTCCCACAGAACAAAGGAAATGACCAAGAAGATGTCAAATCTTTTCAGGGGCACTCTCTCTCTTGTCCAAGAGGACAATCTCTCCAATGGATAAAAGAGTACAGAAGGACTAGCAGAATTGCCTCTAAAATAAAACCAACATTATCTGCATGTTTGTCACCCATCCACAGCCACCTTTGAAGGTCAGAACAGATGTGTTCCCCACTGGCATGGATGGGACCATGCTCAAACTCTTAGCACATCAAGCATGATCTGCCAAAGGAGGTTCAAATATTTCCTTCAGGCAAGCTCCAGTGAGGGTCAATGTGTAAAAAATCAGAAACCCCACTACCCTATTTACCAGCTCTTGTATAAATCCGTCCAGTTTATCCAATTTCTTAGAAAGTGCTTATGTATAAAGTTGCCCACAGAGGATTTTACATCAGGGCTAATTCAGACAAGACGGTGAAGAGAACATAAAAATCACATCTTCCCCCTTCTTACTTTCTCCCCTCAAAAACATAAAGATTTGAATACATGAAAACAGCTCAGCTGTGTAGTTATTCTCAGAAAAGCCATCAATTACCCAAATTGGTTGTGAGACAAAAACCAGGAATAAAAATGAGACTGGGTCAGGACTGCTTTGGAACTAATTTCTTGGGGGAAGAGAATTTTCACAAGAAGGAGGGGTTTTCTCCTCCTTCTTGTCCCCTCACACCCTCACTTGCCCACAGTCATGTCATGCCCCAAGGAGACAGCAGAAGAGGATTTCATTAATAAATTTACTTCAACTTCCTTTTCAATGGTGCTGAGAAATGTATGCAAATCCATTCATAATTAGGTTTAAAAATTCCATTTCATGGGATAATCAGACTTCAAAAAACTCAATTTTAGTTTTAATCAGATTTTAACAAGGATATTAAGTCCATTTCGTTCAGAAGAGGGAGAAATGGTGAATTTAACACAAAATGCATTCAAGCTTAGCCCTGGGAGATAATTAAATAAAATTAATTTGGCAAGCGTTGTCTGCAAATGGAAACACTCCAGTCAGCAGAGCAGACTTCTGAAAGAAACAAAAGCATTTAATTACTGTACAAACAGACACAAAGCTTATTGTTCAGGTATAAGGGAACTGCAGCATTTTTACAACAAGTTGACCTGGGTTCTCAAGCTGCCTCTGACAATCACAGCAAGTTACAGAGGAGCAAAGAGAGGCAGTGTTTCTTACCCTCTTCAACTACGCCCTTTAAACCCACCCAGGAGAGAAGAAGAAATGAACAATACAAGCAACACATACAGATGTGAAAAATTCAAACCATAATAAAGAGGAAAGGTTTAAAAATGATCTGACTGTAGGGGCCTCTCTCTAGGGAAAGAAAAATACAGATGCGTTTAAGAGATCATGAGCAAAATTCATACCAGCTGTGATTACATCCAAGTCCGTGAGTGATGAATTTGTCCCCATATTTTAGTCTATATTCCAATCTGACATCAAAAGTACACAATCATACTCTGGTCAACAGTTAAATTGAAAAGTGGACTTTGCATAAACAATAAGAAGAATGAAAGCATGCAAATCCAATACACACCCATGAGCTACCTGAAGTTTTCCATTTTGAAAAGTCACAGGAACATTGATGAGAGGCAAGACAGACACAAGCAGAAGTCAAAATGCTATACAGTCTCTCTTACCCTTTTCCACTTGTTTGCTCTTATTCCCTACTTCTCTCTCCTGGGTTTCTTCCCCTCTCTATGCCTCTTTTCTTCTTGCTCCTTCTTCTTGAAACAATCACAGAATCACAGAATGATAGGGCTGGAAGGGACCTCAGGAAGTCAATTAGTCCAGCCCCCTGCTTCAAGCAGGATCAACCCCTACTAAGTCATCCCAGCCAGGACCTTGTCAAGCCAGGACTTAAAAGCCTGTAGGGATGGAGAATCCACCACCTCTCTAGGCAACGCATTCCAATGCTTCACCACACTCCTGGTGAAGTAGTTTTCCTACTATCTAACCTACACCTCTCCCTCTTCAATTTCAGACCATTACTCCTTGTTCTGCCATCCGACACCACTGAGAACAGTTTCTCACCCTCTTCTTTAGAGCTCCCCTTCAGGAAGCTGAAGGCTGCTATTAAATCACCTCTAAGTCTTCTCTTCTGTAAACTAAACAAGCCCAAATCCCTCAACCTATCCTCATAGGTCTTGTGCTCCAGACGCTTAACCATTTTTGTTGCCCTTTGCTGAACCTACTGCAACACATCCACATCCTTTTTATACTGGGGGGCCCAAAACTGGACACAATATTCCAGATGTGGCCTCACCAGCACAGAGCAGAGGGGAATAACTACTTCTCTATATCTGCTCGAAATGCTCCTCCTAATCCACCCTAGTATGTCATTACCCTTCTTGGCTACAAGGGCACACTGTTTACTCATATCCAGCCTTTCATCCACCATAACCCAGTCAGTTGCCAGCGTATAACCATGCTTGGGATTCTTCCACCCCAGGTGCAGGACTCTACACTTCTCCTTGTTGAACCGCATCAGATTTTTTTTGCCCCAGTCCTCCAATTTTTCCAGGTCACTCTGGATTCTCTCTCTACCCTCCACTGTATCTACCTCTCCCCCCAAGTTTTGCGTCATCTGCAAACTTGCTGAGGGTGCAATCCAGTCCCTCATCCAGGTCATTAATAAAGATGTTGAACAACACTGGCCCCAGAACCGAGCCTTGCGGCACTCCACTTGAAACTAACCACCATCCAGATATTGAGCCACTGACTACTACCCATTGGGCCTGACCTTCAAGCCAGCTTTCTATCCATCTTATAGTCCAAGGATCCAAACCATATTTCCTTAACTTATGGACTAGAATGTTGTGGGAGACCGTATCAAAAGCTTTGCTGAAGTCAAGGTATATCACATCCACTGACTTCCCCATGTCCACAGAGCCTGTTACCTCATCATAGAAGCTAATCAGATTGGTCAGGCAGGACTTGCCCCTGGTGAATCCATGTTGGCTACTTTTTATCACTTTCCCCTCTTCCAAGTGCTCCAAAATGGATTCCTTGAGGATCCCCTCCATTATTTTACCAGCAATTGAGGTAAGGCTGACCGGTCTATAGTTCCTTGGGATTTTAAGTGAACAATACCGAATTAAAATCGACCAATCACTTTCTTTATCCCCCTTCAGACTCATTTCTTAGTCAACAACTTCCTTTTATGTTTTTGACACCAATAATCTCATCATATCTCATTTAGTGTACTTTTACCTCCTGTCATGTTTGTATAAGCTTTTTAATGCAAAAAACATGTTCTTCTCTTTCTTGTGCATTATCACATAACTGCAGTGCTATATAAATCCACATGAAAATACCTTATTACATTAAAGCTAATGTACATTAAAGCTACAAGGTAAAGCTCCCCAATATGTCAACAAATTGTAAAGTTCAGACTGCATGCACAGACTTGGCTCTGCCCTAGTACAAATATATGCATTAAAGTCTCAGTTCTGGTAAGTACTTAAACACGTGTTTAACTTTAAATGGGACTTCAGTTATACTTAATTTCTTGATGAAATTCCCTTCTTAAGTAGGAATATTTGCTGGAATCAGAGCCTGAACACTGTTTACTTACAAGGACACAGAATTCCACAAAACATATTTTTCTTTCAGACTTAAAGACACATATCATCATCATCATCAATAACCGTGGGCCCAGCGCCTGTTGGTGTCTGATGCCTCTCACTATTTCCTTCCACCTTTCCCTACCCAGTGCAGAGTGGCTTAGTTTCTGTAGACTACCTCAGCACCAATCTACTACATCATCTATCCATTCTCTAAGGGGTCTGCCACTCCTATGTGAACCATCCATTATGCTAAATACTAGGTCTTAATTTTTCATTCATTGTTCATTCTGCAAATGTCCAAATAGTTGTAGCTTCTGTTTTATAACTTTCTGCAGCACGTTCTCTTTCAGCTGTATCTTCCTATATAGTTCCTCATTGGTGAACTTCTGCATCCATCTTATTCTCAGAATGTTTCTAAAACAACTCCTTTCAAACACCAATATTCTTCTTTTCAAATTTTTCGTTATCACCCATGTTTCACATCCGTACAAAATGCTGCTGAATACACAGGTTTTCAAGACACCCAGCTTCATTCTTAAGCTAACTGCTTTGCTTTTCCAGATATTATCCATCGCCTTCAAACTCGCTCTTGCTTTCGCTATTCTAGTCGCTATTTCCTTCTTACAGTCTAGATCATACGTTATGTTGCTCCCCAAATATGTGAACTTCTCTACATTTTCTAGTTCAATACCATCCACACTGATCTTCCTTCCTATTTCCTTATCTCCAAATACCACTGTTTTTGTTTTACCGATGTTCATAATCAGTCCGTACCACTTCCCTTATTCATTTAACACCCGCACCATATTCATTAGCTTCTCCTCATCTTCGTCAATGATAACTATATCATCCGCGAACCTCAAGTTGTTAATTCTTTTCCCGTGCACAGATATCCCTTCTGCCTCTTCCTTGATCTTGTCCATCACTCTCTCCAGGTGTGCGATGAAGATACTTGGGGACATTGGATCTCCTTGTCTCATACCTCTACTTGCTTTAAACCAACTTCCCAGCTCCCCGCGTGTTCTCACCACTGCCTCCGCATTATCACTGATATCTTTCGACAACCGTATTAGTCTGCTATCCACTCCGTATGACTCCAACACTGCCCAAGTCACTTTCTGATCTATACTGTCAAATGCCTTTTGAAAATCGACAAAGAAAGTGTATACGTTTTTGTTCTTTTGTTGAGCTTTCTCTGCCATCAGTCTTAGTGCCAATATCTGCTGTATGGTACGTCTCTCTTTTCTGAACCCTGCTTGCTCGTCTGCTATATGTTCTTCTATCTGTGAGCTTTATCTCTCAGTCAGTATCATCATCAGCACGTTAACTAGATGACTTGTTAGGGCAATTGTTCTGTAGTTCTTACACTCCAATGTACTTCCTTTCTTGGGTATTGTCACTAGCACAGATCTTGTCCATTCCTTAGGTGCCTTCCCTTCTTTCCATGCTATATTACATTGTCGGTGTATTTCCTGAATCATGGTTTCTCCACCTTATTTGATCATCTCTCCCAGGAGCTTATAATTTCCAGGGCTCTTGTTGTTCTTTAGTCGTTTCACTGCTTTTTCTACTTCCTCCTTTGAAATATCAGTCTCGCTCTCGATGCTCGGGGGAGATCTCTCTTTCAATTCTTCAGTCAGTCTCTCTGAGACACTTGGGCCCAGCTGTGCTTTGAATAGATCAGTGCAATATCTCATCCATCTCTGCACAATCTTCTCCCTGTTCATGAGCACTTCTTCATTCTCATCTTTGATCGCCATCTGCTTTGGTTGCCATTTCCTATTAATATTCCTAATTGTCTTATACACCTTCCTGGGTCTTACATTCACCGTAATACCTCTCAATATCTTCACATTGCTCCTCTCACCATTTCTCCATATCCTTTCTGGCTGCTTTCCTTACCTCATTGCATTTCATCCTATGTTGCTGTTCTGCCATCTCAGAAACTTCACCATGAAGCTACTGAGAGCTCCATGCCAGTCCCAAGTCTGGATGAAAGAGGAGGTTTGGTCAGGTGTGTGTCGATGCGCTGACCGTCAAACAACAATATGAATGAAATCTGATGCCACATCAGAGGAGATTGGAATGTGAAGGTAACAGATAATGAAGGTTGGGAGAGAGTCATGGGAAGGTTTGGATATGGAGAAAGAAACGAATGAGGTGAGAAACTGTTAGAGTTTGCTACAGAGCATGAGATGGTGATTTGCAATATGAGATTCCAACAAAAGGACCATAGGAAGTGGACATGGCCATCGAATGACGGGAAGTCCAAGAACATGGTAGATATGATTTTGATAAGAAGAAGATGGATAACATCAGTACAGCAGTGCTGAACTTTCCAAGGAGCGGATGTAGACTCAGACCACAGTCTAGTGATCACAAAGACACATATGCAGCACTTTATATTATTGCATGCTTTATATATGCTGCAGATCATCAATTAACTATACTATAGATCAGGGGTGCGCAAAGTGGGAGGTGAGTCCCCTCGACAAGGGCGTGAAATTTCCTAAGGAAGAAGCGCACAACAATTGGCTGCTGTGTTTCAGGCTTATCCATCTCATTCAATTGTTGAAATAGGTTACTGTTTTTGTGTCTGTTCACATTTATGTGCCAATTAATAGTTTTTACAGTCAACATACTTATTTTCTTACACATTCTGAAAGGGTTTGTTTCCCTCCCCACCCCCCAATAAACATAACTGAAATTTCTGTCAGTTTGGATTACTTTAGACAGGTTCAGTGGCCCTGCTAATTGCAGGCACAAAAAGTGAGGCCTGACATAAAAAGTCTGCTCACCCCTACAATAGATTAAGGACAGTAATGTAGAATTATAGGGAAAGCATGTCTTCCATAAGTTACATACTTTGCAGTTACATTCGTGTCACAATCAACTTCCACATCCTCTGAATGCTACTTAAGTTTGCGCTGTGGTTGAAATAAGACAGTTCAAAACATGGCAACAAAAATTAAGTGAAAAGCAGTTATGGAAGAGTTTAAGTTCATAAAACTACAATGGACCATTACAATTAAAATGGTGCAAATATATACTAATATCAATGTATAAGATTTTTTTCACATCTACAGTTAAAGAAAATTTGATTATGTTATACTCTTCAGTTGAAAAATAGTGTGGTGTTCCATTATTGAAGGTATCATAAGATAAACTTCAAACTCTCTTTATAACAAGACACAATAAAAATGAAGAACTGTTTCAATGTTAGGTAGTTCGCACCTGCTCTTCCAGAGCTCATGAGTCTCTTACAACAAAGCTGCTCTGAACATGACTTCATTATGAGAATGTTCCATCATCAAGTGATTATGCTAGGAAAGTTTGCAAAATATATTCCTGTATATCAGCAGCTCAGAGGCAAAAACCACTAAACTTGCAAAATAAGTGTTTCAGTATTCTCTATGAATCCCAGACTACATAAGAGACAGTGGGTATTCCCGCCCTTCCCTCCCTAGGTAATTGATTAGGCTGCACTAAATTGTGAGAAGGTTTTATTTGCCTCCTGCTGAGAAGACTTGGCTCCATTTTCTACATGCTTAACATTCTAGTCCCTCAGAAACCCTAATTTAAAATAGGAGCCCTGAACACTTCATTTCAGCAGTCGAGGTCAGCGCTTTCAAAATTATTATAGGAAACTAATTGATTTCAGGTGTTTACTAAACACACAGATTCACTGGGGCCTCATCACCTCCCATCTTTGATTTCAAAACATAAATCCTTGCAAATTTCCCAGGTACAATCCTCGACCTAGTTCAGTGCCTGCTTTCATTCAGCCTACTCGCTGCTGTCTGTTCTTTCCAATGGGCAACTCTTCCCCATCAGTTCTGGAAGAATAGGGATGTAAACCAGTAAACCCGTAAACCCACAATAGTGCACTTAACAGCCTATGAAATGAAGCATCAAAGAGAAACAGAGAAGGAAGTGAAAGCAGCAAGACAGAAATCATATCACACATTTAGAACCAGCTTTGTATATTCGATTTTATCCCTCAGCTAAAAGTGCAAGAAGAATAGGCTTGATTTCAAGAGACATCATCAACTTAACACCTCTACTTCTGTCTGTGAATCATTTACCTATTATTGTTACAAGTCAAGATTATTTATAAAGAAAGTTACTCACCTGTACAGTAACTGATTTTTTGAGGCAGACTGTCTATATGTATTCCATTTTTGGTGTATCATATGCACTTGATATCAGAATTAATGGGCCAGCAGCATCTGTTGAGCCACACCTGTGTCCTGCATGCCCTTTCACTCTCTGAGGGCATTAACAAAGCAAGACCAATGGATGCCCAGTTCCTTCACCAATACAGTCTATTATAAATCTCCATAACAGCAGGGAAGCAGAATGGGGAAGGAAATTCATATTTCAAAGAACTCCATTATCCAGATAAGTTAGCTGTCTTCTTTTTCATACTCGTCGATATTGTGTAATTTATTTCACAAGCAGTAACCAGGCAGGAGTCTAATTAAGGCCTGTTAAACAGCTATAGGGACAGTTGTGAAAGAAGCCATAGAAGTTGCTTGTGATGTAGTATAACGAGCCCCATCTTGACCAAGCATATCTAAGATTGCTATCTTATTTATCACACAGTTTCAGTCAGTGTGCAACCCACTGAGTCTTTGGGGCTGTGTCTACACGTGCCCCAAACTTCGAAATGGCCATGCAAATGACCATTTCAAAGTTTACTAATGAAGCGCTGACATGCATATTCAGCGCTTCATTAGCATGCGGGCGGCAGCGGCGCTTCGAAATTGACGAGCCTTGCCGCCGCGCGGCGCGTCCAGACGGGGCTCCTTTTTGAAAGGACGCCACCTTCTTCGAAGTCCCCTTATTCCCATGAGCTCACGGGAATAAGGGGACTTCGAAGTAGGTGGCGTGCTTTCGAAAAGGAGCCCCGTCTGGACGCGCCACGCGGCGGCAAGGCTCGTCAATTTCGAAGCGCCGCTGCCGCCCGCATGCTAATGAAGCGCTGAATATGCATGTCAGCGCTTCATTAGTAAACTTCGAAATGGCCATTTGCATGGCCATTTCGAAGTTTGGGGCACGTGTAGACGTAGCCTGGGTGACATTGCTTGACTCTCTGCTCTTTCTGCAAAGGCAACTAATAGTCTTGGAGACATCCTAATTTGTTTTGTTCTATGTAAATAAAAAGACAGGGCTCTAGGAACATGTGACGTATGAAGTGCATCTTCTCCCAAAGAATGTGCCTTTAGAGAAAAATGTTAAGTATCAGTTTAGATTAAAATCCAATACAGCCTTTAAGGAGAAACTCAGGAGCATGTCTTTACTTCTGGAAAGATCGACCCAGTCAGGGTCTGGTAAAGACGCGCAAAATCGATCTTTTGGAGGTCAGCAGTTGACCCCTGTACTCTATACTATCACATGCAGTAAGGGAAGTCAACAGGAGAAATGCTCCCCTCAACCTTCATTAGGTAGGACAGTCAGGTAAGTCGATTTCGAATACATTGATTCCATCTACACAATTGTCATAGCTAGAATTGCGTATTTGAAATCAACTTATTTCCCTAGCCTAAGTGCAACCTTGCTCTTATGAAACAATATAGATTAGTCCAGAGTCTCTAAAGTGTAGAGATAAATGGTGGGTAAGGATATGAGAAACCTTTCTTCTAGTAAGGCAGTCTGTATTGAGAGGAACACATTGAAAACCTCAGCCATTCAGCAGCATAAAGAGTTCAGCAGTATGTTTTCATGTTATGGGAACAGAAGTTCTGCACACCTCAAGAACAAGTTCTCTCTCTAAAGCTACGTCTTCACTACAGAATGAAGTCAATTTAAGGCACTTAGCTCGGTTTTACAACATGACTGTCTTTACTGCAAATACCATTAGATCAGCTTTAAGGGGTACTAAGGTCACCTTTCTCGCGTCGACCCTCCAAGGTTGCGTAACGCCAAGTTGAATTTAAAAGGTTAAATTAACGATAATGTGGAAACAGTGTTACTTTATATCGATTTTATTGTCCTCCAGAGGTGTCCCAGAGGTATTCCACAATGCCCCACACGTGTCCGTTCTGTCCACTTTCACCTCCACTGCTCTGCAGGTGTGCATGAAGTACGTAACTGGAAGCCTGGCAATTTGAATTCATTTTCTTTCTGACGAGCATGGATAGTGCACCTCAGGAGCTATCCATTGCGTGTAGCCTTCATGACTACTCAGGGTTTTTCTGATCTGAGTTCTCAGGGTTGCAAAAGAGCTCCAGCATGGAGCTACAATGAGTTCCTGGATCTCATTTCTGTGTGGGGTGAAGAATCAGTGATAAGCAGAGTGCAAGTCAGCAAGCGAAATGTGGATATTTATGAAAAGATTTCATGGAACATTATTGGGAAAGGTTACTTCCACGATGCTCAGCAATGCTGTGTCAAAATAAAGGAGCTCAGGTTAGAGGCCACAAGGAAATATGTGGCACAGATGCCGCTCAACAGACGCTGCTGATCAGAAGAATATGGTAGCAAGCCCATGGGGCAGTGCACAGCAGAAGTGGCATACATGTAGACAAATATTCAAAGAACTGAAAGATTAGAGAAGAGAAAATATTTGGTTTGTTCATTTTGTGAATCTGACAGCACCTTGTGTATTGTCAGTCCCCCATTTGCCTGGGTCTTCCACACAGCAGCAGGAGAGAGGAAAATGAGAAAGAAGGATTTAAGCAGCTTTCATACTCCAGGGCATACGCCATTCTGAAAGGAGCCACGAACACATTTCCCCAATAATTGTCTAACACAGAATTCTTACATGATGCTCAGAAGCATCTCATATGGCCAATATCAGGAATTGAAAACAGGAACAGACGGACTACTGGTTTGACCCAGGCTGGTAATTCTTATGTTCTACTTCTTTAGACACAGAAAAATGCAATTGGCAGGGAGGACTCACGGGCAGAAATCAAACTACGTTCTGCTCATTCAATTTTTTTTTTAATTGACTAAGTTTTCATGAGTTCTATGTCCCTTTAAAGATATGCTTGAAATTATCATGTCTTCCCCACTAAAATTAATACTTTTCCCCCAAAAAGAATCTGTGGATTTTCACCCTTATATGCATTGAGGAGGTGGTTTGGTGGTAAGGGGAACTCTTCTAACAAACACATGAACTTAATTAAAAATATTCACTGACAAACAGGCTCCAGGAGAAGAAAGATGTAAGCCCTAGCCCAGGAGTCAGTAACTCCAGTGTGCATGCTAAGAGTGGCATGCAAGCAGATTTTCATTGATACATGAGGCAGAATCTCAGCTATTCCCCTCCTCCCGCATGTAGACAGGAGCTTGTTCAAAGCCATGCTGTCTGTGGATTAACAAAAGACCAGCTAATGCTACCAACCACTGCCTAAACGGTAAAGCTCTTAATCTTAATTTATTTATTAATGAAGCTGTTATAAACAGTACTATTAGTGACTTTAAAAAGTATCACTGGCACTCGGACTGTACAGAGGTCAAAAGATGAAATTTCAGCACTGTGCCTCGGAAAGATTGCTGACCCTGCCCTAGCTATTGGCAGCAACAAATGCCAGTACAACAGCACTGACAAGGTTTAAACACTAATCAGGATCGAGATGTTTTCAACACTATGTCAAGAAGATGGCTTACTCCAAGTAGGCTCAGTCAAGCTTGCTGAAACATTGTGAAACAGTTTTATCTTGCGTACACTTGCATTAAAACTGTTTTCAACAACAAAAAAGCAGGCCAGTAGCACTTTAAAGAATAATAAAATAATTTATTAGGTGATGAGCTTTCGGGGGACAGACCCATTTCTTCAGATCATAGCCTTACCAGAACAGACTCAATCTATAAAGCACAGAGGTCCAAAAATTGTATCAAGGTTGACAAATCAGAAAAATTTTTTGTCAAGGTTGGCAAAGAAGAAGAGCAGAGGGATGGGTGAGTGGGTGTGGGGTGGGGAAATTAAGAGTTAGATAAAACATCGAAGTACGTAAAAAAGCGTTCTCATAAAAGGACAGATAATTGCTGTCCCTGTTCAAACCACGTTAATGTGTCAAATTTGAATATGAATGTTAGTTCTGAGCATTCCCTGTCTAGATGGCTGTTAACGTTCCTTTTCAGTAGAACATAAACTTTCAGATCTTTAACAGAATGGCCCACTCCATTAAAGGGCTGGCTGACAGGTTTGTGTATTTGGAGTATTTTTTATGTCCACTCTATGTCCATTCTTTCTTTGTTGAAGAGTGTTTGCAGTCTATCCTACATACATCATGTGTGGGCATTGATGGTATATGATGTTAGCTGAGGAACAGTTAGCCTGTGATTTTGTAATTAATGTGGTTAAGTCCAGTGATGGTATCTCCAGAATAGATATGTGGACAAAGTTGGCAACTGTGTTTGTTGCAAGGAAAAGTTCCAAGATTAGTATTATTGTGTTATAGCCTGTGGTTGCTAGAGAGAATCTTCATACGATTAGGAAGTCGTCCATAGGAAAGAATAGGCCTGTCACCGAGGGCCTTCTGAAGTGTGGCCCCATGATTTAGGATAGGTTGTAGGTCTTTAATGGTGGGTTGCAGTGGTTTGAGTTGGGTGCTGTAGGTAATGACAAGTGGTGTTCTGTTACTGGCTTTTTTGTGCCTATCTTGCAGCAGTTGGTTTCTGGGTATTCGTCTAGCCCTGTCTGTCTGTTTTTTTTACTTCTCCCAGTTGGTAATTCAGGTTTATGAATGTTTGGTAGAGATCTTGTAGTTTTTGATCTCTGTCAGTAGGATCAGAGCAGATGCGATTATATCTCAGGGCTTGACAGTAAACTATAGATCACCTCATGTGTGCGGGATGGAAGCCAGAAGCATGCAGCTAAGTGTAGCTGCCAGTGGGTTTCCAGTAGGAAGTGGTATTGATCAGGCCATCAGTGATTTATACTGTAGTGTCCAGGAAACGTATCTCTCATGTGGAGTGGTCAAGGCATAAGTTGATGGTGCAGCGCAGATTGTTAAAGTCTCTCTACCATGGGTCCAAATGATAAAGACGTCATTGACGTATCATAAGTAGAGGAGAGGTAATAGGGGACGAGAGCTGAGGAATCACTGTTCCAAGTCAGCCATAAATATATTAGCATATGGTGGGGCCATGTGGGTGCCCATAGCAGTGCCACTAATCTGGAAGTATATGTTGTTCCCAAATTGGAAAGAACTGTGGGTGAGAACAAAGTTAGAAGTAAGACACCAGTTCAGCTAAACCACTTTTCAGCAACAGGCAAATTTCGTAGCAAGATCAGGGCTTCTTAGGTCTCACAGTAACAGTCCTGATCCACACCAAGAAAAGAAAGTGTTAGCTGCAGCTACGGCAATAGAGTTCTGCTCGCCAGTGGTCTGAGATTCTCCCTCCACTGAAGACTCTTCTCCTTCCCCATGTTAACGAACCATTTTAAAGCCTGGTATAAAAACACAAAGCTGAACACGTTTATGCCAGATGGTATCACTGAGGCATAAAGATGTTGTTTTTTTAACAAAATCATATTTATTTAGCCATCAAGAAACGTGTAGCTTTAAATACTTACATTACATAACACTATTACTGCAACCCCTTTCCTGCCCATTCCCTTCCATACTTTCTGTACATACGATACTATAATACATGATAGATTTAATTGATTCCAAGGCCAAATAGCACCACTGTGATCATCTAGTCTTAAATATCACAAGTCATAGAATTTAGCCAAAATTATTCTTAGCGATTATATTTTAGAAAAACATCAACTCTTGATTTAAAAATTGTCAGTGATGGAGAATCTACCACACTCTTTGGTAAATCGTTATTTGATCACAGAAGGCAGATAACAAGGTCTTTGGGTCTGGTACTATGACTCTGGACTCTGAAAAGGGGTGGCGCATTTTTTGTTGAAGTACAGGAAGGTCGCAACCTTTGCAAATTTAACAATCGCGAATTCAATTATTCGCGTGCGGCCTGGGGAGTCAGTTTCACTTTTCCATGCTGGGCTCAGTAGGTGGACAGGCGGAGCAAGCTTCCCCACAGTGTAGTGTAGTGCTGTAAAAATACACAAGTATAATTAGGGCTTCAGAACAATGAGGTCAAACTAATTCAGTTTTGTTAGTGGAAATGTAAATTTATTCTTGGGGAAAATGGTGAAGAAACTTGTCTTTCCATGTCCTCATTAGGCTGTTTTTGACGATGAATACCTTTATACAAAAACACAAATATTTCATTTCTTTGTACAACACCTATTTGTTGATTAAAATATCAACAACAACAAATTTAGTTTGCCGTTGACCACAAACCTTCCAGTGCTCATGCTCTGGTCCAGTGGGGACCTCCACTGCAGGGCCTCCTGCCCCAGTCCCATGCCATAGCAGGGGCCTTCATGGAAGAGACTCCAGCCCCATCCCATCCCCCTCAGAACTCCAGGGAAGTATCAGCCTTCAGCACTTCCCTCTCAGAGCCCCAGGGAAGAGGCAGCCTCCAGTGCTCTCTCCCTGCCTCCAGCTCCCAGAGGGCCCAAATAAGAGACAATTAGTCCCTTTCTAAAAAATTAAGTAGGGATGTCTTTTTCGCATCCATAATGCAGGATGGATGGTCACCCTACTTCTGAACCCCACCAGGTACTGTATTTGGTATTTGCGAAAATTACACGTTCGCAAGGGTTCTCAACACCAAACCCTCACAAATGTTGTAACCCTACTGTAAAATATAATTGATGAATGGTTTTTATGACAAGTTCATATTTCTGTCTTGAGATTGGCTTTGAAGAATGGATTATGTGACATGCTTTTCCAACATCATCCGGCATAACCATGGCCAACTGGCATTTGCAGGACTTTTTTTTTTGCCTCTGTTAAAAATAATTTTCTATCCTGGAGAAGACTATGAATGTAAATGAGCATTTTGTGCTGCACAGAGTCGCATGGGGGTGGAGGAGAATACTTGGGCGACATATGCAGTGCAGCTCAAAAGTGAAATACAGAAGCACAGTTAAATGGAAATGGAAGGTTAAAATTATATATGAGCTAGCGACTTTAGCAGTTATTGTGTTTGTGGAAATGTCACAATGAATGGCTGAATAAAAATAAAGTCTGAGCATCTGAGCCGCCTAACAGAAGCACACCATCCCCTTGCTGATTAGCCTCTGCTATTTAAATGATAATTTCACTTTAGTTACATTAAGCCAGTCCTGTTTGTGTTGAAGTGTCTCTTTTTTAAAAAGGTCTGCCCTTTGGAAATCTTTACTTTCACAGCAGAGTGAGCACCAGAGTTCAAGCTATTTACATAATACAAGGGTTCCAAAAGAGAAAAAGCTACTTTCACCCAATTGCTTTTCTACTGCCTCTCAACACCACAAAAATGGAGCCTCCATGGGCAAGGATGTGTCTGATGCACTCGGTCCCTCCAAGGCTGGAGTATGGGGATTTTGGCTACTTGCACAGGTGGAACTACAGAAGAGACAAAATGCATGTCCATGTTTCTGTTCTAAATAGAAGAACAGCTTGTCCAGCAACAGAATAAGGCACTTTAGACCTGACCTACAACATTGATTTTACACATCTAGAACAGAGGCATTCATGGGGAGTACAGGATCAAATATTGCTGAATGTTATGCCCATGAGGGACTAAAATTAGACCAAGCTATTCCATTTGTGAACTATAGCAAAAATTTTAAACCAGGCCCCTCCAACGATGAAATGCAAGTAAAGGAATCCACAAGGCCACCTAACCCCACCTTGGCTCAATGCTTTCCAAAACTTCCTTCTGACCTGCATGAAAACAAGAGAATTACATGCTTTGATATGCCCCAGTGACATATTTTCTTTCAAAAGCCAAAGGTATCCCACAAAAAAGAAACTAAATTCCAGGCTACCAGTGACTAAGTGAAGAATGATGCAACTTCTAGCATGAGGTGACAGACTGGCTAAATGGCAAAGGCTTGGAGCAATCCTCAAGCAGATGATGCATGTCGCATTCTGTATATGATAGGCACGTCCAAGATCTCTCCATATTTAGAACGGTAGCCTGCTCACAGAGGACAAAACCATAGTAAGACAACTACAAGTTTCAGGATGGAATTAATTGTGTGTGACGTATCTAGCAACAGCTGCCTACCTTTCAGGTACCCAAATATTTCTGTCTCACGAACAGAACAACAAGAAGTCTTGTGGCACCTTATAGACTAACAGATATTTTGGAGCATAATCTTTTGTGGGCAAAGATCTGCTTCATCAGATGCATGAGTGATGGGGGGAGGTGGTTTCAGAGGGGTATTTAAAGAATGGGGTCCCAGTGAAAGGGAGGGCCAGAGCTGACAAGGTCTATTCAGCAAGGTCGAAATGGTCCACATCAATAGTACGCATCAAAAGAGGAAAAAACAAGTCAGATCAGACAGGTGAACATGAGCCATTGTCAGAGTCCAATGGGGAGATTTTAACACCCAGGGCAGAGAAGCTGTTTTTGTAAGCTGCGAGCCACTCCCAGTCTTTGTTTAATCCTTGGCTAATGGAGTCAAATTTGCAAATAAATTGCAGCTCAGAGATTTCTCTCTCCATTTGATTTTTGAAATTTCTTTGTTTCAGGACTGCCACCCTTAAATCTGCTACTGAGTATCCAGAGAGACTGAAGTGTTCCCCCCCAGGCTTCTGTACATCACCGTTCCAGATGTCTGATTTTTGTCCATTTATTCTTTTATGTAGAGACTGTCCTGTTTGGCCAATGTAAATTGCAGTGCAATGTAAATTGTCGTTTGAGGAAAGCTTGAGGACAGCTGCATCTGCAAGAGCTTTACCAAGCTTTCCTCAAACTACGATACTCACCTAAGGAAGTGAGGAAACAGACTGACAGAGCCAGAAGGGTACCCAGAAGCCATCTGCTACAAGACAGGCCTCGCAAGGAAAACAAGAGAACACCACTGACCATCACATACAGCCCCCACCTAAGGCCTCTCCAAGGCATCATCAGTGATCTTCAACCCATCCTGAACAATGATCTTTCACTCTCACAGACCTTGGGAGGCAGGCCTGTCCTCACCTACAGACAGCCTGCCAACCTTAAACAAATCTTCCCCAGCCACTACAAATCACAAACCAGTGGCTCTAGCCTGGAACCACCCCCTGCAACAGTCCTTGCTGCCAACTCTGTTCGCATATCTACACCAGTGACATCATCACAGGACCTAACATCAACCATACCATCAGGGGCTCCTTTACCTGCACATCTACAAATACAATATATGCCATCATGTGCCAGTGATGCCTCACTGCAATTTACATTGGTCAAACTGGACAGTCTCTACATAAAAATATAAATGAACATAAACCAGACATCAGGAATGGTAATGTACAGAAGCCTGTGGGGGAACACTTCAATCTCCCTGGATACTCAGTAGCAGATTTAAGGGCGGCAGTCCTGAAACAAAGAAATTTCAAAAATCAAATGGAGAGAGAAATCTCCGGGCTGCAATTTATTTGCAAATTTGACTCCATTACCCAGGGATTAAACAGAGACTGAGAGTGGCTCGCAGCTTACAAAAACAGCTTCTCTGCCCTGGGTGTTAAGACCTCCCCATTAGATTCTAACAATGGCTCATATTCCCATGTCTGATCTGACTTGTTTTTTTCTCTTTTGATACGTACTATTGATAATGGACCATTTCCACCTTGCTGAATAGACCTTGTCAGCTCTGGGCCTCCCTTTTACTGGGGCTCCATTCTTTAAATACCCCTCTGAAACCACCACCACCCCACTCATGGATCTGATGAAGCGGGTCTATTCCCACAAAAGCTTATGCTCCAAAATATCTGTTAATCTATATGGTACCACAAAACTTCTTGTTGTTCTCAAAGCTACAGACTAACACGGCTACCTATCTGATACCTGTCTCACAAAGATTTTAACCTTGTTATCCCCACCCTTGCTCTGGCTTATTTGTACCTGGCCCTGCAGATTTCCAAGACCAGCATCTGATGAAGTGAGTCTGTGCTCACGAAAGCTCATGCTCAAAACTTTTCTGTTAGTCTATAAGGTGCCACAGGACCCTTCATTGCTGTTACAGATCCAGACTAACATGGCTACCTCTCCGATACAAAGATTTTGAGTTGCTTCAGTTCAACTCCAAGTCATCTATCTCCCCCAATCCCAAGATGCTTAAAAGCAGGATGCAGTCCTAATTTTTTTTAAATACAGGTATTTCATCCCACCAGCATGACCTCCCTCCAGTGTTCTCTGTAAGCTGTGTGCTTGTGTGGCTGCTTATGAGATATTCCAATGCCAACCAGATGATTAGCAGAATGCCCACTGCCAGGTTTTGTTTCTATTCATGGTGCACATTCACACATGCCTAGCTGCACATAAAAAAATTATTTGCATGCAGGTGGAAAAAACCCACCCATGGATGGAAAAAATTAGCAGGAATATATCCTCCCAACCTTGTGTATTTCTATTTAAAACAGTGTTCTCCATGGAGTGTGTCCTCCAATATACAGTGCATGGGAGGTCAATAGTGTGAGAATGCCACTCTTATACATTCGCACCCTATCACCTTACCATGTGAAAGTGCATGAGCACTCCAGGTCAGGACTGAACTACACGGACAGAATTGTGCAAAAGAGATTTGTACTGCACTTATTCAGAGAGATAGCAAAAGTCCCTACCTGTTTTGGTGGGTTTTGTGAAAATTTTTCACAGCATGAATTTCACCACTGTGCCTAGCCTGTATTATTTTACTTTTACTAAAAGGACAAAACATTAGATGATAAATTTTGCTATTTTCCAAAGTACACAAATACTATATATTACAGTTAATCAAAAGTGTGTGTTCTTGAGAAGAAAGAATATAAATGTTCATTCCATGAGGTTTTCAACTGAGGCCCTGCAAGTGCAAAGAGGGTAATTTAACAAAAATAGTAGTGATAGCTTTTAAATTATTCCCATACATACTGTATTTGTTTTTCTTTTCTATACCCAGGGAATTCCCACTGTGATAAGACAGCTTTTTGTAGGTAGGAAGTCTTCTCAACAGAAGCCAGGGAAGTTATAATATGTTCCCAGATCGTAAATTAAAATTGATTACAGCTCTATTACATATATCATATGAACTTCCATATGCCACAACTGTAGTAAGCTGCCTTCTTCCCCAATTAGAGACACTTAGATCTAAAACAGTCTGGTGGTCATGACCAGAGATTTGCAAACCCATGGATAGCCACACGCCATTTTTTCAGATACAATTGCCTAGGGCTTTATTTACTGGTAGTGCTTGGGCAGTCCAGGAGTGCAGTGCACTCAAGGCCAGTGGCCACAAACCAGTGCCTGGGGCTGGACAGCACTCGCTTGCCCTGCCACACTGCTTCTCATGTAGAAGCTGGGATTCTTCTGCCAGCACCAGTGTCCCCACCATGGCCCAACCCAGCCTAGACCACCTACACTTTGACAGCCAAGCCAGGGCCTGCTCCCAGATGCAGGAATTGGAGCAAGTGGGGATTCAATGCTCTAGCCCTCTGCCTCACTGTGATGCAACACAAACTGCAGTCAGGTGCTGTCACTTGCAAGCTCCTGGGTGTAGCATACATTGTGACAAACTTTTCCTCCCAGTCACCCCTCTGCATCACTCGAGCACACCCCTTACTTCCAGTGCTTTGAGGCACTGCCTTTTTCCTTGAACACCCCCTTTCTCCGGCCCCCCACATTCCCTCATCTCCACTCCCTCCACACCAACAAGATGGCTTGCTGTTGCAGCTGCAGGCACTGATAGAGGTAAAAGCCATCCATTGGATCAGGAGTCAGACTACAGTTTGATCCTGGTGGATGCATATCCATATTTTTATACCTGCAAAGGAATTTCAGCCATGGCCCCAACCAGAGAAGGAGGTGAAAGAAAGAGATATTACCATTCAAGAGGAGACCAGTGTTCTATTCTCTGACAGTTGCCAACATCAAATGGTTCAGAGGGAGTTTCATTAATCCCTAAATACTTAAGTCTCTAATAATCAGCCCTGATGGGAAGTTTCTTCCTAACATCAAACAGTTTGGGGTTGCATTAAACATGAGAGTTTATAGCACTTTCATTAGTTCAGCTAATTGAAGTGCAGATGGTCTCCTTTCCCATATAAACATCTAACCCTATAATGAATCATGCAAAACTCCTGATCTCAATATTTTGTGGCAATGAGTTCCACAGGGTAATAACATGTTAATTACACATTACTGCTTACCATTTTCCAGTTAGCTTTTCAGTTTTACGTAACTTTCCCTTGTTCTAATTGTATTATGCCCCTGTGAAATTTCTCCATCTTGATTGTTCTTAAATGGTTACGGTTGCAGCTCCCATGTTCTTAGCCTCTGTTCTCTGAAGCTCAGCAAGGGCAACATGGAAGGGATCATTTGATGACTGTAATGTTCATTCCATTTGAAGGACCTTGCATAGCCCACTGTTGGAATACATGATACTGGGCTAACTGGACTATTAGTCTGACCCAGAATGGCTGTTCCCATGGTCTTAATTTTGTCTCAGAAAATTCGGCTGCTTCATTGTTCTAAACTATTCATGAATGTATTAAGCACCCTCTACAATAAACTAATGTTAAATTTTCACCATATAACAAACTTGACTATTTATTCCTATTCTTTACTTTTTGCTTCAACCATTTTCTACTCTACGTAAGTACTCTTTCACCTCAAACATGTAACTTCATTATAATACTTGTGAGAAACTGACAAAAGCTTTCTTAAAAGTCTCTCTTAAAAGTCCCTTTATTTATTAATTTGATGATATAAAATATTCTAATAGAATGTGGAAGCACAATTTTCCTTTACAGAAACCTTCTTTCTATCACACATTATGTACCTTTCTTAAACTTATTTTTTCAATTTCTAGGATCAACTCCTATAACTTCTTCAGAAACAAATACAATGGCTGCCTTCCACCATCTTCAGTTTAGTTGTTTATAATGAGGTTCTTACCTAGTGGTTAGGAAGGTGAAAGACTATTGGACTGTATTCTCAGATTGATCAACAATGATTTTTCATCAAAAACAAGAGTACAAACAAGATGCCACAGTATTTTAGATAAATATAGCAGGTCATAAAATATTATCCACAATTTGTCCGAAGGTAAAAGGCACCAATGAAGGACCATATAATAGTTTAATACTCCTTGTAGTACATTAAGTACAGAAATGGTGGGGTGGATTTTCCTATTTAAATTACAAAAGTATTGCACATATTATTTTTGAAGACAACATTTAAGCACAGGAGCTGAGCAGTTAGGAAGACAGAAGAGCCAAACACTGTGGAGCATGGATTAATAACTAGAGGTAGCAGCTTCCGAATCACACATAGATGGCAACAGCTATAATTTGAAGCCAAATGACAAGAAGATTATGTAGCCAGCACTATAAAACCTTAAGTGCTGCTCTGGCTCAGCTGTCTTGGGAGCTCATCCAACAAGCAAGGTGGGCTGCCATTGCATTGCCACTGATCTGTGCCCACTATTAAACTAGCAGTGCAATGGGTGTACATTTCAGTAATTGCAGGGGCAGCTGCTACAGTCTTGATCTGCTAAGCAGAACATGATGGCATCCAGTTTACCAAAGTCATAACGTGAACATAATAATACAGAAATTTATTTTAACTGGCAGCCACTTGTTTCAGATGGACATTCACAGAAAGGTAGATTACTGCCTTGTTGGAGAGGAAGAGATCATGAAACTTCATTCCTGGTTGCAAAGCACATTCAGAGCTTTGGGATAGAAGATTATGGAGCATGGCCTAGTGTAAATTACCAGGATTTAAGGTAAAAGATACAGAACTCCTATGCTCTCCTCCCTTCACTACATTGCTAGATAAACTAATGCACAATTAAATTCAGAAAGCAATTCTCTATTTTCCCCAACTCCAAAAGAGGGACCTGGCCAGAAGGAGTACTGCACCTATGTAATCACAAATTACAACTGTGCTAGCCAGTATTCTAAATAGAGACACCTACCACTTAATTAGATCCTTTCTTAGAGGAAAAGTCATACCCCCACACACTTGCGCTTCTTTCTAATTGGTTTCAGACATCGGAGAAAACTACTCCCCAAGATATGAGCCAGCCAGACGTTTCAGGAAAAAAACCAGGTCAGGGCCAATAGGTTAATTTATTTGATTCTATATGACAGGTCAGCAGCTTGGTGTCTGCTGCCTATAGTTGGCAGGCTCCACAGAAAGTGAAAATGATCCTTAAGTGCTAGCCCAAATTCCCATCAAATGTACATTTCTCTTTACATGCTTGCACACCATCAGGCAAAGCAGCTGCAGCTGCCCGAAAGCAGCATCACTCCTGTAGCTAGCCAACCTTAGTTCTGTGAATTAAAGACCACAGGATCTCTCCCTATTGCTCATTTAAACCAATAATTCCCTCAGTATAAGTCCACTAGTACTTCTTTCATTTAGATTACAAAGCACCCATGACACACTAACAGTGGGGCCTGCGCTTAGCTTATAGTATATGATCTAGGTTAGATATTAAGAAGCCACGATAGTCTAGTTAACTGAGGCCTAGAAGGATCTCTGCCTATCTAACTTTCCTGTCAGCAGTAACGCAAGGGGCCTGCCTGGTAAATAGGCCATGGGGGGGGAAAGCTTGGGCAAATTAACTTTCCGTATATACGTTTAAGGTCAGGTTAGTAATGGTGTGTTATATCAGTCTGTGCCATCTAAAAGTACCCCTCAGACATCAAAATACGCCCAAACTTTTCCTCACTTATAGGAAATAACATAAGATCATCCAATAAATTCAGGTAAAGGGGCCCAGACAGGAGCTTCCCCTTGAGCTCTTTCTCAAAAACAACAGGATGAATAGAATAAGGCCATCAAAAAAACAGAGGTCTCAGCAGGTATTCAAGATTCGATTAGGTCGGACCCCAAGTTAGTCAACGTGAAAGATAAGGGTATAAAAATCCTTTGGGAGAAACAGAAGGGAGCGTAGAAGGACACTCAACACGATGCGTGTTAAACTGTACCAGACGGATCCACACCAGTGGGCCTATCACCCCAACTCTCTCTCTCTCTCTCTCTCTCTCTCTCTATTGTTTCCTACTCTTGCTATTTCCTAGAACTCTCTGCTAACTTCTTCCTTTCCCGAACCACTGCAATAACTCCTTTCTGACAGGTGGAAGCGAATTGGTCTCTGCTTCTAAAGAGCTCAAAAGGGGTCAGTGAGTATTGCATCCTGTTTACCTAGCACAGGTTTAAACCATAAGTGCAGTTAGTAAAACTATAGGTACTGCTTAGAGGTACTGTTAAGTAAGATCTTTTATTGTAATCTAAGTGCTAACCACGAGATTACATACATATACCTATATATATATATATAATGTAGTGTGTATTGGTTAAGTGATGCATACATACCATTGTGCTGTTAAACAACCATAAGTGCTGCTAAAATCATTGTCTGTGTACTTACTGTGAATCCCAAAAACTCGCCTCTGACTTCACCGTTAACTCGGGGAGGTGCAAACCTATAATCTTCAACCTTAAATCAGATTGGCGAGCCTTCCCCAATTTATATAGCCATATATCTTGCTAACTTTCACCCAGGTCAACAACAGGATCATCACTACTGAAAGGGATACACCAGCCCTAAATGTCTCTTGCAGACAGTTCACTGCTGAATTAAACACCAGGCACTGATATGAGACAACTTCAGCTCAAAGCAAATGCAAAGATTAGAAGTCCTAGGGACAATCAATCCCAAGAGCTCCACGGGCCATCATTCTGTTATGTGAACCGAGGTCTTCGCCTTGAACTGGCTCACAGCTTTTAGAACTACTGAAGCTGTTTTAAAAATTAGCTCATCATGTCTCCTACCTTCCTCCCACTGACACCCTTCCTACATTACTTGTCTTATACTCTGAATGCTTTGAGCAAAGACCTGCCTTCTTAGGTGCTCCTTTAGAATCTAGATCAATGGGGCCAAAATTCTTGCTGGAACCTCTGGATATGTAACAACACTTCATTTGATGTAAATATACAGGCTTCTCTCTTACCTTTCTATTCACAGTTTCTCTCTCATCCCCATTTGACTACACAAACAGTCTACAATATTTTCTCCTATGAAGAAAGATGAGCATTGCTGCTGCTAAGTAAGCCAGGCATGAGAATCAAAAGAAGGGAAAGAATCCTGAGCTGCGTCTACACGTGCACACTACTTCGAAGTAGCGGCACCAACTTCGAAATAGCACCCGTCGCGTCTACACGCGTCAGGCGCTATTTCGAAGTTAACTTCGACGTTAGGCGGTGAGACGTCGAAGTCGCTAACCTCATGAGGAGATAGGAATAGCGCCCTACTTCAATGTTCAACGTCGAAGTAGGGACCGTGTAGACGATCCGCGTCCCGCAACGTCGAAATTGCTGGGTCCTCCATGGCGGCCATCAGCTGGGGGGTTGAGAGATGCTCTCTCTCCAGCCCCTGCGGGGCTCTATGGTCACCGTGGGCAGCAGCCCTTAGCCCAGGGCTTCTGGCTGCTTCTGCGGCAGCTGGGGATCTATGCTGCAGGCACAGGGTCTGCAACCAGTTGTCAGCTCTGTGGATCTTGTGTTGTTTAGTGCAACTGTGTCTGGGAGGGGCCCTTTAAGGGAGCGGCTGGCTGTTGAGTCCGCCCTGTGACCCTGTCTGCAGCTGTGCCTGGCATCCCTATTTCGATGTGTGCTACTTTGACGTGTAGACGTTCCCTCGCTGCGCCTATTTCGATGTTGGGCTGAGCAACGTCGAAGTTGAACATCGACGTTGCCGGCCCTGGAGGACGTGTAGACGTTATTCATCGAAATAGACTATTTCGATGTCGCAACATCGAAATAAGCTATTTCGATGTTGGCTGCACGTGTAGACGTAGCCCTGGAGAGCAATGCAAAACAGTCAATTGTCCTCTGATTTTTGGGCCAAGCTGGCAGACTTCTCTCATCAGACAGCAAAGCACGCGAAAGGTGGAACCACCAATAAACTACATGGCAGTGCTGATAGCTGTGGGTCAACGGCAGCTCTGAAACCTAGTTATCTCTAGAGAAATCTGTATAAGCCTAAACTGTCCCCACTTCATTGCTTCAGTCAGTCCTCCATTGTCATAATCCTCCACAGCTTTAAGAGATTTTCGTTCTACTGCACAGAAATGGACCTGGAGGATTATCCTACCTGTAGTACTCAGATTCAGAAATCAATGCCATCAGTTTAAAAATAAAACAGAACACTACTGCCTGCTTTTTTTCCCTCTCTGCTCCAGTTCTCCCCAGTGAGGGATTTCTGGAGTGATCAGACCATAGATCTCCTGTCACTTCTCGTTAGCAGACATGCCCCTCCCAAACTGAGTGCAGGAATATGAACAGTCTTCCGGGACTCTTTCCAAACACTGTCATCTCTAAGATTTGAGAACAGTCATGAAATCACTTCAGAACTAACCCAGCCAGCAGCAATGGACTGGGAAACTTTAGTAGTCAATTTATCAAGGGATGGACAGTAAACACTCAACATGCATGATTTCAGCACAACTCAAAATCCCGCTCTCCCCGGCCCTGGCTCAATACCACCACCCCCCTGGCCCACACAGCACCTGTTCAAACACCACCACCCCCCATGACATTCACCATCTGCACACTGCTCCGGCTCACCCCCAGCCCCCGCTGGCTCTGGCTCAACCACTTGGCTCTGGTTCTCACCACCAGAGTGTGGCTCTGGCTCAACCCCCTTCCCCAGTTCAAACCCCTGCACATAGAATCATAGAAGAGTAGGTCTGGAAGGGACCTCGAGAGGCCATCGAGTCCAGCCCCCTGCCCTCATGGCAGGACCAAGCACTTTCTAGACCATCCCCGAAAGCCATCTATCTAACCACTTCTTAAATATCTCCGGTGATGGAGATTCTACCACCTCCCTTGGCAATTCGTTCCAGTGTTTGATCACCCTGACAGTTAGGAACTTTTTCCTAATGTCCAACCTGAACCTCCCCTGCTGCAATTTAAGTCCATTGCCTCTTGTTCTATCCTCAGAGGCAAGGAAGAACAAGTTCCCTCCCTCTGCCTTATGACACCCTTTTAGATACCTGAAAACTGCTATCACGTCGCCCCTCAATCTTCTCTTTTCCAAACTAAACAAGCCCAATTCTTTCAGCCTCTCTTCATAGGTCATGTTCTCTAGACCTTTGATCATTCTCGTTGCTCTCCTCTGGACCCTCTCCAATTTCTCCACATCCTTCCTGAACTGCGGTGCCCAGAACTGGACACAATACTCCAGCTGAGGATTAACCAGCGCAGAGTAGAGCAGGAGAATGACTTCTCGTGTCTTGTTCACGACACACCTGTTAATGCATCGTAGAATCATGTTTGCTTTTTTTGCAACAGCATCACACTGTTGACTCATATTTAGCTTGTGGTCCACTAGAACCCCTAGATCCCTTTCTGCTGTACTCATTCCTAGGCAGTCCTTTCCCATTCTGTATGTGTGACACTGATTGTTCCTTCCTAAGTGGAGCACTTTGCATTTGTCCTTATTAAACTTAATCCGGTTTACCTCAGACCATTTCTCCAATTTATCCAGATCCTTTTGAATTATGACCCTATCATTCAAAGAAGTTGCAACCCCTCCCAGCTTGGTATCATCTGCAAACTTAATAAGTGTACTTTCTATGTCAATATCTAAATCGTTAATGAAGATATTGAACAGAACCAGTCCTAAAACAGAGCCCTGCAGAACCCCACTAGTTATACTTTTCCAGCCGGATTGAAAACCATTAATAACTACTCTCTCGGTACGGTTATCAAGCCAGTTGTTCACCCACCTTATAGTAGCCCCATCTAAGTTGTATTTGTGTAGTTTATTGATAAGTATATTATGTGAGACCATGTCAAATGCTTTACTGAAGTCTGGGTATACCACATCCACCGATTCTCCCTTATCCACAAGGCTCGTTATTCTATCAAAGAAAGCTATTAGATTGGTCTCACATGATCTGTTTTTAACAAAACTATGCTGGCTGTTCGCTATCACCTTACCACCTTCCAATTGCTTACAGATGATTTCTTTAATTACCTGCTCCATTATCTTTCCTGGCACAGAAGTTAAGCTGACTGGCCTGTAGTTTCCTGGGTTATTCTTGTTGCCCTTTTTATAAATGGGTACTATATTTGCCCTTTTCCAGTCTTCTGGAATCAATCCCATCTCCCACAATTTTCCAAAAATGATTGCTAAAGGCTCAGATACCTCTTCTATCAGCTCCTTGAGGATTCTAGGATGCATTTCATCAGGCCCTGGTGATTTGCAGACATCTAATTTTTCTAAGTAAATTTTAATTTGTTCTTTTCATATTTCAACTTCTAAACCTACCCCTTTTTCACTAGCATTCTCTATGTCAGGCATTCCTTCAGATTTCTCAGTGAAGACCAAAACAAAGAAATCATTAAACATCGCTGCCATTTCCAAATTCCCTGTTACTGTTTCTCCCTCATCACTGACCAATGGCCCTACCCTCTCCTTGGTCTTCCTCTTGTTACCAATGTATTTGTAAAAAGCCTTCTTGTTTCCCTTTATGCTTGTAGCTAGTTTGATCTCATTTTGTGCCTTAGCCTTTCTCATCTTGCTCCTGCATGCTCGTGTTGTTTGCCTATATTCGTCCTTTATAATTTGTCCTAGTTTCCATTTCTTATACGACTCCTTTTTTAGTTTGAGATCATGCAAGATCTCCTGGTTAAGCCAAGGCAGTCTTTTGCCATGTTTTCTATCTTTCCTACGCAGCGGGATAGCTTGCTTTTGGGCCCTTAATAATGTCCCTTTGAAAAACTGCCAACTCTCCTCAGACGTTTTTCCCCTCAGTTTAGCCTCCCATGGGACCTTACCTACCAGCTGTCCGAGTTTACCAAAATCTGCCTTCCTGAAATCCATTATCTCTATTGTACTGTTTTCCCCTATACCCTTCCTTAGAACTGTGAACTCTATGAGTTCATGATCACTTTCACCCAAGCATCCTTCCACTTTCAAATTCTCAATAATTTCCTCCCTATTTGTTAAAATTAAATCTAGAACAGCTTCCCCCCGGTAGCTTTTTCAACCTTTTGGAATAAAAACTTGTCTGCAATGCAATCCAAGAATTTATTGGACAGTCTGTCTCCTGCTGTATTAGTTTCCCAACATATACCTGGATAGTTGAAGTCCCCCATCACCACCAAATTCTGGGCCCTGGATGATTTTATTAGCTGTTTAAAGCAAGCCTCATCCACCTCGCTAGGGGGCCTGTAGTAGACTCCTAGTAGGACCTCATTCTTGTTTTTTCCTCCTCTGAGTCTAACCCAGAGACTTTCAAACTGTCCATCTCCTACGTCCATCTCCACCTCTGTCCAAGTGTGTACATTTTTAATATACAAGGCAACACCTCCTCCCTTCTTTCCCTGTCTGTCCTTCCTAAGCAGGCTGTACCCTTCAATACCAACATTCCAATCGTGAGTATTATCCCACCAAGGTTCTGTGATGCCAACGATATCATAGTTGTATTCATTTATTAGTACTTCCAACTCTTCTTGTTTATTTCCCATACTTCTTGCATTTGCATATAGGCATCTCAGACATTGATTTGGTCTTGCCTCCCAGTTTTGCCCTTGCCGTCTTTTTACTCTCCCAGCGTAGCCCATACTCCCTCCCATTTCAAGTTCATCTCCCAGGTATCCATGCTCTCCACTTACCTGCAGACTTTGTTCCCCTGCCCCCGTCGAACCTAGTTTAAAGCCCTCCTCACTAGGTTAGCCAGCCTGTTTCCGAATATGGTCTTCCCCTTCCTCGAAAGGTGAACGCCATCTCTACCTAGCAGTCCTTCCCGGAAAAGGATCCCATGGTCAAAGAAACCAAGCCTTTCTGGTGACACCATCTACACAACCAAGCATTCACCTCTAGGATACACCTGTCTCTGCCTGGGCCCCTACCTCTGACAGGCAGGATTGAAGAGAATACCACCTGCACCCCAAACTCCCTGACCTGTGCCCCCAGAGGCCTGAAGTCACTCTTGACCGGCTCAGCCTCACACCTCGCAGTATCATTAGTGCCCACATGGATGAGAAACATGGGATAGTTGTCAGAGAGTTGGATAATCCTCAACAATGCCTGCGTAACGTCTCGGATACGGGCCCCCGGCAGGCAGCACACCTCCCGAGAGGAAATGTCAGGGCAACAGATGGGCGCCTCCGTCCCCCTCAGAAGAGAGTCTCCAACCACCACTACTCTACGTTTCCTTCTTGCAGGGGTGGCAGTAGACTTCCCAGCCTTGGTGGTACGAGGCTTCTCCTCTTCTGTATGGGGTAATTCTTGGTCTCCTGTATCAAGTACAGCATAACGGTTTTCCAGTACCACAGTGGGAGGGTTCTGAGCAGGGGTGGGACACTGCCTGCTGCGAAAAGTAACCAGCTGCCAGTCTCCACCCTGGTTCACCTCCTCCAGTGGTTTATCAGCCGTCCTGTGCACTGGGACAGCCACCTCCGCAGTCCACCTGAATACTATCCAGGAACTGCTCATGGAACCTGATACTCCTCAACCTGGCCACCTCCTCCTGTAGCTCCCCCACCTGCCGCCTGAGAGATTCCACCAGCAGGCACCTTCCACACTGAATATTCCCCTCAGCCTGGGTATCAGTAAGTGGGAACGGCAAGCCACAGTCCTTGCAGAACCACACCAGGATCTCGGTAGAAACATCCATGGTCAGGCAGTCTGTCTGGCTACAGGCACAAGTGGAGGAGACAGCAGTAGTGCCGGCACAGGTGTTGCGGGTCTTCCTAACCATTATGGTCCTCTCTGTCACACTCCCTCTTAAACTCCCCTGTCTGCAGCTCCCTCTCCGCTTCGCTCCCCTGGTCGCTCCTGCCTCTGGCTTTTAAGCCTGCTGGCCTCTCTCAGGCCCTCCCCCTATGAGTCACACAGGGGAAGGCTGATCAAGGGCGCAAAAGGTCAGGCAGGCAGTCCCAGCTGCCACTGAAACTGAAACTCCCCCCACCTGGAATCAAAATAGCAGTTCAAATGCCAGCAGTTAAAGCACATGGTCACTCACCCAGAGATCAGCACTCTCACCTGGTAGCTTCTTCAGCGGCAGCCTCACTTGCTCTCCTCCCTCTTAAACTCCCCTGTCATGGCCCTGGTTCAAACCCTCCCAGCTCTGTTCAAACCCCCTGCACCCCAGCTCACCAATCCTGCATGTGGCTCTAGCTCAACCCCCCCAGCCCTGGTTCAGCTGCCCCCTCTCCCTCTGCACATGGCTGCAATTCAACTCAACCCCCACGCTCCTCCCACAACCCCAACCCACTGCCAGGCTTAACCCGCCCCCCCACTCCCCGGGCTTACCTTTCAAAATGAGCTCCAGGTGTTCCTGCTGCTTTTGTAAATCGAGGCACTACTATACCTCCTTTTTTAAAAGCAAGTCGTCTAAAGAATATCACCCTTACCCTGGTGCTAACCTAGTGCAACCAGCATTCTGTGATGGCAGAGGACTAAGCTATGAGTAGTTTACTAGTAGCTGAAGACTGAACTGAGACAAGAAGAGGCAGGTACAAGAATGAGCGGCCAGATGGTCTGCAAATTTATTTAGATTAGAACAGTGGTTTTCAACCTTTTTCAATTTGCAGACCCAAAAAAATTTAGAATGGACGTTCAGAACCCTTTGGAAATCTTAGTCTAAGGATGCAGACCACAGCTTGAAAACCACTGTTCTCTAACAACCACCTTTCATGGACTCTTAAAAGCAGACTCACAAGGATCCGCAGACTACAGGTTGAAAACCACTGGATTAGAAGATTTACGTCTGCATATCTGTCAGAGCCTTATAAATCAAAGAACAACAGGAAGGAAAGAACGGTGGGATGATGAGATTTAAAACAACTTCCCTCTTAAGGATGATTCTGCAGACTTTAACAGTAAAGGAACAGGAGAGAACTAGACTTCAAGTAAGTCTGAGAAGAAAGAAAGGACAGAATCAGACCAAAATGGTTGCTGAGATAGGTGAGAAGCTCAGGTATGTACTGCATTCTGTCAATGGAGAAAATCTATGAAAATCTCTGATCACATTCAGAATAGCTGCAACAACAGGAACTCTACTAGACACACAGGCCGCGTCTACACGTGCACGCTACTTCGAAGTAGCGGCGCCAACTTCGAAATAGTGCCCATCACAGCTACACATGTTGGGCGCTATTTCGAAGTTGAAATCGACGTTAGGCAGCGATATGTCGAAGTCGCTAACCCCATGAGGGGATGGGAATAGCGCCCGACTTCGAAGTTGAACATCGAAGTAGGGCACATGTAGACGATCCGCGTCCCGCAACATCGAAATAGCGGGGTCCGCCATGGTGGCCAACAGCTGAGGGGTTGAGAGACGCTCTCTCTCCAGCCCCGGCGGGGCTCTATGGTCACCGTGTGCAGCAGCCCTTAGCCCAGGGCTTCTGGTTGCTGCTGCGGCAGCTGGGGATCCGTGCTGCATGCACAGGGTCTGCAACCAGTTGTCGGCTCTGTGTATCTTGTGTTGTTTAGTGCAACTGTGTCTGGGAGGGGCCCTTTAAGGGAGCGGCTTGCTGTTGAGTCCGCCCTGTGACCCTGTCTGCAGCTGTTCCTGGCACCCTTTTTCGGTGTGTGCTACTTTGGCATGCAAACATTCCCTCGCAGCGCCTATTTCGATGTGGTGCTGCCCAGCGTCGAAGTTGAACATCGATGTTGCCAGCCCTGGAGGACGTGTAGACGTTATTCATCAAAATAGACTATTTCGATGTCGCTACATCGAAATAAGCTATTTCGATGTAGCGTGCACGTGTAGACGTAGCCACAGAGAGAAAGTGACCACATTGGTGGTGTTTTAGAATAAATTTTAAAACATTTAATTTTAACAAGCCAACAACTTTAATTAGACTCGTGCTCGACCTTTTTGTTTGTAAAGGAGTCAGAACGCACCATAGTGGAATGAAATCAATGTTTTTTCTGATACAGCAAGAGAAAGCATGCCATCTAGTGGACTGTAAAAGATAAGAATATCATGTGATAATTCATGATCTGGATAAGGAGGGTTGCAGCTCCTAAAGCCATCATATTGATAAACTGCTGAAGTTAAGCTTTCATCACACAGGCTATTAGAATACTTACTTGGTGTTGTTTAGGTCTATAACTCGATTAATTTTTTTGTTTTTTGTAAAGTAAAGCGAAATGTATGTGCTTTATTTAAATTTTTGCTCTGGGGTGGAGCTGGGGATGAGGGTTCACTGTGTCCTGCAGCAGGAGTCAGCAACCTGCAACTCTTTAAAGAGACATTTGCAGCTCTGGACACTGCCGCCACCGACTCCTCTTGTGGGTCCCTGCCCTGCTGCTGAAATAATGGAACTAAATTTAACTGGTTTTATGGCCAGCAGGGCAGTGGGGGGATCTGTCCATCAAGCCCATTAAATTTAGTTCCATTATTTTACCGGTGACAGGGCAGGGAGCAGCTCACACTGCAGGTGGAGGAGCTCATCAGCTGAGGTGGATTAATCCTGGGGATGGGGGTGCAGGTTTGGGAATGAGAGTGATTAAGAGGGGGGGGCAGGTTTGAGAAATGAGGGGGCAAAGCTTAGGGTAGGAGGGGCAGATTTTGCCTTCATTTGCTCTTCAAGCCAGGGGTGAAAGTAACAAACTCTAACTGACACAAATCATTGTGTGTGCACTGTTCTTAAAATAGGGGTTACAAAAAGTATGGTTTGACTTTGTTTATTATGGACCTGCTCGTATCCACGTGCATTGCAGCTCCTGAAGTACTGATTTTGTAAATGAATTTGGAAAAAATGGCTCTTCTTGCTACTTTGATTGCACACCACTGTCCTGGGGAAAGAGGACCACCCCTCTTGCAGCAGCAGATTGGGACCAGGTGAGAAGGGCCTCTCCATGCCCCCTGCAGCTCCAGTGCACACAAAAGTGGGGAGAGGTGCATGTTCCCTGGCTGGGTCTGGTCCAGGTTCATCTACCTCATGATCCCCAGCCAAAGTGAGGAATGCAGCAACTGGGCACTTCCCCCGGCTCCCTGACAAAGGAGAACAGCCATATGAATTGGGGAGGTGGGAGCCGCAGCTTCCACCTCCCTAAAGGGTGCCAGTCTTCTGCTATCTCTAAAGTTTAGCTAAGGGAAAAATCATGGGTTTCAAAAAAGATGGAACTAATTCCAATCACCTGGTTGAAATGGCAACAATTCAGAACTTATGATCATGGACATGACCAAGTAAAGCAAACTTTGAGTGAGGTACATAGTTTCTGCATTTCTTATATTTCATTTCCACAAAAATGGCAGCACTCAAAGACAACCCCCATATCTTCCATAAAACTTTCAAAAAAGAAAAGCCAAACATACTTCTCTATGCTTAACATGCCAAGAAGATGCCCTCTACCTTCCAAATATTAGATCAAATTACACATTAAATGCCCTGCTCAGCAAGGAACTAGACAGCACCAGGCAATCAGTGACCAGAAGCTTCTGTGAGCAGATGCAGAATGGAAGCCCTGGAGAACAGCTGGAGGAAATGAGAAACCATCCTCCCCGCTGAAAGCCAGAGGCTGTGAGCTCTTCCCCCTGCATTCCATGTACCAGTGGAGGAGCTAATAAAAAGAGATACAAGCACATAAAGCATACTCTTTCTTCTAGTTTACCTAGTTAGTGGACAGACAGTACATTGCACTGACTTTTTGGGATAACCATCCAACTGTTCCCATTCTCTCCTACTCACTGTGTAGCAATTAACTCTCCTCAAGCTTTCACAAGAGGTACACTCCAGGTATGACTGGAACAATGATCTCTTTTTATACTTATTCTTGTATTCCTGGCTGAAAGGGAACATAATTCATGCTGAAAGAGGCCTGGGTAGAAAGCTCACCCCAATTCCACTTTGAGCAATCACAGATAAAAGGTGATTTTCTTGAGAACAATTTGTTCTTCATACAAAGAAACACCCTTAATAGTGCTAAACAATGTGGCACAATCAAAAATCACACTAACACTATGCATCGAATATTTTGATTTCAAATTAGGAGGTTATCAGACTTCAGTGGGAAGAGTCACTTGGTTCCCCTTCCTTCCCTCTGTGAAATCACCTCATTAAACCTTTAGCTTGACATAAGTAAAAGCTTCCATACCACTGTCTAGCAGAGACAAAGTTTGGTGGGATGAACTCAGTATTTCACTCTCATGCCATGGGTGAGATGATGCAAGTCTGAACATATGAATCCTGAGCAGAGGCAGAAGACTCAGCAGTGCTAACTACCTATGTGCTCATAACACACACTGAACAGCACAAAGAATTATAAGAAAACTAAGGGGACATTCCTTGTGCAAGACAATCCTCTTTTACTTAATAGTAACAGAGAGATAGCAGTGTTAGTCTATATTCTATAAAAACAAAAAAGCAGTCCAGTAGCACTTTAAAAACTAACAAAATAATTTATTAAATGATGAGCTTTCATGGGACAGAAGTGGGTCTGTCCCACAAAAGCCCATCATCTAATAAATTATTGTGTTAGTCTTTAAAGTGCTACTGGACTGCTTTTTTTCCCCTTTTACTTAAAGTAGCAACATACCAAAATAGAATCCCAAGTCCAATAAGGTCGGCCCAAATTACACCATCATTTTGCACGTACATCATCTACTGCTTTTATTAGTCATGCAGCTGCAATTGATGGGATAAGGACAGGGGCCCAGGTGTGGAAGTGTAGATCTGCGTCAAAAGTTGTTGGACAAACCTATTTCTGGTATAAAGCATAGCTCTCAACACCAGAATGCACAAAAGAAAGCAGTTCTTTGTGACAAAACACCTCAATTCCTACCAATATCAATGGGAAGAAGAGGCAGCATACCCCACTTTTTGGTTATATCACAATGCAAATTAGAAAAGCCAGAACTATGACCTAGTTCAATCCCAAAAGATGTCAATTTCCATATCTGCAGTGCAGCACATCAGATCGCTTTTAGTATTGTTACTATAAATTTCACTGTCCCTACAGAACATTCTGTGTGTCAAAAGTGAGACTTTTACCATTATAAAACAGAGGAAACATGAGGAAGAACTGTTAAGTTACTACTTTGGAAAACATGTCAGGTCAGTCTAATGCAACACTCCTGAGATTTCATTATATGAATTATATTTACAATACCGCATCACAGGCTCATATAAATACCATGCCATGAAAGTCTCTAAACATAATATGGTCACACAAACTCAGTTCCTTTTACCTATAATTGTAGTGTTATACAAAAAGTTTAGAGATCTAAGAGCAGAACCAGCCCCTAACCCATGTCAGTCTCATACAGTTTGAGTCGGGCTGCTAGTCACCAGTTCACAAATTAATCCCAACACAAAGTGAGACTGTTTGTATTGAACAAGGCATGATTACATATACTTTATAGCAGTGAGAGAAAGGAGTACCAACAGACAAATTTACACAAAGGGAGACAGATAAGGTGGACAGCCTGACAAGCTTCAGCAAGCAAGATTACTATGAGGTAAAGCAAGTGGAACAGACAGTTTAACTCCTTTAGCACCTACCTGATATTTAAGCCAGTGGTCTGGTGTAGTTTTTCCCAGCTTTTCAACTTTCCCAGAAGTTTCTAGTGAGGAAGCCAAAAGAAATCATTAAAGAAACCCAAATCACCATTCTTACATCTTATGACTACCTACATTACTTCTGATTACTTTTTCATTCCTTCCAACTTAGTTTTTTCCATTTTTTTTCCTGTGGACTTTATCATCTATGTATGGCTCAGCACTGATGAAGCATCATTCAGTGTCCCCAAGAGAATATTAACAGCAACATTAAATTTTCCCAACCACCACCGTTACGTGACACAATACACCATTTCTATACCATCCATTTCCTATCCCTGTGAATTAACCCCCACTGTACTAGATTCTCTTACTGCAGAGACCAAAGAAGTTACAGCCAAATTCAAAGCATGTCAATTGTATACCAGCTGCTGTGCCCACATTTCCTCCATCACACAAGGGATATGCATCACAATTCTCAATGCTTTCAATCCCAGTACCAAATTGGATTGCCCAAGTCAGAGCTAACCCTAATAACAGCTCTTAACCACAATTATTTTAATGACCAGGTAATCAACTTGAAAAATCACTTCACCATAGACCAAGGTGAAAGGGGTGCTTCTAGTGACACCAATACAAAGAAATCAACTGTACTGATACAAGACTGTATGTGGTTTCTTCTACCAGGAGCAGTGATCTGAGGGTATGCTACAGAATCCCATTATTTGTCTATCATATACCAGCAGTTCTGGGAAGCACTTAGGAGCCAAAAGTGTATTCATAGGTGGGGTAAGGCAAAAAGGAAGATGTCACAGTGAAGATGAGCTGTTCCTTTGAGGACTATTTAGGATGAACAATGGATAGAGTCTTTTTTTCTCATTATGAACATTCCTCTTGTATAGTAACAGAGAGGAAGCCATGCTAGTCTATACACTATTCAAAACAAAAAGCAGTCACGTAGCACTTTAAAGACTAGCAAAATAGTTTATTAGGTGAGCTTTCGTGGGACAGACCCACTTCTTCAGACCATAGCCAGACCAGAACAGACTCAATATTTAAGACACAGAGAACAAACTTTCTGAGTCACTATAGGGGCTCGTCTGCATACTTGACTCAATCTAATTCTTGATCTTCCCCCCCACCCCTCCACACTCTGATTTGCTCACCTTGATTATCTTTTTCTGATTTGTCCTTCTTGCTTACTGTTTTTGGTTCTCTGTGTCTTAAATATTGAGTCTGTTCTGGTCTGGCTATGGTCTGAAGAAGTGGGTCTGTCCCATGAAAGCTCACCTAATAAACTATTTTGCTAGTCTTTAAAGTGCTACTTGACTGCTTTTTGTTTTGATTCCTCTTGTATGGTATTGTACATCTTAGATTACATCGTGGGTTGGACCAGTATGGATCATGAATGACAGCAATCACTATCTATATCCTCACTATGTCAAGAGGAATGAAAGATCCATTAAATCCCACACAAGCAAGAGCAGCAGACCCAATTCTACTTATATAGCAAGTGTTCTTGACTCCTCACCTCATTCTCCAATTCAAGGGTCACTAGATCTGCCTGAACCTTCTCATACCGCTCCAGTTTCCTCTGGAGACCTTCCACCTCCTCTCTGAGTAGCCCATTGTTCTCCTTCATTTCCCTGAGAAAAAGAGAAACGGCAAAGTTATTAAAAAGCCACCAAAACAAATCAATTATTTTGTGCAAACTCCTGTATTCACACACAATTACAGGGAAGCATAAGGACTGAAAAAGCCATTATGACTCTGAGCCAAAGTGGTAACCTTCTATAACCTTTGCTACACAGTGACTGTTACTCAGGAGGCAGCGTTCACTGGGCTGAGTTTTTCCACTCCAAAATGTCCTGAGTTATGTCCAAACATATTAAAATTTCATACCTGCTTTACCAATTGTACTAAAACAGAATTTAAAGTAATGCAATGGAGTTGACATTATGATCCAGAGTCAATATACATGGAGGTCTAGAACTTATTAGAGAAACAGGCAAGAGGTAGTACTCTTGTCCATTTACAGATGGTAAGTTTTCTTCAAGCCTCAGTTTATTTTAATATAGGTTATATGGGGGTACATTAGTAAGCTGAACTGTGTCAAAAGTAAGACCACCAATCTTTCAACATGCTTGTGTTTCCACTCTGTTACGATATATTTGACATTCCCAGGCATGGAGGTGATTGCGTGGAAGCACTTGGAGAGTTTCCACATTAAACAGTCATTGCATGGTGGCAGTCCTCATATATCAAGAACAAAGTCAAAGGAGCCTGTTTAGACACCAGAATTCTAAGTTGTGGTCAAGGAAAACTGGCAGGATCAGATACCCATGTACTTCAGATTTTTTGTTTGTTTGTTTGTTTTTTTTACACAGAAATTGAAATTAAACTCTCTCCCAATTACTGCATACGAAAGTCACACCAAGTTACCTCATAATACAGAGCCACTGATTTTCATAATTCATTAATACTTTGGAAACCTATGGAAAAGTTGACAGGATCCCAGGGCTGCCGTTTGGGGCTGTGGGAATACTGCGTTCCCCCCAACTCTCCAGCCTGAGCTGTCGCTCTTAATGTTTTGTTAGGGAAAGCAGCAAATCCCTCCAAACCTTGCTATCGCTCAGCACAACAGCATGTGGAGTAGGGATGTTAAATCCCCTTTAATTGGCTAACCAGTTAAATGCTATGTTTAACCAGTTAACCGATTAAACCAGTGGAGTGGAGGGAAAAGCTATGGAGGCCACTCTAGTCCATGTTGGCTGGAGCTCCCCCACTATCCCCTCCCATGCTGTGGACATAGGGCTGCTCTGGCTGGGCTGGACCTCCACCGCTTGCAGCAGTTCAGGGACCAGATAAGTTTGCAAATGTATTAATTGGCTCATCACTTTGTCAATGGAAAGTGGATATGCACCAACCATTTGGAAACCTGTGCAAGCACCATTACCAAACACTTCAGGCAAACTCACTGGTAAAAGATAAACAGTTCAACAAGTTTATTAAATACAAAAGATTGAGTTTAAGTGACAATCAAAAAGTCAGAATTAGTGACTAAAAAAAATAAATAAAATATAAGCATGTAACCTAACGCCTCAATCCTAATAGACAGGGCAACAACTACACTTATTCTCACCCCACTGGATATTGCAATTCATAGTATACACATTTAACCCTTTAAATCTGGGCCAGTCACTTCTGCTGGAGTCTTCAGTTTTCTCCTCAGCATCCTTGTTGCTTGCAGCATAGATGGAGGCAGTAGAAGAGCCAAGCATAGACCAGCTGTGATCCACTTTATACCTCCAGTCCCACGTGGTTAATAAATACAAGTTCAGGCAATCTGGTGAACATTGTTGAGTACACAGGCAATTCCCTTGGTGTAGCCTCATACAGATAAGTCACTGAATTCTAGCTCCCTTGCTGAACAATGGCTGTTGATGATTATTTTGACTCCTGCCTGCGTGTTGGTTACTCTCCTTATTCTTGTCTCTGGGGAGCTAATATGCACCTGATTCCTCAACTTCCAGCATGTTTTAGTGACCAACCATACAACACAATCTCATACCTTCACCTGCACTTAACATATACATATGGGTTTCAGCAATTCATAATCTTGCTCTGATACCTCACACGGTATGCTTTATATGCAATATCACAATTATATACAAATGAGGGATATGGAGGTTACACGGCTCCTGCTCAAACTCTAGAATGCCACAAACAGATTCTAAAGAAGAGGCATCACCAGAGCAGCTTATAAACTCCAGCAGCCAGTTTTTCAGCATGATACACTGGCATACGAACCCTTCAAAACATGAGTGGCAAAGCAGCATGTTTGGTCACAAAGTAAGAATGTAAAATCTTTGTCAAGATATTACAGGGATAGACGTGAGAAAGGTTGTGAGACAGGAGAGAGAGAGCCCATCAAAAATCCTAAAAAGAAAGAATTTACTATCAGCAAATGTTTGGTATCAGATCCCTCCCCAGTCTCCTCTTTGCTACACAAAAAGCCAGAATTAGTTACCAAAAAAATAAAATAAGCATATAATCTAACATGCATACAACCTTGCTTGGATCCAAGCTAGAAGGTAAATATGTCTCACCTTCCAAAATGGCCAATCTTCATTTCATTGCCTTTTCACTCCACATGAAAGATTAACCAGAATCCTCCAAATCACAATTACTAGTAACCATTAAAACACTGGCCCAACCTCATATACAGTAGATACAGAAAGCCTTTACACTTCCTTCCATAGCCTCCCACCTGGAAATTTCCATTCTGTACAATACACTGCACTGAAGATCACCAAAATGACAGCAATGGGGGATGGACCACAGCAAAAGATAACCTGTCTTGATGTCGGCTCTGTATTGAAAACACATCTCTCCTTCTCACCTGAGGTAGGCATTATCCTCTCTGAGCTGCAGAAGCTCACGTTCCATCTTTGGGAGTCGGGCCAGTTCTGCTTTCATGTTCTTCACAATTGAAGCATCTTGCTCCTGCAGGGAGAGTTTCTGTTCCAGATCCTGGAAGGCAGTTGATGACATTAGAACAAGACAATTGAAAGCTCAGTGCTCTCTCTCCACCAGACTGCTAAACCTGTCCAAACTCTTCTACCTAATGCTCTGTCCTTATATTAACTCAAACGTATATCAGAAATGGGTTCTGTTCGCATTTAAAACAGGGAAGGAGAATCGTTTTTTGGGTCAGGGCTCACTGACTCAGAAGAATCAGATGGGAGCCACTGACCTGTCCTCCCCTCCCTACAACACACACACCCAATAAGGTGTGTAACCCCACAACTGAGAAGCAGAAAAGACATTCACCTCATGTGAAGGTTTACAACAGCAAACATTGGAGTGAAGGAGCTTGGGGTACAGGGTCTGAGCAAGAGGTGGGGTATAGGAGCAAGCTTGGGCACAGGCTCTGGATGGGAGGTAAGACGCAGTAGTGGGCTTGGGATGTGGGGCCTGGGGTGGAAGGTAGATGTATGAGTGGGCTGAGAGTGAGGGTGCCAGGTCCAGGCAAGACAGAAGATGTAGGAGCAGACTGAGGGGGCTGGCTCTGGGTGGGAGGTACGGTACAGGAGTGGCCCAGGGGTGCAGGCTGGGAGTGAAGGCTCTGAGTAGTATGTAGGGTGCAGAAGTGAGTTGGGGTGAGGGAGTGTGCCCTGGAAGAAGCGGTCAGGAGCAATGGTGGAGAAGCGAGACGTCTGGATAAAAGGGAGGGTACAGAAGGAGGCTGGGAATATGGGGTCTTGCAGGAGTGGGATGGCGGTGGGGATGCAGAGAGGGTGCAGGAACAGGCTGGAGGTGTAGGGTATGGGCAAAAGCAACAGGGGATGGGGGCATGCACACAGCTCTGCTTGCTGCAGGGAACCAGTTCCTGCCACTCCCATTGGCCACAACTTGGCCAATGGGAGAAACAGGGGGCTGTACACTGAAGCGCATAGTAGCTGCTTCCTCCCCACCACCAGGCAGCACCCACAGACTAGATGTAGCCCCAGAGTTTGCCTAGATCGGGCTCACAAGGCTTGTTGCCTCCTCCTGCCCCCAGAGCCAGCAGTAGTGCTCCAGCAATGGCGCCCCCATGTGACTGGAATGTGAACACCTACGCACACCCTGAGGAGGTAGGGGGAAGCCCTGATCTGGGTTTCCCAACCCTGATTTAAAAGGATACCTGACCTCCCTCTTTCACATTAATTCCCTCTTAGTCAAGGAGTAATAAATCAAATGTTTCCTCTTCTCACCTACAGTAAGGTAATATATATGAGAAATGGGTACTCTGATGGGCTTATTAGGAGTGGACAGAACAGACACGAACCACGGAAATAGAGGGCAACAAGCAGTGCACACCCCCTTGACACTGGTGTAACCCCACATGGTGGCTTTTCCAGAAAACTAAGAGTTTATTTTGAGCAGTATTGCAGTTTGTTATCCTTTCCCAACCACTACTTCCTGTCACTTGGCATGTTGTAGAAACTTCTCTTGACGCATCTCTGAAAAATTGGCAATGTTGATGCCCTTCATTCTTTTTCTACTCAAGGTCAACCATAGGAAACACCACAAGCTGCATTTGCTCAAAGCCAAATTTAATTCATTTCATCCGTCTTTCTCTCTCCTGCCTCCTATCTTCGCAAAAGAGGACCACTCCAAACTAGCCTAAAAGTTGGTTTGGCACCACAAAAGGCACCTTCATACTTTTTCCAGCAGGTAAACCTGCAATCAGAAAGTACAGCTAACTGTACTTTACATACATAGATAACCTGATTTCAGTGGAAGGATTTCCACAGGAGCAGCAACTGAGCTCAGAGTTGTGTGGCTTATCATCTGCTATGAAAAATCATACATGTCTAGAAGTATTGTGCCACATCCTGAGTGATCAGACAAGACCAGCCTGAGCTTGCATCCAAATATTCTGCTCGAGAAGGATGGAAATCAGTTACCTACAAAGAAGTGATGGACATGGCTTCTGACCAGTTGGCTTCTCAGATATAGAAAAGGCAAAGAGCATTACATAAGTGCAAAATATTATCATCCACCCTTCTAAATTCCGTGCCTTGAAATCTGAATTTAGGTAACTTCAGCTCTACCCAACCTAGCAGGCAAGCTACTTATATGACAGAATGGCTTTTATTACTTCCTGCAAAAACTTTTTTGAGATATTTTTTCTCTGTAAAAACAGAAAGCAGACTACCAGCATGGGTCATACTCCCCCTCACCTTAATTTTCTGCTCGTGTTCTGCCAACAGAGACTGGCTTGCTTGCAGCAACTGGATTTGCTGGTTGGCCTCCTGATATTTTCTGTTTTACACAGACATAAGAGATTTATTTACATACCTATCTGCATCACTTGATGGGAAAAATCAGAGTATATAAGAGGAACACACTATTCAAGCCCTGTTTACCACCTTGACCGAGGGCTGTAGTGTAAATGCAAGAACTGCCCTGCAGGACCTCTCTTTAAGGTTCTGTGACAACCAAGATATTCAGTATGAAGAATGATTCTCTCTACTTAGGAAAGCAGAATTATTAATTCTTATAAAAATAGTTTCTTCATATGTCCATAGATATCCTCATGTTACTCCATGCCCACACCAACAAATACATGGAGTATATTATAATTTAAAAAAAAAAAGTTCTTTAAATCGGGGGGGGGGGGGAACCCCCCAGCCTGCAGTCCAGATCCAACCCACAGCTTGCTTGGATCCAGCCCCTGAGGTTCATGCTCTCCGCCCCAGCTCTGCGCTGCCTGAAGAGGCTTTTCCCCCAGCACTCTGATTGGCTGGATTGCACCTAATTGTAGAAGCAGGGGGCAGTGCCTAGGAGCCCCCCTCTTCACCCACACCCTGCACCATCAGACCACTACTGTACTCCCCACAACCAGATCCCTCACCCTGCTCCTACACTCCTCTCCCACCCTCACTGCCCAACCCCCATCCATTTCTGCACTCCCTCCTCTTCAGATCCCCCATCCCCAGTCTGCTCCTGCACCCTTCCTCCTACCCAGACCCTATGTCCCAAGCTCACTTTCTGGCAGCTCCCTCCCCACAGAACCTCTTGTTTTTGGCCCCTCCCCAGAGCCTATGGCTCTCGTGTGTGAGGGGAATGAAGTGTGTGCCCTCTTTTTGTGTAGTTGCTTTTTTTTTTTTTTCCCAGTAAGGGACCATGTCAATGAGGTAGGTTTGAGTGGCCCCTGGCTGATTTTTATGTGGGTCAATGGCCTCCAACCCAAAAAAGGGTTCCCTACACAGTTTAAACCTTACTCCTAAAAAGAAGTTTTGGTGCATGGAACTGAAAGAAGAGGATGTAACAAGCAGACACACACCTCATTAGATCTTCTAATCACCCCTCAACTATACATAGTACAAAATCAACTATCAACACAAATATGAGAAGCCAAGGAAGTTTTAAGCTTAGGTGTTTGTTTCAAAGGTAGAATTACATTGCTGCTGAGAGCTAGTTTCCACCAAATTTTATAACTATACTTTGCAGATCAAAGAAGTTCTTTGAACAGCAAAAATAAAAAGCTGTTGAATGTTTTCTGAATGACAGCAGCTGCAAAAGACCGAAGGGTTTTTCTTTTTCCCCCCTGGAAGTTGTTGATCCCCTACTCACTTGCGTTGCACATCCAGCTGTTCCATCAGCTCCTGTTTCTGAGATTCGTGGCTTTTCATTTGCATCTCATGATTCATTAAACTCCACTGCAACTCAGATATTTTCCCCTTCAATACACTGATCATCTGGATTCACAGAAAGAAGGGGAAGAATAAAAGACACACAAATAGACCCATGGACTGCAAGGCTGAACATTATGGAATGCAAACTATTGAGATCAAACAACTGACTAATGTGAAACACTGAATCTTGCAATAATTCATAATAAGACCTGCAAATGAATCTCAGAATAAAGTCAAAGAAAAATTTTTGCTCTTTCATCTGTCGCTCAGATTGGCATTTCCATTATCCATTAAGCATATGACCACAAATAGGTACGCAAAAAGCAAGCCTCAAAGCCAGAAATTATGCTCACAAGAGGGTCTGTCCTATGTTTGACAATTATCCCAAAATATCTTAAAATTTTCAACAAGCCAAGTAACAGCTGAGACAACTCCTCAGTAGAGATACAGCTACCACGGTGACGCTACGTCTACACTAGGGGAAAACTTCAAAATGGGAATGCTAATGGCCAAATCAGAGAATACTAATGAGGCACTGAAATGAATATTCAGCACCTCATTAGCATGCTGCCGGCCACGGCACTTTGAAAGTGCCGCATTTCACTCAGGCACGGCTCGTCTACCGGGGGGCGGAGGGGTGTCCTTTCAAAAAGTTGATGTCCTTTCAAAAAGGACACCCCCCCCCATTAGATGAGCCGCACACAAGCGCAACATGGCAGGCTGGCAGCATGCTAATGAGGCACTGAATATTCATGTAAGCACCTCATTAGTATTCTCCGATTTGGCCATTAGCATGTCCATTTCGAACTTTTCCCCTAGTGTAGAGGTACCCTGAGTGTCACAAGAAACAGATATGGCTAAAAGGTCTCGACGGGTAATTTGTTAACCGTTAAGGTGCCACAGGACTGCTCATAGATATGGCTAAGACGTCTATCACAATAGCTTTTGCTATTACATCTTTACTAAGCTACTAGGCTCAGCTCTCACTATCAGAGGGTATAACATCACTGTGCTGGGGATCACCCCAGCAGGGATGAATCCACAAAATATTGATTTCTCACACCACTGAAGACAATAAATTGATCTCCAAATGCATTCCCATGATGTCAATACTGCAATAACATGAGAAGAGTAGCCATCATCAATGGGAGACCAGCCCCTGCCAACACTACCGTGTGGAAAATGACAGTAGGTATGTCAACGTCAGCTACATAAATTGCATAGCTGATGTAGACCGGTGGTAAAGGTCAGTGTAAACAAGGCCTCAGACTCACTCAAAATACATCAGAGGAACCAAAATGAGTACTGCCAAATATGAAAAACTATTTGACTGACAAATCTGATATACCAAATATAGACAACAAAGCAGAAGAAGGAACTTCACAGATTTGAAGAACAAACCACATTGGCTGCAATAACTATTATTCACTTGGCCCTCATGACTCACTCCCACCTTCAGTATTCTGAAAGTGATCAGATAGAATCAAAAATGTGTTAGGTGTTTTAGAACAGAGTTGAGCAAACCGTTTATGTCGGGCCTCTCTTTTTGTCCCTGCAATTACCAGCCCCATCTCCCTTCAACCTATTTAATATAATCCAAACCCATGGAAATTTCAGTTACATTCACATGAAAAAAGCCACCTTTCGGCAGGTATAAGAAAAGAAGTATGTAAAATATAAAAGCTTTATTAATGGGTATATACTCCTACATTAAAAACAGTAACCTACTTCAACATTTTGAATAAGATGGATGAGCCTGAGACCCAACAGACAACTGGGGCTCCCATAGGAAATTTCATACCACGCTGCGCATCCTTGCTTAAGAGCAACACGATTTCTGTCCCAAATTTGAGGGATGTCATGATAAGAGTGGCTCGCAAATAGGTGATTTGAAGGACTCCCAATTATTGATTTATTCCAATTATCAAGCTAAATCTACTCATCTGAACCCATCCTCATGGTTCCTAAATCCCTAAATTTTGCGTGCTTAGCTAGCAAATGTTAGTAAAGGAAATTGCCATATAAGACATATCTGGAATATGTCCTCTCTAGCTAAGTTTCTGCTAAGGTGCATAGCTGTGTTGTTTCCCAGAGCTGCTGTGACCAGGGGACACCCATCCTACCCCAGACCTGTCCCAGCTAGAGAACAGGAGCCCCTACCCAAACTATGCTTTCTAGAGCTGCAGCGGCTGTGGAGAGGCCCCTCTCACCTGACCCTGAGTTGCTGCGTGAGAGAGAGAGCTGGGGGGATTCCTCTCTCCTCCTGGGGCAGCCTGCACCCTTCATCCTCAGCCTCACCTCAGCGCATGCATCCTCATCCAGTGTCCTCACCCCAACACTCTGCACCAGCCCTGTGCCCCCCCCCCGCCCCCCAGCATCCCAAATCCCTCATCTTCGGGCCCACCTCACAGCCTGTGCCTTCAGCTGGAGCCCTGATCCTCTTGCACCCCAACCTTCTAGCATATTATTGAGCCCCCTCCCAGAGCCCAACCTCACGACCCCACTCCTGCCCCATACTATCTATGTGTGGCATGTTTTTTGTTTTGTGATACATCACCTCCCTCTTGGTGCACATAAAAGAAGTCATTCTGTGCATGGGCAACAAAACAAAGGGAACACTGCCTAGACAGCATCATTTCTACTTAAATATCAGCTCTTTGAGCTCATTTCTTTCACTCCCTTGGTACCCTCTCACCTTTTCAATCCCTTCGCTGCTTTCCCCATCTTGGCTTCAAGACTTCTATCCTGATTTCCTCCATGCCCAGAACACTCCTTCCCCTGCCCTTGCCCTCCAACTATCCATCTCAATGTCATTTCACTATTAATCTCCATATTTACTTCCCCAGAATTATTAGCCTGTCTCCTATCCTGTTTAGACTGTAAGCTCTTTGGGGCAGGAGATACACCTCATCTGTGACTGTTAATCATTGTAAACAATGTGGTTTTAATTGTTATAACAAGAATCGATTGCTCTGATTCCACGTGAACCTCAAAGTCAACTAGACAAGTGGGTGAAATAAGAACACGCTCTTACTTCATTAGCTTCAGCCAGTTTGTTCTCCTTCTCCTGCAGCTTCTTGCTCACAGTCTCCATGCTCTTCTTATAAGATTTATTCATCTCCATTTGTTCCTTTAGCTTCACCTCAGCCTCCAATTCCTTTTCTTGATAGAGTTTAATGCGTGTGAGGAGCTCCTGGTTACGGTCAGCCTCTCGCTAGGCAAGGGGAAAGGTAAAGGGACTTCATAAAGAAAGAACCACAGTGGTGAAGACACTGTCCTCTCCTCTTGTCCCCTTTCTCAAAATAGTCCCACAGGCAACCATGCCAACCAATGCTTTTCAGCACCAACCTCTTTAAACACATACCTGCCCCCACTAGCAAAGCTAGTATCTGACTGGCATCTTCTCAATGACAGGGGAATGAAGCAGAGAATTACTAATCAGATTCCAAGCACCTCCTGAACTGATGCAAGAATGCTGGAACACAAAGTTGGCTTTATGGTTTGCATAGAGTAATTTACGTCAGCTCAAACATGAAAACCTTGGATACATTAATTATCCTTGCACAACAAGTTTATTACACTGAACCTGGGACCCTTAATACCTGAAGTAACAAAATGAGTTTCTCTTTGAAATTTCTATTTGCATTACAGCATTTTAAGTCTAAAATATTTTAATCTTTAGGTAAAACTTAAAATACGCAATATAACAGCCAGTGCAATGAAACCAACAACATATGGAGGCAAATTTGCATGGGTGAATCCAGCCAGATTATTTTACTGGCATTCTGACTGTATTTTAAATTACATTTCTAGTTCATTTCTAATTCAAATTGAGTAGCGCGTATTGAAAAATATAAAGCAAATTGCTTTGCTAATCAAAGCAAATCGGGTCACCAATTTACACACTAAGCAAGGATTATGCAAAACAACACAAGGTTTCTGAAACCTTTATCCACATAACTCCTGACACACCAAATTTGAGCAGGATAATTACCACATTGCTGGATTAATGCTGCTTCTTTCTTTTTGTACCAGTATTTTAAGGGTTTCCGTTCCTGACTCAAATGTGGGTTTGAACTGTTCTTGGCTTAATCCCAAAATCACCTGACTTGAGGCAGACTTAGGAACTTACTCAGTGACCAACCATTTCACAGCTACAGAATAAATCTTTCTTCCAATATCCTTATAATATATTGCCAGACCGATTTTTTTTAATTGCAGCAGCTGAACTCTGAAGAGATGCTAAGAGTTTTATAGGATGGCAAAGACCACAAACTCTGCTCCTTATTTTAGTGACATAGCTAAATGAGCACATCTGGGCACAAAACCAGAAAGCAATAAAAGCTATTAGTCACAACTTGAGATCCGCATCTTATCAGGCAGCTTCTCTTATATGGCAGTCACATGACTGGTGCTTTTCCTTCCAGTTCATTACAGCCAAACATACTAAACACTCACAATTGTGCCAAAAAGTGTTCAAATGCATCTGGAAGAAACAAGGTTTAATTCAGTAGACTTCAATCTCCCTTTGTTTTATACTACTGAACAAGAGTGCTAAATAAACAAACTTATAGAATATCTGGTGGTCAGATCAATAACAGACTATTTGTCAGCCACGCAACAGTTTTAATGATCTCAAGGTGCTCTGACTGGAGCCTTGGCTGTCCGCATGAATGCCATACCTACCTCATAGCTCCTGGCATTAGTATTAGCTGCCTTCTCCAGCTCAATGCGAGCTCTTTTGTGGCTCAGCTCCATCTGTATCTTCTCCCGTTCCACTTGCAGGAGCTGAGATTTGGAACGAATCTGCCCAGCTTGTTCTTCCAGCTGATCATTTACCAATCGAAGACAGATATAAAAACACACAATTAGCAGAACAGCAATAATATTTTGCCTTTGTACAATGCACTTCAGTACTGGCTTTCAAATTACTTTATAAAACTTTATATAGTTAGCCCCTCATATCCTATAAGTATCATCACATCCATTTACCAGATGGGGAAACTGAGAAGCAAGAGTTAAATGACATGCCAAAGGCCACACAGAGAATTAGTGACAGCTGAAAATGGGATCGTGGGTGAATTTTGGAGTCTTACCTCCAAATTTCCCACAACAATCATTCGAGATGCTCACTTCTAGAATACACTTACCACGCACAGAACTAAAAAAATTTCTATTACAGATTTTGTTGGTCTTTTCAAAGAAGAAAGAGGAGGTAGCCAAGGGTTTGAGATTAAACCCACGGCTTACATCTGTGAAAATAAACACAGAGCAAAGTAGCAGGTTTTTCCAACTGCAATTAGACATATGTGGTACAACCTAATTTTTATTTTTGAGAATGCGTTTTTGGTATAAAACTACTGTCAAGATTCCTGTGCAACCTTAAATCATTGAAGAAATTAACAGAGTACTTTGTCTTTATGGAACATGACTATTTCCTCCATGTTCAGTCAAAATCCCAGACCTCAACACATATTCACTGAAGACTCTACAACCAACTATGTGACACACAGGGGAAAAAGGGACTAAGGACATTAACAATATTAAAGCCGTAACATGAGGGAGTGGAGAAAGGCATGCCTAGCATTCCAGAGGTTAAAGCAGGGGTCAGCAACCTTTCAGAGGCGAATGCTGAAAGTTGACCTTTCGACCTCTGTGCAAATTCTGTGTGTCGGTGATTTTTTAAAGTCACGAATAGTCTTACTTACAACAACTTTACTCATAAATTAAGATGCAAAGCTTTAGCATTTGGGTGTTGGTGGTAGTGTTATCTGGTCTTTTGTTAATCCACAGGTGGCATGGCTTTCAGCAAGCTCCCAGCTAGCCCTGTCTTACATTAACTGAAACCAATGCTGGGGTGAGGGGAGAAGCCTGGCTCAGTTTGGGACTGACTGGGGAGGAAGCAACAGCTTGATTTGTTGGTCTGAGGACACAAAACAAAACCTCTCCACCCAGCATCTCTGGGAGTGAGTAAAACCAAACCCCGCCCCTCTGGGAAAAAGGGGGAACCTACTGAGAAACTCCAACTTAAGGGGAATCTGGAATCTTGGGGCCACACCTGAAACTGAAATAGGGAGTGGCTACAAGTTCCTGGGCCAAAAATACAGGGGGACAAAAGCCCACTCTTACCCCTGCACCCTCCATTTTCCAGTCACCTACTTAGCCTCCAGGGACCTAACCACACAGAACTTTAAATGCAATGGAAATTTAAATAAAGATGGCAAGGCCTTACTTTACAATCAGAGACATAATCAGAAATCCACAACCAAACTTCAGAACCCAAAAAAATTAAAGGGAGATTTGTGAAAGACATCACCAAAGCGCCCATTGCTATAGCATCTGTGAACACTGGTTTAGTAAATAAGACATTATACTTTGCAGGCTACAATTCTGGTCCAGACTGTGATCCTAAAGAGCAGTGTTTCCCAAACTTAAAATATTTGCATATTACTTTCAGGACTTCGGCCTTATCAGCATACGCTCCCCTTTCCCAGTGCAGTCCCAGTGCTTATTTACTGATTTTTAGTAATTTATTTTCTGCCATGTACCCCTTGAAATGCTTTCACATACCACTGGTTGGGAACAATGTCCAAGAGAATCAATTTGGTGACCTCAATTCAGTCCTCAGAGACAATATCACAAAAACACTACAGCTAGCCCAACCCAGTTGATAGTATGTTCTCAAGAAACAGCAGAAAAGTGTCCATCACTCCACGCAAACCATCAGGTAAGCTCAGTCATGGGGCAAGATGAAGGGAAGTCAAAATACAGCTGCCTGAGTTGGCCTACAGATAACTTAAATGGGAACAATTAAAAGGAAACTACTGAATATTAACCAGGACAATGAATCAGGCCCGTAACTTACCTTTTCTTTTTGGAATGAAAGGATTTAGGAATTTTATTTTGGGTGCAAATTGTCTCCATCATTGACAATGTAGGAATAGCAATATAAGAAGGGGCAGCCCATCTCCTAATTAAAAAAAATCCCCATGCCTGAAAAAAAACTAAATTCTTGACTGTAGGAACACTTCAGCTCTGAGTGACCCATGGAAGTCTCACCTGCACCCTCTGCTGGTACTGCATATGCAAAGTACTTGGAAACGATCCTGGTGTAGCTGGACCAGATGCCCCCTCCACGGACTGCGAAATGAAGTTGTTGAGAGATCGCAAGGTGGAGAACACAGTTGTATTATCCTCCAGGTTCTCCATGGCGAGGTCTCTGCTGTAAACACACATAAATCCAAAACTGAAACATCTGGGGCAGTGTACAGCCTTAGTCATGCTGTAACTTCAGGAAGGCATACTCCTTTCCTCAAGTTATTCAAATGTAGCCACACGATGATTTTTTGCACCTAAAAGAGACTCCACAGCATGGGGTAGCAAAGCAGACTATCAGTACAAAAAGTAGCCATTCCCCCCTGCAGCACCCAGCTGTTGCTCCTAAACAGCTCATATGAAAAGCAGCAAGATATGCTGCCTTGGTGTTTGCACTGGCACTGCCAGCAGGGTCGGTCTCTGCACAGTATAGCCTCCTCAGGGGCTCCAGACAGCAGTGCCTCTGGAGACATGTTACATGCAGCACAGGAGACAGCTCTAATCAGAGAGATGGCTGCAGCTTGCAGTTGCAGGGGTGCTCCCGCAGGCAGCTGTCCCACTCTGTCCCAGTCAGGCATAAAGAATCTGAGACTCTGAAGACAGGTGATGAGTTTCTGACCCACCTTGCCAGGTGGCAGGAACAGAGAAACAGATCTGTCAGAACAATCACCAACAACAGCTAGTGGTTACACTCTGAGGCCACCAAAAGTTTGTTGTGAGAACTCCTGTTCTGGGGTGCACATTGTTCCTGCATACTTTGGGCTCTACAGATTCATGGCTGTGAGAAAAAAGCATTACAGATCATGAAATCTGGCTCTCCTAAGACAGGTCATGATATTACCACACCTATTTCTGCACTGCCTTCAGAGACATGGCTGCTGGCCAGGCATCCAAGTCTAAAGGCAGCGTTGCCACCACTAGTGAGTGAGAGTGGCATGCTATCGGGTTCATCAACAGTGTCCCCTCTAATTCTTCCCATCCCCAAGCAGAATTCATTTTGTTATGTGCACCAATATAGAGGTGATGTGTAACAGATCACTTTCATATTGGTGCAGATAACATTCACATGGTGGGGTGTGGCAAAGGGGCTCTGAGTGTGGGAGAGGGGTCAAGCCTGGGGCAGAGGGTTGGGATGCAAGGATGTGAGAGCTCCAGCTGGAGGCTTGGGCTCAGGGTGGGACAGAGGGTTGGAATATAGGGGGTGAAGGCTCTGACTACATGTGAAGGTGCTGAGGATGAGGGGCTCAGAGAGAGGATGGGTGTGTAGAGATGTGAAGGTTCCAGTTGGAAGTGCAGGCTCTGGAGAGAGACTGGGGATGAGGGGCTCGGGCAGAGGAGCAGGGATGTGAAGACTCCAACTCTCGAGTGAGTCTACCAGGTTGAAGGATTTGGAGTGAAGGAGGGGTGCACCCGGGTTACTGGGAGGTGAGAGGACTCCCCACAGCTCTCTCTCCTCACAGCAGTACCTGGGCTTGCAGACAGAGTTCTCTCCCTACCTCAGCTGCCGACCTCTGAAAGCAGCACCGCTGCCACCACCAGCAGTACAGAAGTAAAGTGTGGCAAACACCCCCCATTGTCCCACAAGAGCCTTGCAACTCCCCTCCCCCCCACACACCTTTTTGGACCCCAACAGTGGGACATTTCAGATGCTCAACTACTCGTGTCCGGAGGAGTCAGTGTTGAGGGCAGGACCCTGCACTGCTGCCCAGAGATAAAGGGTTCAACGCGGGGGAAGAAGAGCCTCAGGGTGCTGCCCCCGGGGGGGTGGGGAGGAATTCAGTGTCAGAGGCCGAGGCCCTGTGCTTCTGCCCGGAGGGGAGCTATTCTGCGTTGGCAGAGTGGGACCTGAGTGCTGCTGTCGGGGTGGGGGGAGGGGTTCTGCATCAGGTGGGGCCCTGCCGCAATCCATGGGGTGGCGGGGGCAGGGCCCAGACTCCCTACCCCGGTGGGGGCAGTGCTAGGGGCGGGGCCCTGCCTCATAACCCCTGGGGTGGTGGGGAGAGTGTCGGGGGCGGGGCCCAGCCTCACTACCCTAGAACGGGTGGTCAGTGTCGGGGGGGCGGGGCCCGGCCTCGCTGCCCGTGGGATGTTAGTGGCGGGAGGTCTCGAGGGGAAGGAGGGAGAAGCCAATCCAGTTCCCGCCCCGGGCGCGAGACAGCGCGCGAGCATCTCACGCTCACCCACCACTGCCGCCTCCTGCTTGGCTCTCCCTCCTCACCCTGGAACGAGATCTCACGAGAACTCGAGCCCAGCTCCCGCGAGACGACGTCGTTTCCCCACCCGCTTTACCGTAATGTTGGGATAAAACGAGTATCCTAGCTGTCGCTCCTCCTACGGTAATCCCGCGAACACGCGCAAACTCTTATTTCCCCAACGCGGTAGACCACAAGGGTCGGTGTCGTGGCGCTGTTGTGTCTGAGGGGATTTTGTGATTCAGCCCTTGGGCTGGGATTTGGGAGGACCACCTCTGCCATAGCACCTCGCTCACGCTGTGGCTCAGTATACTTCCTGCCTCCCCTCCTGTGCTTGTTTAGGCTCTACCAGTCTTTTCCAGGTAGGGACCGGCTTTCACTCTGTACATACAGCGCCTAGCACACCGAGACCTGGCCTTGAGTTAGGGCCTCTACATTCTAGTGCAGTATAAATATGTGAAGGTTCTAATAGGGGACACCCACACAACCTTAACAGAAAGAGTAGGAGGCCCCAGTGCCAGTGACCATCCCTTTGCCTACAAGGCAGGAAGCACCATGCTACAGAACATGCAGGGGACAGAGCAAATAACCCACCCCAGTCCACCCAAATGTTCACAACTCCTGACCACAGTGACAACATCAGCTACATTGTATCCTTTGATCTGCTATCAGAATGGAGCAGGGCACCTGCAGCAATCCTTTGCCTACTACTTCACAGACAGATGTAGCAGGAGAGACTCCTAGGATGATAAACACCACAGGCCACACCTAGAGGCATCCAGACCCTCTACTGATTTGAGAAAGAAAGCAAAACTCTAACCTCAACTAACAACTTTAGTAGCAATATGCCTGCCGCTGCATTGGATTTGCAGTCCCATTAGTAACCAGCATTACGGCTGTCACAAGTAGAAGAATATGCTCAAAGTGCAACAGGGGCACTGGAAAACAAAAAGGCTTGAAGGGAATAAGGAGCCTTTTTAAGATCCTGCCCCTGTTCCCCTGCAAGTAGAAAAAGAATGCATGAATTCTCACTTCCACTTTCTTTACTCGGGCCTTTTTTTTTTTTTTTAAATAATATGCCGTTGCCCGTTTGCCCAGAGCTGATTGTTATAAGGCTGGGAAACTCAGCAATTCACATCTCAATCTCCCCTCCCCAGCAGGAGCACTAAGGATGCCCACTCTATGCTTCAGTCATTCATGCCCTTATCACACTGGAGTGGGAGGATGCAGTTTAATCAAACCATGTTTTTAAACAAAAGTCCAAAATACATTACAGTAACTAAAATGTATACCTTGTAAACCTCCAGATACTACTAAACTTGGATTCCCAGTTAGGCTTCCACTGTGTGTGCAAAAGACTTTGACCAGTTCTTTTCTGGATCAGCATGGGAGAGCCTCCAGCACTTTGCTTTCCATGAACCCAAGCAGGGGTCGGCAACCGGCAGCTCCAGAGCTGCTGAGTTTAGTTCCATTATTTCAGCAGCAGCAGCAGCAGGGCAGGGAGCTGCAGAGAGCCCCTCACTCCTGCCAGCAGAACACCGCTGTGCCAGCCTTCCTTCCACTGGGTGCAGGTGGTTTCTCAGCATAGGTTCCCCAGCCAGCACCATAGATAGGTTAGTCCTGGAGTCAGTTTGGGGCTAAGGTGGGCTAAGCCTGGGGATGGGGGGCAGGTTTGCGGCTGAGAAGGGTTAAGCCTGGGGTTGCAGGGGGGTAAAGCCTGAGGATGGGGAGTGGATTTGGGGGCCAAGTCAGGTAAAGCCTGGAGATAGGGGTGGGTTTGGAGGGTGAGGGGGATAGGGCCTGGGAATGGGGGGAGGGGTGGGGAGAGTTGATGTGAAATTGCTCCTTCCAGCTTAAGAGTCTATCCCCAAGCAGAGAGTTTTCCTTGTCCTCATTTGCTCTCCAATCCAAACAAATTTTCTAACTGGTACAAATCAGTGTGTGCGTGCACTGCTCTTAAAATAGGGTTTATAAAAAGTATGGTTTTATTTTATTAAGGAGTGTCTCAGTCACATGCATTGTGGCTCGAAGTATTGCTGTTTTAACTGAATTTGAAAAAATAGCTTTTCTGGCTATTTTGGTTGCAGATCCCAGAGCCCAAGTGAGCTCGGGGTTCAGCAGCCTAGAACTTTAATTTCAGATAAAGTCCTGCTCAGCCCAGGGCTGCAGTATGCCAAACAAATAACACATTCTTTTAGGAATTTAACCACTAAGCTCCAACAGGACTCAACTTGAGCACATGCAAAAACTGATTTTTCAGAAGCTTGTGAGCTGGTTAAATGTGGTAGGATTGCCATGGGGTCAACAAAGGCATGTTCATGACAAAAAGACCATTCATTTTCCAATTTTCAAGGCCCTGCCCCAAAGCTGGGCACAACAGACCTTCATAAAGAATAAGTCACCCAATATTTTTAATACAGGCAAAACATCCATTTTTCCTAGCAACTTTCTTAGAAACAGCTTAGCCATTTTGAAGATTTTCAGAAAACTTTTCTGAGAAACTTGAGGCTGAGGCAGACTCTGGCATGGAAATTTTCAGCCAATATAGTTATTTGGTAGTGTGTGCTAATAAATTGCACTAGCTTTTAGGAAAAATATAGATGTAAAACTGAGTGATACTTCTTTTCTCTTCACTTTATGACACATTATGTCACATGATGACAGCTGCTTTGCATTGTGTTCAAAGTATGACTACAGTGACAGAATAGCAATTTGAAACTTGAATTTTTCATTCCTACCCATGCAGGCAGGTTTTACACCATTTCCAAGAGCTTTCTTCCCAGGTGGGAGTTAGACTGAACGTGCTCAGGTGCATAATCTACTATACATTTTACAGTGTGTCAGTCTGTGGTGCTATATTTGTCCAAAAACTCCTTTTAAACCATAAGAGCTATAATCATGACACGTGGTAAGCAGCATCCTCTTACACTGACATAAACTCAGGTCAGGGTTTGGTTGCACCTGGTATGTGGGAAATGCCTGAAATTCCAGGATTTCCCAAAACATGGAAAGAGAGGAGCACTGACAGAAGGGACCACATACTTCAGACTCACCACTGGTAGCAGCAAGTGCAAGGAACATCAATACTTCAGAGTGACCGCTGGAGGCAGCCGAGGCAGGAAAACAGTGGCCACATGGAGATAGGGCTCTGGACTCTGCTTCCAGACAAGTACTTCCCATGGACTCCATGCAGTGAGCCCTACTGTTCCCCCAACAAACCCTCCATTAGAGTCCCCCTCTACCATGCAGGGGCAAGGAAACCCAGCCCTATCCCCTCACTAAGCTCATGCTAGGGCTGGGGAAAGCTGCCCAGACCAGGCTCCACCCCTGCCAGGTCTTGCCAGGGCTGAGCACAAGAGCTCCAGATTCCATTACCGCTCTGGCCAGGGCCCAGCCCGGAACCACAGCCTGCCCCAGACCCTGCCCCAGCTCACCCTGGCATGGCCACAGCCTCCATAGACCCCACTCCCAGTCCCCCGCAGAGCCCAGGCCAGGCCCAGCATCACAGGCCAGCTTCCATGAGCACCCTTTCCCTCCACCCCCGGAGCTCAAACCAGGGCTGTGGAATGTGGCCTAGCCCTGCCCACCACAGCTCATGTGACAGCCAGTACAGGCAGAGGAGGCTGGGGAGACTAGGAACCATGTCCCAAAGCTCCCTCCCACCAAGGACAGGCAGGGAGGCTAGGAATCACAGCCCAATATGTCCCTGCAACCCTAGGACAGGAGAGGGAGGCCAGAAGCTGCACCCCAAACCAGCCCCACTGTCTCAGTTCAGGTGGGGGGCTGGAAGCCACATTCCAAACTGCCCCCTCCCCTGAAAACAGGCATGGGGTCCAGAATCCATGACCCAATCCACCTCTTGAGGGGGCAGAGAAGTGGAGCTGGGAGCAAAAGGAAAACTTCAGTTAAGGACCTGAGCAATGCTGGATACATCTGCTAGTTAGATTATAAACTTACTGGAGCAATAACAGTGTTTTATTTTCTGTAAAGCATGATGAACATCTATGGTGTTTTATCAATGACAGATTTCACTAAATTAGACTTAACAATAAAGCAATTCAATGTCAGAGTCTCAATGCTGGGATTCTTTTAAAAATATACCTCAAATCAAACTATCCAGTCAGTGACTAATAAGTATTGCAATAAAAGCAGACACAATCATCAGTGTTTCTGACACTTCACTCCATCATGGTACAGTTTTGCCAAGTAATAGACCTCTGCTGAGTCTTTCCGGCTGGACTGAGGCTTTATCGTTCTCACGTATGGGAAGTGCTCCAGAAGTCTGTTTTGAAGGAGACGGGCTTCCCGGCCATCCCAGAATTTACAGAGAATGGTTCCACTTGGCCGCAAGATACTTTTGGACATATCCAAAAGAGAAAAGCACAAATTAATCAGCTTCTGATGATCTAGCTCTCGGATGCCTGTAGCATTAGGTGCCATGTCACTCAAGATAACATCTGCCTTCTCCGTAGGCAACAGCTCCTGGATCTTCTTAAGCGTGACTGGATCTGTAATATCAGCATTGGAAAGGAAGACTGCTCCTTTAAGAGGGGAAATATGAAGAAGATCCACTCCAAGGACAAAACCAACTGGGACATTAGGATCTGGAAAACAGAGAGTTTACAAAGGAGAGGAAGATGCAAGACACCTCCTTATCTTCAAATTGATCGCTCTTATTACAAAAGTTGCTAACAATTCAAGTCATGATTCCCTCCACAATTCAATATACAAACCTGTGCCACACATTGACAAAGTGCCATCTAGCAAAGCCCTCCAATAACTAGAATGCTCACCTGTTATACTCATCTCACCCTCATTATTGTAACAAATTTTTACAAAGCAATATTTCTTTAAAGATTCCAGGAAGCCTCTTCATCCATCTCTGCTCCATGCATCGATAGTAAGGCCATGCAGCCAATAACAACAACACTTGTCCCTGTTATACAGCATCTTAAAAATATTAATGAATTAAAACACACCTAGGAGATCACTAGTACTAGTGAGACAGCCATTAGTATGTAATCTATCCAAAAAAAAAAAAAAGCAGTCACGTAGCACTTTAAGGACTAACGAAATACTTTATTAGGTGATGAACTTTCATGAGTGGGTGAGTCCCACAAAAGCTCATCACCTGAATAAATTATTTTGTTAGTCTTTAAAGTGTTACATGACTAGTTTCTAGGAGATCACTGTTGCCATCATTTTTACAGAAAGGGAAATTAATGTACAGAGATACTAAGCTTCTTGCCTGAGGTTACATACTGAGGGCTGGTCTCAGAGAAGTGGATTTACTACAGTGATGGAACAGCCTCTTCCATTACTGCAGTAAGTATCTATATTACCCCATGTTTCTAGTGTAAACATATCCTAAAAAGCTACTGGCAGAGATGAGGACAGACTCCTCTTCCCCCATGCTCAACCCTTTTCTTTAGCCTTTAGATAATACCCCATAGAGTAGCTCAATGTAAGAGCTTTAGCCACTTCTTCAGTGTATCAGGCATTCTCCTTCTAGGTTTTCACAACATATTTTTCATGACCTCAAAGTGTGGCTACCAACACTTTATGGTGGCTGCTCTGATAGTTTTTCCTAGAATACTCAATTAATTTCAGGAAAAACACATAAATATCCACATATATATATAGGTGCCAATTCCATGGGTGAAAAAAAAAATAGAAGGTACTTTTCACCCACCCTTGCCTAGCTTCAAAGGTACTGGAAGGGACAGGGAGAAGAGGGATGGGGTGTACTCAGGGAAGAAGTGGAGGGGCAGAGCAGGAGTGGAAAGATGCAGGTCAGGGTTCAGGTCTACGGGTAAGGGGTAGAGTGTGGCATATCAGAGCAGAGCAGGAAGAGACAGGACAAGATGGGGTGGAGGAAAGGGTGGAGTGAAGGTGGCCCTGAAGCAGAAAGGGGGTTGAGCACCCCTACGGTGGAGAGGAAGTCAGTGCTTGTGCATCTACACATCCAAGTAACTAATTTATTTATGTAGGATTTTTTTCTGCAGACTCAATAATAAAAATAAAGTACAGGTGTCTCTATTCTTTACTAGATGTAAACAAAAACACAAATAAGGTGCTTTGCAAATTCTAATATTTTTTCTTGTTCTTTTGCTTTGGGTTGCTTTTTTAAAGACTAGCTAAATATTAAATCTGTGAATAGTGATATTCACATATATACAAATATCACTTTTCACATCTAACTTACTCATCGCCCATTACCCCTGGATGAGGATGTGAGTATGCAGGCACATGGGCACTGGGGGTTGTGGCTGGAAGAGCCAAAGTGATGTGGGGGCATGAACTCAGTGCCAGAGCCTGCCACTGCATGGCTAGGGAATTGAACCTGGATCCCTTTGGCTGGAGCCTGCCACTCACCATCCCAAGGAAGGTTGGAAACTGGATGCCTAGTGCTCCAGCTTTCTCCAGAGACAGTGGACCCTGACCCTGTCTCCAGAGAGGGGCAGGGCCCAACCTCTGCCAGCAGTCTGTGTTGAGGGGCTGCTGCTTTGCTTTTCTTTCTCCCTTCTCCCCCACCCCTCCATGGCTGCCCAGGAGGCAATGGTTGCAAAAAAAATACTCCGGTGGCCACATATGAGAATCATTGGTACATCCTACAGATGTCTTCTCCACCACATAAAAATTTTTCCTCTTTATTATCATCACAACAGCCCTAACTACCTTAAACTTTATACAGTTGCTAATGACTGTGCTGAATGTACGTAAGCACAGGTAAATCTACTAGTAGAAGACACTCCTCACAGATTGCAGGCTGAGTCAACAATGTCTAGTTCTACTTTTGGGTGCTAAGCACTCACCAGTGCCTAAAGCGTTGACTCGCTGTACAGCCACCTGACTCCAAGCTCCAGGAGCTGCCCCACAGTCTATCACAGAGAACCCTGGACGAAGGACTTTATGTTTGTCATCGATCTCCAGCAGTTTGAAGGCGCTCCGGCAACGATAATTATGCTGTTTGGCTGCCTTCACAAACGGATCCTTCAGATGCCGCTCCAGCCAGCGGTGCTCTGTCCCGGTTTTGCTCTTTAGACATCCCGCTGCGTTGTGGAACCTTTGGCATTGAAGCGTAATGCTCATCATCCTCTGGTAACTATGAAAAAGAAAGTAAATTAATCTGTTACTATATAACCACTGTGCACTTGACAACTATAATCTTTAAAGAAAAGACTCCAATTTTAATCCCACTCTTTTAAATTTAACACTAAGATCTTCTACACATGGGTCTCCTGAAATTTACCATCTCATTTTAGAGATTATTGGGCAAGTGCAGTTTATAATTATCATTTGCATTGCAGAAGTTTGCAAGAGTCTCAATCATGAGCCAGGATCCTATTCTGCAACCGCACTGTACAAACAGAACAAGAGGATGGTCCATGCCCCCAGAGATCTCAACATTTACAGTGAGAATTTTGTACCACCATTATCCAACCTTTGAAACAACTGTGCAAGATAGATATTATTGGCATTCTCACAGCAATTGGATGGCCTATGTGAAGCTAGATGGTACATCTTGTTCCAGTTTCTAGGAGATAGGTATCTACTTTGCAACACACACCACCGTTAGCACAGGGGGCACCTTTGTTATCAGTGGCAACAGCAGCAAGCAGCAAACAAATCTGGATGCCCTTCTTTCTCCAAGACATTTTTCAAACATAGTGAAAAGACACCATGTTACAGCTGTTCTATGGACAAAGAGAGGCATTTAATCACCAGAGCTGTCATTAGAGAACCTCACACCATCACTAAATTCACTAAGTTAGCGAACATTACTCCTTCAAAAGTCTAATTTCTATTCCCAACAATAGATTGAGTGTGAATTCACACTCATCTTTCCTAACAACCCCTGTTTTTAAAACACTGATTAGTGGATTTCAAGGCCAGAAGGAGCCCCCTTTGTGATTACCTAATCTCACCTCCTGGATAACAAAAATCACAGAATTTCAGGCAGCCATTATCTTGTGTCTCAGCTACAGCATATTTTTTAGAAGTGATGCCATCTTATTTTAAATCTTCAAGTGACAGAGAATCTGCCACATCCCTTGGTAACCTGATCCACTGGTTAAATCATCCATGCTGTTAAAAGTTATGTGTACAGGGTAAGAGAAAACTGCACCTGATACAAAGACCCAGACACAAGCTAACAATCCAATCCACTATTTGTGGGACTTTCTGATTTTTTTATTGTTTCAAACCAGCCACTCATATGTGACGTTACACAATCTCAAATTCCAATATCAGTTTTAGGCCCATGTAGCATCAGCATATTGTACCATGTTATTCATGGGGCCATGAGCCATGATAACGTGGTATGTTATAACTGCTACAAAGGAATCAATAAACTCAACATCAGTGTCAGACTGATGCAATAGAATTTCATCCACATATCAGCTGTCTCCATTTTGCACTGTCACCATCAATATACCCTCCTTCTATCCCCGTGTGCAACAAATTTCGTTACGTGCACCAATGCATAGGGATATATGCACCACCAGTAGAAGCATATACTGTTGTCTGTACACACTCTGCTAATCTGCTGGGGAATAACTGAATCTCTCTTGCACAGCTGCCCAAGCACTGATTTTACAGGAAACATTGGTCACAATTGTTTTGCTACACAATGGTTGATCCTCTGCATATTTAGCAAAAAATTTCAGTTTCAGAGATTTCAAATTGAATTGCACTCAACAATGACCCCCCCACCCACTTTTTCTCCTTGTTTCTATTTCTAGATTTCAAGTATTAGTAAGTGTGATGTTCTTCCTTCCAAGAAACAAAAGTGATGCCACTGCCCTAACAGATGCAGCACTCCTTGGGGAAAGGGCATTTGCATAAACACAGATCTTGCAGGCCCAAATAGGGGCTCCAGGGGCAAAGCAAAGAACAGAAAATGGGATATGGATCAGACCCTGGTTGTAACCCTGAAGCTAGGAACAGCCCGTGAAAAGCCGCACAGACCCTCCCTCTAGGGTAGAGGCGAGCAAATGTATGTTGTTGGGTCCCCATTTTTCCTTCCTGTAACTAGCAGGGCCCCCCCCAACCTGTCTAATGTAAACCAAACCACCAGAAATTTCACTTATGTTCACATGAAAAAAAAATCCTTTTGGCACCTGTAAGAAGATAAGTATCTAGAATGTGAAAGCTTCATTAATGTGAACACCCAGACATACAACAATAACGTATTGCAACATGTTTAATGAGATGGATGAGCCCGAGACCCAGCAGCCAAGCAGGCTGCGCCCCCACTTGATGAAATCCCATGTCACTCCGCCCAGGGGCCTGCCCCCGACTTTGCTCACCCCGCTGCACGGGCGGCCCGGGGGCCACTCCCGAGTGTATCTAGACCACTCCCGCCAGGTGACCAAAGAGGAGGGGGAGAAGGACAAGGACCTAAGGCGGGAAAGAAAACAGAACAATCCCGCCGTCAGGGACACATGAGGCCGAGGCCGAGATCTAGAGCCACCCCACAGACCCGCCCAGGAGGCTGGATCCCGCAGCGTGAGACACCAGCGCTGTGGCTCCTCACCGGCTCATGGCCCCGGCCCGCAGCGCAGGACCACGTCCCTCCCCGGTGTCTCCTCTGAGGCCTCCCCCGGCCGCAGAAACAGGCGCCGCGCGTTCCGGCTCGACTCGGCGCACCACGGGGCAGAGGGAGAAAGTGCCTTTCCCCCGCCAGCGGCCCGCAGCCTCTCGCGGCCCGCGCTAAGGCACCCGGGGCGGCGCCTGTTCCCCGTCGGGCCGTTTTCAAGCGAACAACCGCCGGCGCGGGGTCGCTTCACGTGGGCCGCCGGGCCGGGCTGGGTGAGTGATGGGCTCGGGGTCCCCGAGGTGTCGTAGGCCACCCCGGCCTGGGGCCAGGGTAGGAAGGAGGTGTGGGGAGTCTGTCAGGACATATTAGGGATGGGGTGTGGGCGGAGCTGGCCAGGACGGGTGCGGCTAGAGCAGTGATGGGGGGAGGGAGTTGCCTTTAATTGGCAGCCTCTAGTTTATCAGTCCAACACCACCACCATCGCACTGGGAGGGGGTCACTGGAAAATGTGGAGCAGTTCACCTGCTTGGGGAGTATGATGAGCAGAGATGGAGGAACAGACAAGGATATCAATGCCAGGATAGGGAGAACAGCAGCTGCATTCAAGACTCTTTGTCCCATATGGAGTTCACAAATAAAACTGCAGATTTTCAACACGGATGTGGAGCGTGTGCTCTTGTGTGACTGTGAGATATGGAGGACTGAAACATCTTCAAGTCACAAGCTACAAACATTCATAAACAGATGTCCGAGGTACGTCCTTCCTGTCCAATGGCAAGACTTGGTCACAAATGAGGAGCTTTGGAACAGAGCAGGACAAGAACCAATTGACATTGAGCTCAAGAGAAGAAAGTGGAGATGGCTAGGCCACACTTCCAGAAAACCATCATCCAGCATAGTCTGTCAAGCTCTTACATGGAACCTGCAAGGAAAACACAAAAGAGGAAGACCTTGGACAATGTGGAGAAGATCTGCTGAGACTGAGGGACAACAATTGGGGTACTCCTGGAGCCAGCAGAAGTTTTGTCCCAAAACAGAGTGAAGTGGAGGAGACTTGTAGATGACCTATGCTCCAGGTGGAGTATGAGGGTTAAGTAGTAGTGGCAGTCTGGAGTTTAGCATGGGAGAGGACTGAGCACATCTGTATGATCTACTGACTAGTGCCCCTTCCCTGCTGCATGCTGGCTGTGTGCCCAGCTGCTGGAATGGGGTGGGGGAGGGGTTTGCTGGCACTTCACACTTTCCTAGGCATGCCCAGCTCAGATCCATCTCCCCTTTGCACCCACAGGGGCAATGTTCACCTGCAAGCTCTTCACCCTGGTGTTGGTGGTGCAGCCCCAGCGGGTGCTGCTGGGCATGAAGAAGCGTGGATTCGGGGCTGGACGATGGAATGGATTTGGGGGCAAAGTGCAACTGGGTGAGACTATAGAGCAGGCAGCCCACAGGTGAGACCAGCAGGGTGCTGCCTGGGCACACGTGCACTATGGGGGTGTTGGAGACACAGGACCTGCCAGGGTGCTGATGGGTTAACTGGTGGCTGCTTATTCAGCCAGAAGGGATAGGCAGACCAGCTGACCCCCTCCCTCAATTATTCAAAATGTCATTTGGCCAGGCATCTCTAAGTTAGGTGTGTAAAAAGGGAGTATCATCAACCTCCAGGATTTTAAAAATCATGAGTAAGGGCCCTGCTTTTTAAAATCTCATGAAGTTGTTATAAATTGTAATTTTAAAGCCAAAACACTGGGATATTTTATTTGCCACCTGGGTTATGAAACTTTTGTATTCACCATTTTCAAGCTTTTATCTCCAGTGTTGAGGGCTGAAAACTTTCTTTGAAAAAATGATTTTGGAAATTTAAAAAAAATTGCATAGCAGGAGACTTATGATAAAATCACAAAAGTTGGCAGTGCTGACCTGGAGATAGTGTTGTGGGGGGGTGGTTTTTGTTGCCTCTTTTTTTAAATAAAAGCTGCCATCCAATTACATATTCCTTGGCAATTCTGTAGCACCTTTTGTGGGAGGATCACTGAGCACTTTGTAAACTAAGAATGGCAGGTTGCTGTGGGTTAGATAGAGATTCGCTCACTTCACTCATCAGTAAAAATGCCTTGAGCTGTAAGTAGCACTTATTAAATAGTTGCTGTGCCAGTGGTGGACAACTTGTGGCTCATGGTGGGTACCTTGTGGCTCATGAGACATTTTGTTTACCGTTGCCCATGCTCAGGATTGGTAGATTCAGCTGTTTCCCTCTGCATAGGTTTTTATTCCTACTGGTGTGAAAAAGTGACCCATGTAAAGCAAAGGCATGTGAACTGAGCTGCATGCTGATTGCACACAACATTAATTGTGAGAACAGTGCACTCTCTTTGCAGCCAGTCATAGTGCTGCTACAATTCAGTCGGCATACCCTGCAAATTCGAGGTATGCAAGTACAGTTAGCAAAACTACTGTGTCCCTGGAGATTTGCTTGTTTACAACAATCTTTTGGCCACCTGATGTGGAGGGCCACTTACGTGCCCCTCAGTAGCCCAGGGTGCCTATCACTGCTCTATGCCCTACCCAACAGTTGAGGATGTGACTGATGAACAGTGTGCTAAACAACATAATTACATGAGTTGTAATTTGGCCAGGGTACAAAGTGAATATCTCTGTTTAACTAAAAGTGCTAGAGACTTCATGGTAAACCTCAGTTTAAAATTTAATCCAAAAGATGAGAAGCTCAGTATTGCCTTGGGCTGTGTTGAGAGATTGTTTCACTAAGGGCTCAAAGGAAGAATACCAGCTACTGAGTCATCAATACTGACTTCCTGCAGCAAATGTGTCTACATTAAGGATGTAAAATCCCATTTAATTAGTTAACTGGTTAAATGTGAGGTTTAACAAGTTAAGCAATTAAACAGGAGGGGGCAGCTACGGAAGCTACTTGGAGCGGCCCTCCTGCTACAGACAGGGGCTGCTACAGCCAGACTAAAATAGACATACCTGTGGCACACCAAGGGCTGCCAGAGATGGGGCTCCTCCGGGCTGGCTGGAGTGTCCCTCCCGATGGTGCTCCTGAGCTGGGTCCGCTGTGGACAAGAGCTGCTCCAGCTGCACTGAAGCACCCCCCACCTGAGATGGGCACCAGGGGGCTGAAGTAACTCCCTGCCCACAGCGGGTCCGGGCCTGTTTCAGTCCCTACTGGTTAACTGTAACCAGTAAGCCTTATCCATTTAGGGTGAAGCTTACCAGTTAACTGGTTAACCAGATAAACCTTAACATGCCTAATCAGCATCAAGTTGTTGATTGAACCAGACTGCTACTGTTTTCTTTTCTGAGATTTGCTGCAATTGTAATAAAAGGCAACATGGAAGATCACAGCTGAATCAGTAGTTTCATACGCAAATTTGTCAGCCTCAAAGAAGAGTCCATCTGATATAAGCCCATGCCTCCCAACCTCTAAGCCCTTTCACAAATGCCTGAATGTCCATTTAGAATCGCAGGGTATCTGACACTGGTACAGTAAATCCCTGGGCACATCACACTGTCTAGTTTTGTCTGTGTGTACTCCAGAGCTTCCTTCTGCACAGAATAGTTTACTTTATAGAGAACTGGCCTCTCACAGAGCTGTTTTGACTGCATTTTATGTGTAACAAGCAGTCACCTTAGAAACTAACAAATTTAATAGGTCCTGAGTTTCCATTGGCAAAACCCACTTCACCAGATGGATGGAAATAAAAAAAAAAAAATCCAGGATATAAAAAGCAGCAAAAATAAGGAAGCAAAAGGAACTTACCTGTTATTAGTAATTATGATATTCACACTTCTGCATTACATGCTATCAATGAGCCACATCCAGGTTAATTTGTTTCATTAACTGGTCCTACTAATGACCCTCCTTCCTTTTTTTACTGCTATATATACTCTGAATTCTGTTATTTCTAGCCATCTGATGAAGTGGGTTTTTCCCACGAAAGCTCATGACCTAATAAAATCGTTAGTCTACAAGGTGTCCCAGGACTGCTTGCTGATTTTGAAATTAGGGACTATCACGGCTAGCCCTCTGCAGCATTTTATGTAACAGCCTTTCACATAAGTTACTGCCTGTGTGTGGAAGGAGTGAGATCAGCCTCCTTTCTTTGGTCTGCTCTTGGTTTGTTAGGCTCTTGCTACTGCTGAAAACAGGGTAGATGAGACACTGTGGATTATTTCGCACGTAATAAGTACTTGTGAAGTTCTCAAAGAACTGCACATGCTCATTCTAACACAGTACCTAAATTCGACACATTAACACATGGCTTAAATCGTGATGGGAACTTTCTGAGTCACTATAGGGGCTCGTCTGCATACTTGGCTCAATCTAATTCTTGACCTTCCCCCCCACCCCTCCACTCTCTGATTTGCTCACCTTGATCATCTTTTTCTGATTTGTCCTCCTTGCTTACTGTTTTTGGTTCTCTGTGCCTTAAATATTGAGTCTGGTCTGGTCTGGCTATGGTCTGAAGAAGTGGGTCTGTCCCACGAAAGCTCACCTAATAAACTATTTTGCTAGTCTTTAAAGTGCTACTTGACTGCTTTTTGTTTTGATAGGTTCTAGTTATGAGACCAAGCACATACTTCAGAAGTGTAAACTGTCCACTTGCACCATTTTGGATTTAGAAGTAGTGGCTTTTATGTGCAACTTTTTAACCATATTTGGAATGTGTCAGTTCTCACAGGCCGTGTGGTCAGCATCGTGACAAAAGATGTTGTTCTTGACTATGGCTACCGTAGCTAAAAACTTCGAAATGGCCATACAAATGGCCACATGCTAATGAGGTGCTGAATATGTATTTCCGTGCTTCATTAGTAAACTTTGAAATGGCCATTTGCGTGGCCATTTCGAAGTTTTTGGCTAGTGTAGACATGGCCTATGTGTAGCAGTTTGATCTGGAGCCCTCTTCTTGCAGCTCCTCAGAGTTGACAGCAGTGTCACTCTGGGGGACTCTTTCAGCCTCCAGTTGCACCAGCCTGCTGGATCTGATTCTCTCGCATGCTCTTCCCTGGAGTTGTAATGGTATCCTATCTCTGGTAAGGGCTTGACATACATAACAGTTCATGTGAGACACGTATTAAATGGTGTTTCCTGTTTCAACGACAACTATTGCAGCTCACTTGATGCACTAAAGCTCCCAAACACCCATCATCATTCACCATGCCACATTATCTTATTCAGGGAGCACTGAATTGGTTTATTCTTTCTAGTTTAATTTTTTACTGGTTGTTTTTCTAGCCGCTGGCCATACACAGATGTATCAAACTGCTTAGAAAGCTGTAGCATCATCACACCCAGCTGTCTAGTTATCACAGCCTGTGAAATGAAGCTTTAAGCTCCAATTCTGAGAAAACATCTATTTTAGATGCTACTATGTATTCCAGGAAGATCTACTAAAACTAGTCTAACCATGATGCCAGAGACAGGTTGATACCATATAGAGGGGTCCCATTACATTTAACTGGGGAGTTGCTGCCCTCTCAGTCATAAAAAAAATGCATTACACATTTTTTTCAAAGTCCAGTTTAACTTTAATTAAATACCACAGCTCAATATGCACTAGCTCTGAAAATATTAGTTATTGCTGTACATTGGAAAAGCTCTGGACTGTGCTCACAGTTCCACACCCAGGCTATGTCTAAACTGAAGGTCTCCCCACAGAAGTCTGCTGCATCAAGCATGTTCTGCCGACATTCCTGTCATCCTCGTTCCACAAGGAGGAAAGGATGTCTTGGCTGAGGGGGTTTTCCCATCATTTGGCCCTGGGTGGATAGGCCAACTGTCAGGAAAGCATCTCCTAACAGAACTATTGGCAGGAGATGTGCAATTTGCGTATCTTTTGCCAACAGTTCTCAGCAATCTAGACATAGCCCCAGTGTGTTGGAGGCAGGCAAAAACCTGTTCAATGTAAGTAAAACAGTTAATTTTTTTTCCCCCCAAAGTGGCCCAAGGCACCCTATGTGATAAAGTGGGGAATTGGCTGCCTGGCAACTTCAGAGAAGGCAAGCTTAATTTTAAGCACATCCTCTTGTCTCCCATACGTTCATGTAATTTGTACACAGGAGGTTCAGTGTAATCACTGCTTTTTCATTATGTTGGACCACTATTTACATGCTGTCTTAATAAGTACAATATTCGGTGTCACATGGATTGCGATGATATCCTGCATCAGTATTGGAATGAAGCCCAGCAGTTCTGTCATTGGAACATTACTTGGTACAGATTTCTGTACTGGCAATGCAGATTTGCAAATGAAAGCTATTAGATATTTTGGCCTGTAAAATACTGATGACACTGGGGCCAACAGCCTTGCTGGGCCCCTGAGCAAGGCAGAGGGGGCCTGCTGTGTCCCCTCCTAAGGGTAGAAAGGGCAGGACTGGGCTAGGCAGCCCTTACTGCTGCGCAGAGCACACCAGGCCTCCCCTGGCAGCCCTTCCTGCTACCTGGAGCGTGCTGCGCAGTGCTTCAGTGACAATTTAAAGGGCTCTGGCCATTACTGCAGTAGCAGCAGCTGCAGCAGCAGCAGTGGGAGCTCTGACTGCTTACGCTTCCTAATATCTGAATTAAAGGTGAGCCATATCAATACATCAATGGGAGACCTTCTAGGTACTGAGGTGCACATTGGAAGTGATAGTGACAAGTCAAAAGTAACACTCTGGGTCAGTACATGAGTCCCAGCATGTATCCAGTAAGATGTAAACCTAAGGTCCTGGCTATTTGTGCTTATCAGAGAAGAAACTGACACATTTCATAATACTAGATGTACTAGTCCAACAGTTCTGCACAAATTTCAGCTTTTCTCATTGCATCCTGTCTTCCAAAATCTCCCCCTGCATTTCAGCTGGGTATAGTATTGACTTCCTGTCTCAAACCTTTACCTTGTGTGTTGTTCTATTAAACAGCAGTTTCATTCAGCCTCAGCAATAGCTAAATTTCACTGGTAAAGGGAGACATCCCTATGTTACTTATCTCTCTCAGCAAGATGTCCCAAGGCTTAGCTAAACTGATGTTTGAAAAGCACTATGCCAGGGATCAGCAACCTTTCCAAAGTGGATGCTGAAATTTGACCTTTTGATTTCTATATATGGCCAAGTGCTGGTGATAATTTTTAAAGTCACTAATATTCCTACTTACAACAGATTCATTAATAAATCAAGATGCAGAGCTTTACTGTCATGGTGGTTGGTAGCATTAGCTCATTTTTTGTTAATCCACAGGTGGCATAGCTTGCCCTTATGCAACGGTTATCTATCCCTCTTGCAGGGAGCTGCTGGAAGAGAGTGGATTGACTGCAGACAACTTACAGAAGATAGGTCAGATCACCTTTGAGTTTGTAGGTAACCCTGAGCTCATGGAAGTCCACATCTTCCGGACCGACAGCTTTCATGGAGAGCCAACTGAAAGTGATGGTAAGGTCATGGAGCAAGTAGCAGCACAAAGAGATGTTTGCCCATATTTCCTACTGCTTAAAGAAATACTGAGAACAAATGATGTTGGTCCCATGCTTGTATGGGCCTCTGAGATGCACACTGAATTTGTCTGCCCTTCCCCACATCCCTTATCAATATTAGTTTTGGACTCTCAGCTCTCATTCTCTTGGCCAAACAAAACATCTTCCCAGGGTTTACTAGATAGGGAGTGGTGGTTGAGTAGGGATATGTTGTTTGAGGAACAGTAACAGTCTTTTCCCCAATGAGTCCTACTTCTTCCCTGGCCCATATCCCCCTACAATCCCACCCTAAGCTGCACAGGACCATAGTTGTTGGAAGTGCTTTCCTTCCCTCTACAACCACAGTGTCCAATATGCTTTCCGTTTGCCACGTGTGGCAGAGCAGCTTGTCAGAGCTGCACACTTGGAGCACCCACCGCCTGCTCTGTGCATTTGCTCCACCGCTTGGCAAGACAAGCATGTGGTGGCAGTGGTGGTTCCACCTGCAACGCTAACCGAGGCGCAGTGTCAGGAGGGGGTGGTGGCTCGTGCAGATGGGCCTCCAGTGAGTCACTGGCAGTTTGCACAGGATGGGGGATGCATGGTTCTGGAGAGGAGGACAGGGTGTGGTGATTCTTAAATTGCTTTTGGGTACCACTGCTACGACATCCAGCATCAAAACAAAACGGCAGTGGAATAAGTTTACCCAAACCTCTTTATTCTTCTGATTTTAGAAATGCGTCCACAGTGGTTTCAGCTGGATCAGGTACCTTTCAGTCACATGTGGCCAGATGATGTCTACTGGTTTCCCCTGCTGCTCCAAAAGAAGTTGTTCCTGGGGTATTTTAAGTTCCAGGGTCTAGACACTATTCTGGAGTACACACTGAAGCAGGTGGACGATGTATAAAGGAAACAGCGGCATTCCACCATTACCCAATGGAATACATCTGTGCCCATATTGGGCAAGGCCCCAACTTAAGATGTGTGAACCTGCCATAGCTCTGCCCGCGTTACGTGATGATCTCCTTTCTCAGCCAAGGAGACTTCTCTGCTGTCTGGGTGGAGGAGCAAACTGTGACTTTTCTCTTGAGGGTGAACAAAATACATTTCTGATGCTGGTGCGTTCCCAGAGTGTGGAGTGTTTCAGGTATGGCTCGGAAATGACTCCCATAATTCAAGGCTATCCCTTCTCTGCTATTAGCTCAATAATCTGTTCCCTCTCAGATCTTTTACATTAAAAACACTAAAATGGGTATAGCATGCATCATCTGTTGTGTGTTCCAGGGGAGCAACACAATGATTTCTGAACGACTCTCACAAATTGTCCAGAAGTAGGAGATCTGCTGACAAGCAGCACAGAGACTGGAGCATGATAGTTAGCAACTTCCTTCATTGGCTGCAGCACTTCCACTTGCACTTCCCTCCCATCCTACAAACTGGGACAGTGTGTTGTTTCTTCTTATTTAGGGCCAGCAGGGGCTAGAGCATTTTGAGGAGGCTGTGTACTGCTCTAGTTCTGTTCCTCTAGCAGGAGGTCGTAGCAAATGGTAAGATAAGGCGATGTGGTTGTATAGCATTGCTTAGGCCCTGCCCTGGTTCTCATTTCTCGACAGCTTCTGCTATGAAAATTAACTTTTCATTCACTGTTTAAATGGTTATGAATAGTCTCTCTGGCACAACTTTTCATGCTGACACATGAAAACGTGTGATACAACCTCAAACTTCAGCAGGGGCTCTCTGATCGGTGTCACCCTGGAACAGCAGCAGGTGAGCTGCACAGTGTTTGGGTGTGCTTTTAACTCGGTATGCTGAGCAAGTAGTTTGATCAGTCCAGACCAGAAATAATATAGCCACTATGAAACTCAAAGTTTTTTTTATTTGTCTTACAAATACCTATTTTTAAACAGATTGAGATAGACTCTTGGAATGTAATATAATCTGTAAACATGTCCAATCTATCAACTCTAGTAATAATTTTCTAATTCCTGCAGTCTGATAAAGTGCTTCATACATAAGACTACTGGAGCAAAGCAAAGATAAAGGATTTTCCCAAGGCAGGCAAAATTCACATCCTCCACCCAAGCCAGCCTCTTCCTGTCTCCCTCCAGCTGCTCTGAATGGTCTGTATTAGTCAAAGTACCGTTCCTTGTACACATGGAAAGCAATGGCTTGAAGGCAAAGGATAAGAGTGATTAGTGCCTTGTACCCCTGCCATTCATTGGGTATTGCAAACACTTGAGTTATAGGTGGCATTTTGGGACACCATACTTAGCTTCTGACACAGCTATAAAGGAAAATCTGTGGCTATCCTCACAGAAAGCAGCTTGAGGACAATTAAAAAACGGGGCTCACACACAAGAAGGCTGAATAACTCAGCTCCTGTTACTACGCTACTAAAACCTTTAGCTACTCCCACCACAAAATGGATGGATAGAGGCTTTAAGATATTAACCAGATTATGACTGCTAATGGTCTCAATTTAGGACCCGATAGTTATCTGTGCTATTCTCACCATGGAGGCTAAACAATGAAAGTCATGGAGATTCAATCATCATCCTAAAACAGGAGTGTCCAGCCCATGGGCCAAAATCCAGCCCACAGAGCCTTTTTTTCCCGTCCCACACCGCCAGCCGCGCCGCCATTTTTCCAGCATGGCTCTCGCAGGCTCCTGCTTGTGCCCACGTGCAGTTTGGGCCCCGGTTCTTGCAGCTCCTGCTGCTCATGAGGTGGCAGCAGCTCTGGTAAGTGTCCACATTGTTTGTGCTGAAGGTGCTTTGCTCAGCGGGATTGCTTTAAAGTGGGGAGCTGGGGGTGCTTGGCTCTGGGGGAGGGAAGATGTGTTAAAACGGAGGGCTGGGGTTGCCTGTCTCAGGAAAGAAAGCATTTTGCATGTCTGAAAATTGTGGGTTTTTTTTTCTTTTTTGGAAAAGGGGTACTTTGTATTTAAAAAAAAAAAAGCTGAGAAACACCATGGTAGAACTTAATTTAATTGATTTAATGGCCAGATCCCTCCTGCCAGACGTTGCAGAACTTTACCGTTTAAGTAGTGGTTGGTAGCTTTAGCTCATCTTTTGTTAATCCCCATGCAGACTGGCTTTGAGCAAGCTCCTGGGTGCATGGTGCGAAGGAGGGCCAAGGAAAATCAGCTTGTGGGCCACTTCTGGCACCTGTGCTAGGGGTTGCTGGCCTCTGAGCTACCCTGTTATAAATTCAGCAGTGACTTCCATATGTGGTGATCAAAGAGGAAGAGCAGATGGACAAGAGAGCAAGGCACTTTTTAACAGTCATCGCTTTAGCAAGTTACAAGTAAGGGGGGAGGGAGGTGGAGATACCAATAGCTGTGTTACAAGATGATTTTTTAGAAAATTACCCATTGGTAAACACTTTCGTGCAGCTGGTCAGAGGGTGCACTGTATATTTTCCCTTTCTGGTTTGCAACAGTGGTGGCAACAGGAATGCTGGAGATACATGGCTGTTTTGGTGGAAATGAAACTAGTTTCTGTACTGAAGAGTCAGGGTCTCCTCACCCGCTTCATACTCATCTACAGACCTGGCTTCAAGACATTCTGGTGCAGAAACACTTGCACTGAAAACTATATATCTGGATGCCTTATCTATGAAGTCATACCACAAATGAGCGGAAGCCCCTTTGAGATCAAGATGTATAGAGAGAGCTTCCATTCAGCAAGGCACATTAACCCTTTGGTGCTAGAGCTTACAGCTGTAGCAGGTCTTGGCTAACTGGCACATGCTGTTAAACTCATTTCCTGTTATGCTTAGCATTATTTCAGATTAATTCCAGTCATCAGAGAAAAATCTGGCAAGCTACTGCTCCAGCAGTTCTGTTATGTTGTGTTTCATTGTTCCTATTTGTTAGTCTGATCATGGCATGGACTATAACAGCAGCATGGAAGCAGCTGCTTTTGTTTGCTCTACACAGTACGTACAGAGAAACAAAATCAGTTTGACTTTTCTACCCTGTACTCTTCCACAGGAGAGAGGCTGTAACAGATACCGGTCTGCAAACTTCACTGACCCCCCTAAACTAAGAGAAAATATATGTGCAGAAGCCCCTTTCTTGCTGCTAGTAGCAGCCATGCTACCATCATTTGGACTGCAGACCAGAATGGTTAAGTCTATAAAAATAATTTTGAAAGTTAAAGCTTGTATGAACCACAGTGTGAGGGGAAGGGGCTCTACAGAAACTAGTAACCAACATAGACCCGCAGGATGTGGCATGGGCGGAATCAGGGAAATGAACACTAGATTGTCATTCTCTCTTGAATCCTGCCTACAGCATAGCAGATGTTGAACAGCAACTGCAGTCCTCAGTGAAGCTCTGGATGCTCACCCCTGTCTTCAGTCATTCAGGAGCAGGACACGGTGACTGCACAAATGTCTTCTCACTCAGAACCACTCCAATAAAACATTTCTGTTTAAGAAAGGCTAAGCCTGGGACATACATAAATCTGATTATCCTACTGAATTCCACATACAGAGCTTGTAAGGGCTGCTACTTAAAGAACAGCAATGAGCAGTTTATACCTTTGACAGTTAAATATTATCTAAATATTCATGAGCTTAAGAGTTTTTAGAAATAGTCTGTTACACTCCAGAATTTTTAAAACTCTCAAAAAGGACCATGAGCGTCCTCCTTTCTACAAGAGCCAACTCTATGCTGACAGTCAGCCCCTGCATCAGACAACTGATACAGGCAGTATATCTCCCATTTGATTGCATGGGAGAGTGAAACTTTTCTGAAACATTGTACATAATTTCCTTATTTTGATTATGTCTAATTTAAGAATAGGCAAACTACTCTTCAGTTACCAAATAAAAAGATTTTTGGTGGGACAGGGAAGCGTGGGTTGACCACCACCAGCCAACATATTTTTAAAAGTATCAATCTTGTCTACATTAGTGTTTAAAAACATTAAGCTAATATCAAAGCTAATATTACAAAACCTTATCTTCCCAGTCTAAACAAGGTCAAATGGAGAAATGTTTCCTGTTTACCACTCAAGATGGTGCTTTTTATTAACTGTACATACATTTATAGTCTTCACAATTTGTTCTGGTTTGTGACTAGAATCCCCTTCTATATTGCCTTGTATTCTCTTCCAGAGGCCCTCGCAATGTCTCAGTCTCTTGCAAAGCAAGGTAGATGAGCTGCAAGGGAAATATTTTGAGCAAGTGTTAGAGTTAGCATCTGAGCTGCTAACACATAACAAGCAGTACATTCTGTGAAAGAGCTATTTTTACCATTCACCACTTTAAGAGTTTCAAAAGCAAGTGCTCTCTCTAGCCCCAGCACCCAGAAAGTGACACGCATCAGGTATGTCTACACTGCTATCGTGGGGTGTGGCTGCAGTTCACATAGCTAATTGAATCTAGCTAGTTTGTGTGTGAATGGGAGTAAAGCAACAGCAGAATGGGTTTCAACAGGGGCTAGCCACAATTGTGCAGCCAGCACTGAACTGTGTGTACTGCCAGGACTTCACTGTTCCCAGTACAGACAGTCCCCAACTTACAAACAGGTTACATTCTGAATACCTGGTCGTAACTCAATTTGGTCATAAGTTAGAAATACCCTTATATTGTAATCCCTCGAGGGACGCTTAAATCTCTCGCATACCTTGAATTTCACGTAAGTCGGGGAGGGCTTGGGTTGGGGCCATGGGAGGGGGCAGAGGAGTTAAGCCTAGGGTGAGTTAGGGCAGTAGGGGTAGCAGAAGGGTGCAGCTGAGCTCGGGTTTGCAGGAGGTTGGAGAGGGGGTTGAGCCCAGCCAGGGGATTGGAGCTGGGGCTGTAGGGGTGGTGGGTAGGGGGTTGGGGCTGGAGCCCTGCATGCTGGGGAGCATGAGCTGGGGCCACAGGGGATTGGGAGGGTTGAATGGGGTGAACCAGGGCAGGGGGATTAGCTGGGGGCGGGGGGTAGAGGCTGACATGCCTAATGCAGCTGACAGCTGGAGCCCCACACACGCTGACAGCCCAGTGCATGCCAGCAGGGGTGTCAGCTGAGCGGAGGGGCATTGAACCCTGGTGAACTGGGGCGGGAGTGGGCTGAGCTGGCAGGGGGATAGAGCCCCTGCACATGCTGGTGGTGGCTGAAAGCCAAGATGTGAGCTGAGGCCACAGGAGGGAGAGGTTGAGCTGGGCAGGGGGGTAGAATGGGAGATGTACAGCAGCAGGGTGGTTGAGTGGAAGGGGGATGGAGCCCCACTGAAGACTGGGAGCCAGAGCCCCAGGCACGAGGGGGAGGGGCTGATCTAGGTGGGAGAGAGGTTGAACAGGGGTGCACTGGGGCGGGGTTCTTAGTGTGAGGCAGGTTGGAGCCCTTCACGTGCTGAGCCAGCCGCACGGAGGGAATGATCTGGGGTGACCCGGGGGTTGGATCTGAGTCTGTGGGGGTTGGGGAACGGGAGTTGGAGGGGAGCCCCAGGCGTGCGGCTGGAGCTCCCCTCTGGCTGGGGGAGGTAAGCTGGAGCACGTGGAGGAGGGTGAGCTGGAAGTTGGTCGTAAGGATGAATGGTTGTAAGTTGATGTGTTCTTGAGTCAGGGACTGCTTGTATCTGATTTAGTTAAGTGTACTCTCTTGTGCCTACACTTACTGTAGTCACATCGGATAACTGTAGTGTAGACACACCCAGTGCCCCACGTAGGACAATCTGGTGGTTTCCCAAGAGAGAAGGGCCATGCCTAACCCAGACACCAGAACACTGATTAGCTTATCAACCTAGGTCAATTAACTGGTTGTTTCAATCACAGCTTCTCTTGCAGCAGAAACTAGTCAGCACTATATATAAGAATCAGAATGCTAGAATTAGAAAAGTTGAAGACAACCCCCCTGAATGCGCAAGAAAGCTAGAAGAGGGAAATAATTATAATCCAGATTTAACAGATCATTCTTCCGAGGGAGCCTGTTTCCCCTTCACTCACTCCAAGCTTACATTGTCTCCTTCATCTGAGTTTGTCTTCACCTTCTACAGGTTGCCAGAAAAGAGTAGCATTAAAATATATACTGACTCTTACTAACAAACTAACAGTTTCAGACCTGATCTGGTTATGTAACAATTGATAGAAAACTGGAGGGAACATCAGCCCGTTTGGGCTCTCACAGTCAGCCATCCTCTGAGGATCACAGTAACATAGGCACTTATGAGAGACTCCAGCTCTTCCAAGGAAAGTTCATCGCCCCAGAGCTCTCTGTTCCACTTCAACAGCATGAAAAGTTATCCCTTTCGAAGGAGTGTATCATCGTTTCAATCAACTCTGTTCTCGCAGGTGGCAGGCAGACTCCTGTAAGAAATGCTGTTCATCAAGGTCATCTTTGGCCATGCATTACTATGAATAAGCAAATATATCCTGTGCTTTCCCGAGACGCGAGTTCAGCTCCCACCCTGGCAGACATCACACTCAGCACTGACCCACCCAGCAGGGTTAGAGAGAGAACCTGAAGCTTTCACCTATTTTAGATACAGATCTAGCAATATGAGATCAAACACCTAACCAATGAATCTGGGGGGAAAGAGAGACTAGCCTTCAGCTCTCCTTACTCACATATGCCTCTAGTTTTGGCCCAAACCTTAAAGAACAAGAAATGTGTCAGACTTCTGTGCATCTCAACACTTAAGACATTGGCCATCATAGCATGAGCAGCATGGGACCTCAACAACAGCCAAACTGCAGCACTCAGTGTACCTAGCCACTTCCAGTCCTTAGGCAGTGGGCTTCTGGGGCAATGAATCTCAGATGTGCCCCATGGCGCTTCAAAATAAAGGAAAAAAAAAGATTGTATTTATGTATGTGCTTCTGTTTCCAGTTGATCCATAAATCAGAGAGCAGCTCAAAGCAGCAGTTTAAAAATAGCTATTTGGAAGATTCATTCTTATATCTGGAGATAAAGATCACATTCCTCTGTTGACTGCACTTCAGCTTGGTCAGTGTCAGATCTCGGAGAGTTAACTGGAAAAGAAGTTGCCCTCTGGGGGTGACAATGGTGGTGTTGGCACATTGTGGGGTCCCATAAAGAGGCAGCTCAACTTTGGCTTCAGTTCATTCCAAACTTTACTCATCTGGAGGACAGAAATCAAAACAACTTGATGTCATCATACAGCACACTCAAAGGGCTGAGTTCAAGCCAGCACTAAGTTGTGTTGGAGGTTTGTCAAAAGCCAGTGCATTTGCAAAAACACTATATGCAAAAACCAGGGAGTACAGAGGATCTCTTCATCAAACTGATACTATAATGCAGCTCTGTGAGCATCACCTCATCCTTACCAAAACAGGCAGGCAGGGAAGAGGCAGAGTTTCAAAGGCTTGCTCAGAGGCCTCCACTGATATGGTCTCCCTTAACATAAAAACAAGAAGTTCTGTGGCACCTTATAGACTAAGAGAGTTTTTGGAACATAAGCTTTCATGGGCAAAGACCCACTTTGTCAGATGTATGCCCAGGAAAGCTTATGCTCCAAAAACTCTCTTAGTCTATAAGGTGCCACAGGACTTCTCATTGTTTTTGCAATTACAGACTAAGTTACAGACTTAGATTTCCAGAAAGCCTTTGACACGGTCCCTCACCAAAGGCTCTTATATAAATTAGGTGGTCATGGGATAGGAGGAAAGATCCTTTCATGGATTGGGAACTGGTTAAAAGACAGGAAACAAAGGCTGTGTCTACACATGCCCCAAACTTCGAAATGGCCATGCAAATGGCCATTTCGAAGTTTACTAATGAAGCGCTGAAATGCATATTCAGCGCTTCATTAGCATGCGGGCGGCAGCGGCGCTTCGAAATTGACGAGCCTTGCCGCCGCGCGGCGCGTCCAGACGGGGCTCCTTTTCGAAAGGGCCCCGCCTACTTCGAAGTCCCCTTATTCCCATGGGCCCTTTCGAAAAGGAGCCCCGTCTGGACGCGCCGCGCGGCGGCAAGGCTCGTCAATTTCGAAGCGCCGCTGCCGCCCGCATGCTAATGAAGCGCTGAATATGCATTTCAGCGCTTCATTAGTAAACTTCGAAATGGCCATTTGCATGGACATTTCGAAGTTTGGGGCACATGTAGACACAGCCAAAGGGTAGGAGTAAATGGTAAATTTTCACAATGGAAGGGGGGAACTAGCGGCGTTCCCCAAGGGTCAGTCCTGGGACCAATCTTGTTCAACTTATTCGTCAATGATCTAGAGAAAGGGGTAAGCAGTGAGGTGGCAAAGTTTGCAGATGACACCAAACTGTTCAGGATAGTCAAAACCAGAGCAGACTGTGAGGAACTTCAAAAAGATCTCAGCAAACTGAGTGATTGGGCAGCAAAATGGCAAATGAAATTTAATGTGGGTAAGTGTAAGGTAATGCACATTGGGAAAAATAACCCCAATTATACATATAATATGATGGGGACAAATTTAGCTACAACAGATCAGGAAAGGGATCTTGGAATTATAGTGGATAGTTCTCTGAAGACATCCATGCAGTGTGCAGCGGCACTCAGTAAAGCAAATAGGATGTTAGGAATAATTAAAAAAGGGATAGAAAATAAGACAAAGTATATCTTACTCCCCCTATATAAAACTATGGTATGCCCACATCTTGAGTACCGCATGCAGATGTGGTCTCTTCACCTCAAAAAAGATATATTGGCGTTAGAAAAGGTTCAGAAAAGGGCAACTAAAATGATTAAGGGTTTGGAACGGGTCCCATCTGAGGAGAGACTAGAGAGACTGGGACTTTTCAGTCTGGAAAAGAGGAGACTGAGGGGCGATATGATAGAGGTGTATAAAATCATGAATGGTGTGGAGAAAGTGAATACAGAAAAGTTATTTACTTGTTCCCATAATATAAGAACTAGAGGACACCCAATGAAATTAATGGGTAGCAGGTTCAAAACTAATAAAAAGGAAGTTTTTCTTCACACAGCGCACAATCAACCTGTGGAACTCCTTACCAGAGGACACTGTGAAGGCCAGGACTCTAACAGAGTTTGAAAAAGAGCTTGATAAATATTTGGAGGTTAGATCCATAGATGGCTATTAGCAAGGGGTAAGGTATGGTGCCTAGCCTTTTGTCGAAGGCGGGAGATGGATGGCAGGAGACAAATTGCTTGATCATTGTCTTCGGTTCACCTCCTCTGGGGCACCAGGCATTGGCTACTGTCAGCAGACAGGATACTGGGCTAGATGGACCTTTGGTCTGACCCAGTATGGCCATTCTTATGACTAACACGGCTACCCCTCTGATACTCCTCACCTAACATAAGCACAATGCAATGCAGGGAAACAACTCTGAACTTACGAAATGTTGAATGATTTATATAAATATATAACAAGGAAACCTGTTAAGTTCCTTTTCTTGCTACATAATTTCTGTTTAACATGAAGCAAAGAGCAGATCCATCAAAAAATCTACAACACCCACAATGGAAATAGCCATTCCACAGGAGAGACTGTCTCAGCCAACTGGAAGAACTGGAAATCAAAAACCACAGACACACCTGGGTTTGTCAGCACTACCTTTACAAGGACAGCCGCACACTTTGAGAAAGGGGGAAAAACAAGCAGTTCAAATACATATTTTCATCTGGGTAAAAGGAGGCAAGACAAGCAAAAAACTTACCTCTTTATGGCCCTGAATCTGGGAGTTCACAAAAGCCCCCAAGATGTGGGAGGTGAGAGGCAGGTAGATATGGATTAACTGTGTCTCTTGGTGCAGGCAGTATAAAGAAAAATAGTTCCGCAGCTCCATAGTCAGGATGGCATTCTCTTGCTGAGAGACAAAAAAGCCCAGTTATCCTTACTGTCCAGAAGAGGGAGACACGCGAGGCTGGAAGGAATGCATCATTCCTCAGTGTCCACTCATGCCAGTAGAACACAAGCTCTCCTTTCTATTCCAGTAACGCAACCATTTACCAAAATGCAAGAAATGATGACTTGTACCCATTTGGCTTGGCAGCAACTAGTGCTGTTGGACAGCAAGCACCTTCCACCAGGCAGACTTCATTTCTGCACTTCTTAGAGGCAACTATATTGGATCACCTTCTTTTGACACCAAATACCTACAGTAAGCATTCAGTGGAAGACACTCACTTTACTTGCAGCACAGCAGTTCATTTGCATGTGACTAAGATTTATGGGTCACCCTTTCTGCCCATTTTAAAAACACTGATAAACTGCATTATGGAAGGTGTTTTCCATCCACTACACATGCTATGCATCACTCCCACACAAACATCTGCCCTACCTCCACAATTCGAGACTCCAGCTGTTCTACTGACTCCGGTTCTTTGTTCTGCACAGTGGCACTCATCATCTGCTTCTTCATCATGCTATACTTGTGCAAAGCTCGCTGGTGTTTGTGCAGTACTCCCTTCTCATGCCTCTCACACAGATCCTTCAGAAAGAAGGGAAACAACTAATACTCATCCGATATCAGAGGCCAGAAACTGGAAAGGGAGCCATGGAAGACAGTGGGGAAAAGAGAATGTGTATTTCTAAAAGGGCATACAAAGTGTCCCATGCAACTTCTAAACTATGCATTATTTCAAATAAAGCCTTTTTTAAAGAAAAATAAGAAGAAGCTGCTCAGAATGAAAATCAAGGGTAGAGCAGGTAATCTGAAGCTGCATCTCTGCCCATGTGCGTTGAACTTAACCAACACCAAATGTACAATCCATATACCCCTTTTCAATATTAAAGATTGTTAAGTAACTTCAGCATCAGCTTGGAGTGCCCTGAGCTGGGCAACATTTTAGGGAGGCTTCCAACTGTCTTGAACTGCATTTAGATGCTTTTTGCAGGGTGTCCATGAAGTAGTAGGCTGAAATCATAAAATTCATTTCACTTGTAACTGAACTAAGATTTTCACACTCAAACAGCTTGCCCACTAATTCATATTCATCCCTCATCCCCAAAACAGCTGATTTATGAAAAAGGTTAGCTCATTACTAGGAGTGAAGGAGATGGATATCTTTAATTCCTTGTAAGATCCAATGTCCATGAAACTTTCCACAAGCCCAGATCAGTAACATTGCGGAGTTAGCCACAGGTAAGAACCACTCCCCTCACTCTACATCAGGGGTACAAAAAGTGGGGGGTGGGCTCCCTCAGAGAGCGTGAAATTTCCTAGTGGGGGCTCAGCAAAATCAGCTGCTGGGTCTCAGGCTCATCCATCTAATTGAAAATGTTGAAATCTGTTATTGTTTTTATGCATGTGTATTCACATTTTATATACTGATTAATAATGTTTTTACATTCTACTGACTTATTTTCTTACACATGTCAAAAGGGTTTTTTTTTCATATGAACATAACTCAAATTTCCATCAGTTTGGATTACATTACCCAGGTTGGGGGGGCCCTGCTAATTTCAAGGACAAAAAGTGGGGCCTGACATAAAAAGTTTGCTCAACCCTGCTCTACGTGATGCCAGTTAGCCTCTGAACTGGCTTTCCAGCCTATTTTCCATTCATTTGGAGTTACACCCTCCAAAAAGCAGAAAACTGTTCTAAACAACTTTCTTACTGGCAGAGAAATAGCACACTCACTTTATAGGACTGGAGTAAATCCAGGAAAAGGTTCAGTTTCTCCACCACATCACTCTCTTCCTGTTTTCCCTAGGAAACAAGAGACAAGTAAATTTCACAGAAATCTGGCAACAGTTCACATCCCAGCCCCTCAAACAAACCCAGTGCGTTGACCCTCCATAGTTATCTCCAGGGCACACATCCCATTACATAGCTACAAGCAATTGCTCTCACAATGGGACTGGAGATTTTAGGCTTAGACACTTAAATGACCAAAGAATCAAATGGAGCAGGAACAGCATTCTGATCACATGATCACAACAGGAGGTTGGTATCATGAGTCCTCTAATGTATTCTATACAGCTCTGTCTGGAACCCCTGCATTCACCGAATCCACCAGGCTTCCATCTTCCCTCCTTAGGACACATCTATTCCAGGTGACCTATAAACAGCAGCACATCCCCTACAGAAGAGTTAATGAAACCAAAACCAAAAGCAGAGCTGTCAAAACACAGGCTGAACTTCAGCACTTGCTGTTTTTTTTCCTTGTGTCCCATCTCCCTTCCTGTGTCATGTTTGTGGCTCTCTAGACTTCTCGGTGTAAGAACCTGATTTTATTCATCTATAAAGCACTCAGAACATCTTCAGCACTATGAAATGATGGTTGTAGTAAAAAACTGTCATGCTGTTGTATTATTCCAATGGTCATCATCACATTGTGCTGTGTCAATAGCAGTAAGACCTCTTGTGTTCCGTTTGAGTGAGTTTCACGTAGTATTTAACATGTGGCGAAGATCAAAATTTGAAACAGAAACAGGTTCTTTGGGACTATGGCCACCACATGATCTTAGCCTGGCAGAATATGGGATTCTTGGAACACTTGAGACACACACTATTTACTTTACTCTTTAAGCCTTTGAAAAGGTCCATCCACTGGCTCACCCCTGCCTTTTCTGCTCTCCATTATGCTTTCTCTGCCCGAACACTTGTGAGTTTTTAATTCCATCAGTTACAACATGTACAACATGTTCCACACATGACCAGCTGTGCATGACTCTGGGCAGCAAAGAAAGGGTGAGTAACTTTTGGGACACCCATGCCTAAAAGATCTTTGTATCCATACGTGACATTAGGTAGAAAATACCTCTCTCAGTGCAGCAATTGCAATTATACAGAAGAAAGTGTCAGAGGAACTCACCTGCTGTACAGCCTTATCGGCCAACAGCGCAAATTCAATGGACAGGCCTTTTAAAGCCTGTTTCAGAGTCCCCCATGTGCTATTGTTCAGAGCAGCCCAGGAGGGAAGTGGTGTATTGTCTGAGCCCAAAGCACTGTGAGAGGGAAAAAGAGACAGTGAGTAGATCCCACTAAACAACTAGGTTGGTCTGATGATTTACCCACCCCAGCAGCTACTGGGTTCCCCCTCTCAGAACTCGCTCACAGGCTATTGGTAGAGTCCCCCAAGGAATCAGATGACAGTAAGTTATACCTACTTCCCAGGGTCAGGTGAACAACACAGTGTAATGATAGCAGTTTGGATGTGCATATACACACGAGAGAGAAAGAAGCAAACTGGACAGTAGCAAGCACATTAGTGTTTCCAATTTAAAATAAAAATGCAGTGTGTGTGAACATACACAGCACATAAAGGGTCTGTAAATATGTGTTCACAAATCTATGTACTCAGGGATTGTACCACTTCATGCAAGTATAAATCAGATGCAGAGTATCAATGTACCGTCACTTTTTCTCCATCACCATGGGGAACACACCCATTAAGTTTTCTCCTCCTCGCAACAGGAAAAAGTACTCCTGGTTTGGTGCCTTGAGTCTGCAGAAATACATGCCTTATCCCCATAGACATTCTAGTGGCACACCTATTGCACTCTTTAAAACGCAAGACACTTCACAGAAGTGTGCTGTAGAGGGAGTCTTCACACCCAAATCTACCTTAATTCCTTTCCAAATATGAGAAGATCTGAGGCATTATCAATGGCTCGGGAAGCTATTCTTTCCGCACGGTCCCGCAGTTTGTAGAAGCTGTTGTAGATGTTTCGGATAAGCTCTCGACTGGCAGCAAACTGGGACTGGATGTCAGCTGGGAGGAAGTCCTAAGACAGCAACAGAGAATTTAGTAATGGAGTATTAGCCTAGTGATACCTAAACTGATTGTATGCTATGAGAGGAGCCTTCAATATGGCCTAGTCACATTCCAGGTTTTTCACTGAGTCCCTGCCAGAACTCATAACTGACACCCTGCAAACTCAAACCCAGGTATTACAAGCTGAGCTGTTTCTTGCTTGTGCCTCATCAATAAAAGGCTGTGCAACCAGAGCTTAGGTAACAATTCCACTGGTGATGCATGGGCACAATAGGGCCCACCACAGCCTCACATAGCTGCGTTTGCTCTGTTGCACAAACTTCAGTAAAAGTTTGAATGCTCCCTACCGTCACTGGAAATAATACACACGGGGCAGGACTGCTGAATAATTAAGGGTCTTTATTATTTATTTGTCTTGCAAAAGCACCTAGCAGCCCCAGCCACAAACCAGAGCCCTAGTATGCTAGCTGCTATAAAGAACTTTTTTTTATAAAATTAACCATATTTAACCCTTCATTGATTGCTTTACTTTCCCTTCACCCCAAGCTGAACTTCCACACAAGCAAGTATCTCAGGGAGCAGTGAAGTCAGGTTCAACAAGCAAGAGACATTGCTAGGGTATAGCAACGTTAGCCAGAGACAAAATATGGTGAGGTTAATAGTGTCTCTCCTAGATGAAGAGGGATTAGGACACAAAGGAATACCAAGCAACCAGATGAACTTCTCAGGTTGTTTATAGTTACTGAGAGAATATGCCTTTGGACAAAGAATTCCCTCACACTAATTTTGTTCCATTTTACTAAGTAGATCAAGCTGGTTAGTTCCAGACGCAGTATGTCCAACTCGATGTTTTGTTATAAAGAAACAGAAGAAGGTTGACTACCGTGCTGTAGGTAAATTGCTCCTTTCCTCTTCAAGTACAGCCCCTCTCTTTTACCCAGCAGATAAAAGACCTTGTGCCCCTGGACAACAGGTATTAACATTGCAATAATGTGCCGTAAACAAAAATACCTTAGCACGTGGAGCTAGTTGGCAAGTCATGAACTCATCTCCCACTCCTTGGACCAACTCCCTCAGCTTATTCTGCACATCCTAGAAAAGCAAAAGAAACCACCAACCAATCAGACCCATCAAGCAATTCACACAGTGATAACAAATGGCAATTTCAACACTGTTAAAACTTGAGCCTCCTTAGGCACTCAAGCAACAATCCTCACCTTACAGTTGCTTTTATTACATACTGAAAGGGCTCACCTTTTCCTGACACTTCCTTCTTTTGGGGTGGGGGGCAGGTAGGAAAGAGAAATCACACTCTCATAGTAAAGACGCATGGGTAAAAGGAAAAAAAGGGGGATTCCACATCCCCCACCTATTTACATGGCCTTGACCCACCTCTCTCTATGAGCTTCCAATTCCTGTATAACCAAATATGGCAGGTATAATAGGCCAGGCAAGACAAAACCTCCCCTAACATAGCCATTGTTGACCTGATGCAGGACACCTGGGCCATGGTAGCCCTGTCTACTTTCCTCCTCTCTCTGTCCCAGGTCCACCCCTTCTCCAAAGCCCCCACATCCTGCCCCTCCAGACCACACCTGCCCCCTGAAATTTAAATATGTACAAATGTCATCCCTCCACCTCCAATGCTGCATTCATCTGAGTAGGAAGTTCCACCTGTGCTAAAAAATCTGCATTAGGAGACTGAGAAATGCTTGAACAACATCATCACTTCTTAGCTCTTTCCTGGTCACATATCTTTCTGGGGAGTCTCTCAGATAAGGAGTAGTGTGACATACATTGCCAAGGAAAGAACATTATTTTCAAGAGATCGTGCCTACAGCATGACAGAGATGACAACACACACCACTGTCTACTAGCAGAGACATCTAGTGCAGACAAAATGCTCCACTAGTCCCTTGCAGCTGGGATCACGGTTGTGGAGATGATAAATGCGCAGGCAATAAGCCCCTCTGAACTCGGTAACGGTTTCCCAGTGCACATGCTTCATTATTTACAAGGACTCACCGAGCCACTAAAGGAGAGAAAGAGTTTCAGGAGAACATCTTCCGAGAAAGGAGGATGCCGAGCCACCAGGTTAATGAAACGTTTCAGAGCCCGCCGCCTAGACTCTATGAATTCTCGGTCAGCTACAGGAGGGAACACATTAGTGTTAATGCATTAGACACTACTACAGGCTCACAAAAAAGGAAAAAGCAGCATCAAGTGAAAGTGTTCCCTTGCATCTGTAACTGCAGCAAAATCCAAGAACACCATCATCTGTGCCTCCTGTCAGGTCTATGCAACAGTCTGCTGGGTTTGCTGGTCTCACTGTTAGAACACTAACATTAGAACACTCCAGACCCGCAACAACCTAAAATGGTTTGTTACAACTTATTCTAGCTAAGGCTCCAGTTCTGCAAACCTTTCTACACCTATTTACCTCAATACAACTACTCAAGTGAGTCAAGCTAAGTAAATGTGAATTTGCAGGATTGGAACTTCTGATTGCAAGCTCTTATGTGCAAGGAGGCTGCAGCTACACAAGCACTTTTGACAGTCAGAGGGGAAAAAAAACCACCCCCTAACTGACACAACTTTCAACAAGAGACATGATGCTCATTGGGAGTGGGTTAATTATGCTGACAGAAGAGCGCTCTCCTGGCAACATAGAGCAGCTACACAAGAGACCTTACAGTGACACAGCTGCAGTCACTGTAAGGCCTATAGTGTACTGTAGACAAGCCCAGAATGTCTCTTCCTTTACACTGAGGCTGCAGCTGGCACAATGGGGCCCTTAACTTGTGTGGAGCCTCTGGGTGCAAATGCAATACAGATAATTTTTGTAAGCAACAGCTACAAACTCTTGTCCACTGACAAACTGAATCATCTCATATCTCAGGAAGATGATATGCAAAGCAAAATTAACATTTGTTCCCCTTTTTGCTCTTCTACATTCTGGAAAGAGGACTTCAAAATATTTTCCGCAGAATTTCTCTTGGTCCACACCGTGTTTGGGTTGTAATTTGGTTTGGTATGGTATGTTTGTTGTTAGTTTGTGGGTGTTTGTTTGTTTGTTTGTGTTTTTTGTGGTTTTAAGATTGCTTTTCCTCTTTTTTATGGAGGACATTGCCAAGATCTTTGAAGACCCGGAAGGTAATTCACAGTAAACTAAACCCAAAGGTGCATCTCTCCTAGCTCCAAATGGCCAGGTGACAGGAAATTCAGCAATCTGTCCTCCCTGAAACAGGAGGGGCTTAGATTTCAGACCACTGTCACATCCTTATCCAAGTAATTCAAATATTATGCCAAAGTCTTCCTGGCAGAAGTGAAGTCCAGAGATAGTATTTGTAAAGTTAAACAAAACCAAAAAAGCAGCAGCTTTTTTTTTTCCCCCCAAGGGAGGAGAAAGAATTGCATAGAAAGGGATGCAGCCTTCTATGTACACAAATAGCATAGTGACCACCCTACCCCCACCACAACTTATGAGAATGCTCTTTGGCAATATTTTCACGTCCTAGAGAGACAATGAAGGGCATCTCAGCCTTTTCCTTTCCAATTCACCTTTAACTTGAGAATTTGTTGGCTACCGGAGGAGCCGCAATTATACTTACTCACCAAGTGATTTCCAGATACACGAGTCACAAGACCACCCTGATTCTTAAAAACTTGTGCTCTGCAATTTTACTTCCCTTTTTTATTAATCTATCTATGCATACATCTACCCACTGAAAATATGCAGTAAAACAGCAAGTACCAGAAAGAATTTTAACTGTAGTTTGTTCTGTTTCTTGTGAAGTGTTCTAGTTCAGAGTTTTACTACCATTCATTTTCCAATGAAGAAAAGACAAATTCAAGGCAAAGTGCATGGGAACGAAGGAGAGAGTGGTGAAGCTCTGCTGTTCCAATTGCTATACACGCTTCATCTAGTGCTATGGTGTCCAAGAGGCTAGCTAATAAGCACACGTGGCTATTTGGCTGATTTTAGAGTGTGCCTACATTTCAGAAGAATGTGTCTAGTTCACTATAGCAGTAGCCACTATAATGCTGGTTGGACACCAAGGACTAGTGGCTGCAGCTGAGGCTACTACCTCTGTCCCCTCCCTCTCCCTCCTTTATGCTCATCTACAATACTGGATAGAACTAGCAACAGAGATTTTTAAACAGGAAAATAGAAGATGGAAAAAAATATCAGAAGGCAAACCTAAAATGTGAGATTTGTTGGACTACTGTATCATGGGAAGTGATGCACCCTCCAACATCTGGACCATTTAGAAATGCATAGAATAAAGCAGTGGAACAAATACAGTAGAGAATAATGCAGTACTAAGGTGAAGCTGGAAAAAGTTAACCTAAAAGATATTTTGTGTCTCTAACTTCTATGATATCTGTACTCACTGATCATTTTATTTAAGAAGATTTATCAGCAGTGTGATAGCGTTGACATTCCATATTGCTGCTATTAGTTATTTTTAGGTTTAAGCATTAACACTCCACCAATTTTAACAGGAGCAGGTCACTCTTTTGTTTCAGGCTGTTAAGTCCACAAATTCTCCCAGACTGCACCTCATTGGATTATGTACAAGAATTACCTTTGAAACCACAAGAGCTAGATTAAAAAAAACCCATACTCCTGACATCATTCATACTTCAGAAATTGACAACACTACCAGAGCAGCACCAGAATCATCATTCTGGTCTATTCTGGCTCACTTTAAAGCCTGCTCCAGAACCTTTCACTAATTTCTGATTCTTCTTCTCTATGGCAAAATGTGGACTCCATGCATTAAATGGATAATGTATTGTGAAAAGTTAAGCTTTGTAATTTAGCCAGAAGACAAGACAGTGAAAGGTTTGTTCTTGTTCTGCAGATAAAGCAGAAACAAAACTGTACAAAAGACTTATGGAGCATTAAACAATAAAAATAAAATTTAAAAACCACACCAATATATCAGACTTGAGAAAAAAGTATTGAGTGTAGCATGGATATGTAGCCAGGCTTCAAGTATGTTTCACTATTCATAAGTACAATGGGTAAATCACTGTACACCACCAATGCCTGCCTCCCTCCCTTTTCTTCTCCCCAGCCCCCCTCTCAGCTCTGCCCCCACAGACAGCCAGCAGACATGCAGGCCTGATTAAATAACTTTTTCAAAATATCATGGGCCAGACTGAAGAAGTGCTTGGGCCATAGACAGATCACAAGCTGGGTGTCCATGCTTGTAAATAGAGGCCATAAGCTTAAACAAAGAAAAGCTGGAGTAAGGGACGTTTCATAGCCAAATGATTTCCCCAACTTTCCACCTCTATGGTTCTCTCACCATGGAAGACAAAAGAGGTGTCTAGAGAACCTTTCATACTAGAGCACTTCACAAAGCCACATGCTACAGGACATACTGGAACAGAAGTCATCCTGCATTCACCTATGTGCATCACCACCATGGACATTACAACCTACTTCACCGGAGAGGAAACAGATGAAACTATACCCTACTCTAAGGTTAGCCTTACTTTTTCAGGAATGCCACAGGATTTTCAACTTACATGGGGAGACTCACCAGTGGAAATTTACACCAATGTCTTATCTGAAAGGGAGTGCCCAACGTCTGCATGACAGTGTCAACGCTGCTTTGTGAACCAGAGAACAATAAATGCTACGGACTCTTTGAGGCATGAGCATTCTTGACTGTATTTTCATGAGTGCACTCATTCAAGAGCCCATCCAGTCACTAGGAAGACCCATGTTTACCTCCTAGCATTCTCTTTGGTGGAAGTGCAGGCACCATTCGATATGGGAACTTCTGAAGCAGCATCTCATGGAACACCACAAAGTCATTGTATCGCCTGTACACAGAGCACTTGAAGCGCTGCAATAGAAACACCGCACAATAATCAGATGGGACAATAGCAGCATTTCAGCGACTTCCTTGCAGCCAGCAGGAGTTAGAGCTACATGAGGGACCTGAAGAGAGTAGCTGGTACATTTTTGGATTTCAGACTACTTGCTTTAAACTAACAGTTTAGAAAACAGTCGCACACAGCCCTCCAGCCACCTCTCAGTTATGCAGGTGGGTGGCTTAATGTAAACTGGATCCATTTCTAGTATGTTAGGTGCCTTTGAGAGCAAGAGTTTAAGCAAAGAGCATATTTCCAAATTCCATACCTGCAAAACATGGGGACAAAGACATTTTTTAAAGGAAAGAGGAGACACTCCCTGTGAATCTCAGGAAGGTGGTGGTAAAGGCCCCTAAACTTGCTGTGATTCTATATAACTCCTCCACCAAACCAGTGTATCTTCTGCATCACACAAAGACAAAGGAAAAATACAACTGCAATGAGCAATCATCATTAAGGAGCATTTCAGTGCTGGTGTACTCCAGTCACAACTTAGTTCCTGGTAATGTCCACCAAACCAGGTCTAATGCAAGGCAAGCAAAGTGGCATTCGGCAAACAGTTCTCAGACCTCCAAAACCTAGGCTGCTTCTATACATGCCACCTCCCGTCGGAAGTGGCATGGTAATGAAGCAACTGAAAGCAGGCAAATGAGGCGCTAACATGCATATTCAGCACCTCATTAGCATAATGGCAGCTGTGCGAATTTCAAAGTGCAGACTTTGAATTGCAGATTGACAGTGTAGATGGGGGCAGCTTCGAAGTAAGTGCCCCACTTTGACATTCCCCTACTCCCACAGAACTAGATCGGAATAAGGGAATGTCGAAGTGGGGCACTTATTTCGAAGCTGCCCCCATCTACACTGTCAATCTGCAATTTGAAGTCAGTACTTCGAAATTCACATGGCTGCTATTATGCTAATGAGGTGCTGAATATGCACATCAACCCCTCATTAACCTGCTCTGTATTGCCTCATTACCATGCCACCTCTGACGGGAGGTGGCACGTGTAGAAGCAGCCCTGGTGTTCGACCTTTTCTAGTGAGTGCAGCAGAATGAGGGGAAAGTGAGAACTCAGGAATTCCTAAAACAATGAGAGAGTTTCAAGATTATTGAGTTTCCAATGTCAGGTTGCATGAACGAACAGTGAGAACATCCAAGTTTTAGAGATTAATTTGGGTCCAAAATCAGTGCTGTAGCACATCAAGAGGGACACTTCAGAGGCATGCAGGTAAGTCACTTAAAAAGCACATTTGGCTGATGGACGAGCATTTGGAAAAAACTGTCATTACGTTCACCCACATTACATATGAATCCTACACCACTACTACTTACTGCACAACTATGCAATTCCAGAAATAACCCAATGAGACAAATAATTGGAGCACAATGGATAGAGAGCTCTTAATGCCTCCTGGTATCTGCTCTGTAATCAGCTGTATGATTTATTCTTACATATTTCCACTGATGCCCAAGGCACAGCTAATGCCTCTTTATGGAGAATCTCATTACACAGAAATAGAACTGTTGGAAGAATGACTCCTCAGGGAACTGGTAATGGGATAAGAAGTCTCTCAGACTTGGGATCGAAGATAAGTCTAGCTAAGGAAAGTATCACGGGGTAGCAGAGGAAAACAGTGATTGAAAACTGCTACAACACTGTCAAGACAGTTGCTTGTTTGGTTGTTGGGGACAGATGATCTCACTGGGGGAAAAAATGCCACATTAGATCCTGTATGACTGCTCACTAAAAGGGCAAAGCTTGAATATGACAAAGGAACTCAACTCCCATCTTGCTCCAGAGGTGGTCCCTCAAGTCAGGACCAGGGAAGTGATTTTGGAGTGGTGTGGAAGAACCTGCACTGCTGCTGGATGCACCAGACCTGCATTCATACACAGTCTAGCCTTCAAGTGAGTTTTGTGATTATACCAGAGCTTGGCAAAATACAGCCTGTGGGCCACCAAGCCTCTAGATCCAACCCACAGATACAGCAGGGAGCTTCAGGCAGGCCCCCTGCCTGTCCCACCTCCACACTCCACTCAGAAAAACAGCTGTGGGGCCCTGTTTGTCTTGCAGCAGTTGTGAGCCTTGGGGGAGAAGGTTTACGTGCTGCCCCACCCCAGCACAATCTCTTTGGCAGGTTTCTGGCCAATGGGAGCTTCCTGTTTGAAGCACAGGCAGTGCGCAAAGCACCCCTCCCCTCAGGCTCCTGGTTATTCAGAGAGCACATGACCCCTGCCCAAAAAACATGCTGGGTTGCTGGCCAGGAGTCAACCAGATAAGTCTCCTGACCAGAGATGCCTCTGGGACCCGAGTCCCTCCTCCCTCCCAATTTCCTGCCCTCACCCACTCAGGCCCCTCTTCCTCACATACCCCAAACCCTCTGCCTCTCCTCCTGCGCCCATATCCCCTCCAGACCCTGCACCCCAGTCACCTGCCCCACATCATGACCTCCTCCCGCCCTCTGTCACAGCCAAAACCCCTGCATCCCCTCCTGCACTTCAGTCCTTTCTCTCAAGTCACAACTGCCTCCTGCACCCAAACTCCCTCCCATATCTCCTAGACCCCACACACCCCCTGCACCTCCGTCTTTCACCTCAAGTTCCTTCTGTGCCCAACCTCCGTCTCAAACCCAGCATCTCCTCCATTAATATCATGGAAGAGTAGAGCCCTTGACCATTTTCCGAATTCTTGGAATAGAGTCCCCCCGCCATCAAAATTATGACCCACCCCTGAATTGTGCTTGAGTCCTTAGAGAACGTCCCTTCACCTTATAAAACGATAACAGTACTTGTCAGTCCCTGCACTGAGGCCCAATATTGGAAAAATAAAGGTCAGGATTAAGCTGCAGTGGCAACACTGTGCAAAAGATATCTACATGAATACCTCCAGCCAGCATCACCAATACACTGAACAGATTAAAACATTTATCTGGCTTTGTAATACAATTTCAATAATTGCAAGGAGTTCCTGAGGAAACACATTCTCCCACAGAATGGTATTCTACCACATTACCTTGCTGGAAACTTCATATTCCACATGTTTCAGGAAGAGGCCCTTCTTCTCAGGTATAAGCTCCACTTGCACAGTGTCCTTGCTCAACAGCTCTTGTAGGGTGTGGGAGAGCAGCAGCGGGCTTCCCTGGGGCATCTGCATTAGCAGTTGTTCTGGATCCTTTGGCTCAATTTCTGGAGGCTTTGCCAAGTCTAAAGGAAAAAGGAAAAAACTGCAGGTTTGGAAAGAAAAACTAAGTGAAAGGAGCCTTAAAATAACCAGCACCTCAACAGAAAAGTCAGAAAAGCAACCAAACCACTCCTTCCACAAGAGGCTCGGCTCATTTAACTAGCTCCCCGCCTCAGTTTACTCATTGCCTCCCTCTCCACAACACCCATGAACATTGCCTATTATACCTAGTCATGAAGCCAGCTCTGCTTCTTTGTTACAGGCCAGATTTGGTCTGTGAATCAGCTTTGAGGCCTGCATTTCCTGTCTGTGCAGCTCCCACCACAGAAGAATCTGCCAAGCTAAGTGAATACCTAGCTCAGCACTCTTGAATCCTGTCTAGAACAAATTGTGGAAGGAAAGACTCTGGGCAGATTAGGAATTGATTTATTACTTTCACATGTCATTGGAAGGAGAGGAGACACTTCACTTGACAGAACTTAATCAACCTCTAACAGAGTACATAGTGGAAGTGGGGTTTACTTAACTCCATTAATAACTTTAGGACCTTTGTGTACTGAGGTTCCAGAAAAGAGACTCTGAACAGGGCAGGCATGTGGGCAAATTTTCACTCCCAGCATGCTCTGGATAAGATTCTAACTTCATGTACCAAAGGTTATGCACGCTAGCTTTTTACAATGAAATCAAGCATGCCAGCTGTGTAGGTAGACAGGCATGTCCCCACTGTTTCTATGCAATACATTACCAGTAAAGTATGAATGGTTCTGAAGAGAGATGACCCTCCTATGGAACAACCTAGTATAGAAACAACAAGTCCTGTGACACCTTAAAGACAAACAGATATTTTTGGAGCATAAGCTTTTGTGGGAAAAGACCCACGAAAGCTTATGCTCCAAAATACCTGTTAATATAAGGTGCCGCAGGACTTCTTGTTGTTCTCGAAGATACGGACTAACAGCTACCTCTCTGATACTAGTACAGAAATGGGATGATAATCTGGGGTGCTCCCTTACTAGACAACATGCTGCAGGCTCATCTAAATGGCTTGACTTTACTGTGTAACTGCACATGCTATGCAACAGGTAAATTTATACACAGTGAACTCGTTTATATCCAGCGCTCCATCACCCGGAACTCTCAAATAACTGGCATTTTAAACATAAGTAAATTTTAGGCACACTTTCCATAAGTACAGTGCAGTAAACCCTCAATTTAATGGACTAATGGGGGGAAGGGGTGTATGTTAATGCTGAAAGTACATTACATCCGAATAGTTATACTGTAGGATGATGCACTGACCTTCCCAGCCCATCACTCAGTCCTCTCCTCTCTCCCTGCTTCCCTTCCCTCCTCCTGCCCCATCTCTTCCCCTCACACCGCTCTCTCCCTCTCCCAATTACCAGTTGAGGAGCTGAATGCCAGCCTGGCTTCTTCCACCTCCTGCAGATCTCAGCACTGCGGCTCCCCCAGCCCCAAGCCACCTGTGTGAAGGTAGAGCATGGCCACCCCCATCCTGCCAGCAGTCAGCAGCCACCGACAACATGGCTGCTGCTCAGCGCCATTGCAGGCAGCAGCAGCCGCCAGGTGCCGACATGCTCCACACACATGGGGCTGGGGCAGGAGAGCTCATGAGCCCTGCCGCGGCCCCTCCCACCCCAGTTCCTCTGGGCCTAGTGGCCCCAGCCTCTACAGTGGTCCCTCCACCTGCAGTAGCTCCAGCCGTTCTGGCAGCTTCTCCAGCCACGGCAGCAGCTCTGGTGAGTCTCTGGCATTTATTCTGGAGGGGTGGGAGGGCTGGCAGCCAGCGTTCGTTATTTCTGAAGTCCATTACATCAAGGTCTGTTAAATCAAGGGTTTACTGTATAGTGATAGTAAATACAAATAAATACAGCAAATACAGTATATGTTTACAGTGTACAATACTACTCTTGTTGGTAAATGAAGTATTCTGCATACATTTTTGTTTCTTAATATCTAATCTTGTTTTTCTTTAGTGTTATGCATTGCTAGGTATGCCCCTCAGTTATCCAGAGTATTTGAATATCCAGCAACCTCCTGGACCCAAGCTGCTGGGTGTGAAAGAGTTTACTGTAATTGCTTCATGGATCTTGGGAAATAGAGATGCCTTTCTTATTTCCAATCCCACTGCAAAGAGAAGCTATAACTATGCTCTCCTTTCCAAGCAGGCAGGAGCTGGAGCGACCTGGCTGAATATTTGGGAGCAGAAAAGATCTAGCTGCTTTAGGATCACTAGCTGTTAACACCCTTCACTGACTTAACAGAGGGGCTTTGAGCAATGGCTCATCAGCAGGTAAATGTATAACACTAGAGCAGTAGTAGTAGCATCCTTCAGTCTACGTAGACTATGGAACGTGCCCTTCATAGTTCCGTTTGGCATCCTCATTTACAGTGTCGGCAGTGACTGTGAAGACCCACGCGAGAGTGACAGTCCTTGCTGCATCTGTTGCATATGTAATGGGTGTCTGGCAAGTCCTTGCTGTGCTTTCTGTGGGCTCACTTCTCATTTGCTAGCTGTCTGATCCTCAACTCACCCTTCTGAAGGCCCTTGTATAGTTCCTGCCTCCATCTGCTGCGATCATCTGCCAGCTCCTCCCAGCTGTCTGGCTTGATGTCTACTTCCCTGAGGTCTCTCTTGCAAACATCTTCGTAGAGCAGTTGGGGGCATCCGGAAGGTCTTTTGCCAGAGGTTAGCTTGCCATACAGGATGTCTTTTGGGATCCTTCCATCATTCATCCTGTGGACGTGGCAAAGCCAGCGGAGCCACCGCTGCCTGAGGAGGGTGTGCATAGTTGGGATTCCAGCTTGCTCAAGGACAGTAGTGTTGGACACTCTGTCCTTCCACGATATTCCAAGGATGCACCTGAGGCAGCGCAAGTGGAAGACGTTCAGCGTCTTTTCCTGGCAGGCGTACAGGGTCCAAGAATAAATGGTAAATTTTCACAATGGAGGGGGGTAACTAGTGGTGTTCCCCAGGGCTCAGTCCTGGGACCGATCCTGTTCAACTTGTTCATCAATGATCTAGAAAATGAGGTAAGCAGTGAGGTAGCAAAGTTTGCAGATGACACCAAGTTGTTCAGGACAGTCAAAAGCAAAAGGGATTGTGAAGAACTACAAAAAGATCTCAGCAAACTGAGTGATTGGGCAGCAAAATGGCAAATGAAATTTAATGTGGGTAAGTGTAAGGTAATGCATGTTGGAAAAAATAACCCAAATTACACGTACTACATGATGGGGTCAAATTTAGCTACGACAGATCAGGAAAGGGATCTTGGAGTTATAGTGGATAGTTCTCTGAAGACATCCACGCAGTGTGCAGCGGCAGTTAGTAAGGCAAATAGGATGTTAGGAATTATTAAAAAAGGGATCGATAATAAGACAAAAGATATCATACTTCCCCTATATAAAACTATGGTACGCCCACATCTCGAGTACTGCGTGCAGATGTGGTCTCCTCACCTCAAAAAAGATATATTGGCATTAGAAAAGGTTCAGAAAAGGGCGACTAAGATGATTAGGGGCTTGGAAAGGGTCCCATATGGGGAGAGGCTAGAGAGACTGGGACTTTTCAGTTTGGAAAAGAGGCGATTGAGGGGCGATATGATAGAGGTATATAAAATCATGAATGGTGTGGAGAAAGTGAATATAGAAAAATTATTTACCTTTTCCCATAATACAAGAACTAGGGGACACCAAATGAAATTGATGGGTAGTAGGTTCAAAACTAATAAAAGGAAATTTTTCTTCACACAGCGCACAGTCAACCTGTGGAACTCCTTGCCCGAGGAGGCTGTGAAGGCCAGGACTCTATTAGGGTTTAAAAAAGAGCTTGATAAATTTTTGCAGGTCAGGTCCATAAATGGCTATTAGCCAGGGATAAAGTATGGTGCCCTAGCCTTCATAACAAGGGCAGGAGATGGATGGCAGGAGATAAATCACTTGTCTTCTGTTCTCCTCTCTGGGGCACCTGGCATTGGCCACCGTCGGCAGATGGGATGCTGGGCTTGATGGACCTTTGGTCTGACCCAGTATGGCCATTCTTATGTTCTTATGTTCTTAAGTCTCGCTGCCGTAAAGGAGGGTGCTGAGGATTCAGGCTCTGTAGACTTGCATTTTGGTGTGAGTGTACAGCTTGTTGTTATTCCACACTCTCTTGCTGAGTCTGGACAGAGTTGTGGCTGCTTTACCGATCCTCCTATTTAGCTCGGTCTCCAAGGACAGGGTGTCAGTGATGGTGGACCCGAGGTAAACGAACTCGTGGACGACCTCTAACGTATAGTTGTCAGTGCTGATTGATGGAGAAACAGCAACGTCCTGAGCAAGTACGTTTGTCTTCTTTAGGCTGATGGAGAGTCCAAAGTCCTTGCATGCTTTGGAGAACCGATCCAGCAGATTCTGAAGCTGGTCTTCTGTGTGTGACACGACAGCAGCGTCATCTGCGAACAGCATCTCTCTGATGAGGACTTTCCGCACCTTAGATTTAGCTTTCAGCCTTGCAAGATTAAACAGTTTCCCGTCAGATCTTGTGTGCAAAAAGATGCCCTCTGCTGAAGATCCAAAGGCATGTTTAAGGAGGAGTGCAAAGAAGATCCCGAACAATGTCGGAGCAAGGACGCATCCTTGTTTGACGCCGCTCCTGATGCTGAAAGCATCCGATAATGTGCCATCGTATTGGATGGTTCCTCTCATGTCTTCGTGAAAAGACTGGATCATCTTGAGTAACCGTGGCGGACATCCTATCTTGTGGAGCAGTTTGAACAGTCCATCCCTGCTGACCAAGTCGAAGGCCTTGGTTAGGTCGATGAAGGCAATATAGAGTGGCTTCCTCTGCTCCCTGCATTTCTCCTGCAGCTGCCTCAGAGAGACATTAACTCACAAAAGGCAAAACAAAAGGCTCTTTTTTCTTAACTTAACAGCCCAGACCCTATGATAAGGTTTTACATCCTGTTAAAGCCCTGATAAAGAAGAAAAACGCTCCATTTGCAATTCTATCAATACACTCACTGCTTCAAAGCTGTATGTTCAGTTTTCCTCAGACACTGGACTTCTTTTAATAAAAAAGCGAGCCATCCTTTAAAAGTGTTTCTTTCCCCCAATAGCTCATTACTTAATAAATAAAAATTAGTCTGTAAGCTGCTACAGGACTGCTCACTTTGTTTTGTGAAGATACAGACTAACAGGGCTATCCCTCTGGCACTTTTTTAAGTAAAGCAAACCAAATCCAGGACATGTGACCAACCATATCCCACAAGTCTAGTCAGTCATCAAATTCCTGCTAAAATTACTCTTATAAATAAGCAAGCCTTGAAACCTCAGCATTGTACAGGATGACAAATCACCTGGCAACCACTTATACAATAGCTTCTAAAACATTTACATGCCAATGCAATCTGATTTAATGTTAATATGGTTCACTCCTAGATGATAATGCAATGCATCTGTTCTCCACCCATAAGACAGATGCTACAAATGCTTCTACTGGACTAGGAAAGAAGGAAGGAAGGAGATGTAAAGGACAGTGAGGTCAGGACCAAGGCAGCGAAATAAAAGGCAGGTTCTCTATTGCACTGGAAGATTCCTCCCCACATCTCATCTTCGATAGGGCAGCACTCTGATATTTTCCTTTGATAAGTACATTTTGTATCCAAGGCAATAACACTTCATCTTGGCAATGACATTAAATGCCTTCAGTCAACAGTACCCACCAGAACAAATCATCCCCTTAAAAATCAGTCCACATTCCTACAGCCAGAAAAGTCCCTGCATGAGCATATTTCTCCCTTCCTAAACCACCACCAAGATGGATTTTAAATTACTTGTTGCCTTCTTTGCAGGTGCACTATTTGGGCCACAGCTTCTTTCAGAGTTGCTGTCCCATCAAATCTCAGAGAGATAGCTACATTAGTCTGGATGTGTAAAAACAACAGAGTCCTGTAGCCTTACAGGCTAACAGATTTTTAAAGCATATGCTTTTGTAGGTGAAACCCTCTTCGTCAGATGGAATGGAGTGAAAAATGTATTTTATTTCCACTCCATTCCATCTGATGAAGTGATTTTACCCACGAAAGTTTACGCCCTAATAAATCTGATAGCGTCTGGGGTGCTACAGGACTATTCCTTGTCCCATCAAGGAGACTAATCACTAGTTAGATCAGCTGCAGAAGCTATTACCCAGCTTCTTACACCTCTATTTCCTCTCCATCCACATGCCACAGGCTCTCTGAGTAATCCAAGGCTCACTCTTAACCGCTTTCCAGCAATTTTACCCACTTCTGACTTCAGGGCTTCTTCCATGCTGCCTCATATATCTAGGGCAGCCTTCTGAAGCATACCTAGCTTCTCTCTCTCTCTCTCTCTCACACACACACACACACACACACACACAAAATATAAAATAAGACTTCTGAGTATTCACATAGTCCCATGAGAGTTTGAGTTTGGTGCACACTGCACTCCAGCTCTGAATTTGTTCTCCTGATTTGTACCCTCTTGTGAGTAAGTTCCTTGGGACAGGGACTGGTTTTCTATTTGGCACAGTTCTCCATGTGCCATGTACAAAGGCAATGCCATCTACATGATATGCCAAATCTTGTTCCAAAGTAAAGATTAAAGAGGACTGGTGCACAGGACACGCTTTTAATTATTCTGCCTCCAGAACCAGAATATACCCTAGTGCAAAGGCTGAAATGCTAATGATCTCAATGGAGACTAGATGTCTTTCTGGAAGAGATCCTTTAGCCTAAGGGTAGGGAACATAACAGCCTGCAGGCCACCTATTCAATTCCACAGCTGGTATTTACACAGAACTATAATGTGGGCAGACTAGCAATATCTTGCTCTTCATTATTCATTTCTCTCCAGACCAAGCATTCCTGGTAAATTCCTATGTCGTAGAGTTTAAGCACTTGGAAGACCTACTGCAGCCTTCACTTCTGATTCTGTAGCTCAGGAAAGGAATTAATGGCACCACTCTAAACATTTGGGCAGTGTGTTAACAAACACTGTTTAATAAACTAATGACACTCAGCATTTCTATGGCACCTTTCAGCCACAGATTTCAAAATGCTTCACAAAGAAGGGTAAGTATCATCATCCCCATTTAACAGAAGGCAAACTTGTGGCCAAATTAAATCACTTGTACAATGTCACACAGAGACTCTGTTTCAGAATAGGGAATTGATCCCAAACCACCTCAGTCCCAGCTCTTTGCCTGGTCCTCTCAATCTTGCTGCTTCTTCTCCAAGTGATGAAGTGATTTTCCAAGTCTTGGTAATAGAAGGAGTCCCTATACTGTACACAGAGCACATTCCATCCAAAGCAAGGCAGAAGATCATGGTCTCAATGTACAGTATAAATAAAGTGAACTATAGCTACAAATTGGAGAAATACCAGGATTACAGAAAAGAATCCATTGAGGAATATTCCCATGGACTATGGAGAGAGTAGAGTCATGGCCAGTGCAGACTCTGGTCCTCAATTCAAGATCAGTAAACAGTTGCTCTTAACGTACGGACGCAACAGAAAGTAAAAAGCAAGTAATTTGGAACTGACACCAACCTTAGCCCCCTAATCTCAAAAGATAACCTGATCTTAATGACTATGCACATGACTGCTGTCCAAAATACTTTCCGTTTAAAGATCATTTTCAGGAAGTCATCAGCCACAACAGCCTTCATAGCCTCTCTCAGCAAGAAGAAACTGCAGTTAGAACTTCTCAGGGAATGTACCTAAGATCAAAACTGTCAAGCTGCTGCAGTCCAACACCCTGTTTACTCAGGCCTGGAAAACCCCATCCAAAGGAAACAACAATCCTGCTTTACTATCATTCCTTTCCTCCCTTATACATGAAGCGTTTCTCTAAGAGGAAATCTAGGGACAAACTAGTTTGAATATAGATTTACTATGCAATAAAATAAGTGCATAGGCAAAAGAACAGTTTGGAGACATCATCAATTAAAACAATCTCTGACTCCATGTCCAATATTACTGAAGAGTAGATTGCCCAGCCACTGTGTTTACAAGAACTGAAAAGTTTTTTTGGAGGAAGTGGAGGAAGAAGATTGCAAATTCCACTTGCCTGCAAACAGGTACAATTCTCTCCATTTTGGCGCACAAGCTCTGCACACACAGCTAAAGATTTACTACTAAAAGTATAAAAAGTGGGGTTCCACAGGGGTCTGTGTTAGGACTAGTTCTGTTCAATGTCTTCATCAATGATTTAGATATTGGCATAGAAAGTACGCTTATTAAGTTTGCAGATGATACCAAGTTGGGAGGGGTTGCAACTACTTTGGAGGATAGGGTCATAATTCAAAAGGATCTGGATAAATTGGAGAAATGGTCTGAGGTAAACAGGATGACGTTTAATAAGGACAAATGCAAAGTCCTCCACTTAAGAAGGAACAATCAGTTTCACACATACAGAATGGGGAGAGACTGTCTAGGAACGACTACAGCAGAAAGGGATCTAGGGGTTCTAGTGGACCACAAGCTAAATATGAGTCAACAGTGTGATGCTGTTGCAAAAAAAGCAAGCATGATTCTGGGATGCATTAACAGGTGTGTTGTGAACAAGACACGAAAAGTCATTCTCCCACTCTACTCTGTGCTGGTTAGGCCTCAGCTGGAGTACTGTGTCAAGTTCTGGACACTGCAGTTCAAAAAAGATGTGGAGAAACTAGAGAGGGTCCAGAGAAGAGCGACAAGAATGATTAAAGGTCTAGAGAATGGGACCCATGAAAAAAGGTTGAAAAAACTGGGCTTGTTTAGTTTGGAAAAGAGAAGATTGAGGGAAGACATGATAGCGCTTTTCAGGTATCTAAAAGGGAGTCATAAGAAGGAAGGAGAAAACATGTTCTTCTTGGCCTCTGAGAATAGAACAAGAGGCAACGGGCTTAAACTGTAGCAAAGGAGGTTTAGGTTTGACATTAGGAAAAAGTTCCTAACTGTCAGGGCGGTCAAACAGTGGAATAAATTGCCAAGGGAGGTTGTGGAATCTCCATCGCTGGAGATGTTTAAGAACAGGTTAGATAGATGTCTATCAGGGATGGTTTAGGTAGTACTTGGTCCTGCCATTGGGGCAGAGGGCTGGACTCGATGGCCTCTCGAGGTCCCTTCCAGTCCTAGTGTTCTATGATTCTATACTAGAAAAAAATAAACATCTGGATTTAGCAGTGCCTTGGCTTTCAGCACTCGCCATAATAATCATCAGCTCCAAAAACACTGCAATACAGGCATAAACAACCAAAATATTAACTTACCAGCACCAGCTATTTTCTGAAAGAGTGGCTTGCACCAATAATAAAAAGTACTTTTTAACCTTCTAAAAGTAGATTTCACTAAAAAGTACCTTTCTTTCTGGAGCCAAAGAAAGGCAAACAGATTAGTTGTCCTCGGCTGCGTCTACACGTGCACGCTACTTCGAAGTAGCGGCAGTAACTTCGAAATAGCGCCCGTCACGTCTACACGTGTTGGGCGCTATTTCGAAGTTGAAATCGACGTTAGGCGGCGAGACGTCGAAGTCGCTAACCCCATGAGCGGATGGGAATAGCGCCCTACTTCGACGTTCAACATCGAAGTAGGGACGTGTAGACGATCCGCGTCCCGCAACATCGAAATAGCGGGGTCCTCCATGGCGGCCATCAGCTGGGGGGTTGAGAGATACTCTCTCTCCAGCCCTTGCGGGGCTCTGTGGTCACCGTGGGCAGCAGCCCTTAGCCCAGGGCTTCTGGCTGCTGCTGCTGCAGCTGGGGGTCCGTGCTGCATATACAGGGTCTGCAACTAGTTGTTGGCTCTGTGTATCTTGCACTGTTTAATGAAAATGTGTCTGGGAGGGGCCCTTTAAGGGAGCGGCTTGCTGTTGAGTCCGCCCCGTGACCCTGTCTGCAGCTGTGCCTGGCTCCCTTATTTCGATGTGTGCTACTTTGCTGTGTAGACGTTCCCTCGCTGTGCCTATTTCGATGTTGGGCTGAGCAACGTCGAAGTTGAACATCGACGTTGCCAGCCCTGGAGGACGTGTAGACGTTATTCATCGAAATAGCCTATTTCGATGTCGCAACATCGAAATAAGCTATTTCGAAGTTGGGTGCACGTGTAGACGTAGCCCTCCTGTCCCTCTACAGAAAATCCATCAACAGCTTGTTTGAAGTCTCACTGTTAGAGAGGAGAAATGTCTTTGCCCTTTCTAGAGCATACTATGATAGCTTACAGAAGAAGAGCTAAACCATCACAGACTCAACAGAAACCATCATACCCACACCTCCACATTAGAGAAAAAAGTAATGGTGCAAGTTCATCCAGTCTAATTTCCCTTTCACAGACAAAGCTTCCTTGAGTAAAACCCAATAGGGATTCACTCCCACAGTTTACAATAATTTGTCAGAGGAAGCCAAACGAGGATGAGTGGGTCAGTCAGTTGCAGAAGTACTACTTACGTGACACACAGTCAGATTGGAAACAGCCTATGCCAGCACACCATCAGTTTAATTACTGTAAAGCCTCTTAAAGCAGTCAGAACATACACAGAGAAGTCCCATGCATAGGATGGTTCAGAGCAGCCGCTCTAGGCCACGCACTTTTGGGGATGGGGGGTGCGGGGGGGGCACTGCAGCAACCACCTCCGCTTTTCTATGGATGAGGTCTAGGGGTTACCTGGGGGGGCCTGACTTGGGGCAGTAGCAAGGGCTCCCCCCATCACTGTGGCAGCAGGATATGTAGCACCCCAGTAACCTGCCCTGTCGCCCATCTTGTTGTACTCCACTTCGCTACAGCAGCAGGGAGCAGAGTGTCCTGGCCCCACAGTGCTCCACCTCCTTCCACTGCAGTGGAGGGGACTGCAGTGGACTGGGAGAAACAGAGTGGAGTGGAGCAGAGCAAGCTGCCAGGTCACTCTGGCTCCCACAACCATGGGGTTGCGGGGAGGAGCCAACCCCTGCTGCCACCCTGCACCAGGCCCCCAGTCATCCTCCAGCTTCGGGTGCTCAGAGGAGAGGGGTTTGAGCAAGAGTTGAGAGAAGAGACAGGACTTGGGGGAAGGGATGGAATGGGGTGGAGCAGGGGCAGTGCAGGGCCATGGCCTTTGGCATGGGCATCATCCTGGGCCCTGCACCTGGGGCATCTGCGTGGACGGTGGCCCCGGAACCCACACCTGCCCCAGTGACTGCCCTGCAAACACACCTAACCAAGCTTGCGCTCTGACACTACAGAATGCCATCTCACAATGACACTTGTTTTAATCTCTTACACTGGCCTTCAACAGCAACATCCCATAGTTATTTTACAAACATGACGGAGGGGCAGGTGGGGAACGCAGTATCTGTAGGGTTAGCCAAAGGACGCACACACCTGATGCTGGAAGCAATCCCAACAAACTTATTATTTCTTTCATGCGTTAAAAACCTACTTACTTTTTTTTTTTTAACTCTACTTCTGTGTCCATTTTGAAACATACAAGACACTATCCACAGAGTAATAATTAGTGACCACCTGCCTGAAGCTGCTCTAATTAACTGCAACTCTCTTTTCTCTCTCAGAGAAAATTGGCAGAAAAGTGTCCTTCTGTAACTATCTGATTAATATCGAAAAGATGGATCCCTAGCAAATTCAATGCCACAAAAACTTCACCAGAGATTGTGAAATCTGGTCCTTTGTGTGCTTTTATACTGTACTATACAGATTTCATGGGGCCAGATTGGCTTTTCTCAAACTGGGGACCCTGACCCAAAACGGAGGTCCGGGGGGTGGGGGGAAGGAAATCACAGCACTGTGACCTTTACTTTTGCACTGCCCGCACAGCTGGGCAGCCAGAGGCTAGCATGTGCTCAGGGAAGGACTCTGCAGGCAGCAGCACTGGAACTAAGGGTGTTAATACTGCCTCAAGCAAACCTTAATTCCACACTGCTGCTGGCAGCAGCTCTGTCTTCAGAGCTGATATTCTGGCCAACAGCCACTGTTCTATAACTGCCCAGCTCTGAAAGTAGTACTAACAAGCACAGCAGCACAGAAGTAAGGGAAGCAATACTGCAACCCCCCACTACAATAATCTTACAACACGCACCATACAACTCCTTTTTTGGGTCAGTACCCCTACAATTACAACAATGTGAAATTCACAAATAGATTAAATGAAATTTATTATTTTTAAAATCCTATGACCATGAAATTGACCAGAATGACTGATGAATTTGGTATGCCCTACCAATAGATCATTTTTCAGAGGACCTTTCCTTGCCTTTCATAAAAATGGAGGTGATAATACAGTTGTCCCTCCACCCAGAAGTCCCCCCAGAACTACCAAAAGGCTAGTGAATTAAAAAAACAAATAAACAAGACACATTAGAAGCTTCTTCCCTTTTTTGTTGTTTAACCGACATTGACAGAACATGTTCACCCCACATCAACATCATGATCTTAAGAGCAGCTCCCTATGCTGAAGCTTTAAGAGAATGCAGCTGAATGTCTTTTCAAGGTAGGATTTATTTTTGGCTTGCATCAGTTGGGAAAGGAGAAGTGTTCCACGTCCACAACAGTCTGCCCAGACTGTCTGATGATACTACCTAGCAGACTGCATCATACATTTCACCAACAGATTAAACTGTCACTTATGCAGCCACAGTAAAACAAAACATAAAAAAATTCTAGAAACTATGAAAGTGATGAGCTATATAACTTGCAGTGAGTGTTTCAGTTTGCTAGACTATTTGATTATTAGATTAAATTATGCAGGAGGGAAACATTTCCTCCTGGAAAAGTATAACTAGTGGGGTTCCGCAGGGGTCTGTTTTAGGACCGGTTCTGTTCAATATCTTCATTAATGATTTAGATATTGACATAGAAAGTACACTTATTAAGTTTGAAAATGATACCAAGCTGGGAGGGGTTGCAACTTCTTTGGAGGATAGGGTCATAATTCAAAAGGATCTGGATAAACTGGAGAAATGGGCTCAGGTAAACAGGATGAAGTTTAATAAGGACAAATGCAAAGTGCTCAACTTAGGAAGGAACAATCAGTGTCACACATACAGAATGGGAAAAGACTGCCTAGGAATGAGTACAGCAGAAAGGGATCTAGGGGTTCTAGTGGACCACAAGCTAAATATGAGTCAACAGTGTGATGCTGTTGCAAAAAAAGCAAACGTGATTCTAGGATGCATTAACAGGTGTGTTGTGAACAAGACACAAAAAGTCATTCTCCCACTCTACTCTGCGCTGGTTAGGCCTCAGCTGGAGTATTGTGTCCAGTTCTGGGCACCGCAGTTCAGGAAGAATGTGGAGAAATTGGAGAGGGTCCAGAGGAGAGCAACGAGAATGATCAAAGGTCTAGAGAACATGACCTATGAAAAAAGGCTGAAAGAATTGGGCTTGTTTAGTTTGGAAAAGAGAAGATTGAGGGGGGACATGATAGCAGTTTTCAGGTATCTAAAAGGGTGTCATAAGGCAGAGGGAGGGAACTTGTTCTTCCTTGCCTCTGAGGATAGAACAAGAGGCAATGGACTTAAATTGCAGCAGGGGAGGTTCAGGTTGGACATTAGGAAAAAGTTCCTAACTGTCAGGGTGATCAAACACTGGAACAAATTGCCAAGGGAGGTGGTAGAATCTCCATCACTGGAGATATTTAAGAAGAGGTTGGATAGATGGCTTTCGAGGATGGTCTGGAAGGTGCTTGGTCCTGCCGTGGGGGCAGGGGGCTGGACTCGATGGCCTCTCCAGGTCCCTTCCAGTCCTACTCTTCTATGATTCTATGATTAAATTTTTATCCACCTCTTTAACAAATGCAAATAGTGCTCTGAATGTCTTGTTCACAATTCATTCAGTATGAAAAGCACTCTACTTTGTAACCCATTAGCCCTCTCTACCCACAGTGGTGGCAGCTTCCCTTACAGGAAGACACCATTATCAGCCAAAATGCAGGAATTCACTACCAGTGCTCTAGTTACACAAGGCTAAGCACAAGATGAAAACAGTCTGGAGTGATGCCTGAAGTAAAAACCTTAGGAAGACTAGTCCAGTAAGCCAGATACTAACAGAGCCTGGAATCCACAATCACCGGGCAAGTCAATGTACTCTTTAAGGCTTGATCATCACCAAGATATGGGGAGGCAGTGCCATCCCTAGCACTTCTGGTGCCCTCCGAAGTCCCACACGAGAGGGCATTCTGCAGGTGGGTGAAGCTCCTCAGGAGGGTGGGAGACAGTCAAAGGCTGCAGGGACCAGAGCTGTTGCAGGTTGGACAGGTAAGCAGCAGGGGTTGGATCCATCCCTACATTCACCAGCAGCCACGTGAAGCAGATTTTCCCAGGCACAGCCTGCTCCACTCCACCAGCTCCCAGCTGCATCACTTGCGGAGAGGGTGCTTCAGGTGGAACTGCCCACAGCACTCATGGGAGTTGGAAGTGGGGCAATGCAGCTAGGAGCCACTGAAACCAAGTGGGCTGTGGCCAGGCCACTCCACTTCCCCCTGCTGCCAGTGAGCGTGGGGATGGGCCAACCCCTGCTGCCAGCATCATGCTCCCTGCTAGTCCCCTGGACCATATCGTTCAGTGGAGAGGGATTTGAGGTAAGGGTTGGAATCAGGGAGGGTGGAGCAGGGACAGAGCTGTCCTGGACCCTGCACCCACTAAGCACAGCCCTGCTAGGTGCAGCCCAGAGGAGGACCAGCCAAGGGATGGATAACATAGAACACAGCTGCCTCGGACTTCACAAAATGAGGAGCAATTTGGTGCCCAACATTTCGTAGTACTCTGCATGGCTACACATTCTGCATATTGGCAGGAATGGCCTTGTGGGGAGGACACGTCAATACTCCTCAGCCCAAGTGCCTTTGGAAAATGAGATTGGCTGAGGCACCTCTGCAGACCAACACTGATTCTGATAATAGGTGGAGTGGAGCCCTCCTCCTACTTCCCTCCATCCCCATCTATAACCCTCTGCCCTGACTCCTGCCCAGCTATGTGAGGGGGAGGCAGTTTTCACATGCCGCCTCCTCAGCATTTTTCAGGGGAGAGGGCGAGGGGAAAGGCAGCCCTGACAAACACCCTCCCTTGCCCAACTCATTTGTGGAGGCAGCGGAGGCAAGGCCTCCCTGACACCCCAGTCTGAAAGCAAGACAGAGAGCCCTGACACACATCACCCTCTATGCCCATCTCCCAGTTGGGAGGAGGGGAGAAAAGAGCCACCCCCGACACACCCCCTGCACGTGGCTCCCTTGGCTGGGCATAGGGGGAGGGGGAGACAGACCCCAACATCCCAACCCTCTGCGATGTGAAACAGACCCCAACACCCGTCCTCTGTGCGCAGCTCCCTTTGCCTGTGGGGGGTGGGGAGAGCTCGGCACCCCCTCCCCGTGTGCCTGGCGCCCTTGGGTGGGGAGGAGCCAGATCCGACACGACACCCGCTTCTGCGCCAGACTCCCTCGGGCGGGTGGGGAGACAAACCCGACACACGCACCCACCGCCTCCCGCCTTTGGGGCGCGGCAACGACAGACCCGACCCCCTCTCCCCAGCGCGTCGGGGAGGGGGCAGCCCCGGCTCCCTGGGCGGGGCACCCCTCGCAGCCCCGCCGTCGCCCCGCTCCGTACCTGGGCCAGCTCCCCCCGCGCCTGCGGGCACCTCCCCGTCCATCTCGCCAGCGGTCATGTGAGCCCGAGACCCCAGCGGCCTCCCTCCCGTCCTCCACGCCGCCAGCCAGACAGAAGGGGCGGAGCCCGGGCGGGAGCGCCGGACTCCGCCTCCCCTGGGCGGGCCTGAGGGAGCGGAGTGGCGCTGCGGGGGTTTCCAGCTGGGGATGGGGCACGGGAGAGGCGACGGAGAAGGCTCTGAGGAGCTAAGGGGAACCCCAGGCTGAGAGAGAGCCAGAGGGGAGAAAGGAAGAGACGGCGGAGCAGGAGGGAGGTGAAGGGCTCATTTAACGCGCGCATTAATGTCCATTTTCCTTCCCTCACACCATCCGCACTTCAATCTGCGCTGCTCCACCTTCCGTGCTCCTCACCCTGCCTATTACGGAGACGCAGCAGGACACCTCTCCACACGGGCCAGGGTCACCTGGCCACATTCTGCGTGACACACATCACATCGCCGTCCCACTCCAACAGGGCACAGAGATGTTCTCATGCCCACGCTATTGTGTGGTTTCACTGCTAGGAACTGTTCTGACCCAATGTTGGTAACACAGTTTTCTAAAACAATACCATTATACTGCACGGTCATGCCACAACATAACCTTGTGATGTTCTGGCAGGATTAAATCACATCCAGACATCACATCAGAAAACCACTTCATGATAACAGCCCTGATGCAGCAAAACACATACTTAAGTTTCATGTCTTTGGGATAATTATGGACCCACCAGCTTTCTCACAGTCAACTCTGTTAAATTCAGAAATACAACTTGAACCTCTCTAATCCAACACCCACAGGACCTGACCCATGCCAGATGAGAGAATTTGCTGGACCATCAGAGGTCCATACTGTCTAGCAGCATTATCAAGACTTTCAGTACTTTATCGGCTCTTAGAAGACATTTAGGGGTACATTATAGCTAAATAGCAGCACAGAACCCTGAGAACCAGGACTGATAGCTGGAAACAAACTTTATGGGACCACAGGAAGCCACATCCATGATGTGGTCATCCAGCTCACTAAATTCATGTCGGATTATGGATGTAGCCAGAAGAGAGATTTACAGATTAGAGAGGTTCAATTTGTACTGGACTAGGGTGTAATCTCTGTTTATTGACCCAGATCCCTAGAGTATGACAAAGGCAGGTAAATTATAATATTGATTCATAATAAAAAATAAGACATCAGAACTGAACAGTTCATGGGCCATTAATCTGACTGAGACACCTTTAAGACAGAACCAAAATCGTGCTGGAAACCGATAGGCGATACAATAAAATGGCTGCTCTCCAGAATAGGTACTTTCTTGCAGATATCAGCACACATTCTATGAGAAACAAATGAAACAAACAAATTGGTATCAATCTCAATAATGAATTGAAAAGTTCAGTGCCTTCAGTGCTGTCAGGTACCAGTAATTGATGTCAAGGTGGAGCTAAATTTCTTACCTCCATATCCTGGTGCACTGAGAGACTGCTGGAAAACTTTGGGTGGGTTGTTTTGTTTTGTTTTGTTTGTTTTGGTTTTTTGGAGGGGGTGCAGAGTCTAAATTTTTGTTAATGACAAAGTTTTGCTGCCATCTGATCATATGATCAGACACACAGAAATCAGAAATGTCCCTAAAATTTAACATTTTCAATAAAATGTTTTGCATTCTAGCCAATATAAGCCTATGATACGTCAACTTGAATGTAACATCACTATAAACAACAAACTGAAAGAAGCATCTAAAGACTTTTCCAAAGGTATTAGGAAAATATTATATCAATATTTATAGTTTTTATCCTAAAGGAGACATGAGATATAAATACGGCAGAAACTAATGTTTCCTTTATACACCATAAAGCATACAAAAATAAGAAAACTTGTCATACATATGTATATTCTAAAGGTAAGTCAGATGAGAGTTTCAGACGTGCATAACTCCCATTTTATGTTACCAGTTAATCTATCTTAGTATGGAGCTATATGGCTGATTGTAGTATAAATAAGACATATGTTGCATAATAGTCTTTTTGAAAACATAGCCAAGAAAGCAGAGAGAATGTGAAATTTAACGTGTTTATGAATTCTGACTTTTTATTATACTACTACTCACCTACAGTAATATTTTGCACTTTAATTTACAAACCACTTCACTCATTAATCTTAATTTTGCTGCTGCATAATAGGTAATTAGTATCCCTGTTATAACATAGGAGAACTGAAACACAGAAAGATACTTTACTAAGTCAGGCTTATAAACCTGGGTAATCATGAGCATGTCACTTTCCCAAGAATTTTTTCATGCTGCTTCCCCATCCAAAATATGTGAATGACCTAAAGATTCATAGTCTCAGAGGGGTACCTGTGTTAGTCTGTATATTTGCAAAACAAACCAAGCAGTCCTGATGCACCTTAAATATCAGAGGGGTAACCCTTTTAGTCTGTATCTGTACAAATGACGACAAGTCCTGTGACACCTTATAGACTAACAGATATTTTGGAGTATAAACTTTTGTGGGCAAAGACCTCCTTCGTCAGTTAGTCTATAAGGTGCCACAGGAGTTCTTGTTGCACCTTAAAGACTAACAACTGTATTTATTAGGTAAATAAATTAGGTAGTCTTTCCAAAGAGTCTTGTTTTCCTTCTCCTTGCTTTATCATTTCTTGGCCGTGTCTACACTAGCCAAAAACTTTGAAATGGCCATGCAAATGGCCATTTCGAAGTTTACTAATGAAGCGCTGAAATACGTATTCAGCACCTCATTAGCGTGCGGACAGCCACAGCACTTCGAAATTAACGCAGCTCGTCCGGACGGGGCTCCTTTTCTAAAAGACCCCAGCTACTTCGAAGTCCCCTTATTCCTATGAGCAGATGGGAATAAGGGACTTCGAAGTTGCCGGGGTCATTTTGAAAAGGAGCCCCGTCTGGACGAGCCATGCGGCTGCGAGCTGCGTCAATTTCAAAGTGCCGCGGCCGCCCGCATGCTAATGAGGCGCTGAATATGTATTTCAGCGCTTCATTAGTAAACTTCGAAATGGCCATTTGTGTGGCCATTTCGAAGTTTTTGGCTAATGTAGACATAGCCCTTAAGATGTGCTTTCTCCCCAGCAGAATAGGAAGTAGAAATGGTAGTTGAATAGGATCTAAAAAGTCTTCTTTAGCATAAGCCATTGAAACTGTTTTTTACAATAAACACAGTAAGAGGCACCATGGACTGATGAATAGGACAGCTCTGGCCACTAGTGTAATAACAACAATTATTAGAGGGAAAAGAAAAGTATTTAGGTCATTTACACCATGGAAATGGCGGGGCAAATGGGCTCAGTTCTCCAAACATAAATGGCTGCGTCCACACTAGCAAGTTCAGTCAAAAGATTTTTCCAAAGCAGGGGGCCCTTTCGAAAGTTCCTGTAGAGCATCTGCACAGAAAGTGTTCTTTCAAAGTAAACTGAAAGAATGCAGTGCTCCTTTCAAAATCGCTCTCCCTTTTGTGTTTCAGGAAGAGCACCCCCTTTCGAAAGCTTCTTTTGAAAGAAAATGTGTGTAGATACTCCACGGGCCCTTTTTGTCTAAAGTGCAGTCCTCATGGGGTCTGATTTTTTGATCCCTGGACGGTTCTTTCGAAAGAGTGGGAGCTGTGTGGATGCTCTCTTTTGAAAGAGCAGACCACTGTTTTGATTCACTTTTTTGTATGTGGACACACTCTTTTGAAATAAGTTGCTTTGGAAGAGTTTTTCCGGAAGGTTTCTTTCGAAAATCTTGTTAGTGCTGATGTAGCCAATGCGTACAGTAAAGTTCCCACACTCATAAACTTCACATTTGCAAATTCAATTATTTGCAAGCCCAGGGCTCTGGGGCGAGGAACACCGGTGGCTGTCACTTCCCCAAGGGTCTGGGCAGGAGTGCTGGCAGCCAGTGCTGCCCCAGGTGGGGAGTGTCAGCAGCTGCTGCTTCCCAGGACCCTGGGTGGGGAGCGGCAGCAGCTGCTGCTACCCTGGGGCCCCGGACGGGGAGCACCGGCAGCCGCAGCCTTGCTGGGACTCTGGGCAGGAGCACCTGCAGCCGGGGCTCCAGGCGGGGAGCGCTGGCATCTGCAGTCTTGCCGGGACTCTGGGAAGGAGCACCCACATCTGGGGCTCCAGGCAGGGAGCGCTGGCAGCTGCAGCTTCCCCATGTTTGCGAAATTCAATATTTGTGAGGGTTCTCAACATTGAACCCTCGTGAATGTTGAAACCCTACTTTATTGGTCTACATTGTTCTGTACAGAAAGTTTACAGGATCAAACCCAACTGTCGGTATTTAAAACCTTGGGCATTGGAAACTGCCCCACAGTGACATGGCAGTGTACAGTGTAGACTAATGAGTAGCTGAGTCATCCCTGCTCTCAAACCTAGGGCACCCTTTCCAAAGTTTTGCTGCTTTAGCCCAGTCTGCACTGGTCACAAACAGTTTCCAGCAGGCAGGTTACTCTCGGCTATGGGTCCCTGAATACCACAGCTAATCAGCCACACCCTGGCTCTTACCATGGGTATACCTCAGGGTGACCCCAGTTCACTCTGAGTCTTAGATTTTCCCACAGAAATGTATACCCTAAACTGCTCAGGCCTCTCCTGAAGAAGTCAAGTCCATATATCAGGGGTCAGCAACCTTTCCAAGTTAGAGTAACATTTGACCTTTTGACCTATGTGTAAAATCTGAGTGCCGGTGATATTTTTTAAAGTCACTAATAGAACTACTTACAACAGCTTCATTAATAAACAAATTGAGATGCAGAGCTTTACCATTTAGGTGGTGGTTGGTAGCATTAGCTGGTCTTTTGTTAATCCACAGATGTCATGGCTTAGAGCTCCCAGCTGCATGGGGGAGGAGTGGAGGAGCTGAACTCCCACCTTGCATGCCGATGAAAATCGACTTGTGTACTGCTCTTGGCACACATGCTGGGAGTTAGTGACCCCTGCTATATATAGTCTGTTATTGCTTTAATAAAAATAATACGCACATATTTGATACTACAGTTTCCAAAACATCTCAGTTTGAACACACTGCATTCAATAAAACAAGTTTACTAAGTACAAAGAGATAGGCTTTAAAGGACTACAAGTAATGAGGCATAAATGTCAGAAACCATTAAAATATAAGTCAAAATGCAAACGGTGCCCAACTTAAACTAGGTTAAATTCAAAGCAAAGTTTTCTCACCATATGTTCACAGCAATCTTACTGACTAAATTTCGTAGATCAGCAGAACTTTACCTTGGCAGGAACCCCCCACTCCTTCAAGCCGTCTCCCCCAAATAACATGACCCTGGGGGCGATGGGGCATGGAGGTCTTGGCACCAGCAGCAGGAGTTAACACCCCTAAAACTCACTGAGGCAGTAGGAATTAAAGCAACAAGGCTGGTAAATAGCAGAGCAGGATGGGGCTAGGTTGATCTATTTCCCACTGCTGCTGAGAGTGCAGAGGTGGGCCTGACCCGTGCTGCCAGTGCCAGATCCCCCACCAGTAGTCTCCCAGGCAGACTGAGGTCCTGAGCGCCCCCCTGCCATACAGAAAGAGAAAAAAGGGAGGGATACACTGGAGTGTTTGTTCCTTCTTTTTATGATGTCAGTCCTCTTCTTTGAAAACATTTTCAGCTTAGATTCAGGACATACAAAGTCTATGGAGAAGGATGTTCCCTGACGCTTTTCCTTACCTATTTAAGGGGGCATTTCTTTGTCTATCCTTTCTGCTTCAGGATGCTGTTTATTACTTAAATGAAAATTAAGCAGTTATGTAGAACAATACATACCATTACAGACCCAGGTCTAAGAGAACAGGTAACTGCCAGATAAATATACAGTCAGATAGATCTGAGAGGAGTTAGAATGACATCTTCTGACTAGTTTGCAAAATAAAAAATTTGGATTTCCTGAGTTTTTTTTCAAGTTTCTTCTCCTAAATGCCACTTTAAAATTGAGAAATATCCACAATCAACTCCAATACCCCTGTTCACATCCTTCCATTTGTACGCCATTCTAAACATACTGTGTTGCAAGCTACAAATCGTACTTCACACTTTTTCCCTTTGGTCTTAGGTCTGAAATGTTCCAATCAGAATTTACATGGCTTCTTGGAAGGTAATGTACCTATAAATTACAGGTGGACTTGTTCAGAAAATCATTTGCTAATTGTATCGGTGGGAAATGTGGGAATTAAAGGCAGAACACACTGAAATTTAAAACCAAGTGTTGTCACAAGTAATACTTAAAAGAGCATGAAAAAAACTTGAGAAAAAATATTTTACTTTGATTGAACTTTACATAGAATTAGAGTGTGTTTCTCCTGAATAATAAGTTCATCAGCATCTTTGATGGTAGTAAGTATCAGAGGGGTAGACAAGTTAGTCTGTATCTTCAAAAACAAGAAGTCCCATGGCACCTTATAGACTAACAGATATTTTGGAGTATAAGCTTTTACGAGCAAAGACGCTTCTTCTGACTCTATGCCACAGGACTCCTTGCTGTTTTTGTGGAGGTAGTTGTGGTGAGACAGCAACATTTTTAAATGGGGGAAAACGTGACTGATTTAAAAAAAAAATCATTAAAATTGGCAGACCAACTGAGGTAGTCACCCAAAATGACAACTCCTATTAACAAAATTACTCAATTTCAGGTTGCTGGTGTCCTTCTAAATAAATAAGTTCCAGGTAGTCTTTATCTTTCACTGCATCAGTAAAGGGTCATTTCAACCACCCTTTATCCAGTTACTAGTAATTGAAATGATAAATGGTAAGAGACATAGCCATATCAGTCTGTAGTCTATCAAAACAAAATAAGTTATGTAGACCTTTAAAGACTAACAAAATAATTCATTAGGTGATGAGCTTTCATGGGACAGACCCACTTCATAGATCTGAAGAAGTAGTTCTGTCCCATGAAAGTTCACCACCTAATAAATTATTTTTGTTAGTCTTTCAAGTGCTATATGACTGCTTTTTTGTTTTGAAATGACCAAGTTCAAGGTCCCATTTATTTTGCTTTTGATGAGACAGTGACTCCTCATATCTCAGGACCATCCATATAGGGCTCCTCTGGACATGGGGCTCCAGAGGCGGATGAATCAGCATCATCCCACACCTTACCCCTTCCAGGCTCCTCTAACCAGACTGCAGATGGTGCCCTAAAGCCTAACTGCTCTTTGTCCCATAGCCTAGCCCCTTTCAGGTGTGGCATTGAGACGAGGGCTCCCTGGAGGTGAGAGGCTCCGCACACATCCTCCCAGCGTCCCGGCCCCTCACCGAAAACCAGGCTCCATTAACACAACCCTACTACACCAGCGTCCTCTCAGCTCCATCCTCTCCTTCTAGCGTCACGGCTGACCCAGCAGCCGGAACCTCCCTCCAAAGCGCTCTTCCGATCACGTGAAGAATAGCGCTGATGTGGCGGCCCGTATGGGCCGTACCATCCTGAACACGACCCCTCCTTACTGGGGGGGTTCAAATCATCTCCCAGTTTTTGCTCTATGTCACCTCAGCAGTAGTACCGCCTCACGGTCAGGCAGTTCTCTCCCTTCGATTGACGTTGGTAGCGTCCATACCTTGGACAAGTCCATTACGCTACATTTGTAGGAGTACCCGGGATATATTATCCTATTATTTGACCGTTTCTCACTTTAACCCCTTTGTTGTAAATACCCGACTATAGCAGATACCCAGGGTGTATTTTATTTCTAATCTGGAAAGTGAGGTGTGTTTGGTATCTCTTCCTTACCACCCTCCAAGATGGTTCAGTCAGACCTCACCTAGGGCCGCCGACGAGGGCTGCCATGTTGGACTAAACCAAACTGGTATCTGAAGGAGGGGAGAATTGGCCTCGATGGGGGGATAGGGCTGGAAGTGACCATCAGCTTTGCGGGGAGTGAGAAGGAGAAGAGGCTCGATCCAGGGCGGACGATTGTAGCCTGTGTGGAAAGAGGAAGGTATTGGGTGAAGCCCTCCCCCCACGTACGTCCGAGGAGTTGGTGTGTTCCGCTTCGCCATGCCCGCCGGGTCTCGCGCACATGGCCTAGGAGTAGGAGACTCCCCTCCCCCCCGCCTTTCCTCGGAGAGTCTGACTGAGCGCGGCCGGGCCAGCAGCGACCCCCTCCCCATGCAGGAGACGGAGGAGAGCCAGGCGGCCGCGGCGGCCGGAGCCGAGGGAGCCGGGGACGAGTCTGAACCCGAGCAGCCGGACGGGCCCCTTCTGCGGGAGAAAGAGGCTTCGCCGCCGCCAACCGGGTCCCAGGAGGAGCAGCCGGCGCCGCCATCGCCCACTTCTCCCGAGGCGCCGCCATCGCCCACTTCTCCCGAGGCGCCGCCATCGCCCGCTTCGCAGGAGGAGGAGCCGCCTGCTGCTGAGGAGGCCGTGACCCAGGAGGAGCCGCCCGGCCGGCAGACCCCCGAGGAGAAGGCGGAGGCCGAGGAGCGGGAGGAAGCCGAGCCCGCGGAGGAACGCGCGGAGGAGCCCGAGGACGATCTCTCCTTCAGCGACCCGGAGGACTTCGTGGACGACATCAGCGAGGAAGGTGGGGAGGCCCGGACTGACTGGCTGGGAGGCCCGGGTCCGGGGGGGGGCTGGGCCTCTGGAGCAGCGCGGAGCGGGGCCTGTGGGAAGGGCCGAGCTGCGGGGGTTGTGGAGCCATCAGAGACCGGGGTGGGCCTGTTGGGGCAGAGCGAAAAGTCCGCACACTAGGCCGTGGCCCCTGGACTCCCGCTCTCCCTTGTCCCCCGCGCCGCGTGAGGGAGCGATCCCCGTGTCCTGCTTCAGCTCACACTCCTGCGCGGCCTGACGGGAGCCTCTAGGCCCGGCTCACCCAGCGCTCCTGCTGAGAAGAGCGAGGGGCCGCGTTTTGGGTTCCTATTGCTGACTAGCTGGTGACTGCCTGAAGCGTGGGGAAGACTCGCGTCCTCCACACACCACAGATCTCCCTTCCCTTCCCCCCCCCCCCCCGTTCCAGGCGGTACTACCCCGCGGGGTGCAGCGGGTCTGGTGGCACCAGAAAAAGAGAGTAGAGTTGTAGCTGGTGGTAGCACAGGCCCCTCTGACTGGGGCGTGTTACTCCACATTCCCGGGCATCTGTTGCTATTACAGCAGCAGGTTAAAAATCTCCGTCAGGATAGGGCCCTCGCTTTATCCTTGTTGTGTGTGTATACCAGCGTTTCTGCCTTGAATTGTTCACAGTGTCAGCACATACCTTCTGTGCGTGTTTGAGCAGTACGGATCCCTCTTCTGCATTAGCATTTTCAAAGGACTTAACTTAAATTGTACATATGTTAGGAGCCATGTTTTTATTGTAATATAAAACTTAATAAACCAAGTTGCTTAAGTACCTTTTCCTATTAAAATATGGTAAAATGTTTGGTAAACTTAATTGCCTTTGATTCCTAAGCCCACTAACATAAGTATTTGCATATTTGCTAGCCCAGCATAGTGAAATAACTCATCGCTCATTCCCAGATCTCATCCTTTAATTATTTTGGATGATCTAATACAGGATTCTCAAACTCTATCCTGTCAAAACCAGTGACTCGTGAATTCCTTTTTAAGGATGTACTACAGAGCGAAAAGTTCTGTAAACATTAAGGAGGGTGAGGAAGGTGGTTCCATCAGTGAGTGGGGAGGATTGCTCTTGTGAGGTGATCTTCGGAATACAGTAGCTGACTTTTATTTAAGACTAGGGAATCCAATTTGTAAAGCTATGTGAAAAATAGAGCTGATTGCCATCACGTTTTACTATGTGGCGATGTCTATAGTTTGTATTGTGGTTGGGAGTTGGAAAAACAACTCAAATTTCAATTCAGCTATTTCTTTACTACACTGGAGTGGTTCTCAAACTGTGGGTCAGGCTCTTCAATGCTGGCTAAGACTTGTGGGTGTTTTGAGATAAAGCTGAGGGTTGAATCCCAGAACCTAGGGTCAAAGCCCAGGGGCTTCAGCCATGGGTGGTAAAGTCCCCCTGCCTGTGGCTGAAGCCCTTGGGCTTTGGCTTGTCCCTTGGCTAGGGCACTGGTGCTAGGGCTTTGCCTTTTCCATTCCCTTGTCCTCCAGGGTAGCGGAGCTCCAGCAGGCTCAGGCTTCAGTAACCCCTCCTGGGGGTCATATGAGTTTTGTTGTCAGAAAAGGGTTACAGTGCAGTGACATTTGAAAACTCATGCTGTAGTGAGACTTTCATAGAGGTTGAACCTCTCTTGTCCATCACCCTTGGGACCTGACTAGTGCCAGATGAGAGAATTTGCTGGATGACTGGAGGTCAATATTTTCTAGCACATTACCAACACTTGTGCTGCTTACTGGGGTCTTAGAAGACATTTAGGGGTAAATTTCAGCTAAATAACAGAACAGAACACGAAGAGTCAGGAGTGATGGCTGTAAATAAACTTTATGGGACCACAAGAAACTTGCTCACATGCATAATAAGCGGTTGTCTGGCTAACTAAAATCATGTCGGATTATGGAGTTTGCCAGACAAGACAGTCCTGTATTAGAGGGGTTCAACCTGTACAGTAAACCTGGTAATCTTGCACACAGGGGGATCTTGATCCTTGTAAGTAATGATGTGCTGTGCAAGTATTACTGTATAGACTAACAGATATTTTGGAGCATAAGCTTTCAGGGGCAAAGACCCTCTTGGTCATGGAAGCTTATGCTCCAGAATCTCTGTTAGTCTGTAAGGTGCCACAGGACTACTTGTTGTTTTTTGAGATGCAGACTAACTTAGCTACTTCTCTGATACAGTATTAGTGTATTGATACAGATAATAATTATAGGCTCTTGTAATGTCTAAGTGCAGAACTGAAGAAAACTCTGAATTTTTAAAAACCTCATTTGCATATGAATTAAATGAGTTATTTCTTCTTGTAAACTGTGTCACTTATGGCTAAGTAGGCTATCTAGCTCATAAATACTTTTACTGAATGAAGATCAAGCAAACTTAAAAGATCCTTAGGACCTACCTTGTAGTAACTTGACAGGTGACTTGTGAAGCATTGTTACTCTTCTTGTTAGCATTGTGAACACTTGTAAGTGCTCTCACATGCTATCATAGAGATTTATTGAGAAGCTGACTACACAATGCCAGGTATGGTGTTCTTTGTAAAATGAGGATTTGGGTGGCCGCTCAAGTAGAGTGCCCAGGGTTGGCACCATATATTTCTACTGGTGGTGCATGTAACAAAATGTATTGCACCCACAGATGGCAAAAATTAGAGGGAAGCCTGGCCAGTGTGGTGCTGTTTTGACACAACACATGGTTTACTTAGGACCATGGTGTGTCTGGGGCAACCCCACAGGCAGTGCCAGACAGGGTCAGCATGTGCACCCCTTCACATGTCAGGAAATTGAAGAACACGTGTGCTGGGATTCTTTTGTCCATCTTGGTGACATGGCTGAAGACCATGCTGCAAGCAGTGACTGACTGAAGGCAGGGTGGGTCTTTGACAATTGTGACATTGTGTACAGAGCAAACATTTTTTGCTGAAGCTTTGGTGGCTGAGAGCACACATTGCAGGGGCGAGGACCCTATGGCTTGCCTGTATGCAGCCCCTAAAACTTGGGACTCTCCCTCCCCTGGCACCTGACTCATTCTGGGGTGGGAGGTGTGGTTACCTGAGTCTCATGGGCTATGTCTCATTTTTGGTGTGTGGGGAATACACACTGTACCCCCTCCCACCCAGACCCTGTAGTTCTGGCCACCATACACTGCAGGAGTGGTCTGGGGTTGGGTGATGTGGAATGCAGGAACAGTCTGCAGGTGGGGGATCTGGGTGGAAGAGTGTATGAGGGGGTGGGGATCTTGGGGAGAGGGGTGCAGGAAAGGTGTGGTGTATCTAGGTGAGAAGAGTTTGGGGTGTAGGGTCTAGGAAGGAGGGGGTCAGGGTGGGGGGTGAAGGGTCTCGGAGGGAGGGGCAGAAGCAGGTTGGGGGAGTCTGGGTGGGAGGGGGTATGTGGAGGGTAAGAGAGTCCTGGAAGGGAGGGGCCAGGGAGGGGATGGGAGTGGGGGGGCTGGAAAGAGGCACGGGAGCAATCAAGGGGCCTGGGGTCAGGGTGATGGGTTCATTTACCTTCCTGATCTGTGAATTCTATCTACACAGTCTGATTCCTCCAGACTGCATTTTTAAATTGTATTCAAAAAGTTTTGACACTTGTTTCTTTTCTGTGTGTGAGAAAGTGTTTTTGCAATGATTGATCTTTAAATAAACTGATTTCACATACTTATTTCAGTATCTGAAGGAACCAGGACTGTCAGAATTGTTTCTGCTCTGTTGTTTTCTCCACATCTCCTTTTCCTGGCCCTGTGTAGCCTTTCATCAACAGACTTTCTGTTCCAGTCAATTAGCAGCATAACTAGAACCCTTGGTAAAACTGAAGGTGATATGTTTCAATATTAGCATTGTAAAGAGGTAATGGTTATAAATCCTAGGATCTTTGCTAGGTGTAGCAGATAACATTGGCACTTAATCTTTGTCCAAGTGATGTCATTTTAATTAATGGATCTGATGTCAGTGCATGTATTAGTACTGATTGTAGGGCTTAGTTTGGAGTTTGTCAATTTCTCATCTTGGGGGACTGTTACTAGACACTCCTAGAATTATAGGTACCCAGGAGCTTAACCTCCTTTTTATAAAATTGAAAAAATGCATGAATGCAACACTGAGGCTCTGACTTAGGTGCATGTGAAAGTTATGGTTCTCAGAGAAATTGTACCTTGGATATGTTGAACATACATGGTTTATACAGTGTGTGTGTGTGTGTGTGTGTGAGAGAGAGAGAGAGAGAGAGAGAGTGTGAATGAATGAATGGAGGTTTAGAATTGAAGTTCAATTGTTGCCTCAGCTATCACAATATCCCTAGTGAAAACTAAATGTTTAGTGTGCATGCCATGATTCTGTAGGAACCATGCTTCTGAATTTCCTGAGTTCTGTATATATAAAACCTCAACTATAATATTAAAGTAAGATAATGTTGCTTTTAATTTCCTTTTCCAAATAGAAACTTGAACCACAGGCTTCCTGTACCATCCGACCAGCTATGCTTTTCTTAGGCACTTGAAAGGATGATGTAGGAAAGAGGGTAGGAGGATTTGCAGGGGATACAGATGACTTCACAGAATGTGAAGAGGTTTGAGAGGACACATTGTTGCCATATGAACAAAATGGCTTACATTTTCCTTGCTCTTCCAAAAAGTGAAGGAGTTTTAATCAAAGGCTTTAGAATGAGTATGACTTCCCAATCATAATTACAGTGATGCTACCACACACAGACCTTCCCATGGAGAATCATGCTAAAGATTTTTTTTTAAATGTGGGAGGCAGGGAGGTGTCAAAATTTTATGATGTCAGCAGATAGTTCAGTATGGATTTATGGGTAACTTGTAGTAACTTGCTCATTCATGAGCAATTTCAGGGACTTGTAGTACATTATTTAACAACTCTAGTTGTGGGCTGTGGAGGTTTCAAAATCTCTTTACATTTAAAGTATTGTTGTATTTCCTAGGAAATAAGAATAGAACATGTCAAGGTAGCTAGCATCAGATAACATCAGGAAATTGTGCCCCATGGAAAGCCTGTCCTAATAGATGACACTTGTGTTAAAGTGGGAGGGGGTGATGCATCTTAGTCACTTTTTCATAAATCCATTGAAACTCAATGTTCCATACAGTTATTGCAGACTTTTAGGGAGTAGATAATTAGCTATTAAATTCTCACCCCTTTCCCCATTCACTCCAGAGACTGATGCCACGTTTCCTCTTTTTCTCGTTGCAGAATTACTTGGTGATGTGCTAAAAGACCAGCCACAGGAGGCAGATGGAATTGATTCAGTAATTGTAGTGGATAATGTTCCTCAAGTTGGACCAGACCGTCTTGAGAAACTGAAGAATGTTATTCACAAAATCTTTTCCAAGTTTGGGAAAATTACCAATGAATTTTACCCAGAAGCAGATGGAAAGACAAAGGGGTGAGTACTGAGAGCTCTTGCTGAAAATGGGATTGAGGCAGGGCTCAGGTTAATTCTTTGAATGCTAATAGACATTAGTGGGGTAAAATTCTGACACGAACATAACAGGATAGGAGGTGCAGACTGAACTTCTCAAATCTGGTGCTTTCTGATCCAGGAACATCAACGGTCTGGCATGTAAGTGCCAACTGCATGGGTGTGCTCAGGGTCTTGTGCGCCAGTGACCCTTTACTCACCATCTCCTCCACCTCCCTTCAGCTCTTCCAGACCACCAAGCCTTCATCTACTCCTGTCTCTGCCCCTAAGGCTATGGCTATGCTAGACATAGCAGTCAACCACTGATACGCAATTATAGCTATGCCAGTTGCGTAGCTAGAATCAACATTGGTCAAATTTAATGTCCATTTACATGTAAGAAGGTCGACCGGAGCATTTCTCCCGTCAACCTTCCTTAATCCTCATCACTCTCAAGGAGATCCACAGTCAACTTTGCCCCGACAAAGCACTGTTTGGCCCATGGACAAAACAAAACCACCAAAGATTGACCCTGAGTGGGTCGCTCTTCCGCAATGAGTGTAGACCTAGCATCACTGTCCCAAGCTGGGACTGCAGCAGTTGTGTAGACTGGGGCTGTTGGCCAGGACCCTGGGCAACAGTGACTCAGGGCTGGCATTGGAGCACCCAGGTGGGAGGCTGACAGCTGGGACCCTGGGCAGCAGCAGAGGGACCATGACGTGTGCAGTTACACTGAATGCAAAGCCTGGGGCTGGTGCAGGCCCCGCCCCCCATCCTTACTTCCCATACCTATTGAGATCTGCTTATACTCTGTGAGTTGGCAAATTCTCTGATTCAGCACAGGTCAGGTCCTGAGGATGCTGGACTAGAGAGAGCATACCCATGATACATACAGAAGATCCTTGGCCACTGAAGGAATTGTTTCCTGGACTGTGGCTTTACAGGCAAATAGTTGTTAAGTTGTGGAAATGAGTAACAAATATTTAGGACTAGGAGGCTGGAAGTTACAGATTTTGTGATGGTTTTTGTTTTGTTTTCAGTACAGTACTGATTTACTTTTTTTTTTTCCTTCTTCTGGCTATCACTTGCCTGGCTATCCAGTGAATGAGACTGTTAAGGTGGCTTGAGGGTACCATATGTCTCTTTGGGGTTGGGATTGAAGACCTAATACAGCAACTCAAAGAGTATAGAAACCAAGTATTTATTGTCAAATTGTTTAATATTTGGTTCCTGCTGTTGTAAGCGTGTAGTAAATCCTGTGGGCCCTGGAGCTCACAAAACATAACCTACGTCCCTTCAGAATCATTCTTTGCAGGATATTAAGTCCTATGTCCACTGTACCATGAATTTTGGTTTCTTAAAGTTGCAGACTGTACTCCACTTGGACGGGAAGAACCTGCTTATAGTATGGTTTCAGTGGAGAGTAGCACAGGTTGTACCTCTCTAGTCCAGCACACTCTTGTCCAGCAACATTCATAATCCAGCATGATTTTAGTTAGCCATATGACCAAATATCATGGGTGTGGCCAAATTTCCTGTGGTCCCAGAAAGTTTTATTACAGCCATTAGTCCTGAGACTGTGTTCTGTGCTGCTGTTTAGCTGTAATTTACCCCTAAATGTTTTCTGTGAGCCCAGTAAGCAGGGGAAGCATTGGTAATGTTGCTAGACAAGACTGAGTTCCCATGGTCTAGCAAATTTCTCTTGTTAGGCACCAGTCAGATCCTGAGGGTGCTGTACTAAAGAGGTTCAACCTGTTGTTGTATATTGAGGGTCCAAAATACATGAATGAGAAGTTTTGTGTAGATCTCAATTTTCTTCACTTTTCAGACATGTCCTGCAATTCTTTTCGGAAGAGCTGCTTACCTCATCCACCTGATAGTAGCTTTTACTGCAGTTTTCCTTTATGTGATTATGCCTTGATAATCTATTTCACCCAGTTTCAAGAAGGCAGAGGGAAACTTACCCAAGACATGTATGTATCATTAAGAAAACTACCTATTCAAAAATGAAGAAGCGGCATTGGATACTAGCTTTTCAGTTTATTCACTCACTGTGTGTCTTATGCTGACTACAGACAGGTTGCTATCAGGTAATATTTGTCATTTATCTTAGGTACATTTTCCTGGAGTACATGTCCCCGGCACATGCAGTAGATGCTGTGAAAAATGCAGATGGATACAAGTTGGACAAGCAGCACACTTTCAGGGTCAACCTTTTCACAGACTTTGATAAGTGAGTGTAGCCATTGTTTCTTTGTTTTTAGGAGTAAAAAAAAAAATAAAAATGTTGTAGCCTGTTTCTGGTCAAAGGCATCTGCAATATGTGTAACTGATCAAATCACTCTTCTAGATACATGACAATCAGTGAAGAATGGGACATCCCAGAGAAACAGCCATTTAAAGACTTGGTAAGGTTTTTCCCCTCTCTTGGAAAGATAAAAGGGATATGTATATGAAGATCTGAATTGAAATATTCCACATGATTATTCTAAACCTCATATTGCTGTAGCATAGGTATGAAAACACAGAACAAAGCTGTGTTCCATAGTGGATTACTGCTATTGTTTAAGAATTGTAATCTTCCCCATCATGAAGAGCTGCAGCTCATTCAAAGAAATTGCCATAATTCTTGTGCAAAAAGGGAAACCTTAAAATATTTTATGGTACTTAATTATCTTTGTTTTTGATTATCATGTGCTCATAAAGTAGAATTTTCATCCTGGGTCAAGAATATGATATTTTAGAGAATTTGCTTCCTTAGCTCTTCTTTTATTTTAGGGGAATCTTCGTTACTGGTTGGAGGACCCAGACTGTAGAGATCAGTACAGTGTGATCTTTGAGTCAGGAGACCGGACTGCCATCTATTGGAATGATGCAAAGGAACCAGTCTCAATTGAAGAAAGACCAGTGAGTGTCCCTGAAAGAATAGCTGCATATTCCAAATGCAGTGTTGTCATTAAAGCTCAGAAAAAGTGGTGAACACAGAAAGCTGGCAAGGAATACTGAGATGACGATCTTGTTCAATTGTTCTGTGCCAGAGTGTAGGGCAGAATAGACTTTTAACACTCGCTCACTTTGAAAACAGTTTCTCCATTTCCTGCTCTTTGAGACTGTGAGTGTGTGTAAACCAAACAGATATATAATTTGTTTAGATACAAGCTTGGATGTCTGGAAAGGAAATAAAGTTGAGTGGGTCTGCTGGTTCTATTACATTGCTGTGATTTCAGTTAGCCTTCCCCACTGTAAATAAGCAATGGTACCAAGGCTAAAATGCTTGGCTCAAAAGACCTAGCAGTGCAAAATCAGAATTTGAAAGCTCTCTGCTCTTCAGTAGTCACTCAGAATTACTGCTGTCAGATGCATGCTACTTCTTAACTCTTCTAATGCATCTATTGTGAGAAGGAGCACTGAAGAGTTGTAGTAGCCTCTGCATCACCAGCAGCTCGATATGTCCTCTTCTCTAGGGCCCAGAAAGGGCATCAGTGAACTAGATTTTGTGGTGCCTCTTGTGGTTGGGGAAAGGCAAAAAGTACAGCAAAATTAATTTGAATGTGGTGATGAACAGCCTTCCAAATCATCAGACACTTTTTAGTGAAGATTCATATAGAAAATACTCTCTTTTTTGCTCACCCTGGGTGAGATTCAGGAGCTGTGTTTTGTAAGGAAGATTAGAATGCACCCTTCCCAGGAGTCAGAACGGGTGGCAGGATGAGCTTCTTACTAGCACTGGACACTGCTGAAAGCTTCCAACCACCATCTATCTGTAGCTCATTAGTTACCCTTCTGATTAGTGAGTTATTGAAACTTAAAGTTTCATTCAGGACATTTTCCAGGAAATAAGAACTATACTCCAGTCACATTTAAGCTTGTGGAAATGTAGCTGCTGGATTACTTTTGCCATTGCCTTTGTAAAACGTTCAGTTACACGGACTTGAGAAGGATGTGAAGCTACAAACCGTACGTACTTGAGTGTTCTGAATGAACGTAATTCAGCTCTGATATACGTTGTACATTCTACCTGCAGCGATGGACAGAAACTTATGTACGCTGGTCCCCAAAAGGAACTTACCTGGCTACATTCCATCACAGGGGCATTGCTCTATGGGGAGGAGAGAAGTTCAAGCAGATCCAGAGGTTCAGTCATCAGGGTGTACAGCTTATTGACTTCTCACCTTGTGAAAGGTACAGTATAAAAGCAGTTTAAGATCATGCCTTAGGGAACGGAACACAAAGCATGTTGATTCTGCCTTGTCTAGTTATTTTAGCTGTTATGGGTTTTCTGTTTGTTTGCGTTTCTCTGCTCTTCGGAATTGCTGCCTTTTGCATTAAATATTTTTGGAATTGTTTGTGGTGTTTATGATTCTGTTTGACATGACTTCATACTTTTTAAGTTGAAAAAACTTTTCAAGAACACAATCCAGAGTAATCAACTACAGTATTCAGTAGTAATCTCATTTCAGACAGTCTGTTTTGTACAAGCACCTTCGTGCACATGCAGCTGGTGTCTTTGTACTCAGCCATTTGTGCCTATGCATTCAGTTCTAGTCTTTCAGCACAATGGTCAGATTGTCAGCATCTTCAAGAGCTGTAATTTTTCAGATGAATAATGATTTATGCTTTTTTTTTTTCTTTTTTTTTTTAAACGATGGCTCCAGTGGAGATTGTCAGGCAAATGATTTTGTGAAAGTTTCACTTTTTAATTTGTGAAACATAAGCTCCTCTCTTGTGTTTATGAATGGAAAAACTGACTTGTTCGGAGTAATTTTGGTTTCAGACTTTTATTGAAATTGAGATATGTGCTTAGGCTCTTTATTCCCATGTTTTCTTGTAAATTCATCTTGCATTGCTGTCCTTAAAGCTCCCATCTGGCAAATTCTTGTCCATGGGCCATTGCGTTTTTTACTGTGCCTCATTAGTCATCAGACCTTGATTACAAAGTTTCCCCTTTACAAAACCCAGGTTTGGAGGGTTTCTTATGTTGAATTGGGTAGCTTTTTGGCAAGAGAAATCCAGAGGCGATGCCCAACACACCTAGGTGTTACAGATGTAATCATTCTATCCAAATGCTAATGCCACTTCATCCCCGATAGCTGTTGAAAGAGAAGGAATTCTGTTGTTCTAGCACAGGGGCATCCAGCTTTTTTTAATCGGGAGCCACATGGCAATTTTTTCCATGTTCCAGGGGCTGAACACAAAATAGCCCCAAGCCACACCCAGGCTTAGCCCCCTCCACTCCAGTTCAGTCCCAAGCCACTCTCAGGCTTAACCCTCCCTGCAGCCCCAAACTGTCCCCCCACCCTCAGGATTAAAACCCTCTCAGCCCCAAACTGCCGATCCCCCCCACACCTACCTCACATAGTGCACTCCCAGCCAGCCTCTGCTCCCCCCACCAACTGATCTCCCTCCAAGCAGCAGCAGGCTCTGCTCCATGGTTGGTGGTACCACTCCTGAGGACCATAGAAGGACTTCAGCCAGGTGGATGCCAGGGAGCATGGTCAGCGCCAGAGCCCAAGCAGCTGCAGGGAGCTGCTAGGGTAGTGAGTGGGGCCGTGGCTCAGCCCATCCTGCAGGCACTGCAAGGGGGTAGCAAGGTGCTGCTCTGGGATCCCAGCGCCTGAGTGCCCCGAGACAGCCAGCATGGGCTGGCTTTCAAAATAGCGCCTCATCCAGCTTAATGGAGCAGGCGAAAAAACTCCACGGGCTGGATTTTGGCCCATGGGCCATGTGTTGGGACACCACTGTCCTAGCACAACCAGGCTGTCAGTTGCTATGGGGAAGTGGAACACTTTTAGTATGGTAGTAGAACTGCTGGTTCGTGAGGTGGGTAAATAAGTCTGTCTGCTATTCTTCTTCTAGAGAGAAGCCCATCTTTTACAAAGGGGCTGTACAAGTGGACATCTAATAGCCAAGTCGTCCCTGATCTTCCTCGCTGTTTTGTGTCGTGATGGGTTAGAAAAAAGAGTTTACATTCTGCCCATACCCCAGTCTTGGCTGTGCATGTTCTTGAAATCTGCTTAGCTGATTCTTCTCAAAATGAGACAAAAGCATATTTATGCTGATACGGTAGAGAGTAATTTTTCCCTTTCCGCTTTTTATAGGTACTTAGTGACCTTCAGCCCTTTAATGGACATGCAAGATGATCCTCAGGCCATAATCATCTGGGATATCCTAACTGGACAGAAGAAGCGAGGGTTCCACTGTGAAAGCTCAGCCCATTGGCCCATTTTTAAGTAGGTTGGGTAACAGTCACAGAGGACAAATTATGCTACAGGTTTAACCTCTTTAGTCCAGCACACTTGGGACCTGACTGGTGCTAAACTAGACAATTTGCCAAACTAGCAGCATTACCAACTCTTCCCCTGCTTATTGGGTTCTTAGAAGACATTTAAGGATAAATTAGAGCTAAATAACACCACAAAATACTGAGAGCCTGGGTTGGTGGCTATAAACAAACTTTGTGGGGCTGTGGGAAGTTTGGCCACACCCATGATAAGTTGCCATCTGGCTAAGTAAAATCATGCTGGACCAGAGTGCCGGCCAGAGAACTTCAACTTGTAAATAACTAGTCTCCTCTTATTAGGGAGGTAAAGATGATTGATCTCATTCTTGGTGTTACTCTTGTATTTGTTCAGGTGGAGTCATGATGGTAAATTTTTTGCCCGAATGACGTCAGACACCCTCAGCATCTATGAAACACCTGTAAGTGTGTTTAGATAAAATCTGGTTTACAATGTCTTCTGTACTTGAAGTGCGTGTTTGTTTTTGTTTGAGAGCTCTTGCTAAAATGCGTCAGAAAGAATACCTGACTCTCCAGTAAATACCTACTGACATACTCACAACATTACCACTTTTTGGAGTGGCGTGTAGTTGCTTTTTGATTCCCCAGTGGAAAACTGAGATACTAAAAGTTGAAAGGAAGCAGATTAAAGAATGGACACTGTTCTTTTTAAGATCATAGAAAATACATACTTACACTATCACAGTTGTTTAATATTTCCCAGTTCTTGACAGCAGATAGGTACCAAACCCTATCTCTGCCAAATCCATTATTAATACTGGTGCTTACTGCTTGCTCTATATTCCAGTATGTCTCCTTGTGCTGATGCATAATTTTCATTTGTAAGCCTATGGTGACTGGGTAGGTAATGCAAGAATTAGGACTAGGGGATGAGTGACAGTTGTTTTGTGCTCTGATAAAGTGGAGACCATTCCTTATCTCAGTTTTTAATTTAGATATGTTTTGAGATGCTTTAATTAGATGATGGAGACAGAAGGGCATAGCAGTACCTACCTATGTAAGTATTTCTAACTTGTAAATTCATGATTTTTCTTTCTTTTTTTGTAGTCTATGGGTTTGCTGGACAAGAAAAGTTTGAAAATCAATGGGATAAAGTGAGTTTATTTTCTTGTAACGTATTCAGCTTTCTTTCATTATATTCTTGAAACATGAGTGTGTTAGGATTCTAGTCTGAGTTCAAGGCCAGAAGAAACCATTAGATCATCCAGCCTGATCTCCTGCATATTACAAGTCATTGCATTACACCTACCCTACACATGGCAACAACTTGGGTCTGACAAAAGCATAACTCCCAGAAAGGCATGTAGTCTTGACTTGAAGACATTGAGTCCACTGCCCTTGATGGCTGATTCCAGTGACAATAGACCATACATGTGTCTTATTTCTAATTTAAACTTTTTCTACTTTGGTTCTTATTAGTCCTTTATCTGTTAGATTGGTCTCTTGGTACCCAATATTTTCTCACCATGAACATAATTGTGCAGTGTAATTTAACTTTCATCTAAAAGATAAGTAGACTGAGCTCTTCCAGTCTTCTTCACTACAGGGTATAGCTCTGTGTGGAGAGTACTAAATCTTGTTTGTCAGGACATCATCCTTTCAGCTGAGTGATAACTCTTTGCATTGAGGACTTCGCATTTGTGTAGTGATTACACAGTGAAGAATAAGCATCTTTTCCAGAACCATCTACTTCCTATATTAGTAATCAGCAGTAAGAGCAGTTAACCTGTCTTCTACTGGGGAAAGACACCCATGCCATGTTCCCGTTTGCTGTCAGTCATCTAGATTGTTTAGTCTTATGCTTCTTGGTGTAGTAATACGTGACTTTGGAATTTCAGTGTGATACCATGTTTCTTGTCATTATTTATACTTTCCTTGATGCCAATCCCATCGTATTATATAGCTGTGGAGAGAAGTAGAAACATCTTTTTGCCATTACTTCTTTCCACGCATTAATCTCTGGGTAACAATTTGTGAACTTTGTAGCAATGCCTGAAACCTCTAATTGTTTGATTTAAGGACCTAACTTGGTGTTTCTGCTGCATGTGGGTAAAATAATATTCACCAATCAACTGAAACTCAGTTAACTCGATTTAAATATATTGTATCAACAAAGGGATCTCTTGCCTGATATTTGGCTTTCTGTAGTCTTAAATAAGAGTGTACTGTATATTGCCTATTGGCACTAAGATAGCAAAGGTTATTGTATAATTCTGCTAGTCTCTTCATGAGTCCTAAAAAATGACTGACTTTTTTCCCACCTTTCTGGGGTTCCAAAAGGCTTCTGAGACTGGGAATCTCTTTTTGAAGTACCTTACTTAATAAGGGAGCCAGAAATCTAAGAGTGACTGGATGTAGGAGAAAAGTGTACACCTAATATAGTTTGAGTTGCCATTTTCCAATTCATTTTATCAACTCAAATCACTTGGGATTCTGCAGTCTGAGATGAGGTAAATGTTCCTAGATTTAAGTGTATTGTTTCTACATCACTCCCTGCCACTTTGGAACGGGAAACCAAACTTGGGATAGCTGCATAGTAGGATATCAACTGCAGGGTCACCTAAATTTGTTCAGTAAACTTCTTTAATCATTCATCTGGCCCTTGAATTTAGGGATGTGATTTCTGTTTGTAGCCTAGCTTTGGGATCAAGCTCCTTAGCAACTGATTGATCGTCATAACATATCAAGTGTAATGCAGAACATTGTTATTTGCAACATATCTTTGACTACTAAATTGGATTTTGTTTATTCTGTCTTGTCTCCAATTCTTCTATCCTATAGGGATTTCTCATGGTCTCCAGGTGGTAACATAATTGCATTTTGGGTGCCTGAAGATAAAGACATCCCAGCAAGGGTGACATTAATGCAGCTCCCTTCCAGACAGGAAATCCGTGTACGGAATTTGTTCAATGTGGTGGACTGCAAACTGCATTGGCAAAAGAATGGAGACTACCTGTGTGTGAAGGTAGACAGGACTCCTAAAGGTACACAGGTATGTGTTTCCTGATTCTGTGCCTGCTTTGGTTTTAGTATTTCAAAATGGGTTGACAGAAATGTGTTCAGTCAGTGCTCTGCAACCGGTATGCCGTGGCACATTGGTGTGGCGTGTGCCTCGGAGTTGTGCGCTGGAATGCTGTCTGCTGTTCTGCGCACGTGCCCCACTGCTCCATGGGAGAAACTCAGGGCAGTGGTGGTGGCAGCTCTAGTAAGTCACAGGCATGGAGCTGGGGGTGTCTGGATTCGGAGGAGAGGTGGGAGATAGGGTATACTGGAGAGCTAGAGGTGCTGCCTGATTCTGGAGGAGGGGAGGGGGATGGGATTAGAGTGGGGTGCTGGGGTGACTGGCTGTCAGGGAGAGGATTGGGGTATATATGCCATGAAATTGTAATGAGTGCTGAAATGTTCCAGAAGGTGATAAAGGTTGCCGAGAACTGACCTAGTGGTTATTGGGAGAGGGGGATGGGTATTTAGCGTAGGGGTTAGAGCAGTGGGATAGGAGCCACGACCCATAGGTTCAAACCCAGCACCAGGAGGGGAGCAGGGTCTACTGGTGAGAGCGGAGGGAGGCCAGGAGCCAAGACTCCTGAGTTCTGTCTCTCACTCACACACTCACTCACTCACTCTCTCTCTCCCCCTCCCTCCCTCCCTCGCACCAGGATGGGGTAGGGAGTCTAATCTAGTTCTTAGAGCAGGGGGGTTCGGAGCCACAAAATGGTGAATTGGAGCTTAACATACCTCAGAGCTGCATGCTGTGAGTGACATCTGATAATATGCACGTACACCCCACCACTTTGTAGGAGCAGTGTGTGGTCGCAGCTCTGAAAAGTTGCAGGCATGGAATTAGAACAGTAACTAGGTTTGTCATGAAATAATGAGTGCTGAAGTGTGCCATGAGGTGATAAAGGTTGCTGAGCACTGCCTTAAGCTCCTGGTGTCATAACCAGGTAATCTAAATTTTCCAGTTAATTTTTAAGGGCTATGTGTGAAGTGTTTTGTGTACTTAATGAGCATCTGTCTTGACATCAGTATGGGTTTTGCAAGATCAGTGAAAGTATGTCTTTTATCTGTGAAACACCCGGTGATCTTTCTCTCTGTATTTGCTGTAGTTGTTACATCTGATTTTGGTCCCACAAGTCCCTCTGTATTACCTAATATGTTTCAATCCTCTTGAAATAGTCTCAGCTTCTGCACTACGGAAAGCCTTTTTTGTTCATGCGCAACTTGCTGAAGAAAATCCTCTTTTAATAAAGGTGCTGTTCAGAAATGAGAAAGCAGTAGTGATTTTTTCCATGTTGTCGTCTTCTCTCTAAGGAAGAGAGACTCTCTTTGGTGATCATTCTGAAGCACTAAACTAGGCCAGTTTTGTGGTCATCCCGTAGTCCTGTATTAAAAGGAATTGCTCTACAATTTATGATACTAAATACTTGACCCTTGACATTCACAGGGTGTAGTGACCAACTTTGAGATCTTCCGAATGAAAGAGAAGCAGGTCCCTGTGGATGTGGTTGAAATGAAAGGTAAATTCAACTTTTCACGTTTCTGACTTGGCAGTACAAGAGGTTTTTTTGTGTTTGTTTTTTTTTTTCTTGTGTGGTGTTGTGTACCACACTCACTGAGTTATAAATATGGTAGCCTGCCTGGCAGGTTGTGCTTGAGTGGTGTTTTTGATAGCGACTGTGGTCTCCATATGGAGGGGGATTTTTTTTAAACATGTAAAATTAGAATCTTTGGTTTTTCATATACTCTTTTTGGTAGTAGCTAAGTTTTGGATGAATTCAATCACCATGAAAGTATCTTAGGGACTCCCACATCCTTCCTTGGAGACAAATGAATATCCTAGATATTTTGCTGATATTGTACATTTTGTACATAGAATATTCAGTAGCAAATAAACTGACAAAATATTACAATGTAAAATACTACAACTACCAACTCTTCACAGATGGACAGCTAGGTGGCACACTTGTCTCTTCCATTTCTTTTTTCCCCCTCTTGGCCCAGCTATTTCTGAATCTAAAAAGATTACCTGGCAGACAGCTTCAGTTGCTGTAATTTAACAACAAAAGACAAAGTTGCCTACTGGAAGTCTAATGGCAAAGTTTGAGTCTTTTGGGTCTCAGGATACTCCAGTACCCAGCTGGAGAAAAGTCAGGGTAGGTGACTGTGAACAGCCCTTAAATAGTATCCTCTGCATTTGGCTGGCTGGCTGGCTCACTAGAAGCAAAGCAGCAGCTGAAACTTTAATCTTAGTGGGTATTCTCTTTAGCATCCAGGATTTCTTCAGTCCTGTGTACAGTAGCTGCTTGGAATTGAAGCCATATAGAGAATGAGTGACTTACCTCAAGAATTTTCTCTCTTTGCAAATGTTGTTGGGTTTTGACACTTCTTTACATTTTTGCAGAAAGTATCATCGCCTTTGCCTGGGAACCAAATGGAAGCAAGTTTGCTGTGTTGCATGGAGAGCCTCCTCGAATTTCTGTCTCCTTTTACCATGTCAAAAACAATGGGAAAATAGAGCTTATCAGTAAGTGGGAGGTGACCGCAGGAGTACAGGTGGAGGAATTCTAGACATTAAGTACTTTTATATGATGGTAGTAACCTGTCTACCCTTTAGGCTTCTTACTGTCTTTTTTTCATACATTGTGTGTGATGCTTCTGAGTCTTAGCAGAGAGCATGAAAAGGAACATGCTTGGAGCGTGTTGCACTCCAACTATCTTGGGATAGAGAACAGCCCCTAGAGCACAGGTTTATTCAGCTTATTCTGTAGTGAAGGTCAAATTACCCTTTTGTCTGGTGATGGGGGGTTGGGGGGGCATCTGTGGAGATTAACATCTTGCCAGTAAACTTTCAACTTTGTGGCCCAGCCTCATGGCAGAACATTTTGCTAGCCAAGTTAAATACCACATTTAAAGTATAACGAGTATTTCTGTAAAAGGGCAAAAATTGCATTTTTGAAACCTCTTTTCCTCTCTTCAGTAATTCATCAATAATATGTTGCTACTGGGCTGCTTGACGCCATTGGATGGAGGCTTCCATCACATTTATGTTGGCATAAATACAAATTCTGTTTCCTTCCAGAAATGTTTGACAAGCAGCAGGCGAATACAATATTCTGGAGTCCCCAAGGGCAGTTTGTAGTGTTGGCTGGCCTGAGAAGGTAGGTATTGCTCTTTGACAATTTGTAAGGATGCATTTTAGGTCAGTGTAATACCCTCAAAGAGCTAAGAGAAGTTCTGCCTCACACAGAAGTGTATTAAGATCTGTAAGACATGTGGCCAAAATCTTAACCGTCTGTCAGTTCTCTGCTAGAAAACTTGCTTTTATTAAGAGGAGTATCTCTTGTTTGGAAGAATCTAATTTTGATGTTCGCTAATCTTTCAGTTGGCTTTTCCAAGGTCTACATGGATTTCAATTCACTTGCAAATAAGTTTTTTTGTTTTGTTTTTTTTTAAATAAATTTACCTAATTGTAGTTTCTAAATATTTCCGTATGCGTCTTGCCCTCTTCTTCCTGAAGCACCTGGCCTCCTTAAGACAAATGTAGTTGGTGCAATAGATAATCTATTTTCCTGTGGTTTACAGGAAGTCCAATTTTACATACTTTATACAAACAATTGAGATGCTTATTTATATAGTTTATCTCCTTTTGCTGTCATATCAGATGAGGAATGAAGATATTCTAATCTTGAACACCATCTAAAATACACTTCAGCGACTTACTTCATTAGTTGAGCTATAAAGATGTATTTATCAAGACAGCCAAGAAGATTTCTCCCACAGGAAGTTATACAGATTTATAAGAATTTTTACAATCTCGTTTTAAAATCATAACCACTGGAGAAGTGTTTCTGTATTAAGTATAAATAGGGCCCTACCAAATTCATAATCCATTTTGGTAAATCTGATCATAGCATTTTAAAAATCCTGAATTTCATGGTTAGATATTTAAATCTTAGATTTGTGTTATCACAGATCATGAATATGTATTCTAAAATATAAGCATGTAAAGCCCTTAAGTCAGCATTTCTCAAACTGGAGATCAGACCTTAAATGGGATTGCAAAACTATGGGGGAGGAGGTCACGGTATTGACACCCTCACTTCATTAGTGCCTTCACAGCTGAAAAGCAGCAAGAGCTCCCAGTCAGCTAAGCTGTGGAGGTAGCACCACAGCTAACAGCAGTGCAGGCGTGAGGGTGGTATTGCCACTCTCATTTCTGCACTGCTGCTGGTGGTTGTGCTGCCTTCAGGGCTGGGTTTCTGGCCCACAGCTGCCACTCTCCAGCCACCCTGCTCCAAAGGCAGCACAGAAGTAAGGGTGGTGTCACAGCAACTGTCCCTCTCCAATAGTCAGTTCCCTTTTCATTAACCATACTTACGTTAGTTGTACCATTTTTTTTTTTTTTTTTTTTTTTTTTTTTTTTTTAAAGACCATTCTCTTATCCAGGTACTTAAAATTCTTGGATATGTAAACAAGAATCTCCAGTAGGAGTAAAGAAACATTATCACTTTGATATTTGGCACTGTTATGACTGATACTGGAATATTGTATCTAGTACTGATGTCAACAGTTCAAGAAAATGGCTGAAAAACTGGAGAGTGTTCAGAGAAGAGCCATGAGAAGGAATGAAGTATTAGAAAATACTTCTGACTTCCAGGCACGCAGCAGTTCTCCAAAAAAATCTGTTTTTAAAGTTTAATGCATGCTCCTTACACATACCCACATCATATTTAATTTCAAAGCTTATGCTATGTATGTTTAAATGAGATATGATAGGCACCACTGTACAACTCCCTAATTTCCACTTCTGTATTATTCAGTGATGGAACTGAAATAGGGCATCAGCTGAAACTCAAACTGACAGAATCCTGAAGTTTAAAAGCATTCAGCAAAGAAACCACGGTGTACATCAGATGCAATGGTGGTTGTCCAAATGATGGCAGGAGGCCAATTCCATGCATTTGATGAATTGGCTGCTGAGTACCGGAGGCAGACCCTTCAGGGATCTGACAAAGCTAATTCTGTAGTTGACTTTGAATATAACTCTTAACTGAAAAGTGCAGGATGACAGTGCCAGGGAGATTCCAAAATGCAAGAAATATAAGGTAATTGGCTGCCCTGTGCTTCCACGGGGAGAGATTCTAAAATTGGAGTCCAAAAACAGTCACTTGTTAATTCCTCTTTGAATATGTGGTTCAAAACATGTCTAAGTGTAGGAGAATTCAGACTTCCCAGCCCCTTAAGAAGGTGTCATCAGACAGAGACCACTTTTTTGTCTTGTTCCTCATTGTTTGTTTGCCTTTGCAGCATGAATGGTGCCTTAACATTTGTTGATACATCAGACTGCACCGTGATGAATATAGCTGAACATTATACAGCCTCAGATGTAGAGTGGGATCCTACAGGCCGATATATAGTGACATCAGTGTCCTGGTGGAGCCACAAGGTACTAAAGTTTCTGCTGTGATGTCTGTCATGGGCACTGAAGAGGGTCACTCTGTTTTTTTCCTGCATTAACTGCAAGATAAAGACATACAGTATTGCTTACACACCCATCAGTGGTTGTTGCTGCTGGTGTAATCTCATGCTGTGTGAGATAGGCATGCAATTAATTGCTTTCCTACATAAAACTGAACTACAGGACAAACCTCTGAATTCCAGGAGTCTGGTCCAGATGGCTAGGCCAGCAGGGGCTCCGGCCAAAGGGCTGATGTCTGCTGCTAGCCCTCTGGCTGCCAGGGAAGCCAGTGGCGGATAGGGTGGGTGACAGGCTGGCAGGAAGGGAGCCAGCAGCCCTGCTGGATTGGGAGCATAGCCCCACTAGAAGGAGGACGATGGCCGAGAGGGGAGCCCAGGAGCCGATGGCTAGCAGGGGAGTCTTGACCTCCCCTGCTCCAGCAAGCTGCCTGGTTTGGGACTGCTCAGATCCCAAGGTGCTGGACCAGAGAGGTCCAACCTGTATTTATAGTTCCGTTCAGTGTACTGTTTCTTTTTCCCTATGCAAGTATAAGGATTTTAATCTCTGGGATTCATTCAGGAGGGTTGTTATTGCAGTCAGATATCTTTGAAGGATGGGCGGGGGGATGTCTTTGGTTTCATTTTTGTGGAGCTGTATGAGATCTCTCCTTTGGATACATCACAGGTGCTTTGTTTTGGAAGTAGTGAGATTTTTTTTTTCTTGTTTGAGGAATGTTAGTTCCACTTATGGCAGTTAAAATAAAAAAAACCTATACCTACCCCAAGCAGAGTGTTCACTCTGAAAAGGTAGAAGTTCCAGAGACTGAGTCCCACTAGGGACTTCCCCCTTGCCATTATGTTTTTTTGCCCCCGTGGAGTGCATTCAGATGTGTGGCAATGGAATAGCAGTGTAAAACCCTGAGACATAAGTGAGATTTCTCATTTACTTTTTTTTAGGTGGATAATGCCTACTGGCTGTGGACCTTCCAGGGTCGTCTCCTCCAGAAAAACAATAAAGACCGGTTCTGCCAGCTGCTATGGAGACCTCGACCTCCAACTTTGCTCAGTCAGGATCAGATAAAGGTGTTGTATCTTTTTAATTCTGTGACATGGGTGTAGAAAACTCACAAGTGATTTAGTCATGAGGATGTGACTTAACTCTACAATTTTCCGTTCCCCGGTTTGTCTGTCTCTGCTTAGTGGTAAGGCAGTGCAAGAGCTGTTCACAAATTCACTAGGGGAACTTGCATGTTGAAATGGCTCTGGGTATGTTAACAGTGCTGTAAGTTGTTGCAATTCCCAAACTTGGTTTTGGTTTGGCTGTGAGAGGAAGGCGTGTCTGAGGAAACTAGAAGGGAAGAGTAATAGGAGCAGCAAGGATTATGAATTTCAATAAGGAGCAGACACATTGGCTATCCAAACTGCAGTAGATGCCCAGGTACAGAAAACTGAAAGTGTCCATAGACCTGAAAAAGAAAGAAATTGTTTAAATAAGGAGATTTTTATATAGGCATAAGCAAGCTTGCAAAAATGCTGGGTATACCTAGGCATACCTGAAGTTGCACCCTCTTATACAATATGGTGGTCTCTAGTCCTGGTTGACATGAGTTCTTTGTTACAGCAAATTAAGAAGGACCTGAAGAGGTACTCCAAGATTTTTGAACAGAAGGATCGTCTAAGCCAATCCAAAGCCTCAAAGGTAAGAAGCTTCTGGGACACAATCAGTGAAAAACGGCTGGTGCATCTGTAACCCATACTAACCTAAACAGAACAAAGTAGCCAATATGTAGCCCTTTTAAAGACTAACAAAATGATTTATTCAGTGATGAGCTTTCATGGGTCAGACCCACTTCTGCAGATCAATTTCATTTCCAATACAAACTGAGAAATGAAATAGGATTGAAGGAAGGGAGTGAGAGGTGGGGGAATGTTAATTGTCTTGTCTGAGATAATTGAGAGCATCAAAGGAAAGGAAGCAGTCCTTGTAATGTGTGAGGTAGTTGATGTCTCTGTTAATACCACATGTTAATGTGTCAAATTGGAGTACAGACTAACATGACTACCTCTCTGTTACCATATTAACCTAGTGCATCTTTATCTCATTCTGCTGATTGACTGGCCAGCCATATAGTTTTGAGTCTGCCTCCAAGTTAACAGGCCTTGTTTCTTATGTCAAGTAGGAGAGGCCATTACGTTTTAGGTCCAGCTGTCCCACATTCAGTGCCCAGATGACCCAGCCAAGAACATTATGAACTCAAGCATAAGCATATATGTAGGGAATGCAGTAAGGCAGAATTTGCTGATTCTTCACTTGGAGAAACTGAGGCATAGTGTCTTGGAGGAAGACTCAGGAAGAATTTTTGTAGAATTTAGTAAAGATACGTCGGTAATTTTGGCCGGTACTTGTGGTAGGTAGCTCCCTGTTAGTCAGTGATAGTATTAAAAAATTCACAGAAATCACAAACCCCTCATGCCATGTTGGACAAGTGTCTTAAAAACACTGATTATCTGGCAGAAGCTGCACTCGTAAGAGGAAAGCCCCTGAATCACTTTCAAATGGATCCCTGTATGGAAGGGCTTATTAACCTCTTCTTTGCTTCTGTAGGAGCTTGTAGAAAGAAGACGTGCAATGATGGAAGAGTTCAGGAAATACCGCAAGATGGCGCAAGAATTATATATGGAACAGAAGAATGAGCGTCTAGAGCTGCGAGGAGGTAAACCAGACACCTGCAGTATTGTAAAGATGGGGAAGTGTATCAGTAAATTTTCAAGCACCAAATTTGGGAGTGAAAACCTCTTTTTTTTTTAATGGGTGGGAGTGCTTTCCTTCCCTCCACAGTATTCATTCCATTCTCTTGCCAAGTCCTTTGACTCAAGCCCTGGCTGGTTGGTGTGGTCACTACTGATTGTTTTGCATGTTATATGCTGGAGGGTCAGTGGTAACATTAAAATGTCCTTAATTATTTTAAAGGTGTTCCTGTGCTGTGTATTTTCCTTTTTAGCATATACCTTAGGCAGTTTTGCCTCTCTGTTGGAGTTATTTAGGACTAATACCTTCTCTCGTCCTTCAGGGGTGGACACAGATGAGCTGGACAGCAATGTAGATGACTGGGAAGAGGAGACTGTTGAATTTTTTATCAACGAAGAAATTATTACCATTGTAGAACCAGAGTAGTCCAATAAAACCGTGGTAAGACAGATTGCCTTTCAGTAGAGAAATAGCTTTTCTGTTAGCTGTTGCAACATTCCTCCAACCAGCCTAAGAGCACTTTCTGTTAAAGCTAGATTTAGGTGCAAAAATGAATGTTTCTCTTCTTTGACTTGGCTCTTGTACTGTCCTCTCAGATGAAAGGTTCTGACTGGCCAGGTGTAGTGCTAGTGGCCAGAAATGACAAAGGCTTTCTTCAAAGGGAATGTTTAGGTTAGTTTGTGAATCTGTTGCCACTCTGCAAAGTATTATGTCTTCTTTTTTTTTTTTTTTTTTTTAATTAAATCGGCCTGATCCTTTCAAAGACTGAGTATCTGAGCCAGTTCTTAAACATGATGGATTGCAAGCGCTTGACGAAAGTGTCTGTGCAGTATGAGAAATGTTTTATAACTGTGCTAATGGACAGGTAAATTTAGTGTTCTTGTTTATTGGAAGGACTATAACTTTGAACTGATGTAAACACTTTTCTGATGCACTATGTAAGAAGGCTTTAATTATTGAACAAACTTGTTGCGTACTCTTTTTAATCAATTCGAGTTAAGCATAATACCTGACTAAAGGAGCTCATGCACTCTACCTCTTCCTAGAAGTGCCACTGAAATTTCAGTATGTAACAAATACTCTTATTTAGTGTCACTGAAAATACTTATTTATTGTGATCTTTTATTTGAAGCCTATTTAATCCAGAAGGCCCTTACCTTGCTGAATTCTCCAATATATCCCCAAATATTGGCAATAGGTGTTGCAGATCAGTGGAGCTTTCCATCTTGAACAATTGCTGTGAAGGTAATCCAAACCCTGAATTCCACTGTGAGCCTCTGGAGACTAAACAGAGGAATGTCTGGTTTGGTACGTCTAGGCACACTGTCCACGTGCAGATCTTCTTTTTAGTAGCATCTCCTGAGAGCCTAGCCCCTGGGACCAGTGCTGACCTCTCAGGTTCCCTTGTAGCTTACACGCTCCTCTCCCAGAATTCCAGCAATAGTGAGTGCTCTAGATTTGGTTTGAATCTTTAGGGGAGTGTGGAATATAGTGTAGCATGTAACACACAAACTTTGTATGTACTTCTAAAAATACAGTTGTTTTTACTTCAGCAAGAAAGCACAGATAATTTAGAAGGTAACACAATGGCCGTGTCTACACTAGCCCAGAACTTCGAAATGGCCATGCAAATGGCCATTTCGAAGTTTACTAATGAAGTACTGAAATACATATTCAGTGCCTCATTAGCATGCAGGCAGCCGCGCCCCTCGTCCAGACAGGGCTCCTTTTCGAAAGGACCCCGCCTACTTCAAAGTCCCCTTATTCCTATGAGCAGATGGGAATAAGGGGACTTCAAAGTTGCCGGGGTCCTTTTGAAAAGGAGCCCCATCTGGACAAGCTGCGCAGCTGCGAGCCGCGTCAATTTCCAAGTGCCACGGCTGCCCGCATGCTAATGAGGCACTGAATATGTATTTCAGCACTTCATTAGTAAACTTCAAAATGGCCATTTGCATGGCCATTTTGAAATTTTTGGCTAGTGTAGACACGGCCAATGAGTATGGTAGCCTTTGCTCTTGTACACTCTTACCTTGAGGGACCATCTATGTTCCCTCTTGCCTCATCTGGCTTCTGCAGCAGTTTCCCTTAGTTGGAGCTGGTGAAAGTGGCCAAAGACCCAGAGTATAGTAGCTCCTACCCCCTAAATATCTAGCCTCCTCTCTCTCAAATTACTTCTAGCCAGTCTCCTCAGGTGATCGGATCTCTACAGACAACTTTCCTGCCAGGTGACATCTCCCCGAATAAGCTACTATTTTGTTTCAAAATGCAGGGTTTTTTTTTTTCAATATGGGACTGTCAGAACTGTTAGCCCTGGGTCGTAATTTCAGATTAACATGCAAGTAGTAAAAGATGGCGGTGAAATGAGCGGTAACCCATTCAAAACAGCTTTTACACTTTGATAAAGATGCATGGAATTCATAATCTCACACAGCATTCCTAAATTATATAAATTCTCCAAATTGCCACAAGAGGATAGCCCTAGTTGCTGGATCTGAAAAATGTGTATTAGAAAGGCTTAAATCATTTCTGTGCTAGAGAGGAAGTATTGTTCTGTGGTTAGGCCACTAGCTTGTGATCAAAAGGCTGTGGGTTCAGTTTTGTGTACCATCTCAGACTTGTGTGTGACTATGGGCAAGTCGCTTAACCGCACAGTGACTAGAGATAAGACACCCTGATGGGAGTGGAGGTACTGGTAAGGGATGAATGCTAAAACCCCTTTGCACATCCAAAAATATGGAAATGTGACTTAAAGCTGCTAAAAATGTTTTTAGTTTCAAGGGCCAAGGGTGTTCTCTTGCCAGTATTTGGGAATGTAGGAGACTGGAGATAAGTGGGGGCGAAGCAGTCTTCTAGGTTAAATAGACTTCAGCTAATGATTTACTTGGAAGCACAACAGCAAAGGGTCAGCAGAATGCAGTTGTAAAACTGCCTTTCTCTTGCTAGCAGCTGTGAGAGTTGAGATTTTGAGTGAAGCATAGTATTGACTTTGACTTTTTTCCTTTTTCCCTTCTTTACAGCACTACCACGTCTTGTACCGAAAAAAAGGGGTTCATTTATTTTCAGAAAGCTGACACCATCTCTGGAATTTTTAATCCATATTCGCTCACTCTGGACGGCGAATGCAGCAGGTTCTCTCCATTCTGACATATTGTAGTGCCTTTGAACCTCACTGTCAGCAGTGGGAATATTTGAAAGGCACTGCTTTTAAATTTTTATTCATTTGGGAAGGTTGTTTTTTCTTTTTAAAACCACCACCAGTATTTGCTGTCTGACTCCTGTGCATTGCTTACCAGTTGGCAATTTTGAGCTATTGCCCTTAGGTGAGCAACATCAGTGCACCTTCCCAAGTCTTGCACGCTCACAATGCTTCTGTTTGCTGAGGACTCTTTGTATGTCCCAAGTGCATGGACAGATGTTTGTTTCGTATGGGGAAAGATCAGCGGGAAAACCATTTTTCATATGATGTATGTTAGTGTGCTGAAGCAGCACTACAGTGGGCTGTACCCTCCACCATTCAGATTGTGACAGGATTTAACAGGTTGAACACAGAAATAAAAGCAGACCTATACTAAAAATGGGCAGTCTCTGTGTTATCTGTAGAAATTTTACCTTGATCAACTCTGGTCATTCATGATCTGAATATGAATCTCAGGAGTCAGAACTTGGAACTGCATTTGACTTTTGTATCCCAGTTTCTTCATGGCTGCACTGATATATATATTTTTAAGTCTATGTTGTAGTTGTTGGACCAGCTTACATGTTTTTAATAACTATAGTGCAATGATTTGAAGATCAGTAGATGAATTCGAGACTTATGTACAAGGTGTAGCTGTTGGCAACAGCATGATTGTGGGAGATTTTTCCTTTTATTGGCAAGCTTTGGATGAAAATCTGAGAGGAACACCCTTCATGTGTGCTTTTGGATATACAAGAAAGCATATGTCTAATACCTGGAGCCACATACCTTGTGGAGAAGGGAGTGCAGAATACTTAACTTCTGGATCAACTCCTCTTGAGCAAGCTTCCCTGCAGCAGCAGCAAAACCAAAACACCTTAAGAATCTAGTTCTCAGCAGATAACAGCTCTTTTATACAACCATGCTTTATGGTGAAAAAACAAGACAAATTAAAATTTTCTTAATAATCCATACTCAAGTTCACCCCTTTGCTTTCAAAAACAAACCAAAGAGCTTGTAGAATCACTTCTGGAACATAAAACATGTTGAATCATTACAAAAGAGTACTGTGGCCTTTTTAAATAAGGAAAGTAGTTTTAACATAATTTCAATAGTGAGAAACTGTCTTATGGAAGACCAAAGATCAGTTGCCAATAAGATTTTGTTCATGATTGGCACACAGGATATACTATGGGACTTAAGTAACTTGTGTAGTGATGATGAGCTGTCTTTACCTATCAGCAATCCAAGAACTCCTCTTACAAATTGTCACAGAGAGGTATCTGTGTTAATCTGTATCTTCACAAAACTACATGTGCTACATGTAGCTACTGAAGTGCTACATGTCAGCTTTTGAAGTGTATTAATGCCAAATGTTACAAAACCATTTTGACAGCTAGACAAAAATATTCAGAAAATATAACTGAGTAACTCTTAAAATGGAAATATTCTCCCAGACCATGTTGTAATCTGAATGTGTTGGGTTTAGAGAATAAGTTTAGTCTTATCCAGTATGCCTTGTAGTTTTTCAATGATGCATATACCTTTTGGTACAGGATAGGCTTTGGCAATAACGAGTAGTGAAACTATTAGAGACCTGGTACAGTGGTGAGTAGCCTGCAGCTTGAGGGCCACATGTGGCACATCAGATTTCTGTGTGGCCTGTGAGATGTTTTGTTTACCATTTTGCATGCACAGGGTTCACAGATTCCTCTGGTTTCTGTCCACGTAGGTTTGTCCCTTAACAATATTACTAAGGTGATACACACGTAAAGCAAGGGCGCACGAAGCATGGTGCATGCTGACTGCACATTGCATTAACTGTGAGAGCCATGTGCTCACTCTGCATCTTGTCAAAGCACTGCTATAGTTCAGTCCGCACACCCTGGAAATTCTCGGTGTGCAAGCAGGTAGCAAAACTACCCTGTCCCAGATTTCAACAGTCTGGAGAGCCACTCATGCACCCCTCTCATTAGTCCAGATTGCTCATTGCTGTGTTTAAACACATGCTTGGATATAGTAACTTAAAAGCTTTGTGATCCTTGTCATTCTTTGTGCTGATATTTTTGTCTAATTATACTCTTCCACACGTGGAGGATCTTTGCGACAGTAGCTGTATTACAGATGTTTCAATGCTGTGTAACCATTGCAATTTTATGAAAATAAGATCTAGCAAGTACTTGTTCTCTGGGCAGCATCCTACTTAGTTAAAACCTAGTTCACTTACCACCAATCACCAAACCAAAATAACAAATAGTAAAACATTTTCTATTTAAAATATGGATTACATCTGCCTTGAGCTAAGCCCCCATTCCAAAACCCCAAAATATAGAAATGACATGAAAATCTGTTAAGGGCGGTTAAATAAATGTTACTGTTTGGGCATAATTCTGGTTGTGCTGTCCCTAAATCAGTTAATTTCACTTCATAAATTCCCAGGCATTAAAGCAGTGGTTCTCAACCTATTTACCATCCTGGGCCAATAAGGAGCCCTTTTGTGTGGGCCAAGCCACACCCACACAACATATACACTACCTGTATGACCCTTGAGGATAGCACATGGGCTCCAATTGAGTGCTGATTGGGCCACAGGTTGAGAAGTGATTCAAATATGAGCAAGTGTCCCGTTTTGTACCTTAAATCACAAGTTAAGAAATCCTGCCTATTATATTGCTCTCCATCTTTAAGTTAATTTCCTGTTTGCCTCCTTATCCCTCTCAGAGCACAGCAATGCCACAAACTGATGGATGAAGTGAGTCCTTTATATACTACAACTTATAAAGTTGTAAAGAAACTTGGGCTCTTGCAGGATGAAAGATATTAACTTCTCTCCAGGTTAAGTGATCAAGAAATATTTTTAAATATTTTATGACTTAGTAAAGTCTGTTGCTTATGCTCCAGTTGTTTGAAGCACGTGGAAGTCCAGTGAGTACTCAACAATTTTGGGTAGAGAGGAGTGCCTCATGGTTCTGTTCTAGATGAGTTTTTTTTCTATAGCACTTACCCTAAGTGTTGTTGCAGACTGTATAGTCTGGTAATATCCCTGCCTGCTACTAAAATGCAGCTGTTTAACCATGGGGTAGAGGAACATACTTAACATTTGATTACAGGAACCTTTTAAGCATTTTAGCTGGAACAGTGTTGCTCATGCATGTTTATGTGAAATGTCAGAGAATCCTTAAAGATTAAAAGAGCCTATGAATATCTGTAATGTTACTATCTCGAGGGAAACTTTACTACTTCCTGCCTGCTGTCCAAAATCCCCAATATATTTTTTTCTGACAGGGAGCTCAATAACATTAACAGTTTTACTGGGGAGAAGAGGGTTGGTTTTTGTTTTTGTTTTTTTTCTTCCTTTCCTTTTCATAAAACAAACATCTGATGTATTCCTTTGTCTAGCTACTCTACCTGGTTTAGTTTCAAGGCACATAGGTTTAGTTTCAGGGTACATAGGCCTACATCATATTACAGTCTGAGTTCTGAATAATGTCTAAAGTGATAATTAAGTCAGCTTGTCTTAGGCCCAAAATATTAAAAACTGTTAATCTAAACAAAGAACTTGACCAATTTAAAAAAAATAAAATGATTCTCCTAAAACACTTTCTTTGTACACCTATGTTACTTCTCCCTGCCATGAATGGAAGTAGATGGACCAAGTTTTAATTGTACGCTAACTTCAGAGGCGGTTTTACCCCTCAATTTGGGCTCTTTTGACATCTGAAATACAGCTCTAATATTTTATCTAGTTAGGACTTGCTTGATATAATAGTCTAGACTAATAAACCCCTAATAAATTACAATAGAACATGTTCCTTGTTTCCCTTTACAGCTTGACTGTACAGAAGGAAATCTAAGCACTGGCAAGGACTACCTCCTTGCACGCCAACATTGTCTTCAGTTCCAGGCAGGATTGTGAAAAATACCTGGAATGTCTGTCACCCCTTAACTTCAGAGAGCTGAGCTTAAATGTGAAAGGGTAGAAATGTCCCTGGAGAGAACAGGCCCCTTGAGCCATGCTGTAAGGGTAACTCAGCTGCAGTAGACAGCAGTCAGCCCTTGGGTTAGTTTTGCCCACCTGGAGGTTTGACCTGCTCCTCGAACCATCTGCAAGGCTCAGCAGCCTGGCTGGTGTTTCAGGCACCCTGCACGTTGCTCTTCCGCGCTGCAGGGCCGAGGGCGAGCGTGTCTGCACTGCTGCGGGGCCCCAGGCCCTGATGGGCTGGGCGGGAAAGGGGAAGGGGAGCCCGGGCTTTGGGTTGAACGGCGCTGACAGCATAGAGCCCTGGAGCCGCACCCACGTGCGGCGCGTCCGGGGACCTGTTTCGAGCCTTGCGCCAGCCGGAGAGGAGCTGAACTCCTGCTCTCCCCGGGGGTAGGGCAGCTACGCCCCCGCCCCGGGGCTGGCGCAGGGGAGCTCCCCGTCCTGCCCCCCCCCCATCGAGGTCCCCGGCGGTGGGGGCCACAGTCCTCCCCTCCCCTTCCCCAGCAGCGCGCTGATGTCACCTGCCGCCGGGGGCTCCCCGGGGCTGTGGCTGCCCCGCCCCGCCCCGCCCTGTGTGCCTCCCGCAGCCGGCTGGCGGCGCGCAGCCCCATGGCCTCCCCCCCTGGCAGCGCGGGGCAGAGGCGGACCGGAGACGCGGCTCATAGCCCCCGCTTGGCCATGAAGGATCTGAGTGTGCAGCAGCAGCAGCAGCAGCAGCTCACGGTGAGTCCGGCTGCCCCGGGGCGCGCGGGCGGCCTTGGGCAGAGCTCGGTGCGGTGCCTTCCCTCGTACCGGGCGAGCCCCGGCTGCAGAACGAACGGCGACCCTGGTGCCCGTGAGGACAAATCCCTGGAGGTGGGCGAGGGGGAACGGCCAAAGGAACACCCTGCAGGGGTCAGATCCGCTGAGCCAGAGGGAGGGGCAGGCAGGGTCCGCCGGCAGGTGACTCCTGTGCCACTCGCTGGCATGAGGCTTTTCCACCCAAGGCAACTGAGCGGCTCCTTCTGAGCTGTAGCTGCATGTTGCTGTTAATACCTGTTGAGGAGCGCGCAGGTAGGTCTCACTCGGCAGAGGCCAAAGATTTGGGCGTTTATTTGCTCGGATCATGGGAGTTAGCTGCTTTGTTTGTGATGACTTTGCCCACAGACCTTCTTTAATTAATTCCTCTCCCAGGTTTCCTGGGGTTTGTTCTTAATTTTGTAAAAAAACCTCTTTCACTCCTCATGCGTATTTTTGCCGTGACTTGCAACATGTCAGAAACGTGATTGCACCTGCAGACATCTCTGCTTGGAGCTCTAGACCATAAAGTAACCCTTGCACATAACGGGAATCTCTTATATAATAATGTCTAATGGCATGTAAAATATTTTGTGTTCGCTTAGAATGCCAGTAAGTCCTTAATACTCTGTCTGATCCCCATATATGTGTTCTTGTGCTCCTTTAGCTGCTACACAAAATTCATTTAATGTACCTGCTTTGGGATGTGAATGGTAACAGACTTGCAAGAGAGGCTCATCAGGCTTACCCCCTTGCCTGCTCGGTATAAGGAGGGACTGCTAGAGAGTAACATTTTCAAAAGTGCTTGGGTCCCATGAGACCCAACCTCCAAAGTCATATGGGTGCTTCTAAAATTTCATCCAAAGTCTTCTAGACTGGACGATAAAGCAACAGTCTCTATCGCAGTTCCCCTAAAAATCCTACAGAGTCAGGGTGCCACTCTTGTATCCCGATAGTAGTCATCCAAAAATCAACCTTGCTTTCTTATTGCTAGAGTTTAAAATGTTGTGTACCAGGGGATTCTGGGCGGGTATGTGGAGTTGCTTCTCAAAACACTCATGAAATCAACAGGACAAGATTTGTTACTGTGGCAATAGGGTTAGTCTCTATTAGAAATCTTTCTAGGAGTCTTTTGGGGCCTTAGAACAAAATTGTTTTGAAAACTGGTCACCCTTCAGATTTGCCATATTAGCCAATTACTTTAAATAGTGTTCCACTAGGATTAACTAATGTGTCCTCTGCAACTATCAAACAGATGATATTCCGTTTTGCTCATGGAAAATGTACACGTAGCTGTTAAGGCCAACACTTTTAAATGGTTATTGAAATTGGATATCTACCCTGAGGTACAAAAGCACTGGTTCAGACATGCTGAGTACCCTCAAATCCACCTGAAATCATTGGGAATTACTAGGTCTCAGCACCTCTGCAATCTGTCCCCAGCAATATTCCCTCTAATCTTTTTCCATCAATGAGCAGATTTTTTTCCACTTGTGCAGAATAATTTTTATGGGCATAGAGGCATGTGTGAATGTGCACTAGTACTAGAAACAAAAAACTTAGCTCTGGGCACTCTGTTAATCAGTTGGGTGGCATTTGGATCTCTCCTGAATGGTCACACAGTCCTGAGGGAGCCCAGGATGAGTGGCTGCATTTGATGATGTTGGATTAATTGGATCAGAGCTTCCACAGGGAGTTGGTGGCAGAGCTGGGCCTAACCCATATAGCAGGGCTCATCAATCTTTCCAAGGGGGGGTGGGGTTTGCCCTGAAATTTGACCTTTTGACCTCTATGTACTGGCTGAGTGCTGGTGATATGTTTAAAAGTCCTACTTAAAACAGCTTCTTTATGAATAAGATGTAGAGCTTTACCGTAGGTGGCGGTTGGTAGCATTAGCTGGTCTTTTGTTAATCCACAGGTGGCCTGGCTTTGAGCAAGCTCCCGGATGTATGGGGTAGTTTCTGTTTTGCAGACACATGCCTGAGTAACCTCTATGCCATGTTGCATTTTTATTTGTACTAAAGGATTGATCCTGCATTGCTCAGGTTCTGCTGGGGGTGCAGGAGACAGGGTAGGGGGCTGGGAGGTGCAAGGGGGCTCAGGGCAGGTAGTGGTGGTCAGGGGCTGGCAGGAATGGGGTCTCAGGGACAGGAGTGGGGGGCTGAGGCCAGGGGGCTGAAAGTTGGGGAGGGGACTCACTGGGGCTGCCCACGGCAGTGTGGGCTGTGCTGCCCTGGAGATAGTGGCTTCCTGGGGTGCCTGGGGCTACACAGCCCAGCCAGCGGCTCCTCCCATGGGGGGTTGAGCTGTGCTGCCTGGCCGTAGCTGCTGACTCCTCTTGTGGAGCAAGAAGAGCACTGTGGTGCCCAGTCCCAACCTGCAGGTATTCAAGGGCTGCAGGGTACAGGGATGCCTGACCCTAGTCTGTGACCCCTAAGGATTAGGGGAGTTGCACTGCTGAGCCTCGGTACTGCTCCCAGGAGGGCTGGTGCAGCAGGCTTCCCCACCACCAATTAGTGCTACAGTTGAGGGGCCGGGGAGGGGTTTAGGGCAGGGGCCACTAACCTAGGCACTTGGCTGGTAACATGGAGAGTCACAGCTGACCATTCTCTTCCTGATGCAGCTGCTCTCCTGTGGTCATTCTCTAGTATAACTGTCCCCTGTGCTCACTGCCCCCCACAGTCATTGCAGTGCATAACTTCCCTGCTCTCAGACCCCTCCCTTTCTGTATTATGGAAAACAATGGAATTACAGGCATATCCCATTGTCCTGGTCCAGCTAAACCATGGTCTTGCTTTAGGTTAGGATAAGAGGACGCTGCAAACCAAATTTGGTGGTCCTGGCTCTTACGTTTAGGAGGAGTTCTTGAACAAAGAGACTCACAGAAAGATGGACAGACTTGTGGACAGACAGATGCACGCACTCTCCAAAACATGTATATATAGACTTTGTTAATTCAAAAATTCCAGTGCTGTGAACTACTGTCAAATGTGCACGATCCATATCAGGATTCATTTGCTCTGTAATTAAAAGGATTCCTGTCCTATTATATATTTTTATTACCCATATTTATAACATTGTCTATGTTCAAAATGTAATTATTTACCTGTTTTCCTCTGTCTTAATTATTTACATTGAGAAGAAAATGCTTCTAAGTGGCCCTTCGTAATGGTTCCAATCTGCAATGAATTCCAGACTTTGGGGGAACCCCACTGACTCCAGTGGGGTTCTGTGTAGGTTAGTGGTTAATCTACACTGACTTCACCCTAGGATTGGAGTGATTGTTATGCAGGGTTAAGCAACTGAGTATTGTGTTGTTCTGGGAGTGAACTTACTTCAATAAATATGTTTTGTGCCATTGAAGAGCTAATTTAAAGAGCTGCACGTCGGAAGCCATTTGCAGTCCACAATGGCAAATTTATTAGACCTACAAAATCTAGGAATTATGCTGTATATTATTGGACACAGTCTTTTGGTACCTTCACTATGAACCATTTACAGATACACAGCTCTCGTGCTACTTCATAGTATGACTATGCACAGTTTTTTATGGGCATGTGCATGGTGGAGTGTTTGGGACAACGTAGCCATAGATTGCTAAGGAGTTAAGTATTGTTTACTACTGACCCACGTTGCAGAGCTCATCTCAGATATTTCCAAACTTTGGGTGTACTTAGATCTGGCATTTTAGTTTGGCTCCATCTCATCACATCCCACTAAGCATAACTGGATACTGTTTTAAACTTTGTCAAATGTTTGTTGTGTCATAGATGTAGCATCCATCATTCACATGTTTGGTAAAGCTTTCTCCTGTTTGAGAATAACATGTCTTTCCTATGAGCATCTTCTTTGGGATTTTTATTTAAATTTTTCTTCTCCATGAGCCTTGGATAGTTAAGATGAGTGTGTCTGCTGTTGTTTGTATGGCAGTATCGTGGTGTCAGCCGCAGTCTTCTCAGAAAAGGATTTGTAAGTCTACTGCTCATTATAGTTCCAGATGAGGACACTAAAGAGCAAAAACCGTAGTCATTTTGTACGTTCTGCAAAATGTCTAATTTCACCCATCTGGTAATTAAATGAATCAGAGGAAAGATCTGAGTCCTTTTCTGTTGTTTCTTCAGCTGACATTTGTTTTAGCTTTCCACCCTTTTACATATATAAAGTGGTGAGAATTTTTTATGATGTTCAAAGTCTAAGGCTAAAATGTTCAAATATGGGTGCTCACTCAGCTTCAATTCCACTACGCTGTCACCAAGAACTTAATAATGCACAATTGTAATAATTGTTTTGGGGGCACAAGAGAAACACAATGTGCTTAATAGTTCTACAGTATCCAGAAACTCTCCAGCGTCTTTAAATGGTACTGTTGTTGGTGGGCAGAGAAGTGAACAAAATGGAAATGTATTGGGGGTTTGTTACTGGAGAAGCAGAGAGGGGTTAAGATTTGTCAAATGAAAACGTGAAAATTATTGGGGAATTAAATAAATGCTCTAGCAGTAGTAAAAATCCTACAGAATAAAAAGAAAAAATCAATATGAAGTTATTCCAAGTGATTATCATCATTTAAACAGAGACTGTGTCAGCGATGGAGTAGTATGCATTGGCTGGTTGAGTATTTATAACCAGCACAATTCCTGTGTCTGTGTGCAGGTTGCTCTTCGGATTCATCCTATCAATGAAGCTGAGTTGGAGGAAAATGCTGTTATCATTGCCCACAGAGTGGGTCACCAGGTGAGGTTGGAGCAGAGCAGCATGGGTGAGTTTACAGCTGAGCAGGTAAATGATGTCTTCTTGGAAGGAGAACCAGGGGCTTTGATGCTGGTGCCTCTGTCAGGATGAAGAACAAATACAATGAGCCACTTGAACGTGAACAGGGCTCTGAGGAGTTAAAAGTTTTGCAAACCTGGGCAGCTGCAAAATTTGTGAATCCCCAAGAAGTTCCCCATTTCTCAGGGTTGGATGCCATGAGTAGGGTAGACAGGAGACATAGACCTTTAAGGTCAGTAAGCTGAAGCTGATAGAAAAATATAATATCTTTTCAGTGAAAGTACTTCAACAAAATAATTGTGTTTAAAAATTTATTTTCACAGAAAAAATATTTTTTATGGAAAATTTCAGAACCTTTTCCTTTGGTTTTGCTTTTTAAAACAAAATACAATGAAAATTAAATTTGGTTTCAAATCTTTTGGTTGCAAAAAAAAAAAAAACCTGAAGATTTATATTAAATGGAATTGTTTTAACTAAAAATTTCAGAGGAAAAAATGTAAGCCAAATACTTCTGACCACTTCTAGTTAATAGAGAATTTTTGGAGGTGGGAAGAAGAGCGAGTTAAGAGAGTGGCAGGAGCTGGTTCATTCTCAACTTGTAAACTGACTGCAGAGCTAGGTTCATGGAAGCTTCTCAGGAGCTAAACCACTGGGGAGTTACCCAGGTTGTTTTAACACCAGTGTGTCCAGCAACAAAACTGTGGATTTTAAAAATTTTACGAACATATGAATTACCAGATTGATTTTGGGATTGAGCCAAGCTAGTTCAGTAGCCAGTTTCCAACAACGATTGATACCAGCAGCTTCAGAGGAAGACACCAAAACCTTCAAATTAGGCAGGTGCAAGATAATCTCCCACCTGCATCAGGTCTCCAAATCTCCAGTAGGTTTAAACCACCAGTGGACAATAATTTTTGATGGGGAGGGACTCCACAATTTTAAGTGGTCAAGGGCTGTACTTTCTATGGAGGGATGTGCGGTTGGGTGCAGGAGAGGTATGGGGTCTGAGAGGGAGTTTGGGTGAAGGAGGGGGTTGTGACTGGGTGTGCAGGGTCTAGGAGGGCGTATTGGTGCAGGAGAAGATTCTGGCCTGGGGGAAAAGTGTAAGATGGGTTGAAGGACCTGTGATGGAGTTGTGACCTGGGGCATTGGGGAAAGGTGGGTGCAGAGTGTTTGGCTGGTGACCTGGGGCAGAGCTGGGGTGCAGGAAGGGTTTGGCTGCCAGAGGCAGGCTCTGGTCAGGAGGTGCTTACCTGAGCGAATGCTGGCCAGCAGCCCAGTGGGAACCTGAGGCACGTTCCCTGCATGCTGCAGCCCCATACTGCTTGAAATGGCTGAATGCTTCCTCTGTGTGCCTCTCTGAGCTGCACATCTCCGCGGGGTGGTTTCTGACCAGTGGGAGCTTGGATGATTGGCTAGGTGGTGGGGGCAGTGCCTGAAGTCTCCCCTCTCCTGCAACAAGTGCACAGTTCCTAGATGGAGCCACCAGTTGTTTTGAGAAACCTCTGGCTGCAGCAGGCAGGGAACTGCTTTGAGGTCCTGCCAAGGTGGGCTGCAGTATCAAAAGGTTTCGCAGGCCAGATGCAGCCTGCAGGCCAGGCCATATCTCGCCTGGTGGTGGTTTAAACCATGAAGCATTCAATTTAATGGTCCTTTGAAAATTATGTCTGCTTTAACTGTTATAACCAATAATGTTCTTGATATCAGTAGAAATTACTTATCTGTTTATGAATCCTGTTAAATTCTTTACCTCAGCATTGTCCTGTGGCAGTGAGTTCCAGAGCTTCGGCACATGTGGAGCGAAAAAAATATTTCCTTTTATTAATTTTGAATTTGCCTCCTTTTAATGTCATGGAAAGTCTTATGGGTTATGTGTTATAAGGAGGGATAGCTCAAAGGTTTGAGTATTGGCCTTGTAAACCCAGGGTTGTGAGCTCAATCCTTGAGGAGGCCACTTAGGAGTTTTGGGTAAATAGATTTAAAAAAAATCTGTGAGGGATGTTGCTTAGTCCTGCTGAGAGTGCAGGGGAATGGATTTAACAGCCTCTCAAGGTCCCTTCCAGCTCTATGAGATATGTAGAACAGAGGCTTTCCTGCTGCCTTCTCCAGATCATTCATTATTGTGTAGATTTTCATCTGTGTCCTCTGTTATTCATCATTGCCTCTCAAAGGGAAACAGGCCCGTTCTTTTCAATCTTGCAAATAAGATTTTCTCTCGGTCCCTAAGCAGTTGCATCAGCTTACTCTGAACCCTGTCTAATTCTGCTGTAGCCTCGTTGAGATGGGGTGAGCAGTACCACACACAATATGCCAGATGAGAAGTCCTTACGTCTGTATTGTGTGGGAACAATGAACTGCTATGAAATATTCAGGCTGCCTTTTATGTCATAAAGAAGTCAAATGAGCACAGATCTCTCTTTAGCTCCCTAAATTATCCCATGCCTGTGATTTCCACATACTGAGTTATTTGTGGAACGGTGTTCTTTAAAGGCCACCAAGCTGGCTCAGTCAGAAACTTTGATTTTGTGTAGCTTATTTATAGACCCTCTCACCAGCCCTGAGGTCGGTATTTTCCTCCAGTGAACAAAGAAAGATTCAGATTTTACATTGGTTTAAGCAGGACCTCCTGAGAGGGGCACAGGGCCTGGGACACACACAGGCCCCCCTCACCCCCAACAGGTCCTGGAACATCTCCTTCACCGCAGGCCCCGCTCTTCGTACACTCACCTCACCCCTTCTCCAAGCCCTGCTCTGCCCCTGCCCAACCCCCTTACCCAGGCAATGAGGTCTGGAGATTTATGAGGGCCTGGCACTGCAGCAGCAGGCTCGCTTCTCTCCCGCCTCACCCAGCATGCAGGCAGTGGGAGTGAAAGCAACTGCATGGGCAGAACAAAAAGCAGTCAAGTAGCACTTTAAAGACTAGCAAAATAGTTTATTAGGTGAGCTGTTGTGGGACAGACCCACTTTTTCAGACCATAGCCAGACCAGAACAGACTCAGTGTTCAAGGCACAGAGAACCAAACACAGTAAGCAAGGAGGACAAATCAGAAAAAGATAAACTACATTTAGCTGCATGGGCAGGTGGAAGAGGCTGCCAGGCCGCTGGCACCCACCACCTATGTGGTGAAGTGTGTGTGTGTGTGGTGGAGTGGGGGGATCCCTGCTGCTGCCATGCCAGCTTCCATAGTGTCCCATGTCCCCTCCCATCCATAAGACGGTGGGAGTGGCCACTGTGGAGCCCCCAGAAACATGATGCCTGGAGCAGCTACCCTGATTTGTCCCTTGGACTGGATGGCTCTGGGTTTAAGGGTAATTTTTACCCTGGAGAAAGTGTCTGTTTTAGCCCTGGAAACGACCAACAGATGAAGTGAGCATGGGCTCCTTGGCAGTTGAATATCCTTGCTGGTTTCCTAGATAATGGTTCAAACCCCTTGCACATGGCTCCAGTTCAACCCCTCCCCCGCAGCCTGGCTCACCACTCCTGTGCATGACTCTGGCTCATCCCACCTGCCCTAGTTCAACTGCTTCCCCACCCCCGTACATGGTTCCATGTCAGCTCCAGTGCCCCCCTCCACCCTCCCCGCAGCCCTAAACCACTCCAGGCTGAACCTCCCTGCTCCCCTCCCATGGCCCCAACCCACCACCAGGCTTAACCCTCCCCAACTGCCTCCCCCCCAACCCCAGGACTTACCTTTCAAAAGGAGCTCCAGGTGCTCCTGCTGTTTCCCCAGCTGGAGAATGTGTATTTCACCAGAGGAAAAAAACGCCCTCCTACTTGTGTGACATTCAGCTCACGCGAGGCTGCGTGGGAACACAACCCTCGCAGAATTCGAGGGACTGCTGTAATTTTGTGTACGTTTTGGACAATGCTTGTCAGTCAAACCAGGCATTAACCCTGGATAAGTGAAACTACATAAAATACAGTTTCAAGTGGGGTGGAATATAAGAATATTGATGCATTGATTCTGGACACACAAAATCAGTCACAGGATCAGAACCTAAAAGTATTACAGCCTGCATTTCCAAAGAAAACACCTATGGTAAATTCTCTGTGTCCAGTTGCATGGGTGGAATCCAGTGTTAAGTCACCACACAGACACTTAATACCTTTACCCACTTTGCTTGTGCAACTACAGACGCCAGTCAGGAGGCTCTTGTGGGCATTTGCTCCTAGATATTTACTGTTTTTGTTTTATTTTCATCTGCATAGCACAGAAAAAAAATACTTTTCTCTAGCACATGAAGTCGTGCAAGTAATTCTTCTGGGATGTTTACTAGCTATTGTTGGAATTTTGGGGGAGAGGGGAGTTGGAAAACCCAGCCAAATGCTTGATGTTTCTGGATCAGCTACTCGGGATTTGTCCGACATCTTTATCTAGTTACATGATTTTACTATAAATTAGCAACCAAATGCTCTAGGTATTGTGAAGATCAGATGGTTGGTGTAAACACTTAATTAGGTATTTATCTGAGAGACAGCAAAGCTCCTCTGGAGGATATTGTACATGGTTTCCTATCTCCCCTTCGCTTAAGTATGTAATCCCTCTGGAGGCCAGAACACCTCTTCTGAGCTGTTCCAGCAGAGCGGAAGGAATACATTTCTTTCCACCATAATTATGTATTTACATGAGTGAGCAAAATTGGTCACAAGAGGATCAGGAGAAATGAAACCTGTTTTCTAACATGCCATAAAATATTTTCTTCGCCTCTTCCCTTTTTCTAATAAAAGGCCATTGAACTGAGCTGATACTTTTGATCCCCGCATAGGAAAGGCTTTTTGTTTGTTTGTTTGAGGGCGGTTCCTCATGCAGTTTTCATCCCTATAAACTTGTTTCTTTGATGGTTCCCATGTCAGCCTGGAATGTTCCTATTTCCAACCTCTTGCCTAACAATAAAAATGGAAGGGGACAATTCTCCTCTTGTTCACGATAGGGGGTAATTTTCTTCCATAACTGCTCGTGACCTGTGTGACTTCAGCTAGTGATTAGATGAACTGTAGAGCTTCAATGTGACTAAATTAGGCCACAGAACATCTCAGACTTGGCATTATGCCTGTGTGTGTTTTTCACATATTGCCATAATGCAACACTCCTGTAATGATTAATAAGTCCTAGTAATTGACATTATAGCAAATTGTAAGGTAGCTAGTAGAACAGCAATGGGCAATGTAGGCTAATGAGTGGGCTGCATGAGTGGCACTCTTTCATTTCAGTGGGCTACAAGATTATTGTAACCAAGACAGTCTCCCAGGATAGGGTAGTTTTGCTAACTGTGCTTGCATACCTAGAATTTGCAGGATGTGCCAACTGAATCATAGGAGTGCTTTGATTGGATGCAGAGATTGCTCATGGTTCTCAGTCAGTATTGTCTGCACTCAACATGCATCTCATTTAATGTGCCCTTGCTTTATGTACTGTGGCAAGGCTGGCCAGGCTCCTGGGCTCCAGGCCTCTATTTAGTCCACTCTCCCCTGTCCCGGACACCACTGCCCTTCATGGTGGTAGTAGCAGCAGCAGCAGCCGCCGCCGCCGCCGCCGCCGCCGCCGCCGCCGCAGCCTGTTCCCGCTCCTGGATTGGCTCCTCCGGTGGATTCAGCCTGCCTGGCCTTACTCCAAATCCCAGGCCTCCTGGGCAGGGGCGTTAGCCCCTTGTGGCTGAGCACTCCTCTCCTTCTTTTGATCCCTCTAGAAAACTCGTTTTGCTTTGCTTTGCTTTGCTTTGCTCCGCTCCTGTCCCTCTCCCCCTGCCTCCTGGGCAAGGGTTCTTTTAAAAGCAGGCGTAAGTGGGACCAGCTGGCCCCAGTTGACCCAGGGCGTCTTCCTTCCCAGCTGCTCACACCCTGCTTGTTTTCCTGCCCTGCTTTTCCCTCTTGTTCTTACCCCCTCCCAGACTTACCTTGTCACATATCCCCCCTCCCCAGCTGAACACCATGGAGTCGGGCTACCTGGGACGGCATACAGTGTACCCGGGACAGGCCATTGGCATTCCTGTGCTGGGCCCTGGCCCTGTGCTGCACTCTAAAGTGGAATGGCTGTAAGGACAGGAACCACCAAGTTATTCTTGCATTCCTATCTTTGTTTCTGTGCATCCACTGTAGAGGCATGTGGTCCGTGACAAGGGTAAACTTCCGTCCGAGGAGGTAGTACATTAAACATTCCACTGCCCACTTCACCGCAGGACACTCCTTTTCAATGATGGCAGGATTCCGATCTCTGGGAAGGAGCTTGCGGCTCAAGTATAGGACAGGCTGTTCCTCTTCTCCGACCATTTGGGACAGCACGGCTCCCAAGCCCACGTCGGAAGCATCGGTTTGTAGTAGGAATTCCTTCTCGAAATCCAGGGCAATAAGGACTGGGTTACTACACAGGGCTGTGTTTAAATCCAAAAATGCCTCCTGTGCCATTGGGGTCCAGTTCACCATGTCAGAGCCACAGGCTTTCGTGAGGTCGGTCGGGGGCATGCGGTGTATTGGTATAGGACTTCTGGGGTAGAAAAGGCTGTCTTCTCCCTGGCTTCCCTGGCCAGGGGTATCTGCCAGTACCCCTTGGTCAGGTGAAGGGTAAACAGGAAGCAGGCGTTTCCCAACCGATCTATCAGTTCATCAATACGGGTCATGGGGTACGCGTCAAATTTGGATACTTAATTTAGCTTTCGAAAATCATTACAAAACCGGAGGCTGCCATCTGGCTTAGGTGCTAAAACGACTGGGCTGGACCACTGGCTATGACACTCCTCAATAACACCCAGTTCCAGCATTCTCTGAACCCCCACCTTGGACCTCTTCTCGTTTCGCCTCTGGGAGTCTGTAAGGCCTCACATGCACTCATACCCCTGGGTCAGTGACAATGTGGTGTTCCACCTCTGGTTCGTCCAGGGTTTGCTGAAAACACATCTGCGTGTTGTTTGACCATGTTGAGGACCTCCCTCTGTTGGTTGGAGTTTAGCTCTGGGGAGATTCCCATCTGTCTCTCCTGGTCCTCCTCTGGTGCCAACATGCTCAGGGCAGCCAGCTGCTCTCCCCGGTCCCGCCAAGGTTTTAGTAAGTTAATATGGTAGACCTGCTCAGTATTCCAATGACCTGGTTGTCTACCTCATAGTTTATGTCCCCGGTGGCCTCAACCACCTTGTAGGGGCCCTGCCACTGGGTGAGGAGCTTGCCCTCTGCTGTTGGGACCAGTACCATCACCCAGTGCCCCACCTTGAACTTCCGGACGGCTGCCAGTTGGTTATAGTATGCCTGCTGGGCTTCTTGGGCCTGTTCCAGGTGCTCCCGGATGATGGGCGTAACCTTGGTGATCCGGTCCTTCATCTGGAGGACGTGCTCGAAGATATTGCGCCCATTGCGGCTGCTTCTCCCAGGTCTCTTTGGCAAGGTCCAGGATACCTCAGGGGTTCCGCCCATACAATAGCTTGAATGGAGAAGACCCTGTGGAGGACTGAGGTACCTCCCGGATGGTGAGCATTAGGTATGGGAGCAGGGCATCCCAGTCTCTCCAATCCTGGCTCACTACCTTGCGAATCATGCTTTTGAGGGTGCGATTGAACTGTTTGACGAGGCCATCGGTCTGTGGATGGTATACCGAAGTCTTCAGGGCATGGATGTGGAGCAATGTGAACAAATCCTTCATCAGTTTGGAGATGAAGGGTGTACCTTGGTCCATCAATATCTCCTGGGGGTTTCCGACTCTGGCAAAGATCTGTACTAGCTCCCTCGCAATAGACTTTGAATGAGAATTCCACAGGGTACAACCTCTGGGTATCGGGTGACATAGTCCAGGACTACCAAGATGTATTGGTGTCCTCAGGCTGACCTCTCCAGTGGGCCGACCAGGTCCATGGCTATCTGCTCAAAGGGGACCTCAATAATGGATAGAGGCACCAACGGGGCCCTCAGATGCGGTTGTGGTCCATGCAGCTGGCACTCAGGGCGGGAGGTGCAGAAACGCCAGACTTCTACGTACACCCCAGGCCAAAAGAACCTCCGCAAGATCCAGTTTAGGGTCTTCTCAACCCCAAGGTGACCCCCAAACAGATGGCTATGGGTTAAGTCCATTACTGCCCTCCGCTGTCTTTGGAGCACCAGAAGCTGCTCCACCGGCTGGTCCTGTATCTTCCCTACCCGGTATAGTAGGTCTCCCTTGAGTATATAATATGGTCCCTGACCTTTGGCTCTTCCTTCCACAGGCACCCCATTCACCTCTACTATCTCCTGATGTATATTTCAGTATACCGGGTCTTCGGCCTGTTCCCATGCAAAACTGGGGAGGGAGGACCCTATGTCCTCAAGCTCAGGGGAAGCTCCCTCTTCTTCTGACCCTGGTGGCCCCATAGTACTGGGCCCAGCTTCAGGCTCCTTTATCTCTTGGGATGCCCTCCTCCCTGCGGGTTCCGCCTCTTCCCCCACCCAGGCTGGTCCCGCGTTCCAGGACAGGATTCGGGTAGTCAGCTGTTTGGCCACCCTCCTCTCACACCTTGACTTCCGCGGTTTCCCACGTGCAGCAAAGAGGTCCTGGGAGAACTCATGGAAGATCGTGGGTGACACCTCTACTCTCCCTCCCTCCACGGGCAACAGATTGCTGAAACCAGGGAAGTCCCGCCCAATCACCACTGGGTAGGGGAGCCTTGGTACCACCCCGCTGTCACTCTTGTGATGTTTCCCTGGAGCTCTATTCGCAGGGGGATGACTGGGTGATAGCACACATCCCCATGCACACAGGATATGCCTGTGCACTTGGCTTGGGTAGGCTGGTCTTGCCTCACCAGCTGCCCTGAGACTAATGTGAGGGCACTCCCCGAGTCCACCAGGGCCGTAGTCTCCACACTGTTCATTTTCACTGGCTGGGTAAACTGATGCGGGGCCGTCGCGACACCCACCACATCTATCAGGCTGCAGAGTCCCCCCAGATCCCCACAGTTGCACTGCATGGGTTCGTCCATGTTTGGGCAATGGACTGCTATGTGCCCCAGTTCCCTGCATGGAGCATCTGTCTTCCCTTGGGGCTGCTAGGCCTCACCCCCCGATACTCCTTCTCTGGCCCCCCAAGTCCTCTGGGGACCTCCAGTGGCCCCTCCCCCTCCTTTCTCCTGCCCCCTACCCTGCCTAGGGGCTGTAATGGCTGGGCCCGTATAGTAGGAGGGGCTCGCTTGCCCTGCTGGGCTTCTTCCACAAGGGGCCGTGTGAGAGCTCGGGTTGTTGACTGTTTCTCACGAGAGCCACCATTTCATCGTACGAGGATGAGTCATTCTGGCAGACCCATCCTCGAAGGTCCAGCGGTAGCCCCCTCATGTACCGGTCCAACACAATGGTCTGCAGGATCCTCTCCGGGCCATGAATCTCTGGCTGTAGCCATCTTCGAGCCAGGTGGATTAAAGCGAACAGCTGGGCCCTTGGTGCTTTTCCCTCCTGGTACTTCCATTCATGGAACCTCTGGGCTCTGACAGCCGTTGTTACTCCAGTCTGGGCCGGGATCTCGGCCTTCAGCTGGGCGTAATCTGCAGCCACCACCTCTGGTAGGTCGAAGTAGGCCTTTTGGGCCTCTCTGCAGAGGAATGGGGCCAGGATGCTGGCCCATTGGTCTCGGGGCCAGCCTTCCCATGTGGCTGTCCTCTCAAAGGCCAAAAGGTATGCTTCCGTGTCATTTTCCCCTGTCATTTTCTGGAGGTAGCTGCTAGCCTGCATGGGTCAAGTCCTGTCTAGGCCATGCACCTGGGCAGTCAGGGCTTTCAGCTGTGTTACGACCTCTCCGAGAGTGGCTCTGTCTTGGGCTGCCTGGCTTATGAGCAGCTGGTTAGTTTCCTGTTGTAGCTGCAGGGCCTCCTGCTGGGTGGCTGCATATGCCCGGGTGGCCTCCTGCTGTGCTGCAATGGCTCGTATGAGGGCTTTCACCATGTCCTTCATCTCTCTTTTCTTTGAGTTCCTCTAGGTGGGTCTGCTGCAGGGTCTCACAGCAGCACTTAATCCCACTTCTGGCACCATGTGTGGCAAGGCTGGCCAGGCTCCTGGGCTCCAGGCCTCTATTTAGTCCACTCTTCCTTGGCCCAGACACCTTTGCCCTTCATGAGGAGGGGGAAGGGGGAAGATGGTGGTCTGGGGGGAACCCAGGCCCCACCCCCTCATTCCAGGTTCCAGCCCAGGGACCCTGTGTGGCTGCTGGTGCTGGGGGAGGGCTCCCGTTGTTATGAGCACCACAGCCCTTCCCTGGGCCACTTCCCCAGACAATTCCTTCCCTGCCATACCTCCTCCAGGTAGTGGCAGTGGTAGCAGCAGCCACAGCCTGTTCCCCCTCCTGGATTGGCTCCTCCTGTGGATTCAGCCTGCCTAGCCTTACTCCAAATCCCAGGCCTCCTGAGCAGGGGCTTTAGCCCTTTGTGACTGAACACTTCTCTCCTTCTTTGGTCCCTCTAGAAAACTCGCTTTGCTTTGCTTTGCTCCTGTCCTTTTCTCTCCTCTCCTCCAGCTCTCTCTCCTCTCTCTCTCTCTCTCCCCCTGCCTCCTGGGCAAGGGTTCTTTTAAAAGCAGGCTTAAGTGGGACCAGCTTGCCCCAACTGACCCAGGGCGTCTTCCTCCCCAGCTGCTCACACCCTACTTGTTTTCCTGCCCTGCTTTTCTCTCTCGTTCTTACCCCCTCCCAGAATTACCTTGGCCCAGTGCGTGTCACATTAGTAATACCGATAGGAAAAAAAACTGTGTGGATGGAAACTTGCAGAATCTGGCAACAGTAAACAAAATCTCTTGCTGGCCATACATAGAACCCCGATGGGGTGCAGGTGGCCCTGAGGCCACAGCTTGTCCACCACTGTGGTAGAACCTTTTTCTTGATTGCACTTCCCACTTGGTTTCCATTATAGACCCAGTTAAGGATGTAAAGATTTTCTCTCCATCTTTGTGTTGTAACAGATGGTTGTTCTGATGGACCCAAATGAAGGTCCAGAAGACATCTTGCGAGCCAATCGATCCCAAGAGCAGACGTTTATATTTGATATGGTTTTTGACCATAAAGCAACTCAGGTAAGTAACGTTCTCTCCCATTCCTAAAGGGGTTTACAATTGGGAATCTTTCCTTTCCATGCATATTTGGTTTGAATAATACTGCACATCCCAGAATCCACTTGGTGTCCAGTGAAAAGGCCAGAGTGCTTATTAGGGGCAAACAGCAAAGACTCTCTCATCTTTATTGTGATCTGCGCTATACAACTTGCTCTTTCTCTCTCCCTCCCCAGGGGCAGCTCTGTAATATAAGTAGTCAGAGTTGTGGATCTGAGAGCCAAAACTCCTGGGGCCTTTGATGCATGAGGTCACAGTTACCTAATGTGGGTTCTTCCATTGTGTGTGCTGCTCTCACTCTTTCTCTGTTGTTTTGTATGGACAAACATCTGTAGAAAGAGGCAAGCTCATGAACTGCCCCCCCCCAGTGATGTACACAGCTGTGTGCTGTCGTAGAAGGGGGAAGATGATCTGAGAAGCTTGATTAATGTATGAAATAATTCACTCTAGCAGAGTTACTTGTTCTGCCTCTCTGCAAATGTCTAATGCGTTTATCACAGTCATACCAAGACATCGCAGTTCAGCCCCGCCAGCAGGGGGAGGCAAAGGGGGAGTTGCCCAAGCACTGGGGGAGTCAAAAGGGCCCAGAGCTCCAACTGCCATCACTGATCTGGTAGTTTTGGTAACTGGGGAGCCAGGTCCTTTAACGTGCTGCTGGCTGCCTCGGGGTGTGCAGTGTGCTCTGGGCAACACTGAGAGCTGGCTGCCCCCAGCCCCGCCCCTTCCACACAGGGCTCTGCCTCTTCTGGGAGTGCAGAACTGCCCCCCCACCTTGTTAAGGGGTTCAGCAAGTTTGTCGCCTTGCCTGCCACGATTTATTTATCTAAGGTTTTACTGTAGGACCTGTCAAGATACCACCTTGTAAGCAGCTAACAAGTGTTTCATCTCCACCATACATGGTCCAGAAATGACTGCAGAATGGGAAGTTCTAGGGAGTCTTCTAGGGCAGTGGTTTTCAACTAGTGTCCCGTGACACAGTGGCGTACCCTGAGAACTGTCCAAGTGTGCCCTGAAATTTCGTCAGTTTCCCCTTGCAGCGGCTCTTTGCAGAGCCATGGTGGGGGAAATTGATGACGCCAGGCCTGCTGCGGCTCAAGCAGCGAGGGTGCCTGAATCCCATCTGGCATGGGGTTCATCAATGTCCCCTCGCTATGGTTCTGCAGAGAGCCACCCTGAGAGGAAATTGATCCCTGGGCAGCTGATGCAGGGTTGGTTTTTGCAGAGCTGCTGTGATGGGAAATGCTGACGTTGCAGGAGCAAAGGGGGAGGGAAGGCAGAAGCCTGTTGAATTGTTTGAAGGGTGCCGTGTTACTGAAAAGATTGGGAGCCACTATTCTGGAGTATTTCTTTATTCCCTCCCATGTGAGTGTGTCCCTGATACAGGATATGCCTTGGAAGGCTTGTTCACTTGGTGCGCGTCACAGCATTTTCTGAAGATGGCCAGTATCTAGTTAACGCGTCGCTCATTCCATACTCACATGCCCTTGAGGATACTGCATGTGCATGTAGAGGGGATGTGCCCAATGCAGTTTACCTCAGCACCTGCCCATCCATTTCCCTAGGACGTCCTTTAACATTCCAAACCTGGTAGCAGCTTCAAATAGACAGTTTAGGGAAGAGCCACAGCTGGTATAAGCAATCACAGCTATCTTGCTGGCAAGAGAGCTATGGGCATTTACCTCTTCATTCCTTTTAGAACAACCTGCCAGAGAAGGGATCTCTAAAGGATCCCCTACATGTGGAATAATACCTTTGTCTAAGGCCAAGATGGACAAGATTCAGTGCGCAGCATTACAATATAAAGCATTACAATACTATATACACGCCTTCATACTGCAATGCTGCAGACTGAATCTTGTCCATCTTGGCCTTAGACAAAGGTATTATTCCACATGTAGGAGAGCCCTTAAATTCCAGTTAAGTTATTGGTATTATTCCACATGCAGGGGAGCATTAAATTCCAGTGGCTCACAGTCGTGTGGGGAGAGAAATAGGGATACTGGGAGCTTTATACCACTGAGAGGGGGAAATTCCAATTTCCAATAGGACACAGCCCTGATTCTAGCCCAGGAAGGTCCTGGGGTATTGGAATTTAGAGCAGTGATATTTTTGTAAAGCATTTTGTGGATCATTTTTGAAAATTTTACATTTATGAATTTTAAATTTTCTCTTTCTCTGAGCCCTGCATAGCCATTCCCTGCTAAGGTGCCTGGCTTTCTGGGCAGAGGGATGCAAGAAATAGTTCCAAAACATTTTTATAAAGAATTTGCCTTACCATATTTAAGATATAGGTAACGATGTGTCATGTTGTATTTGGCATATATGCTATGGTGTGATATGAAGACTTTTTATTGGCACTTTTCCTGGATGGTATTACGAAAATGGTCTCTGTTCTTGTGAGTAATACACTCATCTCGGATGAGTGGTAGTGACAGGCCTTTTTACTTCCCCTCATGTGGTATTTATAATTAGTACATTTATGCAGACAGCTTATATATGATTGTATTGTGTGTGTCCTCCTCTGTTCTCTCTGTTGTATGTAACTTCCACATCTGTGATTATATTATAATAATGTATGCTTTTTTTTAAAAACAAAAAAAGCATCTGTGGTGGACTGAGGATTGTCTGCTTTAAGTGTATGCTGTCACTTCTTGTTTGTGCTGAACACTAAGAAATAAATTAGGGTTACAGTGCAACTTTCTCACACGAGTATTTGTTTATAACAAACTCCTCTGTGTGTGTGCTGCAAACATACCCATGTCTGTGGGAGCATGGAGCACATGATCACAAACAGCACGGTTGTCTTTCTTCCCTGATGTGAAGAATCATCTCTGTTCCCAATTCAAAATCTAAAAAAATAAGCAAACTTTATTTCTGGACCCTGACGCGCTGCTTGCATCTTCGGCTAGTTCAGCGAGACTTCTACTTTGTTAGCTGTTTTGACCATCTGGCAAAATTCCTTTTGTGCTATGAAGCCAGAAATGGTTTTGGAGCCCACCAAATGTGTAGAGAGGAAATGAATGTGCTGAGCAAACTGTAGAGCGGGGTGAGCAAACTTTTTACATTGGGCCCCACTTTTTTTCCCTGCAATTAGCAGCCCCCTTCCCCCCCGTCTAATGTAATCCAAACCAGCAGAAATTTTGCTTATGCTCACAAAAAAACCCCCACCTTTTTGGTATGCAAAAGACAACAAGTCTATAGAATATAAAACTTTAGTAATTGGTATATAAATGCAAATACACACACACAAAAACAGTAATATATTTCAACATTTTTAATGAGATGGATGAGTCTGAGACCGAGCAGCCAATCATGCTGTGCCCCTCCCTTATGAAATTTCAAGCCCCACAGGGGCCTGTCCCCAACTTTGCACACCCCTGCTGTAGAGAACAAGAAAGGAATGCTGTGATTAGTTTAGCCATTGGGTACTTGTGTCAGCTGGAAGGTACTGTTATGCCTGACCTAAGACCTGTATTGTTTCTGACTGTCGCTAGGAGGAGGTATATGCGTCCACAACGAAAGTCTTGGTAGATGGAGTCATTTCTGGATACAATGCAACTGTTTTTGCATATGGCCCAACAGGTAACATGAATAAAATATTATACTCCAAGGGAGAGCTATAAACGCAGAGACTAGATTTGGAGCCAGGGTGGGACAGTGATAATTATTGGGACTTCATCTGAAGTAACAAGTCTAGTTAATTGATAACATCAGAGGTGGGACCAGAGCAGTAAAAATACTGTTCTGGATGTGAGATGTGAATCTTCACTTTAAGAGTTAAAGGAACAGTGAAGCTGTAGTAACTCTGAAAATATGTTTAACTAGGGTGCAGCTCATTGGAGTGAAATTTTTCCTTAAAAATGGAAAAGAGGGCTTCTCTTGTGATGATCATAGGAAGGCAGATCCATCTGCAGATGAACTCTGCTATGGATTATATTAGAAGATTTTTTTTTCCCCTCTGGATGTTGATCTGTGCTTTTCTTCCTGGTATTTTTCAAAGGGGCAGGGAAAACCTACACTATGCTAGGGACAGACTGTGATCCTGGGATCTACATCCGGACCCTAAATGATCTCTTTAAAGCCATTGAGGCAACCAGTGACAACATGGATTACACCGTCTCCATGTCGTACCTCGAGGTGAGATGTCATTGTTTTATGGACCAATTCTGCGTGGAAGATGCTTTAAAAGAATAGGTTAGAGACATTGCTGTTGGGAGAAGCTACAACTCCGGCACCTGGGAATCTAGAGCAGGGCTCCACCATCATTTCACTCTGCTGATTTCCACCTTGGGTGTAGAAAATTCTTGTTTCTTTTTTATTCTTATATATGACATACTGGCTCAGTGTGACATTTCTCCCTAGAGAGGCTGGTTCACATAGAAGATAAGAACCTACTGTTATTACCAGCTGATAGTTATGGGTTTAAGTGGAAAAGACCTATGCTTTTGATAATCCCAGGCTTATTCCCTTTGGGCGATTCACAATGGGGAGGAGACAAATGCATTGCATAAAAGAATACATACAAATCAATACATAAAAGAATTGATAAGGAGGTAAGTGGGTTTTGGGTCATATTCTCTGTAACAAAAGTGGCAAATAAAAGTAGTATCTCCATCATTATTTCTGTGACACCTCTCAGTGGTAACAGGCCTTTGAGTCATTTTCTGAATCATCCATTCATGTTGTTACTGTTATTTCCTGCCTCGTCCATGCAGGCAGTGGGGCTCGGCTAGCCTCTCTCCTCTCCTCTCCTCTCCTCTCCTCTCCAGCGAAATACAAAGATTACCAAGCTAATGCAGTACACAATATGTTTTAAATAACACACCGTCCTTATTATTAACCTAAGGACAGCAAACGGACAAACTTCCTTTGCTTTTCTCTTCCACTTTCAGATTTATAATGAACTGATTCGGGATCTCCTAAATCCATCCTCTGGATTCCTAGACCTCAGAGAGGATGCTAAGGGTAGCATCCAGATAGCAGGAATTACTGAAATCTCCACTACAAATGCACAGGAGGTAAACATGAAAGAAATTCCAGTGGGAGGGAAGAGTTTGGTGCACTAGAATAATATTTTAAGGGGTTCTTGCACCTTCATATTGGCATAACTGTCCTTGGTGGAAGACAGGGGTGGACAACCAGTTAGAGACCAAGAGACAAAATAGCTGTGGATAGAGTGCAATGGTACATATATTATCTATCCATTCATCCAATCCATTCCAATATATGGCTAAAGGCCATCCCTCTCCTCCAGAACCAGGCACCCCCTGCTCTATCCCAATCCCCCTCCCCTCCAGAGCCAGGCATTCCCAGCCCCCTGCTCTAACCCAAACCCCCACTGCACCCTCAGAACCAGGCACTCCCAGCCTCCCTGCTGTAGCCCAATCCCCTTCCCTGCCCCAGAACCAGCTGCCCCGCTCTAACCCAGTCCTCCATCCTTTCCCTCCTTTCCCACCCCCCAGCCCACTCTAGTTCAATGCCAGTGACTCACCAGAGCTGCTGCCACCACCGTCGCTACTTCCACGCACTTCTCCCTCCAAGAGCTGGGGAGGGATGCATACACAGAGAAGCACACAGTGCTCCTGTGGCTCTGTGCATTTTATTGCTCAACGAGCCACGTGCGGCTTTAGTGTGCGTAACCCCTGCTGCTTTTCTCTGCCCCTGCCATGCTGTGTGGGAGCTGGAGAAGGAGTCAGGCAGCCAAAGCAGGAGTCACAAAAGGCTCCTTAAAGAGCCACATGCAGCTCGGTGCCACCCAGCCGCCCTTTAAAAATGGCTCTGCTGCCAGCTCCATAGGCCAGATAAAAAGGCTCCATGGGCTGGATTCTGGCCTCTGGGCCATGTGTTGGACACCCCTGTCCTAGAGCCTGCTCCCCAATCCGAGCCTGGAAATCTACCCAGTGACAAAACAGCCTCCAAACTCCAGTTCCACAAGCCTGTGTCAGCTAGCATGGGCCGGGTGTGGGTGTCTAGTTGCTGTGTGGACATACTGTAAATCGGGGTAAGAAAATTGTTTACATCGGGCCCCACTTTTTGTTCCTGCAATTATCAGGGCCCCCCTGCCAACCTGTCTAATGTAATCCAAACCAATGGAAATATTCTGGTTATACTCCTATAAAAAAATCTTTCGGCATGTGTGGGGAAAAAATTAAATCTGTAGAATGTAAAAACTTTGTTAACCAGTATATAAATGTGAGTACACACACATCAAAACCGGTAATATATTTCAACATTTTTAATGAGTTGGATGAGCCTGAGACCCAGCAGACGATTGTGCTGTACCCCCCTTATGGAATTTCATGCCCACCATTTTGTACACCCCTACTCCAAGTGACTGCCAGTTTTCTGGAATTTCAGGAACACCAGGACCTGTATTCACAAGCCCAATCAAACAAAAGGGTTTGTAAGTAGGGGAGAAAACTTAAGCATGTTTGTATAATTCACAGATGTAGACTCTAAAATAAGTTATGCTAGGACTTTAATCTGACCTTTGATGTGCCGTTTTTCTCAGGTTATGCCATGCTACCAGGGTAGGGAGCATCACATTACTTGATTCTGTTATGTCGTGCAGTCTTGTTTTGCGTTGACCATGAGATAATATGCCACGGCATGATGCGTACCAGGAGGATGCTTCTCAGCCCACTGTAAAGCCACCTAAAGTGAAACTCCAATAATTAGAACATAAGAACGGCCATACTGGGTCAGACCAAAGGTAGCCTGTTTGCCGACAGCGGCCAGTGCCAGGTGCCACAGAGGGGGTGGACCAAAGACAATGATCAAGTGATTTGTCTTGTGCCATCCATCTCCAGCTTCTGACAATCAGAGGCCAGGGACTCCATTCCTACTCTTGGCTAATAGCCTTTTATGAACCTAACCTCCATGAATTTATCTAGCTTTTTGTTAAATTCTGTTATAGTACCCACCTTCACAGTCTCCTCTGGCAAGGAGTTCCACAGGTTAACTATGCACTGAGTGAAGAAGAACTTTCTTTTATTAGTTTTAAACCTGCTACCCATTCATTTCATTTTGTGTCCTGTAGTTCTTGTACTATGGGCACAAGTAAATAAATTATAGATATTAGTCAGAGAATAAGGTTGTGGTCCCAGTGAGGTCACAGGCAAAACTCACATTGACATCAGTGAAGACGAAATTTGGTCCAATGCTGGCAAACAAACAGGCTGGTTTATCTTGTTTCTTTACTCGTTGGCACCTGTATAGAAGGCTGTCATTGAAGGAGACAGTTATCTGATTACCCAAGCAGATCTTTTAAACTTCTGCCTATTTTTGTGCATTGTTTAGATCATGCAGCTGTTAACTAAAGGAAACAAAGAACGCACTCAGGAACCCACTGCTGCCAACAAGACTTCTTCCCGCTCACATGCAGTCCTCCAGGTTACTGTGAAACAGAAGAGTCGGGTGAAGGACATTCAGAAGGAAGTCCGAGTGGGAAGGCTTTTCATGGTTGACTTGGCAGGGTCTGAGAGAGCAGCCCAGGTACAACTTGTAGTTCATCAGTCTTTCGCAAAACAAGTCTTAATTCTTTGGCATGACATGAAATGACTTGATATAACAGACTGACATGTTTTACTCTCCTGGAAAAAGTTACTGCAGGCGTATTTGACATTTTAAAAACACTGATATTCCAACATTTCAATTCAGATGATATGGGCCATGTATTCTTTAGTACAGGAATTAACTAAATGCATTTAAGCATTCCCCTGTGTGCTTGGTTGATGTGTGGACCCTAAGAAAGAAAGTTGTGAATACCTTTTTCATAGACAGCATAGAGGAAATACAGATGGAAAAAAAAAAAACCCAAGAGATCAGAGCCAGAATGTTTCATCTTAGTGTCTGGTTCACTGCAAAATGTGTGAATTTGAAGTTGCACCTGGGCATGTGGATGGAATTGAGTGTAGGAGAACAGGCTCCTAAATGTTGGACTTGATGACTCCTGAGGTCTCTTCTACCCATACGATTCTATAAATAGCTTACAGAAAACAGCAACTCTGAGGAATGGTAAATTGGCGTCATTGACGAAGAGTACGGAAAAGCTGGCAGCTGGAAGAACTAAGGGATGGAAGGTCAGGTAGATGGAACCCAGAATAAATAGAACATATATAGAACATTGGACTTTGGGAAGGAATAGAAGCCTGAAAAGAGGATAGAGGACTATGAATTACTGGAAGGACCGACAATTTGAATATTGTACAGCTGGACAGAAGCTAGAAGACAGAAGTGATGGATGCACAAGACTGGTATGCTGTCTGTCTGAAATCAAAAATGGACTCTTAGGCAAAGGGCTCAGGATGGCAGATGGATGTCAAAAGGAAAGAAAATATATATCGATTGCATAGACCACTGAGTGGGAAAGAGGTAGACGAGCAGGCAGGAGCATCAAAAGCTTTAACACTCACTTGGAACTCTTCATGACCACTTGATGGGCATAGGGTGTAGTTATGTGGATGGAAGAAGGTACTGAAGAAGAGGTAGCTAGATCAGCGGTTAGAGCAAAGAACTGATGCTACCCTGAGAATTTGCCAAGAGCCTAAGAACTGCACTAAACATGCACATATATGGATGTGAAATTTTAAAATACCTAGTAGCTAGAACTTTAAAAAGCTGTGCAATCGGCAGGATGAGCAAAACACACTGCTCCCATGGCATTTGCCTGTGACTCCCTGAAAGATGAATATAAATCTGTTGCTATTTGAATTAATTAGCATTAAAGAGCTACAAACAGTTAGGCTTGTCCTCATTCTGCAAATGTACAATGAGGCTGGCTGGTGACGAACTGTATCATAAGGCTCCAGGCACTACATGCAGCATTCAGGTCTTGGCTTGGGCTCCTCCTGGCTGAAGGAAAAATTGATGATGTAGTCGGAGGGCCGATGAAGAGTGGGACAGGCAGCTGGCTGGTTGCAGTCAGAGCACGAGGCTTAGATTCAGAAGACCTTGGTCCTCATCCTGCTGGTGACCTTGGACAAGTCACTTCACCTCTCTGTTCCGTAGGTTCCACATCTGTAAGATGCATAGCATGAGGCTGACCTCTTTTGTACAGTGCTTTGAGATCTACAGATGACCAATGCTATAAGCAGCTAAGCATTATTCTTGCTTATCAACAGAAATATGCAAAATGATGGGCAGTTGAGGAGAGCGATATTGGAATGAATGGATGGAAAGATGCAGCCACGGAAGATGCTACATCTTCTGTCTTCTGCAACTCCATTTGTAGAAGACAGGATGTGGGTGGGTGATATTTACTTGCTGCCAAACATCTAATAGAGACAGAGGGCCGGATTCAGTTCTGTTGTGAGGTTTCAGTGGTGGCTGTACCCTACTTACGGCAGAACCGGCTGGTCCTGGTTTCCACCTAGGTTTGTGAGAGAAGCTCATGCTTTGAAACGTGAGTCCTGATGTTAACATTGCATGGTGAATCTGTTTCCCCAGTACAAGTCTGTTTTGTTGAAGTGACTTCTCTCCCTTTCCAAGCAGACTCAGAACCGAGGCAAGAGAATGAAGGAGGGAGCCCATATCAACCGCTCGCTGCTAGCTCTGGGGAACTGCATCAATGCCTTGAGTGAGAAGGGGGGAGGTCGGGCCCAGTATGTCAATTTTCGAGACAGCAAACTCACTCGCTTATTGAAGGTATCGTATGCAACTGGTGAGGAAGGGAATGAACGTTGCTGGCTTGCACTGGTGCACAAATCAGGTGGCACTGGAGAGCTGATCCTCACATCTGAACCTTTTATCCTTCCTGAGGTTAGGAAATCAGTATAGGGTCTGGTATGGGATCAAACACACCTTGTAATTTATTGTGACCACGTGAGCACAAAAACAAAAGGTTTGGAAGTCCTGGACTGTGCTAATGGCCCTTATTGGTAACACACTGAACTTCAGAGGTTTCTGAGTAGCAAGAGCCATTTGCTGCCTTTGTGTATGGATCCTAGCATGCTTATATTGGTTTGGGTTGTGAATCTCAGCCCAAATATTTGGGGTTGATCCTTTTGCTACAGCTGGTTAAAAATATATTTAAACACACGCACAATACTGAGAAAAACTATTTAAACACACACAATACTGAGAAAAACAGTTTTTAATAAAAATAATGTGTAGATTTTTTTAAAAAATCAAAAAAGTGGAACATTTTTGACATTTAGAGAGAAATAGGGATTTCCCAACAAAAAATCCCAGTTAGTCAAAAAAGCTTTTGTTTACTGGAAAAAAAAGTTTCAGTGAAATTTTTTGACCAGCTTTACTTATAGCCCTTAGTCAATATCCTGCATTGGAATCTAAACAAACACCTTAATTAGTGTTTCTGTAAAGTCCGTGTGTTTTTACCTAGTGTGTCTTTCCTGTACCTTTCAAACACATATGACCTCTACTCTTATAACGCTAACAGTGGAAATGTTGTTGGGTTCCTCTAGGACTCCTTAGGGGGCAACAGCAGGACAGTTATGATTGCCCACATCAGGCCTGCCAGCATCTACTTTGAAGAATCTCGAACAACATTGATCTATGCTTATCGGGCAAAAAACATCAAGACGAGGGTAAGCAAGCAGGCAGCCCAAGAACTAAATCCTGTAGACCAGTGGCTCCCAATCTGGAGTCTGTGGCCCCCTGGGGTCTATGAGGGTACTGTAGAGGGTCCAGGAAAAAGATAAAAGTTAAATAAAATTGATCATAGAAAAAAGTTTTAAATAAATTGCAGTTACAGTCAATTATCATTTTTAGATTACGTATCTTCCAATAACATTAATTGCTGTCTGAAAACCTATTTTGTGGTTTCCTTTTTCATTTAATACAGTGTACGTAACGGCTAGATTTGGCTTTGATGGGGGTCCGCGAACAGTCTGAGGGCTGATTGGGGGTTTGCGCTAATGAAAAGGTCAGAACCACTGCTGTAGACTAAAAGCATGCAAGGGGGAAAGGAAGATATGATGGGGTGGGGTGAGGGGAAAGGAGGATACTGACTGTGGTGAGAGAGGGGTGAGGAAGGGCAAATGCTTTGCTTTTTGTCCATGTTGAAAGGCTTGATGGGAGAGCACGAAGGCAGCCTGGTTGGAAAAACAAGTGAAGAAGAGAAAGTGAAGAACACAGAAGAAAGCTGTGGGCAGAGACCCTGCCACTCAGGCAGGGAGTTCATAACGTGGTGGCTGAAAGCATGGGGAAGCAGACATAATGGAAAGGGAGAATGTACTGGGCGTGATGGAAGAAAGATGGTAATGGGTATGGCAAGAAACAGTGGGTAGAGAGCAGGATGGCAAAGAGGTTAGCAGAACGAAGTGGGTGTAGGGTAGGGTGGCAATGAGCAAGCAGAAAGGAATGAATGGAGACAGTGAAAATGAAAGGCTGTTGATGTGGCCGCAGAACAGCCTGCAATATGAAGGTAGACAGGCAATTATCTGCGAACAGTTATCCTATGGATTGAGCGTAGCTGAATCCCTGTCTGTGCTCTAGGGCTCCTCTCCTAGGAAGGGATGTTTTATTTTACAGCCACTGTCTTAGAGATTAAGGATTATGTGTGTTCTCACCCGCCAGGTAAAACGCAACCTGCTCAATGTCTCCTATCACATTGCACAGTACACCAGCATCATTTCAGATCTACGCAGGGAGATTGAGGGTCTGAAGGCAAAGATTGAAAATCAGGAAAAGGAGAAGCATGCAACTGGCTTGGACATCAGGGATGTACAAGGTAGAGCAGGGAACAAATGCTGGTCTGGTCAAGGTTCCATTTCTGACTATTGTGACTCTTTGTAATCATCTTGTTTGTTAGGCGTCGTCTATACTAGTGATTGAAGTTGACCCCAGATATTCAATTTGAGGCCCACCATTTGCATTACTAGAATCGACATATCAGGATCCACTTTCTTTTTTGTATCAAGCATGCCTCATAAAATATGGAATGGATGACTGGCCCCCAAATGAATCTCGTCTGGGCCTTATCTGCCCTGTTAGGTAGCTCTGCGATGCTGGCAGATAGGAAACAGAACAGCCGTTGTTTTCTCCCACAGAGGAGGAGTGTCAGAATTCAGAGACATACAGCCGGCAAGAGATGAACAAGTTACGGGAGCAGCTGATTGGGGCTTTCAAGGAGCAAATGGAGGTGCGCCGCAGCCTCATGGAGCTGGAAAAGACCAACATCGAGCTACACATTGATACCTCCAGGCATTTGCTAACCATTGCTGAGTGAGTACGGCCACTGCATAGGAGCACAGAGTTAATTAATACCCACAGCTCTGTCCTCAGGATGAGAAATTCTGAAGTCACATGGCTGCAAGTTCCTGCCAAAGGCAGTTGTGTCAAGATAGCAATCTGGAGGCAGGGAACTGGACTAGAGCACATGCGGGGGTACCAGAGTTAGATTTGATTGATCTGACTTGCTAAAACTAACACTGTGCTAGTGGCAATCTGAGGACAGTCCTGCCTGAGATCATGAGGACATACTCAGCTGCACAGTTTGTGCTGACAGAGCGACACTGCTATTTTTAGAAAGTTCACACCATCAGAGCTAGCTCAGGGACGTCTACATGTGCTGCAAACCTGCCTCCCAATTGCTGTGAAGACGTAGCCTGTTTCCAGCAAAGTGGTTCAGCTCCAATTCTTTGGTTCACTACCTGTCACACACCAGTCTCCTACATATGCCTCCAGAGCTTCTCCCCTCACTGTCCCTTTGGAAGTTGTTCCAGTGGTTACAATAGGTCAGCGCCCAAGAGAGACTGAACCTACCAACCTGGACGTGAGCATCTCCAGCAGTGTCCTCAATTGCTGCCGCCACGCTGGGTTGTTGCGGGACAAGATGGAGCCTGTATGTGGTGTCCCCTTATCAAGCAACAAGTTCCCTGTATACCCTGCATGTGTTCATTCCCCAGGGCCAGGAGGAGACTGCTGCAAGGCGAGAATCTGGGGGCTGTGACTCTTTCAGGGCTCTGCAGGGGGAAGAGATTCCTTTAAAAATATGCAAGTCTGCATCTGAGTTTCTTTGGAAAGCAGAGGTAGATGGGGATAAAACAGCCACAGTAGTTCAACATCTTCTCGTAGCAGGAAAGTCTCAGACCACCAAGCAGAGTAACCTACTGGGGCACAGGGATGTAAGTGGACGTGCTGTACTATGACAGGAGGGGGATTCTGCCATCAGGGCACAAGTGCCAGATCCTTCCTAGCACTTCTGGTGGGAGTGAGGCAGAACAGTTGAGGTCAGGTTTCAACACATGCCAGTTACGTTTGCAGCATTAATATGTAGAAACATAAGGTGGTGTCTTTGCACAGAGACCGGATCCCCAGTCTTGGAAGGTCTGTGGCTTTTAACTGCCGTTATGAAATGTGAGTGAGGTGTTAGAATAGTTTTTCATTTCATCGAGGCTGCATGTGGTCAGAAGTATCATGGATTCAAAGCAAGGAGGCTACCTTACACATTTCATAGAGCTGGCAGGGACTTTGGGAGGTTATCTAGTCTAGTCCCTGCCCTGTTGGCAGGACCAAGCACAGTCCCTGACATCTATTTGGTCTGATCCCTAAATGGGCTCCTCACAGATTGAACTCACAACCCTGGGTTTAGCAGGCTAGTGCTCAAACCACTGGCTAGTTCTCCCCTTCTTGAGTGGGCTGTCTCCTCCTTTCCTTCAGCTGGTAGATTAAGCTACAACTGAGAGTGCAAACAGTAGACTCCCCACGCACAAAGACACGCAAAAGCCGATGACTGATATGGGATTTGAGTTTTCATGGAAATGTATGTTGTGATGGCAAACCCGGATTGTTGGTTTTAACATCCTCAATTCTGGGGTATCTCACTCAGGGGGCCCTCTGATTTTTAATATCCATTGGTGGAATAAATTTTGTCATGCATCAAGGCATATGTGGATGTGCACCACCAGTAGAAACAAATGCTGCCCAGTGTAGGTGGCTGTGGGTCCTCTGCCAATCAGTAGGGCAGTGCCTGAGTCTCTCTTGGGCAGGTCCCCAAGTGCTTTGCTTACAGGGAACCCTGCTCCTGACACTGTGCCTATGGTATATTCTCTCCATGTTCCCACTGTAACTAGGGCTAAACCAGTCCTTGCTATTGGACAGACTGAGTTGTGGTGAGTTCTGAGTATGATGCTAATTAAATATCTTTCTGTCTGTTCAACCCCTCTGTAAATTTTGTAGCACTATAAAGCTCAGAAAAACAATCTTCATTAGATTATGTTTGTCTAATAAATATCTCTATGGCAGCTTGTTGAGATGGAAGAGGCAGTGCTCCTGTATGGTTTAAATGTATGGTGAGAGACTCTTTATATCCACCCCAAAAGTGAGGGCATTGTTTGTGGGCTGACCATGGTGCTGTCAGAATGAGTGTAGCTAGTTTGGCTGTTGCCATGCAAGTGTAATGCCAACAGACCCACGGATAGAACCTGCAAGCAGAGGGTCTAAAGCCCTGCAATCTACCACATGAGCTGAAGGCCAGGTGGCTCTCAGGCCAGGCCATAGAGCAGAGACTTCACTCACCCCAGATGAGGTCTCAGTACCTCTGGGTACTACACAAGAAATGCAAAAAGCATAAAAAAACTAGGCAAATATGGCTGTGGGGGGTCAGTGGCTTGTGAATGTTCCAGTAACTGTTGCTAGGCCTCGGGAGGTAAACCATTTTTGCTCTTGTATTTTTGCTGGCAGCTGGGAACGAGAGAATACTCACCATGCTCAGAAGTGTCATAGCAGGCTGGTGAATGGAAAGGAAGATGAAAACGTGGAGGAGGCAGACAGAGAACTAGAGAGGGCAGATTCCCCTGAACCTCATGAAGTCACTGTAGCAAGAGAGGAGATCAACATGCTGTTGGCAGAGGAGCGAAAAGCAGCAGCCTTAAAGGTGAGAGTGTCCATAAAACGCTTACGCAACCTTGCCCCAGTCTGGTTCCATGCTTCAGCTGGAGTCCGAGCATGGCTATGAGGTTAGCATTGTAGAGGGGCATCGCTAGGAGGGCGAGCCAGCACTTTAGACCCTAGAGAACCTGAGAGAGGAAACCAAACATGCACATGAGCAATCAGTTCTGGCTGGAGGTCCCCTTTCATCCTTGGGTCACTCAGCATAGAACCCTAGTTCTGATGGACGTTGCTAGCCCCGTCTGCAGGTTGAGACTGATGGGATGAGAATGTGGTGTATGGATGGTTTTATAACACAGGCTTTTGTGACATTGTTGCATGCAGTATGATAAATCCAAGGGAAAGAAATTGTCCTAGTATTTCGCCCTGGAAAACAGAAAGTTATTTGTTACTAGTCTCTGAGGTGTTGCTTTGAGAAGTCACCACGTTCATATTTAAGATGATCACGTGGGGGTGTTCACAGGAACTTAAATATGGTTAAAGTGGATGGTGGGTGGAGTTAGGATTCAGAACACCTGAGTTCTAATCCTGGTTCTGTCACTGATTTATTCTTCCTTCAGCAAGTCACAAATTCTGTCTCCTTTTCCCAACAAGTGAAATGAAGAAGATAATTTTTCTGTCTCTCCTTCTCAGGGGTACAGTGTGGGTTCATTATCCCGCATTTGCATGGTACTCCTGTGGTTCTTCATGCTTAGGTAGCATTTCACACTTGTAAATTCTTCAGGCTGGAGACTGTCCTCCTGGGTGTTTGGGCACTAGCTCACCACATTGTGAGCCCTACCAGCGTATGAATGGGCTCCATCACCATTCCCAAATAAAATGTGTGCCTATCCCATTTCCAGGAAGAGGCAAGTGTAGCTGAACCAGATCAGAACACCCAGGGCCAATCAGAGCAGGGACTAGGAGGGCCATTTGGCCTTGGACCTAAGCTCAAAGAGGGCCTCAGAGGTAGACACTTGTCAATTTTTTGGCATTTAAGTTTTGCAACTTGTTTTTATCCACATCCCCCGAGAAGAGTGCGTTTGCATAGAAAAAAAGGCTCTAAATTTTTAATGTTCAGATTATATCTTGCTCTTTTTTTTGGTAGCTTATTTTGTTTTCATGTTTCTTCATTTTTCATTGTCATTATAGCTCAGGATCTCAAAAGCTAGAAGTGGCCCAGGCCTCTCTAGACTTCTGAGAGGGCCTGCAAGACACCTGAGGTGTATCTTGAGCATTTAATAAATAGAAATAACAAGAAGTCCTGTGGCACCTTAAAGACTAACAGATATACTGGAGCATGAGCTTTTGTGGGCAAAGACCCAAAAACCCATGGGTCTTTGCCCATGAAAGCTTATGCTCCAATATATCTGTTAGTCTATAAGGTGCCACAGGACTTTTCGTTGTTTTTGTGGATACAGACTAACAGCTGCCCCTCTATGCTTGTCACCATAAATAGAAATGTTACCGAACTGCAGTGCAGACCCGGGGGCACACACAGACCCTTGTTTTCCTTTTCAGTCAGAGCTGGAGCAGCGCTTAGCCAATGCCAAGAAAAGAGCTTCCCAGCTGGAGAAGCTGTTACCTCAACAGATCACCAGTGAGGAGCAACGAGAGGTGCTGCAGCTTCTCTGCAAGGCTCACGAGCTGGAGGTGGGGAACATGGAATTGCAGGCCAGTGCCCTGTACAAGGACAACCTGCTGTGCCAGAAGGATTTTGTCATCCAGCGGCACCAGCAGCATCAGCTGCTCTGTGAGGAAATCATTCAGCAGCAGCAAATGCTGCTCAAAGGTAACACCCCGGCACTGCTCCTGTCTGGAGTGAGAATGGCTGACACCAAATGGAGAGCGTTAGAAATAATTCCATTGTGAGACCCTCCTGCCCAGGGGCCAAATTCTCTTCTGTCCTCCCTTGGCTTTAACGTAAGCTGGAGGTGCTCAGCCCCTGTTCTGTCTGCTGTGATCCCTAACTTTCTCCCTTCCCACCCCTGCTCCAGGCCATGACATCCCTGTCCCAGAGACGCTGGAGATGCTGTATAAACTGTACTACCGTGAGCTAGAGGAGGGGACCCTGACCCGCCTGCTTTTGCTCCATTCTATGACATCCGGCGCACTACAGGTAAAGCGGAGCTGAACCCAGCACACTCTCACTGAACTCTGTTCAGTGCCAGGCTTATGGGCTTTTCTGGACTGGGGTCTCACTACCATGTTACATGCTGGTTTGGGGAGGATAATAGGCCAATCACCATTCAGATGGTCCTCTTCAGCCTGCATCCACAGGAGAGGCAGATGTTCAGTATTACCTAGGTGAAAACACTCTTGTCATTTAATGGATCTATTCTTGTTTGACTCAGAGCTTCAGACCTACAGCTTCTGGAGGTAGGGAGAAACCAAGAGATGTCTGGAAGGAACAGGGTATTCTACTTAGGAGGGACACAAGTCTCCCTGCTGACAAATATGGCTCAGAAGATTCTGCCGTCAGGCACTCAGCTCCCACAGTGGAGCTCTGTGGAGACAGTGCATTTGGAGAGCCAATGTTACTGTGGGTAACCTGCTTCCCCTGATAACCAAAGGTGCCATCGCCTGTGAAGGCTTCCTTGTACTTTAAAGCACAGCCAACAGTCAAACCTGGCGACTCCCGGTCAGAAGGAGAAGGGAATACGTTGCCAGTCTCTGCTCATTTGGCAGATTTTGAGTATTTCTTACGATGGTGGGTATTTTACTGACAACATCTTCATGTCTTCTAATAACAGGGGGGACTCCCCAACGACACCTCCTCACATTTATTAGGACTTCTCTCTAATAAACCTGACACAGAATTGGGTTTTGCTCAGAATAATAAACCTGCGGTCAGTCACATTCATATACAGGAACCAGACTTCTTCCAGACACTCTCTTTAATGTTGACGGGTGACAGCAGGTTGTGGCCAGGGCTGTGCCTACCAGTGCTGGTGCCCTGTGGGTAGCGCAGTCACTCCAGGGCAGGCTGTGAGGGTCAGGGGGTTGCCAGCTCTCCCAGACAGGAGGTCATCATCCAGTCTGGAGAGTAGGCAAGCCTAGGGCAGGGAACAAGTCTCACCTGCAGCCTCCGGGCAGCAGGTGGGAGGCAAGTGGTGTGAGCATGGGCCAGAGGAGCAGCTGGCAGCTATGCTGCCAGCCCCAGAGAAGCTGCATGGGGGAACTGCTGCTTCTCTCCAGCTGCTGGCTGCACGGCCACCCCCTTTCTTCTGGAGTCCTCCAGCCTGCGCTGGAACTGCTCGCCACTGCCTGGTGAGCGGGGTCCGGGGATACCTGCCTCTCAGACAGGGGGAAGGGGTGGCCCGGCACTGCCTGAAGCTGCTTCTGTCCCCATCCATAGGCATATGCAGCATAGGGCACTTGTAAATTTGGGGCACCAGGGTGTGTGTCCCAAATTTAGTGGTGCCCTATACAGCTATATATGCCTAAGGGCCACCCAGGTTATGGCCTTGAATCCTGGAGAAAGAAACTACACATGCTTCATTAGCCAACTTCCCTGCATGTGATTAGGTTACCTGTGTTGCAGAGGCTCCATCAGTAACTGGCTGTGTGTTGCGAAGCTTTGCTGTGCTGTGGATCGGTGCTTTTTACCTGAGTCCCAGCTGGCAGGGGTTTAGTCAATTTCATGCTCTTTGCAGAGACACCATGAGGGGAAATGCCGATTTCACAGGACTTCATTTGCACTGGGAGGCAGCTGAAATGCTGCTCCCTGGCCCAAAACGAGCTGACAGGAGCCCACCCCTGACTCCCTGCTGTGGCGGGAACCTCTTGGATCTGGGATGTAGTTTAAATGCCGCATCCTGATTCCAACAGGCTGGCAGGGAGCGGAGCCTGGTCTCAGTGGTTACTTGTTTACTCGACATCCCTAGCATGGCGTTTGAATGGATTTTGAAAATGTGTCTGTGCTTGCTGTCTAAGGCGGTGTATTCTGTGGTAGATTTGAATAATTCATTCATTTGATCCTCCTTTAGCTTGTTGTTTGCACTACTATGTTGCAATCCTGTTTAGTCAAACCGTAACCACAGTAAATGTGAGATTTATTAGCAATCGATTCAGCTGAAAAAAGTGGGTGTGCCATGGAATTGTTTGTCTCATTGAAGGGTACCATGATACGGAAAAGGTTGGGAACCACTGGTCTATATCATCACTGTTAGATATTTATTCAATCTGTTCTTAAATACCTCCAGTGATGGAGATGCTACAGTTATGAGAGTTTTGAGAGAGGGCAGGTGGCTCTTGCATTTGGAGATGTGTGTTTAAAGAAGCCAGCTGAGTGAAGAGAGAAGTTTGTACTGAAAAAATCTGTGCTGTGTCTGCCTGCAGTGCCACCAACCTCCCTTTTTTCTGTGGCCCTAGGGTGGCTCTGATTTGACTATAGCTCAGCAGCTGGACCTGAACAAAGAAGAGGCCAGAAAAGTGCTCTCTGGCAACGGGAAGGGTCTTCCTACTGGAACAAAGTTTGAACTTCCATCCATCATCTTGGAGTCAGACAGGTGAATGCATTTCCATCCTTCCAGGAGTGGGTGGGTCTGTCCACATCCCTATCAGCAGGTGTACTCTTCTGGGCCTTGTAGCTCAGCAGTTAAGCAATGCTGCCTAAGGGTTCTGACAATCATGTCATTTTTATCCGATGTAACTTGCCCATTGTCTTTTCCAAGTTGGATTGTGTGTGGTTGGTGTACAGGCTGGGGTTATCTTTTGTATGGGGCTCATCTGCTCCTGTCAGTGGGTTGAAAGGGATATCAGTCTGCCACACATTTAGGAAGGTGAATTGTCTGTGCCACAGGGGTTTGGTATTGGTTTGAACTCTGCAGTTTTTGTCTTGTCCTGGACTCTCAGAACATGCACTTTACTAAGCACAGATGTGCAAAATCTTGTGGCCTTTCAGAAAATCAATAACACAGATATTGCATGAGGGCAGTGTTTCCTGTAAGCTATGTTCTTCTGTGGCCACTCATGAGAGATTCAGATGCCACCCAGCTGATAAGCCGAGTGCCCAAAGCTAGGTTATTTATTTCTACTGGTGGTGCACATTCACACATGCCTCGGAGCACGTGAAAAACTTATTCCGCTCCTGGAAAAGAATAGAGGGAACATACTGCACAAGGGGCCTGGTTCTGATCCCATAGAACTCAGTGGCAAACCCTTATTGATTTCAGCATGAGTGGGACTATGTCCAGGGAGGCATCATCAGACGTGGAAAACATTAAATTGCAATTTATTGGGTGGAGATCAATCCAATGACTGAATAGAACAGGAGTGAGAAACAACATGACAGACACAGTACAAACCTGCATTGAGTTTTTTATGACGGCTGGAGGGCAGGAGGAGAGTTACTAAGATGAACATTGTCCCAGGTCTCAACAGTGTGAGTCCCACACCAGACTTAGTTCCTAGAGGCCACTCACCATGCTAGAGCAACCAGCAGAAAATTAAGCCAATAGGAATGAAGTCCCTGTTGTATTATGCAACTACAAGTTGCTTTAGTAGGAATCTTCTCCAGGGTGTAAGTGGTTGGGGCCGGGGTGGGGACTTCAGTTCTAAATGGATCAGTGTAAATGAGTTTAACCAATGCATGTTATTAAAGCTCTTTTAAGTGGGTTTGGGATCCCTCTTTGTTTCCCTGAGTTCTAAAGTTCTCTTTCCACCTTGAATCATCCCTCCCTTGCTTTTAAATCAGCCCTGCCTCCAAACGCTCCGGGGCTGTCTGGCTTTTTGTGCTCCTGCTCTGTCTCTAGAAGGCCAAGTGCATGTAGTTCAATCTGGTGACTCCTCTGTTGGTTTGTTTTTCACAGTGACAGCTACAGATCATCTAAAACTACACCTGTTCGAAAACTGGAGAATCCAGATACCCATCTCAGCCCTACTTTCTGTCACTTGCCAAGAACCCCATTGCACCAGGTCAGTACTGGCGGGCACGGAGTTCAAAGTCTAGCTTTCCTCTGGCAAGAACTGGGTGCCTGTAGCAGCCAGAGCCATCATGGCTGCAAGTTGTATGATGCACTGAGGAGTTTGAGACTAGTTTTCTAGATGAGGAAGGTAAATATCCAGGTGCAGTATATTCCATTCCCAGAGGAATCAGGCTAAGGCTGTGGGTTCTATTTTGACCTGTTCAATTGGCTTAGGCAAATCAGCAGATCTCTACAGGCCCCAGTTGTGCCTGTGTACAAGTGAGCAAGTAATAATCCTACCACGCAGTTGAGAAGGGGAAATGAATATTCCTGAGATACTCGTATACTCCTGTGATGTGAGGTATAAATACCTGGATCAATACAGTGTGACTTGTAGGACAGGCAAGTGACATGATGGGTATCAGATTCCTCTTGATCAGTCACCAGTTCCCACAGGCCAATGTATTTTTGGTGCATTGAAGGCAAAAAGTAATGTCTATATGCCTGTCAGGAGGGAGGAAGATGATAAAGTGACTCTTGCATGGATGTCAGGCTTCTCTGACATTTGTGTTGACACAGCAATAGTCAGCTCCGGGAGTGCTGGGTGTCTCCCAGAGAAGCTGAAACTCGATCAAGTTTGATATATTCTGGTGCCATCTCGTAATGAGGCCTTTGTGAAATTCTTTTAGGTATCTAATCACATGATTCTTGTGGGACTAATTTGTGGTTACTTTGGGAGAGACTATGACATGGCCAATGTCTGAGTCCAGGACCAAAAGGAACTTACTCCTGGCTCTAATACTGGGGCTGACTCCTTTTATCACCTTGGGTGTTGCTCCTACTTTACCTCCATTTCCCCCTCTTCAAAAATGGACATAGTGATATCTACCATCTTCTCTGAAGTGTGATAGCAATTAATGTTTGTAACAGGCCTGGAAGATGAAAAGCACCTTAACTTTTAGGTAAAAAGCAAATCCTGAGTTGTTTGATTCCACGGCTTTGATTCCTAGCAGAACCTGACTGGCGCTGCTGCAGGAAAGATGACTTCCACCCTACGTTCCCCCACTTCCCCAGACTTAAATAGGAGAAAGTCCGCTGCAGAGCTCGATTTCGCTTCGCTGAGTCTGGAAGCCTTGACGGAGATTGCTATTAGCACCAAAAGTATTTCCCGCATTGCGGCCAGTCGACGTTCCAGAGCCCAACGCAGTTTCCGTAGGAGGGATCTCACCTCGGGGCACTCCCTTGTGAAGAAGATGTCAGAGATGAAAGATCAGCATTCCAACTTCACTATGGAGCCTCACGTGAAAGACACCATGAATATTGAGAGCCTACCAGTGGAGCCCCAGAGAAAGGAGCAGCTGCATTACACAGCCAAGAGAGAACTGAAAAAAGAACGAGAGAAAACAGTGGAACGGAAAGCCAGAAAGAAAAGATCTCACTCCCTTGAACTAACCTCCCAAATGGTAGACACTTCGTATGTTTCCTTTGGGGGGCATGGATAGATAACCAGGTAGGGACCTGGTGGAAGACTTAGCTGAGGTGGTTTTTCAGGCAGTAGTGAAGGGAAGCCATTGGGAATGGTGCAGCAGTAGACACAGCTGGACGGGGAAACAGGTTGCATATGGTAGTGCTAGAGGATAAATCTACACCAGGGATGGAGGGAGCACTGAGCTACAATGCAGATGATGCTTTAAAGAACTCACTCTGACATGTTCCCAACACCATTTCTACCTCTTCCTAAAGGGTAGCCTGAGCCCATGAGACAGACAAGGGAGTGAGGGATCCTGTTTTGGTGTAATGTGACCCATGGCTGGAGAATTGAGCTTCCTGAATTGTGAGGTTTAAATCAACAGCATCCTTGACCATGTCTTTCAGCTCTTGAACACAAAGCATCTGACTCACTCAAGCCACAAGATGGACAATGTGTCTGAAGACCAGCGGCCCCAAGCTAAACTCTTCCAGCTGTTGAAGGTCATGAGCAACCTATCCCATGTCACTTCTGCAACCACAAAGGTGAAATTCCCCATCCGTCACCATGCAGGTAAGACCCATGGTTCCTGATGTGACTCCATATCTGTGGATTAGTCTTTGAGAAACAAGCCACAGCAAAGATGTATGGTGAAAATGAACATATTTAAGGAACCACATTGTGATGCACCAAAATTATGTTTCATCCAGGTAGATTTAATGGTTCGTAATGGGATATCAGAAGCATTTTCTCTTGAAGTCCGTGGCTCAGATATGTTCCCATATTGTAGTGCCCAAAAGTTGTCATCTCACTTCTGTTCACAGCCATATATCAAACAAGTTATGGGTTTCTGATTAGTGCCCAGCAGACAGGTGTCCACAGCTGGGACTGGCTGGCCTATGGCCTCTATTCTGGCATCTCAGCAGAGAAGCCAAACAAAGACTGAATGAACAGGTTGTACAACAATCTCACAGCCTTAGGGCTGGCCAGGCCAGGCCTGGCTTGAGGTATACAGTGCTCAGATTGCCACTGAGTTGGCTCTGCACCTGATCGGTGACTGAACACAGAGGACTCCAGGATTGGGATTTTCAAAGTTGGTCAGTGGACCTTGATGTCCAAGTCCCATTAAATTCTAACTGGAATCAAACATTCAGATCCCTCCTGGAGACTTTGAAAGTCTCAGTCTTCATCCTGGTCCCTGCCACCACTGCTCAATTCTTTCCTTTTTGAGTTTGTTTCCAAAAGATAGATGCTGTCAACATTTCATCAGCAGCCCTTCCATTTATTCCAGTGGGTTCATTAGCGAATCCTATATCTAATTGTCATTGCCTGCTACATAAACTTTGTTCCTTCCCCAGCCTTTAGAGTAAAGGTCCCTTGTCTCTTTCTCTCATGCTCTCTAGAAGACAGTCCATTACAGGTGCTGGAGATGGGTAACATACCCCCAAGCACCATTGAGCAGAGCAATGCTGACCAGACCAGACGGCTTGTCCTGCAAAAGCAGATCAAAGGTCAGTATGGAAGATATCCATGTTCCGCTATTAAAATCTTTCTTCTAGCGCTTGCTCTGTCGTAGGCCTAACTGAATGCATTGTTGATGCCACACCAGCTGCTTGCTTGGAAAAGTGGACCTGTGGGTACGTCTCTTAAGCCAAAATTTAAGCCACACAGTTGAGCAGCCCACTCTCAACATTCCAAACATACCCGTTACATTCTGCCTCCCAAGTGGCCAAAAATAACTCCTTCAGAGGAGAAGAGTCCCCTTTCAGATGTGTTCACAATCCCAGTCTGATCCAGGTAGGAAGCACAGCTGTAATATGAACTCGCTGTCTAACAGCATTCTGCTGCTATTTAATGCATTGCACAAAGATGCTCACAAATGCTTAAGGAAGTGAATGAGAAGCCAGCTTTCCATCTGCCTCCAACACAACCTGTATTTTTTCAGCTTGGACCAATGCTGAGAGTACCTGGTGCCAAGCAGTGAGATCCAAGGCTTAGTGCTCCTTTTACTGTGAAACACGGAAGCAACATATTTCTCCAACAATATGATGGTAAAAAACACCTCTGTCTTCCTTCACACACAGGGCCTGTAAATGGTGCCAGCAACCAGCCGAAGAAGCAGCCATTCACCAGTTTGAGGAACCTGCAGAGGACAAAATAAAAGCACCAGGGAAGGCAAAAGTCTGTCTCTTCCTGAGGGACCAGGACCAATGATCTGATTATTTTTTAATCCATGTGCAGAATAAATTTTATGTACACCAAGGCACGTGCAAATGTGCACCACCAGTGGAAACACATGGTACTGGCTGTGGGCCCTCTGCTGCTCAGCTGGGTGGCATTTGCGTCAAATCTGGGAGGCAGCCCAAGTGTTCAGCTGACAGGCAACACCAACCAAGATTACAGAGAGATTAGAAAGATGGGAGGGTTTTTTTAAAGATGTATTTTAGACCATGTGCTTTGAGGCTGGGAAGCTGAAGGAGAAGAGTGCATACTGCTTAGTGCTTTCCCCCACATCCTCCCCACAGGTTTTTTCTGCCTTGTGCTGCAGGTGTTCCTCCTCTTTAAGATGAACTGCAGGCTCTTTTGTTAGTAAAATGCAAAAGAAAAGGAAGCCCCATTTATCTATCATTCTTAGTCCAGGAGACAGCAGCAAGGAGTGTACTACCCAGGACTCTGCCCATGCCCCAAGCTCTCTATCTGTTGAAACAGCCCACATATGCAGGGAGGCTGTTTAACTCTCAAAAGAAATTGCAGGCTCTTTTGAAGTATTCTCTGCCCCCTCCTCTGAGGTTTCTACACATTGCCTTGGAGCTGGAAAAGGTGAAGCCCATCTGGAATGCTGTTCAGCCGAGCAGATGTTTGGCAATGGGAGCAGCCAGAGGCGTTCTAAGCATTTGGCTGTGTGCAGAGCATTCCAGATCTGACTGGAGCTTGAAAAAGAGGTTTGGTGGCTGGCAGAGGCTTTAGGAGATGTGTTGGAGGGGAACAAAGGCCACTGTGTTAACCCCTCTTTCCATCTGTTCTCCCCTTGGTTTCTTGGAGGGACTGGAATATGCATTTTATAAACCAATATTAAACTTCCAGGCAGGGTTTTTTTCTTTCTTCTCCCAGTTATCTTCTTCACCTCACAACCAAAGTGGCACAGGCTATTCCACTGATAATACACAGCCTTTATTTCCCAACCGTAAATAGCTTCTTTCATACCCTCTTTGTCCCCTGCTGGGCAAGCATGTAAGGAACTCACATCTTTATGGCTTCATTCAATTTAAAGGGGAGATAAGTTATGAAGGATCTTTCTGTGGTGAAAGTGCAAGACAGTGGAGTCAGGATACTTAGATACTGTCCCCAGTTCAGACTCTAATTTACTTTGCAAAACTGGACATGTCATTTAGCCCACCCTGGGGCTGTTTCCACTTCGGTCAATTAGGGATAGTAGTAACCCACTGCAGTTTGGACCGCTCTAGGCCAGCACCCTGAGAACCTGACTGGTTGCAAACAAGAGAATTTGTCAGACCACAGGTCAACATTGTCTCGCAGCGTGACCAACACTTCTACTGCTTACTAGGCTCCTAGAAGTCATTGAGGAGTAAATTACAGCTAGCTAACAGTGCAGAACACTGAGAGCCAGGACTGCCAGCTGTAAACAAACTTTATGGGATCCTGGGAAACTTGGCCATATGGAAGATAAGTGGTTGGCTGGCTACCTGAAGGTGTGATGTCTTATGGATGTTGCTGGATGAGAGAGTGCCAGACTGGAGAGGTTCAACATGTACTTCACCTGGGGCTGGGACGCTTAATTGATTAGAGAGCCTTGAATGGAATGCAATCCAATTCAGGTGCAAAATCTCTATTATGAATTATTAGTCTTCAATATATCAATATAATGTAGTAAGGTCTGACAGATACTTCTCAGTGTGGGGGAGGGTTAGCTTAGTGGTTTGCACATTAGCCTCTTAAACCTGGGGTTGTGAGTTTAATCCTTGAGGCCATCTGGGGCAAATTAAAAAAAAAACAGTTAGGGATGGTGTTTTGCCCTGCCCCAGGGACTGGACTCAATGGCATCTTGAGGTCCCTTCAAGCTCTGTGAGATGTATATCTCCATACATTACATTATTATTTATTCTTAGTTCTCTGTTAAACAGCAGCAAGCCTGATGACTCACATTATAGATAAGAGGGGCCAGGAGAGTTTGTTCTCCACATAAGCAAAGAAAAGAACACCTAGATAAAATAAGCACAGACCATATTAAAATAAACCCTTTCCAGCAGGCCTTGAGCCAGTCTTTTATTTACAGGACACCATGTGAACCAGGTGGGACCAACAGATTAAGCATGAGGTAATGCCATGAATGTTCTAAATATGTACATCTCTGCTAAATACCTTTGTGCTGATTCACTCTGAAAAGTCACCCTGCTCAGAAGCTACATCCTAGTTCACTCACAGACCGCTACTTTGAATCCTGACTAGTTGGTTGAACCTAACTCAGACTGGAGGTTGTGCATTTGGAAATAGATAGAAGCTGATGCTAATTTCCAGGAAAACCAAGCCACCAAAGATGTGTTGGTACTGTTGTATGCAAAGCCACCCTGAAATGTTTATAAATCATTTTCCAGCATTTAAAATCTGCAAGTTAAAATAGGAGAGTAGAGATTTGAGAGAGAAGACAGCGGGCACCCATAGTCTGTAACTCTCAGCGTTGTGGCACTGGACTCCAAAGAGTATCATAGAAGAAAGAGAGCCCTGAAGCACTCATGTTCAGGATTCAGATGAAGGACTTTGCCCATGCTCTGGAACGTTGGGCTCTCCTGTTCTTTCCTTTTACATGTGAGGAAAGAGACAAGAATTCCTCTGGGCCTTTTGTATGATCAGTTTTAGGGGTGTTAACTCAGAGAAGGCCAAACTTTGCCCACCTACAATTTACATAATTGACATCTGGCTGGGAGCCCAAGGGATGCACCTTATTGGTACAAATGGGATAGCTCACAGCAACCCACCTCTTCGCAAGAGGTGCAGCAGGCAAAGACCATAGGTCTCATCATGCAATATTTTACTGTGGGCTCATAAGCACAGCTGAGAGGCCTACTTCAGAGCAGATCACTTCCAGTGGCCTCTCCCACAAAGCATAGAAACAAAGCAACAGCCTGCCACAGAAGCAAGCCTGGCTACAGTTCACCTCCAGGGCCCCACCATTCTACCAGCCACCCAAAACTAAACACAGGCCCAAGAGAAACTTGCCTAAATTATTTTTTCTCCTTCAAGTGGCTTACAGAATCAGTAACTAATTCAACAAAAACTTTTAGATCAATATAACTGCAAACAAGTTTTCCTTCTGCCAGTAATTGGTTGGAATGTAGTTTTACAAGGCAGTGGATTTCCCATAAATCTTTTAAGAGACCAAAGATGCTTTTTCCCTCATCTGCCAGAGAGGAGAATATGAGCAATCCTTGGCTTCCAGTTTTCTACAGATTATTTTGAGTACCTGTTGCTGTTGGCACCTGATCCACAAGCAACAGATCATATGAATGGAAACTGCCTTCTGATCTGACGCCAACTATAATCCCTCAGCCTCTGGCCTGGTTTACAGAGGGGAAGCTGTATAGCATTTTTGTTGGCTTAGGGTGGCTGCTTGACTGACAGCCTTCCAGTTCAAATGGTTCACGCAAACTCTCCTGCCCACTCCAGTGCAGAGAGGGAAGTTTTGTTTGCTATTAGGATGCAAATGAAGGTGAGAGAGAGCCACCCACTGGGATAAACAATGTATTTGCACCCTCAAAGAGCCCCGGAAAAACCCCAGAGGAGGGACCGGAGCTGTCCCAGCAGGCTGTGCGAGGCCAAAGGACTGTATGAACAGATCACGCAGTGAATGAGGCAGACTGAACAGAGAGGCCCTTCAGGCCGCGTGGAAGACCTCCAGATCCTCCGGGCCCTTCCTCCTCCGTCCATGCCCTGCATTGAGATCATGCCTTTCACATGAGCAGCAAAGCGCTTTGCAGGAGCCGGGGTTGCCCAGACCGTACAGAGGGGGAGCCCGGCGGCAGCGAAGTGAAGCAACTTGACCGCGGACGAACAGAGCGTCGCTGACAGAGAGAACAGACGACGCCCCCCACCGCGGCAGACTTTGCTGCTTCCCACGACTTGAATCCCCAGGGAGGGGGCTAGGTCAGGCGGCGCAGCAGCGGGGAAGGCGGCGACGGCCCGCAGGGGGCCCCCGGCTCCGCGGCTGGACCCAGCGGCGCCTGCGCTGCGGCCCCGCTTGCCGGACCCCCCAGCCGGCTTCTCGCGAGAGGCGGCGACTCCGGAGGAGGAGGAGCCGGGGCTGCCGCTGCCGTCGCTGGGGGCTGCGCTCGCCTAGCGGCTGCGGGCAGAGGTGAGCGCGGGACCCGGGGTGGGGGCTCCGGCCGGGTGCCGGGATGGAGCGGGGACCCACCAAGCCCGCGCGGGAGAGGTGGGGGGTGCCGCGCCCCTTCCCGCCGGACACAGCAGCGCTGCCGAGGTCACCCCCCTCCGTCCCCGAGGTGCAGCGCCCGCTCCCCGCTAGCCCTGCCTGGGGCGCGGTTCACCCCCCCCCCGGCTCAGCTGGCCAGCGGTGCTGCAGAGCCCGGCTTTCGTCTGGGACCGGTCTTGTTCCGGGGAGGACTCGGGGGGCAGCTCCGCGATGGGCCGGTTCATTTCCTCCCCCAGCTGCCTGTCCTCGAGCGCGGTGGCGCGGCGGTGACTCGTGCCTGTAGCTGCACTCGGGGCAGACAGCCAGGGGCTGTGGGTGAGGCTCTCCCAGGGCGCTGCGGCTCCTGGAAGGCACAGGGCGGGCTCCCAGTGGTGGCGGGTGTGAAGGCACGCAGCTCTGGGCAGCGCCTGAGCCTAGGTCCCGCTGGGGCTCCAGAGAGCTCCTGACCCAGAGCTGGGGTGGAGATAACCCAGTGGAGACCCAGGGTGCTGGAAGCAGCTGGCTGCCAGGAGGGGAGATCTTGCTATTGTCGCCTGGGTCTAAATGAGAGACTGGCGCCAGGTGGCAGAGGGGCTTATTGAACAGCCTGAGTCCAGCTGCCCCAGCAGTGATGTGCATGGCTGCTCCTAGAGCAGGGGTGAGCACATTTTTTATGTCGGGCCCCACTTTTCATCCCTGCAATTAGCAGGGCGCTGCCCATCTGGCAAATGGAATCCAAACAGAGGGGAATTTCAGTTACTTGGGTAAGGGAAAAAAAACAAACACAAAAAAACTTTTGGCATGTGTAAGAAAATAAGTCTGTGGAATGCAAAAAACTTCCGTAATCAGTGTATAAATGTGAATACACCTACATGAAAACAGTCACCTCCTGCAACGTTTTTATGTAGATGGATGAGCCTGAGGCCCCAGCGGCCGACCATTCTGCGCCCCCCACCCCTTCAAAACTTCATGTGCCTCCCCCAAAGGGGCCTGTCCCCTACTTTGCACACCCCTGTCCTAGGATGTTTCTGTTCTCTGCCAAACTCAGGTGTTGGAACCTGGTGGCATTAACGTGACATCTGTGCTTGTGACAGGACTATGTTTTGTACAGGTATGGGGGCAAGCAGGTGATTGCCACTTTATGTAGTCCAGCTGAACATCACCAGTTTGTACTAGCTGTAGTTCTCCCCTCCCCCATGTTTATTCAGCCTTCCTTCCTTTTTTGGAACTCAACAGGAATCAGTAGAAGCTGCAAATAAAAGTGAGATTGCAGAATAATAGCTGGGGTGGAGCGGATGTGCTTATGTGGAGATATATTTTGTCCTTCACAGGGAAGGCCCTTGTCTTATGATGCAGGACTTTGCAGTACTGATTCTAGCCCAATCTCATCTTTGGGCCTGATTCACCACTCATTATAGTGCTGTAAGTGAGGAGACCCAAGTGAAGTTACTCTGGTTCAAAACTGTTGTGGAGAGATTCTGTATTTATTGCAGCCTTCAGAGGGTTAGCTCAGTGTCTGGTTACCCTGTATCAGTGGATGAGGTGAGATGTTCGCAAGTTCTGGTTACGGTTTGGACAACAGGATGAAATTAGGGTCTTCAAATAACAGCAGGGATTTAGCATAGAAATTAAAATTCAGAGCCTGTTTATCTGAAAACTGCAGCTATCTCACTTGAGCTGAATGATAATCTATATCAACTGCTTTTTGTACTTGGTTATGTAACTTCTTTTCATGCATATAGGCACTGGAAGATGAGACCTTTCTGTGACCCATCCTGTCACCAGTGGATCATCAGCAGGTATGTTATACCTAGAAGGGCTGATAAATCCTTCTGTAGTTTTAATGCTGTTCTATGGCTAACTCCTAGAGGATACCTGAGTGATGCAGCTGTCTTCCTACATAGTCCTAGCCCAAGCTGGCTTAGATGTGATAGAACTCTGCACTTACAGTTGAATGACTTGTAACTTGAATTATGTTGTGTAAAGGGATTTGTAACACAGCCATATGTTTCCTGTGTTACCCCAGGTTATTTCCTTGGACTTTGGAAATGGGCAGTCTCTAACTGGTCTGTGCTAATTTTGTGGTGTAGTGAATAGAAGTGGAGATCCCCCCCCCTGTTGTTTTTATGCTCTTCCTTTTCCTCTCTCTGACTTTTAGGCTAGGTCTACACTACGAGATAAATTCGAATTTATAACACTGGGTTTTATAAATTTTGAGTATCTTCGCCACCCCGCAAATTCCCCAGAAATTCAAGTTACTGTTGCCACACTAAATTACCAAAGATGGACTGTTGCAGCAGTGCATTGTGGGAATCTATCTCATAGTTCCCTCAGCTCCATAGCATTCTGGGTTTTTTTGCTGGTGCAGCATGGGAAAAAAATGCCCTGCAAGTGGTTGTGGAGATATGATGTCATCTTCCCTTTGCCGTGGGGGCAGACTCCCCCTCCTGCCCCACCCCACCCCGGCAACAGCCAGCCGCCGAAATCTTTGCTGTGGCGGTGAGGGGAAGACAGGTCAAAAAGTGAATGACTTCATGTTCCTGATACCATCCAAATTTGCGGGCTTCCTGTTACCTGCACACCTGGAGAGTATCAGAGATGCAACCGGCCAAAACAGACACCTGTGGGGTTGTGGGATATGTGTGGGACTCCTCTGGAGGCCAGTAAAACTGGTTTAAATGGATGCTGTTTCCACATTACCATTAATCTGAATGCTTACATTCAAACTTCCCATTAATCCCACTCAAGTTGTTGGTGTAAAACTATCGTCCGTAGCACCCTGTAAATTCAAAATAATGGTATTTGATATGTGAACAGTCACAATTTAAAATCAAGCTAAGTGCCTTAGATTTGAATTGATGGTGTAGTGTAGACCTAGTTTAAGGGTTGTAATTTTAAAATAGCCCATCTGGCATTTTTAAGAGCTTTCTCCCTTGAATTGGGATGGAGCATTGAAGAGCTTGATGGCTGTGCTTGTTCTTGTGGGAATCTTAAGACCCTAGAACAGCAATCTTTGATCAGCTAGCTTTGGACAAATACTGGTAACTTACCATTTCACTGGGAAATCTTTGTTTGATAGGCATGTGGGCTGCTGCAAGCTAGTCTTCGCTATCAGAAGTTGCCCTTTCCTCACCAACTCAAATACTAAGTTATGAAGCAATGTATTAAATCTGCTGAAACCCAACAGACAAAATTTCAGCATGGAGTAAACCATCGCAGCTGTAAACTATAAATTGTGAAGTCGTAAACATTTGGAAATTGACCTTACAAAAGGTGCTTGTAATGTAAACTCCAACAATATGAATTGCAGTGTTCTGATGTGTAGCTGGTCCAGAGCGCAAAGGTCTATGTATCAGAGGCGTTTCCAGATTCTTATTGGCTTAGAGCTATGGGAAGTGAGACTTACAGTAAATGAAAGGCCCAGAATTGGCAGGTAAGTGTTGGGCCTTACAGCAAATGTAATGTATAAATAAAACCTGGTGAATTCTGGGAACCCCTTGTAGGACAAGGCCCAGAAATGTTTGTTAATTGAGTTAATGCTTGAGAGTGAACAATTAGAGAAAGGGAGGCTGATGCTGCTGAACTCATATGCGTTGGACTTGGCAATAATCAGATGGGAAAAAGAGCTTGAATGAATATGAAGGAAAATGCTTTTAACTTTAGCTGGTTATTGATGTGCAGATTTAATATTCTCTCTAAGGTGCTGGTGTAGTGCACCAATAGTTCTCAAACTGTGGGTCATGATCCCATTTTAATGGAGTCACCAAGGCAGGCTTAGACCCAGGGGTGAAAGGAACTTGAAATTTATCACAGGCATTATCCTGTTGCAACCCATATCCTGTTGCAGCTCTTTAAATAGCCCTCTGCTGGCTTTTGCTGCAGCTCAGCCAGCTCTTGCTGGGGCTGCACCCCAGGGTGCAAGCACTCACTTTCACCTCCATTTAGATCTGCTGGATCCAAAGCCAAAACACAAGCCCATCTGGCCAGGGCCAAAGCTGAAGCCAAAGGACTTCAGCCCTGGGCAGTGGGGCTCAGTTTACAGGCCCCACCCAGGGCAGTGGGGCTGGCTCAGGCAGGCTCATGCTTCTGTTCACAACCCTGGTAGTAGGGTAGAAATTGATGATGTCAGAAAGGAGTCCTGGTAGAATGAAGTCTGAGAACCTCTGAGGTAAATGAAAGATGTTCTGCTGGTGCAAATACGCAATATATCTCTCTCTCTTACTGGCCTGATTTTCTTTTTGCACTAAGGGGTTGTATCAGTGTAACTACACTGCTGTAGTTACATGGATGCACATTTTCCTTGTGTAGACAAGCCAATAGATTTCTGCAGCAGGGAGGCTAAACAGTTTATTTTGGATGTTGGCAAAATAAGCAAAATTCTTTCTTGAGGCTATGGCTAAATTTGCACAGTCCTGGTCTGACTCTGATGTCAGAATCGGCAGAGTTTCTCCTCCGAGAGAAAGCGGAACACGGGAACTGAGCTGGTCTCAAACTTTGTTACATCCTCTATTGAAATAAAAACCTGAAACGCACTTGACTCATCACCCAGTAGAGATTTGGCGATTTAAGAGTCAGAGAGCTGGATGGTCCAGGTGACAGACATGAGTGTTCATTGGCAGTCATGGAGGAAAAATGTGGTAAATCTAGGCCCAAAAAAAAAAAAAATTGGAAACTACAATTTTTCTAAAGTCTGTTAATGCTGTGCAAACTGCTCCTCCCAAAAAAAGGGCCAAGAACAGAAGAAAAAGGGCCATAGCCACAGCTCTTAAGCCCCTGCTGAGGGCCTGGTCTGCATCTTCAGCTTTCCTGGAGCGGGAAGTGTTGCAAGAACTCCTAGAAGTAGGCAAGGAGGAGTCTTAGAATCCACTGCAGTAATAACCACTGGATCCCTCGGACTGTGCTTCACAGCCGGTGTTCTGGGGAAGGGGATTGGGTTATATATTATAATGAGCGCTGAAGTGTGCCACGAGGTGAAAATGGTTGCTGAGCACTGCCCTAGGATAAACAACTCTGCTCTATGCCAGAGGTTAGGCACTGCTGTCTCCGGTGATTACTATTACCTCTATGACTGATGTTACCTGTGACAAATAGCCGGGCTTACTAAGGAGAGGGTGAGCTGGTCACCAGGTCTAGGCCAGGCCAGGCCAGGAGTAGCTGAAAGTTTTTAGCAAGTTATTAACTGGCCTGTATGAAATGAGTTTGTTACTCTACCCAATTCCCACTTGGCCGGCATCCACATTCCAGATACTGTCTCCTTAATAGGTATTGAAGGCCATTCTCGCTGGCATTCTCAGCTTTGAGTCTAAGAGCTGCATGGGCCATGTAGCACGAACTCCGTATTCTGCTGTAGATGTGGTCCCTTCTGGTATGGCCCAGGCAGCTGTCTGAGACTCCTGATCTCTGTGTGCATGCATGCGTGTGTATCAAGAGACCTTTCATCTCTAGTGCTTTCTGTCTGGCATCCTGTATTAGCGCAGTAAACCCTCAAGTTACGCGGGGGTTGTGTTCCTGCAATCCCTGTGTAACTCAAATTTTTGTGCAAGTCGAGGGGAGATGGGAACCAGGCTGTAGGTTACATGGTTCCCAGCTCCCCTGGGCTTGCAGGAACCAGGAAACTGCCCAGCCCAGCAGGACTGTCCCCTGGCTCCCAGAGTGGCAGGGAGCTGGGAACCAGGGGACAGCCTGGTTCCCATCTCCTTGCCGCTTGCGGGACGTGGGAAACTGAGCAGCTGCTCAATTTTCCAGGTCGTGCAAGTGGCGGGGAGCTGGGAATCAGGCAGCAGCCTGGCTCCCGGCTCCCCTCCCTTATGGAAAAGGGAAGCTGACCAGGGCAGCAGCCTTGTTCAGATTTCTGGCACCAGCTGGTGGAGGGGAGCTGGGAAGCAGGGGCAGCCTGGCTCCCAGCTCCCCTCGGCTCCTTGGAGCCAGGAAACTAACCAGGGCTGATGCTCTGCTCAGTTTCCTGGCTCTTCAGGTGGAGGGGAGCTGGGAGCCAGGCTGCCACCTGGTTCCCAGCTTCCTGCCATTCCAGAGACTGGGGAACCTCTCCTGTCAGGGGTGGCAGCCTGACTTGCAGCTGCCCTCCCTCCTGGCCTTGACAGGAGCAATTTCCCTGCTGCTGTCAGGGATGGCAGTGGTTTCCTGCTCCTGTCAGGGGCAGCAGTCATGTTAACCCAAGACATGTGCAATTTGATTGCATGCATCTTAAGCGTTTGCTGTACTAAAATTGCACTGACATTGAAAAGAGAGCAAATAACAATTGACAGAGTAATTGATTTTTTTCCCCTGTATTAGTTGGCTTATTTCAGAGGTAATCTGTTTCAGCAAAAACAAGAAGTCCATTGGTACCTTAAAGACTAATAGTTTTATCATGGCATAAGCTTTCATAATTTGCAAAATTGTTAGTTTTTAAGGTGCCACTGGACTTCCAGTTGTTAAATTTAGCTTAGTTAACTAGGTCCTGTTGTGGGTTTCAGGCAGAAATCCCCTCAGTGACTATGGCTTTGATAGAGTTAATGAGAGAGGATTTAGTTTGATCCTCTGGTGATCATTCCTGTGTATCTTGGAAAATCAGCCCATGCTTTGGTAGGTAATTGCTGTCCCCTGAAAAAACTCCTTGAGCCCTTGGGGCTGGTTGGGTAAAGCTGCGTGAACTCAGTGGCTATCAAAGCAAACCTCCTGCCAGTGAGCCAGAGGGCTGCTGTGCATGTTTGTAACCAGGCTAAACGCTGTGGTTTGGTACAGCTGACATTTCTGTAACTTGTGTCCTGGGGTGGGGCACCTAGCAGTGCTGGCAAGCTGCAGGGGCTGCGCCACATCATGGAGGCTGATTGCTGGAGAGACTGCAAGTGGATGATTCTCTTTGAAACTTTGTTGTTGTTTAATTGCATCCAGCAGCCCCTCATGTCTCCTGCCAGGATCAGGGGAACCCACTGTTCTGTGCCCAGTACATAGCCAGAATAGAAAACAATCCCTGCAGTAAAGAATTTATGCTCTTACCTACAAGACAAGCAGCAGTGTTCCAAATCTTCCATTAATGGGCTGAGCCTGCAACCCTAAGGCTTGACTTATAAACACGCTCATGTTCATGTGATGGCATTGTAACAGTTTTTATAGCAGGGGTGCGAAGAGCCATTGAAACCCCTGGCAGCCAAGAGGGTGCACCTGTGCCCCGAGTGTGTCTCCTTCCTGTAGCCCTTCACACACGTGTAGTACAATTTGCCTCTTCTTTGACAGCTCTTCAGTTTAGTCACTCATCCTCTTAATTGACCTCGCCTAGAGAATTATTGCTGAGGGATACCTGTCTTACTCCTCGGAATGGAAGATATTCTGTCTGCAGCTCTTCCAACGCCTGCTGATGGACAGAGCCACGGTCTGAACCCAAGACTCGCAGCTCGGTGCTGCAGTGCAAGGCAATACTTAGTTCACCAGCCACTCCTGATTTTTCTCTTTCCTGCCTCAGCAGTGTGAGCAAGTGCACTGACAATCCCTAAATTGTGCCTTTGGACACTGTGAGCTAATGTGCTAATAGAAAGCCCTCATCTTCCGCCGCTCTTCTGTTTGTTGGCAAATGTCTTGCCTAGTTCTAGTGTGGGTGCCTAGTGATTAGATCGAGGGGGGCTAGGCAATGGGATTCCTGTGTTCTAATCCCAGGCCAGTCACTGATGCACTGTGGCACCCTGGTGTTTTTTGCTTCGGAGGTGCTAAGCACCCCACTTGAAGTCAGAGTGTGCTTGGGTCCAGTCTCTTCCCTCTCGGTGAAATGGTAAAACTCGTCTTCCCAAAGAGGGTCTCGTTAAAGGTTGAAAAGCACTTTGGGAGCCTGTAACCAGGTGCTGTGGCCTCCCCCAGGCTCAGAGGCAGAGGAGGATGCTCAGAGACCCTGGTGGGCGGGCCCAGAGCCGGAACACCTGTGTCCCGCCCCTCAGAGGGCAGTGTCTAGGGCCAGGGGCGGGGCTCAAGGGTCATTAAAGGTTGGGCCTCCAAGCAGGGCAGAGGGCCCTGACTGGGCTCCTGGGCGCCAGCACCAGTACCAGTGTCCTGCCAGCATGAGCTGCCTCCCAGTGGCCCAGACTAGCTTGGGCAGCCACAGCAAGCCTGTCATTGGGCTACAACCCCAACTTCCTGGATCTGCCTGGGCCCTTGCGCTGGTGGTGGGCCCCCACCGCCGAGGCCCAGCCAGGACTGGAGAGACTGCTGTGGCCAGTTACCCTGCAGTTCCAGAAGAGCACAGTCCTGGAGTCCTGCCTGACGCCCACAGCGCTGAGGCCTCCGACTGTCCGGAGCCCACGGTCCTGCCACCGGTGGGCTACCCAAATGATGTGGAGATGTCCGACTGGCTGGAGCTACCAAGGGTGTTCGACCCAGAGGAGACCCACCAGCCTGCCCCGGCGGAGCAGGCCGACTGGAACCCCGCACCAATGGACGTCGAGATAGGAAGTGGCCTAGGGAACGCTCCCCCTGAGCCTCGGGTGCTGTGTTGTGGTGTGGATCCCCACTATCAAGCTCAGGGTGTGAGTGATCAGTAGGGCCCCAGGCCGGGACACAGTGGAGTGGGAGGGCCTGCGTCCCCCTACCGCACCTCCCTGGCAGGGTCACCCCTCGCCTCTCCAAAGCTACCCCGTTTGGTGGATCACGGCGTATCTGCTGCCCTGCCCTGAACCACGGGCTGAGATCCCAGACTGTCTGTCTGACTGCTGCCCCACCCTGAACTGCGGGCTGGGCTCCCGAACTGTTCGCTTGCCTTTAGCCGGCCCTTAAAGGAGACAAGGACCCAGGGTCAGCCAGACACGGAGGGGTGAGCTGTGTTGGCCTGCACTGCCTAGAGGGGGCGCTGCCGCAGGCCAGAGTCGTCACAGAGCCTCGTGGGGGTGCTGTAAAAATGGTAATTGGGATGGTTACGGCCATGCTCAGAGAGCAGGTACATATTTATGGGTGTTTCTCCTCATGCAGAGGGGGACATCCCCTTTGAACCTGGATCTGAACTTCCCCGCAGCTGGGCATGTTCCGACTGGGGTATTTCCAGCTCAGCCCCTTCTCTGTCACTGAGTGGAGGATTTTCTTTGCGGATAGACAGTCCTGCTTTGCAGCCAGGCTGCCACTAGTGCAGCATTAGGCAGCTGTGCTGCAGCGGAGGACCTGATCCATAGCCTGTCTGCATTGCAGTGCCTTTGGGGTGGGGGGTGTAAACCTGAGCGGTTGCTTTGGCTTGTACATGGGAAGGAAAGAAGCTTATCTGTGTGGTGCATATACTGTGATGCTGCTTGCAGCGTTTTCCCTCAGCACCTTTTTTTTTTAGTTTATGAACTAGTGAGGGGTTTGGTTCCTGATTCATCTGGACAGAGAAGAGTGTCCCAGAAGAGATGCTGCCCCCATGCTAACTCGCATGGCACCAATCCCGCGGCCTCACCCGTGACATGTTTAGATTCTTCCTTTCCCTGCAAGTTTCCATATGCCGAGAAAATTCATTCCCGATGACTTGTCTTTGACTTTGTCTAATCAAATCCCATCTCCATGCTCATTGGGTGGGGTGCAGAACAGGAGGCTCTATAAAGAACGCCCTTATAGCCACTCCATGAATCCCAGCATGCTTAAGATGTGGTCTTTTAAATCACATTTACCACTGCCAAGTGCTGCTCAGCTTTGGCCAAGGCTCTGTACGTTTTTAATTGTTTTCCACTTACCCCATGGAATTGTTGCTGCTCTTCGAGGCCATGTGCGTGATCCGGCTGGTGAACAGCCTCTGCATTTTGGAGGAAACACACCCAGCGCTGGTTTTGAAAAGGCTCCTTTCAGAGCTGCTTAATGCACACAAATAGTTTTGTTTTCTTAACTCATGTTGTTATGGTTTGTTTTGAGGCTGTTAAACAGAATGGGAATGTTAGCAGTTTTTTGGTTTTTTTTTAATTGATGCTTTTCTGTGTTGCCAGCCTAAATGCTCCTCTGGTATGAGATTGTGCAGTTAACATGTTTTTATTCTCCTTCCTAAGTAAGATCTCATCAGAGAGAGGTTTTCAAAAAGAAGAACGATGCTTTCTTTTAAAATACCGGGAGCCTTGTAACCACTCTGATGCATTGCACTGCTGCAGTTTCTGCCATCCATCCAGTGATCATAGAATCAAAGAACACTAGAACTGGAAAGGGCCTCAAAAGGTCATGGAGTCTAGTCCCCTGCCCTCATGGCAGGACCAAGCACCATCTCTAGACCATCCCTGACAGGTGTCTGTCTAACCTGCTCTCAAATCTCGCCAGTGATGGAGATTCCACAACCTACCTGGGCAATTTATTCCAGTGTTTAACCACCCTGACAGTTAGGAAGTTTTTCTTGATGTCCAGCCTAAATCACCCTTGCTACAGGTTAAGCCCATTGCTTCTTGTCCCATCCTCAGAAGCTAAGTGGAACAATTTTTCTCCTGCCTTCTAGTAACCCTTTTTTAGGTATTTGTAAACTGCTATCATGTCCCCTCTCAGTTTTCTCTTTTCTAAACTAAACAAGTCCAGTTCTTCCAGTCTTCCCTCGTTGCTCATGTTCTCTAGACCTTTAATGATTCTTGTGGCTCTTCTCTCGACCTTCTCCAATTCCTCCACATCTTTCTTGAAATGTGGTGCCCAAAACTGGATGCAGTACTCCATTTGAGGCCTAATCAGGGCAGAGTAGAGCAGCAGAAGGACCTCTTGTCTCAAAGAGCTTTAAAAAGATGGAGGACCTAGACAGCATAATGACCCTGTCGTAATACTCACCTGCATTGTACCTGTATTACAGGTGGGGAAACAGAGACCACAAGACCAAGACTAAAATTTTCAAAAATGGCCACTTGTTATGGGTAGGCCAGTTTTTGGGAGTCCAGCTTGATATGCCCAGAGGCCATTTCCCACAAGTGCCGAGGGTCTGCAGTACCCGTTGGAAGTCACTTGGAGCTGTGAAACTTCAAGGCGTTTTGAGCTGAGCTTCCAAAATCAGGCACTGCTTTAGACTGTTTGGCTGCAGGTGACAGGCCCATGCTCCTGTAATGATGATAGAGTTGGGAAGGCACTCTGGGTCTCCTGAACTCCTGGCCTTCTGCTTTAACTGCCAGACCATTCTTCCCTTGGCTGCATCTATCTTTTGGAAACAAACTCAAAAAGGAAAGAATTGAGCAGTGGTGGAAGGGACCGGAATGAGGATTGAGACTTTTAAAGTCTCCAGGAGGGCTTGCAGGTCCACAGCAATTCAAAGAATAATATGAACGGCTTGAGGTTTAAGAGTTGCACTTCCAAAAGCTGTTTGCATCACCAACTTAGTTACAGCTCCATTGTTTAAAGTTTGTCCTGCCCTAACTAGTTTAAATTGACCTTTACAAAAGTACCATGGTCTAAGATGCTTCAGGGTCCTTTATGGAGCAGACAGAAGGGCTGAATAGTCTTGTTATACTGCAAGAGGGCAAGGAGACGCCTTATTTGCAATTGATTGGGTGTGATGACCTTTGAACAGCACTCTCAAGTAGGCTAATCCCCAAAACCTGGGCTTGGGGTGAGAGAAAATGGAATTTTAAGGGGTGTGGAGTCATGAAACTTAGAAGTAAACAAATACATGGGCTTCTGTGCAGACAGTTTTGGTTTTGTGAGTGCTGAATGCTGGACAGTCCAGCTCCTATGTCCGAATTAAGGCGTGAAATTGACTGTAAACAGAGCTGGCAAGTTTCCCTGTCCATGCTGGGCGAGGTGCAAAAAGGGCAATGCAGGCTCACTTTCCCCACTTGTGTATTAGGATTTGTATTACAGTAGCTGTGAGATGGGAACCATTTGTGCTAGGCATAGCACAAAACACCTGCTAAGAGAGAGCTGCGCCGTTAATGATTCTATACCCTGAATCTGAACAGATAGAAAGCCACTTGGAGGGGAACAGAAGCCCAGGGAGGGGAAGTGGCTTGTCAGGGTCACACAACAGGTCAGTGGCAGAGCTTGATTCCCAAGGCAGTACCTGACCCCTGGGCCATGCTGCTTTGTCTGTTCCTTTCTCTCTGCCTTGTATCCAGCTACCAAAGGCGCTTTGCTTCTGGGGCAGCCTGAGTGCTTGTGGCTTTCTCCCTGCTGCTCGGCTGGCTGCGTGAAGAGCTAAATTGGAAAGGAGCTGAGGCTACTCCATTCAGCCTGCTTGGCTCCCCAGCCTTGACTTTGTATGTATCCCATGAGTAGGGGGCGGGGTATATAGTTGTTTCCCTTCCAGCAGCCTGCCCCTGAGACCATGTGTGCAGCTGGGAAGGGAAGTTGGGAAATCTAGGTTCTATTCCATACTCTGGCACAATCTCACTGACAGGCATTGGGGCAGTATTTTAAACTCTGTTTCAGATTTCTCCATATCTGGGGTAGCAGTTTGCATGGAAGGTGCTATAGAAATCCAAAATATATGTGGCCAGATAAGAGCTCCCTGTCCCCACACAGTCTGGAAAAGCAGGACAGAATTTCTCTTGGCTGGAGAAAAGTAGATTTGCCGGAATGGCCGTGATGGTGCCTGATTTCAGTTGTCACACAGCCAGCGTAAAAACCCTGAAGAATGTTAAATATTGATTTCTCTCGGGGCCAAGTTCCTGTCTAAATTTTGAATTAAATCACAGGAAAACCTCTTTGTGGCCAAAGCAAATAGAGAATGGAACAGCTGCTGAGAGGTCAAAAAGTTATCATCCCTGCCACATATTCAAACTGATTAGATAAAGCTTAAGGCTGGAGCCAATTTGCAGTCCAGGGAATTTTGATCTCTGCTGTTCCCCTGCAATGATGCCTGTTGTGTTCATCCAGCTGATGGCATCTTATTTTCAACACAGAGACCACAGAGTATCCAGCATGAGGCAGCCCTCCCCTAACATGAATAATACTGTCTTAAAAATGAGTTATAAAAATATTTTTTACTTTTTGTACTTTTGAAGGGTTCGTGGCTTTGAGCATCTCTCATGAGGACTGGAATTGTCTTTTTATTTTTTTGGTAATGAAAATCACAATTCTCACCTGGTCCCATGACTCTAGGACCCCATAAGGAAAACACCAGCTGTTGTAACACTCACGATAAATTGCCAGAGATGACAACTGACTTTGTCTTCAACAATCCTCTGGTGGGCCCAGAGCGCTCACTTGCTAAGGCCTGATGGCACTAGACCCCGCCTGCATGAGGCAGCCGAAGGACCCTGTTACTTGCACTGTCTGATCCCCAACGAGTGGGTTTGGGGCAGTGTTCCCTGTGTGCTGGGGCAGCCACCCTGGAGGGATTCAAATGCCGCCCAGCTGATTACCGAGCGCCCACTGCCAGCAGTGTCTGTTTCTGCTGATGGGGCATAGAACAAAATTTATTCTGCATGTGGATGGGGGAAAAAATAGAGTGAACAGTAATGTGGAGTAGCCAGTTGTGTTCTCAACTTCTGATGTTGGGCCACAACCAGGGGCTTGAGTGTAACCCTGCAGGCTGGTGATCTGTGTGTAGTTGAGATGTTTCCTGTAGCCCTGTCGCACAAAATTGTATGGTCAGGAGTAAGCAGGGCCATGTGGAAGCTGTTACCCTGCAGATCACTCTACACCTGAGTGCTCGGGAGACTGACGCTGTTTTTTGTACCCTTCCAGGCTCCTGCCACGCAGCACGATGTGGTATCCCAAACACTGTACGAGGCTGAGGTGAACGCAGGAGGAAGTGGCCACCCCAGCAACTGCCAGGATGACCAGAGCACGACTGTTCCGCCTCTCGGTGGTGCTGGGTTCCGTCTTCATGATCCTGCTGATCATCGTGTATTGGGACAACGTGGGGACGGCTCATTTCTACCTGCACACGTCCTTCTCCAGGCCTCACGCTCCGGGCAGTCTTCCCACCGCTGCTCAGGATGAAGAGCATGAAGACGTGTCAGACGTGGATGAGTTTTTAGAGAAGTTGCTGAGCTCTGGCCTGAGGCAGACTGGTCCTCTGGACAGGAAGATGGAGCAGGTCCCGCTTCAGAGCTCCAGCAGGCCTGCCTTGGGCAACCTGGAGGAGAATGTGAGAGGATATGACTGGTCCACCCGGGTTGCTAGGGTGAGCTTGGACCAGGAGGAGCTGCAGGCTGAGCGGCGGAGGACTCTACGGGAGTTCTGTGCCAATTCCAGCTTTGCCTTCCCCATGAAGGAGCGGTCCTTTGACGACATTCCCAACTATGAGCTGAACCACCTCATTGTGGATGACCGCCATGGCATCATCTACTGCTATGTCCCCAAGGTGGCCTGTACTAACTGGAAGCGGGTGATGATCGTGCTGAGCGAGAGCCTGCTGGATCAGGGTGTCCCTTACCGGGACCCCCTTGACATTCCTCGAGAGCACGTCCACAACTCCAGCACCCACCTGACTTTCAACAAGTTCTGGCGTCGCTATGGGAAGTTCTCCCGCCACCTCATGAAGATCAAGCTGAAGAAGTACACCAAGTTCCTCTTCGTGCGCGACCCCTTCGTGCGGCTCATCTCTGCCTTCCGCAGCAAGTTTGAGCTGGAGAACGAGGAGTTCTACCAGCGCTTTGCCATCCCCATGCTAAAGCTCTACTCCAACCACACCAACCTCCCCACCTCTGTGAGTGAGGCTTTCCGGGTGGGCCTCAAAGTCTCCTTCCCTGACTTCATCCAGTACTTGCTGGACCCCCGGACAGAGAAGGTGGCCCCTTTCAATGAGCACTGGAGGCAGGCTTACCGCTTGTGCCACCCGTGCCAGATAGACTATGACTTTGTCGGGAAGCTGGAGACCCTCAACGAAGATGCAGCTCATCTGCTGCAGATTCTCAAGGTGGACAGGCTCCTCCACTTCCCCCCCAGCTACCGGAACAGGACTGCCAGCAGCTGGGAGGAGGACTGGTTCGCCAAAATCCCTCTGGCTTGGAGGCAGCAGCTCTACAAACTCTACGAGGCGGATTTTGTACTCTTTGGCTACCCCAAGCCAGAACATCTGCTTAAAGACTAAAACGAGTTAGAAATTGGGCTGGTTGGGTGATTACCAAAAATATTTGAAGCCTCACAGTACACTCATCCCTCGTTTAATGAGTACTCTACTAACAAGTACTCGCTAAAACAAGGAACATATATACCTACCTTTATTCGCTAAATGAGTGAACCTGCCCCACTTATATGAGCGGAGTCCCTGGCTGGGGAGCGGGGAGGCCCGCAGCCCCACAGCTGGAGCCTTCTCCCTCCCTTTCCTCAGACATGCAGCTGTCTGACAGCCCTGTGACTGGGAGAAAAGAGGGAGAAGGCTCTTAGCCTGGTTCCCTCCCCTGCACAGGCAGGAACGTGAAACTGACCAGCCATGAGCTGATCAGTTTCCAGGTCCCACAAGCCATGGGGAGACTGGAACCAGCCTGCCCCTGGTTCCCAGCTCCTGCCGCTCTGGGAGCCAGGAAACTGACCAGCCCTGGTGGTTCCTGGCTCCCCTCCCCTTGCAGGAAAATTTGAGTTATGCAGGGGTTGCAGGAACAACCCCTTGGTAACTTGAGGGTTTACTGTATTAGTCCCCCCCATCCACCCTGCAGACCTCACCCTTGGCCAGGTTTTAATGCCCCCCAGGTCCCAAACTGCCCCCAGTTTTAAACCCCCCCAGCAGCCCCAAATCACCCACAGCCTTAGAGCACCCCCAGCAGCCCCAAACTGCCCCCAGCTTTACACCCCCCCATGAGTCCCAAACCGGCCCCAGCATTAGACTCTCCCTGCAGCCCGAAACTTGCCCCAGTCTTAGATGCCCCCGCCACTGCATCCCTAAACAGCCCCAGCCTTAGACACTCCTCCTCCCACAGCCTCTTCACTGGGGCTGCTAGGCTGGGTGTCTCCCCAAGCCTTCCTGCTCCCAGCAATTAACTCCAATGTTAAGGTTTCAGCACCTAGGCATAAGGTAATTGCTATCCCTAGTGATAAGAGAGAGCTGCCATCTCCAGAACTTGTCTCTAGTGAGAGATATCTACCTGAGGCAGCAGTGTTAAGAAACTGCAAATGGCTTCTTTAACAGCCACATGCAGCTGGGAACTGCCTGGCTGGCGGCCCTTAACAAATCTAAAGTGACCCATGTTTAGGTCCCGACCCATAGGCTGGGATTCCCTACTCTACATACATACACTACATCCTCTTTCTGGTGCCAAACTATTCAAATACATCAGAAAAGTACCTAAACTCAACTGGTGTATGTCAAGTTACAAGCACTTGGAATGAATTGGAGACTTTTACATGTATTTTAATGGGAATTTAGTATTACTACAAGTTTTCACCTACGAGCAGAAGTTTGGGAACCAGTTGTGCCCATATAGCGAGGGATGAGTGTATTCTCCTCTTAATCTCCCACCCCAGGAATATAAAATTGTCTATTTTTTTCTACTCAGCCCCTTCCAAATTTGCAAGAATTTAAGAGGCTTGATCCAGTTGTGCATCACCCAAAGACCCTTCCTCCTCCCTCGCCATCAGAAAACTTCCTTGGTCACCCTGTCAGCTGTCTCCTTCAGTCCCTTTTTATTCATACTTTTTTAAAATTAATATATTGCAGGTATTTAATACAGATTGTGCGTTGTGGCGAAGGAAAAGCTGGAGCTGGGAATGCTGTGTGTTGACTCAGTGCTCTTGTGTGCTAGGAGGCAGGTCTGCTAAAAGCAGGGGGGCAAAAGGGGCAGTAGCCTCAGGGCCTGGCTCTTTAAAAAGACCCACTACACTTGGCCACTGTCCCTACAACTGCAGCTGCCAGAGCCCTGGTGCATTTAAATTGCTGCTGGAGCCCAGTGCAGGGGTGGTGTGGTGCTGTGCAGGCAGTGCTGAGGGCTGACTGCCCCAACCCCATCCCTTCTGCCATGGGCCACACCCCTTCTGGGATCATGGCACCGCCCTCCTGTCCCCTAACCACCTTGCCCATGGGCCCGGCAAGTCTGTCCGACACCCTGTATGGAGGCACCACTTCTGGGAGTTTCCGGGGTTTACAAACACTTGAGGCTAAACATAGAGCAGATGTGTACACGCCCCACTCTGTTGATCTTAGGGCACTTGTGCCTGCTTGTGCCAGGTCTGAATTTATTCCACGATAGGTTAGACTGAGGCAGAGCTGGAGCAGAAGCGATCACAGGGTGGGACTAGAGCAGGTGAGTGGTGAATTGGTAAAGGCAGGTCAGGCAAAGAGAGCAGGGCTGAAAGAGACTGGGACAGTTGGTGTACAAGTAGTAAAGGCCCTTGCTTGTTTCAGGATGGAATTTTCCCTGGGCCCGGAGAGAGAGAGACTGATGCACCACTGCAGTCCTAGTGGGAGCATGGTGCTGATTAGCAGAGCACTTACAGGTAGGTTTGTATTTCTCCTGGTGGTGCAGTTTTCAACATGCCTCAGGGCACATAACAAATTTTTTTCCACTCATAGATGGAAAAGATTAGTAGGAACATTGGTGTTTAGGTGTTAGCAAGAGTTTCACCCAGAGGAGGTCCAGATGTCTTCTCAAGCACTCTTTCCTCTGCGGTAGGGTTGCAGTTTTGTCAAACAGCCGTGTGAATAGCATCCTGGACTGTAGTAGCAGCATGGGCCTGTGCTCTTTTCTCCTGTCTGCCATTAACAGTGCTCTGAGCCTGTCCTTGTTCTCTTTTATGTGGTCATTTCTACCTGCCCATGTGTTTGTGTGTGGAGCTTGCTCCTGGTCAAAGCCATCTCCAGAGAGCAGCAGCTGGGTTTCAAGTAAACAAAAAGTAGCTAAATGGAGAACAGCTGCCAGGGAGGATCAACCCCTGCGAGTCTGGGCATTTGTTTTTATGGACAGGTCGTGTGACCCCATCATCAGTCGTTAATGCACCGCAGGCAGCCTGTAGATATGTGACGTCTTCATAGCCACCAGCTCATGAAGAGACTAGGGTTGGGGTGCAGTTCTTAGTGCCGGGGAAAAAGGGGACGATACTGCCAAATGGGTCTTCAGGCAAAACAGAGATGTGTTGTCAAAGCACCAGCTGTTGCTTGTGACATGATTCCTGGTACCGATGTTGTGTTTGCACAGAATGATTGGTGTAGGTTTCATCATCCATTGGCAGGGACACCAGCGGCCGCAGGGAGTGATGGTTGCTTGCCAGGCCAGAGGCGTATGGGCTGTTGCTAAAGAAAGCTTGTGCTTTTAGAAGTGCTCTAGAGACTGGCTGAATCTTGCTTCAGTCCCTACCACCAAATAAGGGTGTTTGATATTTGTGGCTATGAGAGGCCAGTAACGTAATGCAGACTCAGTGCCAAACATCCCATAGACATGTGCTGTACAGTTCCCTCTTATTTCCCCCACACGCTACTGTGTGGGCACGAGTCCACTGGGTCTCTGTTGAGATCACCAGCGGTACGTCGCTTGATGGAGCCAGAACAGAAATGAGTTGACAGACCACTGCTCTTGAGTCTGTTCCTGCTAGTGCTGTGTTACGTTCAGGGCTGTCTTCGTTTGTGCCGTGTCACGTCTGGGGGGGCAATGGACTTGTTTTGCGGTTGGCAGGGAGCGTGTGAGATGATCCCAAACCCCACTGGTGCTAATCTTCAGTGAGATTGAATGGCAGATGCCACCCACTCCGAGCCAACTGGTATTTCCCCAGAGAGATGGGGAGTGACTCTCCTCTCCACCGTGGCCTCTGTGTCCCATTTAGGTGGCATTCAAAGGCTGTAAAAGCCCCACAGCTAGTCAGGGGAGTTTTTCCTTGCAGCTGGGTCAATGGTCCTTCTAATCGTTTTCATTCATGTGCAGAATAAATTTTATGTGCACTGAGCCATGCATGGATGTGCACCACTGGGAGAAACACAAGCCTTACTGAGGGTGCTCTGCTAATCAGTTGAGCAGCATTTGAATCTCTTCTGAGTGGCCACACAAGTGTGCAACTTACAGGAAATGCTGGGCGGGGTCATCTCCACGTTGCCTCACCACCTCTCCCGCAACCCCCAGGGTGGGGTGCCAGGCACGTCTCCACAGTATCGAGTGCTCAGGAGATTCTGTGCTGCTCCAAGGTCTGGAGCAACCCTTGGAAGAGGCTGCTGCACATTACGAGTAGCATGGACCTCTCCACTTTATACCCGGGGCCTCAGCAACCCCCCCACAGCTTCCCAGAACCAGGAGGACCCCAGGGTGGCATAGAGACCCCTTTGTCTTGCTACCCTGTGGGCTGTTTATTTAGTGCTCTGACTGCTGGAGAAAGAATTCCCGTATTTCCTGCTCCATAAGCCAACGGCATGGCTGCAGTTAAGTCCGTTCCGCTACATGGCAGCTCCTGGGAATCGGAAAAGCCCAGTAGGAGGATTGCTGTCACAGGTGGGACTAAAGGCAGGTGTACGCTTGGCACAGGAGGCGTGATTGCCATCTCACAAAGACATGCTAGCGCGATAGGTGCAGTAGCATGGGGGGCGGTGGGACAGCGAGCAATGCTGAGTACGCACTCCTGGGGTTCAGGCAGGTTGCACTCAGCACAGCTAGCCTGTGCTGCTGTGGCTACACATCTTAGCATGCTAGTCGAAGGTGAACTAGCCTGGGTATGTTTTCTGGGAATCGCACCTCGAGCTTGTCGTTTAGACGTAGCTGCAGGCCCATGAGGTTCTGAGCACGGTCAGTGCCCCCAGTACCAATGGGAGCGGAGGGCGTTCAGGACATTACAGGGTAGAGCAATAGAACTTGAAATTGAACTTTCTGTAGAGTGTTGGCCTGGCAGCAAATGGCCACTGGTTTTAAAACATCTGATCGTTGTTGCTGTTTTGCCCCTCCCCCACTGCTGCTGAGACTGAGGTTAAAAAAAGGCAGATTATACAGAGAGCACCATGAATCTAGGAGTGTCCCAGCTTTGTCCCCAGAGCTGAGATACGGACCTTCCTGCTTTGTGGGTTTGGGTTTAAGCCACATGCTTCTTGGAATGTCTTGATGTTGCAAATTTCCAGTGGAAAGTACAGCCTGGTGTGTTAATTTCCATTCTATTAGAAAGCCAGGGAAGCAGTGCCTGGCAAATGGAAAAGGACGGATGGGTAGGGGAAGAAATCTTTTTGAGCACCCACATTCATACAATAACCAATAGCTGGGCTAAAAACTTGGCAGATGGCAATGCAGGATAGAGGTGTAACGTCGGTACTAATTTCCTGTGGGATGTTGGGTTCCTGCAAGCCGCCCTGCTCAGCGTGTGAGTAATGTTGGCTTTGTCACATGCAGTCAGCATCTAAAGTAAGTTTCATCCATGCTTGATCACCTGCCCTAAGATGTACTGCATATCTGACTGGACTGAGCATGTGTAAGTAGATACTCGAACGTTCAGGGATGATATAAGGAACAGTCTGAAGAATTCCAAGATGGATGTAAATGAGACCGGACAGGGTGGCAGTTTAGAATCATAGAACTGGAAGGAACCTTGGGAGGTCATCAAGTCCAGTCCCCTGCCCTTACGGCAGGACCAAGCACCATCTGATAGACGTCTGTGTAACCTGTGCTTAAATATCTCCGGTGATGGAGAGTCCACAACCTGCCTAGGCAACTTATTCCAGTGTTCAACCACCGGGACAGTTAGGAACTTCTTCCTGATGTCCAACATAAGCTTCCCTTGCTGCAATTTAAGCCCATTGCTTCTTCTATCAGAATAACTTTTCTCCCTCCTCCTTGTAACACTTTAGGTACTTGAAAGCTGCTGTCCTGTCCCCCCTCAGTCTTCTCTTTTCCAAGCTAAACAAACCCAGTTCTTTCAGTCTTCCCCCACCGCTCATGTTCTATAGACCTTTCATCCTGAGACCATGAAACACAAGATTGTAGCAGTGTTTTTTAAATCCCTACTGGGCAATTGTGGAGGATGAATGCTGGGGAAGCAAAGGCTGGGGAGAGGTGGTTCTCACCTAAGCTGAACCTTTGACACAGCAGAGAGGTCTAGTGCCCTGTCGGCATCTCACGCTGCTGAGGAATCAGATGAAACCAGGGAGGTGGTTGTGTGTGGTGACTAGACAGTGATTGTATGACTAGCTTTAAAGGCTTGTCTGCAATGTTTTGCATAGAAAACTCTCCAGCTCTGAGGATTAAAACAAACAGAGAGTTGTGGGCCCCTGAGGAGAGGCTCACGTAGACCTGAGTTACCCAAGGATGAGCAGCATCCTTCTAATTTAAGCACACAGAGAACTCAGTCTATGTACCTTCAGGGTGCAGCTCACGTTACAGGAGCATGAAGGGTGCAGTCGGAACCACTCGATGGGCTTGGGCGCAGTCTGAAGGGAGACTTCCTTGTGCGAGATCGTGTTGGGTGCTACAGCTGGCTGGGTGGTTGGTAATGAGATGCGGCAGTCTGATAGCAGATACCTGGCAGGGAATGTATGGTTCAGGGCAGTACATGTAGGCTGCAGATCTCTCACCTTTGGACACAGGAGGAGTTAGAGCAGTAGGGAGGAGAAAAAAACAGTGCCAGGTGATGGCTTTGCTCTCCTATGTGCAATAAATGTGCTGCTGTCTGTTCTGTTTGCTGTGGAGAGCTAGCCAGTTTTGCTTTTCCTTGAGTGGATCTCTGAATGAACCTACATCTACATCTTTCACTGACATTTGGCTGCTCAACCAGGGCTCTGACCCTTCCAACCTGTGCACTGAATCCCTGCTCTAGAATGGGCCAGTGCAGGGGAATTTGTCCCCTCCCCATCCTGTCAGAGTGAAAAGCCTGAAGCTAATTAAATACCGAAGACAACGCAGATCCGCCTTAAATAAGAACAGACCATTTAAGGGAGTTTTATTTGGGCAAACTTTTGTCACCAGAATTTACTAGTAATGTAAAGCCTTAGAGGGCAATAAAGGCTTACTAGAAACTGGGAGAGCCCTCACTGTGCATAATGGTGGGTTTTGAAGCCGCCCAAGGATGAAAGGGTTAGCAGCAGCAATGGGCAGCCCAGGTTAGCAAGTGAGCCGCACGAGTGGCCCTGCATCTCAGGGAGCCACAGCATTGTCGTAATCGAGACAGTCTCCCAGAATCAGGCAGTTTTGCTGACTGTGCTTGTGTACCTAGACCGCGCGGGGTCTGCTGACTGAGCCGTAGCAGCGCTTGGATTGGATGCAGAGGGAGCACCTGGCTCTCGCAGTCAACGCTGTGCACAATCAGCACACACCTCACTTCACCGGCCCTTTCTCTATGGGTGTGTGGCTTGAGTGGTACCTGGCAGGGAAGATCTTTGCAGATGGGACTAGCAGAATCTGGCAGCCCTGCACATGAGCAATGTAAACAAAATGCCCTGTGGGCTGCACACACAAGCTGGAAGGGCTGCCTGCAGGCAGTGGGCTGCCCACCACTGGTTAGGAAGGTCTCCTGATCCCTGTACATTTTTTCATACATGGGGAAAATAAATCTTGGTATATGCACGCAGGCATGTGTGGGTGTGCCGCACCAAGAGCAACACACTGGGGGTGGCTGTGGGTGCTCTGCTAATCAACTGGGTGTTATATCACTCTCTCCTGGGAAGCTGCCCAAGCACTCAGCTTACGGGGAACTCTGGCATTGGCACTGGTGAAGCCTGAAGAGTCTGTTATCTCAATAGGTAGGACATTTGTATACACAGCTCCTGTCTGCTCCCACTCCACCATGGCTGTACCAGGTTGCTGTTGTCACTGCCCATACAAGGACGTCATTAGAACTCAGAGATGTAATTCTTCATTACGCTAAGGCCATCTTATGCTGTCATGGCAGTGTATGGGAGACTTGGAGTAAGTGGAAGTGGGCCCTAGTGTTGTCTGTCTTTGAAAGAGTTGAAGGCTCCTCATTCCTTACTTTTGTTGTTAGTTCCTTGCCAATAAGTAAAAACTTCCCACATTCTTCATCAGCTCACCTCCATTAGGTGGTATCAGAGAGGTAGCCGTGTTAGTCTGTACCCCAACAAAGCAAAGCAGCAGAAATGTGGCACTTTAAAGACTAACAAAATTATTTATTTGGTGATGAGCTTTCATGGGACAGACCCAGATTCATCTGGCCTGTCCCACAAAAGCTCATCACCGAATAAATCGTTTTGTTAGTCTTTGAAGTGCTACATTTCTCCCTTAGGTGCGATAGCCTTGTTTGTTACAATGCTTATTATAGTGTCCTGATGTCACACTGGACCCAAGGCCCCTGGTTAATGATCTGCTCATCCTGGATTTACCCTGGGAACCCTTCAAAAGGTGAAGGAAGTGCTAGTTCTGAAGGAGCCTACTAGTTAACCCTTTCTTGGGGAGAAGGGGCTCTCTCTCTCTTTGGCTTTGCTTTTGAAACAGGTTCCTGCTGTGTGCGTGGGCCGTTTCGTAGCAGCTGGATTGTGCAAGTGTCAAGGCTGTTGTGTGATTTTTTCTCTCTTTTGTGCAGCAAGGGAAATTTTAAAGCTGGTGCCCTGGCCTTAAAAAAGCCAGAGGGGAGCGAATTCTTTGTGTGGAGAGCCATTCTGGTTGTGTGGGAAGAAAATTCTACTGAGCCTGTCAGGAGATTCTGGCCAAGTCTCCCTTGAAAGCCTGCCACTTCCTGTAGCCATGGAGTTTATGCTTCCTCCCAGATAAAACCTACTGAGTGTAAATCTTGGCTGCACTAAGAAGGCCCTGCTCCCCAAAGCCCAGGGAACACAGTTCCCTCGAATGCAGAGGTCCCACTAAACTCAAAGCGACCTGGGAGTGGTTCTGTCTGACCGACCTGCTGTCCTGCAGCCGAGGCCTATGTGTGTGACTAAGCCCCGGCAGGAGGTTGCTGATGCTGTCAGCAGAAAAGAAGCTGACTTTGCGCAGTTGGCGGTTTGTTTTCTACAAGATAAATCCTTGTTTATGTTGCCTCAGGGTCACCCTGTGTTCTCTTGTGAATTACAGTCCTGGTGTGGAGCAGTAAGTGGAAACTGGAACAGGCTAATGCGCTCAGGCTCCGGAATGCACCAGGGGAAAACGTTGAAGCTCTGTGCAGAGAATGGCAGCCTTTCTGGTGGCTCCTTTGATGGTCCTGTCAGCCTGAGGAAAGAACCACACCTTGCTGTAGAATTCGACAGGGTGGTTCCAAAAAGCCCAGAGAAAGGAGATTCCTGTTCGATCACCGGGGTTCTCTGAGTAATTTCTATAGAACCCTATTGGTTTCATCCCCGTGTAAGAGTTTGGTAGAATATCCGAAGGGGAGAAAGATGAGTGACTGTCTGGTCAAGTACTCTGCTGCTCCCCTATCCATCTTTGATCCTACTCCATGCTCACTACAGGCTCTCTCACCAGCTTTCGTTTGAGAAGGGGGAGCTGAACCAAGGTGTTAACTGGTCGGATGCAACTATGGCTTTACATTTCAGTGCTCTGCTGAAGCTGCTGCTGGGTGCACAGCTGTGGACAGGCTTGGGAGTTTCTAGTGTGGACATCTGCTTTGCCCAGCAATAGGTCTCAAGGGGTAGGCACATGGTGCCTCCCACCCAAGGTTCATACTAGTATGCCAGAAACAGCCATGTGGATGTTCTCACTCTGGCTTGGGGCTTCAGCACCAGAGCAGGCACCTCCAAGTGGTGGTCATACCCCTGGCCCCAGCCCCTGGGAATTTGGAGAGCCTGGCACTTTGCAGGACAGTGCCGTCTGAGAAGGACCCAGGGTTAGCTGTGCAAGCACAGGACAGGCAGTTGGAAGGGCTTGCACGTATTCCCAGCTCTGCTGTTCCCATGCTGGATGTGCTTAGGCAAGTGACTCAACTGTGCAGTGCTGTTTCCCCATCCGTAAAAAGGAGATAAGGCCAGCCTCACAGGGGGTTATAGGGTATGATTCATTAGTTGCAGAGCTCTTTACAGGGGAGGTCGGATAGTGCGGGTGTGTATTATTCTGCCCCCTTCTTTATGTCAATGCACAGGACAGTGAAACATGATCTTATGTAAAAGTGCAGTAAATAGCATTCAGGTCAGACTTGGTTTAGCAAAGGGGTGAACTTGGAGACTGTTCACATGAGTCTAATATACTGGGTCTCGGATCCAGAAGGGCCTGCCCCCACAGAGATCTCAAGTGCTGGTCAGTGTTCCATCTACTTTTTTCTACCCATGGGCAGAATAAATTTTGTTATGTGCACCAAAGCATGTGTGGATATGCACCACTGGTAGACACATACTGCTGGCTGTGGGCACCGTGGTAACCAGCCGGGCAGATGCACAAGCACTCAGCATACAGAGAACACTTGGCTGGTACCATCATTCCCTGGAGAAGAGTCAGATGGGCAAATGTGTGTGGCTCAGTTTTATTTAGCACTTCACATCTGAGATGGCTTCCAAGCTGCCCCAGATAATGGGTCCCTGTCCCGACCTTTTAGAAGGGCATGGAAATCACAGAATCACAGGGCTGGAAGGGACCTTTGCCTTTTCCCCAGTGCTGTAGGGAGAGGAAGGGGGAGAAAGCTGCAGGCATTACAAGTCACTTTAAGGGGGTCATTGCGTTTTGTCTAATATTTCCACATTGTATCTCACACCCATGGCACTAGATGATCAGACCTATGCAAAATCCTAATGCCAAACCACTGCAGCCTCTCTAATGCCTTTTCACTCCCAGTCAGACTGGAATGCTTGACACATGACAAGGACATTTGCCCAGAGTCGCACATCAGTGGCTTGACTTGTCTTTTTACTCGCCAAACAGATGGATAACCCACAGCCTTGGAGAGCTGCTCCTGCAGCAAAGACACTCCAGCGCCTGTGTTTATTTCCCCAGCTAACAGGAATTCTAAACGGATGGAAGAAAATGAGATAAGAGAAAAGGCTTGTGTTGTTTGGAGCCTAGACAATTCTCGGTGGAAAAAGGGGAGGGGTTCCATGATAGAGAACAGCCAATAAAACCCATGTGTCCAAAGCAGGCCGACAGCCAACAGAGGGTTCCACAGGAAGTGGAGCAGGCCTGGGGTTGTGTGTTCCCAAAATGTAAATGACAAGAGGTTGGAGAGGATTAAAATCAAGAGGACTGTTAAAAACAGGGTTATACCTTAGGGCCAGTCCACATACTCACTGGCCGTGTCTACACTAGCCCCAAACTTCGAAATGGCCACGCAAGTGGCCATTTCGAAGTTTACTAATGAAGCGCTGAAATACATATTCAGCACCTCATTAGCATGCGAGCGGCCGTGGCATTTCGAAATTGACGCGGCTCGTCCAGACGGGGCTCCTTTTCGAAAGAACCCCACCTACTTTGAAGTCCCCTTATTCCCATCTGCTCATAGGAATAAGGGGACTTCGAAGTAGGCGGGGTCCTTTCGAAAAGGAGCCCTGTCTGGATGAGCCGCGCGGCGGTGAGCCGCGTCAATTTCGAAGTGCCGCAGCCACCCGCATGCTAATGAGGCGCTGAATATGCATTTCAGCGCTTCATTAGTAAACTTCGAAATGGCCATTTGCGTGGCCATTTCGAAGTTTGGGGCTAGTGTAGACATAGCCACTGAGTGGCAGTGGTGCAGTGCAGCTTGCACGACTGTAGTGCTCAGTGAAGACTCAACCTGTGCAAACAACAGAGCTGCTCTTGTCAGGGTAGGCCTTCCAGCTGCCGGGGAGGAAGTAGCTGAGTCCATGGGGGAAGTGCTGTTTACATGGGAGTGGGGGTGGGGCAGGCATAACTGTGTCATATGGATTCTCTGCACCTCTGAGCATCATCGCTTTACTGGCAGATGTATGGAGTATAAACCAGGCCTTAGATGAGCAAGAGGAACACCAAGAGCGTATGCGGCATCTTGAATAACATCCAGGCTTGTGCTTTGTAAAAGCAGGGGTCCCAGGGCAGGCGATAGATAAGGAGACAGCATGGACATTAAATAATTAATTTCACCTGGGCTGGAGTTGACCAGAATATGCTGCACAATAGCTGAGGAATTGCTGATGGGATCACGGGCAGCCAGCCACTGAAATGGTTATTGCTTTAGCGGAGGTGCTGGCTGAGGCCTTCCGAATTTGGAAGTGAAAACCAGTGCTGCAAAAAGCAGTTAACTCTGCCCGCAGCTGAGGGCATTTCTCACCCATCAGAAGGTTCCCTCTGACTGCCCAGTTTCTCCCCCAGCCTGACCGTGCAATGAGGTCCATGTTTGTGGCACTGTTTGGCCTGTGTAGCAATTGTGGTGAGGTTCTAGGCCAAGCTTGAAACTTCTTGGTAAGTTCTGCAAGCAGCATGTTGGACGGGAATGGAAATGGCACGGCAGGGAGAGAGGGAGGCAAAACCAGAGCAGCTTTTAGTGAGCTCTGTGCTCCCCAGGGGCCTTTTTCAAAGCAGTGTATTTTAAGGGGGTTCAGTGAGCTGCGTGCTCAGAGTGGGGTGAGGAGCTCTGGAGTCTGCTGGTTTCTCTGGCGCTGACCTGCTGTGTGACTTTGGGTGTGTCAACACAACTCTTGTCTGGTTTGTTTTTCCTTGTGGGGAGGCTGATCTCTAGAATAAGCCACAAAGGTTGTGGAAGCATCCTGGTTAACCTTTATGAAGGCTTTAACTCTCGAGTTAATTAGCAATCAGTTAACTCAAGGGATGGGAGGTAGTCATCTTCTGTGTGGTTGTACAGTGCATCCCACAATGGGGCCTCACACATAATTGGGCCTTTAGGCACTACCAGCACACAAATGCATAACAACAGACCCAGGTTTGTGTTCCCTGGGGTTATCCCAGATTACAGTTGCCTATCTAAAAATTAGAGACTGGCTTAGTGAATCTTACACCAGTGTGTTTTTGCTTTGTCATGAGCATGATTCTCTCTACTGTGGTTTGAAATTCACCATCTTTATGTGTATTTTTGTCTTGCGCACATACGCGTGCACCCACACAAGGTAACCAAGTTGGCATTTGTGGTAGTGGGGTTATCAGTGCAGCCTCACCAGATGCTTGGAACTTCCAACTGGGAGAAATACATGCCTGTGCAATATGCAAAGACAGTTTAGGCTTGTGAATCACTCAAAAAAAAAAAAGCAGCAGTCCAGTAGCACTTTCAAGACTAACAAAATAATTTATTAGGTGATGAGCTTTCATGGGACAGACCCACTTCTTCAGACCATCGCCATACCAGAACAGACTCAATATTTAAGGCACAGAGAACCAAAAATGGCAATCAAGGTTATCTGTTACTATTCCAAAAAAAAAAAAGGCCCAGGTGATACATAAGCCTTGGTTTGACATCTGCCCGGAAGTAAATTTCACCAGGACTTTAAAGCCTTTCACTCTCTCACCCAAAATAATTAATTTCACTGTAAGCAGCAGGGCTTCAAAACTAGGGGTGGAATTAGTATATTGCTGTGCCCTGACAAACAGGGACTTTCCTTCTACTTCTCTAAGGGAGTTTTGCTATCTCCATGTCCTCTCTAAACAAGTCCCCTTGTATATAAAAATACTCATGTCTTGGAAACATTCCAATTCTGTAACTATAAGCTGCAGGCTGTTATTGCAATGGGTGTGGGAGAGTCAGAACTCTATTTATAAGTGGGTGTGGACATTTCTCCAGCCCTGGCCCTACCGCCTGGCTGTGTTTTTCCAAATTGAAATGGAGCCAGCATTAGCAGCCAAACATTCAACCAGACACATCACAGATGGTTGCAGAGGTCCGCCCCCCCCTCGCCCCCGAATAAGGGTTTTCCGTCAAGTGCTTAGATGTTGATGCATATACTTTCACTGAGCAAACAGATGTAGGCATTGTACCCAGTCCATGGCTCACAATGCCGAAGCTGAAATCATGCTGATGTCAGACCTCAGTCTTTCCTCTTTTCCATAAGACTCCCAAAGGAATGTCTTTCTGTTTTTGCACCCTTTTTTGTGTTCCACCAACTTGCATCAGCTTGTAATAGCTATCACTGTCTCATGTAGCAGGACAAAAAAATACATTATAACATACAGCAGTCCAATACATCCCTGGTGTAACTGCATGGATGGCTCCAGATCGGAGAGCCCTAAATTCTCTTTGGTAGTTATTTTCCAGTGCCTGCACATGTAAGCTACATGTACACCACCACAATCTGTCAACAGAAGTCACTGTCAGAAGAGATTGCCCAACAAAACTTCTGCTGACACAGTGCAGCCCCATGCAAAAGCAAATCAGGAGAGCGTTCTGCTCTGTCAAGCGAGTGTCTGGACTGCCCACCTGCTCTTGTGACAAAACAGGCACCCAGAAGCACAGCAGACAGGGCTGCCCCGTCTGGCGAGTGAAGGCCTCCCCAGAGCACCCACACAGCTTGTTTGTTGACGGAACCTGTTGACAAAAGGTGCTGTTGCTCATCTGGGAGAGGCAGAAGATTGTTGGCAGAAGTGCTGACTTTTGTCAATAAAATGCATTTTGTATGCAGACGTTCCTCCAGTTTTGTTGACACAACTCTCGGTGTACACGTAGGCTCTGACTCTGAGGGCTGTGGAAATGATTGCCAGAGGGTGTGTCTGCACAGCCGCTATTCTGAAACAACTTTGCCACCGCAACGCAACCGCTGTTTTGAAATAATATCGAAATAGCAGACAGTTTATTTCAAATTTGGTAAACCTTATTCCAGAGGAACAGTGCCAATTCTGAAATAGATATTGCAGTGTAGGGGCTGTGTGGACAGGGAGTACGGGCTATTTCAAAATAAGCTATGGTGCATCCAATGGCTCTAATATGAAATAGGCCCTATTGTGTCTAGATGCTCTATTTTGAAATAGCTGAGAGCTATTTCAATACACATTTTGGCCATGTCTACACTACCGCTCCCTTTCAGAAGGGGTATGTAAATGCCACCAATTGGAAATGCTAATGAGCCACTGATACGAAAATTCAGTGCCTCATTTGCATAACAGCGGCCACCCAGCGCGTCGAAAGTGCTGCTTTTGAATTGAAAACTAATCATGTAGATGGGATTCCTTTGGAAGGGAACCCCAATTTCGAAAGTGCCCTTCTTCCCAATTTTTTTGGGGTAGTGTAGACACAGCCTTTGTGTGCAGAGTCACTATTTCAAAATAAGCTATTCTGCAAAATCCCTTCCAGAACAGCTCATTTGGAAATAATGCTGCGGTGTACACCTAGCCATAGAGGCCTAGATTGCTACACAGTAAAACACCTTGCAGTGTTGAGGAGATGGAATCCGGCCATGTAGCTGATCCATACTGCAGCCCTTCACTTAGCGGATATGCTTCATGGATTAGAAATGTATCCTAACGTGGTTTAGGACCCTCCCCATTGCACCACCAAACCGTTGCTGACCGCTCTGAACTGCATCCCACCAAACACCCCAGGAGCATCTATCGTGTAGACGTGATTTTAGTATCTGAGAGGGAATTTGTATGCAGATGATGCTGTATGTCATTTCTGCAACATGCGTGAATATGACCTTAAGCAGGTTTCAGATGCTGTCCTGATTTGTATAGATTACATTGCCTGGGTTATTTTCATCTGTGGCAAGGGCCACAAAGTTTGCATACAACTCTCAACTTCTGGAAAGCCTGCCTTTTGAAATAGACAGGGTTTTAATTCAGTTTATAGAGATACAGCCCAACTGTAACATTTGCCTCTGGAGCTGGGATGTTGGCTGGAGTTCATCTCTAATTGTGTCTTAGTTGCAGCAGCTGAAAGTGTTGGCTTCTTTCTAGAAGAGACCTTCAAAGCCTTAAGGCTTCTGGAAGGATAGGGGCCCGGAGAGAATTTGCAGCATAAAGCACTTGCCAAATGTCATTTCTCTATTGATCTGCTTTGGTTAAAATAATGTTGATTGTTTGCCGGGAGGAACACATGGACAATGACTTGTTTTTCAAACACAGTGTCACAGTTCTGGGCAGCTGCACCTTGATTTCCCCTCAGAGATCAGGCGAAGGGCCCAGTAACAGGTGGTAGGATATTAGGTTAGCTGGACCAAGCATCTGACAGAGTTTGGCCTTTCTTATGTTCTTAAGGGCACCCACTGTAGGCTTTCAGCTTCCCAGCCATCACCTCTCTTGGGCCCTAAACCACTCATCCTGGGTCCTGCTCCAGAGCTCATGCCCCCAGCCAGAGCCCTCACAGTTGTACCCCAACCCTTTCCCGACCCCCTTCCAACAGAGCTACCCCCTTGGCCCCACCCCGACGTGTGAATTTGGTATTGTGCACCAATATGAAAATGATCTGTCGCACATTGCTGCCATACTGGTGCACGTAACAAAATTCCTTCTGCTCACACTGCTTGTGACAGGTGTTTCCAGGCCGAACATGCCCTTGTTGTCTGTAATACCTAGCAAAAGATGGTCTGTCTAAGGGGGCCTGCTGTGCTTTTCCCCTCAGAGAGGGCAAACTTGCTGGAAAGGACTGTGTGGTAACTTGTAACTGGGTAAATGCCCTATGTCATTTGTACAGTAAAAACACTACTGAGAAACCTTATTAAAACAATAAAAGAACCTACCTGCCTACAGATGAGTTCCTTAGAGATCACCCCTCTCAAGCAAGAGCTTGAGGAGGAGCAGCTCTTCAAACACCTGGGCCCCAGGGTTTTCCCTGTGGTTTCAAAGTCATCACACTTTTTGCTCAAAACGAGAGCTCAGGCTTAAAGGGCCTTTGTAGGCCAAAGGCTTTCCAACCCTTCCCTAAGGACTGGGGAGCTCTGTGAATCAGAGAGCCTGGCTAGATAAGAACAAAGCCCAGGTTTGTTCCCAACAGCCTTTCTTTGTCTGCTAGTCTCTATGGAATCCAATCTGAACTTGGAGACCTCGAAGAAGTAATCAGCCAGACTCCCACTCCCACTGGCCCAATCCCCAGAGGGAAGCTTCAAAGAACTGATCTCTAGCTACCCTCCTCTTCCCAAAGAAGTAGCAGCTAGTCCCACCATAAGGCATAAACAATTGTCTCCTTAATACAAAGGAGCCCAAAATAGATCCACTTAATTCAATTACTCTGAAGAAGTGGGTCTGTCCCACGAAAGCTCACCTAATTAACTATTTTGCTAGTCTTTAAAGTGCTACTTGACTGCTTTTTGTTTTGTTTAAGTAGCAGTTTTGGACTAATAAACCCCACTGGTGTTAGTGTACTGGAATCACACTCAGCTTCCCTTTTTTGAGAATTCTAAGCATGATGAAGGTAGCTGTCTTTCAGCTGCCAGGACCTATGATAAAAGAAGTAGGAGTCCTGGGTTCTGTTCTTAGCACTGCGGTTGGCTCATGCTCCAATCTTCAGCGAAGTTGCTGGCTTAATCTCTTGCTTCAGTTTCCTCAGCTGTAAAAGCATTTGGAGATCTAAAATGAAAAGTGCTGCATTGCAGTGTGAACTCAGATATGAAGCTGATAGGTCTCTTGGGAAGACTAATAAGCTGAATCTCTCCAGCATAAAGGAGGCAGAAAGACTGGATTACATCAACGCCATGCACCCCAGAGCCACTTAATATTATGGATGAGCTTGTGAAGTTGGGAATGAGGGTGCAGATGGGGACTGTGTTGGAGGGAGAAGCAGGAGAAAATATCAAGGGAACCTAGAGATAAACACACAATAACCCCTAATGGTGGCAAGAGAGATAATAAAAGGTTATTTAAAAAAGAGGAGATGAAAGACATGGGGCAGGTCACCTAGATCTCATTTGCTCAGTTAAGAGATTATATCATGGTATCGGCGGGGGGTGGGGGGAGGCAAATTTTGGTTGAACAAAGACTGCAGCATCAGTGGTGACACCAACGACACTGGGCATTGTGCAAATGTGAATAGTGAAAATGTTCCAAGTCCTGCTCTCTTTTTCTTAAACCCGCTGTCTGGAATGTTCACAGCTGGCCGGCCAGTTCCCAGCAATGTGCTCTAGGAAGAGTCCCAGTATTGCTTCACGAGGCACAAATGTGCACCCCTTTGCTCTGAAAACTCACCTGAGCTGTGGGCCAGGCCCTTCACAGACAGAATTATAGAAGCAGCTGCTCATCCCCACACACTAAGGGAAGAAACTGGCGTTTGAACAGCACTAGTTCCATTGCCTGTTGTGTTATACAGGAGGTCAGACTAGATGATTAAAGGGACTCTTTTGTGGCCTCTGAACCTGTGAGCACTTACAGACCACCATTCGTCACAGCAAAGAGGCTCCACTGAGAACACTGAACCTGGCACAGTTACAGCAGGAAACGTGCCCAGAGGAAACTTTTGCTGCCTCATCAGAGTTGTCCACAACTGTCACTGCTGTGGTCCAGCAGAGGGCAGGATTGTCTCAGAAACTAAGCAAGCCAGAGCCGCCACTCCTGTTAAACCATTTCTTCTCTGCCTGGCTGCTCTCACTTTCCTGTGCCAGTCTCATCTCTGCTGAGCTCTCTGTTCAGTCTGCAGTCATAGCTGACTGGCACCTGCGAGGGAGAGGGAGGAGCAGGGGCCATCCAGAGGAACAGGGAGGGGACATGAGGGGGCACCCCATTTAGCAGTCAAAATTTTGGCACAACAAGAAGTCCCGTGTCACCTTGTCGACTACCATTTCGGAGCGTAAGCTTTCGTGGGCAAAGACCTGCTTTGTCAGACGCATGAGTCATGAAGCGGGTCTTTGCCCACGAAAGCTTATGCTCCAAAATATCTGTTAGTCTATAAGGTGCCACAGGACTTCTTGTTCTCGAAGATACAGACTAACACGGCTACCTCTCTGATACAAAATTTTGGCAGGGGCAGGAAGGGGATGGGTAGAGCCACCCCCAAGGTACAACCACCAGTCGTTTACGTCTGCGGCGTATCTGTGCGTATTTCTCAGAGCTGGTGTTTAGCAGTAAGCGAGATGGGGAGTTGAGAACATTGTCAGGCTGCAATATGTAGTTCAGTCCCCTAGGCAGGGGCGTGTCACTGTGCTGTCCATGGGTGGCAGGTATCAGTGGCAGGGGGAGGCTAAGCCACCTGTGGCTCACCTACATTCCATCCCCAGTCCCCTTGCTGCTTGCTCACCCCACCCCCTGCACCCCCAGGCTGGGAAAGATGGGCTTGCACTGGCTGATGCTCTGTGGCTGGGAAGGCTAGAGCTGCACTGCCTGGCATCCCAGTGCTTTGGGTTAAGGACAGTGTTCCCTGCCAGGTGTGCACTTGCGCAGCTGCTCAGGAGAAATTCAGATGCCACCTGGCTGATTAGCAGAGTGCCCCAAATAGGTTTTATGTTCCTTTTGGTGGTGCACATTCACACATGCCTTGGTGCATATGAAAAATTTATTCCACACATGGATGGAAAAAGTCAGCACATGGAAAAGATGAGATGGAACATTGGTCAAAGAGTGCTAGCACAGGGCAGGATCCAGCAGCCACATTCAGGGAAGGGCCAGGGGGAAGGCTGGGTCAGTGGCCACAACAGGGTGTAGGGCTCTGATGGGCGCAGAAGGGGCATGAGCTTGGGCAGAAGTGGTGGGGTTGAGGAGCTACCCTCCTCAAGCCATGGGTTCACTCACTGCCCATGGTGCTGTTTGCACCTCTTAGTGTGTGTCCATGCCTTTAGGGGCTTCTCAGCACCTGCCGGCTTGAAATCAATTCACTTTCTCTGGCTATTCAAGCACAGCAATTTACAAGACGGCTGCATTTCAGCAAGTGGCACATAGGTTGCAATACCTTTCACATTTGGCCTGGCTGCCCTTCTCTCCAGCTGGTCCAGCACCCAGGCCAAATGGGTTTAGAACCTGATGCCCAGGGAGCCTGTTTCTGTACAACAAGAACATAGTGCCTGAGAGTACCAGTTTCTGCACTGTGTGGGTAAGAAGGAGGGGAGATTCCATAGGCAACCTAAATCTGGAGAGTCTGTGTGTGGGTTCAGGGGCAGAAATCAATGGATATGAGAAGAGGGTCCCTACTGGGAGGATGCAGACTGGAATTTGCCCCATCCAAGTGTAAGGCTAAGAAACCCGGGTCATAGGCAGGAGGGATTTAACCTGCAACCGTAGGGGCTAAAGCCCTGTGCCCTACCACATGAGTTAAAGGCCAGATGGCTCTTAGCCAAGTCTGCAGAGCAGAGACTTCACTCTCCCTCGTCAGTGGTCTCAGTGCTTCTAGGGTTACACAAAAAATATCTGAGTTGGCACCACAGTTCCCCATGGTCTGAGTTCTTGTACCTCAATCACTGAGTTTTTCAGGACTCAACCAAAGCATGAAGGAAAAAATGCAGCTCTGCCCACTGCCAAGTGTGTCCTTTAAACGAGTTGCCGTTGCCAACTCCAGGGACATCTTTGCCTTGTGACCAGTTAGAAATCCAGCACTGCAAGCTCCTTCACCTCAGTGCCCTGCTTGGTTCCTTTTCTGACAAAGAACCAGCTCCTGTTAGTTGTCCTGTTACCTGCCATGTGCATCAGTTGTTCTCAGTTCTCTTCTTGGGGATGTGAGGGTTGGGTACCTGCCTGTGAAGAACCAGTGAGCCTATTGTCATGATCTATATGTGGCATGAGAGATATCAGATTCCACTAGTCCCTCTGGAGCCAAGGATTCTTCCCCTGGGGTGACTCAGTGCCAGACTACTTCCAGGCACGATGGACATTATTAGTCGTTTGCATTAGAATTTTGAGAGGCACATTTCTCTGGAGACATCTGCTCTGGCCAGGGTTCTGTGAACACAAGAATGTTCAGTAATGGACAAAGCACCATAGGCCAGTGCTGGAATTTTGTAAGAAGCTGCAGGAATATTTCCTCCTAACAGTTGTTTGTGTCAGTGTGGGCGACGTTGTGCAGGTCATTTAGAAAAAAAAAAGGAAGAGGCTTTACAAATCCACCCTGAGAACATGAGCACCTAGGTCCCACTAATTCTATTGCAAATTGCATCTCCAAACCTCCCTGCAAAATGCAGGTTTTGCTTCATCCCTGCTTGAGTTTCATGCAAGACAGCCAGCAAGGTTTCAGTAATGGGCAAGGGAGCCTCTTCCACTGTAAATGACACGCCGAAGGTGCAGGTGCCTGGTAGGTGGCACTGTGGTCTCCAGAAAACACTTCTGCTATACAGAGCTACTTTCCCTGTTTCTGCAGCACAGATCTTTTCAGATGAAGATGCCTTTGCCTGTCCTGTGACTACACAGCCCTGCACTATGTCTTTGCTTGTGGTTAATGTGGTGCAAAGTGCCCATGCATATAAAATCTAGCACTCACAGGACTAGAGATGGTATGGGTGGAAAGTGACAGCTCATTTCCTCATTTTTAGTGCAAATACCAGCCTGTGGGTCAGATCCACTACTCTAGACTTAGGCCCTGGTAGGCCCCTGCCTCTATATTTACCTGTGCCTTTCCTGGTAGATTGCAGTTCTCATTGGCCGTGGATCACTGTTTACGGCCAATGGGAGCGGCAGGAAGCAGTGTCCTGGTCCACACCACTTCCCAGTGTTCCTGTTGGCCACGACCAGCAATCTGTGGCCAGTGAGAGCTGCCGTTCCCTGACACCTCCAGAGGCATAGATAAATGTAGTGGCGGCGGCCGACTACGGACTAACCCTGGTGGGCCGCCGCATTTTTATTGCCCACCTCTGCTCTACACCAAGAGCCTGGAGTAACGAAACCTCTGTACCAGTCTTTGGTTTCCTCGTGAGGGGATGGGGGAAACCTGCTCTCTCTGAATGATTGTTTACCAAGGTTTGGGTTCAGAACAAGAGCCATGCTGCGCTGTGCAGGGGAGGGGTATGCAATTTGCTTCTCAACTCTCACCTTCCTGGGCAGTTAATTGACAGTGCAGCTTGGTAAGAGTAAGATAATCCAGGGGTCGGGGGGGGAGAAGCAGAGTGCACCCTTCCTACACGTGTGCTGTGGGTGGGAATTCCAGGCAGTGCTGTACTTGTGAACAAGGCTCCTTCGTGAAATTATTCACTTCGTCCTGTTCCTCCTCTGCCGAGCTGGGACACGGTGGGTGGGTGGAGGGGACCTTCAGCTCTAAGGTTTTGTTTTCCTTTCATTTAACTTCCTGGGTAGACCTCTGGTCTGGAGGAAGGAGTGCAAAGCCCCCCAGCTGTAGTCCTGGGTCTGCTAGGGACTCAGTCCACCACATGGCTGGCATGAACCCTGTGAAACAGGGAAAGCACAGGCTGTGGTAATCAGTCCAGGCAAGGCTGAATGGCTTCCATTGAGACGGCATGGATGGAAGGACAAAGATATGGGGAATCAGCAATTCCTGAATCTCCTGCGTCCCTCCAGGAGTGCAAATATCCGAAAGGTTGGAGGATGGAGGGAATGGTTTCAGGTGCTACAAATGAGAACACAGTGACAGTGTGATAGGCCCATACACAAAGAGCACCATCTGATACCTACTCTGGGGTGCTTTGTGCAGCCTGTTGCAGAAGTAATGTGGAGTTGCTGTTTGAGCGCACATGGCTGTAGGTCAGTTTCAGCACTTTCAGCCAGATTTGGGTTAACATAGTGTATGAGGAAAGATGCTCTGTGACAGTGAATTACTGCCCCTTCTTTTTACAAAAAAAAAACCAAAACAGTCCTGTAGCGCTCTGAAGATTAACAAAATAATTTAAGAGGTGATGGGCTTTCATGGGACAGAGCCACTTGCCTGTTCTGTGCTATGTTAACTGCCATCTATAGAATAAGGAACATGGATTAATTCAGGCTAGGGTTCTGACATCTCTTCCCGTTCAGGTAGGCCTAAAGTAACCAATATCTGTGGAAATTGCTAACCTTTGGGTGACTGCAGCGAAGATAGAACTTGCCAGGGATCTATGGCGTTCCAAGTGCGTACCTCACAGTCTCCAAAAGGTCCTCGTAACACAAAACTAAAAAACTCTTTGCACTGGCACAATTATGGATGCCCCTGGGCAACAGGGACACACCACACAAAGATGTACGTAAATCAACACCAAACAATGGCGGGGACACACAAAAGTGGGTTTAAAATTTATTGGATTGGGTGAGCTTGTGCCAGTAAATTTTCCAGCAGATCTAAGGGTACGTCTGCACTGCGCAGCTTTTAGCCACACAGCCTTGTTGCTGAAAGCACTATGTACAAACGCTGCCAGCACCTTTGCCGACGAATTACTTCCACCCCCCCACGAGAGGCTTGTGCTTTGTGAGTAGGAACAAAGCAATGTTCACGCCACTTGCCATGATAAAGCTTTGTTTTTTGGGGTGGTGGGGGTGTATGCGTATTTACGCTTTGGTGAACAATAAAAGCTTTGTTGTTTAAGTGCAAGTGTAGACATAAACTTACCGGAACAGCTCTGAGCTAGGTTTAAATCCAGTGAAAAATGTCCACACTGGAGTTTGCAATGGTTTAACAGAACATGTTTCAAATTGTACCTTGTAGTTAAACCTCCTCAGGCCCATCACCACTGCCCTCCTCACTTAAACAACATCCTGTCATCATGTCATGACCCCCAGAGCTAAGCAGCTTTCACCACATTAACCATTTGGGTTAAATTACACACCTGATCTCAAATACTATGAAGAGAGAGAGATACTGTGTATGTTACATGTGTCTAAGAGGAGGTGATGGCGACTGTTCACTGTGAATAATTATGACAGGTAGAGTCTCCACCCAACCTGCTGTCCAATGTGTGTGGTGTCTCTGAGAGAAATTCCGTAGGTGGCTGCTATTGGTCTCTGATACTGGCTGTGAGCTGCAGAGCTCCATGAAAACCTGAGATGATATTGCCGGAGTAACCTTACCTATTGTCTCAGCTGTGTTTCCAACCTTGAATAACCTCCAGCAGATGTCCACGAGTTACAATCATTCAGGAAAGAAAACTGATCTTTCACAGAGCTGCTGCGTGGACAGAGCGTTGCTATTCTCTAGCACTTATCACATGGACAAACATAGCCAGCTTCTGCCAGGATTCCAAATTCCCTAGCACAAGGGTGAAGCTATGAGAGCACTCCATACTGAGACAGGAGGGTGGGGTGTGCACTTGGAGATCCTGCTAGGGCTGCAGCAGGCGTAGAGGTAGTCAGAGACAGCAGCAAGCAGCGTTTTGCCATCGGGGCACCATCTTGCACTTGCAGTTTATGGCCCAGTCTTGTGTCTCTTGTTTTACCAACACTTTAAGTCACAGTAGCTCCTTTGTAGGAGCAGTCCAGTACTAAGGCAGTTAGGAAAGGGGCTGGAGTGGGAGGGGCAGAAGCCTGAGGAATGTGTCCTGCTCTGTATTGGGCTTTCAAGATTAGAGTGTTTTATCCCTTATGGAATTCAGCCAGAGGTCTCTTCCGTGCCATTAAGAGATGTCTGGCCCGATTTCTGGCTTATCACTAGAGCACTAGGAGGGTGGCTCTGAGCCCACCTGGCCAGTCACTGAAACCCAAATAAATTCAAATGGTTCCCATCTCATTCCTGCATTTGACAGCCAGCTCTGCCTCAGCCCTGAGCAGGTGAAAATAAAATCACAGAAGCAGAGACGGAAAAGACACCAGTGCCAGCATCAAAGCAAGAGAGCATCTTCCCTCAATGCTCTGGCATCTCCACTGCTTTCAGTAAGGAGATGCATAGCCCTGGCTTAGTAAGGGGTAACAAAATGCTTCCACTGCCACCTTATAATCAGTAGGCGTGGCCAAGATGGAAGAGCAAAGGACAGACTGCCATGACTTGCTGCTCTAGGAAAATGGAGCCACGTCTGACAACAGGTGTTAACGGGTGCTCCCTCCACTGCAATAGAAAATGGGTTGGTTACTAATGCCAGGTTGGCCAAAGCATTTGAAGGATGCATTACAGTGGGTTTAAAACAACAATAGATTAAAGCACACAAGGGAACCGGGTGTGCAGAAGCAAGGTCCACAAGGACACTTCGTCTATGGCAGGGCCAGGCAATATATGGGCCATAGGCTGGATCCAGCCTGCCAAGCCTCCAGATCCAGCCCACGGATGCAGCAGGGAGCCTCAGGCAGGCTGCCTGCCCTGCCCCCACATGCCACTCAGAAAAGAAGCTGTCAGGTCCTGTTTGTTTTGCAGCACTTGCAAGCCTAGTGGGAGGGGGAGGAGCACCAGCAATCCCATTGGCTGGTCTCTGGCCAATGGGAGCTTCCTGTCTGAAGCACAGGCAGTGCACAAAGTACCCCTCCCTCTCCCTCAGGCTGGTGGGTATTCAGAGAGCACATGGCCTCATCTAGAAACCCGCCGGGCTGCTGGCTGGGAGTCGCCCAGGTAAGTCCCCTGACCACAGCCTGCCTCCAGCACCCCCTCCTCTGCCCCCCAACCCAAATCCTCCACCCCTCCTCCTGCCCCCCAGCCTCCCCTAGACCAAACCCTCTGCCCCTCCTCCTGCCCCTTGACCCCCCCACCCAAACCCTCCACCCCTCCTCCTGCCCCCCAGCCTCCCCTAGACCAAACCCTCTGCCCCTCCTCCTGCCGCCGGCCCCCCAACCCAAACCCTCTGCCCCTCCTCCTGCCGCCGGCTCCCCAACCCAAACCCTCTGCCCCTCCTCCTGCCCCCCAACCCAAACCCTCCGCCCCTCCTCCTGCCCCTGGAACCGCCTAACCCAAACCCTCCACCCCTCCTCCTGCCCCTCAACCCTGCCTAACCCAAACCCTCTGCCCCTCCTCCTGCCCCCAACCCCCCTAACCCAAAACCTCTGTCCCTCCTCCTGCCTAACCCAAACCCTCTGCCCCTCCTCCTGCCCCCCAGCCCCACCTAGACCAAACCCTCCGCCCCTCCTCCTGCTGCCGGCCCCCCAACCCCCCAGCTGAAACCCTCTGCCCCTTCTCCTGTCCCTGGAACCTCCTAACCCAAACCCTCCAACCGTCCTTGTGCCCCCAGCCCCGCCAACCCAAACCCTCCACCCCTCCTCCTGCCCCATAACCCTGCCTAACCCAAACCCTCCGCCCCTCCTCCTGACCCCGGCCCCCACAAACCAAACCCTCCGCTGGCCCCCCCCGGCCCTGCCCAACCCAAACCCTCCACCCTTCCTCCTGCCCCTGGCCCCGCCTAACCCAAAGCCTCTGCCCCTTCTCCTGCCCCCCCCCCCCCCCCCCGGCCTCGCCTAACCCAAACCCTCTGCTCCTCCTCCTGCACATTCCCTCCCAGACCTTGCACCCCAACTCCCTCTTGACCAGAGTCACAGCCCACTCTTGCCTTAGGTCACAACCCAAAACCTTACCCCAACTCCCTTCTGCACCCAACCTCTGTCCCAGACCCTGCACCACCTCCATTAATATCGTGGAAGAGTGTTGTCCTTGACCACCTTTCGAGTGGTCCCCCATCAAAAATTATTGGCCACCCTGTACTAGGGATAACATAACTCCTAAGTCCTCTTTTCAAAAGGGACTTACGCTCAGATTTTAAAGCTATTTAGCCACTGTGGCTCCCACTACTGCATTACCTAACTGATTTAGGAGCCTGTCTCATTTTTAAAAGGGGTTCAAGCTCCTAAATGTCAAAATATTATTGCCTGTGAATCAGAATTAGGCTTCTAGGTATCTCAAACCTTCTTGAAAGTGGTATTCAGATGTTTAAATGAGTTAGGCCTTTCAACTCTGAGTGCAGCAATGCTTAAGTACCTTTTGACATCTGAGCCTTAGAAGCTAATTGTAAGTCAATAGGTCTTTGGCTCCTGTGTACCTAGGTTACTTTTGAAAATGGGACTTCTAAGTTGTTTAGTTGCTTTTGAAAATTTTACCCTCAGTCCCATTGATGCTCAGTGAGACTTAGGTGTTTTAGGCTTCAGATTTTTCAAAGGTATTTAGGTGTCTGACTATCAGACAGGTGCCTACTGGAGTTTTCGGAAGCACAGATCTGTTTAGGCACTATTGAAGATCCCCCTGGCATTCTGTCCGCATCCTCAGTTGTCTATGCAGCTTTGAAAATCTGGCCCTGAAATGCAGATGACACTTGAAAATGGGACTTAGGTTCCTAAATAACTGTCAGTTTTGCAAGTCTGACCATGTCAGACTCAGAGGCCAGCTCTGAACTTCAATGTACCACTTTTGTAAAGCTGTGTAATGGGTGAAAGACAGTTCTAGATGTTTTAAAGAGTTTGTATATTTTGATTTTACTGGCTCACTTGGAATCGATGTATTAGAAGAAAGACGGACAAAGAATTCTGAAGCGTGTTGTAGTGGGGTTGTGCTCACCACTTGTAAGCACTCCTTGACTAAGTGTGTGTGTGTCTGCATTCGCGCTCTCGCTGTTTATGGAGGCTCTTCAGTGACTCAGTGTTCTGGCTGTGTCACACGGAATACGTATGTGAAATAGAACAAACCACTTCCAGGTACAAGTCTAACAGAGCCTCTCTAAGTGCCCCCTGTAATGTTCCTTGGTTTGTGCCCGCTCTGGACTAGAGTGGTGCCCCCAGGGCTTTCTTCCTGGATGAAACGTCTTTGTCCTCTCACAACCCTTCGGATTCCAGCCTCTGGCTGGGTTGTTATTGTGAAGTCCCTCTGGGATGCCTCAGTATCCAGGCCACTTCTCCCATTTGCTAATGCAGTGTTGAAGCATCCCAGTCCCACCCTCTACTCTGGACCTCAGCCCAGGGATCCTGTAGACAGTAGCTGTCTGCTAAGTCCATTCCAATCCTTTGGCCATTTCCCTGTGTCCTTGTGCCATCTTTGCCCTTACCTCAGGGCTCTGTATTGTTTGCTGTAAGCTCTCCACCCTGAGCTATTCACGGTACTGCTACTCTTCTGGCCAACCAGTCACCCAGTCTTCATTCCCTGCGCCCCACATAGCAACTAACTGCAACTACTCTGTTCTGCAGTATCCTTTATATGACCTTCCTAGTCCTGATTGGCTGCTTCCCTTGCAGCCACTCCAGCCTGCTTGGAGGACCTCTCTACTGCCTTTTTTCCGGGACTCGGTGTGGCAGGACCAGAAGGCCTTCAGCAGGGGCTCTTATTGACTAGTCTACCTCATCAGACACATTTACCCAGAAAAGCCAATACATGGCCCATAATCATGTAATCATCAAAAGCTGAGAAGATTGCCAGAGGTGAACAGAAATTGAATATACAATCGGACGATCTTAAGCTCCTTCCCAAAGATCGGTGCAATTAGTGCTGAATTTGCAAGGGAGCTACGTCCCTCTCGGGTTTGCCACAAAGGTGATGATGATTTTTCTTGAGTTCAGGAGCATTAGCTTGCTAATTTTAACTCCAGGTTCTTTTCACATCTACTTTTACTTTGGACAGTACTTTTCAAATCAGGACATTCAGTTATTCTTGACTGAGGCTATGAGGTGAGTGGTTAAATCCTTTGTGTTGTGGAGTGCAGAAAAGACTGATTGCTGCTTGATTGAAGCAGAAAGAGAATTATAGTAACTTATTAACAACATATATTCAGGGCATATTTGACCTTTGTACATCTCACACTGACCAGGCAATCGGTCCTATCAGCGTATAAAGAGGCAACTTTAATACTACTGTATACTTAATTGATGTTAAGGGCCTGGAATATTCTGTGAATATGAATGTGATTTTTTTTTTTTTTAACAGCATTAACAAGTGCTGCCTGACCACGTGGTAGTCCTCTGAAAATTGTGGAGACAGCTGTCTGAATAGAATCAATTGCTCCAGTAGTCTTTGGCTGGTGGGGTCAGAACTGCAGGCACAAAATGGGAAGCTGGGGTGGAGGCCTCTTTAAAAAGCTGAGCCATTCTTTGCTGGAACAGGAAAGTGACTCTTGCTTCTAGGTTCCTGGAATTAGAGAAGAGAATATAGATCATATCTGCAGAATAGGAGGGCTGGTATTCACTACAGACCCTATAGTGGTGTAACAAATTCATTCAGGGGTGTGAAAAATCCATACCTCCTAAGCAACATAATTATACCAGCCTGACCCCCAGTGTAGACCACATTATAGTGGTGGGAGAGCTTAACATAAGAACGGCTCTACTGGGTCAGTCCAAAGGTCCATCTAGCCCAGTATCCTGTCTTCTGTTAGTGGCCAATACCAGCTTCTTCCACTGATGTAACTACTTCCTCTTGGGAAGGTGGATTAATTGCACTGACTAGAGAATTCTCCCCCTTCATCTTAGAGCATCTTCATTAAAGCACTACAGCCCCACAGCTGCTTAAGTGCAGCTGCACTGATGCAGCATTTTAAGTGTAGGCTTGCCCTCAACCTTTGGTGAACTTTTGCTTCTGTTCACTCTTAGGAGCCCTGCAATCACTGCTATTGTGAGAGTCGTCATCAGGGCAAATATGTCATTTAACAGGACTGAACTAAGTGGAAGCTCCAAGGTATTAGGCAATTTAAAAAGAGCTGAGTAAGGTAAATAGATCAATGGGGGAAATAGGAGTTCAAACATTTAGAATCTCTGCTTCCAAGTACCAGCTCTACACTGTACAAGTCTTGGGGCTGCTAGCTGAGCAAGAGAGGGATGCTGAGCAAATGCCAGCTGATGGTTTGTGCCTGCATTTTGTGTCACCTGTTCGAGCTGCAGGAATGTTTCACAGGCCTAATAAGCTCATAATTCAGTCAGGGAACGCTACCTTTATATGCCAGTCAGTGACTCGGAAGAAATAACCTTGAATTTGTAACCTGCTAGTGGCACTGCATTAATTCTTCTTCTTCTATTATTGAGAAGGATCAGCTTCAGGACGTGGAGGGAGGAGACTTCCAGGGTCACTGAGTTTAATATTTTGCATGTCTAGATAGAATGATACTCAAAATAGAAGGAATATGTTTGACCTCCGTGAAGGATGGTGCGAAGAGCATAAATGTCTGAATCTCCTCCTCCTAGGATAAATCAGGACCGATCCACTGCAGAAATGAATTTACACTGGTGCAAAGTTGTTGCGAGGGGAGGTGAGGAACCAGACCCTAGCTGGCAAAGTTATATACAAAGAGTTTATATATATTCTGTCACTTTGATTATCTTTAGGGCTGAAACCGCAGCTGTTCTTTCAGCAGCACGTGCTGACGACTTGTACCTGCTCCCAAAGGCTGCTCTGAAAGCTGGCGACCACTCGAGCATGTCTTGCCCCAGCTTCCTCGCCCATCTCTGGAATTCCAACCCTCTCCTGTGCCCTCTGGCACTCCTGTGGCACAGACCCAGATGAGCCTACTCAGGATTCCTCCTTAGCTGCCAATATCTCTATTTCCCTGCCAGAGAGGTGCCAAAGGACTGGAGTCGAGACCAGAATGTTTTCTTAGTGTTCTGATTCTGGCAGGTGCTGGGAGCCTTCAGCTTCCAGTGAAGTAAATGGGCATTGAATCTACTGAGCATCTTCCAGGAGGTTCTCAGTACCTCACAAAACTGGTGTCATAGGGGCAGAGAGAATAGCCAAAGGATGTTCGGGTGCTGACCCAGTGCTTGGTGATGCTACTGTGGACAGGTCATAGTAATTGCCTGGATTCATGGATTTAGTTAATTGTTTCTCTTCTTCTTTTGCTTTGCTTAGTGGCTTTGAGCAGTGAAAACTCCTCCATAAATAGGCAATGTGTGTCCAAATGATGCTTCATTCTCTTATCACCCTTATCTGAGAATGCCAGTGGGAGACACTGAAGTAATTGTCTTCTCCTCCCCTCTTGCTTTCCCTCTTTAATTTGATACTTATGTTTGCCTGGGAACAGCAGGCATATAATGGATGGCCATTTCAATAGGTTTATCTTTTCTTACTACTTTATTTAATAGATATGGATTGCTTGAATGCTTTGTTTAATGGCTTTGTGGACAGGAGACCAGAGGAGATCTCATCTCTATAATTTAAAGGGGTGGTATTAAAAGGAGAGAAAAAAGAAAGGAAAGGGTGAACAGTAATGCTTTCGAATACATGCGAACAACATCCTGTTAATAAAGCCCTGATCCTGGAGAGGGACCTGCATGGTCCAAATCCACTCTTCTACCAGGTTGAAGCTTTTTATTTTAATCTCTTCAGACTGGGGAGTATGCTTCTTAGCTATCTCTATGTAGCCCATTTCAAAGTCATTAACTCATGGCTCAGTGGCACAACGGAGCAGGGAGTGGATGGCATTTCCTCACTCCTTTGCAAAATCTGAGCTCTGCCCCCTCAATGCAATGGCTAGCATCTCACCTGCTCCTAGTGAGCACTGCCCTTTCTCAGTGCTGGTGGTAAAGTGACCATTCCAAGCTAAATGCTTATTATTAATAATAGTTCACAACCCCACCTTCAACTGCGTCTGCAGGAATGGGAGAAAGCCACAAGTATGCAAAAATCTTCTGTATTCCATCATTGTGACCTTGCCTTCACTTCTGCTCTAATCTGCAAGTTTTCAGCTTTCAAAACCTTGTATAAGATACAGCTGTCACATTGTGCTGATGGACTGATAACCAGCCTAAGAGAGAAGTTCTCCTGCCCAAACAAGAACTCCCTATGGGGTGGGCTATTCCCCCCCACATGCATAGACCTTGCACTAACCCTCTGCAGGTGAATTTTCCTCAGCCATTTTGTTCTTAAGATGGCTGTAACTACTAAAAGAGGAGTGACACATAGGCTACGTCTACATGGGGATGCTACATTGAAATAACTTGTTTTGATGTAGCGAAATCAAAATAAGCTATTTCAATGAATAGTGTCTACACGTCCTCCAGGGCTGGTGCCATCGACATTCAACGTTGATGTTGGGCAGCACTACATCGAAGTAGGTGCTGCAGGGGAGCGTTTACACACCAAAGCGGCCCAAATTGAAATAAGGGTGCCAGGAACAGCTGCAGACAGGGTCACGGGGCGGACTAGCACTTCCTGGGCAACAGCTAGCCGCTCCCTTAAATGGCCCCTCCCAGACACACACAGCCTGCACAGCACGCGGTCTGCAGAGCAACAAGCATGCACACCCCGTGAAGCAGCATGGACCCCCAGCAGCAGCAGCAGCCAGAGGTCCACACACCCACCCCTGCAGGAGCAGTGCTTGCCCTGCTTAGTGCCATGCAGGAGGCAGCTGATCACCTTTTATTTGCGGAAGAGGAGCTGCCCCCAGGGGATGAGGAAGCAGCCCCAGACTTTGCTGCCCCCCCACTGCACACGCCCGCCGGCTGTGGAGCTACCCCACGAGCACAGACTGGTGGGAGCGGCTGGTGCTCGGCGAGTGGGATGACCCCTGGCTCTGGAATTTCCGGATGAGCCGGCAGACATCCTGGAGCTCTGCCAGTGGCTCACCCCTGCCTTATGGCACCAGGACACCTCCATGCGACGTGCCCTCACCGTCGAGAAACAGGTTGGCATCGCTGTCTGGAAGCTGGCCACTCCAGGCAGCTACCGATCCGTAGGGCAGCAGTTCGGCGTGGGCAAGGCCACCGTCAGGGCTGTCCTCATGGAGGTAAGAGGGCCCAGGGGGGAGCCCTGGGGGGGGGAGCCCTCGTGGGGAGGGGGGGAGCCCAGGGGTGGAGGGCCAGGCACACCCTGCACACCCCTCACTGGTGCTCTCTCATGTCCTACCCCTGCAGGTCATCCGCGCAATCAATGCCCTGCTCCTCCACAGGCTTGTGCGGCTTGGGGACCCGGATGCTGCCATTACGGGGTTTGCCAGCCTGGGCTTCCCAAATTGCTTTGGGGCTCTGGATGAGACCCATATCCCCATCCATGCCCCGGAGCACAGCGGAGGACGCTTCCTAAATAGGAAGGGATACTATTCCGTGGTCCTCCAGGCCTTGGTGGACAGCCAGGGCTGCTTCCTGGACATTTATGTTGGCTGGCGTGGCAGCACCCACGATGCCCGGGTGTTCAGAAATTCGGGCCTGTGCCGCCGGCTGGAGGTGGGGACCTACATCCGCCAGCGAGAGATCCCTGTGCGGGACACCACCGTGCCCCTCTGCATCATCGCAGATGCGGCGTACCCCCTCCGGCCCTGGCTCATGCACCCCTACAGGGACCATGTCACAGCCAGCCAGGAGCAGTTCAACACGCGTTTGAACCATGCGCGCCAGGTGATCGAGCACACTTTTGGCCACCTCAAAGGGCACTGGAGGTGTCTCCTCACCCGCCTGGATGCAGGCCTCACCAACATCCTTCAGGTTGTGGGCGTGTGCAGCGCACTCCACAACCTGGTGGAGGGCAAGGGAGAGGCCTTCTTCCAGGGCTGGGCTGTGGAGGCTGGCAGGGCCGACGTCCAGCCACCCGCTGCCCCCAGTCGCCAGGTCAGCCCTGAGGGGATCCGGGTCCAGGAGGCCCTGCGGGCCCATTTTGACCAGGCTGCGGGGTGAAGGCTAGCAGGGCCAGCTGTGGGTGAGCCACCCACTGCACCCCCCACATCCTGCACAACACTCCCTGCCCCCACGCCCACACCACAGAGCACCCGAGAGCACACCCCCCCCCCCAACACTTTTCTTTGAAATAAATGGGAATGTTGTTTCAAACAAAACAGTGCAACCTTATTATTAACAGAAGAAAAGGGGGGGACTATGTACATGGGGGGGGCAGCTATGAAAACAGGGGTCCAACAAAAACTATTTACAAATGGAATATGTACAAAGGGGGGGTGTTCATGTCCTCGGCCCTGCACCCTAATGTCCAGCGCCCGGTGTTGGGGGGCGTGACCCACGTCTCGGCCGGAGCCCTGGTCAAGGCTGGGTGGGGGCTGGGAGAACCGGCAAATACGGCCGGCCGGTGTCCGCAGGCCCATGGTCCCCCTCAGCAGCAGGCCGCAGGGTGGGGGACGGCAGACAGAGCAGCGGGCGGAGCGGTGCGGCGGCGGGGGGCCAGGTGCTGTGCAATGCGGTCGAAAGTGCGCATGAAGCCCCTCCCCCCCCCCCCCGCAAGCCTCCTGGCACCAGGCTGCTGCTTGCTCCTGGAGCTCTAGCCGCCGCTCCTCCACCCGCAGGTGCTGCTCCGACACCTCCAGCTGACGGCTCAGGGTCGCGAGCAGCTGGGGCCGTGGTCGTCCGCAGGTGGCTTCTCCATCAGCCTCGTCCTGGGGCTGGTCGGTGCTCCGCCGAGGGGATGGCCCCGGTGGGCTCTCCGGAACCACAGACACCTCGCTGGCACTCTCCGGGCCCTCCGGTGGTGCAGCTGCGGAACACGGGGGAATAAGAGTGGAGACAGCTGTTAGTGTGGGCCCTGACCCGTGGCCCTTGTCCCCCCACCCCTCTGCTGCTGGTGCCCCATCCCCGTCCCCCAGAGTTGCTGCTGCTGATGGGTGTGTCCCCCCCCGCCCACGGGGGACCCTAGGTTCCGCTTCCCCCATCCCCAGGGATGGGGCATGGTGCTGTCCTGCTGGGGGGCAGGGGCTGATGCACTCTTGAGGGACATGCCACTGCTGTCCTTGAGGCCATGGTCATCTGGGTGTGTGGTGGGCCCTGGTCATGTCTGTTGTCCCTGCCCCTTAACCCCGGGGGTGTGCACCGGGGGGGGGTGCATACCTGACGGTTCGCTCCCACATTTGGGGGACACCCATTGGGCGGATGCCCTGCTGGAGCTGTGGGATGGGAGGGCGATGCAGAGCCCCCTGTCGCTGGAGGACTCCCCCTCCTCCTCCGGTGTCCCAGGGGTGGGCTCCTGGGGGGGGCCCTGGGGTGCAGGGCTTGCCTCCGGGGTGGACTTCATCTCTGGGGCCTGCTGGGGCTTGTTGGCCGAGATGTCAAGAGTGGCCTGGGGGGAGGAGGTGTACCGGGAGCCCAGGATGGCCCTGAGCTCCCTGTAAAAGGGGCAAGTGGTGGGGGCGGCCCCAGATCGGCTGGCCGCGTCCCGGGCCCGGGCATAACCCTGCCGCAGCTCCTTGACCTTACTCCTGACGTGGTCAGGAGTGTGGGCAGGGTGACCCTGGCCAGCTAGGCCCTCGGCCAGCTGAGCGAACGCATCCGCGTTCCACCTCTTGCTCCCCATTACCTGGAGCACCTCCTCCTCGCCCCAGAGCCCCAGCAGGTCCCGGATCTCGGCCCCTGTCCAGGAGGGGCCTCGCTGCCTCTTCCCCAGCTGGCTGCCAGCCTGGGAGCCCTGGCTCCCCTTGGGGGGCTGGCTGGATGCCATGGGGTGCAGGGTGGTGGGCTGTGGCTGACGAGGGACGTGCAGGCTGAGCACATGGCTGTGCTGCTGCCTGCACGAGCTCTCAGCTTCCTGCCCAGGAAATAAGGGGGCGGGGAGCTTTAAGGGGCTGCTGCATGCGGCGACCATAGAGCTCAGGGGCTGGAGAGAGCGTCTCTCAACGCCTCAGCTGATGGCCGCCATGGAGGACCCCGCTATTTCGATGTTGCGGGATGCGGATCGTCTACACGTGCCCTAATTTGACATTCAACGTCTAAGTAGGGCGCTATTCCCATCTCCTGATGGGGATAGCGACTTCGACATCTCGCTGCCTTACGTCGATTTCAACTTCGAAATAGCGCTTGCCGCGTGTAGACGCGGCGGGCGCTATTTCGAAGTTGGCACAGCTACTTCGAAATAGCCGGCTCGTGTAGACGCGGCTATACTGTGCTCTCTCCTGGATGGATTACATTTGTTCTTTCTTGCTGCTGTCTTACTTTAATCTGCAAGCAATGTCATTTTAGACTCATAGCACGGGTTTGGTTTTTTGTGTCTGGAAACACAAAACGCACTGATCCAATTTAGTACAGAATTCTCTAGTTTAGCACAGAATGCCGAGATATTGAAAGAAAGCTCTAGCATTTCCCTCAAATGAGGAAGGGCTTGAGGAAAACAATCTATCAGAACATACCCACTGGGGACACAAGCCTCTTGACCGAACATGCTAGGGCTCAATGGTATGTGCAAAAAATGGAGGATTATAAATGAAACACTGTTTTGCCATTTCTCACTTCCTCTTTGTCCTCCTTACTGACAGAAGTTTGTTCTCTTGGAGCAGGATATATAGATATTAGTCAGGCAAAGGGCTTCTAAAGTTTGATGTTACCTTCCTGTTACTTGGATTTTCCCTGTCTTGTTCCATAATAAACTCAATAAGTCCCAGCTCCTTAGAGATCTTTAGGTATCTATCTCCCAGTGGTTCCATGCCCAAGTTCCTAGGGGGAGTTGTTCCTTTTTTTGGTACATAATCAGTTTAGCACATTTCTGATCTGTCCCATTCAGCTGTATTGCACGTATTAGAGCTGGCTGAGCCTGCACAGAAAGGCAGTTGACTTTCCACTGCACCTCAGCCTTTGAGGACAGAAAGATAGAACTTTCTTTCTGCCATCACTTGATGGCCGTCACCAGCAGATGTGAACTAGACCCGTGTAACATAAGCATTGCTGGATACAAAGGAAGGGATGAATCCTGCAAGAGGCTGAACATCCTCAAGTCAGTGGGAATGTATGATTCTCAGCATCTCTCTGGCTGGTGTGATGAAAAGGCTCCAGTACTTCCAGATTACTGGGGCTATTAGTCAGTCATCTTTGTTGCTGTTTCCAGGGTTCATTTGGTTTTATGGCTCGGTGGAGTCTGAGGTTTTGAGAGGAGCTATTTGCTGTTGGCAGGAGCTCAGATTACCAAGTCTGATGTTCTGCCTTGGAGATGCACTTTATGGCCAGCGTGACAGTTATATCTGTCTTCTGAGCACTCCTGACAGGACTTGAGGTAGAAAATGTTGCAAGGGGGCTCTGTGTGTGCGCGTGCTCACGGGGGGCAAGGGGGAGGTACTCATCAGACCTGAGCAGGCAAAAAGGGGCCAGTTAACACTGACAGGCTGCCCCTGGAGGAAAGTCAAGGCCAGCTGGGTCTGATGGCTGATGAAGCTCTCTGGGGAAAGAGCAGGGACTGGGAGTTAGATGGGAAACTCGTGAAGAGATGGGGCTTCAGGAAGGAACTCTTAGTCACTCCCTAGAAAGGAGGGGAGAGGGCTAGGAACAAGGAGAAAGTCTAGGGGAGAGTAAGCGCTGTAATCCTGCCTTGGAATATAGAAACTGGCAAGAACTTGAGAAAGGGCAGTGCTGCCAGAGGTGGCCCCCAAGGTAATCTGGAAGTGGACCACAGTAGACAAAAGAAGGGAAGAGCCCAGGGGAACTGCAATAGGTGTGAGGGTGTGTCTACACTAATCTGGGGCTTAACCATGCCACAAGTGATCCACTGGCCATTGATTTATCAGGTTTGAGGTAGACATGATAAATTCATCTCTGAGCTTGCTCTCATCAACACCAATACTCCACCAAAACAATAGGAGTAGCCAGCGTCAATGGGAGAGCAGCCCCTGCCGACCTTATCACCTGCAAGATGCAGTGGTAATTATGTTGACTTTAGCTATGCAAATAGCATAGCTCAGGGCTCTGCAACCGGAACAGCGAGAAGAGCCATTTTTGCAAGTTCAGTTACAAGATCAATACTTCAAGAGCTGCAATGCACGTGAATACGAGACAGTCCTTAATAAATAATGTCAAACCATACTTTTTGTCACCCCTGTTTTAAGAACTGCACACACAATGATTTATATTAGTGAGAAGGTTGTTACCCCCATCTCCAGGCTTACCCCCCTCAGCCCCCAAATCTGCCCCCATCCCCAAGTTTTACTCCCCATCCCCAGGTTTAACCCCTCTCAGCACCAAACCGCCATCCCAACCTTGGGTTTAACTCCTTCATCCCCAAAACCACCCCCCCTCCAACCCCAGGTTTAACCCCTTCTGCCCTGCTCCCAGGATTTACCTGCCTCAGCTGATGAGCTCTAGGCACTGGCACTACATTTCCCTGCTGCCACCTCCTCAGTGCAACCCCAGCAGGGAGAGGCTTGGCCATCCCTCCCACTGCTCTCTTGCAGGCTGACTTCCCCTACATGGAGCATGTGGCTTCCTGCAGGCTGACTTCCCCCATGTGGAGCCCTGCCGGCTTCCCCCCCACAACTGACTGCTGAGTGGCTCCAGAGGCTGCCACCACTTAAACAAAAAACCTAAATTCCGTTTTAACTGTGGGCATTGGTTAAGTGGCAGCAGCCTCCAGGGCAGTATGTTGAGTCAGCAGTGACAACGCTTGGAGCCGCGAGTGGCTCCTTAAAGAGCTGCATGCAGTGGCTCCTTAAAGAGCCGCATGCAGTTTCGGAGCTGCAGGTTGCCAACCCCTGGCATAGCTGAAGTAGATCGATAGCACCCCTTAGTGTAGACCAGACCTGAGATTGGTAAGATGTGGTTGTTAGGCATAGGGTTCCTGTGCTGGAACTTAGAATAGTGGGCAGGTCTGCAGTTCTCCTGCCAGCCACTGGGGACGTGCTCTGAGACAGGTCAGCCCATAAAACTTTAATACCCTGTAAGCGGAAAAATCACAGTGGCCTATTCAAAGGGCTAAGCCATGAAGAAGGAGCAGTCGAATCCAGAGAGGGAGCAAGAGAGAGTCAGCTATTGAAGCAGGGGGCATCAGCTTGATTGAGAGCTACTCCCAAAATGTTTCCATAAGGAGGTGCCACAGCATTGATTAATGAACTCCATGACAGCAAGGAAGAGTCCCCGTTGGAGGAGTTACACCAGAACACCTGGTTGTTACCTACTGTAGAATGGGTTTCTCCAGGGCACTGTGTCTCTCTGTTCAGCAAATTTCCCTCTTTCAGCTGAAGTCCATTCACCTTTGATAAGTGCATGCATCCCAGTGCCCATGGCAAACTTCTGTGTGGGTTGTGTAGAGCCGGAGTGGGGCACTTTGGTACTACTGGAGTAATTCTCCTCCCAGTACCTGAACTAGACTGGATAACCTAAGCAGAGGGCTGGGTTCCTTAGTACTCTGCTCTAACAGCTAGGATCCCACGTGCACCTCTGCTAATGGCTGGAGTATACCTGGGTCAGCGTCTTCGTAACAGTATCTTTTGTCTTCTGTGTCCTCATCAGTGATTGTGTTTTCATAGCAGCATAGATACCCTGGCAATGTTGATGAGCCATTTACTTTTGCATGCTAATTGTCTACCAATGGTGCAGTACGAGGATTATGATCCTGTTCTCACACTCAGGTAAGAAGCAAATGAAGGAATGCTTCCATTGCAGCTTGCTGGGATGGGAGAGAAACCCTGGGCGTGTGTATGTAAATACAGTCTGCTCCTGTGTGCTTAGATCTGCTAGGTATTCAAATAATACAGTGAGGTTTCACCTATTGTAAACAATTTGGTTATTCTGGGATCACAAACTATGTTGATGCTAAGCATATGAATTGTGAAATGTTATCACCCATGCTTGCAGTTATCATGGGAACACAGAATATTTGGCACTGGTGAGGCCGCATCTAGAATATTGTGTCCAGTCTTGGGCCCCCCAGTATAAAGAGGATGTGGATGTGCTGGAGCAGGTTCAGAGGAGGGCAACAAAAATGATTAAGGGGCTGGAGCACGAGACCTGTGAGGAGAGGCTGAGGGATTTAGGCTTGTTTAGTTTAGTGAAGAGAAGATTGAGGAGTGATTTAATAGCAGCCTTCAACTTCCTGAAGGGGAGCTCTGAGGGTGGAGAGCAACTGTTCTCAGTGGTGTCAGATAGGAGAACAAAGAGCAATGGTCTGAAGCTACAGAAGGAGAGGAGTAGGTTGGTTATTAGGAAAAACTACTTCACCAAGAGGGTGGTGAAGCACTGGAATGCGTTGCCTAGAGAGGTGGTGGATTCTCCATCCCTACAGGCTTTTGAGTCCTACCTTAACAAGGTTCTGGCTGGCAGGACTTGGGGTTGATCCTGCTTGAAGAAAGGGGCTGGACTAGATGACCTCCTGAGGTCCCTTCCAGCCATATGAGTCTATGATTGTGTTTAACCCATTTTTACAAAAGGAGAGAGACACTGTAAATTTAAACAACTTTGGAGGGACAAGGGACCCTTGGTAGAATTCTGTGAAACTTAAACTCGAGGGGGAGAGCCGGGCACTGAGCCAACAGGCTACATGCCCTTCAGGTATGAGCTGTGAGACTGGTTTAACTTGTTGCTCTCCACTGTTAAATGACTGAACTAAAGCAGGCTGCTAGAGGAGTCTCATTATTTTTAATTTATTCCAGTGGGTGTTGGAGACTTCTTTTTGCTGGACCTTGCTTTGGGCCAAGAACTGAAATCACGGAGGGTATGTCTGTCCTTACTGAAGGTGGTGGGGGGTTAGTGCACTGCGGTTTTGTTTCCCTGGGGATCAATTTTGCTGCATGTGTAAAGACATAACAAAATGCGTACATACCTATCTCAGAACTGGAAGGGACTTCACGAGGTCATTGAATCCAGTCCCCTGCCCTCTTGGCAGGACCAAGCACCTCCCTTCAATCTCTCTGGGCTTGGCCATCGACCCTGGTATTCTGTGGTACCCCGTGGCATACGGGACATGGGCGCGAGCCCCAAGAGGCCCAGTCTACACCAGGGAAGAAAGTTGATCCTGATACTTCAAGTCCAGCTATGCAAATGGCATGGCTAGAATTGCATATCTGGGATGGACTTTGATCCCTAATGTAGACCAGGCCTTGGCTTTCTCCACAGCCGAATCTACCACAAGCTAGTGGAAGTAGTGAGCAGTTGCCCAGTGGAGCAGCAGTACAGCCAGAACGGTGGCCAGTGGGAGAAGCAGTCCAGCTGGTGGTGTGGCCGGTGAGAGCAGCACTACAGCAGTAGCACAATGAGCGGCCAGCAGGATGGCAGTGGAGAGTGGTGAGCCGGTGTTTGGGGAGGGAGCAGTGGAATGAGTAAGATGCTGCTTTACCTTCCGGGCTTGGGATGGGAGGTGAACCCTGGAGATGCAGCCCTGAACTTTGAGTCTGCCCTGACGAAGGGCAGCAACTGTGAGAAGGTGCAGAGGAAGGCTGTGTTTGAAGGGGATGTTTGAGTTGCTGGACTTAAGAACGTGAGAGGAAGAGGACATTGCCCAGCCTTCTTGGGGTTGGACTTATACTCATGCTTTTGTTTATGAACTCTGTTTGTGGTGGTTTCCCAAATTAATGCCAAGTTACTTCCCTGTCCTTTATTTAAAGTTTATTTTCGACACTCAGACTCTGTGCTGGGGCATGGCAAAGCAGTGCCTCTCACAGGCACCTGGGGGTGGTGCATGAATTTCCCAGGTGACTGGGTGGGAGCTCAAGCTAGTCCTGTGTTGAATGGGTGGAGAGGAACCCCTAGAAATTGAACCCGGACTTGGCTGCTGCTGGCTTCACCTGGTAAAAGGGTTACACTTGGTGTCCTAGCCAGCATGACTGTAGTTAATTTCTGGTCCTGTAACCAGACTCTTCTTACCAAGGGAAGCAAAAGGAGGGATGGATGTAGAGGCAGCAGCTTTGCTCCAGATTATGGAGCATAGCTTGTGTAGCCCATAAAATGCTACTCATTTGCGCAGCCTGCAGCCAGGCGGGTGCTCACTGAATGGAGCAGAATGGCGTTGTTTGGAACTCGAACCGGCGAGGTTGTTAGGAGCTGGGATCAGGCTCCTGAAAGTTCCAGCAAAAACCCATTTGGATGAAAATCTCTGTCATTAGTAGTGCAGTTATCACCACAAGAGGCTGTGCCTCCTCCTGCTGCTGCTTTGTTCTTGGGAAACACTAGCCAACAGGAGGGCAACTTAATACCAAGTGCTGTGCATTGGCTATAGATTTCTTTAACTCTGTAATTGCCCTTGTCAGTCCCAGAGGGCACATGCAGAGCGGAGAGGTGGCTGCAACCCATCTGACGTTTAGACTGGCAGGTTACCTGAGAACATGCATGAGATTCCATACTTCCATAGGCAGGATAATGAGCACACTGAAACTAGGTGGTATTTGTTCTCCAAAGGAAATTTGACGATATAAAAGTGGCACGTCTTGCTCTGCCTCTGTTGCCTGATCCAGATCTTACTTGCAATGCCATTAAGTCAATGGAATTAGAGCAATGACAGTAACTTCACATTTCCTGTATTTGTGTGCCGCGGGCCTTATTCCAATCTCACACTAACAGAAATAAGTGCACTGCCATCAACAGGTTACGCTGATGCAGAATGAGTGGAAGAGAACTGAGCCCTGTGTGTTTTGAGTCAGTGCATTACCTCTGTTTACTCAACTGAAACAAAGGAGTTTTTGCTGCTGTTGGTGCTGCAGAATCAACAGCAGTATGGGAAAGCAGGCCAGGTGCTCATCTGTACTGAAGATCAATAAAATACTCCACTACATTTGTTCCTGTTGATGCTTGTGTAGGAGTCAGAGCCCCGCTTGTCGATCGTAGGTGGCGCTTATGTAGCCCCCATACCTCCTGAGAATGTTGTACTGTCCTATCTAGTGGCACTGAGACCAGGCTTACAGAGTATAATGAGCGTGCTCTACCGCGGTAGCTAGCTTTTCGCTCATGCAGTAGAGGCATTACACTTCCAGATCTGGCGGTCAGAAAGATCATTGTGGACCCTTTACACAAAATAAAGTGATCTGCAAACTCCTGAGAATTTATAATCCTGGAGTCCAACCGGTTATCTTTACAGAGCTACTCCTCTGCTGCAATTTTACTTGAAGAACTTCTAGCTCTCAGGAGGACACCTCGCATCCCATTCTTCACCAGCCTCGTGATAAGGCTTGACTATATAGTGCTTTCTGCTTGCATGCACAGGTTTCCACTGGACTCCTGAGTCAATGTTCCTCTATTTTTTCCATCCATATGTGGAATAAATTTTATGTGCACCAAGGCATGTTTGAATGTGCTCCACCAGGAAAAACACATGCTGCCAGCTGTGGGCACTAAGGACATTCTGCTAATCAGCTGGCTGGCACCTGAATCTCTCCTCGGTGGCCACACAAGTGGTCAGCTTACAAGGAACACTGTCCTCAATGAGTAGGAAGAGCAGAATACTGAAGCTGGCTCTCTCCCACTGGCTGTAGGAGGAGAATTTTGCCTTTTCTGCCTCTGCAGCATATCTTCTGTCTGAGACTCATCTGCCATATAGCACTCCCACACCTCAGATGAGCTTTTGTGAGCTGCTCCAGCTTTGACTATTAAACTACACGATGGAGCCGTACAGGAACCTGTTGGTTCTTCTGTAAATACTATGTGTCCCAGAAGCACCTGGAGCAGTGGTTCCCAACCTTTTTCACTAGTACAGACCCTAAACTGTTTGCGGACCCCTGTCAATGTCAATTCTCACCACTACGTACACATCATGAAAGAAAAAATATAGATATTCTGACAGCAGTTAATAACATTATTGGAAGATTTTAAAAATAACAGTTGTAACTTTGCAATTTATTTAACTTGCTTTCTATGATTATTTTTATTTTATCTTTTATTTTTCTGCAGGCCCCCAAGGCTCAATGGACACCAGCTTGGGAACCACTGACCTAAAGAATTTAGAAGAAGCGTGCCTTGTGATTAAAGCACTGGGCTGAACAAAAGAAACTAGGGGTCATTGCCTAGCTCTGCCAGAGTCCCTGTGTGACTGTAGACCAATCACTGCATCTCTGTTTCTCATCTGGAAAATAGGAACAATGTGAATTCCCTGTTTCAAAGAGATGATAAATTTATTAGTGATTGTGAAGCACTGAGGAATTGCAATAGCAATTTCATTTAGGGACCTAGGTATAGAGCCTGTAAAACAGCATGCTCTGTGCTTGTAGTTATGCAGAATATGCTCTGAACTTCAGAAAGATCTCTGCACAGTAGGCAGAAGTAATGAAATAATGAAACTCATTGTTAGAGACAAGCAGGAAGGCCAGGAGGTGCTTCGGACCCATCAGTGGTAATATGTTTGACGTGCATCAACCTGCAAACTTCTTTGGAGGAAGCCAAGACAATTATGAAGAGGTATTGGAGCTTCAGGGGATTAGGTTGACACGATCATCTGGGCAGCTCATAACATCTAGCCGTTGCTGCTTATGCATGTTAATATCTGGAAATAGAAAGGCTTCTGCTGAGAGTGTGTGGCTTTCTGAGATCCTCAGGCTGTGTGAGCATTGCAGATTTAATAACTTTATTTGTTTGACTGTCCAGCTCTTTATCATAATGTATTGATCCTTGTGAACTTTAATATTATTATTGGCAGTTCTGTTTTCTTTCACCTGGTTTAAGAGGTTTGTCATTTCACTATGTAGATCTTTCCTCTCTTTCTTTTTGATTTTTCACATATCATATTAAAATTTCATTACTTCTGCCTGCTGTGCAGTCATCTTTCACTGCTCTGCAAAAGAACAACTCCGTGGCTTGTGACTGTGAAATATTGGGATAAATCTGCCTAAACTATACGTTCATCTTTTGAATATTTTTTAAATTCACGTCCTGCATAAGCTGCCACACTTTTCTGCAACTAGCTAAGAAAAGAAAACTGGGAATTGAATAAAAACCACTAAGTGAAAAATGGAGTAAGGCAAAGATTATGCAGCACCTGAGTTGGATGCATTCAATGTGTAATCCGTTTCTGACACAGGAGTCGGCAACAGATGGTGATTCTCTGACTCGCCGTCAATAGGCAGCTGTGGAGATCTTCTGAAAGGTGCTCTCGGGTGGGTATTCCTTGCAAGTTCAGCCTTGCTAAGGTAATCAGAAATGCCTAATTGTCCCATGGCTTCACAAACCTGCACTGATTAAAGGCGTCAGAGATCTGGTCTGCAAAAACATCTGCTGGGCACTGGGAAGAGAAGCCAAGCTAGAGAAGCCTTTAGTTTGTATGGAGTTACTTGCACCTGAGGTGGGTGGGGATCCATTTATGTTCAGGAGAGGAGTCTCAAGGACTTGTACATCAGAAACACACATGGTCACATCTGGACATACTCTAAAATGGGTATTTAGTGACAGAAGGCTGCTGTGCAGTGAGCAGAGAGGCACTTAGAAATAATAAAGTTGTCGTGTCCAATACTGTTGCCACCCACTACATGAGGCGAATAGGACACCATGTTGTGGTGAATACCGCTCTCGAGCCATTTGCCACAACGTGGCGAGTGCATTCCTCCTGAGAGGGACATGCAGGGATTTCTGACTGGTGCAAATCATTGTGTATGCTGTTCTTAAAATAGGAGTTACAAAACGTACAGTGTGACGTTACTTATTAAGGACTGTCTCGTATTCACATGCATTGTGGTTCTTGAAGTATTGATCTTGTAACCGAATTTGAAAAAAATGGCTCTGTTGGCTATTTTGGTTGCAGACCCCTGCTCTAGAACAACAGATGAGGATCTCTCTGATAAAGTCCATGCCAGGTTTTGTGCTGAGCCTAGTGCTTGCTGGGACAGAATTTAGGCTGTTTAGTTGCTGCTTTAAGAACACGCAAATACTGCAATTATACTACTTCACCATTGAGTCCAGAACCTTGATTTAAGGATTTCACTAATCACACAGGTGGTGGTTAGCAGGTGCAATGCACTATAAACCCCTTTCAGTTCATCTCTTTAATGACAGGTTGTGCTACCTTCCCCTCTCTCTGCATGGAGCCAAGTGGCCCTAGATGGGGTCTGAGGGCTGCAGTCACCCTCTTCACCAACCATGATAACATGACTGACCCAACTGTGTTCTGCACTAGTATTCCCCTTTCCCCAGGGAGCCTGTGACAGCAGCTGATTAAAGTGACTCAGACAACTTCTTATTACACACAGGTACATAGCGCTCAGAGCACAGGGATAAAATAACAAAAGGTCTATCCCTGTGGGCCATACCGAACTTTTAATCTTATTTTGTAAGCTTTGGGAAAGTTCCACTCAGCCCTGCCACCTGCTTCTGGGAGAGAGAGATAGATCTTGTAGTGTCTTCCCGGTGTTTTTCTCTCTTAGAAACTCACCTCCAGCCACTACTACCTACTCACCCCATCTATCTGCTATGTCAGGGGTGAGCAAACTCTTTAGATTGAGCCCCACCCTTTGTCCCAGCAGTTAACAGGTCCCCCCGCAACCTGTCTACTGTAATCCAAACCAGTTGAAATGTTGGTTATGTTTATTTGAGAACAACCTCTTTCAGCAAGTGTAAGAAAATAAGTGCGTGGAATGTAGAAACTTTATTAATCAGTTTATAAATGTGAATACACACACATAAAAACAGTAACATACTTCATTTTAATGAGATGGATGAGCCTGCAACCCAGTAGCCAATCATGCTGTGGCCCCCTTACAAAATTTCACACATCCCTGAGGGGGCGCAGGCCCCATCCCACTTTGCGCACCCCTGTGTTAGAGACTCATCTATGGCCACTAATTTCTGCTCACCCCATCTATCTGCAATTTAGATTAGGGTCTTTAAAGGTTGGGTTGCCCCTTGATTTTAAGCTCAGGCCTGGCAAAAATGAACCTGTTACCTTGGTTGGGCCAGGCAGGCGGGCACTTCTTAATTAATAGCTTCCCCATTGTTTCCTTAAGAGTCATGGTCATACGTTAACACGTGACAGTGCCATATCTTTGTCATTATTATATGTCATAGATGACATCCCTAAAACGATAATGCAGACAACCCCCTCCTTCGCCATATGGGATATAAAAACCCAAAAGAGCCCACAGTCAGCCTTTGGCTTTGCTGTTTCCATTGATTAAATTTAAAGAGCAATTCAAGTGTCTGTGTGGTGGGCTTGTTGAAGGAGGAACACAAAGGTACTGACTCATGTGCTACTGGCTTTGCACGTAACCTGCCTGATATTTGCATCTGGGGCAGGCACAGGTTATGAAAGGGTCTCTAGGGCCAGCAGCCCAGGACCCTGGGCTATGTGCAGTCCCCTTAGCCTGGGGTTCGGGGATACAGCCACTAAAGCTGCTGCATCCCAGACTAGCTCTGTGTGATGCAATTTCCCCCGCATCCCCTGGGCTGGAGTCAAGTTGCTGTGAGTGCACAGAAGCTCTGTGTCCCTGCGCTTGCATGCCGGCTTTTCCCCCACTGATCCCATTGTCTGCGAATCACTGCCCATGGGAGCAGTTCAGGGGAGAGTGTTGCCTTCAAACTCAGGGCAGCGCAGAGCCATCTGTCCCCTGCACCACCACCACACACACCAAATGGTACATGCGTCAGGTAAGGGCCCCAGTCCCCTCCCACATCCTTCCTCTCCCTGACTCTGCATCCCCAACCTCCCAGCCCACTCTGCACCATACCTGCTGCCCAGACCTGTGACACTACCCTCCACCCACTCCCCAGCAGCCTTCTAACATAGCCTGAACCTTGTATTTTTGTCTCACCCCAGAGCATAGGGGGCCCACAAAATCTACTAGTTCAGGGCCCCCAGAAGAGTTAATCCAGACCTGATCTAGGTGAGGGGTAGTTAAGTAAAATATGTAAAACATGAGCAACCAGAACCCCCCCCCCCCCCCACCACACACATACTTGCAGAGAACCTTCTTCATGCCCAGCTTTGGATTATTCTAAAAATGGTGGAAGCCTAGTGATATTCCTGAGACATAAATGATGCTGACCTATGCCAAGGCTGCCTGTGCCCCATAATAGCAATTTTAAACCAGGCAGGTGAAGGTTCCTGAAGTGCTCTAACTTATGCCAGGGGTTCAGAAGGCTCTTAGCTGTCCCATGTTCAGGTGAGCAGGAGGATGGCTGACTAAGAGGTACGCTTCTTCTGTTCTCATTTGCAGCCTGTGGCACTGAAGACCTGGGCCTGAGGTTGGAGACAAGCCCTGGATGGAAAATGAAAATAGTGAAGACGGAAGGAAATCCACTTCACTGGCAAACTTCTGGAGACAGGATCTTGTGTCCAATCCTGATTTCATTCACACCCTCCTAACATCTCTGACTTCCAACAGAGTTGCTCCTGATTTGCAGCAGGGTGAGTGAGATCAGAATATTAAATGTCTCTGCTGAGGGCTATGCACATCAGTGAATCAACATATGCATATAATTATATGCATGATAATTACCAATATTACTAAACATTACACTGATGAGCAGCGCTGGAGCCTTGGGAAAGAGGACGGAGAAAAGGAATAGAGGGACAGATGATGGAGGCATGGCTGAAGCGGGTGGAAGGAATTGGTGAGACTTGGAGCAGTGAAGGAAATAGGGTGAAGGGAGGAAAGCAGGAGGTACCCGGGCTTGCAGCATCTTCGACCAGCATTGTATTTGTCTTTGTCAAAGAACAAATGACCTTTCTTCAGCCTCTGCTGTGTTGGCCTTAATACACAGTAATTGCAACAGACAAGGAGAAAGCCTGTGTCCTGGGTAACCCATAAAGTTCTGTCTTTAATAGTTACACCAGGTCTGAATTCAGCCCCCTACCCTGTCCCCGGCATCTCTTGGCTAAGAGGAGTGAGAGAAAAGTAGTGGTGCTGTGGAATTAGATGACCGGGAAAGGTCTGTGTCTCCTCTGTGATTCACTGGCAGGAAATACATTCCCAGGTGTTAAAGGCTGTGAGGCAAAACTGAGGGGGTGGCACTGCTAGCCTAGGAAGAGATGCCAGGACAGTCTAGGTGCTACACATGTCTGTGATTTCCCACAGCAGCAGAGATTCAGATAAAGTTACTTTACACCCACCCACCTTGCAGCATATTTGCCCATTTTGATTCACATGGCAGTGTTGCAACCAGTCTGGTAAAGCTTAGAAGGGGGTGAGGTCCTGCATGGTAAACAGTGAAGCTGGGGTGCATTAACAGTAGTTAATGGAAAATGAGTCAATGCCTTCAGCTTATTTCACTGTTTCCTATGGAAACAGTAGCTGTGCTGCTTCGATAATTAGATTCCTCTTCTCGCCCAGCCGGCTCATCCAAGGTAGTTGCTATGGGATGTGATGGGGGGTTAGAAAGACCAGCTCAGCTTTGCTGCTATGCCTCCCACCATGTGGTCATCGTTATCCTCTCACCCAGCTCCCAGAGTGAGAGATTCAGCAGGGGCAAACAAGGACTGATGAGGTTAAAGAGAAACAAAGACTGTGAAACCACCATGCCTGTTGGCTGAAGCTTCGTTTTCCTTACAGAGCTGGAAGAGCCTTGGCTAGGCCCATTTCCTCCAGAGACTATCCACTGATTCTTAGGTAGTTATGACATTTTCTTTGGACTTCTTGGGACTTGTAGGGGAAGATTACAATGTCTTTAAAATGCTTTTCCAGCTCCCTGCTGACTAGTGCATACAGAGAAACATACTTCCTAATTTATACCCCCTGAGCAAGACCTTCAGCGAGGGATTCTTGAGTGGGACGTCCTCTGTGCCGTTCACTATGCAGACATGTGCCTGTTGTGTATTCCTCATAGGACCAGAAGAATTAGTGGCACTTAGATGCCAGTCAGGTTGTCAGGCATTAGACATCAGGAGATTGCAGGAGCTCGAAGGGATCTGCTCTGCTGTAGACAGCTGTGTCTTATCAGAGAGCAGGGAGTAAAAAATAGCCACCTTCCCAAATGCTGTGGTTGTGTTTCAGCTGAGCCATTGTGGGTCACATGGGACACAGAGGCTTCCACTCTTGCAAAACTAATCAAATTGGCCCTAAGGTGATAGAAAGTGAAAATCATTACTACTTAGCTGTTGTTGGGTAGCTGAAAAATAAGTGTTCTCAGTTGTAACCAGGTGTTCACATCACAAAAACCAAGCCTTGATAATTGATAAACCTCTGGGTAGTTTCAGCAGAGAGGTCAAGAGATAAATGGGCACGGAGAGTGAAGGAGGTTTGAGTACCAGTAATGAGGATAAGAAACAAGGAGAGATTGCTCTGTGGGAAGGCAGAGGCTGTGGTTTATTATGTTCCCTCTCAGTCCCATCCTGAGGCGGACACAGTAATGAGTAGTACAGAGAAGTTAAACTGGACACTTCTAGTTTTATACAGGAGCAAGGGAATGTTCAATAAAATACAGGAGCAAGGGGATGTTCAATAAAATTGAAATGCAATACAGGTTGAATTTTTCTTATCCAGAACTCTCTCATCTGGCAACATCCATAATCCGGCATGATTTTAGTTACCCAGAGGACCATTTATCATGGGTGTGGCCAAGTTTTCTGCTGTCTCATGAAGTTTGTTCACAGCCATCAGTTCTGGCTCTCAGTGTCCTGTGCTGTTAGTTAGCTCTTATTTACCCCTAAATGTCTTCTCAGGCTTGGTCTACACGAGACCTTACAGTTGACTGCACATATGCAATTCTGGCTATGGCAATTGCGTAGCTAGAATCAATGCATCTGCACTCAATTGCAAGATCTGTTCTCACTGAGGGAGGTCAACGGGAGTGTTTCTCCCATAGACCTCCCTTACTCCTCGTGACAGCGAAGAGTACAGGGGGTCAGTTGGTGACCACGGAGAGACTGATTTCATGCATCTTTACTGGGCTGATCTTTGCAGAATTGAAGACAAGCCCTAAGAACCCAGTAAGCAGTAAAAGTGTCGGTAACATTGCTAGACAATATTGCATCCCCCACCCCCACAGCACACTCTCTTCTCATCCAGCACCTGCCAGGTCCTGAGGGTTCCGGCCATGAGAGGTTCAACCTGTACATTTAAAAGTGATGGAATGAAATATTATTTTATGCAAGCATGATTGGCCTGTGACACTCATTGCCACAAGAGCTTTGTGGGATTCAAGAAAGGATTAGAAATGTTTATCAATAATGACAACACCCACAGTTTCATTCAATCAGATTCTAAAGAATTTGTTAAGGGATACATAAATACACACCTACATGCTTCCAGGCAAAAATAAACCCAATACAGGATGGAGTCAGGAAGAAACTGCTACCACGGGAAGGTTAAACTATCATTGTTCACTGTGGAGTCTTTGTACCATTGCCTTGCCTCATCCATGACTGACCATTCTCAAAGATGGATACTGGACCAGATGAATCTGATATGGCAATTCTTATAGTCCCCTCATTCCCGAGACACAGATCCTTCAGAACAAGACTGAGTACATTTATGAAGGGTGCATGAGGGAAGTTTTACAATGCTGTGCTGCACCTAAGCTGTGGCTAGAGGATTTTGGTTTACAGGACCTGATCCCAAGGCCACTGACTTCAGTGGGTTTTGGATTAGGCCCTTATGGCTCCTCAGCCTTGCATCTTTCACCAATACAAAATGAAAGCATTTAAAATGTACCCCTGGTGGGTATTAGAAGGCCAGCTTTTTATGTACCAGGCAACAGGCGCTGCCCATGTCCCCTGAGTTATCACCTGCCGAAATGCAAATGGAATTTTCACACCGACCAGAGCATTTAGGATGTGTCTCTCACTCACCATGAGCATGCATAATTATGGTTTAGTTAGTGCCTGTTGAACACAACAAAGGGAAAGCAGGCTCTAGATGTGACTGCCTTTTAGGAGACAATCCTTTGTTTTCCCTGTAGCTCATTAGCAATATTAAAAAGTACTTAATGATCATTAAAAAGGTGGAAATCCTGCTGGGACAGATGGCTATTTCAGTCTGGCTTTCTCTGAATTGTCAAAGCTAAAGACTCCCTAGGAGGCAGCAGGATGTTACTTGAATGTGATATTCCCCAAGAACACTTATATCTCCTGCTTTCTAATAGGATTGTTTTTAGCCTTCAAACGTTTGTTTCACAATGTGTGAAGTCTTTTGCCCCAAAGGTTGCTTCTTTCATTTTTGCTGCTCACTGAAACGACACCCCTACTTTCCCAAGTGCCGACGAGTGAGTAAGCAGAGAATAAAGCATTATGGGTGTGCTAGGAGGCCACAGCCAGGTTTGGGGCTCCCTCATGCTATGCGCTGTTCAGCCATATAATTAGAAGTGGTTCTGGACTTTCATCCCAAAATTCTCCTTGTAAATTGTATCTTTTTCTACCACCCTTTATCTGTTATGTCTATTCCAACTGTCAGATGTTGGAAGAGGTTTGGTCTCTTATGGTGAATATATACAGTGCCTGCTGGTGAGTCATAAACTTTTTGTATTGGTGGCCACCTTTTCACACTGCAGGCCTCTGAATGTGACTCCTCTTTACAATTAAAAGAGGGATGTGTGTTAATTTAGTAATGTAACTTAACGGGGGCTCAGGCATGTTAACCCTGCACATGGCCTGGCTGGGGTCTCACAGCCCCATTCCTTGCAGCTCTCATGTCACCACCTCCCCATCCCTTGTGGGGTTCTGTCTCCCAGTTTGAGAACCCCAAGCACAATTTGGGCCTGGGCCACTAAGCACTACACAAATCTAAGCAAAGACTCATTTAGAAGGGCTAACAGCACACATTTGCACCTGCCTTTCCTCTTAGGAAACTTGAAGCTCTTTGAATCTCTCCTCCCCAGAGAAATATAACAGGACTACAGGTTATGGTTTGCTTCTGATTTTATTGTTATAAAACATCTTTTCCTTTTCTGTCCAATGCTTTGTACAGATAGATCAGCAGGAGAGCTGACTTTTTGAGTGTAAAATAAATTAACAGAAAACCCAGCTATATCCAAACCAACGTTCCCAATCACAAAGAGCTCCTTTTCCTACTGTCCTTCTCAGAGCAGCCCTGAGACCACATGATCTCTTCTGAATTTCCAAATACAAAACCCTAATGGTTCTGTCACAGCTAATTCACTTCAGTAGCATTTTGTTTTTATGGGAGCTTGGTATGTTACGGATCAGACAATGATGCCTCAAGTGGCACAGTGTGTGAAATTCTCTGCTAATACTACTTATATGGTTTCTAAAGTTTCTATACTGCTTGCAACTACAATTGATGAGACTTTATCACCACAAGGTAAGCGGCAGCAAGCGGTCAAAGTACAGTTGCTAATATATCAAACCTGCATCTCTGCAGAGCTGGAGCTGCAGAAGGAGAGAGTATCTCATTGGAAGTTTATCTGTTTAGTGTGAAAGCTTCTAACATGCAAGAGAGAATCGTACATTTCCTGTGTCCAGGTGTCTGTGGTAGAGATAATTTGTCTTTTTGGTAACTGACTCTCAGTGAAAATAGAAGTAATTTTCGTCTCAGCATTTTTTCTCTCTTTCCTTTCTTTGTCTATTTTCGTGGGTGGAGAGGGCATGATGGGTTCTTCTTTCTCATTAGAATATCTGATTCAGAAAAACCTACCAATTGGATATTTTGGGTGTACTGGTTAATAAGTGTTCTCCATGTACAGGATTATAGAGAAGTCTTCTCCCTAGACATGGTGTTTAGAGACAGAGGCTGACAAGACATCAGTGGAGTTTCACAATTGTTCTTAGGATCACAGCATCCCTGACATCTCTTGCCCAGTGCTAAGGTACTGCTGGACTCTCTTCCTGCAGAGTCCACAGAGTTCCTGTGAGAGACCAACTCAGGCACAGGAGAAGGTGCAGTCCCTTCTGACAGAGACAAGTTAAAAAGGGAGAGCATCCTTTGGTGGTATTTGCTCTTCATTTCTTTGGCTGACCTGTAGAGGTTCCCAACAAAGCAATAGCATATGGGGTTGAGGCTGGAGTTAGTCAGGCCTAGCCACTGAGCAAAAGGTCTGACCTGCAAGACCCACAGAGATGGAGTTACATCCTTCATGGATTTGGGGATGTTGAAGTCAATCCAGATGTCCATCATGTAGACAGGCAGCCAGGAGATGGCAAACAGCAGGACCAGAGCCACCACCATCTGGGCCACTTTCTTGCGGATCTTCAGCCTGGAGGCTGGCAGGGATTGGTTCAAGGAGCTGCACTCCTTCAGCTGGTTGGTGCAGCTCCACAGCCTTCGTACCGTCAAGAAGCAGATGACCACATTGAATAGCACGGGCAGGCAGTAGAGGGCACAGAAGAGCAGGAAGTTGTAGGCTTGCTTGAGCTTCTCTTGAGGCCATATTTCCCTGCAGATGGGGAACACCAGTGGCAGTCCCTCCACCACCCCAATCTCATCCCTTTTGTTCATGAATATAAGGGGCATGCAGATCCCAGAGGACAAGACCCACACCACCAAGATGGCAGTGAGGATCTTCCTTTGAGTGAAGAAGGACCTGGCATTCAGAGGATTGTGAACACTGTAATACCTGTTCACACTGATGACTGTGAGGCTGAGCACACTGGCTGAAACGGACACAGCTTGAATGAAGGGCACAGCCCTGCAGAGGAAGTCCCCATACACCCAGGCTTTGTATATCAAGTTTCCCACTGTGATGGGCATGCAGACGCACACCACCATCAAGTCACAGATGGCCAGGTTAATAAGGAGGCTCCTGGTGGCACTCAGGCTGGACATCCTATTGCTGTGCTTCCGAGTGAGCACTTTGATGGACATAACGTTCCCAACAAATCCCACCACAAAAGAGAACAAGTACATGATGGTGAGGCTGATGGTGACCGGTTCCTTTGCAAACAGCAAGAGCATCTTTTCCAGCTCCTCCCAGTCCAGCTCCTGGCTCCCATTCTGGACCCCTGGAAGGGACATGTTCTCCCTTTTCAAAAGCTCCAGCAGGCCGAGGTGGCTCTCTGGGAAAGGAAAAGAGGAATTCATTGCTGTCCTGTGCCAGCCAGGCAGAAGCAGCCAGGGAAGCACCTCCTCTCTGGGGTAACCTTAATTGCCAGGTGGTCTCTTCCAGCCTTAAATTCTGTGATTCTAGGGTTCCCCAGCACCAGATCCTTAGCAGTTCTAGTGTGTGCCGATGCAATCCTATGAGCCTGGAAAAGGGTGTTAATAGGGAGGGTCAGTATGTTCTAGTGTAAATATTTTCCTTTCTTAATTGTTGCTCAATCATGTGTGGGGAATTGTACATAGTCAGAAATGGATTCCTGCTGAATTTATCAGTGTCATGCATAGGGCAATGCCTTTAAATCCTTAGGAACATAGGAATTGTCAGATTGGCTCCAGCCCATGGTCCACCTAGTCCATTATCCTGCTCTGACAGAGGCTGTCACCAGAGGCCTGGCAGGAAGCTTTAAGAGCCCTGCCTGTGGTGGAATAGCCTGCCGCTAGAGAGAGGTTTTGTTTCAGCCCCAGTGTTCAGAGGCTGGCTGGGGATCTCCCTTAGAAATTGCCTGAGTAAATGCTGAGCAAACACGTCAGACTCTGGCCCCTGGGCAGTAGTTCCAGGAAGGGGGGAGGTTTCTGCTTAATTTCCAGACGCTGCGTCCCTAGAACCAGGGATCCTCGGGCATCCCCAGAGCCAGGAGCCGGAGGAAAGCCTTAGCTATGCCTGTTAGCATGAGACTACCCTGTCCCTCGCTGAAAGGCCAGCCTGGCCAGCCCTGCTGGCTGCGGGGAGATGCCCCTGGAGGGCGGAGATTCTCCCTCAGTCAGCGTTTCTGCCACAGCTGGACTTTGGGCTGGCGAGTCCGGTTCCAGTTCCGCACGGCCCGGGTCCGGCGCGGAGCAGACAGCTCCCTCCGCTCAGGGCGAGCCCCGCTCCGCGTCCCGCACGGCTCAGCCCCCCGACCCCGTCCTCCCCACCCGCGGAGGTCCGGGCGCAGGGAGCGCACTCACCTGCGCAGAGCCGCTGGAGAGCCGCGCAGCGCAGCGGGCGGCTGGGGCTGCGGCGCGTCCGCGGTTCGGTTGGTGCTCGGCGCTGCGTGCGGCGCTCCGCGCTCCTGGCCGCGAACCACCGGCGCCTCCTGGGACTTCGGGGGTGACCCCGGACCTGCTCCCCTGCCCGGCCGGCCGCTCCCCGGGGCGCGCACGCGGGAGCAGACACCCTTCGCTCGCGACCTTCTGCGCCCAACGCGCAGTGCTGTCTGCACGCGCACACACACGCACGGCACTCACACTCACATCTCAGCCCTCGCACACCTGTGTTCACACTCACGTTCCGCCACTCACTCACACTCCTCGGTGTTCACACACACACACACACATCCCTGCACTCAGGCTCGCGCTCTCGCTCGCTCTCTCTCTCTCTCTCACACACACACACACACCCCTGCCCCCCCCCGCGCTCACACACATCTGAACTCGCTCACTCACACTCGCACCCTCACACCTCCTTGTGTACACGGACACACGCCACACACACACCTCTACCCAGAGAGCCCCCCGACACGCTGCCTCTGCTCCCGGCGCGGAGCGGGGAAGTTTGGGGCTGCCCGGGCTCGGCTGCTGCTCCCGGGCTCTGCCCCGAGCGGTGGCCGGCGCGGCCGTGGTGCTGAACGGACAGCTCCCTTCCCCTGCCCGGCCGGGCTCCGAGCCTGCCACCTCCGCGCCCTGCCTGCCCGGGCTCCCCCCGTGCCCTGAACCCGGCCGGCAGCCTGTACCCTGGGCCGCCGGGGCGTGAGCCTTTCCCAGTGCCGCGCCCCGGCCAGTCCGCTCCTGGCTCGCCCCCTCCGCCCGCGAGGGGTTTGCAGGCACCGCTTCCCTCCGCCAGGCGGCCTCCCCCGCCTGCTCCGCGGCCGGCCGCCGCTGCCCCTCGGCGCCACTTCCCTGAGCTCTGCCCCGGCCGCCGCCGCCTTAGCCCCGCCTCACATCGGCAGCTGGAGACTGGGCTGCGCTTCTCCCGAGCCCGAGCCCGAGCCCGAGCCCGAGCCCGAGCCCGAGCCGGGACGGCGGCGGGGAAAGGGCCCGAGACCCGGCTGGGCGCACCGGCGCTCGAAAGGGGTGGCCGGGCCACGGCTGCGCCTCTAGGACACAGGCTGCTCTTCCGCCCGGCCGAGGATGGAGCGAGGCCGTGGCCACTTGGGGTAACCCCCCACCCCATAGGGAAGAAAAAAGCCCCCGTCCTCCTTTGAAGCACCGTCTTAAAGCCACTAGCCCCAGGCCGCCGGGCAGGAAAGGGGAGTTCAGTACAGCCCCACTCCGCTGCCTGGCAGCTAAGCCGCGGAAGGCTCTTCCATCTGCACTGGGAGATAAAGCGGATTAATGACCCGCCCGTGGATCAGAGGCGCTGGCCCTTTGAGCGCCACTACAGTAGCCTGCCCCCTGCGGGAGCGACTTGGGCAGCTTGTTGCTTAACTTCAGTCTCCAGCAGGGGGAGGCGGGCTAATTTTTCCATCAGTGGGCGGAATACATTTTCTTAATGTGCACCAAGGCGTGTGCGGACGTGCACCACCCATAGCAACGCTGCTGGTGTGTGGCTGTGGAGGCTTTGTTAACCAGCTGGGTGGCATCTGAATCTCTCCTGCCCAAGCACTCAGCTTGCAGGGAACACTGGTGGGCAATAGTTTGGATGGGGACATGCCAAGATTTTGGTTAAGTGGTGTAGGGCTGCACTTTTCTGTGGAGGAGGTGTATGTGTGAGGGGTCTGGGATGGAGGTTGGGCACAAATGGGAGCTCAGGGTGGGGTTCTGGGGTGCAGGATAGTGTGGGGGCTGAGAGGGACCTGTGGTGGGGAGAGAGTGCAGAGGGTTTGGGTTGTGTTCTGAGGTGGGTTATTGGGGTGCAGGTTTTAGGAGGGGTTATGGGTTCAGGAGAGGATTCTGGCCTGGTGGAGGGGTGTAGGAAACCAGCCAATGACAGCATAGAGATTTGGCTGGGGGGGCAGCATATGAAACTGGCCAATGGGAGCTGAGAGATTTTATGGGGGTGGGGGCAGCACACAAAGCTCTCCACCTTCTGTAGGTGTAGGGTCAGCTGTGGGCTGGATTAAAAGGCTTGGTGGACTGGATGTGGCCCTCAGGCCGGCCCCGGTCAACAATATGGTTAATCAAATCCTTATGGGTAATTCAACCCAAAACTCAGACGTGCAAATAGGATGGTGGCAATGGGTCTCTAGAAACCCTTGCTATAGCTGGATGGATGAATCTTGTCCTTTCCTGGACAAAACTATTTCTGTACTTTCACAAATGCAGATAAGTCCTAAGAAATGGACTGAAATCCTGGAGTAAAGTCACTAGGAAGTGTGAGATCTTGATCAGGGAGCAAAGTTGGAACTGACGAGCCATGAGGGAGGGGGCAGTTACAATAAACCCTAAATTTAATGGACCCCCATTTAATGGACATTAGAAATAATGGATGGTGTCCTCCAGACTCCCCTCCCCAAATAACTGCCGGTGACTCACCAGAGCCTCCAGGACTGGAGGAGCCATCATGGGGGTGGGGATGGGAGCTCTCCTCCTCCAGCCCCAAGTGTGCAGAGCGTATCAATGCCCAGCCACTGCTGCCTGCAATGGCACTGCGCAGCAGCTGTGGCATCAGAGGCTGCCGCCCACTGGCAGGTTGTGGGTGGAAGCCACGCTCTGCCTTCATGTGGCCAGCTCGCAGATGGGGGGCTGGAGTAGCTGAGTGTGCCAAGAGCCATGAGAGGTGGAAGGAGCCAGGCCCGTGTGCAGCTCCTCTCCTGGAAACTGGGAGAGGAAGAGGGAGAGAGAGAGGGAAAGGGAGGTGTAAGGGAAAGAATGGGGCAGGAGTGGGGAAGGGACTGGGGAACACAGAACAGGAGTGTGTGTTGGGCTGGGAAGTTCAGTGCATCATCCTGCAGTATAACTATTTGGATTCAATGGACTTTCAGTATTAACGGACACCCCTTGCCCCCACTAGCCTGTTAAATTGGGGATTTACTGTCAAACCACAGGGTGGGGTTAGTCTCTGTTGTCTTCCTTTTGCCTTCCCCAAGGAAAACAGTCTGAATTATACCTGTATGCCGCACAAGGGAAGAAAAGAAGGCTGTGAAGGATGATAATCCAGTCCTGGTTTTCAGGTTCCCTTTTTACAGGCAGAAGCTGTTTGTCAATGAATTGTAAATGCCCTTGAACACAGTGGAGAAACCTCCATCTATTTTCATCTATTTATGTGTAGGGAAAAGGAAATATTTTGAGTCTGTCTGCCATGAAAAGAAAGAAAAACCAGCAATGGAGCCTCAAGTCAGGGGGAAATGTGATCTGGGTATAAATCCCTTGGCATGCATTAGATTGTGTTTGCTCTGGCCCCATGAAAACCCATTTCCTTTCACTTTCATAGGCCTATATTTGTAGCATAGAAGACATAAATAGTTTCTACAATTTAACTCTTATTTTTCTCAAAATATGACACACACACACAATCACTCCCCCACCTCTGGTGAAATGCACAAATACCCTGTTAGATACCAGACATCTGCTATAATTTCACACCTACACTAAAACCAAATGGCTACATCACTAATGGGCAGTTCACAAGCATAGGCCAGAGCTAGTCATTTGAAATGTACATTGCATCCAGGTCCTGCTAGTGCACTGTGTTCTCCCAAGTTGGACATGCCATTGTAAACAATATTAACACTGTGGAGGTGATCCAACGGACAATTCTAAGGCCTGGTCTATACTACTTGCCAACCACTGACCTAAATTATGCAACTGCAGCTATGTGAATAAGGTAGCTGAAGTCGACATACTTAGGTGGTCTTACTGCACTATCTGCACAGCAGTAAGTCAACAGCAGACACTCACTGGTCTACTTCACTTTCTCTTCTCATTTTGGTGGAGTACCAGAATTGATGGGAGAGTGCTCAGTAGTCAATGTATTGCATCTATACTAGGCATGATAAATCAACCCTTGCTGGATTGATCACTGCCCATCGATCCAGCCCATAGTGAGATATGCCCTAACAGGGTGTTAATAAAAGGCCAGGTGAAGAACAAAGAGATATGTTAGCATCCCTTAAGAGATGTTTTACTCAGGTCATGGAATACGTGTGCTTACAGCTATACACTATGATTCCAAAAACTCAAACTAATGAATTTAGTTGTAGTAACCCCCCCCACGCTCCACTGGAAGCCTACGTGGCCTCTTGTCAAGAAACCTGAAACATATGAAATTTAAAATATTCAATAGCACTTTCAGATACTCAGTGGTGCAATATAATTAAGGTACTGGCAGTGAATCTAACTTAGCATTGCATTGGCATGATGCACAATGCCCAGTCATCTGTAACTCATGGCTCAGGAGGACACATTACAGAGGTAGTGGGGAGGGACTATATAGTGCTGAGGGAGGAACAAGGATACTGGTAACAAGTTGAGAGTCACCAGGTAACTCGAGATGAAGCATGCAGCCAAACAGAAGTTGCTAGAGTAGTCCAGCAAGAGATTCCACCAACAGGTTCTCCTTCCATGCCAGCTGGCTTACAGAGGAGGTGTTCCTGGGCAGGAAGGCCAAATTTAGTATACGGGAATTCCCATTCTTCACCTCTGCCTATTATGGATCTGATGGCAGTTTCACAAAGGCATTCTTCAAAAGTGACCCCCTTAAAGCCAATGGAGTTGCAGTTGTGCAGACCTGGTATGAAAGAAGAGCTCCCCTTTGGAGCTTTGTTAGCTTTTCAAAGGAGCCCACAGTAAGTAGTTCTCTATGTAAGTGCTCCGCAAGTGGTGTGCCGTGACACACTGGTGTGCTGTGAAGCGGCACTCGTGCCTCAGAGGTGCGTGCCAGAAGTGCTAGCTGGTGCTCTGTGCAACTGACCCATGCCTTGGTGGGAGAAGTGCATGGCGGCAGCGGTGGCTCTGAGGCAGCAGCAGTGGTGAGTCATAGGCATTGAGTTAGAGTGGGGTGAGTTGGAGTGCCTGGCTCGGGGGTGGGCGGTGATTGGACTAGAGCAGGAAGTTGGGGGTGCCTGGATGTGGGGGGATGGGGAGATCATTGAATTATAGTATGGGGGTTGGGGGATCTGGGAGCCAGGACTCCTGGAGTCTAGCCCAGCACTGGGTTCTATCCCAGTGGGGAGAGTCTAGTGTTGTGATTAGGTGGCTGGGAGCCAGGACTCTTAGGTTATATTCACTCCTGGGGAGGGGGTGGGAGTCAAACCTAGTGGTTAGAGCATGGAGATGGCAGCCAGGACTCCTGGGCTCTATTTCCCCCCGGGAGTGGGTGGGAGTCTAACCTATAGTCCTGGCTCCCAGCCCCCTGCTCTAATTCTTGAGTTCTATCACTCCAAGGAGGGGGGGGGGCTGAGTCTAGCCTATTGGTTAGAACAGGGGAGTTGGAAGCCAGGAATCCAAGAGTCCTGGCTCCCAGCTTCCCTCCACTCCCACTATTAGACTCCAACAGCCTCCCCCAGCAATGGGAGTTGGAGTCTAATGGTGGGAGTGGAGGGAAGCTGGGAGCCAGGACTGCTGGTTCTTTTGAAGTCAATGAGAAAATTTCCATGACTTCAGTAGGGCCAGGATTTCACCCTGTTATTGTAGCAAGCTCTGGTGTGCCACAGGAGCAGAGTGGTTAACCACAGCCTTCATCCTGGGGCTTTAGGTGGTCTTCTAGGTTCTCAGGCCATGGAATACTTAGAAGGTAAGGACCCATAACTTGTTTTGAAAGACAAGGAGATCCTATTGTAGAAAGCAAAGGACAGGTGTGATAGGTGCATGGTAGCTTTTGTTGCTGACTGGATTCACTATAGCATTCTGCAGTAGTTGGAGTTTCTTAAGCGCTGAAAGCTTCATTGCCAGGTCTGTTACATGGCTGTAGTCCAGCTGAGAGGTGGGAGAGGTATGACTAGTTGAAGCCTGGTCATCACCCTTCAGAAGGAGATGGAGTTTTCTTGCCAGCCAGTAATGATAAAGAGTGTTACATGCAGATGTTATGTGAACAATTAACATAAGTGAAGAATCTAGGAGAACTCTCAAGCTGTGGACTGAATTGACTTGCTATGGATGCTCACATTCCACCACACGAGACAGCCCCATGGCTGAAAGCTCTTCAAAGTATTTTTCCTTGGCCATTGTCACCCCTCTTGCTTGGATTCTGCTTTAGCCAGATGGTCTTCATCCAGGAGCTGACCCCATCCAAGCACTGGGCCATCTTGGTGGTAGTGGTGGGGTGTGTGTGGTGAGGGATAGGTAGAACTGCGAGTCACCTTCCTATTGCTGGCATCTGAGGTCTTGCTGTTGAATTATTCATCTAGGCTACGTCTACACTTGCCCAAATCTTTGAAATGGCCATGCAAATGGCCATTTAGAAGATTACTAATGAGGTGCTGAAATGCATATTCAGCACCTAATTAGCATGCCGGCGGCCGTGGCTCTTCGAAATTGATGCTTTTCGCTGCCACACGGCTCATCCAGACAGGGGTCCTTTTTGAAAGAATCCTGGGAACTTTGAAATCCCCTTATTCCTGTCTGCTGATAGGAATAAGAGGATTTCGAAGTTGGTGCTAATGCTAATGAGGCACTGAATATGCACTTCATCACCTCATTAGTAATCTTTGAAATGGCCATTTATATGGCCATGTCGAAGATTTGGGCTAGTATAGACACGGCCCTACTTGTGTTTTCACATAAATGTTGCAAAGGTCTGGAGCGAGAGCTGGTCCATGTGTACTCGAGTAGTGGCAGGAATGCAGTTTCTAATCACTAGTGGGTGGGTGCCTCCTTTCACGAAGGTCTCAGCTCCAGTGTTCCCTCTAATTTTTTCCATCCAGTGGTGGAATAAATTTTGATATATGCACTGAAGCATGTGCATATGTGCATCATGAGTAGAAACACATGCTGTTGATTGTTGGAGTTGTGGGCACTCAGTTAATCAGCTGAGCAACATCTGAATTTCTCCTGGTTGGCCATGCCAGTGCTCAGCTTAGAGGGAACAGTGCTCAACTCATTTTAATTCATTTAGTCACCTTTCTCAGGCAAGACAGCCGAGTCTCAGGGTTAATAGTACTGAATTCTTCAGAGAAGTTCAGCAGGCTGAGACGATGTGGGCCCTCTGCCCACTGGTAGGAGCAGATCATCTATCAGGGCCATTACTTCTGGTTCAGTTCTATGCCCTGGTCTGCATCTAGTTCATGCAGCCGATTACACTAACGGCAGGGCTCTTGTGTTCTTTTATCCCTCTTAAATACCATACAATTCATGTATTAATTATTATTATTATTATTACTGAAGCATCTGTCTAACCAAAAGTGGGGCCCTATTGTTCCAGGCTCTGTACAGAGGATTAAGCAAATCTCTCTCCCATGCCAAGATCTTATAATGTAAATTGACAAGACAGACACTGAGGGAAGGAAAGGGTAGAACACACAAGCATAGTCGAAGTGTGGCGCAATCAAATGACAGAGCTTTCTCTCTGGCTACGTCTACATTACAGCCCATTGACAGAAGTTACTAATGGAAGAGATCTTCCAACAAAACTTCTGTCAACAGATTGCGGCCACACATGAAAGCTGATTGCTCTGTTGATCCGCTCTCTTGACAGAGACCGTCTAGACTTCCTGGGCACTCTCTCGACAGAACGGCCAACCGGAAGCACAGTAGACAGGGCTGCACAGTGACCCGGAAGCCCTGTCCATTGACATAGGGCCCCCTAGAGTGTGCATATGGCATTTTTATCGACTGATTTGGTTGAGGAGGGTGTTCTGCCTCATGGGGGGGAGGCAGAAGGCTGTCGACAAAAGAGCCGAGTTCTGTCAACAGAATGCATTTTTAACGTGGACACTCCATGAATTTGGTCAACAAAACTCCCTAGTGGAGACGTAGCTTCTGTGTATTGCTGGACTGATATCTTGCCGTAAGGAGGATGTTACAGTACTTAGCTTTCAATGTTACCCTCCTCCAAAGTTGTCCTGAGAGGTAAGGCTTCTACAGTGTCAGTAACTTATTCACCAAAAAACAAAAAACAAAGTACCATGATTTTGGGGACCCACTAATCAGGGTTTCTTACCCTGTCTGTTGGCTAATCAAACATGCTCCGTTTTCAGAAGTGTTCTGGCGTGATAGAAGATGCTAGTGCATAAAGATTTTTTGGCATATGGGACTGTGGGCCTGGTTCTGCATTCACACCAATGTCAATCAGGAGTGACCCCCACAGAAGTGAATGGATTGCCATCTCTGAAAACCTCTGTAAGCAAGAGGTCAGAACTGCATCTGTTCTGTCACTTAAAGATTGTACACAGAAGCAGTTAAGTAGGTTTCAGGTCTATTTAAAAACAAACGAATGAGAAATTAGTACAAACACTGATACATAAAAATGAACAAGATTGAGAGAGGTTTTTTTTTTCGATCTCCTAAGAACAATTTAAGCATCAAACAATGAATGATTTCAAGTTTTTGAGTGTTGTTTTAAAATGGACAATGCGTAATTATTGAGTCTCTGACTATGAACTGCCTGGAAACAGGTTTTTATAAACATACGTAAGCCAAGTTCTGCATCTGCTGCCCTTGTTATCTAGGAGTCACCTGGACTGAGCTATACAGAAACACAATGGCTGGAAGAAACAGATAACTTTATGGACAGGAATTCCCTCAGCTATAGTCTTAATTGACTCAAGGCCAAACAACATGTTATGTTGACCTTTGTGTGATTGCAAGAGTGATTCCCCCCACATAGTTTGTTGTTGGATTGAACTGCAGGGAGAGCATATAGAAATCTATGGGGTGATGGAGAAATACTTGGCCAAATTTGCCCATGTGCAGCATCTATTTAACGAACTGAATCATACTGGGGTTTAACCTAACCTCATAAAAAGGAGGGTCAGTGAATACAAACAGCAGAGCTGCACTAAATCAGAAACTAGCTGTCAGTAGAAATCAGTGCTGTCCATATCTCATTTACAGCACAGATACTCAAGCGAGATTTTCAAGCAATCTCAAGTTCAGCCAGACCCATCTCTGGTGAACTTCACTCCAAAAAGGTCAATGTGTTTTAGAACATGATGGGCTTTTTCAAGGGGAAGCAGTGATTTCCCACCACAAGGCACTGATTTGTCTGGGAAAGAAAGGGAAAACCAAATGAACAACCCCTCCTGCAAACAACCAGCCTTACTGCTGCTGCTTGTTTCATTCAGGATGTTTTGGGGGACATGAGGGGGAGTGTGGTTTCATGAAAATCAGACATTGACATATCTCAGACCCATCATCCCACCTCAGAGAACATCAAGAATTTCAAACCCTATGTGCAAGTGTTCAGAGGGACTGTGGTCTTGCAGCTCCTGTTAATTTTAGGGATCCACGTATTTCCCCTACATCCAGCAGGACTGCAACAGGCTGTATGAGTCTCTCCAACTTCACTTCCAGGCTACAAACTAAGGTCTGTTTAATTCAGTGAGGGTTTGTTTTCCTTCCTCATTTTAGATCACCAGTGACATATCCACTGTTTCAGTAAAACAGATTAATTCCTTCATCACCATGGAGAAATACTGGGAACCTGTCTGAAAATGAAGCCCAAATAAACAAGACCTGAACCACAGCAGTCAGGTGATTCTGTTTCTCATCTCAGCTATACCAGCTTCACCCTGGTGTAATGCTATTAACTTCAGTGGCTTTACACCTGAACAATGCCAGTACAACTGAAAAGAAAAGCCTAGGAAAGGCAAACACCTACTAGATTACCCAGAGATGATCAATTTCCCAATCAACAAGACACTGCAAAATTTCAGGCCGTTAAGTGCTTCCAGGCTTGCAAAACTCAACACACAGAGGAACTGTGTTTTATAGGCGGAAGCATGAGTAACTGAACACTACCTCATCACAGGACAAAGGGTTTTCAGGAGGAAAATCTGACTGCTAATTGGGGGGCATCCTATGACAAAGGCTTTAAATTTGATGGCATGACTTACCTTCTTCCAGCTGCTGGTGCAGAGGGAAGTGAAGTGGAAATAGGAAGGAAAGAAAGACAGACAGGTAGAGGGAAGAGAGGTATTGGAATAAAAATACTAGTAAAAGTGCTAGTAAAGGGTTTCAGGTAGAAGAGAGCAATTAAAACACAAAGGGAGGGAGTAAGTCTATCTCCAAGGTCTTTTTGACCCTGGCTCTTTTATTTTTGCTTGGATCTGCTGTGGCTTACATGGCTTAGATTAGCTATAGTTACTCTAGTAGGACCATTTTTGTAACAATGCGTGGAGCTCAAATGACATGTATGACAAGCAAAACCTGCATGGTTTGCGTACAAACTAAGGAAACCTTGAAGCGTCCTGCTGTGCAGCCTTCAGCAGGGTAACAAAGGGAGATGTTCCTGGAACTGGAATACCCTGCTGCCATGGAAGCTGAGAATTTGAATTGGAGTCTGAATAATTTATCTATCTCTAATAGGCTAAACCAAACACCCACAGATGTAAACATAGACCCAAAAACAGATCCATGTTCTGACAAGTTCAAAACTCACATTTTTCAGTCTTTGATGAAAAAAGGATCTCCCCAGGCAGATAGCCTTTTCTCTGTAGTCATAAAGTATAATCTATATTTCTGAAGTGGTTCTCCTAGAAGGATCCCAGGTAATTTACTAAAGCTATAACTGGTTGCCTGTTGCTTGGTCTCTGGGAGGCAACAACCTCTGGGGCTTAGCATGGCAGCCAGTATGGCCTAGCAACACAGCTGGGGTTTAGAGCAAAGGCTAAGGTTAAATGCTGAAATGGCTGTGCCTCAGTCTTACTCCCATTTCAGACACCTAAGGAGCAGCTGATGTTATAAATCACACATCCCATCCCCAGCCATCTTATTTTGGGGACAGGATGCTGTGCTAAAGGAGAGGGAAATAAACAAGGATATGCATGGTACTTAGATCACTGCTTAGTGTGGAACCTGAAACAAAGGAAACTGGAGAAAGGAAAATTTATAACTCAGAGAATAGAAGGAAAACATGGTAGCAGCGGAAGATAATGCACCTTAGGTTAACTCACTGCTTACAAGCCACCTCTAAGTCTGGAGGTCCAGCAATACACACAGCGAATGGGACCTGGCTTGTGGAGTGGTGCAAAAGATTTTGCCCTCTGGATTTTCAATCTTGGGTCTATTGGTCCGGTGCTTTTCAACCAGGGATGCATTCTGTGGGTCAGCAAAGGTCATTCAGTGAAGTACCTCAGCTCAGCTAGACATTTCCCTTGTACTACAACAGACTACGTAAAAAGCACCAGCAAAGCCAGTACAAGTTGAAATTTTATACGATTTCCTTATTCTGCTGTACATACTATACAGTGAAATGTATTACAATATTTACATATAAATTGATTTATTTTGTAATAATATGGTGAAAGTGAGCAATTTTTCAGTAACTGTGGTGTGGAAAGCTTTTGCAATTTTTACGTCTCATTCTGCAAGCAAGTAGGTTTTAAATGAGGTGAAGCTCAGGAGCGTGCAAGATAAAGTAGACTCCTGGAAGGGATACAAATAGTCTGGAAAGGATGAGAGCCATTGCTTTAATGCATAAAGGCTGGTAGGAGATGTCCAGCATTGCAGTGTCAGGACATGAAAAACCCCAACCTGTGCAAAAACAGCAAGGATTCCTGTGTCACTTTAAAGCCTAACAAATGGATTAGGGTGCAGAGATACAGATCCTGAGGAAGTGAGTTGTAACTCACGAACATATATGCCCTAATACAGGGGTGAGCAAACTTTTTACGTCGGGCCCCGCTTTTCATCCCTGCAACTCACAGCTCCCCCCCACTTGTCTGGTGTAATCCAAACCGATGGAAATTTTGGTTACGTTCATATGTAAGAAAATCCTTTTGGCATGTGTAAGAAAATAAGTCTGTACAATGTAAAAACTTCATTAATTGGTATATAAATGGTAACATTTCAACATTTTTATTGAGATGGATGAGTCTGAGACTCAGCGGCTGATCGTGCTGCGCCTACCTTACAAACTTGCACGCCCCCTCAACACTTTGCAGACCCCTTGCCCTAATACCTGAATTAATTGGACTCCTTGCTGTTTTTGCTGAAATACACTAACACAGCTACCCCTCTTCAACTCAACCTGTGCAGTACAGGAGACTCCCTCATATCTGGCATTGTATCATCCAGAACTCTTCATTAACAAGCATTTTAACCATAAGTGAAGTTCAGTTTCGTTTTTCTTAAGTACAGTATAGTGAAAGTAAGGACAAATAAATACATCAAATACGGCATAAGTTTACAGTGTACACTACTACTGTTGGTGGCAAATGAAGTACTCTGCATACATTTTTGTTTGTTTCTTAATATCTAAGCTTGTTTCTCTTTAGTGTTGTGCATTGCTAGGTCTACCTCTCTATTCTCCTGAATATTTGAATATCCAGCAACCTCCCATCCTGGGGCTGCTGGATACGAAACAGTTTACTGTATTTTGTCACTTATCCAAGGCTGCAGGCAGGTAGTGTGTTCCCATGGGTAGGATAGTGGATTGGGGACTTAGGAGAAAAGGTTTCTATTTCTGTCACTGACCGGACATCTCTTGTGATTTTGGCTAAGTGTCTTAGGTCCCCCACCTGTAAAATGCAGTGCTACTGCCACCTTCCCTTTGCAAAGCATTCTGGGGGAGTGTGAGAAAAAAGGTGATATGCAGGAGTTAAATATTTTTATTACAGGGGGTAGGATGGGGAACGAATGCCTGATCTCACCAGGCAATCATCTTCTGCTCTGATGAAGCAAGAGATTTGATGATCTTTATTACCTTAATTTGCAGTGCTACACATACTGTGGTGCTACATCCCAATACACCGAAGGGTGAGGGCTCTGAACAGCCCCCAAGAAATGGAGGGCTTAATAAACTTGGATATGAGTAGGTTAATAAACAACAGTTCCATGGTCACAGGCATTATACAGTAGTATAACTGTCAAGTCGTCTGAGGACTGCAGCTTCCAACCCCAAACGCTCTGTGTTAGGTCTGTTGGTTTCAGACAATCCCTTCCTGTCTCTCTCCTTTTAATTTCTAGACCCTGCAAGTATCTGAGGGTGGTAACTGCCCTCACCCCAGCCCCACAGCTAGGAGACTGGAGGGTGTCATCCACACTAAGTCAGACTGAGAGGTTGAAAAGCTTCAACTGCTTCAGGCTTTGTCCTGTCATTTTAAGTAAGCTCACTCCCCATAAACTCCATCAGAAAAAGCATCTAACTCCTTTCCAGTGGGTCAAGCCCCACTGACTCTCTTATCTGACTTGTGGCAGGCCTCATGCAGCTGGATCTGGCTGTAGCCCTAAGCACAGTATCACCCTAGAATAACGAATTGCTCCTCCTTCTCTCTGCCCATTTTCTTGGAAAGAAGATAACCTATTTCATCTCTAGTTTCCTCAGAAAGTCACCATAAATCCCATGGACTTAAGGGGCTCTGACTCACAGGATTCCCTCTAATTTTGTCCATCTGTGGACAGAATAAAGGGTGTCACATTCAACAAAGTATGTGCAAATGTGCACCCCCAGGAGAAACATGCTGCCAGCTGTGTGCATGGTGGGCACTCAGTTAGTCAGCTGGGCAGCACCTGACTCTCTGCTGGCTGGCTGCCCAAGTGTTCAGCTTACAGGGAGCGCTGGCTCTGAGTGCCGGGGAATAGATCAGAAACCCAGGCTGGAGTCTGCTGAGTCCTCACATGAATTCAGTGTGGTGATGGGCAAGAAAGATGCATAGTGTTAAATAGGTCATATCTCCCCTGCTCAAGGTTGAGTGGCACTGGTGAGTGTGCATGAGAGGGGGGATTGACAAGTGTCATAAAATGATGGTGAGGCAGTAATTCAGAAACACAGCCCAGCATTCTCAAAAATGGCCGGCTAAAGTTCAGGGAGGGGAGTCACAGAGTGTGGTAGGGTCACCAGGCCCTGCAACCCCCATCCTCAGTCAGTCGTGACTCTCATTCAGCAGGGGGAATAGAAGGTTTTATTAGTCGACACGGACACAGATTTGTGAGTACAGATATCAGAAGGAATCAGTACAATCCACCTTGGGGAGAGGCAGCCCAGCGGGGGTCCCTGAGTTGGGACTCTGGCCCTCCTCCCTCCCTCTCCAGCCAGACGAGACTGCCCCACTCAACAGCCCAGTTCCAGTTCAAACCAGCCAGGCCCCTCCGCCCTCCTTTGTCCTGTTTCCTGGGGAAGAAAGGTGTCACCTGGTGGCCTAAGTTACACAGAGCGGGGGTGCCTGGCCTACGTGTGAGATGTCATCACCGCTATGCACGAGGGCACCACGGGGGGAATAAAATCCTTACACACCCCGCTTGGTCAGAGTGGGTCTGGAGCTGTGCATCTGATCCACTCCGCTCCCTCCAGCAGGAGTCTCTGCCCAGTGTGTGAAAGGAGGCAGAAGGGAAGTTGTTAGCCCTTCTCCAGTGATCAAGATTAAGGCCTTTCAGTGTGCGTATGTGTGGGTGTGTCGGGGGAGGGAGGGTGATGATGGAGGGGGGTTAAATGAGTCTTGTCCCAGGTGCGGACGTGGTGCTGGCTCTGTGTCGCCACTTTCCTAAGGGGTTTTAGATACTCCTGTCCTTCCCTCTCTGCCTTCCAGAACTGGAATTAGGATTCCTGGCAACAAGCCGCTTCTCCCATCCCATTCCCTTCGTGCACTAGCTTTCCCAAGGTGGGACCCAGCAGCCCATGGGTGTGCCAGAGAAGAGCCCATTGCTAAGGCTGGCAGTCAGGACCGCTCTCAGTCTGATGTCACAGGACAGCATGCTCTGCTGATTGGATGAGGCTGTGCTCAGCCAGCTGTGGGAGAGCTGCCAGAGCTCGTCAGCAGAGAAATGTGACCGTTATTATCAGTGTCAGAGACAGTCGTGGCCAGACTCTGAATGTCAAAAGCGTCAGCGAACACCTGCAGGGCTCCTCTTTGGGTCGCTGCCTGGCTCAGCGAAGCCCTGAGAAACTGACCCAGGGCCACTGCAGAGAAGCAGAACAGGCAGAGAATCCGTTCCAAGGGCCAGGGACAATGGATCAAGGGTCTGATTCTCTTCTCTCTCAAAGCAGTGCCAGTCAGAAGCAAGTCTGCCGAACTCACTGGAGCTATGATACAAAACTAGTATAAATGAGAGGAAAACCAGGCCCTCTTAGGAGTATAAGGACTTCTCTATTGCCCTAGGTAGCAGTGAGGGACACAATACGCTCAGTAAAAAGATGCTCATCCACCCATTTATTTAAGTCCATTGAGATTCAGCATTCCCTCCTGTTAACGAAACTTCTGGGCAAGAAATTCGTGGAGATTTACCTGGGACCATTGCAGGCCAGAAACACTTGCTAAATTGGTCTGAATGTGAATCAGGCAGGGAGAGGGTTCCTTCAGGGATTCCAGAACTTAGGGGGTCTCTTCCAGCAGTAAAATCTTCCTCTCTCTTGTTGTTCCAAGCTAGGAGCTGAGCTCCTCTTTAGGTTTCCTCTCTTTGATGTTAACCAGTAACACTAGCAGCTTCTTTTTCTATAACTACCACCATGCCTCACCCAACCAGCCAGGCTTAAGGACAAGTAGCACCTCCCCATAGGTCCAGGCTCTCACAGCATTCTGTGATGCTTCTGAGCATGGCTCCAGCTCTTTTGCACAGTCATTTTAAATGGGACGAATGAAGCTAAGGCTTTGGAAGCCCACAAGACTAAGGGTGTTACAATGGCACGGGGAGTGAATTAATCTCCTTCAAAGCTGCAGAGCAGGTGCTGACTCTGCCCTGCCACCTTTCAGCGTGGTTTTAAACACTCCAAGGGGTAAACTTTCTTATTCACCAGTTCCTACATGTTTCGACTCCCCAGTCGTGAATATGAAGGCCTGTTTAAAGCTGGGGGAAGAGGTCTCATTTCTTGTCCTTGTAGCCAAAAGACCAGTCATCAGCCGCCTCCTGCCACCGTTTTCCTGTCACATTCTCTTCTGAGAAGGGCATTTGGGACTCCGCACACCTCTCAGGCTAACCTGAGCAGCAGTAGCTGAAATGGATCAAAGGGCTGAGACAGGCCAGCAAACCATCATAATCAAGGTTTTTTTTCTTAAGTGTTGTGATCAGCAAATGGCAGAAGAGGGCGACTCTGAGCCAGAGGATCTGTCCCACTGCCAGGGAGGGGACGAGTGCAAACTCAGTAAAGGTGAGTCATGGAATATGTCTCACCTCCAGGGAGCCTCTGTGGGTTTTCAGTGCCCAGTTCAATCTGCAAGCCTGAGCCATCCACCAGCCAAGAGCCATCAAGTATCTGCCATTGCCAGAGAAGGAAAATTTTCTGTTTCAGGAAGGAGTGTTTTATATCTTTGCCCCACAGCAGCTCGACTGACGACTCAGGGATGCTAGCGCTCTGTTTCTCTAGGCAGATGGTGCCTGGGTAAGCTCATCCAGTTAGCTCAGGGGCAGGCTGCAGAAGCTGAGTGAGAGGAGGCATGGTGCAATCGGAGGTTGCTGGCTAATTTTTTATGGCAGCTCGTTTTATTTATTTGCACTTGAAATATGTTTGCCCTATTCCGCCAAGCCGAATGATGGAAGGCATTGGAATTGTGGAATATATATATTGGGGTATTATTGCCATAAAACTGCAAAGTACTGTTGTTATGACTTCTCTCATCAGTTCTCCCCTGTGAAGCATAATGAAATGTCCCAACAGGGACAAATAAAAAGAACCATTTCTTCAGTTCAGTATTAGCAGAAACAGGGCCCATTTTATGTTGTAAATGGCCTAAGTTTGACTGCACTTGCTTAGTTTTCCACAGTGTAACTGCATTGACTTCAAGCAGAGTCACATGTGGATTTTGGCCACTGTAACTTAGATCTGGGTCTGACTATAAATGCAGCTCCTGGGTAAATAAGCCCCCTCTTCCTCTAAGATTGATGTCCAAAGGGGCAGCGGGACCCAAGAGTGGTTTATTCTGGAGGAGTTGGAAGCTCCAAAACATAATGAATAGGGAGAGTGAAAGAGTGATTCACTCCAGAAATGGGGGATTTTTGAGGCCAAGGAGTTGTAACAGGGTCAGGCCAGAGAGCTACAGGAGTGCTGGAGGAGGGAGGTATATCAGCCCTAGGTTAAATAGGTTCCTGTTTGCAGTGTAAACTAACAAGGGCTAATCCAGAACCAGCAGGAACTTGCCAGAACCCCTCAAGGCAATCAGGCCAGTTAAAACACTGGGAGCTAATTAGGAGGTTTCCAGGGTCAAGTGAGCCATGAAGCCAGTGGACACCTGGAGCCAGTGAAGAACCAGTTGAGCCTGATTAACAAGGTTCCCCTTTTGTTCACTCACCTGTGCTCGGGAGAGAAGGTGTTGAGGGAGATCTGAAAGAGATGCATGAGCAGGTACCTGGAGGAGGAGCCTGTGGGTAATGAAGATGCTGGGGACGGCAGTGGGCAAGTGTCCTAGGGCAGCAGGATTGACAGCGACCACAGGCCATCTTCCGTAGCCTGCCCCTGAGCTAACTGGATGAGCTTACCCAGGCACCATGTGCCCAGAGTAAGGGATGGGGAGCCCAGCAACTCATCCCTGGAAGGGGCAGGGCCAAAGGCAGAAGGCGGGGGATGCAGTGGTCAGCCCTGAGGACCCCCCACGCTGCATCAGAGCCTGTGTGGAGCAGCAGCACAGTGCTGTTGTGGCATTTCAAAGAGGACTGAAGCTCTGGGTTTGTTCTCCTCTCTCTTCCTCGTGCTGGCCAATCATGGGAGTGGCCAAACAAACAGCAAGTTGATGCTCTAGAGAACGTGTCTAAACTGAGGGCTGCTGTGAGCCTCTGAGGTAAGCGATGCACCTAAAAGAGTAGGACCCGCTAAGGTAGAGCAGGAATTTTGTCACCTAGGACTCAGCTGGTGGTAAGGACTGGATGAACAAGGAGATGAAGTTCTGCTGTTGCCCCAGATACATCGATCATAATTTCCACCTTCAGTCTTGTAACCACATAGTTGCCATTTAGGAAACGTATTTTCTGTTCTTTCTATGTGAACATGTCTGTTCTGGACCTGTGTTCCCGTACAGCCTTTGCAATAAGAACGTGTTGTCCTTGAGTTACAGTCTGGAAATACCACAAACTTTTAAGACTTACACAGGTAGCCTTTGCAGTATATTTTGTTGTGACAGACTTTCCCCTATTCAGAGGTCATTAAGACTATGCATTGAATGATATGAGAATGACCTCAGCCAATTCAAATAAAAAGTTTTGACAAGACCAGAGTGAAACTTTGACTTTCCACTGGACAGAAAACACTGCCATCAACTAGCTCCATATCTGGTGATTGGACAGGTGATGAGCGCAGAGGGTATCCCTCTTGGTGAATTGGGCAGCAGTCATTTGTTTCCTTTCTTTATGGCTTCCCGTTTGGAATCCACTACATTATACCTGGGAAACATGGAGATGATGGGAGGGCAGCTGTAATTGTTTTTATGAATTAGTTCATGCTTGTATTTAATGATGATGACATATTTATTTCACTGCATGCAAGTTTGTCCTTCCTCTTGCTGGAGCACAGTCAGGGGGCCTAACACAGAATAGTCCACAAAGAGGGGAAAAAGGTGGACAAGGTCAGAGAGGGAAGACAGGGAGGAGAAAGAAGGAGAACAAGTGAGTGTATACTGATCCCATTGACTTGAGAAGGGAGTGAGAGAGACTGAATCTCACCATCAAAAATAGGGCACCTTGTCTTTACTTTGGTAAGCTAGAACTTCATCCTTCTAGGATCCCTCAGCATAGACTCTAGTTGTGCCACTAATGCACACTGCCAAAAGTCACCTAGACTTAGTACTCCTTTAAACCCTCCCTTTTTTGACCCACAGGATCACTCCTGGGCTCTGTTCAAATAACAGGAGAGTTGGCGGGGTTACAGCAGAGCAAATGTGGATATTGCTGCAGTGTGGGCAAAATTTATTTAGAGAAATCTTGCAAAAGGATAGTCCCCAGGCTTTAAACCAGAGTTTGGTGTCACCCCATATTTTAAAGCCAGCCAGCCCTGTTTTCCTTGGACGTTAATGAGTGTTGCTTGTAGCGTGTGGCTGGAGGATTAGACCATGCATTTCTCTATGAAATGGACAGGCCTCATTCTGTATGAGGGCAGGAGCCAGGCCCACAGTTGTCTGCTACTGCTTGTCAGGAACGACCTCCTCTGTCGGAGGACGGGGCTGCCTGCAAGCTGGGACGTAGGGCCAACGAATTCAGAAGCCACTTCCCTAGGTGTCATTTTTCAGATTTTATTGGCAATCATGTTGACATCATACCAAGCTCCAGTAGGCATATGCCCCTCTCCACTGGCATCACTCTTACCATCACCTAGATCAACCTCTACCCAGCTGAGGAGAGTTGCCATTTCACACCCTATTGCAGTCAGGACTATTTGTTTGGATAAAATTCAAATTTTCGTATCATTCATGAAGATTTCCCCACAAAGCAGTTTGCTGTGTGAAGAGGCATTGTTCATTACAGCAGCCAAGGATGACAATGCCTGGGCTTCCAGTTCTCCATGCTAAAGCACGTGGCATTAGAATGATTTTAGGGATCTGAACTGACTTACGTTAACTAGCTCATTTTGTATTGCTAGGGTACAGTACATCAGTGTTTCTTCAACTATGTTCCATGGAACACTCGTGTTCCATGAACAACTCACAGGTGTTCTGCAGGCACCTGACACATTTTGATATCCTACACTGATGGTACAGATTTTCTCTTATTAAAGCCAGATTCAATGCTACTGCTTCATTGCTATGATGCTTGGTTAAAGTACTTCATTTTGCTTTCGTTGTATATGTTTCTTTGTTTGTTTTTTTTGATCTGACAACTTTTTTAAAAAAAAATTTCAGAGGTGTTCCACATAAAAAAATATTAGTTTGGTGTTGTGTGGCCTCAAAAAGTTGAAGAAACACTGCAGAACATCTGGGGTATGACAGCTCTATGCCATAGCGTTCTCCAGCAACATCCTTTCTGCTGAAGACAGCAAATGATGGGTGGCAGAGGGCAGGGAGAAGGCCACTAGCTGCCTACTGGGGCAGGACTCTTCAGGGGGAGTAGGCTGGAGAGCCTGTCCCAGTTTGCTGCCTAATAAAGGCCTTTTTTGGTGATTTCCATTGAAGAGATTCTGACATCATTCACAACTTGCAGTTTGGTGATAGCTGAGAGCTGTTTCTCCCGGTGCTTGTACTGGAGAATTTTGTTTTCATCAATGGAAACGTGGAAATAGTCTGGGTCTGAGTAGATTTCAATCTGAAAGAGAGACGGAGAGTCAGGATCTCCAGGTTTTGGCCTGAAACATCACTGGAGTAGCTGACACAGCATGTACGCCAGCTGGGGGTGCTCTTGTCCTATTTCTATACTGGAGGTTGAGTGGCTTCCTGAAAGCATGCCTGCTCTATAGTCAGTCACAAGCCTCTAGGACAGTGGTTCTCAACCGGCATGCCATGAGAACTGTCCAAGTGTGCCATGACATTTCATCAGTTTTCCCTCCACTTGGCTCTTTGCAGAGGATCTCCTACTCTCTGGAGCCACCTCCTCCTCCTGCCCCCCAAGCGACTGAGTAACCACTGACATTTACAGTTACTCAGTTACTCGGCATCCCTAGCATGACGCATGTTCACTTCCCCCCTTTTTTTTCCGACCCATTGAAGATAGTGTGTTCTGTTGTGGTTTTAAAACATTCATGCACTGGATCCTTGTTTAGCTTGCTGGATGCACTACTATGTTGCAAACCTCTCTAGTAAGACTAACCACAGTAAATGTGAGTAAATGTGACTTTTATGAGCAATTGATTCAGCTGAAAAAAGTGGTCATGCCATGGAATTTCTTGTCGCATTGAGGTGTGCTGTTTTACTGAAAAAATTGGGAATCACTGTGTTAGGACATTGATGGGTGTGCTAGCCACCTTCCATTCAGACTAAGGGAACAATTAAAAAACCCTTTGTTTAGTGGCAGCTGTAACAATAGACACTTTGGCCCAGAGTGCTTGGAGTTCATTGGTAGGGAAAGGAAATGACGGAACAGAGTAAATAGAATTCATTTGGCATCCAGGGAGTGTGTAAATCAAATGTAGCTTATGCTAGTGGTGCTCAACTAAGGGTACGCATACCCCTGGGGGAAGGCAGAGCTCTTCCCGGGGAGTACGTCAGTTCATTTAGATATTTGCCTAGTTTTACAATGGGCAACACAGAAAGCACTAGCAAAGCCCGTACGAACTTACATTTCGTATAGACAATGACTTACTTATATTGGTCTATGTACTAGACATGGAAATATAAGTCCAGGTCCCTATAGGCACAGATGGGTATAGTTTAAAGCAGTACCTTTCTTGTTTTTCAGTTTTGTTTTTGTTTTTGTTTTTTTTTTAAGAAAAAAAGAAAAAAAAGCTCACCTCCCCCAACCACAGCCAATTCCCTGCCTGGTGCTGCCAAGGTTCCGGTACACTGTACCAGCAAGTACCAACACAGAAAAAGCACTAATTTAAAGTGTGTGAGAGCCAGGGGAGATGCACGATTTGTCTGACACCCTCTTGTGAACTGATTTTTTCCTGCTAATCACGTATATGTTTAATCCACCCTCTTGCTTCGTACATTACACTTGCTTTGCACAGTCACTGTATGGCGTGGCAGTTCAAGTCATACCACTTAACTTCTTATATCTGTTTATAGTCACCTTATTTCTGATGTGCAGTTTCTTTCAATTTAGATTCCTGCTCAACTGGGCCCAGGTATTGCCCTGGGGGTTACACCTACTTTCTTCAGATGTCATTTGGCTGGCTATGGCCCAGAGTGCTAAATTGGTCAAATTTCTGTTCTCCTATTTGGTGTTAATGTCATTGGTGAAGTTACTCCAGGTTTACAACAGAGTAGTTGAGCAGAACTGTGCCTCCAGGGAAGAACTAAATGTTTTGTGCTGCTGGTTCCGACTACAGGGATGGGAGTTTATGTGTCTCTCCCTGCGGGAGGCGGGGGGGGGGGTCGCCTGAAGATTTGTGGGTTAGTATTGAATTACCTGGAAAGGTTCCTTTGCTTTAAGGGGGAAGGTGTCAATTACTTCTTCTGGCCCCCAGCGGTTGGACAGGAAGGAGTTGCAGATGATTTTGGAGTCAGAGAAGCGAGGGTTAAAGTGGAAAGCAATTTGGTCTCCTGCATTGCAGAGGAAGTTAATTTCAAACCTAAAAAAATGAGAGAAACGAGTGATTCAGAGTTGTGAAGCCTGGCATCCTATGAGACACCATGGTGCTTTGAAAAATGGTTGCAAATAATGCTCTTACATGTTTGCATTGGAGCTTGTTTCACCTTTAACTACCACGCTCCAACCAGGACACAGCCCCTCTGGGTATGATGCCTCGAACTGTGAACAACAACAACAACAAAAAACAAAACAAGAAGAAAGATCCAGTGCTACTCAGCAATGGAGAGAGCCAAGGTGGGGAGGTAATACCTTTCATTGGACCAGCTTCTGTGGTTGAGAGAGAGATGCTCTCCAGCAATAAAAATGTCTCACCTCTGTCCCCTGCACTATCTCTTCTTCCCTGTTCCCTCAGCAGCTTTATCAGGAGCTCTCTTTTCTTCCTGTCTTTTTCTCATCTTCTCTTTATTGTTCGCTTTGTCTCCTTCTTTCTCTCTCCCCTCTACCTCTTTGTCATTCAGCAATGCCAGCAAATAAACATAAAGCAGCTGTACCTTATTTGCTCCCCAAATCATCTGTTCTCTCCAATCCAGTCCACATCTTCAGAAAAGATGTTTTGCGGTGGCAGATCCCTTTTCACCTGCTGACAGCTAAGAAGTTGCTGCTCTGCACCAACTGGTGGAGAAATGCCAGGACTCTTGTTGCAAAAACCTGTCTAAAGTCCTGTTTGATATGAAATCAAAGCAATCCTTCTTCCCGCCCCACCCTCAACAATGCAAAGTTCTGAGCATGAGACCTCGAGGTGCTTTGAAGGACAGTTGGAATGGCAGAGACTGATGAGGGGAAGCCAACAGTGAATCATAGACATGTCAGATTAGCAAGGCCATCAAGATATCCTCTCTGGACCATCCCCCCCATATTAAGGCAGCATTAAGTACACCTAGCCCATCCCAGACAGGTGTTTGTCTAACCTGTTATTAAAAGCCTACGATAAGGAAGATTGTGCAGCTTCTCTCAGTAATCTTATCCAGTGCTTAACTTTCCTTATCGTTACAAAGTATTTCCTGCTTTTCAACCTAAATCTCATAGTGCTGCAAACTAAATCATTTCCTCCTTGTCCTGACGGCCTTGGTGGACAAGGAGAGTAATCGATAACTATCCTCTTCACAACCATCTTTTACCTATGTACAGTAGCTTTTTTTTTAACCAAAAAAGGAAATGTTTTCATCATGCAGTGCATTGTAGGCCTGTGGAACTCCTTGCCAGAGGTTGTTCTGAAGACCAGGACTTTAACGGGATACAAAAAAGAACTAAATGCATTCATGGCAGTTAGGTCCATGAATGGGTATGTGCCAGGATGGGTAGGAATGGTGCTCCTAGCCTCTGCTAAGGCTGGAAATGAGTGACAGAATAGGGATCACTTGATGATTACCTGTTCGGTTCATTCCCTCTGGGACATCTGGCATTGACCACTGGATACTGGGCTAGATGGACCTTTGGGCTGACCCAGTATGGCCGTCCTTATGTTCTTATGAACGCTGCTCAGAGCTCACATTTTCAAAACTGCTTTTTATTTGTGTTGCTCTCCCATGGACTCTCTCCTTTTTGCTCACAGCTCCTTTCATGTCACTGGAATCTGAGCATCTGGCTAATTGCCACCTTATTCACTGTTATCCAGGCTGCAATCTTTGTCCAGTCTCAGGACTTGAACTCATGCAAAAGATGAGCAAGCAGCTTCATTTCTCAATAGTTCACCTTTCTGTTGAATTCCTCGTTTTCCCTAAGAAATGCTTGACAATCCCTCTCTTTTCTGATGTCCATTAGAGCTGATGCTCTCTTGTGCCACACACAGGTCACACAGCAGCAACACCACTGAAATGCAGCAGGCTCGACTACAGGTGGAGAGCAGGGGCAAAGGGACCCACAACTCAGTGCAACACAATGAGGAAAAGAGAAGTTCTGGTGATCAAAAATGAGACAAGCCAAAGTTCTGGTGGAAAGCCCTCTTGGGATCTGTCACATCCCGGTTGAGCAGATGGGGATCGAAGCATTAGTCTCCCCAAGTGAATTGCTTGGGGTGTAAGTGCATATTCCTCATAAAAGTTTGGAACAGGGAGCTGCAGTGAGGGTTGAATCACTCTGAAATGTCTCTTGCTCCCTCTTCTCCACGCCCCCTGTGCAGAAGTGGAAAAAGTACCCAAAAAGTTATTTGAGTACTTTCTCCAGTTCTGACCCCAGGGAATTATACCTCCCACCCTTCACGAGTGATATTCCCACTCCACACCACCCCCCATGGACTGTCTTCTTGTTCTGTGATCGTACAGTGCCTTTTTCAAAGGGATTTTGTCCATGGGTGGGGGTCCCAGGTACTACGACAGCATAAATAATAAATAATAATAATACACTCTCATGATTGCTTTTTCTCCCTCCCTCCCTTTCATCTCCATCTCTTGGAGGAATCACTCCTGGGTTTGACAGATGCTCTGCGGGTTTTCCCCAGCCAAAGTTTTTACTCCCAATCACATAGAGTGTTGGTCTGTCCCTCTGGGGCTTCACTCATTCTGTCCCTTCCCATTCCAAACCATGCTTAGGGACTGCCGAACACACACATCCTGGGGGCAGGAGCTGAGTTACATTATTTCAGACTCAGCTCCACTGTTAATCTCCAGCCCTCTGTCTTGCTGCTTCTAAAGATGGAGCCCACAAAATGCTTTCCAGCCACTCACATGCATGCTGCTAATTGGCCACACACATGTACATGCAAGCGCACGTACACAGAGGATATCATAGAATCATTGAACACTAGAGCTGGAAGGGACCTTGAGAGGTCATTGAGTTCAGTCCCCTGCCCTCACAGCAGGACCAAGCACCACTTAGAATCTCTAGACCATCCCTGAAAAGTGTCTGTCTAACCTGCTTTTAAATATCTCCAGTGATGGAGATTCCACAACCTCCCTGGCCAATTTATTCCGGTCTTTAAGCACCCGGACAGTTAGGAAGTTTTTCCTAATGTCCAACCTAAATCACCCTTGCTGCAGGTTAAGCCCATTGCTTCTTGCCCTATCCAAAGTGGCCAAGGAGATCAATTTTTCTCCCTCCTCCTTTTAACCCTCTTTTAAGTACTTGAAAACCACTATCATGTCCCCTCTCAGTCTTCTCTTTTCTAAACTAAACAAGCCCAGTTCTCTCAGTCTTCCCTCATCGCTCACGTTCTCTAGACCTTTAATCATTCTTGTTGCTCTTCTCTGGACCTTCTCCAACTCCTCCATGGTGATACGATGATACTCGCGCATTTTGCCCCCTTCAGAATACTTGGATTCCAGCAGAGTTGATTGTCAGTTGTAAATGGGGTAGAGGTCCTGCTGGACACCCAATCTGGCCTCACTTGGATGTCAGCCCTAAAGTTCCTGTAACACATACAGAGAAACACGCCCCATATCCATGCAGCAGCAAATCCTTCTCTGCTATTGCCTGTCTTGGGAGAGGTTGTGTTAAGACACAAAAGAAAGACACTTGCCCGGGTCATTCCACCCTGGACACAGGGCCAGGGTCTGATCTCAGCACACCACCGTAATTCTGTAATTTATACTAGTTGTAAATGAGACTACAATCTTTCCGGCTGCCCTAGAACACCATTCCGTACTGAGTTACAAGGGAGATACATTTTGGGTTCATTACAGAAGTCCTACATAGCTGTAGGTTTCTAGCTTTGCTCTGGCCAGGTTTCTGGGTTTTCACACTCATCTTCAATGCTGTTGTCTTATCTACCTGTGTTTAAACTAACTGAACCCCAGACACTGACCACCAGCTCAAGCTCTGAGTTATACCAGATGCTGGTCCCTCTCCCTTACCCGCAGTGCCATCCTGTTCGCCTGCCTTCCCACCGTCAGACCAGCCCACGGGGGTGTGTGCAGCCAGCAAGGCCTGATATAAGGGCTGCATGTCAGGAAACCACGTGTGAGTGGGTAGGGATTAGCAGAGAAAGTGGAGAGAGCTAGTCCCCTGAACTTTGCTGTGATAAGAGGAGGGGAGACGTGCCCTCCCTGCCAGCCCTGCAGAGTCAGACTGTTCATTCTCTTAGCTCTAATCCAGCCCTTGTGTTCTTGCTAACAATAGCAAGTTGCAACAGCTACAGCACAATCCAGAATGGTGACATGCTGCTGCCATTGTATTGTAGTGAGGCCAGGAGAGTGTTTGAATTGTGATCCCTGATCTGCATTGCACTAGCCTCTCCTCCACCAGTTAGACTCACACAATCCTAGAACTGGAAGGAGCCTCAAGGGATCATCAAGTCCAGTTCCCTGCCCTCCCGGCAGGACCAAGCACCACCTAGATCCCCCGTTTGATTTTATCCAACCTGTTCTTAAATATTTTCAATGGTGGAGATTCTACAACAGTCCTAGGCAATTTATTCCAGTAATTAACCACCTTGACAGTTAAGAAATTTTTCCTAATGTCCACTCTAAACCTCCCTTGCTGCAATATAAGGGCCGTTACTTCTTGTCCTATCCTCAGAGGTTAAGGAAAATAATTTTCTCCCTCCTCCTTGTAACACCCTTTTACGTACTTGAAAATTGCTATCATACCCCCTCTTATCCAAACTAAACAACCCAGTTCTCTCAGTCTTCTCTCACAAGTCATATTTTCTACACCTTTAATCATTTTAGTTGCTCGTCTCTGGACCCTTTCCAATTTCTCCACGTCTTTCCTAAAATTCATATGGGGAGCCTCCTGAGAGGGAGGTACCTGGGAAGATCAGTCACAGGCTGGTACTAGACTCCTGGGCAGAGAGAAATGACTGGGGAAGAATGACTTGAGGGTGAAAGGTGAATTCTCCTGGTGGTCCATGCCTTGGGCAGAGGGAGACATGATTTGGGGGCCATTAGCTGTGCCTCATCTCTCTTCCCCCTCCAGTGTGTGCCTCCCGCCACCCCAAGGATTATGATGTGTGTGTATACTGGAGGAATTTTGCCCATTTGGTTTTCACTCATTCTTTGTCATTTGTAATCCTGGTTTAGAATCATCTGATTCGAGCTCTGTCCCACTGGTTTTTCCACCTCACCACCCGCTTGCCGCTTCCGATAGGCAGAACCAGACAAAGCCTGGATTGTCAGCAGCTCATTCGGATTTAACACTCTGCTGATAACAGCATGGTGCAATGACCCGTCTCTTTGCACGGTACAGATTAAGGCGCCAAGCAATGCACAGCAATGAAGCGTCATTGCCAAGATTGGTGTAAAAGTGTTGCTGTCTGCGAGGGGAATCTCACAGCAATTCCAGTTCTGTCTCTCACAGAAGAGGTTCCTGTAGGGCAGGGGTGGACACACTTTTTGTGTTGGGCCCCACTTGTCACCCCGGCAATGAGCAGGGCCCCCCAACCTGTCTTCTGCAATCCAAACGGGTGGAAATTTGGGCTACATTCATAAGGGGAAAAAAAAAACCTGGCACGCGTAAGAAAATATATAAAAACTTTATCAACTGGTATATAAGTGTGAATACACAGACACAAAAACAGTAACCTATGTCAGCATTTTTAATGAGACGGATGAGCTTGAGACCTGGCAGCCGATCATGCTGTGCCCCCTTATGACATTTCATGCTCCCCTCCCCCACCCCACCACTTTGCACTGCCCTGCTGTAGGGACCAGTGCAGAAGTAGAGTAGGTCTGCAACCTGCAGCTCTGGATCTGCCTGCAGCTCTTTAAGGACTTCATTGTGGCTCCCAGTGCTATAATTGCAAGGTAATAAAAAAAACCCTCCTGATTAATTTTGGTAAATGGTGAAAGTCTGATAGGAATAAGGGGATTTCCATGTTTGCAGGGTCCTTTCGGAAAGGCCCCCCGTGTAGATGAGCCACACGTGAACCAAAACACGGCACTTTCAAAGTGCTGCGGCTGGCAGCATGCTAACGAGGTGCTGAATATTCATTTCAGTGCCTCATTAGTAGTCTCCGATTTGGCCATTAGCATGGCCATTTCAAAGTTTTTCCTAAGGGTAGACATAGCCTATGTGGGAGAATCAGAGCTATTCCTACCCCGGGCTCCACCAGCAGCAAGAGTCACTGAGGAGCTGTCTTCCCCAGCATGAGGGATGCATCACTCAGGAGTGGCAGTGCCAGTTTTCACCAGGCTGCCCTCCTAAGAGGGTGGGTTGAATGGGGGCATGACTGGTTTCTGGTTCCTGAGTGGCAGGGCAGGGGCTCGGATTTCCAGTGTTCTGAAAACCTCCCTGTGGGGACCAGCGCAGAAGTGCTGGTGTGAGGGACTCAGCTCCCGGGCAGAGCACTGGTTGGGGGGAACCCTGGGCTGCCACAGTGGCACAGGAAGAGTTTTTAGAGTGGAGGTGCTGCAGGAGGTCACCATGTTTTTAGGGTGTTACAGCTGCAAGCCAGGGGGTCTCGCAAAACTCCCTGCGCTGCTAGTTCCAGCCCCTAGGAGTTGTTATCACAGCTTCTCTCAGCTGGGGGCCTAGTGAGGCATTGCCAATTTAACATAGCTCTCCAGATGAGTTAACCTGAGGCAGGGAATACCACTATACCTCCCAAGGACAGAACTTCAGGTACGACTTCCTCCATGTCTCCAAAAATAGGTACCACTCTGTCTGTCAGGAGATTGGGTTGCCTCAGGGAAAATGGTGCCCTGGATGAATTTGTATTTTGGCGCCGCTAGCCCAGAGGGCTGGGTGACCCCCATTTCCCCTGGCCTCCATACACTCCCCAGCCCCTCCACCCCAATCCCGTGGCCCTTTGCCACTAAGCCCTGCTTCCTCCTGCACCCTAACTCCTCCAGTGTGCCCCAGTCTCTGCACTGGGCCTCCTTTGCCCCAAACTCCACATGACCCCTGCCCCTCCAACCCTGCACTGTGCCCCCTTCATAGCTAACCACTGCACCTGCCTCCAGCACCCACACAGGGAAACTGACTTGGACACAGAGTGCCTGGCATTGCTGCTGCTCAGGGCTGGCCACAGGGAGAGGTCCCCTGGCAGCTGGCAGGGCAGGGAGCTGGAGGGGGGTCTGGGTGCACAAAGTCAGGGCCCACTAAGACTTATTGATCTCTTCTTTGACCTGCACTGAGTTCCCTGTCTCTTCCCTTCCCTTCCCAACCTAGAACAGGCCTCAACCTCTAGCTGCCATTGGCTGGCTGGCTGAGACACCATCCTCACCTTCCATTGCATGGCCTGGCTTTCGTTCAGGCTGCTTATGCACAGAGGATCTGCAGGCCTGGGGCAAGGGAGCGGGACCAGGAGAAGAGCCAGATTCAAGAAGAGCCAGTGTGCAGAGGCAGGACTAGGAGGCTGGGACACCATGTGGGGCAGTGCCAGGGGGTGCTCCGTTCTCACTCTAGGAGCAGGGAAGCAGAGATTCCTGTCTCATGGCACCAGGCTGCACTAGCCACATCCAGTGTGGGGAAGTCTGAGCTGCATGTGGTGCCCTCTTGGCTATGGTGGCTAGCGTGAGGGCCCAGTTTGCCTGGCCCTAAGGCCAGCTGTGGCTATCCCATGTAACACCTGCATTTTACAGGGTTTTTATATGACTGCGTAAATAGACTCCTGAATCTAAGCTTACAACATAAGCCTCATGCCCTTCTAATTGCAACAGGAACCATAAAAATGTGAGGATAAGGTAATTAAATGTAGTGACACTAATAATATTATCTGGCTCTCATACAGCAATTTTCATCAGTAGATTTCAAAATCCTTTACAAAGCAAGTCAATTTTATTATCCCTATTTTATAGATGGGAAAACTGAGGCAAACATAGGCACATATCCAGCAATAAAACCTCTTCTGCTCAGATCCAATCCAGTGCTCTGTCCACTAGGCCACACTGTTTCCCCCCAACTAGCACATGCTGCCTGATCAGTTGGATGGCATCTAAAGCTCTCCTGAGTGGTTGTCCAGGCACTCAGCTTACAGGGAACACTGGATGGGGTAAGAAATGAGAAATTCACCACAACCACCAGCAGAACCCATAGAGCTATGCCCCCTCCATCACCGCCCAAAAGGGAGAAAGCAAAGAGATGCTGCTTCTCCCAAGCACCAGCTGGCTTCCTATGCCCGATATGCCCTGGGCCAAGAGTGGGGTTGGTGGAGTCGTTCTGTGCCTCCTATACGTTCCCAGTGTTGGTCGTAGGGAAACTGCAGATAAATTGGAAGGCTTATCTCCACCAGCTGGGTTGTAACTTGTGTCATCTGGGAAGCTGCTGTTTTGTGCAAGCCCCTGGGGATTCTCTGTGCCTGAGGATGGAGTGTAGTGGTGCAGAGTGGTGGGATTTTCCTGGGGCTAGGTTTTGCCCTGCAGGTCAGGTTCTTCTACCCCTGCATACTGGAGGGTTCCCCTGTTTCAGGTGGGCTTCCCAATACTAGATAACTGGATTGTTTGTGCCAGGTGGCATAGAAACGCTCCAGTGATGTTTAGCTGTGCCCCAGTGAGACATTTTCTTATGCCATCTGGTGACCTGTCTGGACTATTTGGAAGGACTGGCCATACAACCTGCAGGGTTCCCATGAGCCAGCTGAAAATTTCCTCCCGTCCAGGTGGGTGATCTTTCTGTGCCAGGGGAAAGGTTTTCTGCGAGATGCCTTGTGCCATCTTGTTGTTTCCCCAAGTCCTTGATGAGGGAGATTTCACGCTGCTGTGCCATAGGTTAAGAGATTTTCAACAGCTGAGATTGCTCATGGCCAGCTGCTGTGCATTGTACTCTCTGGGCGGCGCAAATATATAAGGAACACATGCTATATTTCCTCACTCCCTGGGATGTTCCATGACTGATTTGGCAGGAATTCATGGTTTGTAGGTAGATTGGCCTTACTGTATGGTGTCTTTTCCTTGCATGCATGCTGGGCCTTAGGCTGATGATTTTTAGTGTATTTGTTTTGATTCCAGCAAGTAAAGAGATTTTCTATTGTGGGAAAATTTTGTATTGAGATTTTCTCTGGTGTCCTGGACCGATCATTAAAGACACAGTCCAACAGGGGGACAAACCAACAACTTTTCTCAGTGTTAAAGAAGGCAAGGCCCAGCCCTGCCCCTTCCGCCCAAGGCTAAGCCCCTTCCACAGCCTCTCCCCCAATGGAGCCAAGCCCGGCCCCCACAGCAGAGGCCAACCACCACCCCAGGTTACTGCCTCCAGCCCTGAACATCCCTGGGTTCTTTAGTCTAACCTATCGCAGCAGGTGGCATTGCCTCATCCTTCCTGTCCGGCTGGTGTGCCTGGTGGATGGAGACTTGGGCAGCTGCACCACAGGCTGATCCTTCCTGGCTGGCTGGAGAGCTGGGCAGCTGTGCTGCAGCCCCAGTTTTCGTGGCAGCCCAGGGAGCTGGGCAGCTTCACCACAGCCTCAACCCTCTCCAGAGGCTAGAGAGCCAGAAACCCAGGCAGCTGTGCTGTGGCCCCAGCCCTCCTGGGAGGGAGAGGCCTGGGCAGTTTTGGGAAGGCAATGCCTATGTTTCCCACCACCCATGGTCGAGCCACAAACTTGAATTGTGCTGACCGCAGCTACCACAGAACCCTAATCTCCCCAGCTAAAAATCTCCCTCCCGCATCCAAACCTCCCCACCCCAAATTTCTGGCCTCCCCAGATAGACAGGCTTTGCAGCAGGCCCTACGGACCCACAAGTTCAAGCTCTTTTAGACCAGGAGGGGAGCTCAGGGCTACCTGCTACCAGCGCATTCCTTCTCACCACAGGGGGTTTGGCACATGCTCTGCCCCTCTGAGCTCAAGTGTTGCATGGCATGGAGGAGGGCTCAGGGAGATGACCCCAGGCCATTTGTGGCTCTATAGATCAAAATCATTCAACTCACCCCAGAAGCAGCTGATGCAGATTCCAGTGCACTGATGTCACCCAGCAGGCCTTTTGCTCCAGCTTCAGGTTCCAACTCGATTTAAGATGCAACCCGTTGTAGAGCACGTGGCGGGAAAGACTCCAAGAGCAGGACGGAGTCAGAGAAGAGTACTGTGGAGAACCAGGTGCTTGGCAGGACAGACGGGAGCTAGTATGAAAACAGCTATGTTGTAATGCTAAAGTGGGCAACCTGCCGGCTGCATGTGGTCCACTGGGGTTCTGTGTGTGGCCCATGAGACATTTTGTTTACTGTTACGCTTGCGCAGGTTTGCCAGATTCAGCTGGGTTTTGCCTGCTTAGTTTTTTTCCTACCAGTGTTACAAAATTTTGAGGAGTAAAGGGACTTTGAAGTTGCCGAGGCACTTGGAAGTACCGGCGAGTTAGCCATGGCTACACGCGAGGCAGCACTTTGAAGTTTAATGCTTCGGAGTTGCCATGGGGGAGAATTAGGTTAATGAAGTGCTGCATATGCAGCGCAGCACTTCATTAGTAATCTCCCGACATCCTACTTACCATGCTCCCTTCGAAGTAGGGAGCTAGTGTGGACAAGCCCCCAGGGAGAAATACACACCTTAGTGGGCAGCGTTCACAATAAAAAGATGTCCTGGGGCAGCAATACCAGTTCTGTGCTACAGATGGCAGCATCGGACAATGCGTGAAATGCAGGAGTCTGAGACCCATTCAGGGGAGTGAAGCAGTCAGGAGACAAAGCTCAAAGTACACAAGACAATACTACTTTACCGACTATTCACACTGTTTTGGTGGTGCTGGAGCCTGAGCTGCAGGAAGCACTTCTGAATAGTTCCTTACCGGCGTTCAGAAGAGGAGACTGACTATCCACTCAATACGATTTGCTCTTTGTTCTGCTTTCCCCCTGGTTGTGCCGGACAAGTCTCATCCCAAAATGTCCCCTCTTGTCCCACGCAGCCTGGTTCTCCCATGAAGAATCCAGACTAAAACAAAGGAGGCCAATGTGTTAGGTTTGAGCAGAGCCTGGTTTAGGGGCAATGGAAAAGCCTAAAGGTGGGACACATCTCTTTCTAGGTAAGGAGGTGCCATATTTAAGTCATCACAGCCACAGAAGCACTATCCCTCTGTGTCCACACAGAGCACCAAGCTGCAGCTTCTTTTTTTGAATCAGAGTCCTTTATAAATACCTACACAGATGACAAGCAAAAGGCCTGTCCCGGAAAGGTCACATACCAGCCCCCACAAAACATGGGCACACAGGAGCTCCTGCCACAGATGGTAGCTCTAGCAATTTTGAAATTCTTCTTCTGATTTCTTACTGTTGCACTAAAGACTCTACGAGGGCTGCAAATGGCAGGAGAGCTGGTGCAGATGGCTTACTGTGGCTGTAGCCAGTTGCTATCAATATTTGTTCTGAGTGGCGTTCTAGGGCCTGGGAATTACAACATCGAGGTGAATTGTGCTTGAGTGCCCACACCACGGCTGCCCCAGTGGAATTGCACTAGGAGTAGCAACAGTGGGAAAATAGGGGGAAGATGCCAAAGTCAACACATCTATGGAATCAAGTCTACAATGGAAGTTTTGGTGCTCAGCTTGAGACACCTTAAAGGGGCACACATAGTCAGAGTCGGATGGCTGAGCAAGCCCCGCTTTGCGCTACATGGTCTGGGAAGAAATGGCCTCTATTGTTCTGAAGGCAGACAGCTGCTGTGAGTGATGTGTCCTGGGGAAGAAAGCAAACACCGTTCATGTGACCTGTAAAAGATGCTTCAACAGAGACCAGTTCGGCAGGTGTGCCTTTATTTACATACCTGTATTCTCCCTTCTGCGTCCTTACACTCAATTGACCTAAGGAATTGTTTGTTTTATCTGTTAGGGGAGAGGAATATAAATATGTTAAATGGCTGTTTGGAAGGAGAGGTGAAGTTACCGGGTGCTCAGCTTAGAACTTCTTAAAGCTTCCTGCACTATTTCCAAGGATGCGGAATGTGTATCATACAAGCACAATCACCATCACAAACATTCAGACTGCACAGCCACATCACTATATTAACACTGATCATTAACAATAATGCATTAATGAAGCACCTTGACTCTTTGAGTGCCTTATTTAGGGGCAGGGACTTCATCAAGATTTTACTTTATGTATCTGATCTGGGGCTCTGTGCAACAGGAAGATGACACATACAAAAGAGTAAAACCAGAATAAGAAAGCACTCTCCGTGCTTCTTCTATGCAGATGTTCACACAGTAGGCTCATGCATAGGCTGCTGTAGTAGAACACAGGAAAACTATGGTCTGTGCCTAGCTGTGCCATTCATCTGTCCTGGGGGAGATAGTAGCAGCTGGTGTGTCAAATCTGGACCAGGAGATGCTGTTGAATGAATTCAGACATTACTTCATTAGAATTATCATTATTGTTATTGGGGTGTGAAAAATGTTTCTCCAGGGTCCAGTTCGTGATTATACCTTGACCGAGAAATTTGGATCTTGACAAAAAATAGTTGACATCTTAGCAAGTCAGCTTGCCTCTTTCACTTCCCAGTCACTGTCAGCCTTGTCCACGTAGTTTGCCAGCTCCTCAGAACAGTGACTCTTCTCCAGACCTGCTCTGTACATAGGACAAAGGGGGGAAGCTGCCCCAGGCCCTTAACATTTGGAGGCCCCTTCCACCTCACCCGTCCCATGGATGGGAGGGCCCAGAGGATTATGGGAGGCTTGGCGCTGTGGTAGCCAGGGTCACTGCCCCCACCACCACCACATGGGCGAAGGGAGTTTGCCGGCCTGCTCCACTCCTCTGGCCTCCCTCCTGGCCCACTGCACCCAGCTTCTCTGAAGTGGTGGGAAGCAGAGCACCCCGGTACTGCTGCGGGGCAGAGTGCTGCACTGGCTCCTGCTGCCTGCATGGCAAATGGGGGTTGACCCTGCTGCCATAGTGCCAGATCCCATAATCCCCAGGCAGCATTGCTCTGGGGATGGGGTGGAGCCGGGGCAGGATTGGGTAGGGGTGAGGCCTTTGGCGTGGAGGTAGAGGGGGCTTCCCTGGGCCTTGTGCCTGGTGCACTGCAGGGGAGGGGGTTGCCCCAGCGCCCTGCCATTGGGAAGGCTCTGGTCTAAGTTGGGAATCCAGGCAACACCTAGGGTGTGTCTACACTTGCATTCCTCTTTTGAAAGGGGCATGCAAATGAAGTAAACAAAAATGCAAATAAGGTATAAATTTGCATACGGACACCTCATTTGCGTATTCTAATTTCGAAAGAGCTTCTTTTGAAAGAAGAATACCAGTGTAGACACTGTTCTTTCGAAAGTAAACCCCATCTTCAAAAGAATCCTTCTTCCTATTAAATACAGGGAAGAAGGATTCTTTCGAAGATGGGTTTGCTTTCGAAAGAGCAGCATCTACACTGGCTTTCTTCTTTCGAAAGAAGCTCTTTCGAAATTAGAATATGCAAGTGAGGTGCCAAATATACAAATTTATACCTCATTTTCGGTTTTCCTTTACCTCATCTGCATACCCCTTTCGAAAGAGGAATGCAAGTGTAGACGCACCCCTAATGAAAATAGTGTTAATAATAAAAATACTGCAAAGAGCTAATGTTGGGAGGGCCAGCTGCAACGCTCCTGCTGGTCCATGGAAAGACTCTTGCAGGCTTTGATGGGATCTTGATCAGCCCCTTCGTGTGCAACAGTCACTCTCTCTTCAGATGAGACAGATTGTTGTGATCATTAAGATGCAGACCAGTAAGATCCCGGGAAAAGAGTGTCTCCTGCAATGTAGCAAGAGAGACAGCCACAGCCATGCCCTGTATCTGTCAAGCTTAATATTACAATATATGGGTAGCGTTTCAAACATGTTGTTAAAGTGCCAGTTTCATCATAGTCCAAAAGTGGCAGCCAAACCATGGGAAATTGCTTCATCACTTGAGGTTTTGGTCATTTGTTCTGTCAGCTTTTCCATTAGTTCGACTGTCATCACAATGCCCCATAGTGTTCCCAGTTAGGCAATAACAGCTGTTTCCCCAGGACTCATCCAGTCTGGATCTTCACTGAGGCCACTGAATGTGAGATCCCATTTGCATTGGTAGCAGGAAAGATATTTGTCAGACAAGTGACTAGGGACCAGTGGGTCCATCTAAACTGCAACAAAAACCTATGGCAGAGCCTCAGAGCTCAGGTCAGTTGACTCCAGCTTGCAAGGCTCAGGCACCAGGACTATGAAATTGCTGATGTTTGGGCTTGGACTGGGGCCCGGCCTCTGTCCACTCAAGGAGTTTCACAGCTTGGGCTCCAGCGTGAGTTGAAGTATCTGCACTGCCATTTTTAAGTCCACAGCCTGAGCCAGCGCCATGATCCTGAATCAGCTGGGGGCCACTGAAGTTGTTAAATGGTAAAACTCCCATTCATTGGTGAGGATCTGTGTTTTAAAGTCCCATCAAAGCTTGTAAGACCCTTTCCATGGACCAGCAAGAACATTGCAGCTGGCCCTTCCAGCATTAGCTCTGTGCGGTATTTTTATTACCAATGCTATTTGAGTATCTTCACAAAACAAAACAAAAATAGTCCAGTAGCACTTTAAAGACAGATAAAATAATTTCTTAGGTGACGAGCTGTTGTGGCACAGACCCATTTCTTCAGAAGTTCCAGATCTGGTTTGTTTTGTGTTTTAAAGGGCTTTGAGATCCTTTTATGGAAGGAGCTGGAGAAAAGGTGTTTTCCTTCTAGGACAGGCTATCTTTTTAAAGGAAGGCATAACACCCCTCCTCCCCGTGGTGCCAGTTCAGATTTTGATTGGGGGAGAGAGGGCAACTTTGATTCCAGGGGCTACTTAGGCACTTGAACCTCTAGTTTTCTTGGTAGATAATTTAGCAGTTAACCGAGAGGAGCCCTGTATCTAATCCTATGTAAAAAAGAAACACAACTATTTACCCACTCAACTCGAATAATAACACTTTCTGACATCTTATGGCAAGTCACTTAAGTCAGGGGTGAGCAAACTTTTTATGTTGGGACCCACTTTTTGTCGTTGAAATTAGTAGCCCCCTCTTCCCCCCTTCCCCCCCAAAAAGCCGTCGACTGTCATCCAAACCTCTGGAAATTTCAGTTACGTTGGTAAAAAAAAAAAAATACCCCTTTTGGCGTGTGTAAGAAAATAAGTTTTTAGACTATAAAAGCTTTATTAATCAGTCTATAAATGTGAATACACAGACATAAAAACATTAACATATTTCAACATTTTAATGAGATGGATGAGCCTGAGACCCAGCAGCCAATCATGTTGTGCACCCCTTTGAAATTTCACACCCCGAGAGGGCCCGTCCCCCACTTGCACGCCCCTCCTGACTTAATGGACACTGTTAGGTTTAAAATTTTAATATATATTCCTATTATGTTATTGACTCTGGAGAGAGAGAGAGACCCTATCAGAACTCCTGGGTTGTATATCAGTTTTGGGTCAGGAGTGCGGTCTAGTATCTTATAGCGGAACCCAGAACCCAGAAGTAGCTGCCTCTGCTATAAGATGCTAGGTAAGTTCATGGAGAATTAGTGCCTCAATGGCTGCTAGCCAGGATGGGCAGAGATCCAACACCATGTTTTACATGTCCCTCACCTTTGTTTGCCAGAAGCTAGGAATGGGTGATGGGATGAATCATTCAAAGATTGAATGATTCCCTCGGAAGCATCTAACATTGGCCACTGCTGGAAGACAGGCTACTGGGATAACTGGGATAGATGAACCTTTGGCCTGATCCAGCATGGCCATTTCAAAGTTTTGGGCTATTGTACACATACCATTGTGTTTCATCTACCATTGTATTGTCCAGTCACCCCGTTTTGTGAAATCCCTCTGTAACTCTTTGTAGTCTGCTTTGGACTTAACTATCATGAATAAATTTTGTAATATCTGCAAATTTTGCCAGTTCACTGTTCACTCTATTTTCCAGATCCTCTATGAATGTGTTGAACAGCACTAGTCCCACTACAGAGTCCTGGGGAACACCACTGTTTACTTCTCTCCATTCTCAAAACATATTACATGAGAATAGCCATTGTGGCTCAGACCAAAAGTCCATCTGGCCCAGTACCCTGTCTTCTGACAGTGACCAAAGCCAGGTGCACTGGAGGGAATGAACAGACCAGGCAATCATCAAGTGACCCATCACCCGTTGACCGTTGCCAGCTTATGACAAACAAAGGCTCGAGATGCTATCTCTGCCCATCCTAGCTAATGTCCATTGGTGGACCTATCATCTGTGAATTTATCTAGCACTTTTTTGAGCTCTGTCATAGTCTAGTCCTGTATAACATCCTCTGGCAAAGAGTTATCCAGGCTGACTGTGTTGTGCGAAGAAATACTTCCTTTGGTTGATTTTAAACCTGCTACTTTCTAACATGGTGTGCAATGAGCAGGCTAGCCTCACTCTGTTGTTGGGCTTCTGCCTGTGTTCTCTTTTTGCTCTCAGAGCTTATTCCTTTCTTGATTTTTTTATACAGTGGCTTTGGTTTTAGTTTAAAGAACTTTAAAGAACATTAACTGTATCTAGCCCAGAGCCTCAGCCAGTACTCTTTTCTTACCAGCAGTTCTCAGTGCTCCTGGGAACTGTAAGAACCTGCAGTGCCAGGTGGGATGATGCTTTCAGTGATTCAGCAGCTGGGAATGAGAATGAGACAGGAAAGTGGAAAAGAAAGAGTGCTCAAGTGAGACATAATTCACTGAGAGGATTCCCTGAGAACCTCTTCCCATCTGAGTCAGCACATTGTCCCCCATGGGGAAGGGGGAGGGGGCTGCCACTATAGTTTGAAACACTGGCAAGGGGTGTTCTTTAGACAATGTGGGTCACCGACGGAGGGGAAGGGGGTGAAAGGGGCAGGTACCCCAGAGCTTAGCAATTTAACAGGGTTTGGGAGCTGTGGGTGCTACCACCATGACAGCAGCAGGGGGTGGAGCCCCAGGCCCTTAAAATTGTTTCTGGAGAGCTGCTTCTTGAGGCCCTGCCCCTTCCAGGGGGCACAGAGATGAGGCTCCCACCACACATTGCTGAGGGCCCAGGAAAGTCTGTCGCCATCCCTGGTACCTACTGGCCCAAAGCCTAGAGCCTGCTTGTTCCTCCTCCACTGAGATGAGAGTCGTTGTCCTCTCCCCACTTGACCCCAGTGATGTGTCATGAGGCTGCGGGTGTATCAGCATCACTCTCTCCGGCTTATATGGTATGCTCCTGCTTCCTGCTGCTTGCCCCAAAGAGCCCTGCTTTAAGCAAGGAAGCTCTTTGGTAGCCTCAGTTCCTCTGAGAGTCAGCAGCCAGATGGGCTTCTCCCTTTTTAGTGGGATGTCAGCCCCTGAGCAGCCACTTGGTGTCCAGTGAGTTAGAACACACTGTCTTCCCAAGCGGAGCTGGTTCCCGGTCCCTCTTACCTTGGCTATGCTGCTGAGGCTCCAGAAAGGAAGCATGGGCCAGCAGTGAGAACGCTGGCCTAGGGAGTGGGAGGACCTGCATTTGAGTTCCTGCTGTGCCACAAGCTTTCTGGAGCTGCGTCTACACGTGCACGCTACTTCGAAGTAGTGGCACCAACTTCGAAATAGCGCCCGTCGCGTCTACACGCGTCGGGCGCTATTTCGAAGTTAACTTCGACGTTAGGCGGCGAGACGTCGAAGTCGCTAACCTCATGAGGAGATAGGAATAGCGCCCTACTTCGACGTTCAACGTCGAAGTAGGGACCGTGTAGACGATCCGCGTCCCGCAACGTCGAAATTGCTGGGTCCTCCATGGCGGCCATCAGCTGGGGGGTTGAGAGATGCTCTCTCTCCAGCCCCTGCGGGGCTCTATGGTCACCGTGGGCAGCAGCCCTTAGCCCAGGGCTTCTGGCTGCTTCTGCGGCAGCTGGGGATCTATGCTGCAGGCACAGGGTCTGCAACCAGTTGTCAGCTCTGTGTATCTTGTGTTGTTTAGTGCAACTGTGTCTGGGAGGGGCCCTTTAAGGGAGCGGCTTGCTGTTGAGTCCGCCCTGTGACCCTGTCTGCAGCTGTGCCTGGCATCCCTATTTCGATGTGTGCTACTTTGACGTGTAGACGTTCCCTCGCTGCGCCTATTTCGATGTTGGGCTGAGCAACGTCGAAGTTGAACATCGACGTTGCTGGCCCTGGAGGACGTGTAGACGTTATTCATCGAAATAGACTATTTTGATGTCGCAACATCGAAATAAGCTATTTCGATGTTGGCTGCACGTGTAGACGTAGCCTGGGTGACCTTAGATAAGTCAGACGCTGTGTGCCTCAGTTTCCCATCTGTAAAATGGGGATGATAGTATTGCCCTTCCTTGCAAGGATATTGTGAGGAGAAATATGTTTACTTGAAGCATGTGTGGTACTCAGATACCACTGGAAAGGGGTCCAGATGCATACCTTATGTAACCCCAGAGGCACTAAGGCTATGTACTAGGTAGGGAGAGGGAAGTCTCTGCTTTATAGTCTAGGGTGAGCGCCAGCTGGCCTTTAGCTCATGTGATAGAGCAAAAGGCTTTAGCCCCTGTGGTTGTAGGTTTGATCCCTTTTGGTGACAGTCTGGGTCTGTTGGCATTACACTTATAGTGGAAAGAGTTTTGGGCTTAATCCCTGACTGGATCTAAATCTGTTCCTAGGCAGTGGTCAAGCTGGGGTAGTGGTACAAACAGGTGTATCAGGGAGTTGTGACCACACTATCCTTCCTGTATCACTCAATGAGGGGAGGGGTGCTGGGGGAAATATTGGCCAGATGGGAGGGGGAGTCATGATATAGCAGAGAACAAGTGCCCTATGGAATTAGTTCTGGGTGCTGAAAAGACCTTGAGAAGCTTCTACCATTAGAGGCTGAACCTTTGTGCACACAAGGAGTTCCCGAAGTTTGTAGCACTATTACATTTGGAACCAATCCAGCCATGACTGGCCTTTTGCACACATCCAAATGGACAAATGTTCTTTACCTAGCAGAAAGGTGTGTGAGCCCTGGCTGTGGCTGACATAACAAATCTTCCAGCAAACAAGCAGCCCAGGAGGTGTCAGAGCTGCGGATGCCACCTGTCAGTCCAACAAAGCCGTTCTCACCTAACTCCTGCATGGAGACCAGGATGTGCGGTTTTGCCTAGGATGTGCAGTTTTGCTTCAGGGCAGATTGGCAGTGGATAGTCCTGGGACACAACAGGATGTAGATCAGGTAATGGACCATTAGCAGTGCTGATGATGACAGAGGCATGAACCCCACCCTGGCATGATCAGAAGAACAAAAGAACTCAGTGAAACCAAAGACTAACAGGTTTATTAGGTCATAAGCTTTCAGAGGTAAAACCTATTTTATCAGATGAACTGGAGTGGAAGTCCAAAGGCAGGTATTTTAGGAAGAAAATTACTGCAAAAGACAAAGCAGCAGAAATGTAGCACTTCAAAGACTAACAAAATGATTTATTCGGTGATGAGCTTTTGTGGGACAGACCCACTTCTTCAGATCAATGTCATTTCCAATACAGACTGACATTTATAAGTAGAGTGGACCAAAAACAAAAAAAATTGCAATAAAAGCTGATAAATCAAATAGGATTGAAAGAAGGAGGTGAGAGGTGGGAGGATGTTAGTTGTCCTGTTTGAGACAATTACGAGCATCAAAGGAAAGGAAGCAGTCCTTGTAATGCATGAGGTAATTGATGTCTCTGTTCATACCACGTGTTAGAGTACATATTCAAATCTGACACATTAACTCACAAATCTTTCACTCTAATCTGTTATTAAATTATTTTTGTTCCAGGACACAAATTCTCAGATCTTTAACAGAATGGCCCACTCCACTGAAGTGTTCACTGACCAGCTTATGTGTATTGAGTTTCTTGAAGTCTGCTCTGTGTCCATTTATTCTTTGGTAAAGGTTTTGCCCACTCTGTCCAATGTACGTGGTGTCAGGGCATTGTTGGCACATAATAGCGTATATAATGTTGCTGGAAGCGCACAAGAATGTGCCTTTTATCTTGTAACTAACATGGTTAGGTCCAGTGATGGTATCCCCAGAATAAATATGTGACCAAAGTTGGCAGCGGGGTTTGTTGCAAGGAAAAGCTCCAGGATTAGTATTACTGTGTTGTAGTCTGTGATTGATGATGAGAATCTTTCTCAGTTTAGGAGGTTGTCTATAGGAAAGGACAGGCCTGTCACCTAGAGCTTTCTGGAGTGTAGCATCCTGGTCCAGAATAAAGTTACTCTCCATTGTAAATCGGGGTGATTATTCAGGGTAATTGTGGCCATTCAGTGTAGCTGATGGGGAGATACGGATGTTCATTGAGAGAAAGATGCCTCTATAGAGGATCAGAGGGGTAGCCGAGTAAGTCTGTATCTTCAAAAACAAGACGATGAAGCGGGTCGTTGCCCACAAAAGCTTATGCTTCAAAATTTCTGTCAGTCTATAATGTGCCACAGGACTTCTTGTTGCCATTGTAGAGTGTTAACCAGGTTAGATCCTTATTGAAGTCTAATTGTATGGTACTGAATTTGCAAAATGAGCTCCAGTTCAGCTGTTTTTTTTAAGTAGGATGGCTGCTTTTAAATCCTTTTCTGAATGTCTGGGGAGGTTTCAGTGTTTCCCACAGGAGAGGTGGGGAACATTTTTTGGTTGGAGGGAGCAGCCACTGACAGAAAAATCAATCAGGAGACACATAAAAGTAGGAAGCAAAAAAAACAAAAACCTCACTGATGTTGCCCCTGACTGCAACACCTAAGTCCCCTCACAGTCCAGTCCCATGGATGTAGGGGCTGTAAAAGGGAGCTGAGTTTTGGGGCTTCCCTGAGGCCATATTAACTCTTCTGTGGGCCCAGAGTGGAACCAAAAACAGGGTGTGGGAGTGTTCAAGATTCAGAGTGTAGGAGGGGGCTTCCAGGGAGCAGGTGTGTTGTCTGTGTGGGAAAGAGCGAATGGGTGTGGGCTGGCGGGTGGGTGTTTGGGGTGGGGCTTGTAAGGATGGTGCAAAAGTGGACTGGAGACGGGGTCTTGGTGGGAGTGAGGGTAAAGGAACAGGCTAAGGATGGGCAGTCTGGGCAGGATGGGGGTGCAGGAGTGGGCTGGTGGTGGTGGATCTGGCCAATGCGGGGGAGGGGGCATGTTTACCTCCATGCACCTCTGCTGTCCTTCTCCCCCGACTGGGGGAGTGGCAGCATGGAGAAGTGTTGCTTGGAGAGGCTTTTACCAATCAGTTGTGGTAGTGGCAAGTGGCCTCAGTGGCCCCAGGGGAATTTGGTGGCACTGCTGGGGAACAGCATCATCTTACTCAGCCTTATGCTGCATCCTCTTCCCAGCCCCTAGCACGTGGATGGGACTGGAGGTAAAAGGGTTGGAACGTTCTGTGCTCCAGCTGTTCTGGGTTGCTCTGATTTACACGAGCCCGGCGGGAGTGGGGGGTGTTGCTTCAACTCACCCCAGAACTGCTGCAGCCCCCAGAAGGACCCAGGAGGTACAAAGATGGCACAACCCAAAACAAGGCTTGAGGGGTGCTGTTTCAAATCACACCCATCCTTTCCTACACCCCACTCTTCCCTCCTGTGTGATGTGATGCTTTGGCTGGACCTGCTGACCCTCCTGGGAGGTATGGGGGTGTGGGGGATGAGGGTCACCAAAACCATGGGTCAAGCATGTCTTTAATGGGGAGTGTATGTGGGTGTATGTGTCACATGGCTACTCATGCAGTTTGAGTGGTATCATAGGACCTGCCTCAAAAAAAATATGGGGCTTCTGGAAAGGCCAGGTTAATGCTGCTGGGGAAGAACAATTTAGACCCTGATTTGCCTCCCTGTGCATTAGTGTTACTACCAGGTGAGGGTGGTGTCTGTGCTTAATTTTTGCCTGCTGCGCTCTGATGCCAATAACTGCAAGGTAGGTAGAGCTGGTCAATAAACAGAAGAATCCGGGTTGGGACATAGAACTCCCAGATGAGGGGTCTCTGTGTGGCTATCTGCTTTGCTGGTTGCTGAAAGCTAGCCTGGTGCTTCAGGGCATTTACCTTGCAGCTCTAGTGCTTGTCCTAAGTTTACATAAGAATGGCCATATTGGGTCAAACCAAAGGTCCATCTAGCCCTGTATCCTGTCTTCCAACGGTGGCCAACACCAAAGGAATGAACAGAACAAGGCATTATCAAGTGATCCAAATTCTCTCACCTATTTCAAGCCCTGACAAACAGAGTCTGGGGACACCATTCTTCCCTGTTCTGGCTAACAGCCATTGATGGGCCTATCCTCCAGAAATTCACATAGCTCTTTTCTGAGTATTGTTAAAATACGGGTCATCACAACATCCTCTGGCAAAGAGTTCCACAGGTTGACTGCATTGTGTGAAGAAATACTTCCTTTTGTTTGTTTTAAACCTACTGCCTATTAATTTCATTTGGGAACCCCTGGTTCTTCTGTTATGGGAAGGAGTAAATAATTTCCTCTTATTTATTTTCTCCATGCCAGTCATGATTTTATAGATCTCTATCACATTCCCCTTAATCATCAATTTTCCAAGCTGAAAAGTCTGTCTGATAAACTTCTCTTCATCTGTCAGCCACTCCATACCCCTAATCATTATTGTTGCTCTTTTCTAAACCTTTTCCAATTCAGCATCTCTTTTTTGAGATTAGGCTACTGCATCTGCACACACTATTCAGGATACAGGCATGCCAGGGATTTATATGGAGGCAATAAGATATTCTCTCTCTTATTCTCTGTCCCATTTTAATGATCCCTTTAACATTCTGTTTACTTTTTTGACTGCTGCTGCATGTTGAGTGGATACTTTCAGAGAAGTATCCACAATGACTCTAAAATCTCTTTCTTGAGTGGTAGCTGCTATTTTAGACCCTATCATTTTATATGTATAGTCAGGATTATGTTGTCCAATATGCATTACTTTGCATTTGTCAACACTGAATTTCATCTGCCATTTTGTTGCCCAGTCACTCAGTTTTGTGAGACCCTTTTGAAGCTCTTCATAGTCTGCCATGGACTTTGTTGTCTTGAGTTCTTTATCATCTGCAAATTTTGCTACCTCACTATTTAGTCCTTTCTACAGATCATTTAAGAATACATTGAGTAGGACTGGTCCCAGTACAGACCTGTAGCAGTTACTGACCATTTATTTTTACCCTTTGTTTCCTACCTTTTAATCAGTTACCACTCCATAAAAGAACCTTCTCTCTTATCCCATAGCAGTTTATTTTACTTAAGAGCCTTTGGTGAGGGACCTGTTCAAAGACTCTCTGCAAATCTAAATACACTATATCCAGTGGATCCCCCTTGTCCATGTGCTTGTTGATCCCTCCCTCTAAGAATTCTAGTAGATTGATGAGGCTTGATTTCCCTTTACAAGAACCATGTTGACTCTTCCCCAACAAATTATGCTCATCCATGTATCTGACAATGCTGTTCTTTGCTACAGACTCCAGTTTGCCCGTTATCCAAGTTAGACTTACTGGCCTGTAAATTGCCAGAATCACATCGGGAGCTCTTTTTAAAAACTAGCATCACACTAACTATGCCCCAGCCATTTGGTATAGAACAGGGGTCAGTAACCTTTCTGAGGCAGAATGCCGTTGGGGGAGAATTAGCTTAATGAAGTGCTGCATATGCAGCATAGCATTTCATTAATAATCTCCTGACACCCTACTTACCAGTCTCCCTTCAAAGTAGGGAGGTAGTGTAGACAAGCCCGATGCAGAGCTTTATCACTTAGGTGGTGGTTGGTAGCATTAGCTGGTCCTTTGTTAATCCACAGGTGGCACAGCTGCATGGGGGAGGAGGCGTGTGGCTGAGCTCCTGCCTCACATGGCAATGAAAGTCGGTTCACATGTCACTCTTGGCACCCGTGCCAGAAGTTGCTGACCACTGGTACAGAAGCTGATTTAAAGGACAGGTTACAAGCTACAGTTAGTAATCTGAAATTTCCAATCTGAGTTCCTTCAGAATTCTTGGGCAAATGCCATGTGATCCTGGTGATTTATTAGTGTTTAATTTATCAATTTGTTCCGAAACTTCCTCTAATGACACCTCAGTCTGGGATAGTTCCTCAAATCTGTCACCTAAAAAGAGTGGCTCAGGTTTGAGAATCTCTCTCATGTCATAAGCCATGAAGACAGATGCAAATAATTCATTTAGTTTCTCCACAAAGGCTTTATCATCCTTGAATGCTCCTTCAGCATCTTGATTGTTGAGTGGCCTCATTGGCTGTTTAACAGGCTTTCTGCTTCTGAGATACTTAAAAAATTGCTGTTACTTTTTGTGGTTTTGGCTAGCTGGTCTTCAAATTCTTTTTTGACCTTCTAATTATATTTCTACACTTCATTTGCCACAGTTTATTACCCTTTCTAATTTCCTCACTAGTATTTAACTTCCACTTTTTTTCTCCTCACTTCTTCTTTTAATTTATTTAGCTGTGGTGGGCAATTTTTTGGTTTTTTTACTATGTTTTTTTAATTTGGGATATGCATTTAAACTGAGCTTCTATTATATCATCTTTAGAAAGTTTCCATGCAGCTTCCAGGGTTTTCACTTTTGGTACTGTGCCTTTTAATTTCTGTTTAACTAACTTCTTCCTTTTTGTGTAATCTCCCTTTCTGAATTAAATGCTACAATACTGGGTTGCTTAGTGCTTTCTCTACAACAGGCATGTTTTAAATCTGTTTTTATGATAGTAACTATTGTCAAGCAGTCCAGGTATGAGGGAGCGTTACGCAGACTGGGACACTGGGGTCACTCAGATGTGGAATCAGAGTTTTCGGCTCAGGCAACCTCTGCAGCAGGAAGTTTGGAGTCTTTGTAGCTATAAACCATTGCTAGGGACTGGGAAAGACATGGCTCTGACCTTTCTTAGGGCAGATGAGGCTTCAGGCTTTGAGTTTTGGGTGACAGACAACAAAACTTGAAAAACGAAAAAGTTAGCAAAAATCTCCTTTTGTTTCAGGAGCTGAACGCGTATGTTTCCTGACAAGATCTAGGTGGCTCAACATGAGGAGACTCAGAACTGACTTACTAAATTTCAACTTCTCAAATCCCAGCACAAGGGTGGGCCACTTTATCTTGAAAGACTCCGTGCCCTGTTGGATGTCAACCCTGACATTTTCCTCATTTTGTGCAAACTAAAGGGTTCCTTGAACCAAAGCCTGAGCAGTAAACACCTGTCAATCTCTGATCATTCTTCCCTGGATTTAGAAATCATATGAAAGAACATGCTGTTTTTTCCAGGTGTGTTCAACAGTTTTAATCTCCATTGCTCCAGCATAGGACCCCCCTCTCTTTTCTAAGTATTGAGAGGATCGCTCTCTATGAGTGAGGGACCTGGACTTGATGACCTCTCAAGGTCATTTCCAGTTCTAGTATTCTATGGTTCTAAGTACAAAGATGCCATGTTAACTGAGGTCTTATTTATTTTCTTTACTGAATTTTATGGCTATAGATGGGTCCCAGCTACGAAGCTGGGACACAGATGTGGAGCAATATTAGCTACGGGAACGTGTACTTGCATAAGCAGGAAACGATACGCTGTTGTGTATAAGCTGAAAACTGTGGTAAAACCTCTGCTCTGTGCTTGCTTTTAGTTGCGATCAAAAATGAACAAATAAAAGAACCTCTTGGTGCTTGATATTGCATGTCCAGCTGGTTGGCTTTGACTTGGCTATGTTGCCAGCACACACCTGTATGAGCCTATATTCCATCCCTTGTCTCCGTGCGCAGAGATGTGGCTGATGGGACAGGGTTTGGATTGTTCAAACAGCTCCAGCAGTTAGTGCTTTCTCCTCCAGTGGGAGCTAGTTCCTGTATTTTCAGAGAGAAAAGCCGAGGTGGGCTGTGAGATTCTCCCTCTGGTCACAAAACCAGGCACTGCCTAATGTAACAGAAAAAGGCCTCTATTACAGTCCCTGTTTTGCAGGCATAGGGTAGCTTCAATCCATTGCCCCTTCATTTTAGAGCTTCTTTCACCTTTGCATCCTCTTCTGCCCCTTCCACTCCACATTAGCCATGTTGTTGTCTCCTCATTGAGGAAGTTGAAGTCCAACATTTTCAAGGCCGTTATAAATGTTACTCTCTAGCCACCCAATTGGGCACAGTGAAGCGAAGTGAGGAGGTCACTGTCCTTCCAGGCGATCAGGCTTGTTACTTCTGCTAGATCACATCTTCTGACCCCCAATCCAGACTGAGTTCTGGGATTCTTACTGGCAGAGGTTTGAAGAAGAAGGTGAGTGAAATCATGGTTCCACTGAAAGCAATGGCAAAACTCTATACATTCTCTTTGGCCTCTGAGAATCCTTCTGTTGCTGGTATGTGCTGCCTGCACTACCCATCTCTTCTGTTTTGCATTTTAGGCAGATTTCAGCCTGCGGACAGGTTCCAGATTCCCAGGGTTTGGTTGTGCTCTTCACAGCCTCTCTCTCTCTCTCTCTCTTTTTTTTATTCTTAATTTATTTGGGCTGCTTTAAGGCATTTTTTCTGGAGCTTTTACTGAATAGCAAAGGGGGTTTCCAAAACATCTGGAAAAGCTCATAGAGCTGCAGTGAAATGGGGCCCAAGCTGGGTTAATGCATTAGCTCATTGCCTTTGGAGACCTAGGTTCAAGGCTAGAGTCAGCTCACAGATGACAAGGGTTTGAAGATTCCTCTACTCCCAAGGGCCATTTCTCTGTGTGACAAAACTGCTGCATGGCTTAGTAAGATTGACAGGCTCTGCTCCCCAGATGCCTGGCCTGGAACAGCTATGCAGCTGCAAGACACCAATAAAGTGCATAGCCCTGGGGTGGATAAGGACTGCAGCAGGTTAGGAGCCAGGAAACTTGGCAGAGTTCTGTGAAAAGTGTGGTGATCATCACAGGGGTCTCTAACCAACATTAAGTTATATTCACACCTGTACATGGGAAAATGGCTTTGGTGCCCCAGATCTTGGGGTTGCTCATATTGCGTGAATCAGTGAATGTCTTAGAAGAAAACCAGCTGTTCATGCTCCTGCAGCCAGAATTGTTTTCATAACTGTGAATTTGCTCCAGCTTGTCAACAGTGTGTACATTCTTGAGCAATGCAAACTGTTTTACTGCCCGGGACACCCTGCTCTCCTCCAGTGAGTACCATGGAGTCTTTAACTTCCACCTGGGCAGCTCCTGGTCCTGCGTTAGATGGCCCATTTAAAGGCTGGAACGTCTACCAGTGCAATCCTGCAATGTCAGCAGTGAGTCTGAGTCTCAGGTCTGAAGAAGGACTTCCACCTGTATTGCCAATGAAATATTTTAGTACCAAATTGTTCTATCTGCCCAAGGCTGAAGAAGAAACATGTCCAACCCGAGGTCAGACTTCATCACAACACAGAGTGACTTTGCAAATATTTAAATAACAGTTACTGGGTCTAGTGTCCTGATTCTCTGAGGCAGAGGGGGCTATCTGTGCCCTCAACTAACCTTACTGTCAGCTGCTGACATGTTGGGCATAAGCACTCCAGGAATGGGACATGGTCAGCCCTGGCACAACTTTCATTGACTTCAGTGCGAGCTGTATTTACTATTGCAGGGCTCCCTTTGGTTCTAAGTGGCTGGGTCTGAGCGATAATGTAGAATCAAGGGGTGAAATCAAGCCAGATGCTGCAACCCAACCAAGCATTCAATAAACAGGCCCTCTGTGCCAGCCACTCTCTCTCACACACACACACACCCCCCAGCTAATGAATTGGGTGCTGTGCACGCCTTTCCTTTACGAACGTGCAGACCAGTCATTGTTTATGTAAGAGCCTGGTTATGAAGCCCTCCCTATTGTGCTTTCACTCCTGTTTCCTGTATTTGAATCTCTTATCACAGTGCCCCAGGATATGTTCTGGGGGGGTGGGGTGTTTTACAAGTTGATAAGCTTTTATTGCTGCCAGCCCTGTTTATGGGTCTCCAGAGTAATGAGGCAGGGATGGCAGTGGAGCTGGGACCAGATGTTGCCTGATTGTTTGCCCTTTTCATGAGCCCCCTCATTGCGCAGGCTCCAGCTGCGGGGAGATGGCAGACACAGGCTGAGTTTCCTTCTTGCTTGTGGCTTTCTGACTAGGGTTTCATGGAGGAGGGCCTGTCTGCACCCCAGACTGAGCAGTGCTGGCCTGCTCCTGCCCTGAGTTTACAGCATGTAGCACTGAGCAGCAGGGCTGTGATTATTCCATGCAAAACTTGCTCTGGAAGTGAATTGTTTTCTCTCAGGCTATGTCCACACTTCTGGGAAGATGGACCTGGTCAGGGCTGATTTTCTGGAGTTTGATTTCATGCGCCTGGTAGAGGTGCACAAAATTAAGCTGTGTGGTGTTGGCAGTCAACACCTGTACTCCTCGATATCATGAGGAGTAAGGGAGATCGACCGGAGAAACTCTCCCATCGACCTCTCTCTGTATGGACAGCCAGGAAAGTCGATTGCAGATAAGTCGATTCTAGTTACACACTTGCAGTAGCTAGAATTCTATATCTGCAATTAATTTACCTGCCTAGTGTAGACTAAGCCTCACTTTCAAGTGGCAGCTGTGGAATGTGCAAATAAGATGCATTGGCTAGGCCCCTAGACTTGGATTTGGGAGACCTAGGTTCCGTTCCCGGATCAGCCACAAGCCTTTTTTGTGTGCGCATGTCATTCTCTCTATCCTGTCCTCCAGGCTCCATCTGCACAGTTGAAGTAATACTTCCCTGCCTCACCGGGGGGATTAAAAGAATCAAAGCCAGAAATAACTGGTAGGTGATCCAATGCTGTGAAAAGACAAGCCATCAAAGCACTTTGTACAATTATACTGCCCACTGTACTCTGGAATGGGAGGGCCTTTTTCTGGTTTAGCTCATCTTTCTTCCAAAGCACCATATGATAAACTGGGAAAAGGACCTCTTATTCTGGAATAAGATCCTTCACGTGGGGGAGGGGTGTTTATAGCAACATAATTGTACAAGTGGAATTACACTGGTACAAGATGCCTCCCAGTTCCAATAATCTGTCCAGTCCCACCGTACATACTTGGAGTCAGTGTTTTCTGGTTGTTGGAGCAGAGATCAAGGAGGACTATGGGATGTTACATTATTGGATTCTGATATGAACATGTAAAACATTGTTGCAACTACTGTTACATGATTTCACCCAATCTTGTGCAAAGTGAACAAAATGAGCTGTCTACTGAACGCTTATGCTTCTCTGATTCTGTTTATACTGCTCATACACGTGTGTCGTTTTTGTGTTGGAAGTTATGACTATTGGCTATGTACTTGTATTTCACATGTTTGCGACCTCAACAGGAGGCTTGGCAACCTATTATGAAAGGGTTACTAATCAAGTGGCTCAGACTCATTGACTGACAAAGGGCCTTAACTGGGGTCAATCCACATCTGAGGAACTTTGGTGAGAGTGTCAGAACCAGCAAGTAAGCCATGGCTGTTACATTCACATTTACAATGTATTGCAGAAACGGAAGAACACATAGCGTCATGAAGTGCAACATAATAATGCAGAAATCACTCAAAAACTATTGCAAATGGAGGACATCACTCCTGGTGGGAAACACTGTTAGGGTGGTTGCCTTCTGCAACAGGCATGCTAAATGTAGTAGTTCACCCCCTTGTTGTGATCATCAGAATTCAATTGGCATTATTAGTGAGTATAGTAGCTGTGGCTTGCTGGCTGAAGAAAACTATTTGAAGGATACAGGAAGCTGGCATGCAAAGTGAAATAAGGCCATTGTTAATAATACCCATGAGGCAGGAGTCTGAGTGCTGGAATAGTAATGAGTGCTTTAGTAAAAGCATCATTAAGGAGGGGAGTGTAACTGTATAACCAATATGTTTTTTCTATAGCCACATTGAGAGGCCTGGAGCTCTTCTGTAGCCAGAATAAAGAGCAGCAGCCATTAACTGTGAAGCTACAGCTCCCAGAGCTACCAAAAGGGCTGACTCATGCATAGACATATGACTTGCTCATGTGACACTCTCCATCTTGGGCATGATTTCTTACAGCAAGAACAATGGAATTCACTTTGCCCAGGGACCAGTAAAGCCTACAGATTCTGCCATTTGTCTTTATTCCAGCTCATCACTTCAGGAGCATCTTTGCTATGAACTTGGGCTTGACAGAACTAATGACTCATCCTAACAAAGGATGTACACCAGCGACTTTTAAAATAAGTCTATTCCACCTCTGTTGAAAGCCTGCATCAAGAAATTTTTAATTGGCATATGTAATTTGATTGCTTTAACAATTTTATGCTCAACCTCCTGTCTTTATTTCTTAATAACATTTTAGATTTTAGAATCTAAAGGCTAGGCACAGAGTAAGATCTGAGGTGTAAATTGACTTGGGAAGGTAGCTGGCCCTTTGAGATGGGAAGAACCTGTTTGGATTTGGTGAGATTGGTTTTTGTAACCTCCCATCTGTGTAAGAGGGGGACTGGCTGTGGCACAGGAGAACCTGGGGTGTGTAAGGGGGTTGCTTGTGGGACTTCTTGCTGGCCCGTGTGGCAACAGAAGTGTTCTTTGTGACTGGTTTGGTGCCTTATAGGGAGAAACCCCCCAGTCATGGACTGTAAGTAGCCCTGTCTTTACGCAGTTCACCCTGATTTAACTCCCTCAGCAGTGCCCCAGAAAACCTAACTGTTACATGGGGTTATATTCCTAGATCCGCCAGTGACTTTGGTGTGTGGCCTGAGGCCAGTCAGTTGCTCACCCCATGCCCTAGTTTCCTCTGCCTAAAAATGGGAGAAATAATATGCACTTTGCAAGAGTTCTGTCAGGCTTAATTAATTACTGGGTTGTGAGGTCCTTTATGCTTCTTGGATGCATGGTGCTAGGGAATGTAAAGTGTTACAAATTCTGAGCTCTTCTGTGGGGTTTGTTTTGCAGGAGGGTTATCTGGGCAAGGTGGTTGGGATCTGTTTATGGTGGCTCAACTTGGCACAGACACCTTAGTCGTGGCCTGTGAAGATTTGCTAATGTTGAGGGGTTTTTGTTTTGTTTTCTTTTTTTTTTTTTTTAATATCAGCTCTGAAATAAATTAAAATTGGCAGGTAATGATTTCACCAGGTGCCGGCTCTCTCTGAACTCCTGTTCTGCATGTGCCTTTGTGAGTCTGTGTGTGTGTCTGTGTGTGTGTGTGTGTGTGTGTGCGTGCATGTGATAAACAGTAAGTAAGAGGCTTTATTGGTCTCTGGGCAAAGCTATCATGAGAAAAACCCCAATACCTCCTCTCAGCTGCCGGTGAGGAGGCCAGTTATGAATTTCTCCACTGTGCCCCTTCCCCAGTTCTCAGTTCTCATTCAGAGAAGATACATCGTGGCTTTTTTTAGAGGATCTGGTGAACAATCTAAGCAGTTTTTATGACCTCAGGAAGGGGCTTTTCACACAACCTCTTCTAAGGCTGTTTCCAGATCGCTGCAGCCTCAAACCATCCCAGTAAGCAGAGCACCCACATGGTTCAGAATAAACATGTCCTTTGGCTGCTACTGCAGCTTTGCATGCCCTGTAGGAGGTGGAAGGTTCTCTCCAAAGCTTTGAGGGATAGCATTTCTCTTCTGAAGGTTTGTGGTTTAGCCTGCTGTGGTTCTGAGAGCTGGTGATCTTCTAGATATCTGGGACAGTCTTAACTCTAAAAATCCTCTGCCACTGGAGATCTGGGATGATCTTCTCTGAAATGCTGGAACATGAGCATTACAGAAAAGATTTATACAAATGAACGCGCCAAATTCCATGTTTCTTCGTCTCCAGAATTTTCTTTTCTCCTGAATTGGTGAGTATCAGTGCATCTGCCCACATTTCCCTGGTTATCATCTAACTTGCAGTAGGCTGGGGAAGGGTAATCTCTCAGTGTCAACCAGATGTGATCTGGTGATGTCTGATTTGTACATGTCCCGTGGGCTCTTACTAGTGTTCTCTGTAAGCTGAGCACTTGGGCGGCCACCCAGGAGACAATGAGGTGCTATCCACCTGATTAGTAGAGAGCCTACAGCCAGCAATGCGTGTTTCTATTGGTGGTTCACATCCACACGTGCCTTTGTGAACATAACAAAATTTATTCTGTCCATAGATGTAGAAAATTCAAGGACATCCTGGCTCTCACGCAGCATGATTCAAGGGTATCTTGGCAATCTGTGACCAAGGACTCTCTGTAAGATGAGCTCGTCATTGGAAAGGTGAGGTTAATAGAGATCAGCGTTACAGGAAAACAAAACAAGCAAAAGTTAATGTTCTCCATAAGAAGAGGCCAGCTGCTCCCAAATGTTTCCGGACAATGGTTGTAAAGAAAGCATGCTGGTGACAATCTCCAAGGAATTCATTCTGCTCTTTACATATAGCTATGCCCAGGATCCAGGGACAGCACAGCTGAGTTTGTAGTGTGAAAGGGACCTAGCCAGGTTGCAATTAGGGCATGTACTAGGCGTTAGCTTAGTTACCCAACCCAGTTACATCATAGTTAGCTCTTGTCTACATTGTACCTTTTTACCATGTTGTCTAAGGCTGGGAGACTACGTTGCCTCTTTGGTATAGGTGGCATTATGAAGGGCAGATTGAGAAGGGAAGTTAAAACAGATACTTCAGAGGATTCTAGATGATGGAAACTAAAAGCAAGATTTTTAAATTGCTCAGTGCAACCTCCCCACCAACACGAGTCTCCTTCCCTTCTAGGGTTGCCAGATATCCTGAATCTGAGGGACAGTCCTGAATATCCTTGACCAAACCCGCTGGACGTTTTTGCATAAATGTGGGATGCAGGACTTATCAGGGAAATTCCATCCTGCATCTGGGGCTGCTGGCAAAGGCTCTCACCACAGCTGGCTCCCAGCTGCAGGGCTGTGGGGTCCCCCACGCCCAGCCAGGGATCCCACATGGCTGCAGCGTTCCTCTGTCCCCATAGCAGGGGACCCTACAGCAGAGGCTGCCAGCTGGAGCTCTGTGCCCTAGCCAGTTCCCAGCTGTGGTGCTGTGGGGTCCCCAGCTTCCAGATTCCCTGCTTCCAGCTGGGGATCCCACAGGCCTGCGGGGTCCCTCCACATCCCTGGCCAGGGACCCCAGTTCCCAGCTATAGGGCTATGGGGCCTAACCATGGGGTCCCCCACTCCTCCCCATTTTAGGAAAACTTATGCAGGACAGGCAGCTATGCTGGGGATCACATGGCTGGGGCTGCCTGTCCTGCATAAGTTTTCCAAAAATCTGGCAACCCTATGTCCCTTCCATGCAGTCCTGTGCTGCCTAGCGTACTACAGGCCCTCTCCAGCTATCTTTCCAGAGCCATGGTTCTGCATCAGTGTCGGGAATCAAAGAGTATCTATCTGGGCTTCTTGTTAAATAATTTAGAAGTCAAACATCCAAGGCTTCCACAAACGCACACAGTGGTTTGACAATTGCACAATTGTATCTGTTTGCTAGTGGCAATTTCCACGGTTGCACACACGTAAATGCTGTCCGGGCTCCCTTTTATTTGAAACCCGTGAAGTACACTCCAAAGCAAGTTTCCATTTCTGCCCTCAGGTGGGGCCTCTCTTGCTCTGCTGACTCCAGGTGCCATGTTTCTCTCTAGGTTGCAGACAGTCGTTTCACATTTTATAGGGGCAGTGGGTGAGTTGCCAGATTAAGATTAATTTAGATTCACGTGGGGACCAAAAAATCACACACACCCCACCCACCAAAAAAAAAAAAAGTCGCTTTGGAAGGATTCCAAAATTCTGCTCAGGAGAGGCCTACAATGAAATAGGAAGGGTGTGGCCGGACAGGCGTATTTGGCCTGGAAGGGTCAGATTTTCAAAAGAGCTCTGTGCCCTGCGTTTTGCAGGGAAAGCAATCTGAGTGTCTGGATAATTAGTGCTTTTGAAAATGGAGTTCTAGATTCCGTGGGACAGGGACAGTGGCTCGTCATCACAGTCGCAGCCGTGTCATTGCTGAGCGAAGGCCCAAAGTGTGCAAGCGGAGGGATGTGTTATAGGTCAGGGATAGGGTGGCTCTGGTGTGGCTGTCTGCCTTCACTCTATGGCTACGTCTACGCTACAGCGATCTTTGGAAAGAAGTTCTTGAGGATCTCTTCCGAAAAAACTGCTTTCCAAAAAGCGTGTCCACACACAAAAAAGCAGATGGAAAAAATCAATCTGCTTTTTCAATAGTGTCCACACAGCCCCATCACTTTCAAAAGAATGGGCCATGGATTGAAAAATCCAGCACAATGAAGACTGGTCTTTCTAAAATAGGGCCCCTGGGCCATCTACACACATTTTTTTTCCCAAAAGAATCTTTCGGGAAAAGGCACTCTTCCTCATCTGGGAGAGGAAGAGGGCTGCCAGAAAAAGTGCTATGTTCTTCCCATTTAATTTTGAAAGAGTGCATTTTGTGTGTAGATGCTCCCCAGGTTTTTCTGAAAAAGGCCCAGCTATTGTGAAAAGACTTGCTCGTATAGATGCAGGCCATCTGTCTAGAGTTTCAATAGTACAAAGCGGAGGAGGTGGAGCATCTCCTGCACTGCAACAAACAGCCTCATTTCAATGTAGGCAGAGGGCAGGTCTACACTAGACCTGAAAGTAAATCCTAGATATGACAATTGCATAGCTGGAATCGACTTCTCTGGGATCGACTTATCTGGCTTCCCCGCAGAAGGAAGTCTCCCATCGACCTCCGTTACTCCTTGTGATAGTGAAGAGTGCAGAAGCCCACTGTTGGTCCAATAGTTTGATTACTCGTGTCCCCACTGGGTGCACCAAATGAAACAGCAGAAGATCCATCCTGACTGGGTTGATCTCCTGGTAAGCGTAGATGTACCCAACTTCCCATTCTTAACAGGTTTCAGAGGTAACTGTGTTAGTGTGGTTCAGTAAAAATAACGAGTCCGGTGGCACCTCAAAGACTAACAATTTCATAATGGCATGAGCCTTCGTGAGTAGCAACTCACTTCATTGGGTGCATGAAAGGAAAGAACAGGTATTCTCACCTTCTTATCCACATCCAACCTGACTGAATTTTCACTGACGTAACGCTCCTATCTCTCTACACCTACTATCTGTTTCCTTTGGTTTCCCTTCATGAATCTAATGAAGTGAGTTGCCACTCATAAAAGTTTATGCTATAGTAAAATTGTTAGTCTTTGAGGTGCCTTGTTGTTTATTTTTAACAGGAACAGAAGTGATGTTTAGGGCCCTGCAAATTTCTGAGATATCTGCTTTATATCCTCAGGTATCCGCATCTGGATGTAGATATCCATGGTTCCTTTTTGCAGATGCAGATACAAATTTTGTATCTAGAACCCTACACATTTGCTGAAATCTGCTTTATATCCATGGACAGGGATCAGCAACCACAATAGGAAGAAGAGCCGTTTTTTAAAACAATTCAGTAGAAACTCAGTAATCCAAGAGCCTCAATGCATGTGAATATGAGATGGTCCTTAATAGTGTCAAACCATGCTTTTTGTAACCCCTGTTTTAAGACCAGTGCTCACAAGATGGTTTGTAATGTGATATGTGTTTGCTGCAGGATGTTGACCGCTTGTCAGAAATAACCAGGACTTTTTTTTATTTTGCGATTATAGTGTAGGGAGCCACAAAGAAGTCCTTAAATTGCTGAATGTGGCTCTGGAGCCACAGGTTGCAGACCATATCCATGGCTGTCCACGTCCACAGATGGCAGGGCAAACAGCAGCTAATTTTTGCAGACAAAGGTGCAGATATAAATTTGGTACCTCCACAGGGCCCTGGCAATCTTCATGAAGCCCTGCATCACTTGGTCTTTGGCAGGAAGAGGGCTCTGAGCAGTGCTGAGGAATGAGGTATGGCTTCTCCAAGAGTTGTGTGGTTGTCGGTATAAGCCATCTTGTGGCTGCTTTTGCAGTAGCACTTTGCTGAACAGCTTTTCCAGCTACTCCCACCTTGCTAGGAAGCATCTTAGAATGTCCCTAATCAGCCAAGCAGAGGGTTCTTTGGCATAATGTTCAGGACCAAGAGCACTGTTCTCGCTATTTTTTTCCATCCATAAGCGGAATAAATTTTATTATCTGCCCCAAAGCATGTGCAGATGTACACTGCCACTAGAAACATGCTGTGGGTGCTCTGCTAATTGCTCCTGAGTGGCCACCTAAGCACTCAGCTTACAGGGAACACTGACCAAGAGGCGGGCTCATGCCTGGGACCAATATGTAGGTGTCCAAGGCATAGCCAGGAGGAAACCTGGCATCTGTAACAACCAAGCAGAATATTTCTTCGCTCCAATGAGGCTGACAAGCTAATTAACAAAGACCCAAATGTCTCAATTTGGGCAGCCAAGAAATGGAAGCACCCAACATGGGAAGCCGCTTTTGAATGGTTGGGCAGAAGCAGCAGAGCATCCAGTGTACCATCATTCCTGGGTGGGATTTCCACTCCCGCCTTAAGTGGCTTTGGGTGCAGACATCTGGCAAAAGCCATAAGCAGCCTGAACATGGAATGTAATGAGCTCTGCAGAAGAGAGGTGCTGCCCAAGCCTGCAGCCCCCAGGGCAGGGAGGAGGCAGTATTCTGTTTATAAACAGGCAGGGTGATTAAGATGAGAAAGAGCTGGCAATTAAATTAAATTAAGTCATCTGGAAGTCATTAGATGAGCTTGAAAGCATTTCCAGGCCCTAGTTCCTAGATCTGTAAAACAGGAATCCCTCTGCAGGGGGATGTTGAAGAGAGATGGCAAGGGTAAGTCTATACCAGGAAAATAAGTCAATTTTAGACACACACTTCTAGCTATGCAAATGTCATAGGTAGAATCAACATATCAGAATTGACTTACTTCTCTAGTGTGGTTGGAGCCACTTTAGTCTTGTGTCAACATCCCTTATTCCAGGCGATAGCATGAAGTACAGGGGTTGGTGGCTGAGCCCAGAGAGGCCGGTTTTGCCGCATCTTAACCAGATGTGAAGAATCGAGCTCTGGAAGATTGGCTGCAGTGTGTCCATGTTCCAGTAAGTATGGATGTGCCCTTAGAAGTTGTACCATAGAAGAAATACAGCCAAGGTTACATTTAGAAGCGGGGGAGCTATGAGAGGAATAGGAGAAAGGAAGGAGTGAAAATAAGCTAGGGAAAGGTAAGCAGTGATATAGAGAAGTTACCACTCTACCTCTGGTATTTATATGTCCCCATCACCAACATATCTGAGAGTCTCACAATGTCTCATCTATTTCTCCTCACACCCCCACTGTGAGGTACAGCTGTGAGGGTTATCCTCCTTGTACAGATGGGCACTGAGGCACAGAGAGACTAAGGGCCAGATTTTGTTTGGGCGTCTGTTGGGATTTTTGAAAGTGTCTAGATGGTCTGGTGATTTATAAATCTCACTAGGTGCCTTAATAGTTACAGAGGGGTGGCTGTGTTAGTCTGTAGCTTCACAAGAAACAAGCAGTCCTGTAGCACCTTAAAGACTAATGAATTTATTAGGTAATTAGCATCCTCAGTTTCTCCAAATTTGAGGAAGTGGGTCTTACCCACATAAGACCATTACGTCTCCTAATAAATGAATTCATTAGTCTATAAGACGCTACAGGACGGATTGGTATATGTAAAGCTACAGGCTAACATGGCTATCCCTATGTAGCCAGACAGGCAGTCCATGGGGGAAGCAGGAAAATGAACACTGATCTCTAAGGACTAACATCAGTGTTTCTTCTAATTTTTTTAGTGTTCGTGTGTGGAATAAATGTTATGTGCCCTAAGGTATGTGCAGATGTGCACCATCATTAGAAAGACACACTGCCATCTGTGGGCTCTCTGCTAATCATCTGGGTGTCATTTGAATCTTTCTTGGGTGTCTGCCCAAGTGCTCAGCTTATGGGGAACATTGGCCAACACCTTGTCCACTGGAACAATCTTTCTCTTTGTTACATGTTGAAATAAAAAGGGGACTCTGACAGATGGAAGCAAAAAGAAGAAGGCCACTTCTTGGAGGCTCTAGCAATGGGTCCTAGGCAATTGGGAAGGTTGTCAAGGCTGACAGCTTGAAAGGCAGCACAGAAGTCAGGCAGGATGAAAAAAGGGGAGAGAATGTGAGAGGAAGGTGCTCCACATCCAAGGGGTGGCAGGTTCCCCACCATGCTGGGGTTAGGACAGTTGCTGCTGTGAAGCAATTTTAACTGAAACCTGTTATTGTTTGTCATTGTTTGGTCTGAGCTTGAGAAAAGGAAGGAATGAGAAAGTGTTGTATGAGTATCAGCTGTGTTTATGCCTCAAAAATTCTTTTCAGCTGTAGCCAGGCTAATTCCAGAACAAAGAACAGAAATTACAACCACGGAGTTCATAAAGTCAACACTTACGGTCCTGATTTGTATTAGTCACCGGGCACCATCTGTGTGCTCTGCGCTGTCCAGAAGATGTAATCTCTGAACCCATGCGCAATGGTGAAGAGGGCTCTAACATTTTCCTTATGAAGCGGAGAGACATTGAGCACATATGAATATCTCTGAAGTGGTGGGGGGGTGGGGTGCTGACAGTTTTACCTGATTCAGGACTGGAAGATTTGACTGACTTTTTTCAGGAGGAAGAGCAGCGCTGAGTTCCTGGGCCTGTTTATTTTCCTTTCCTGCCCTCAGCAGCCCCGAGATACCTCAGAAGACTTAAGCACTTCTCCTGCTGTAAAGGGCAGGAGTACATTGACCTTTAGTCCCTCTTTGGGAGCAGCAAATGACTCCATTAGCTGCGGGCAGGTTTGTGCACTGGAAAACAGTTACAGCTAAGGAGCGGGCCAGAGACAGTCCTTTAGCTCCTTTGCAGCTTTGCATATGAGACCCTTCCCCTAGCATCTCCATACTTCAGCCATGGAGGCTGTGGGCCTGTTTCAGCTCTTGAGGCTGTTGAAAACTGTACCTTTTGCTCTGAGTCTCTGAGGGCACCCAGCTCAATCTCTTGGTGCCAGCCAAGATGGCAACAGCAGTTGTTCTAGGGCAAACTCAAGAGTAGGAAGGAGGCACTTCCTGAGCCACTTCCTGCACATATTTGGAGTGAGAGGGAGGCTTGCGTGGTGTCAGCATTATGAAAGAGGTGGCAAATCCTCCACAGACTCAGTGCCGTGGTGCCTAGCGTCTCCTGCTGTATGTGTCAGCAATTTGCCAATGGACATGGAGAGCTGAGCAAAGTGCCGGGGAGGAGGCAAGCAGGGAGGTCACATCAACACACTTACCGAAGTCAGGGGTACCACTGGAACCCGCAGAAGAAATGAGGACCCTGCAAAGTGAAGTCACCTGCTTGTGACTCGCTCCCAGGCCAAGTGTGTGTTATGCAGTGGTGGAGGGGAGACAGATGGGTCTGAGATAAGCTGGCTGGTGGCCAACATACCCCCAGCTACTGTGCAAGCAGGGGGAGTTTATCCAGGCTAAGCTTGCTTCTGAGGCCTGGGTGTACCAGGTTAAGCTCTAAATGTAGCCACCGGCGTTATCTCGGGTGTTGGCGCAGCAAATGGCATATTGGGGCATGCAGGCTGTGTTGCAGGGTTATCCGTGGGATCAGGCAGCTGTGGGAGCTGGCCAGGCAAGTGGGTCTTTGGGCCTCAGCAGTGCCATGGCTGTGTCTAAAGAGCTGCTCTGGGGATTATTTGGGAGAAGTTCCATGGCCTGTCCTATGCAGGAAGTCAGACTAGAGGAACACAATCATCCCTATGGGCTTTAGAAGCTATGAAGAGCCAACCTCTGGCTGGACTTCCTCTCTTTCTGCTCATCCCAGCTTCTATCCTCCTCCTTTGCCTCTTTGTTGTGTTTGACACAAGTGATCCCTCACTCTCTCCCACCCAATAGCTTGTCGTCCCCGGCTTGCATTGCACAGTCCTTCCCGGTGAGCTACCTCTCTGCCAGTTTCCTCTGTAAACTGTACACTTCTGTGGTCACTCAGGAGAGATTTGAATGCCTCTCAGCTGATCAGAACAGCACGCACAGCTAGGTTTTGTTTCTCCTGGTGGTGCATGTTTAATCTGCACATGGATGGAAAAAGATCTGCACATGCATGGAAAGGATTAGACAGAACATGGCAAGTCTCTCTGTCCCTTCCTTTTCATTCTTCCCACCTGACATCTGAGTGATCTCATCCCTTTGTACCATTTTAACAACTGGACGTCACGCTTTTCAAACCTACCTCTCTGCTCAAGAGTTTTCCCTTCTCCATCCAGACCCATATTCCATCCTGTGTCTCCATTGTCTCCTCCTGAGTGCATCGCTGCCAGCTCAAAAATAATGTGGCCAAAGCAGAATTCCTTATCCTTCCTCACAAATTATCCTTAACCTCTCATTCTCCAATCTCACCATTCTTTTTCCAGGCTTATAAACTGCAAGCCACCTTAAACTCGTCCATGTCTCCTTCTCCTCATGTTCACACTGTGCCCAAATCTTATGACTGTTTCCTGTGCAATGTCTCTCAGAGACAACTTTTTCACTGGGCCAACTCAAGCCAAAACTCCCACTCACTGTATTTGGGCATCCTACACGCAAGAGTACCTGGATTCTTCTCAGTCAGGGACACTGTAGCCCTCTGTTCTTGCATCTATCCTTATGGAGATTTGAGTCTATAATAGTCTTCCAACTGAAGAGTGGTCTGGCCTTTTGTACTGGGTCTGACACAGGCAGAGATTCGGTGGCCCAGCAAGGAAGCTGAGAGGGATTCAGAACACCAGAAATGAGTTGTTATTTCTTGAGAACACATTTAGGTGAGTGAGTAGCAGCAAAGCATTCAGGCTATGTCTACACTAGTCTTGAAATTGACCCACCAAAAGAAAATCGATCTTACAGGGTCTGATTTTCCATGTCTGGTAGGGACATGCAAAATTGACCTCTCAGGGGTTGCAGTTGACCCCTGTACTCCTTGCAAGACACAAGGAGTAAAGGAGGTTGATGAGAGAAACTCTCCCATTGACCTTACTCAGTAGGGACGGACAAGTAAGCCAAGAGCAGATAGGCAGTTCTATCTACAGCAATCAAGTAGTTAGAACTGACGTATCTGGAGTTGATTTACTTTGCCTACATAGCTTCAGAAATCCACTGCTGTTGATACAGAAGACACACCTAGCATTGGGTCCACTGGAGATTCCACATAAGGGGCCAGGCACGCCGAGGGAGAACAGCCAGTCATTCCCCAGAGACCTGGCTGAAAGACTAGGGGATTAGGTTCAGGCTTTCCCCTGCATCATTTCCAAATTAGTTGCCCGTCTCTTTTTTCTCTTATTCAAAGCAGCAAGTGTCATTAATCTGTGAGGGGTATTAACGCAGAGCCGAGCACTGCAGGATCATATCTCATCCACCCTTCCCGCTCAGTCACACACACTCCAATAGTGTTTTTGCGGCTCTGTCATGGCTGTTAAATGTACAAAGGCCCCTGAGTAATGTGATCTTCTTAGGCTGTTGTCCACTGAAGCCTCTGCACCCAGGGGCCTTTTGAAGGCAAGAATGTTGCCCATTGAGGGTCCTGCACTCTCCTCCTCAGACCCCTCTCTGGAGAAGTTACGGGGTATGAAGAATCGAATCTGTGGAGCTGCTGGCTTCCTAGTGCCACCGTGCCCTGAAAGATGCCTGCCACTGGCAATCCAATTGGCTCCCAAGGAGGGAAACAGGTCCATGAGATGCTAATCGGAGACACTAACAGACAGGCAGACCCAAAGCCAAGTTGCTTAAAACATGCCCAGTGCTAGACGCGTGGGGAGTATCTGGAGGAGTTGGCTGCAGAAATAACCTCGCTTGGCACAAAGCCAGAACATCTGTGAAGGGAATCTGGTCTGACTTAGCTATTAAGATTGTGAATGATAGTTCCTCTTACTAGAGATCTTCCAGGATTCAATCCCTGAATACAAACATCCTTGAACTTTAGTGGGATTTAGCATATGGATCTGGATCTGAATCTGGTTGGTAGCTGCTATTATCTATGTGAACTCAAAACTCTGGTGAGAACCCTTCAAGCTTTGGGGTATTTGAAATCCGGTTTAGAAAAATTAATGTGGTGATGCCATTGTGGCTGAATGAATACAGCTTCGTGTCAGCACTGTTTTGCCCATGGTAACAAGACACCTGACTTTGCAAGCAAGGTGTGATGTTGTAAACGGAGTTGTAATGTCACCTCGGCTATGGCTACACTAGTGAGTTTTGCCAACAAAACCCTGGTTTTGTCGACAAAACTGGTGGAATGTCCATGCACAAAATGTGTTTTGTCAACAGTATGTTGACAAAAGTCAACACTTCCACTGACAATCTTCTGCCTCTCCCAGATGAGGAAGGCCACCTTTTGTCAACAGGGTCTGTTGACAAACAAGCTCTGTGGATGCTCTGGGAGGGGGGCCTTCTCTCCCCAGACAGGGCATCCAGGGCAAGGGGCACCCCAGTCTGCTGTGCTTCCGGGTTCCTGTTTTGTCAACAGAACAGCTGAGCGGTCCAGCTGCTCTGTTGACGGGTCCAAGCGCACTTCTGATTGGTTTTTTTGCGTGGCTGTACTCTGTCAACAGAAGTTTTTTGGAAAATCTCTTCTGACAGTGACTTCTGTGGGCAGAGCCCTGTACTGTAACCACAGGCCTAGTGAAACAGGCTTTGGGTGTTTGTTTGCTCCTACAGGTGACTCACTACTGAATGAGAAGAGAGGAAGTAGGGGGAGAGGGTTCCCAAACCAGGGGCTTTGTCCTAAATCCTCATCCCAAAACCCCAACATCCAGTGCTGTTCCTGGCTGGCTGGGAAGAATTCCAGCTCCATTGTTTTCGAAGCTGCCTGCTGGAGAGACCCTGTCTAGATTTCAAAGCAGTTCATCAGCTCTGCCCTCTGATGGGAGGTGGCTCCATGGGATTCTGGTGGCTTTGTAATTTGAAACAGTGGGATTAGCATTGTTGACTGTCTGGCCCGGGGCTCAAGCCATACAAGGGAATGGGAGCATGCTGCAGGCACAGGCTGACATTCCAAGTTTGCCTGGGAAAAGGCATTTGGTGAAGGGGTTGACCCAGTGAGTCCAGGTGCAAAAGCCTTAGATCTGGGGAGCTCAACGCCTACTGGTACATGCTGGTAGGTTAGTTGCTAGATTTACACCTTCTGGTCAGGAGCAAAGAATGGGACGTGCTGCTTCATAAACCGTCCATCTCCTGTGTGTCAGATGGAAACGTACCAGACTACAGTGGAGCTCTGTTCAGCAACCTGACAATAGACGATGCACTAGCATTGCACTGAATACCCTGTGCTCATTGTCCTACTCCCCGGCAGCAATCCCAGGTTGGATTTCTCTCACACTTACTTCTACAACAGGCTGAAACTCTATTCCTGAAGGGGAGAATTTGCAGTGGCAGATGGCTGGAGAGAAAGTAGCCTGGAGGCATCAGGAACATAATACCCAGGGAGAGAGCTAAGAACAAGGAGCCAAAGGTGATTGGTTTGCAAGAGTTTTGGAATCAACAATACACAGTCCTTCCTCTGTGCTGCACAGATGCACAGACACAGAGCATCCTTGTACCTTATCAAAGTGGCTTTTCTTTCTTTCTTTCTTTCTTTCTTTCTTTCTCAGGCCTTTGATGGCCTCTCCCTCAATGCACCTGGTCCCAATGCCAAGGGAATCTCTTTGAATCAATATTGCCTGTCCTCCCACTTACATGCATAGTGTTCGAAATGGCAGATGTAGCTTTTCTCTGGATCTGGGGGTCTAGGCATCTAATTACCATCCTAATATTGACCAGTTTGGAAGCTGTTCACAGAAAGGCAACAAAAAATGACCAGCAGACTGTAGGGATAGTTTAAAAGGAAGATTATTGAGCTGTATCTCTTTAGCTTGGCCTGGTTCGGGTCAATCTTCCAGAGTTCAGTTTTGCACGCCTGGCAGAGAGGAGTGAAATTGAACTATCTGGGGTCATCAGTCGACTCCTGTACTCCTCAATATGACAAGGAGTAAGGGAGGTCTCTGGGGGAGTTTCTCCTGTTGACCTTCTGTGTAGATGGCCAGGTAAGTTGACTGCAGGTAAGTCAATGCTAGTTACACAACTGCCCTAGCTAGAATTGTGTGTCTGCAATCGACTTAACTCCCTAGCATAGGCCAAGCTGTAGTGACCAGGCCCACCAAAGGGGGTGGGGCAAAGAGGGCAGCTCCCCAGGGGCCAGTGATTCAAAAGGGCCCAGGGCTCCCTGCTGCCCCAAACACTACTGCAGCAGCAGCAGCAGCAGCTGAGCCCCCAGCCCTTTGAATTGCTGCTGGAACTCCAGAGAGGGGGCTATGGGAGGCTACTCTCAACTTCAGCCCTTCCCCCTGAGACTCCACCACTTCCTGGAGCCACTCAGCCACGTCCAGGGGGCTGGCAATTCTGTCGGCCTGCCGGGTAAAACTGAGGTATGCGGTGGTGGCGCAGCCATGTTGGTCTCGGGTTATTAGACACGAGTTGCATGAGGTAGTATCTTGTATGGGACCAAGCCTGAGTGGGAAATAACCGTACAGTAGAATCACAACATACACGAGGGTTGGTGTTGAGAACCCTCGCAAATGTTGAACTTCGCGAATAGGGCGGCCCCGGAGCCCTGGGGAAGCAGCATCTGCCACTGCTCCCAGGCCCAGAGCCCCAGAGAGGCGATGGCCACCAGCGCTCCCTCCCCAGAGCCCCGGGGAAGTGGTGGCCACTCGCAAATAATTGAATTTGTGAATGTTGCACTCACAAGTGTCGCAACCTTGCTGTATATGGATACCTGAAAGAGCAGGGAATTAGCTCACATGGGTAGGATATAATGAGGAGTAACAGGATACATGATGAAAGGGACGAATTCAAGCTGCATCACCAGAAAAGCTTTCATGGAGTGACGTGTGGTAGAGCTTGTCCTCACTCAGTACTGCTGTAGATAGCACCTAGTGAAAGAAGCTCCATTCTGCGTAGGTACGCCACCTGCCTTCATCTATATTGGTAGAAGAAGCATGCCCATCAGCATAGCTCTGTCTGTATTGGGACTAAGTTGGTATAACTGTGTCTCTCCTGGGTATGGATTTTCCACACCCCGGAATGATTTAGTTATACTGTCATAAGTCCATAGAACAGACCAGGGCTTTAAGTGGTGCCATCCCTGAAGGTGAGGCTTACACCTAGTTTAGACAACACCCTCATAAAGGAACTGCGTGGAGCAAGAGGGCTTTTGGCTCCAGGATTGGAAAACATATGTTTCAATACATCTGTTTCACGAAAATATTGGAGAGATTTTTGCTTTTGTCTCAGGGAGGAGCAAAAACAAATGCCAAAACTTAAAAGTTGTCGTGACAGAGGATTAATCTCCAGCCAGTTCTATTGAGATTCCATCCTGTGGGTCTTATTTTGTTGTCCTCTTGGCAACGCCCCTTTGTTCTGACTTTGAGGGGCACCATGGAACCTTCCTCTTATGAAATTTTATTTCCAGCAAAACATCTGCATCAGCAACGGAACTTCTCCATAACTGGAGCTTTTAGTTTGCTATCAAAACAAAAAGCAGTCAAGTAGCACTTTAAAGACTAGCAAAATTTTGCTAGTCTTTAAAGTGCTACTTGACTGCTTTTTGTTTTGATAGTGTATAGATTAGCACGGCTTACTCTCTGTTACCATTCAACATGCAAGGCACTACTTTTAGTTTGCTAGTGTTCCTTGCATCAATTTGTACAAACTTGTAATGATTCAAAAAGGACTTTCAGATTAGCCATTGCAGAGCAGCAGCATATTCACTGGATAAACACCAAATGCACAAAATTGGATCTTTCCCAGCTTGGCCTAGACTCAGTCCCCTTGAGTGCCAGCGTGTGCTTGGGTATCCAGAGTGGCTGCACGTGTATCAAGACCGCTCTTCCTAGGTCACTGTGACTGTTTCCCCCAATTTAGGACATAACAGGAGAGTCTTTCAACAACATTTCCTTTGAAAAATAATCCATCTAGCTCTGTTTTTGGAAACTGCTCCATATTCTGCACAGGAAGAAGTTAATTACCGTCCAGGGGGTGAGGGCGTGTGCTCTCAAATTTTTTAAATGTTTAATTTTCTTGAAAGAAAAACCATCTCTGATCTCTGTTGGATCCTCTCACTGTTTACACAGAGGGTTTCTATTAGCAGGGCAAGCAACACCTCCCCAGTGGCCACATCCGTGTCCTTTCCTCCTTCCCTCAAAACAGGAACCTCGCCCACCTCATCATGAGTCCTTCTGCTGGCAGGCTATCTGCAACTCAGTCGAGATGAGGTGGCCCAGTCCAGAGATAGCTCCAGTATCATCACCCTGGGTTGCCAGTGGACGGCTGGGACTGGAGAGGGTTCTCCTTCCCAATCTAAGGCCTGGATTACATGCCTGCTATATATAAACGTCCCTTCCCACTGCACACAGCGAAAGCGGGGAGAGAGAGTGAGCTGAAACAGAACAAAGAAAGGAGGGGATGGAGATGGGGGCATGGCAGTAAATGTTGTCTGAAACCTATTCAGGTCACATTGAGCTTAGCATATCGTCATGTCAGTGGTGTGAATATGGCTTGCTAACGTCAGCTGAGTTCAGCCATAGAGGTTCTGACATGGACTAATTAAATGCCCTTCTTTATCTCATTTCTTTTTCCCCTATAGTCTTTCCTTCCTCTCACACCATGCTCATTAAGTGGGCTCCGAATCACTGTACGGTGCAAGTAGCATTGAGCAATGTTAGGAGAACTGAAGGGGTATAAGAAGGTGGCCGAGAGGAATCCACGCCAACCACAACCTCTTCCAGCAGGGGGCGATGTAGAAAGGTCATGGCTGTGAGGGGCATTGAGTCACCTCAGTACCTGCCAGCACCAGCAGGAGCACTGCCTTCAAGCTGTTTCCTCCCCGCAGGAGGCATCGTAGGGAGGACTAGCACGGGAAAACTGTTGAGGGCAGCTCACAGACATGCAACTCCCATTTTGACCCAGCAGGAGGCACTGTTGGGAATGTCCCAAGAGTGCCAGGTGTGGGGATCTCAGGGCATGCCAGGCCCAAAGGCTTCCAACAGCAGTCACTGCAGGGAGTGCTGGTTGTATGTTCCCTCTAATTTTTTTTTTCATCCATGGGCGGAATAAAATTTTTGTGCACCAAGGCAAGTGCAGATATGCACCACCCATACATGCTGCTGGTTGTGTGAGCTGTGGGATCTCTGCTAGTCAGCTGGGCGGCATCTGAATCTCTCCTGGATGGCTTGCTCAAGTACTCTGCTTACAAGGCACAATGGCTTGGGGTGTCTACAGTTCTAACTAACCCTAGCAGGAGTCACCACAGGGAAAGGCCTGAGAGGGCTGATTCTTGAGGAGCGCTTCTAGTCCCAGAGGAAGCCCAATAGGAAACTGTACAAGAGTGTTGGCTGGCTGGCTGGGGTGGGGTTAATGGGAGTCCCAGATGTTCCCCTCCCAGTTCCTCCCATCGCGGGGTGAAGTGGGAGGGTGCAGCCCACTGGGGGACAGTACCAAATGTTCTTGGCGGGGAGTTTTAAGCAAGCTGGAAACGTAGGTGAGGGGATGTTTCTCTTTGGCATAATAGGCAGGAATATCAGCATGTACTAGATGGCTGCACATGCTGACCCTTATCCTTTGAAAGGTTAGTTTGCCAAGGTTCATTTCCGTTTGTTATTGCTGCTTATCTCTCCCCTACTGGAGCTGCTACCGGGGAATTATTGGCTTGCTTAATTTCACTGATGAAAGGAGATTAATGAGGATGAGCCTCATCCCCACTTAATTTTGAAAATTATTATTCTAAGGAAGTTGGGCCTGACAGGAAGTGCCCCGGAGCAGGTCCGCTGCTGCGGCTTCCAGCTTTCTGACGCCTTGGGTTTCCTTAGCCCAGCATGATATATGGGAGCACATGGTGTGATGGAGAGGGCATCATCCCCACTCCCACCGCATCAGCTACCATTTGTCTTTGCCTGCACGCAAAGGGCAACTCCACCCACACTGCCTTTTCCACGCCATCTCGCTGTCTTTCTCCATTAGTTAGGGTTGGTCCTGCTTTGAGCAGGGGGCTGGACTTGGTGAGCTCCTGAGGTCCCTACGAGCCCTAGGATTCTATGAGTCCATTAATTATTATTCAGCTAGTTATTGATTTCTTCTTTTTTCTCCCCCTCTGGCCTTTACTCCCCGTCACCTCTGCTCTGTTCCCTCTCCCTCCATCCCCATGCCAGTTTTTCCTAAGCTGTCCTTCTAGGCCTTGTGCTCATAGTCATGCTACCAAACTACACTCATCCCTAAGCTCAGAGGGGTAACCATGTTAGTGGGTAGCTTCACAAATAACAAGCAGTATTCTGAGAGAGAACATTCATCATCCCATTTCCTAGAGAAAGAAGGAATCACTGATCTCTCCTCCCTTTCCAATTTGTACTAGATTGTACTAGATTGATCCACATGGATGGCATTCCAGGGCATTTACTGGTTCTGAGAAAAGCCAGGAGAGGGGAGCTGTCACCTTAGGGAGAAGCCATCAGAGTTTGATGGGTGTTCTGTGGATTCAAATAAGCCTTAGATCTGAGGCCCATATAACACGTGTACGTAGCCATGAGTGTGCAGGTCTGGCCAAAGAATTTATGTGTTGCAGGGTGGCATGCTGAAGGTCGGGCTGGTACTCTAGGGCCCTGAATGCCTAGGGCCCAAGGCAGCCACCTTGCTTGGCTGGCTTGGAGGCTGGGCCTGCTGACATTAAGTAGTGGTCAGCACATGCTGGAGAAGGGGAATCAAGGTATGCGTCACTGTGGGTGGAGAGGGCAGGGGTCTATATTCCCTGTAATTTTTGTACCATCTGCGTGCGGAATAAACTCTGTTACGTGCACTGAAGCATGTGTGAACGTGCCCCACCAGCAGGAACACATGCTGCTGGCTGTGGGCACTCTGTTAGCTGAGTCGCTCTGGGGTGTTGCCCAGGTGCACTGCTCACAGGGAACACTAGCTGGCATGTGAGATTGACTCCTAATTCTGCCACTGAGGACTGATGTGCTGGGTTGTGGGTTGGGCCCAGAAAGTGCTGGGTGACCAGTGAGACTGATAGGTGCATGTCAGGAAGGAGGGGGTGAAAGAGCAGATTCCGACCAGTGCTGCCACACAGCATTGCTAACTCTGACTCCTGGCTCTCAGATCCATAGCTTACAGGTTGGGAACATCCTGCTGCAAAGACCTCTTAGCCCAGTGGCCACCAAGTAGTAGCTCTGGATCCACTGGTCAGTCTTGGAGCCTCTGACAGGTGGTCCTGACTGGTTTGGCCAGGACGATAGCAGTGTTCCCTTTAGCTGTTTCCATCCATGGGCAGAATAAGTTTTGTTATATGCACCACGGCATGTTAAGATGTGCACCCCCAGTAGCAACACATCCAGCTGGCTCTGGGCATTCTGCTAAACAGCTGGGCAGTGCCTGAATCTCTCTTGTCTGGCCACCCAAGCACTCGGCTTACAGGCAACACCAGAGGTTACCAAATGTGGGATACTTCAGCTGTACCTCTCGCCACCGCTGCGCATCTATATACGTATCTTATAGAACTGGAAGGGACTTTGAGAGGTCATCGAGTCCAAGCTAATGCCCCCAGAACCTTGAAAGGCTCCCTCAAGGATTGAGCTCCCAACACTGGATTTACAAGGTCAACCCTCTAACCACTGAGCTGTCCTTCTCCTGCCCTTGGCCTTGGCGCTCCACCCCTGTAGCCTCCTGCTTGCTGTGCAGCATGGGGGAGGCAGAAGAATGGGATGCTGCAGTCATGGTGTCCCCTCCCCATCTCCACAGAGAGGAGGGACATGACAGGGCTTGGGATGCAGACAGCTTACTAGCAGCTGCTCCTGTGTCTCACCACGCTCAGCAAACATAAAGGGGCAATGCAAATCTGTGTTACTCCAACACACACACTCAAACATGCTCTGGCCTTCGCACTTGGCTCCTGACCCACACCTACTTGTGCTGGTGGTGCTGTTCCTTCTTTCCAAGTGTGTTATTGTAGGTTTCTGACCGGTCCGTGCAGTTGTTAATTTGTATTTCCCTCATGCTCAAATTTAATTCTTTGAGTCTTGAGTTCTGAAATGCCTCTCCCGGCATGGCTGAAGTAATTATCCCTGTGGTCATTTTTTAAAAATATATATGATATCTAGGTTTTGGGTTAGTAGGGTGGTGCACATCTGCACATTCCTTCCATACTGGTGCACATAACAAAATTCATTCCCTCTAATTTTTTCCATCCCTGTGCAGAAAACTGGCCAGGAGTCTCCTGGAATCAGGCTCAGTCTCTTGGAATTTCCTGCAGCCAAATCTGGAGATTGGCTGCTAACAGTCTGGCAGCTCAGTCAGTGAGAGGCAGGACAGGGGGTCCACACCACATTGTCCTTGCCTGACGACACCGTCTTCACAGCTCCTGTTGGCTGGGCACGGGGAACCACAGCCCAAGGGAGGTGTGGGGACAGTGCCTGTGGATGGCATGACAGTGCACAGAGTCACCTGTCTCTCCCCACCCCTGGGAGCCGTTGCTGAACATGCCATCCATTTTTGGGAGGGGCTCGGGTCCAGGGATGGGGTGAGTCTGCCTTAGACCCACTGCACCACTGTTCAGGAGCGCCTCACTACAGCCTCCAGCCTGAACACCTGCCCCAGCCCTAAACCCCCTCCTCAGTCACAACCCCCACCCCATTCCTGAGGTCCTCCTGCAGCCAATCTCCCTCCCAGGCCAGCACCCTGATCCGCCCTTCTGCACTCCAACCCGTTGCTCCTGGCACAGCCTGGAGCTCCTCCCACACTCCAGACCCCTTGGCCCAACATCAAAACCTTCTCCCCAACCTCGTGTCCCAGCTTGGTGAAAATGTGTGAGGATCAGGGCGGGAAGGAGGATGGAGTGAGAAGAGTAGGGCCTCAAAGAAGAGGCAGGGCCTCAGAAAGGGAGGGGGAAGGAAGCCGGGCATGGGTATTTGGGTTTGAGGTAGATCCTGGATTGGGCTCTAATTCAAAAAGTGGCCTTTCACTTAAAAAAGTTGGAAACCGCTACCCTAGCATGCCTGGGCCTCTGCACAGTGGTCCTGGCCGTGGAGTGCCCACACAGGGCACCTTCTGGAGGAGGACTCCAAAGCCGTGTCTACATGTGCATGCTACTTCGAAGTAGCGGCACTAACTTCGAAATAGCGCCCGTCACGGCTACACGTGTTGGGTGCTATTTCAAAGTTGAAATCGATGTTAGGCGGCGAGACGTCGAAGCTGCTAACCCCATGAGGGGATGGGAATAGCGCCCTACTTCGAAGTTGAACGTCGAAGTAGGGCACGTGTAGATGATCCGCGTCCCGCAACATCGAAATAGCGGGGTCCGCCATGGTGGCCATCAGCTGAGGGGTTGAGAGACGCTCTCTCTCCAGCCCCTGCGGGGCTCTATGGTCACCGTGTGCAGCAGCCTTTAGCCCAGGGCTTCTGGCTGCTGCTGCTGCAGCTGTGGATCCATGCTGCATGCACAGGGTCTGCAACCAGTTGTCGGCTCTGTGGATCTTGTGTTGTTTAGTGCAACTGTGTCTGGGAGGGGCCCTTTAAGGGAGTGGCTTGCTGTTGAGTCCGCCCTGTGACCTTGTCTGCAGCTGTTCCTGGCACCCTTATTTCGATGTGTGCTACTTTGGCGTGTAGACATTCCCTCGCAGCGCCTATTTCGATGTGGTGCTGCGCAACGTCGATGTTGAACGTCGACGTTGCCAGCCCTGGAGGACGTGTAGACGTTATTCATCGAAATAACCTATTTCGATGTCTCCACATCAAAATAGGCTACTTTGAAGTAGGCTTCACGTGTAGACGTAGCTCAAGGCAGCTGTACACTGATGTCGGGAAAGAAATGGGCACATTCGGTTAGCATGAACCTACTGGAGAGGAGACGAGCAACAGGGAGCAACTGTTGGACTATTAGGGGAGAAACCAGGTCAATCTTTCTGCCCTAGGGCTGCCGGGTGGCTCTGTGTTGGAATATGCACACTCCTTTTATCCTGAGAGCTGTTGCAGACCCCCAGGTGGGAGAGTGTTTGAGGAGCTACGAACACATCTCAGCCAGGTCAGGACTCCTCACAGCTTTTCTCAGGCAGCAGCAGGGCCAGTAGTAATGGAACATCTGACGGATGATCCCACTTCTGGAGCTGCATCAAAATGACTCTGTTTTTGAAAAATGTCCCAGTAGAGCGGTCTGCTCCCCCGCCACTTCACAGGCCCAAAGGCAACTGCTGATCAGCTGAGAAGATCTGCGTTTGTGCTGTTTCTCTTGCTGCCTTGTTTTATCTCTCCGCTGGGAAAATCGCTGCCGAGAAAGTTAGCCAAAATATGTGTGTGTTTTCTCCCCCGTCTCTTCAGCAAGCTTGAGCCAACATGTGCCTTTCTTCCTTTCTTTCTTTCTTTCTTTCTTTCTTTCTTTCTCCTCCCACCAGCCTGAGTGCCTGGTACAGAGGTAGATAATATGAGCCTAAAAAGCCAGATCATGATGTCCTCATTCAGGCAAAATTCCCATGGTAATGGTAGGCTTGCTTGGGTAGAGAGAGCAAGAACCCCTGCCCTTCTCCCTCTATCTTGCATCCTGCAGCAGTGGGAGGTTTGGGGATAGAACTGGGCAGAGCGGTAGCGGTTACTGATTTATAAAAGCCAGAGTTTCCTAAAAGGCCTTAAATCTGAATGTCCTGGGGAGGATGCCATGGAGGCCAGGACCCTGGGATGGGGGGAGGAATTAGGCAGGAATAAGGCAGTGGCTTTAGACAGGCATGATCTCTGTCCCTGACAAGCGGGATGCCAAGCAGGAAAGGGTGGCCCCAGCCCAGAGCATGACGATGGAACAGAGAGGAAAGGGCCAGGAGGGAACAGGAAGGGCAGTGCAGAGCGTGCTTCTAGGGCTCACACAAGCCAGGCACCCTCAGAAGGTCGACCTCCACATGGGGAGGAGACGCCTGGCACTGTGCGCTCCTTAGAGAGGTTTTGCCTCCCCTCCTCCCTTCTGATCCCAGTTCAGGATGAGGCAAGGGGCAGAGGAGTCAAGGGTGAGGAGACAGCATTGAACCAGGCCCAAGATAAACAACCCTATGCTGCCCTCCCTCCTGCCCTTTGGAGAAAACATCGGGCCTGCTTTCCAAGCAAACAGGGAAAGGATGGAGTCCCTTTTGCCCTGGGCCCTGCTCCAGCAGAGAGTCTGCACTCTGCCTGGACCAGACATTAACCCCTGAAAGTCTGGAAGATGAGGTGAAACAAACTCTGGAGGCTAGTGTTTGCTCCCTGCTGGGGCGAGCCAGCTTCATCCAGAAGGCCAGGGAATTGCTTGTACTTGGTAGAGCGGCATGATAACGAGCAGGCTAACAAGCACCTTTGGAGTTCTCCCTCCAACGCTCACTGCATTGAGAGCAGCCATTTACGTGCCGCGCCAAGGCTGCAGGTTGTGTGAATACATCTGGGGAGACTGGGATGAGGAGCCCTATGTCTGGACCAGGTCACGCGCCGTCAGCTTTCGGTGTATGGCTACATGCTGCTGAGGGCTGCAGCAGAGCAGGAGAATGATGGCCCCGGAGTGTTTGCCATGCCACTTGCCAGTGGTAGAATCCGCCTTGCGGTACCCACATACCTGCAGCAGCTGGGATATCCAGCCTGCTGTCAGTCCCAGCGTGCAGCCCAAGAGAGAAGCTCTTGTTGGTTACACCAAAGATCTGCACCCAGCCTCACAGTCTCAGGAAGGAGCCACTGCATTGACCATCTGGAACAGGGGTTCTCACACTTCAGTGCCCTGTGACCCACTTCTGGCAATAGTTGCTACATTCCCTGGAGGTGAGGGTAGACCGCAGCCTGTGTCCCATTGACCTAGACAGGGCGAGGGGAGGTGGAGAGGGAACACTGACGGAGCCTTGCTGCCCCATGCAGAGCCATCCTGTCCATGGGATGAGGTGGGGCAGCTGCCCCAGGTCCACACATTTGGGGCCCTGTGGTGGCCACCCCACCCATCCTAGGGATGGAAGAGGGGGATTATCTGGGGCTAGGGGTGGGCAGCAGGGGCAAGTGGTGGCAGCAGCAGCCGCAGGGGATCACCTCTCCTCGCCCTTCCCAGCGTGTATTACGCCGTGCTCCGCCATGCGGTCATGACTGGCTGAGCTCATGACTCAGCTTCCCACTGCTGTGGTGAGTACAGAGGGGGCACCCCCCACACCAGGACCCCCATGTAATCCCCCAGGCCACCCTGGGCACTACGACTCCCATCCATCAGATGGTTGGAGCAGCCACTGTGAGGCCCCACGAAGTGCAGGGCCTGGGGCAGTTCCCCCATAACATCCTATGGGTGGGACGGCTATGCTGGCAACCCCTTTAAAATGGGGTCCTGACACACATTTTGAGAATCTCTTATCTCCAAACATACGGGGATTTACTGTAGGGAAAGCTGGGTCTCTGCATTGCAGTGCAGCTTGCCAGCCTGGTTAGGAAACAAAGACAAAGGTGCAACTGCTTGTCTATATCAATTGGCAATGGGCAAAGAGTCTCCATATGGGAACATTTACTAACTCCCATACCCAGCAGGTCACGTCAGTTCTGCTCTCTGGGGCACTCTTCTTCCCCATGACTCAGGGCATGTGGCTGCCTTAAACAGGCCAGATGCAACTGTCCTGGGTGATTGTTTTTCCTCCCCTCGCTCTCATTCCGCAGGTACTTTTCATTCTCTGTGACCTTATGAAATATAAGTCGCCTCTCTGCACTGCATGGGAGACACCCACAGCTTCCTCCTCCTAGCCCCAAATAATTGGCCTTCTGGTCCTTTGGTGGCTTTACTGTGCTGAAGTCAGTGACTCCTCCTTTTCCCTTCTGCACCACAGGCACCTCCTACACTTCATCCCACCACTATGGAGCACTCTTCAGATGCAGACCAATGAAATCCACCCATTTTTGCGCTCGGAAGTCATGCCAAGATTGACCAAATGCAGATGTCTGAGGGATGGGGCAGCAGACTCAAGAAACCCCACAATGGGCAGCACAGTATAAATATTTAACAGCTATTGTAAATATTTAACTTCTCAAACACAAGTCAATATGGAAAAGATAGACCCTGTCAGGGAGTCTAACCCCAGCTCGCCTCGGAGATGGTTCAGAGAGCTAACCACCCGTGCCAGATTCCCCCACTTTGAGGCCTGCAAGGTGGAGAGGGGGAAATTAGAACTTCTTTAGGTAGTAAGTGCTTCTGGGCAGGCCCTGTCTTTTGCTGTGTTTGCATAGTGACCAGCATAACAGGGCCTTGATTGTAGCTATGGCTTCTAAGTCCTAGGCTAAAATAGATCCTAAAAATCTGAACTCCCTATGAGTAAAAAAAACATCAGCTCACACCTGTGTGCTTGTGCGGCCGCTTGGGGAGATTCAAATGCTGCCCAGTTGATTAGCTGAGTGCCCATCACTAGATGGTTGTGTCTACTGTGGTGCACATTCGCACATCTCTGTGCTCTAATGACTGACCCATCCTTCCCCCTCCTCTCTCAGCCTATGTCTAGATTGGCAGGTTTTGTCAGCAGAAATTCGTGTTAGAAGATACCTTGCAACAAAACTTCTGTCAACAGGGCGTGTCCAGACTCCAAGAGCAATCAGCTCTGTCAATAGAGAGCAGCCAGACAGCCCAGCCATGCTCTGGACAAAACCGCCACCCAGAACAACATCAGCCAGGTTTGCTGGTCACCAGTTTTTCTGGGAGCCAGTGCCAGAGCCCTGCAGAGACGGGCACTTAAAGGGACCCCTCTGGACAGCCATTCCCTGTCGACAAGACCTGCAATCTAGACATGACCTCAGTCAACGAGCCAAGCAGAAGTGCATGTGTTTAGCCCTCACCCTGGAAACTTCTGTCAGTTTTCCAGGCTCCAGAATACTGAATTCAGCCAGCAATATAAATTAATGGACCTAATTCACCCATAATTCCAGTGTCCCTCCCCCATTGTGTTGCTCTGTCGCTGAGCTACTCCACCAGGTTACTTGAAATCCACAGTTACACTGGCATAAAGGGGGAATATCATGCTGAGTCTCAACTGCTCTTAAAATGACCCTGTTCACGCTGCACCTGGAATAGTTTTGGATGCTTGCAGGTGACTCAGGAGCTTGCAGCACCTTCCCTTGTGGCTCGATGGTGATTTTTTACAGGAAAAGGGGCTTGTCTACGGGCTTCTAGAACAAACCAAGTGAATCCCCCAGATGTCGCAGGCGGGAGATTAATTGGGGTCTGTTCCCGGGATGGTAATGATTGAAAAGAAGAGGTTTCTTTGTTGGATTTGGGAAGAAGCTGTCTCTGAACACTTGTTTTACTGGGCTCTGGCCTTTGTCATTTCTGTCTTTCTTTCTTTCTTCAGCTGGCTGCTCAGCACAAGCCTCCTCTGAATTCCGTAATGTCCTGCTTTCTCCCCTCCCCTCACCCCAGCACCATCTGCTCCCCAAAGGTAGGTAGTTCCTTTCTCCCCCTGTGTTCAAGCTCTGGATTCTGGGCTCCATTGTGACATTTCACCCCATCTCATTCCTTTGCCTTCACTTGCCTACTGCCTCCCTCCTCCTGCCACAGAATGAATGAGGTGGAGAGGGGAGAGGTTTGCCCCAGCTCTATAAAGAAATATTAAAGTGTGTCCAGAGACAAAGGCTGTCCCCTTTGCAACCTACCAGCTGCCTCTGGTACAAAAGAGGAGAAGGGGGTGGTGCCTGCGTGGTCGTGGGGGGCACTTTGTGACCTGAAAGGAAAAACCTTGAGAAAGACGCAGAATAAATATCCCCTCCTTCCGCCGCCTCTTAACAAGAGGGGACAAAATCAAACGCTTTTGTTAAGCGAGGGGCTGTCCCCCACACCAGTTAACACGGCTCCTTTGCCCCATCCTGACGTCAGACGTTAACTCACTCCACATCGTGTCTTTCTGTCCAGAGGCAGAAAATTTAATTAGTCTCAAGCAAGTGCCTTCCTAAAGGGCACAGAAAACGAAAATAATGGGGAGAAATAGGCTTTCATACCATGCAGAAAGGGACTTTATGGGGGGAAGTGCAGATTAGGGAGATAAAGAGACAGGTTCAGGCCTTTGAAGAAAGGGCTTGTGCTCTCTTTTCTCTGTCCTAAGGCTTCTGGAGGGCCCAACTCTGTTCTTGCTTACACTGGAATAACCTCCTCAAAAGCGCTTCCAGTGAGTGTGTTTTAGTGTGAAGGACAGAAAATATTGGCCCTGTGTTCTTAGCTGTGCCAATGGCTTTTCTGGCCAGCTGTGTGAGCTGTGTCAGGTGCATACACAAGGCTAGCTCCAATGACCTTCCAGCACATCAGGTCCTATAACAACAGCACAACTAGTGTTAAGTGGCTTTGGCTAAAGAACCAAGGAGTTCTTAGGTGGTGCCTTCCTTTGGAACCTGATGCTGCAAATTCTTATGCACATGACCAGGCCTTGCTCTCATGCAAATAGGCCTTTTGACTTCAGTGGAACCACACTCACACGTGCAAAGGAATGGAACCTTTGTGTGATAATGGAACCACTGGAATAAATTGCCTAAGGAGGCTGTGGAATCTCCATCACTGAGAGCAGGTTAGATAAACATCTGTCAAGGGTGATCAAGATGGTGCCTGGTCCTGCTGTGAGGGCAGGGGACTGGACTTGATGACCTCTCAAGGTCCCTTCCAGTTCTAGTGTTCTGTGATTCTACAATGGTATGATTCTGTATACATTGTACAAGGAGTTTGATTAGAATAGAACCTCTCTCTCTGGTTCTCTGCCTAGAACCTCCCTCCTGCCCGGATATAAGGCGGTTATCTATATGCCTATCCTTCCACTGCCCTCCAAATGAGTGACTGTGCTTTCCTGTACCATCACCCTCTTTTCCTCTGTCACTAGAAACCAGAGCAAAATACTACTGATGCCCTGATAAAGAGAATGGGGCTCCAGAAAGCTTACCCTGGTACTGTTATGTAGACTTATCACAGGATAGACCACTACAGCCTCTTCTTGTTCTCTGTTTTCTGTCCACAGCCAACGTCATCATGCAACATTGCTACATTACGCAATACAAACATGGAAAGAACTGCAGAGACAGATGATAAGAGCTGTAGAACATCAGAAGTGACCATGTAGTCCTTGAGTCCTCCGTTTTCTCTACCCAGAACCAATATTGCCTCTAATTTTTCCACCCATGGGCAGAATAAATTTTGTTATGTGCACAGAGACATGCACATATGTGCACTACCACAGAAACATATGCTGCTGGTGTGCTGATAATCAGCTGGGCAGCCCCTGAATTTCCTGGGTGGCCGTTGAAGAGCTGAGCTTACAAGGGAACACTACCTAGAACCTCAAAATCACTCCTGATGTCTTGCCAGGACTTGCCCAATCTCATAGCAGCCACAGTAGATGATGAGGTTGAGTCTATAGCAAGAATCCATGGTGCTGGGTGATGGTTCTTAGGGTCCTAGTGTTGGTGCCAGAGGCGAACTGGTGGGGTGTGGGGCTTGGCAGGGGCTGGTGAGCAAGGCTGCATTGGGTGGATGGCAATGGAAAAAAATGGCTGGGATGTCTAGTCTCTCCCAGGTCAATGTAGGATTGCTCTCTGGTGTGCATCTTCTAAACCAGTAGCTCATCCACTTTGTCTGTCTTGTTAATGGATGCGCTCCGGATGAGATATCTGTGTTCTATGGTGGCAGAGCAGAGCTGTGTTACATGCCTGTTACTAGGAAGTTTGATATGCTCCTTTGGCAGGAACATGCCTGGGGGATGCATGCATTTTGCACAGAAGAGCAGAGCCAGAACATTGCATACACGTTCAGTAGGTGGACCCAGACCAGCTGAGTGTTGCACGTGTGTACAAACATTGAATGTATGTCTCATAGAGGGTGATAGAGCTGTGTTGCATGTCGGAGCTCCCAGCTGCCTCCTGAGAGGATAGATGCCTGCTCACTGCACAGGGACCCTCTTTTTGTTCTGTGTTTGTACAGCACCTAACACAATGGAGGTTCCTGACAGTGGGAACACTGAGCAGCCCTTCATGTGTAGAGCCTAAATGGATACAGAACAGTACTGAGTGCATGTAAGGTGGGTACAGACACAGCATGGTGTGTGGCGGCACAGCATGGTGCAGACCCCACCAGGGCAGCATGGAAGAGTGAGGCCAAAGGAAGGGACAGGTACCTACCTCCTCTTTGGCAAATCTACCAGCTGATTATCAAAAATGGTCAAAAAGTCAAATATTTTCTTCTGATCATACTTCCTCATGGCATCCTAATTCCTGCCTCATCACCTGCCTTTGTAACTGCTCACAGGCAGACTTGAGCCTGGGACCTCCGGAGGTTAGTGCAGGCAGCCCTACAGCTTGAACTAAAAGCCAGCTGGTACTCAGCTTTGGCTGTAGGGGACACTTATCCTTTCTCTGTGAAGTGGGCTAAGTGTTCCTATATAGGACAGTTAACCACAACTAGGTGTGTGGGTTACACCTTCTCTTCCCAGGGCTTTGGGAGCTGCTTTTCAGCAGAAAACTTCCTAGGTGGATCATTGTTTTCAGGGTTCCTCTCCCAGGACACACTCTCTCCAAGATTTTTGTCTTTCAGTCTTCAAATGATTTTCTTCTCCTAGCAAGAACACCCCAAACCACACCTCACCCCGACTCCCTAAACCAACTTGTGCCTACACTTCTGTGTGTCAGAGAGAAGAACTAATCTGTGTTTAGGGTCTCTACGTGGAAATCAGCCCTACAGTTGTAGGGGCAGAAACTTTTCATGCTGGTCCCCACTTTTCATCCCACCCACCACCGCAAAACCGATGGAATCCAAACCAATGGAAATTTTGGTTATGTTCATGTGAAAAAAACCCCACTTTTGGCACATGTAAGAAAATAAATATGTAGAATGTAAAAACTTTATTAATCGGTATCTAAATGTGAATACACAGACATAAAAACAGGAACATATTTCAATATTTTTAATTAGATGGATGAGCCTGAGACCCAGCAGCCAATCATACTGCATCCCCCTTACAAAATTTCACCCACACCTCTGAGGGGCCCCAACACTTTGTGCGTCCCTGATCTAATGTATTTCATAGGTCTGATGCTGAGAGTTGCTGAGCACTCAGCACCGGCAAATTCCTTAAAACTACAGGACTGGGCAGCAGCCCCAGGACAGGAAGAAAATCCACAAACACAACAAAAGTTAACTGAAAATTTAAAAGAAAGGGAACAACCTGACTGCCCCTGAATTCAGCATCTGTCTGTTTTCTGCTAGGTGGATGCTGGAGACTGGTGTCTTACTTAAACAACTGGTGGGATATTTATTTTTTCCTCTTCCTTCCCTTCTTTCTCATAGTTGTCCCTCTTCTAACCTTCCTGTCACTGGGCAGATAAACTCATGTGTTTGCAGCATGTGCCACTGAGCATGGTGCTTAGAGGCCAGCGATTATAAACCAGGGCTGTTTGCCATACACTTAGCTATGATGTCTTATTAGTGCATCTGTGTGTTTGTGGTGCATTGACTTGTCCCCACTGGCATGTCTTTCTGCTTAAACTAACGTGGGGAGGCTTAAGAGCATGAAGAATAGGCTGGGGAGTAGAGAGAGTTGTGAATCAAGAGGGAGGAAGGGAAAACAAAGACAGGAAAAGAGAGAGAATGAGGAGAAAGGCAAGGAGCTTGTTTTTGTTTCTTGAGTTTTTTTCTCCTCAGCCAACTTGCCCAGTCTTGGCCCAGCATGGCTGAAACATCTGTTGCTGAGTGGGGAATAGTAAACCATTTGTGCAAATATAATCAAATAGGATGTTTGTCTGTCCCTGGAATTCCAGCCAGTCTGCACATACCCATAGCCCATCAGAGCAGGTTAATCAGTGACTAGTCCGTAGCCCTGAGCGCCCGCTGGCTGCTTTCATCTCAGGGACATGGGGAGCGGATGGAGCACGACATTTTCTTCAGCAGCTTCCTAGCGGACATCTGTTCTTTACCCAAGCAATGTGCCGGGGGCATCTTTGTGGCTTTGAGGATAAGACATGTGCACACCCTCCTGCTGATGGGGGGTCCTCCCAGAATTGCCCATTTTACCACAGCACCACGAGCTGACAGGAAAGCACATTCGATTGTCAGCGGCACTGGGGTTTCTGTGAGGGGAGCGAAGGGGCTGCTTGGTTGGGAAATTTATCTTGCAAAGGAGGTGACCGCCAGCCCCCTACTTTCCCATCCTGCCCTTGATCCTTCCAACAAGACTGGAGTTCTGCACCTCTTTTTCTTCCACCTGGAAAATCAGTGCTCCCTCCCAAGACAGGCAGTCCACAGACACACACTACAGACACCCCGCCGGACGTGCCCCCCGAAACCCCAGCAATCTTCCCCTCTCCTATTTTGTGGGTTTTATACAAAGCTGGTTTCAGCTTGAATCACTGTCACACACCCAAGGCTCTGTCCTACACAGCACAGGAAGGAATGCGGGTAGTGTAAAGGATACAAAAGCATCCCCTCCCCCTTAACTAATGTGCTGCTGAGCAGCCTGAGGCCTAGGAGGGGAGCATTTAGCTAAGCACCTCTTTTACTAAATAGCATTTGTATCGGTTCAGCCCTCCCCCCGCCCTCCCTCCCTCTGATCCTGAACTGTGCCCACACCTCTCTTCACTGTCACTCAGGCTGGCCTTGAGAGGGCAGGAGTAGGTGTGGCAAGGGTTTCAGCCTAACCCTGACACCCTATGAAAGGCAGTGATGAGTCTTTAACTGCCCTGCAACCCCCCACCCCGCCCCAGCCTCCACTAGGTGCCACGGTCCTGCACTGCTAAGGTCTACAAAGAGGGCAACAGGCTAACAGTGTGGATTTGGTGGCATGAGGGTGCTCGTTTTTCTTCTTGGGAGCCCTGGGTTCGAATAACAGCAACGAAGGGTCCTGTGGCACCTTATAGACTAACAGAAAAGTTTTGAGCATGAGCTTTCATGAGCACAGACTCACTTCTTCAGATGGGTTCGAATGCGACTAAGGCCACCCTGCGAGAGGAGCTGCTGATCTCAGCTGGGCTTCCTGGAAACCTTTTTCCACGTTACAAGCCCAAGGACGTTAGCAGTCTGAACAGGGGCCCAGGGTTTGAACAGCAGGGACAGGGCAGGTCAGCTAGTCTTGCTTTGGTAAAGCCATGTTGATGAGCAGGCCTGGAAGAATGGGGGATGGTGCGGCAGTTTTGGACTGAATGCGGACAGCAGCAAAGTGCAGGCAGAGCTGCATATGGGAGTTGCGCTAGTACTCCTCTCAGCAGGAGCCTTGCCCTTCGCTGCTCTTAACCTCCCGTCTGGGATCCCTCCTTGCCACCATCAACACCCACTCTCCACCTCTTGTTATGGTTCTTCTAGAAATGTCCCGCCTGCTTGCCTAGATCACTGAAATTCCGGTCTTCTGTTATGTAGACCCACAGTTTATCAGCCTTAGAGCCACCTCTAAATCACACCCATCTGTAACAGTCACCAAACAGTTTATTCTGGATCAGGAAACTTGAGAATTTTGCTTACACAGCCAAAGACCAACCTTTCCGATCACACTGAAAAGCTATTGCCGGGTGCCATTTCCTTACACTCTGTTGCAAGCCACATCAGCACCGTGTGTGAATTGGTGCAGCTCCATTGGCTTCAGTGAGCTATGCCACATTACACCAGCTGAGCATCTGAATCTTTGTTTTAAAGAAAGCTGTAGTTTTCATTCTCTTGACATGTTTAGCACTGTGTGCCTGAGGCAGTTATCTCTGTGGGTCCCCTCTGCAATGTTCAGGGCCCAGAGGATATGATTATCTCTTATTAAAACCAGGCATTAGGTATTCTCACAGCTGCACTGTATGTCGAAAGGAAACAAAAGCTCCAGAGTATCAATGAGGTCGCCGAGTTAGTCTGTATCTTCAAAACCAACAAGAAGTCCTGTGGCACCTTATAGACTAACAGATATTCTGGAGCATAAGCTTTCTGACAAAGCGGGTCCTTTGCCCATGAAAGCTTATGCTCCAAAATATCTGTTAGTCTATAAGGTGCCACAGGACTTCTTGTTAGTTTTAAAAGCTCCAGAGCGACTCTCCTTGAATTATTAACTGTGAGTTGCTGTGGTGTTCTATACACCACTTCCTACACAGCGAGATTTTTCCCAGGTCATTTATGGTTCCATGTGTGTCATCTTCTCAGATCTTCTTTTGGAGTTAAATAATGGTATGTGTCCATTTGTTGAAATCTTGTCCTTCTCTGTGGTACAAAATGGCCTAGCTACTCTTTTGTTCTGAGCTATTTTGACCGTGGGTCCTCGTATAAGTCTTTCTAGACCCAAGGCTGGGAATCCCTCACTAAAATTTATTAAGTTTTTGGGGGTTTTATTTCTCTACCCTGGGTGTGTACGGGACGCACATAATAACATCTGAGTCCTTCCCAAGTCTTGGTGGATTTCTCTTTAAAATGGTCCCAGGACGCACAAAAGTATTATTGTTCCTACTGTACAAATAGGGAATCTGTGCATGGAGCATTAACCGGCCTGCCCATACATCACAGAGCAGCACTAGCTCATCAAGTCGTTCTCCAGCAGGCTGAAGAGAGGGCTCCTGAGCCAGAAACAGAAGGTGAGTGGAGTGGTGAGGGCTGCCAATGATTCAGTGAGCTAGGAAGCAGCAAGGAATGCTGATAGGGGTTGCTTTGGAAGGTGCTTAAGGAGACCCTGTGGGAAGAGCTGAGTTTGGATGAGTGCTGTAATGGAATTGTCGCTGAGAACTCAGTGACCACAGCAGGAAGCTCTGCATATGCAGAAGGCTTGGGTGGTACCAGCTTCTCCGCACCAATCCCCAACTTGAGGGGCTGGAAGCAGAGCCTGGAAACAAGAGGCTTACTGAGGAGGGGAGCCCTTCATAGACAGGGAGGCCTGCACTACTGCATGAAGGGCAGCCATGCAACCCTGAGGGCAGGACTGCAAGGAGACTGGTCTCTGCTTGGCACTGAGGCCTGGAGGGGAGTCCTGTATCAGAGACGAGTGGAACATGGAACAAAATGCCGCTGTGGTTCTCCTGGAGGGTGATTTGTCGGTGATATCACTGGAGAAGAGAATGGAGATTGCTGTAGTATGTGTGTATGCTTACTGTAGGAGCTAGAGCATGATTGTGCTACAAGGGTTTGTGGGAGGGGCTGCAGTGGTGTATGCCATTATAGAATTCCCTGTGATGGGCTTTGTTTTGGACATTGGGAAGCTATGCCCCTTTCGTGGGTGGAAGAAAGGGGAAACCAAGGCAGGTACATCTGTTGTGTCATGCCTGAGGCAGGCAAGTGCCCCAGGTAGGGCTACCTTATGACACTGTGGTTGCATCATCAGAGCCAGGAATTGAAGGCAGATCTCCTGAGTCGCAAGTCAGCACCTCAATGACAAGCTCGTCCATCCTCCTCTCTCTTAGCCTGGCACTTTAGTTGAATAATTTCTGTTTTTGGCTGGAGAGATCCCTACACATTTGGGAAAGACTGAATTTGTTTACTGCCCTCTTGGTAGCTTCACTCAATCTCTGTGCATCAAATTCCCTGCGTGACTCTCCTTGCGAAACTTTACTGGTGCATGGTACATTTGCCTAATGCCTTTGTCCTCCATTTTATCAGCCTAAGTAGGTACCACTAGGCCCAATGTTGTGTGATGCAGAGTTAAGCATTTCACATCCTTTATGTTTATTATAATTGTTACTCGGTATATTATTATTATTATTATTTGTATTACAGCAGCAACTGGCAGCCCTAGTCATCACTCAGGCTCTGAGGTGTTAGGTGCTATACAAACACAGAACAAAAGACAGGTTCTGACTTAAAGAGCTAACATCTAAGTCAAAGACAAGAGACAATATATAGCTATAGATGGAGAAGTAAGCGTAAACTATGAGACAATATTGGCCTGCTTGATCGGCAGTAGTGTTAGCACACCAGCTGCCTAAATGTTAATGTGTAAGAGTCCCTGTATTAACAGGAGAGAGAAGAATGAGCCATTTAGTTTGTTGTTTCTTCTTCTTTGTTCTCTTGGAAAAGGGATTCTCTAGCTAAAAAGCTTCAGTGTTACTCCCTGTAAACACCAGAGCCTGGGCCTAGTGGGCTGGGAAATCTAGTTCCGCTTGTGCTAGCTTGTCTCTCATGTGAACGAAGACAACCTTAGGGATTCCCTCAGGGTCGATGTTCCCCCTAATTTTTGTCCATCTGTGTGTGGAATAATTTTTAATGTGCACAGAGGCATGTGTGGATGTGCACCATGGGTAGAAATACACGCTGCTGGCTGTGGGCACTCCGCTAATCAGCTGGGTGGCACCTGAAGCTCTCCTGGGTGGCGACCCAGTTGCTCAGTTTTGCAGGGAACTCTGTCTAATTCCGTAAGGGTGAGAGGAGCTCCTGAATGAGCTCCTGGCACAAGGTCTCTGGTTCTAACTCCTGCAGTTGCAGAACGGATACGAAGCATGGGCCAACAGTGCAAGCCCGCGTGGCACCCCTTTGTCTATGGCAGCCGGATGCCTTGGGGGTGGGTCCAGGTATGAAATCAGTGTGTTTCTCCTTCACTCTTGCTCTGTGTTATTTGTTAGACCCTGACTGTGAGCTTAACGCTGTTCAGAAAACAGAAGCAGACGCAGCCCCTGGCTTGAGCAGCCTGCAGTGTGAATGCCAGACAGCACAAAGTGGGCTCCAAGTGACTGGCTGACTCAGTCTGGTCTGCAGCACTTCTGTGGGGCAGACAGTGTCTATGGATTATAACAGGTTAATGTCTGTGGATCTCCCTTACCAAGCCCCCACCTCAAAGACAGTTGAGTTAAATGGAGTAGCTCTTAATGACTTCAGTGGACTTTTGATCGGCCCAACATGAGTTTGGAGCAGGTGTTTGAACACAAGAGGAAGAGAGTGAGGCAGGCTGGTGTTGTAGGACAGAGAGGAAGAAGGCACAAAGAGGAAAGGCAGGACAGAAGCGGCTGGGCTCAGCATCAGAGCAAAAGGAAAGAGGTGAGAAATACAAATGGAAGCAGAGCTTTGCAGGCAAGAATGAACTTGCTGAGGAATGAGAAAGGAAACGTGGAGAGAGGAAGGAAGGACTCTGCATCTTCTTCTCCTGATGAGTGAAAACAAATATGGGGAGATCAGCAGGAAGGGAGCAGGAGCATTTTATGTTCTCTGCCTACTCACAGAAAAGTGAAGGCTGCAACATGATGCTACTTTTGTTCTTAGACTCCAGTGCAATAATGCACGATACCTAAAACCAGAGAGAGAGACAAAGCAGGCTGCTCCACAAAGCAGAGAGACACAATTCACCCCTCCTGGCTGTAAGACAACTCTCTGAAATCGATCACACACTTCCCTAGAGAGTTTCCTACCCTGCATGGAGGACCAGCACTTACCCTCCACACATCAGGCACATACTGTTAAAATGTCAGCTTTCAGTTCCTACACAGTTCTCTATACTATGCAGAGACGAAGAGAAATTGCCCCAGTATGTAGCCCATTTTCACACTTGCTCAGAGCATGTCAAGACAATAGATTCTTTCCGGGTGCATTGAGTGCGCTTCTCTCTTCTCCTTTCCCCTTCTCTCTTTCTCTCTCCAGTTACCATTCCTCTCTTCCTTCTCTCCCATTTCCCGCTCATCTCAGCGCCTGAGCTCTTCCCCTTGCACTGGACTCTGTTAGCTCCTTGCTCTCTTGCTCACACTCCAAGGCTTTCACTGGACGTTCTCCCGCGCTGCTCCTGTACCCTGACGTGCTGAGGCCACAAGGGCAAGCGTCTCTCCCCTCAAGCGGATGGAACCGATACGCATCGTTCCGGCTCGCATTCCTCTGCTGCTCTCTCCGGGGACCCCCAGGCTGCAGTAGCAGATGGTAGCTGCAGGGGCCCAGCGACCTGTTAAACTGCCATCGGTCACTGCCTCTAAACCCTGCGAGCACAGAGAGCTGTGTTTATTTGTCTAACACAGCAGAATCAGCTCTTTTTTTCTCCAGGGCTTCTCCATTGGCAGGACTTGGTACAGAAGCGTTCATACTTCTATGTCTAGATCATGCAGCTTATTCCCAGGCTGGGGAGCCTCTCTTCTATAGCCAGACACTCCCTGGCCTGGGAACATTCTTTGAAGCCCAGCGAGGAAATGGACTTCACAGGTTTGGGGCGGCTACAGACACCCCATTGTGACCTCCTCCTCCTCCTCCTTCTGCCCCACACATGCAGCAGGGATGAAAGCAGGCTACGCACTGCTGTGTATGGGAATGGGCTGGAAGTGTCCTTCTGCTTCCACATGTGCCAAGGGCCACCGGGACATAGGACGCTACTGTCACAGAACTGCAGTTGCGACAAGTTGCAGCAAGCTCTAGGGAGGAGCAAAGAGACCATTTACCTTCCCACCCCATTTCTTTTTCCATTTCTTCCCCGCCAAACTCCCTCCAACCAGACAGCAGGATGTAATGTCCACGGACAGTTCCAGGGTGATATGGGGGGAGGGCTATATGACCCCCCTCATGTACTATCCCCCCTGCAAGACAGGAGGAGCTGGCCAGCAGCTGGTGGGGGGACTAGCAAGGCAAGAGGGCCAGCACCAGCAGCAGGGGTCTGCGCCTTCTTCGCCGCCACACACACTCACTGGCAGCAGAAAGGGGGAAGCACTTTTGAGGAGTGCAGGGCCCCTCCCGCAGAGTGGTGCTGCCAGGGAGCAGAGCAAGCTGGAGCCACCTTGCTGCACTTTCCCTGCTGCTGCTGGTGAGTCAGGAAGGGCACAGACGCCATAAGGGGTCAGCTCGCAGCTGGTGGGCTGGGGCCAGCAGCTGGAGTGCATGTCACCACCTCCCACTCCCCCGTTGTACACACCATCAGTGGAAAGGAAAGCATAGTCAGGCAGCTCCAGCTGAGGCTGTTCCGGGGAAGAGGGGAGACCACCCCCACACTCTCTAGAAAGCTTCCCCACTCCTCACTGCTGGTGAGTGGAGTTGGGGTGGACCCCCGCTGCCAGTGCTGGCCCTCCAGCCTCGCTAGTCCCCTGGGCCACCTCATCTGGGGAAGAGGTCGGGTGGGTGGGGGGGAGCAGAAGAAGGGCAGTGGTAGGGCTTGTTCCAGCCCTTTTCCAGGCTAGGGGGGCACCTGTCCAGTGTCCCTTCACCAGGGCCCAGCTCACCAGTCACCTTTGGGGCAGATATTCAATAGGTATTTGTCAAGTACTGCAGTAAAATATATGGGTAGGGAACAGGAATGGCCCTCTAGTTCTGCTGTGAAACCCTCAAGTGATAGGTAAAGGATTTGTGGGAACATAGGGTTGCTATGTGATATATAACAACAATAAGGAGGAGGTCACAGAGTTATACGTTGCACTGTGTCTTAAAAGAGGACCAATAATACAGTTTATAGGATTTTTTCACGATTTATAGTAAATAAGGGGTATCAAATCTCCTGGCTCAGAATGTCAGCTGACGTTTCCAGCCCCCTCAATGTTCAGAATGGCCCAGGGACATTTTCCTCTGAAAGATGCTGAGGCAAAAATGTACTAGGCCTGCTACACTGACTCACTGTTTGGTCTAGTCAGTATGACAGATCCTATGTCCTAATTAGAGCTGGGCCAAATTTTTGGCTCGGACCTTTTTGCTGAAGAATGCAATTTAAACTCTTGGAAACTTGGTGTTGAATTCACCAGATTGTTTCAGCCAGGAAAGGAAAACGTTCCCCAAAACTGGAATCGTTTGTGTCAACATTCTGAAATGTCACGTTTTTGAGTCGAAATGACTTTTCCTTTCAAAATTCACTTCCGGGTTATTAAAGTTGTTGCAAAAAGTTTTCAAAAGGTAAAAAGAAAATGAAACATTTTGTTTTGAGACAAGCAAAAGGGCTTGTTAGCCCCCAAACCATATTTTTTTTCAAAATTGTTCAGTTAACAAATAAAAGGCTCATTAAAAATTGTGTTTTGGGTCATCCATCCCTAGATGAACTGCGTAAAAAATACTGTTCAGTCTGGGAAATTATTTGTACAGCTCTACTCCTAATATAGATGCCTTAATTCCAGTAAGATGGGTAACTGAAGAGTCCTGCTACAGACTCCCCTGTCTTGTTACATCCCTCAGATCATCAGATTTAGTCTTAGTCTGATAGCAAGGCCTAAGGTCCCTTTGAGCTAGGTCCAAGAGAGCTCCCAAATTAAATACACAGGACAGACGAAGGATTGGCGACGCTTGTCTATATGTTACGCAGGCACCAGATTCTCTGTCAGCACAATTTAAGACAATCCACAGAAACCAACAGAGTGACATGCATTCGTGCAAGCTTGGGAGCTAGTCCAGGGATTTTGCGCTAGGAGTAGATTTCACACAGATCCTGGGCACTGGCTGAAGAAACTGCAAGTCGGAGGAAACAGGACAATGGCTCATATTCTGGAGCAGGGGAGGCATTTTCATGGGGTCAGGCACATCCACAGACATCATGAAACCCAGGGTGCCAAATCAGAGCAGGGCTGTGGCTCCATGTGCCAGGTCGCAATGGCATTCACTCAAATTGGGCCCAGCTGCCCCCACTCCATGTGCCTGGCCAAACCTGAGTGATACACCAGGTTGCATTCCCCAGAGCAGAGAGCTGAGCCCACTCCAGTGGGACAGGAGTCACTCTCCAGTCCCTCCTCCCACCCACCCCTTGGGGCCCCACTTCCACAAGGGGCCAGGAATAGGGTGGAGGGGGCTGCTGGGTGTGATGGGTGCTCCCTGGACAACAACACACCCTTGTGTGGGAGAAGAGCACGGAACAGTGCCCCCTTGAATGGGAAGGCCACAGCCATCCCTGCTCTGGATGGCATTTTGCAGTCCTGGCCCGCTTCACACACAGACCCAGACTGATTATGGAACTCAGCACCAGCCTGACGGAGACTCTGTGACGGGGAGGGATTTTTCCATTGGAGCCAAAACGCTCTCATCTCTGGGAGCCAGAGGAGCGCAGCAGCGTCTCAGTTTGTTGCTTAATCAATGACAAGGTTTAGATTGTTTTCTTTAAAGTAAACAAACAAATTCATGCCCCCTCCCTCTTCCCGAGTCTCCCCTGGGCTACTGTGGTTCTGCAGGCCTGCTGCTTTCCTTCCTCCATCCCCTTCCCCCACAGTACACTGTCTCTGGCCTCCCTCCTCTGCAGGCAGATGTGGGCTTCCCCAGGGCCCTAGCCCACATATCAGCATTGTCTGCTGTGGGAAAGGCCAAACCTGCTGCAGCTAAGGCTTGACGATGTTTACAGCTCGGAGCAGGAAATATCCAGTGTCACAGTCAGTTCTGTTCACTGCAGAACAATGGCCCTGCCAGCATGCCGCAGCTCCTGGGTAGTTGCCCCCTCAGCGGAAGTGGGAAGCACGTTGTCCTCCGTCTTTCATAGGTAGGAAGCAGCCTGGTAAATAAACAGCAGCTGCTGGTGGGTTGGAGAGAACTGGATCTCGATGGTCGTTTCGCATTCTCAGATGGCTCATTGATAGCGTCCAGGTGGGTGAGAACTAAGGCCAAGTGTTCTCCGAATAGAGAGACTTGGACTTTGTCAACATTATAAAGTGTAAAGCGCTGCCAGCGTGGCAGCTTGCCCATGGCAGGGCTCTGGGAGACAGCTCTCCCAGCACTTCAGGTAAACCACCTCCCTGAGGGAGTAGCTTACAACACTGGAAGGACGGGTCCCAGCGCTGTAGCCTGGTTAACACTGTTGAGGGTAGGGAGGGTGATTTTTTCACGCCCCAGGCCAGAAAATTGCAGCTCAGGGAAGTGCCAGCGTAGACGAAGCCTTGGAGACAAACCCGCCATGAGTGTACAGTAATTCTGCAGGCCGCAGTGGAGTTACTGTGGAGTCACCCCAGCAGTATTCAGAGAAGGACCTGGTCCTCAGGTTTCTTCTGAGAGAGCCATCCCGCCAGGTTACGAGCCACGTAAAACAGAATCTGTTACTTTTTACAGAGAAGGGCAAGACCTACAAAACTGAGACCGAGGTCCTGGAGATGTCCAAGTTCAAGGGTGGTTGAGCCTGGGGCTTGAGTTTGGCCCGTTCTAGGCAGAGGGCTTCCTACAAATTTCAGCTCTGGGCCTGGCGTCAGAGGCCCCCAGCTCACTCAAACTGTGCTGGTTTTCCCACCTGGGTGCTCTGTAGGATGAGGTGGGGCAACCGCCTCAGGCCCTGCACTTTTGGAGACCCCATAGTGGCCACTCCTGCTGGCCTATGGATGGGAGGGGCACAATTCCCTGGGCCTGGGGGTTGCACACAGTGCCAGCTGCAGCAGTGGATTGCCTTCCCCACCCTATTCACCATGTGCGCAGGGGAGGCGGCAGCCTACTCTGCTGTCCCTTCCTATGTGGTGAGTGGGGTGGAGGTGGCAACCCCTTGCTGCTGCTACCACTATGCACAACCCCCTGCTTCAGGTATTCCCCCTGATCCACTGCTGAGGGGAGGAGGTAAAGTGGTGGAGTAGGGGAGGGGAGGGGAGGGGCCTGCATGCAAGGTGGGGTGTTGTTCTGGGCCCTGTGCCTGAGGCGCTGGTGGGGAATTGCCCTGTGCCCTGTCCCCACCTCAGGATGGCTCTGTGGGTGGTTTGGTTCCGGCCTAGCTCTACTTTGCTAGGCCTCAGTGTTTCCCAATGCACCTGGTTTCAGGTGGTTAGCAGGAGTGCAGTAACTCCATACTGAAATGCAATAGCCTTTGCATGGTGAGGAGAATGGACTCGAGGCTATCGTACAACAAGAAGTCCTGTGGCACCTTACAGACTACCAGATATTTTGGAGCACAAGCTTTCGTGGGCAAAGACCCACTTCATCAGTTGCATCTATAAGGTGCCACAGGACTTCTTGTTTTTCTCGAAGATACAGACTTACCTCTCTGATACTAGGATATAGCAGGTACTTTAGACCCTACAGAATGATATAGCAGTTCAAGCCCAGAGTTTAGCATTGTCACCTCCTGGATTCTAATTGCACTGTCTGCAGCATTGCCCATATCTGTTATATTACGGTTACCATGTTTGAACTTTTAAAAAAGAAGACACCCTTGAGAGAGAGTGTATCGGTATTAGTGTCTACCAACTCACATTGTACACTATTCTATAACACATTAATACATAGCTTGAACTGCTATATCATTCTGTAGGGTCTAAAGTACCTGCTATATCCTAGTATCAGAGAGGTAGCCGTGTTAGTCTGTATTCTGTCAAAACAAAAAAGCAGTCATGTAGCACTTTAAAGACTAACAAAGCAATTTATTAGGTGATGAGCTCTCATTCCACAAAAGCTCATCAGCTAATAAATTGCTTTATTAGTCTTTAAAGTGCTACGTGACTGCTTTTTTCTTTTTTTTGAAAGTTCAACTATGGTAACCCTAATTAATATGCCAAAGCTTTTCGCAAAGTGCCAGGGGATCTTCAACTTCTTCACAGCCAGCCACCATCAAAGGGTGAGCGAATCACCAAAAAAGTCAAGGGCAGCACCTCCCTGACTGCTGCACTCGCACTAAGTATCAGCCCGGTCCCACTGTGAAGCTTGGACACCTAAGGCAATCAAGTGGTCCCAAGTGAACTTCAGGAAAATGAATTAGAATGAGGTTAGAGTGGGAATTAAAGCCAGTTATTTTGGAGATGGGATGGAAAGACCCAGTAACACAATAAGGTCACTGAGGATAAAGCTGCCTCTTGAAGCCTGAACTCTTGTCAGAAGTGAAGGGGGTTTGGTGGTCTTTGATTAGCTTTGCTCAGTAGTTGCTTGTCCCCCTCATCATGCAGGTGCCTTCCTTTCCAGTGTACAAGAATCCCCCAATTTCGCTGTCTAAATTACTTAGGCTTCTTCAGGTTCGATAGGCTCCTTGGACTCCTATGCTGATTAGGCCTCAGTTGGAGTCTTTGTGTCCATTTCGGGGCACCACATTTCAAGAGACATGGAAAAACTGGAGCAGGTCAAAGAAGAGCAACAAGAATGTTTAAAGGTCTAGAGAATGTGAGCTATGAGGGAAGACTGTAAGAACTGGGCTTGTTTAGTTTAGAAAGGAGAAGACTGAGAGGGGACATGATAGTGGTTTTCAAGAACCTAAAAAAGGGTTATTAGGAAAGAGAGAAAATTTGTTCTCCTGGGCTTCTGAGGCTTGGACAAGAAGCAATGGGCTTAAACTGCAGCAAGGGAGGTTCAGGTTGAGCATTAGGGAAAAATTCCTAACTGTCAGGGTGGTTAAACACTGGAATAAATTGCCTTGGGAGGTTGTGGAATCTCCATCACTGGAAATATTTTAAAGCAGGTTAGATAGACATCTGTCAGGAATGGTCAAGACTGTGCTTGGTCCTGCCATGGTGGCAGGGACTCAATGACTTCTCAAGGTCCCTTTCTGTTCTAGTGTTCTATGATTCTATGTTTCTCTGATTCTACAGGAAGGGGATTCCCATAAATATGAACAAAACAAGACAGTTTTCCAGCCTGCATCCCGGTGCTTTCCCTCAGCCTGTTCAGAGCCAGCTGTCTCCCCATTCCTCTGCATCTGATCCTTCTCCTGTTGCCTTTCTGCTGGCAAGGGGCACCTTGTCCCCGCTACCCTGGAGCTGTGCACAGGGCTCTTCTGTGGCCTGACAGAGCCCTTCCTGGCAGGAGCATGTAGCCATTCCCCTGACAAGGGCAATGAATCACCCTCTTATTCTAACAGGCCCTCTCTCCATAACACACCTGCCACGCTTTAGTCTGGCCTTCCCCTTGACAAGTTTTTCTCCATCCCTTTGATAGTAGCTCTTTTCAGCCTCCATGAAAGGGGCCTATTGGTATCTTGATGGATTGCACCTTATTTCAATATCAATGGGGGTGGGAGAATGTGTGGAAGGCCTGAGGCAGCCTGTTTAGCCAAGGTTTGTTAACAGGATGGCCCTTCGCCCTCAACCCCCCTTTACCACTCCTTCCTTTGCACGGAGAAGATGGGAACACAGGGCTGTGACTGATTTCGTCTCCTGGAAACCACTTGGCCAATGGTTCATTGGGAAAAAGAAGGGGTGGGTGGAGCTGAGGGGGGGTGCGGGTGGGGGACTAGGGCCTCTTAACAAGATTTACTGAGGATTGTCCAAACTGAGTGCAGGCAGAATGTTAACATCAAGGCCTTGTCTGGGGAGTGTTAAGTCCAAAGGACCCCCAGTGTTGCTATGGTTTCTCCTTCTCCTCTGCTGTTTAAAAAAATAATAGATAATCCTTTCTTTGCTCTTAGCCTTTCATCCTTCCCCTTCCAAGTCAGTTGTTTTTAATTCTTTCTCAAATTCACCAATCTCTAGAGGAGCCAGAGGGAGCCAATTCAGGCCTCTCCAGTTAGTTCACATAGCCTGCTATCCCATTCACCTGGGGGGCTTGGTTACTGCACATTGTCCAGGGTTTATGCTCCTCACACTAGGACAGTTCCCAGCAGTGTTCTTCTCCCGACCCTGTTCCTGCACTGGTGAATGAGACAAGGAAAACGGGACTCTTACCATGTAAGCTTCATTGGGTAACACTATTACAAGGTCTCCATGCCAACCTCTCTAGAAGGAGATGTGTGCTTTCAACAAGGCAGAATGGTGGCACATCAAACATGCCATTAACATACACACATGAGCCTGTAACACTGGTCAGGGTGAATTGTGTTTCCTGTTCTGTGTGGATCCTCAGACAATTTGAGTCTGTTTCAGCTCCCAGCTGCAGAGGTTGGCTGTGTAGTTCCAGCTGCTCTCACTGGTGGAGCCCCTCACTTCACTCCCAGATGTATCAGCTCTCACTGCAAGAGTCAGGTTAGAGAAGCTCAATAACCATGGGGAAGGTGAGCAGCATCAGCAAGATATTCAATACAGCAACGAAGGGTCCTGTGGCACCTTACAGACTAACAGAAAAGTTTTGAGCATGAGCTTTCGTGAGCACAGACTCACTTCATCAGCTGCTGGTCCCTGAGTTACCCATCCATGCAACAAACCTCGTTGCCAGATCTGCCCACATATCTACACCAGCAACACCATTACAGGACCTAACCAGATCAGCCACACCATCGTGGGTTCATTCAGCTGCACATCTACCAATATAAGTTATGCCATCATGTGCCAGCAATGCCCCTCTGCTATATACATCGGACAAACTGGACAGTCTCTATGTAAAAGAATAAACGCACACAAATCAGATATCAGAAATGGCAATATACAAAAACCCGTAGGAGAGCACTTCAATCTCCTGGACCACACAGTAGCAGACTTAAAAGTGGCTATCCTACAGCAAAGAAATTTCAGGACCAGACTCCAAAGAGAAATTTCTGAGCTACAATTCATCTGCAAATTCGATGCCCTCAACTCAGGCTTAAACAAAGACTGTGAATGGTTGGCTAAATACAAAAGCAGCTTCCCCTCCCTTGGTGTTCACACCTCCAAATCAACTGCTGGTAGTAAGCCTCACCCTTGCTGACTGAGCTAACCTTGTTATCCCCACCCTTGCTCTGGCTTATTTATACCTGGCCCTGCAGATTTCCAAGACCAGCATCTGATGAAGTGAGCCTGTGCTCACGAAAGCTCATGCTCAAAACTTCTGTTAGTTTATAAGGTGCCACAGGACCCTTCGTTGCTGTTACAGATCCAGATTAACACGGCTACCCCTCCGATACTTGACATTGAATACAATGACCTGTAAGGTCTGGGGTGGGCCACCAAATTAGAACAGCAGCAGCCATGAGCCAAGAGGCAGAAAGTCACATCCTCACATTCCTTCTAAATTAGATCCAAACAGTGTAAAGTGGGGCACCTTTTTCACAGCCCTTCCTAACAATACCCTCTATCACCAGATAAGCAACAATCTGGCAAGGAGTTGAAGCCACAGTTGAATAGAAACAGAGAGGGAGCCCTGCTAGTCTATACACTATCAAAACAAAAAGCAGTCAAGTAGCACTTTAAAGACTAGCACTTGACTGCTTTTTGTTTAGCCACAGTTGTGAGTGTGAAAGATGTGCTTCTTTATTTGTTTTATCGTTACAGTCCCTACTTCTCTATTGTGTATCTGTCTGTCTGGTTTCTGTTTGGTTCATTGATTGTTTGTGTCTGTTACCTAACTCATTTTGCAAGGTGTAAACCAACTTGGGTATGGGTTGGGTTGGGTATGCTGAGGTAAAGAATTGCTTCACAATGGATTCTGACTGATTGAAGAAGAATTTTGTAATACTTCAGTAAAATGACAGGTTAGGGTATAAGCTAAGCACCATCCAAGTTTCACTGTATAAACTGGGGTCCAAATGTTCTCTGTAACCAACTTCAGGACACAGCCCCAAGGTCAGATCTGCGCGACCTCAACACCCAGCCAACCTCAGCAGAAGCTGGAGTTCCTGGATGACCTGATCCTGACTGGCCATCAGGGAAAAGTTTGTGTGCCTTCACAGGGGTGTGAGCATTGCATGTTTAGTGTGTGCTTTCTGTTTTGGTGCCTGGTAACAAATAGAGTTTAAGGATATTACTGTGAAAGGCTTTTTCACCAATAAAAGGCCTGGCAAACTCACAGAAGCATATGCCCTGAGCCTAGGAACTGGTTGAGGGTGAGTACTTAAACTAACCAGATTGCACCTGAGCCCTATAATTTGAGTATGGGTGGACCTGAGCCTTAGGAACCGGGTACGGGTAGGTGCCTTTCACCTGGAGCCCTAGGAACGAGGAAAAGGTGGGGGTGCCCTAGGACCTGCGTAGAAGTGGGTGTCCTGAACTGTGCAGGTAACAGATCACTGCACAAATGTACAAGCCCATTGTGGAGCTGATTCAGCCTGGGACAGCTACAGAATCTGTCTCAGTGACACCAGAATCACAGACTCGCCATTTTATTGGCCCACTTGTCAGTAGCACTAGACCTGCTGACCTATTGTCTCACCAGCTAGCCCTAGGCTACAGATCACACAAACACTACAAACGCACTACCTCTCTCTTGTACAGGAAGGTACTGGCTGTGTGATCTCCAAAAATTAAATAAAACCAGCTCCAGCATCACAGTCCCTCAGCAGGGGTTGCAGGCAGAATCAGATCAGAACCTGAACCAAAGGACCAGAGAACCCCACTGAATGAAATAATGAAGAGTGTTTTTAATTCTGCAGCCACCCATTCCTGGCCTGTAGGACAAACTCCCCTTGAGCCACTCCATCTGACAGCACCTCAAGGGGTATTTTGAATCATGTCTAGCTCTCTGGAAAACTTTAAAAAACCACAAAGCTCAGGAGACTCTTTGGCTGTCCCTGTCACCCCAAGAAGATTTAATTCAGTTTTATGTCACTGGTGAGAGGAAAAACTGTAAAAACAGCCAAGGAATCCTCAGGCTCTCAAGAGAGCACAAGAATAGAAATGAAGTTCTGCATTAGGGACCCACCAAGGGAAAATTACATCCTCCTGAGGCTGGGAGGTGAGTCCATGCAGATGAGGTCAAGATGATCTGAAAATGCTGAGCTGCCAGCTGGCCCTGCCTCAGCAGCAGTGCTTCAAGTTGCTCCCATTAGGGATCCTGTTTTGTGGTGCATTTGCCTTCTCTGCTAGATGTACCATTTTTCTCCATAGGATTCTGTGCCAAATGTTGGTCTCAGGCATAGGTGCTGGAACTGAGGGTGTGGGGGCAGGAGAGGAGGGAGGCTGTGCACCCCCGATGTTCCTTCTACACAGGGTTTCCAGTTCGGTTCAATGGCTCTCAGCACCCCCCCTATAAAAATTCTTCCAGCACCCTTGAGTAAGTCCCCAACAAACCTGCTGATGTCGATCACCTTTCTTGCCCTAAGCTGATTCCAATGGAGTCACTCCAAATTTACACCAGAGTGAGTGAGATTAGGATCTGGCTGATATAACCTTGCCTGTAGAATCACACTATGCTAGGCAATTTCATTGATTTATTTATTTCTTTTTGGCATCAACAGTTGGGTTTGATGCCACTGAGCAGGGTATGGCTGATTGCATTGTATTGAGCTCCTCGGTGTGCCAGCCTCTGGCACTGAGCGATCACACCCACACAACAGGGGCTCGCCTCCCTCCTGCTGCGCTGAGGCAGGCTCTCTGATCCAGGTCCCTGCCATGGCTGAATCGTCAAATTGACGCCCCAATAGGAAGGGGCTAGCTTGGCTTTCTGGGCCCGTTGTTCTTCTCTTTCACACTGGCGGTTACCCTGGTGTTACTCCTAACCAGTGTCAGAGCAGGACTGGCCTCACCGCTCCCTGTGTTGAAGGCAAAGCACAGCCAATTAGGCAAGGTACATTGTGCCACTGTACCGGGAGCTCAGGGTGAAGGCACACAGCCCTTCCAATGAGCACCTGTTTTAGATGTACCTGGCCAGTTGTGCCAGCACCTGGTTTGACCTGCATTGTATATCTCTGTAGCTGTATGTCCCCGGTGGGCCAGGTTCCAACCATCAGAATTAGGCAGCGTTGCAGTGTTCCGTGGCGTAGGGGCCCACAGGAAAGGTCTGAGAGAAAGACAATTCCTACCCTGCTTTCTAGCCATGCTCACAAGTTGTGTGTACAGGTGCGAGCAGGGGATGGGAGCAGGAAAACTGGAGTCTGTTCCTGGGTCTGCTACTGACTTTCCATGTGACCCCTGAGCAAGGCACTTAACCACCTTGTGTCTTGGTGTCCCATGGGGCTAGTAATCTTTGAGCCTTTTATCATCACCCAGCCAGTAGCGTCTGGTTCGGTGGTAAACACCAGAGGAGGCCATAAATTCTGTCCTTTTCTGCGTTACCTGGTGCTCACCTCTACCGCATCAGAGTGGATGCCTCTGCGACTGCACACCTGACCTGGCTTCAGTGCTCCTGCCAATTTTTTTTCCATCCAGGTGCAGAATGTATTTTGTTAGGTGCACCCAGGCATATGTGGATCTGCACCCCCCAGTGGAAGAACACGCTGCTGGCTGTGGGTGCTCTGCTAGTCGGCTGGGTGGCATTTTGCTCTCTCCTGGGTGGCCGTCCACTCACTCAGTTTTACGGGGAACACTGCCTGGCTTCTGGGCTGTTAGGCCAGCACAAGTCCCAGGAGGCTTCAGAAAGACTCACCCTTTTCCTACCTTGCGAAATCAGCTCCTCAGCATAAAGCCCCTCTGTAGTGGCAGGGTGCAATGAGGCTTAAGGCTACACATGACCAAATTCATTCTGCACAGGGTGATCTGTGGCGGGAGCGGGGTGGGGGGTTCAGAGTGTGGGAGGAGGCTCATGTTGTGGGGGATGAGTGCTCTGGCTGGGAGGTGCAGGCTCTGGAGTCGGGCTGGGGATGAGGTGTTTGAGGTGCAATAGGGGACTCCAGGCTGGGGCCAACAGGCTTGGAGTTCAGGAGCGGGCTTAGGGCAGGAGGTTGGGGTGGGGGTACTGGGATTGGGCAGGAGTTAGGGTGCAGAAGTGGGCTCAGGGTTGGGGTGAGGGATCTAGGTGGGTGCTAGGGCAGTGGAGGGGGCTCAGGGCTGGAGCAGGGAATTGGGGTGCAGGGCACTTACCTGTGGGGGGAACAGGTGGCTCCATGCTGCCCTGCACTCACGTGCAGGCACCAGCCCCTGCAGCTCCCATTGGCTGTAATTCCCAGCCAGCGGGAACTGCAGGGGCAGATCTTTGCAGTACTCCAGCTTGAGGGAAAGGAACAGCAGTTCATGGAGCCGCCTTCCCCCACTGCTTGCCAGGAAGGGCTATCCCAGCACATAGGGTCTTTACAGGCTGCAGCCTGAGGCCCTGGGCTAAGGGGGCCCCCTCGGCCCACAGCCGCGGTACCTAATGCCCCTTTCTTAATCCACCCCTGCTGCTGGAACCGGAGGAGCACATCTCTCCCCGACCATGGCAGCACCATACGTGGCAGCCCTGAGCCCCTGCACAGGGCTTATGAGGAAGCTGCACACCCACATGGCTTAGACGAAACCTTGACAGCCGCCATCATCCACATTGTCTTTAATGCAGTTATTGTCACAACACCACAGTCAGGCGCACCCAGTGCTCAGGCCCTGGGACATACTTACTGGCCCACGGTCACACAGGGAATCTGTGGCAGAGCAGAGCACTGAGCCCAGGCGCTGCAATCCCCAAGTTAGCGTCTGAACCGCTGATCAGCCTTCCTTCGAGGAAGTCACCACCGGCCCCCATGCTGTGCTCTGACCAGACATGCAGCGAGGGGCTGCTGCACAGACTGGAACGTGGCTCCTCGCCCTGCTATGTTTCCTTGGGGCTGGAGGCTTTGCTTAGGTTGTGGTTGGATTCAGTTTCAGGATTGGGATGGAGCAAATGTTTGAGGATCTGCCAAGCTCGTTATTTATGATTAAGGCAAGTGCTCTGACACCCATGATAAAATAGAGCCCTGGGGCCACTGGGGGCGGGGGGAAGGAGGGCAGCTGTGGGAGGAGAGGCTTCTGCTGGGCGAGGTCCCGGTGGCGGGCTGTTCGTGCCCTGGGGGGACGCTTTATTGCAGTGTCTGGCAGACGCTGGCAGGTAGAGGCTGGCCAACAGGATTGGCACTGTCTGAAACACAAGCCACTCTTTCCCCTCTTCAGAAAGGGGAGCCGCAAGGCAGGGATGGGTGAGCATGCCGCAGCCTTCCTGACAGTTGTATTTCCTGTGCCTGCGCCAGGTCCCCCACCTCAGTGCTGCTGGTAACACCAGACCCCTGCGTGCCAGGGCTACGCTAGCGAGAGACTGCTCTGGTCTGCTCAGGGTGAACAGCTTGTGGGTGGGCAATAGCCGAGGCACAGCCAGAAATCTGAAAGTCTAAAGGAGTTTGTCTTGCCCACAAAAGCTCATGACCTAATACACAGATTTGCTCATCTTTAAGGTGCTGCAGGACTGCTTGTTTTTTGTGAAGCTAGACTAACACAGCCACCCCTCTGAGCCAGAGACAGATAGCCTCCTTTGATCTGAGGTTTGCTCCCAGGAGCTAGGACCCCCCCCACCCTGAACACACACTGCTCTGTCCTGTTTGAGGGGTGGGGGAACCCAGGCAGCCATCAGACACAAATGGCAAACTCCTGTGGGAGGGGCAGATTCAGCCCTGCAACCGTGTAAGCATCCCTCAGCCTCAGCTGGAGTGAGTTGAATGGAAGCAACAGGCAGGTGTTTGAGGAGGAAGGTAAGGCCCATTCCAGCTCCAGCTCCAGCCCCTTCTCACGGGTCACACCAGACTCCAGAGAGATAGCACAGGAACCCCAGGGGCTGGGGATGCAGCAGCCCTCCCCTCTACGGCTTGATGTGGTTTTCCTCATGTACAGGGTTTGCAGCTGGGTTCAATGGTTCTCAGCCCCCCAGGATACAAATTGTTCCAGCACCCCGCTGGGGGAGCTGAACAGATGTGCACAATGGAGTTGTAGCATCACTTCTGCATTGAGCCTGGTTCTCTACCAGGCAAAGCCCCAGTCCATAAATAAGTTAAATGGATTCCACTAGCCACAAGTGATTTAACTGTGACCAAGCAAATTTATACCACATGTGCACTTTTAAATGAAGAGATTACAAGTCCAATTCTCCATTGCCCTAGCACAGGGCCCTGCAACCAAAATAGCAAGAAGATGCATTTTTTCGAATTTCAGTTACAAAATCAATATTTCAAGAGCCGCAATGCACTGAATAGAGATGGTCCTTAATAAATAACATCAAACCATACTTTTGTCATGCTTATTTTAAGAACAGAGCGCACACAATGATATGTACCAGTTATAAAGTTTAAGCTACTTTCACCCCTGGACTAGAGAGCAAATGAGGATGAGGAAAATGCTGACCTGGGGATAGGTTCTTAAGCAGGAAGGAGCAATGTTCACTTTAACCCTCCACACGCACATCTCATTCCCAGGCTCTAACCCCCTCAGCCTCCAAACCTGCCCCCCAGTCTCCAGGCTTTACCTGCCTCAGCCCCCAAATCTGCCCCCCCCCTTCCCCAAGCTTTACCCCCCCATCCTGCAAACCTGCCCTCCCATCCCCAGGATTAACACACCTCAGCCCCAAACCAGCCCCCAGGATTAACCCCTCTGTGGAGCTGGCTGGGTAGCCTACTCCAGGTGGCCACCTGTGCTGAGCAGAAGGAAGGCTGGTGCAGAGGTGTTCCACTGGTGGGAGTGAGCCAAGCCATGCCCACTGTAGGAGTGTGACCACTCAGCTAGCATGGCGAGTGAGGGGCTCTGTGGCTCCCTCCCTACCACTGCCGAAATAATTCAGTTGGTTTAATGGCCAGATCCTTCCCGCTGCCCTGCTGGCTGTTAAACCAATTAAAGTTAGTTCTGCTGTTTCAGCAGCAGCAGCAGCAGCAGGGCAGGGAGCCACAGAGGAGTCAGCAGCAGCAGTGTCTGGAGCCACAAATGACTCCTTAAGAGCCACATGCAGCTCCAGAGCTGCAGGTTGCCAAGCCCTGCCCTAGAGCAACAAGAAGCAGGTTCAGAGGGACAGTTTCTCTCTCCCTGGGAATGCCCCATCTGTAGGCAAGTTCCACAGCCACTCTACAGACCTTACCAGGGAAAATGGTCTTACATAGTCAAAATGTAATCCTTTCTCTGTTTAACCCAGGCCTTTGTACCACATTGCTTACAACAGCAGTTAGCTCAGCTTGCATGTACAGTTAAGTCTACATTGTCCTAAGCGTTCGAAGTACTTTGAGCAAATTCTGGCACTAAGTAAAAAAAAAAAAAAAAAAACCGCCGAATTGAAGCAGTTCCTAGCGAATTCTGTAATATTTTCCTGGACACTTTTGTGACATGCAGGGCATTACGGTTGCGGTTAATTAAACTTCTCTCTCCATAGCAACAAGGCTGGAATATGAGTACTTAGTGTCATCTACAGTGGATGCCATAGTCTTGAGATTAACTGTGAATCGTCTACCCTTACCCCCTCCCCCAGCACATACACAATTTCTGAGGTATTTTCTACAGCAGGAGAAGGAAGAAAAAGCCTCTTGTCATTCCAGCTGCCCATTAGTATTCAAACTCCCGCTCTGTTTTTATTCAGCTGCATTTCAAGCCAGGCATCAAACAAGCCTCAGACTATTATGTGATGAAAGCTTTTGCTGTTAAGAAAGCTGCTTGGATCTGCCTCGTGTTTTCCAGTACATCTCTCAAATGAGGCACACAGACAAGTTAAAACAGGCAAATTTCAACAGGGCCCGGGATATGGATGCTGGAGGGTTCATCATCTCGCCACCCTGCTGCCTTCCCTGAATAGTGCTGAAGGAATTCTTAAGATAATCATAGAACCATAGAATACAATACTGGAAGGGACCTTGAGAGGTCATCAAGGCCAGTCCCCTGTCCTCACGCAGGACTAAGCACCCTCTCAGGTGCATCACACTCAAAGTCTACTGAGGACTGCACAAACAAAACTGATAGCTTTCAGGGCCACCAAAGAAAATGTACTTCTATTGGAAAATCTTAATTAGTTGTTATTATAGATTATGTTTCAGGTATATTTTATAATATTTTTTCAGGTTTTGTTTGACTATAATACAATAACTGTAATGGAGAATTTAATAAATTAATATGAATGTTATTGTTTTATAATTTTATTAATCGTTCATAAACTTTGATGTGTAAAATTGTTATTTGCTCCACGCCCCAGCCCCCACCAGCTTCCAGCCCCAGAGCTGCCAGAGTTCTCCAACCAGGTCTCCGGGGTTGGAGCTACAGGCCACAAAAAAATTCAATCAGGCCACGTATGACATGCTTTCATCATCCCTGACAGATGACTATCTAATTTGCTCCTAAATATCTCCAATGATGGCAATTCCGCAATCTCCCAGGGCAATTTATTCCAGTGCTTAACAACCCTGACAACTAGGAAGTATTTCCTAATGTTGCACCTAAACCTCCCTTGTTGCAATTTAAGCCCATTGCTTCATTTAATTTCCACTGATGAAATCAGTGGCACCAACTCCCATCTGTACCTGCCAGCCCTGGCCCACACCCTCCGTGATCTGTTGTGACGGGGCAGGAGCTGGTGGCCTTCAGGCAGAAGGGATTTAATGCAGGTGGGGCTGAGGCTGGGGGTGGGGAATGGTGCCAGGAACAGAGAACAGGGGCTATGGTTCAGCCTGAGGCTGAGGGAGTGGTATCAACAGAGTTCTCACTGCATGTGGCGGCAGCACTTTGCTGCTAATGCTACTTACAAAGAGCTTAGGCTAGAGCCACACTACAGTGGAAGATTGATCTGCTGAGGGTTGATCTTCATGAGCGAAATGACGCTCCCAGGGGTCGACATCCACCCCGTACTCCTCGCGAGAGGCAAGGAACAAGGAAGGTCGATGGGAGAAATGCTCCCGTCAACCTCCCGCCGTGTGGCCAGACGTGGAAGTCAACTGCGGATAAATTGATTTTAGCTACACAATTGACGTAGCTAAAATTGCATCTCAGCGGTCGACTTCTATGTCTATACTAGACATAATCTTAGAAGAGAGCTGGCTTCCATCCCTGACTGCCATATACACACTATGGGTCTGCTCCCTTCCCCTAGTTTGTGTTCAGCAGTCACGTGTGTATCTGCCCATGCACACAAGGCAGGGCTCAGACACCAATACTGCATGGTTCCCCTCCCTGTGAGATGGGCCTGGGATAGGGATTTTGCCTGGGTAAGGAATGCAGGATATATCTCCAGTGCACAGTAGGATGGGTACAGGGTGGTCGATACTGGTCTGTATTGGAAAACTTGCCCCTGTATACAGACCCGTGCTCTGCAGTCTGTCCTTTCATTTTAAAACAGACCAGAGAGTCTGTAGTCCTTATGGCTGTAAAGAGAACCACGCAAACATGCCATGAATACAAATTAATCCCGTGATGTTTGCCTGAGTCTTCGGGCAGCCTGAAACAATCGCTGTCAGACAAGTGCAAACTGCCCCACAAGTCTCAAGGGGGGTGTTCATCCTGGAACCTAAAGATGGTACTCAGCATGGCAACATTGTTAACTATTCACTGCTGATCATTTTGGCAGACACATCCAGCTGATCTGGTTATGCCACTGTTCCAAATTGCCTGCTCTTACTCCAGAAACTCCAATGGCTCCTACCCAGCTGCCAAAACTTTTAGCTTCCCCCAGAACAGGTTCTCTAGTGTAGCGGTGTGCTGCCGAACAAATGTCTATTGCAGGGATGAGCAAAGTTTACATGTCAGGCCCCACTTTTTGTCCCAACAATTAACAGGGCCTTGCTCCCAAGCTGTGTAATGTGACCCAAACCGACAGAAATTTTGGTTATGATCATATGAAAATAAAAACCCTTTTGGCACGTGCAAGAAAATAAGTCTGTGGAACATTAAAAACTTTATTAATCGGTATATAAATGCAAATACACAGACACAAAAAAAGTAACAACAAGAAGTCCTGTGACACCTTATAGACTAACAGATATTTTGGAGCATAAGCTTTTCTGGGCAAAGACCCACTTCGTCAGATGCATGAGTGCAGTCAGGACTTGTTGTTTTTGAAGGTACAGACTAACTCGGCTACCTCTCTAAAAACAGTAACATACTTCAATGTTTTCAGGGAGATGGATGAGCCTGAGACCCAGCAGCTGGTCGTGCTGTGCCCCCTTATGAAATTTCACACCCCCTGAGGGGGACCTCCCCCCCCCTTTGCACACCCCAGATCTATGGCACTGAGAAGGGAAACGGTGGGGAAATCACAAAACGAATGGCATGCGAGTTCATAATGAATAAGCCAGGAGGCACAGTGTGGAGTGTGTGATTCATTTTCACTTCTAATCAGTGGGGGGTGGGGTTGTCAAAAAAGAGGAGCCGGTACTCGGCTGGCTCCCCCACCCCACCAGTGTTCCTGCAGCTGGGGCTGCCTGTGGGGCACCCTGGCTGAGGGCTGAAGCATGGGCGCTTAACTCTATGGCTGGGAGCTGGCAGGGGCTGCCAGCGGAGAACATAGATTTATTACGATGGAGGTGCCAGTACTCAGTACCAGCACGTACTGCCACAAAGAAAGCCCTGCTTCTAATTAATTAGACACCTCCATTTTCAAAATTCAGAAGGAGGAATTTCCAGGCAGCCCAGGAGCTCCCACCCAGCCCTGCCCCAGCCCACAAGCAGTCAGCTCCAGTTTGCCCCTGGGTAGGAGATAGACAGGCCTTTATCATAATGTGCTTACACTTACACCCAGCAGAACAGATCCATTTGCAGAAGAAAGGAGAGGGAGGGGGCCCTAACAGCCCTTAGGCAGGAGGTTGTTGCAGGTATGAAGGCTCTATCTGGCACCAGAAGTAAAAGGAGCTCTTGGGAGAAAGGAGCCTGGGGCGGGGTTATGAGGTGACTTGGAGAACAGAATGGACTTCAGGTAGGTCACTTAGCACACCTGTCCAGCCTGAGACTCTCTGGGGCCTGACTCAGAGCATTCACGGTGCTTATTGACTTTGAGTTTGGGAGCTCGGCCCCTTTGACACTTAAGACAGACCCCTGGTGTGTCATCCTGGGCACTCAGAAACTGCAGCTCTCCAGCTCTGCGGCCACTTGTCGAACAGGTCAGCCTCGCCCTGTCTGGGCCGCGGCGTCCATGCTGGGAGTAGGGCTCTTGTGAGCACTGTGAGATCAGCAATGGAAGGCGTGCTTCAGGATAAGAGCAGACAGACGCCTGGCATTTGAACGTTACACCCGGCAGCCCCACATCGCGGGTCCCCATTTCTCAGTGATTACTCCTCTTCCTTCCATGGAGAGTTCAGCTCAGTGTTTCCACTTGAGAGGTTAAAGTCTGAATAGACCAGGCAGGAGCTGGGGAGGGGGACAGCCTAGAGAGAATACATCCCATTGTTTTATCTTGAATGCAGGCCATGTGTTCCATTAATACCCTATTCACTTCCAACAAGCCCACCACAAGCTGCATATTCAGTCTTAGATTAGTGCAGCTATCAGGACACATTTAGATATGGCCGATTTCCTCTGCAATCACTGCACTGGGCGGACAGACGGTGGGAAAACACTTCCCAGAAATTAGTCCTTTTCTTGCCCAGCTTTGCCCAATCCCGGAGCCAGGGCCGTTTGCTAATCGGATTCCCACAGCACCAAGCGAGATCATGTGACTCTCCAGGCAGCACATGGCTGAGGAGAGCTGTGTGGGAACAAGCGCATGGAAGGAGCCAGCAGAAAGGGTGAGAATTTTCAGGGTTCAATAGTCAAGGCCCTTTTCACGCAGGAGGCAGAGCCTTGCAGGCTCGTGGCCCGCCAGTTAAGTTCCCATGGCATAAGACTTGGGACTGTGAGGCCTTGGAGGACCTGCTTAGCTGGTGAAAAGGAATTTAGAGGGGAAAGAAGTAAGAGGGAAGGAGTAATAGAAAGGCTATTAAAGAGGGCTGCATAATGGAATTAAAAGCCCTCCACCTCAGAGGTGGCTGGTTTGAATTCAAACCAGCCCAGAAGCAGTCAATAGTTAGTGTCTTCCTAATAGATACATAGTGGTCTATGTAACATGAACTGGGGATCCCAATCGCACATGCCTGTACCCCAAAACAAAACGCACTGGCCCCTCTGTCTCAAAAGAAAACAAACAAGCAAACCTAAGGCTTCCTGCCTACTATGGTCAGTAATTATATTTCTTATAGTTAACTCATCTTCACTATAGACCACCTTTAGTGGTATTACACCTGCTTTGCTGATGCAGAAAAATCTGAGCCACAGCAAGGTTAAGTGTCTTGCTCAAGTCTCCCCAGATCATCAGTGGCAGAGCCAAGATTAACACTCAGGCATTCTGGTTCCAAGTCACAGAGTCAGTCCACAAGACCCTGCTGTCTCTTGCTGCATCTACAAGGGCTATTGGCTAGGTACACTTATTAAATGCCATAGATATCTTTGGGAAGATATGACTGGGAGGTAGGATGTGTAACTTAGAGAAATCAGGAGTTGAACAGTGACCTAGCCTCAGCCTTCATTGTGGTGAACCAGCAGCAGCTGTTTGACAGGACACAGCTGTTGCTTACGAAATGGCAATCTGCTTTGCAGAGACTAGCTGTTTGCACCTTCAGGCTGTGTAAAGTAGCACTGCCATGCTGTTCAGCGTTCCTTGCCTAGGGCTGCAGGGAAGGGATATGGTGCCTGGGGGATGGTAGATTTACTAGTGAAACTAATCAACCCTGCAAACCCTCCCTCACCAGAGTGGCTTCTACTCCTGCAAGTAGCATTGCTGAAGTCAGTGGGCTCGATTACCCCCGCTTTGCTTTGCCTTATCATTTCCACCTGTGCAAGGTAGGCATAACATATTGCAGCAGAACAGTCCCGTTCTATGCAGGTGGAAATGGCTGCTTTGGGGGCAAGGCCATGAAGAATCATGCCTAATGGGATGGCAGGACATGGCTGTGAAAGAAGAGAGGGAGTCCCTTGCACTGGTGTGTATAGGTCACTCATTGGTCATGGTGATAAGGCAGTGAGCTGGGATTTTCAGTCTTTGCTGGACCAGACCATGGCCCCAGACAGTGGGTAGGCAGCTGACATGTTCCTTGTGTCTGTTTGTGGCTAGCAGGTGCTTGTTGGAAAGATGGGGACTGTGAAAAGTCACAGAGACAAACTCCGATCCAGAGCGTGAGTCCTGGGGGAAATCAAATGAGGCCAAACCAGCACCTCCCACACCAGACCTCATTGTTTCCAGCTCTTGCTAACTGGGGCAGAGCTGCTGGCTGTACCCTCTGGGTTAGGGGGTGACCCCAAGCAATAGTCAGGGATGGTACAGAAATGAGCAGACAGATTGGGCCAGACACCAGAGCAGCAGAAAAATTCCTACTGCTCCCTCTGTCAGAGCTGAAACACCTGGAGTAATAGGCCCAACTGGATTTCCAGGTTCTGCAATGCAGCTGTGCATCCAACCGAGCTGCCTGCCTGCCACACTGGGTGCTTTGCCTTATATGGCTGTAGCACAGCCTTCCAGCTGTGCCCAGATTCAAGCATTACAGGGCATCATACCATGCAATGTCTCTGTGTGAGTAGGTGCTTTTTGGATGGGCTTCCTTGCTGGTTATGAATTGCCCACTGATGGTTCAGTGTCTTGCCCTGCCAGTCACATGAAGAAGGAAACTTTCCTTGTAGCCTAAAGCATTATGATTTGGATCCTGCCTGCCTCACTGCCAGTGGTGATTGTGTAACTGCTCCCATTCGCAGGTTGTGACTGTGCTGTGGAACCCTTGAATGGAGAGCTGAGCAAAAGGAGATGCAGCTGCGGTCAGGAATTGAGCTTGGATGAGGACGGTGGGTGAACTAGCTTTACTTCTTAGCATACAACTACACTACCCAGTAGACTGACCCGGTTAAGGTCAGTCTTCCTGGGTTTGACTTCACACACCTGGTGAGGATGCACAGAATTGAACTACAGTGAACTCTTTCATATCCTGCAGGCTCAGGACCGGCAGGTTGCTGGATATTGAAATATTCTGGATAACTGAGAGGTGTACCTAGCAATGCAGAACACTAAAGGAAAACAAGATTAAACATTAAGAATCCAACAGAAATGTATGCAGAGTACTTTATTTCCCAACAATAGTATTATTGTACACTGTAAACTTATAGGCTATGTCTACACTAGCATTCCTCTTTTGAAAGAGGCATGCAAATGAGGGAAATTGAAAATGCAAATGAGGTGCAGATTTACATATCTGGTGCGTCATTTGCATACTATTCTTTTGAAAGAAGAAAGGCAGCACAGACAGGGCTCTTTTGAAAGTAAACCCCTTTTTCGAAAGAACCTTTATTCCTAAAAAAAATAGGAAGAAGGGTTTCTTCGAAGATGGGATTTACTTTTGAAAGAGCCCCATCTACACTGCTTTTCTTCTTTTGAAAGAAGCTCTTTCAAAAATATGCGAATAAGACACCAGATATGTAAATCTGCACCTCATTTGCATTTTCACTTTCCCTCATTTGCATGCCTCTTTCAAAAGAGGAATGCAAGTATAGACACGGCCGTACTGTATTTGCTGTGTTTATTTGTATTTACTGTATTCATTTGTGTTTACTTTTGTTATATTGTCCTTATGGAAAATGTAACTTAAATTTACTTATGGTTAAAATGTTGGTTATTGGAGAGTTCTGGATGATAGCGGGCCAGTTATGAAAGAGTTTACTACATCTGGGTCGACAGTTCACCCTTGCGCTCCTCAGTATCACAAGGAGTAGTGGGAGGGATCCACAGGAGAGTTTCTCCCATTGACCTCCCTTGGCCAGGACAGCAGGGAAAGTCAGTTGTAGATAAGTCAATGCCAGCTATGCAATTGCTTACCTAGAATTGCGTATCTATGATCAACTTGAAGGTTTAGTGTAGACCTGGCCTTAGTGTGTCAACACCACAGCGAAATCCCACGTGACAATGCCCCTTCCCTACCTTCCTCCATCTCCTGGAGCACAGCAATGTCTTTCGATTCTTTTCCTCTTGAACAATTAGGCTCTGTATCATGGTGGCTGCATCAGACAAATGGACAATGAGACTCACTAATAAGGATGCCTTGCACATCTATAGTGCCTTCAGTCTGAAGAGCCCACCTTGAGCTTAACCTTGCCCTGAGGTAGGGGGTTATTATTAGCCACCTTTGGTAAGTGGGGAAAACGAGGCACAGTGATGACAAGAAATCTCCAGCACAATATATGTCAGGTCTCCTGCCTCCCCAGCCCAATCTCCAGCCTGGGCGTTAACATCAAGGCCCTCTGTCCTCCTTTTCCCACATGCATGGCATTTAGGATGGCTGCGATCCCCCATGCAGAGAGCAGGGGGAATGAAGAGACTAACATGCATGGGGTGAGGAAGAAGAGAGTGTTCCCATGAGCTGGCCTTCTTTAGTCCCCTTAGCAAATCGGAGCATCTGGTCTTAGGATTCATTGCTGTTTAAGCATCCCCTCCCCCAACCTGCTGGTACTGCACACAGGAGCCTGGGAACCTTGTGCCTGTCCCCAGAGCAGATGGCCCTGTGCTCCTTCCACATTGCTTGATGGGTGGGAAGCTCTAGTGGTTTTAATTGATGCTGAGCCAAAGCCTTTGTTAAGAGATTCTGCAGCAGACACTGCTCAGTCTAACCTGGAAAAGGTGGGGAGGCCTCCATTCCCTCCCCCCTTTTATCGCCCCTTCAACATATATTTTTAAAAGCCCTTTAGGCTCCAAGCTGCCCCAGTCCAGCTGGAATGAGCTCCCACCTCACTGGGAAGGAGCCCTGCTGCCAGCTGCTCCAGCCACTGAATATTCGGGCCTCTGACTCACCATGCTTGTCTGCCTTGCATTCCCTTTTTCTTGTGGTTAACAATCTTGTAAATCCCAGCTACTGTGTCTGGAAATACTCGGCTCGTGTGTCTCCAACAGCAAACGGACAAGATCTTGGGCTCTGAGGTGCTGTATGTACTTGGCATGTTCTAGATAATACAATCTGTCATCGGCAGGGGCACAGCACTCTCAGTCTCCTCTAGGAACACTGGCCTCAGCCCTCCAGGCACCTCAAGAGAGCCCTATCCTGAAAAAAGCCCATTCCCAGAGAGCTCGCTTCCTGGTGCAGGTCTCAGACACATGGATCTGTCTGTTCCCTTGGCCATGCAGGTTTGGGCCAGGTGTGTGGCTAACAGTCCCCTATGTGCTGCTCCAGACAGATTTATGGCATGACGTTCCATTGCTGGAGCTGGGAAGTATTTATGAGACTACAGCTCAGCCAGGGCAACTCCTGGATTTCACGGAAGGATCTGCTTTGCAAGGTCCTGGGTTTGTAGCCTCTAGAAAGGCAGTGCGCACAGCAAGACATCACCAATCCTAGTCATTGCAGCGTTTATCAAGCAGGTGTTTACAGTATATTGCATGGTGTTCTTAAGCCTCTTTACCACTGTTCCCTCTGATTTTTTTCCATCCATGGGCAGAATAAATTTTATGTGCACCAAAGCATGTGCTGATGTGTACCACTCTTAGAAGCACATGCTGCCCACTTTGTGTGCTGTGGGTGCTCTGCTAATCACCTGGGCAACACGTGAATCTCTCCTGGGTGGCTGTCCAAGCACGCAGCTTATAGGCAACACTGGTATTTACCCTGGACCAGACCAGACCACATCACTCTGCAAAGCCTCAGAGTTCATCTCTGACTTCGTTGTGTGGAGTCTTACTATGAGGCACTTAAGAGCTGATATGACCTTGTGGATAGATTGATGATTACCTGTTCTATTAATTCCCTCTGAAGTGCCTAGCATCTACTACTGGCGAGGACAGGATACTGGGCTAACTAGACCTTTGGTCCGATGTGGTTTGGCTGTTACGTTCAGTCCTGTGCCATTTCATGCCCCATCACGCTAAAGACTTTATGCTTTCTAATGAAGATGGCTGGCTGGCTGGCTGGCCAGGTACCAGATAGTTCAGCCCCTCAAGGAAGACAAGATATAAAGAAATATCCTCCATGAGCTACAGCCTCCCTACCCCCCAACTAGCTCGTAGATCCAGCTGACTCTTGCTCCTTTGTAAGAAGCATTTCCAGCATCCACAGAGGAAACAAACAAGTTCCCATCTCCTTTCATCAGCATGCACCCTCATGCCCCTTGACTGGCTTGCTCACTGGTTCCCAGCATACATCCCTCTTGCTCCAATACCTCCAAAGGGCTTGGAACACACCAGAGCTCTGGGCCAGCTCTCTTCTGCATCCAGTCTAATTAAAAGCTGACCAGTTGCATTGTCCCAGCATTCCAGAGCCTTGCATAGCAGCTCTCCCAAAGACGACCAAGACAAAGGAGCCGGTGTAATTTGCAAGAGGGCCTCTGGCTGATTAACAGTAATATGGCAGTGCTTTCAGCTTTGATGGGGTTTGGGGCACAAGGGAGAATTTGAGGCCCCTGCAAAGAATTTGAGACGAAAGGTGCAAATTAATTGCAGCATCCTCTGCGGAGTTGACCCTCAGTCAAGCAGGAAGGGCTAGCTGCCTCTTGAAGCTGGAGAATAAGCTATTTTCTTATCCCCCTCTAGAGAGAGATTCAAGCTTCCTTATTTATCCAGATCTGGGCTTTCGATTGCTAACAAAATAGCTGTGGGCCGCCTTCCCGGCAGCTGCAATGTAATTATTGTTACTGGAGATTTAAGCAAATCCCCACTGTCTCTGCACAGAGTAAACCACTTTCTCACCGGTTCTCCTTGAGAGACTGGACAGTACTGTAATTTCTGCTCGTCCAGCTCCCTGTTGCATTGTCTCACTATGGTTGGTGCATTAGAGTGGAGGGCACCAGGCCATGATGCCAGCCTTCTTTCTTTTCCCCCCATTGATTTTTCGATATTTAAAAAAATCTTAGACAATGGTGAGCCTGAATTTGGAGATTGTAAAGAGCGCCAGCTGGGCAGAGCTGCAGACCTGTGGCTGTCTCTACACCAGAGGGCCATCAGGCAGGCAAGTGTCTCCTTTCACCCCAGACCTGGAGGGGCCCTGAGACAGAAGCTCCTCTTACATGTGCTAAATGGATGGAAAGGTATGCCGGGGGACTGGACACCTGCCTTCTAGGAGCAAAAGTGAGGAGGAAGCTCACTCCATACACCTCGCTGCACAGCCACCCAATGCTATGGGTGGCTATGCTATGCTTTGGGTCTGTTTGTCAGTTCAGTTCAACAATCCAAAATGTTTCCATCTGGGCCAAGGGCACCCAAAACGGACCCATTTGTTTTTTTTTCCCCAATGGAAAATGGAAACGCTTCAGAGAAATCCAAATTGCTCCCCCACCCCCTGCAAACCTTCAGCTTTTCAGAAACTATTTTCCACCAGAAAACGTTTTGATAGAAAGTTCCTGACCAGCCATATGCATCAGCAATCTTTAGCTGCCCGGTCCTATAAGCTGCCTCTTCCTTTTTCCTTGCGTTAACCTCCACTGGTGGTTAAACATATCCTGTTCCATTGCTCATTCCTTTTAGGGTACAGGGAAATGCTGAGCCCCTTTTCCTTCTGTTTGCAGAGACAGATCTGGCTTCTGTTTGGCCTCCCTCCCACTCGCCAGTTCCTTCATCTCTCCCTAGTGTCCAACCTGCCTCCTTTTCATGCCAAGCACTTCTATCCAAAGTCTTTCCACTTTGGGTTTCTCACCATATAAGAAACAGTTTCTTCCTTGCATGCCTAGCAAGTGAAAAAAGAGTTCACTGGAGCTGGTGGTTCTGCTAATGCTCTGCCTTATCTCTGGCCTCCTCTCCAGTGTGAGTAATGGTAGGAGCAGCTATATCCTCCACTTGCAGTTTGTTTTTTCCTACCTTGGCTCTAATATATTCCAAAGGGAGGACACTGCTACTCCAGTCCTTCCTCTGAAAGTCTGTTTGCCAGAAGATGGGAGCAGTTTTCCAGATGTGCTGGGGGGAAGTGGCTTTATCCAGGGACCTGCCCATTGGGCGCGACTATGCATCCCTGCCAAGATGCCTTTTTCTAGCACTGAAGACCTGTCGGCGCAACAGCTGGCCTGGTTTTCATGGGTCAGGCCCATCTCTCAACCCCCAGTATCTAGTGCACATCTGCCCTGTGACCACACACTCACAGGCTTCCCCAGGCAATTCAGCAGCTGTGCAAACATCTGAGACTAAAGGAGAAGCTTCATATAGAGCAAAGCCACAAGGTTCTTCCAGTGCCTTCCCCTGCAATGTTCCAGAATAGGGTCGAATTGCAGCTCACTCTACCTACTTCTACTAGCATTGGAGCAAGCCCCATCGATAGGATTGCAGACCCTCATTTGGAGCTGTTTCTGAAAGGCAATAGTTGCAGGAGAGACGTCCCACTAGGAACCTGCAGTGTGTGTGCTCCCAATGTCCCACTAAGCCCATCCATGGCTCAATATGCTTCGTTCACCAAATTCCCCCTGGGTCCTTGCGTTGACATACAAATGCGCCCCTAGGTGTGAGGTGTGTGTGCAGGGAAACTCTGATCCTCCTTGAAGATACAGCACCGCTCCAGCTGGGTCTGAATAAATGAGAGGAGTAACAGGAACTGTCGCAAGGGTCAGCGCAATCGGAAGGACAAGCTGCTCTGATAAGCATAATGGGGAACTCATTGGCTAACAGCTGGGATGCAGAAGGAGTTCTGGGAAGAAAGGCTGGTGGGAAGGGAAAGCTGGTACACGGTACTGGTCTCCCATGGGCAGTGCGATTCTGCGCAAACAGGCAAATGTAGCCTGGTGACATACAAACAGGCTCCTCTCATGCAGGGAGGTGATGTCGCCTCTTGCACAGAGCCAGCTAAACCACTGATATAGAACTGCACACACTTTGGGTGCTGGGTGCTCAAGGGGAGAGGCTGGGGACGATGCAGAGGACAACCAGACTGGTCTAAGGCTTGCAGGGGAGGTAGGAGATTGAGGTTCTGATCATCCAGTTACAAGTTGAACCTCTCTCATCCGGCACCCTTGGGAACTGATTGGTGCCAGCTGAGAGAATTCGCCAGACTGCGAGTGTGGGGGGGGGGCAGTGTCAGTATTGCCTAGCAGCATTACCAACACTTCCACTGCTTCTGGGCTCTTAGAAAACACATAGAGGTAAATTACAGCTGAGTAACAGCATAGAACACTTGGAGCCAGAACTGGTGGCTGTAAGCAAACTTCATGGGACCATGGGAAACTTGGCCATGCCCCTAATATGTGGTCATCCAGCTCACTGAAATCATGCTGGGTGGCAGGTTTTGCCAGATGAGAGAGTTCTGGATTAGAAAGGTTCAGCCTGGTCTTAAATACAGGTTTAACTGTAAGCACATGGATAGTCCCCCTGATGTCATGCTAAGCATGTTCTTAAATATATGGATCATGACATATGAGACTGCAGGGTCTGTCAGCATTAGAGCACCTACCCTCCCAGGAGAGTTGTGCAAAGGGTGAAATGTTCTCTGGGTGTGCTCTTTCCCCTTACAAAACTCTGCTGGGCTAAGCATCCTCCGATCCCAAACTGGCTTGTGGAGCTTCATTATTTCCCTTTCTACGGAAACATAGCCTGTATCTACAGCTGGCTTGCACATACTAAGGCTATGTCTACACTAGGCAAAGTAAGTTGACTGCAGATATGGAATTCTAGCTACGGCAGTTGCATAGCTAAAACTGATGGATCTGCGCTTGGCTTATTTGGCCGAAGGGCACAGGGGTTGGCAAAGCACTAGTGCATGTTTGCATGTAGCTTGGAGTGCTCACGTTCATAGGCGCTGTGCATGGTGCCCATTAATAAACAGGGTTTATTGTTTGGTTCAATGGCTGTCTGAGTCCCTACGACACAAACTGTTCCAGCACCCCAGCTTGAGTTGCCAGGGGATCTCGCTGCTTGAATGTGTGTGTCTACTTGCACAGAAAAGAGCAGGAGGAAGCAGAGGTTGATACATCTCTGCAGTTATGAGCTGGGGCAGGAGAGCGACTCTGGGTTAACAGAGGAGAGTTATCTCTGGTGGAGCAAAGATGTTGATGGCATTCTCCATTGTCCTAAACCAGCCAATCACAAACTGTGCCTCTCCATTCCCACAGCTGCTATACAATGGAGACACAGCCAGTTTCTCTGGGGATAAAACCTAATCTGAGCGATACTGAGACTGGGAAAACTCTTCCTAAAAAAGACCCAGTGAAAGGCCTCCGGGTGCTCTGCACCAGCCGATACCCGATATACTTGCCTGAGGTATTATTCCTGTCAGGCAGGTATTGTCTGCACTGGCTCCCCTGAATGTTGCGCTTGTTTCCAAATGCAAGGAGAGGACAATGAGGTGGGGACAGGTTGGGAGGACATAGGGCACTGGTGAGCACTGTCCCTCCGGACCTGAAAGTAAAGCCTCAAAAGAACCAAGTGAAGTGCTGGCACGCAGGGGAGAGGGGCGGAACAGCAGAGAGCTACAAAGTCTGTGGGTGTGACATGCTGCAGCGAAACTAGGTCACCGCATTAGCGCAACTCTCCGAAGGACGCCGTGTTCTTTGGGGTGGCGATAGGGGATGTCGCCCCTCCTCCCCATCCTGCCCAGGTGCTAGACGCTGCGGGTGAGGCACGTAACCCTGGCTGTGTGCAAGGGAAGGGGAAACACATGAGTGCAGTTATCAGAGGCTGCCAAAAGCGGAAGCACGAGCCTGTGTCACTTCTCTTTGCCTCCACCACCACCTGCCAGGGCTGCCTTCTGCCTGCTCGTTGCTGCCCTGTCTAAAGGCACCCGGGCCTGGCTTTGATATTTTTCCCCCTCATTCAGGTCTGCTTTAGGGCATGAGGCTGCTGCTGTGTCTCTGTGGCTCCTGGGATGTTCCTGGGGGAGCTCGAGGCAGGCCAAGCCCCCTGGAGGGCCTTAAGCAGACAGCCTGCCTTTGCCCACCTCCTTTTGTAAGTTGCAGAACACAGCCAGTTTGCACACAGGGCCTGGCAGTGAAAGGGTTAACCCACTCAGGGCCCGACTTCGCCAGTACTGGTATACTTCTTGTACTGTTGGGGAGTTTTTTTGGGGGAGGGATGCTGGAGGGGGCTGTGGGTAGCCAGAGAAAACAAATGAGCGTGGGTGGCTGAATTGATCATTCTTGCATGGAAAACACGCTTCACAATGAGCCTAGATGGCATGTAGCTGATCTGCAACTGCTGACGAGGGTTGATACTGGGACACTAGACAGGGAGGGCACTGAGTTACTACTGTGAATTGTTTCCCAGGCTTCTGCCTTGTGGGGCTTGCCCATATGTTCAGGGTCTAACTGATGCTTTCATGCTATTTGAGATTGGGAAGGAATTTTCCCCATGTTAGAGTGGAGCGCCCCATGATGGTATATGGCCTTCCTCTGCCCTATGGGGCAGGGATCACTTGCAGGTTTAAACTAGTATGGATGGTGGATTCTCTGTAACTTGGAGTCTTTAAACCATGATCTAAGAACTTCATTAACTCAGCCAGAGGTCAGGGGACTGTGGCAGAAGTGGTGAGTGAGGTGCTCAGGCCTGAAGTGTGCAGGAGGTGAGACTATGTGATCACGATGTTACTTCTGATCTTAAAGTCTATGGCTATGTCTACACTACAGCGATCCTTCAAAAGAAGTTCTTCCGGAAGATCTCTTCCGAAAAGACTTCTTTCGAAAGAGTGCGTCCACACACAAAAAAGAGGATGGAAAAAATCGATCTGCTCTTTCAATAGCGAGCGTCCACACAACCCAACCCCTGCTCTTTCAAAAGAACAGGCCAGGGACTGAAAACTCCCACACCATGAGGACTACAAATTTTCTCGTTGGGCACTGGTCAGATTCCGAGGGTGCCAGATTAGAGAGGTTCAGCCAACAGCTACAGGGCCTGATTCAAAGCTCCCTGAAGTCAATGTTAGTCTTTCAGTAACCACTGGGGAACGTAACAAAAAGACCTGTGGCACCTTATAGACTCACAGATATTTTGGAGCGTAAACTTTCTTGGGCAAAGACCCACTTCATCAGATGCATGAGTGCGGGTTCCAGAGGAGGTTATCCCCCGCTCATGCATCTGACGAAGCAGGTCTTTGCCCACGAAAGCTTTGGGGCCAAAATATCTGTTAGTCTATAAGGTGCCACAGGTCTTCTTGTTGCTTTTGAAGATACAGACTAACTTGGCTACTCCTGTGATACTGGGGAAAGTACCATTAAGTGGAAAAATCCATCTAGTGTGAGAGGCAGAAAAGCAGCAAAGGGTTAATGAAAGAGGATCAAACAGCAGTCCACAAAAAGGATCATAATGCCCACAGTCTCTGCCAGCATTGGAGCCCTCAGTCTATAGCTCCCTGAATGAAACATCTCCCAGGAAAATGAGCGAGTCTTGGGAAGCTCCATCTCTTGGTTCACATGTCTGAAAAGCAGAGGTGATGGGTCCGACATGATTGCTAGGAGAAGAAATAACTCCGTCAGGGGAACTCCCGAAAGGATGCCAAATGCAGAGCAGCGCAACCCATGACAAACACATTCAGGATGTTGTTACCTGATGGCCTTGAACATGGGAGGGAGACTGCCAGAGAAGGAAGGGTGGTGGCATTCCAGCAGGCTTCTTTACAAGGTGAGCGTGATGAATTGCTCTTGTGACTGAGCGGACTGAGCTGGAAAACCTGTCGCCTGCACTGTATTTACTCAAACAGAGCTAAGTACTGAAGCCATATTTCTGAGCCAAGTGTTGGCCATTATAGCCATTCCATAGCTCTTGATGGAAGACTTCCACAAAGAAGTAACAACCCCAAAATACCTTGTCCGTTGCCAACCACACAGAAAACTTTGACCCATCTTGCAAGAGCATTACATTTATTTTGGCCATCTTACTGGATTTTGTACTTGGGACTTTTGTGTTTACAAATCGCAGTGGCAGTTCACATGGCCAAAGTGGTAGCTCAGAGGACTATGGGACAATCGTGTATTTAGCCTTGAGTTCGTGCCTCTCTCAGAGATTTATGGCTACTTTTAGACTTAGCAGAGCAAGAGCAGTAGGAACATATATCTGCTGCTGACCAGACATGAAGGGAAGAACTGGGTCCCGACTGCCAACCTTACATGAATCCAAAACAAATAACAAACCTGATTCTCTGGATTATCAGGAACTCAAACAAACCATCTGGCCCAAACCCATCTGGCTTTACGGTGAATTGGATGCTATCTTACTAGTGTGCTGGGCAGGCCTAAAAGCTATTTACCATAGCAGAAGATGTGATCACACCATATGCTGTGGGTCATACTCAAACCCACAGCCAGCATGGCAGCTCGTCCTTCTCAGCTTCTTCCTGATTATGGTTCATGTCTAGTACTGATATTCATTCAACAGTAATGGCTGTTTTGAATGGCCTCAGAAGCACATTCCCAGGGGGTCAGACTTCGGTGGCTGTAAATCACTCTCCCTGTGCTAAAGTCAGCAGAGCTACACTGTTTGACATCAGCCAAGGCGATGGCTGTTTCTAAAAGCAGAGTGTATAAGGGTCTCTATTAATACACTGTAGAGCTGGTTGTTTCCAATAGATGGGTTGCCCAACACAGTGTAATGGCCACATGCAAATGATAAGCATTTACAAGTCAGGGCCCCTCACATTTTGGAACCCAAGGAATAGCTGCATCAGCCAATGCTTTAAAAAAAATCAAACCAGCCAGTCTCCTCTAAAATACAGCAAAATGGTATAGCGCGATCGTAGGTCAAATGAGTAACTTCAGGTACCAATCGTCTGATTTCAGTGTAATTAGCTCAGAGATGAATCTGGCCCTCTGTGCATAGCAAGTATAAATATTGGGCTAATAATTGCCTGAACAATGCTTGCACGTGGCTGATAAAACGGGATACTGCTTCTGATGCAACGGGGTATAAGTGTAACTTGGTCTTCCAGCTATGTTTGGAAAGAGTATGTGTCCAAACATATTCTTCCTACAGGACTGATGCTGTGATGGCCTCGCTGCTCTTATTAGTCTGTCCCTTTTGAGCTTCCTCTGTTGCTGCTGTCTGGTTTTTGCCCTTATTTCCTCAAGGGTTGGGCACTCACCTTACGCCTCTCTTCATTTCTAGAATTCTTGTTCATCTCCTGAATATGTTTCTGGATTTGGACAGGGCTCTGCACGTCTTATACCCAGGGTTCAGTTGCTGCTTTCACCTATAAAATCGCTCCAGGACCAACAAGAGCAGAAGCCATTTCTGCTTTAATGCTTTTCTTCCCCAGCTCTCTAGTGCCCTGTTGGCTGTGAAGTAGCATCCCCCATCAACCAGCTTTGATGTTGCTTCTCCCCCACATTCACCCTCTTTGGGAGGCCTTGTTCTCTCCTCTGCCCTGGTCTCCCAAGGTGGCACATCCCAGTGTTTCTGCTTCACACAGGGTATTCCCTGCTCAGGAGGTGCTGGAATGTTTTGAATGTCTCTGACTTTGTTTCCATACCAGCTGCTATTGTTTCTAGGCAAGAATAAACATGGATCCCAAAGGGACATGGAGGGGAAATGAAAATCTCGCCCCCCTGCCCCAACACCCGCCCCCGATTGACCTCCTTCCCAAAAATAATCCCACACGATTCCCTCACCAGCAAATTCTGCCTTCATTATATTTTAATATCTGCAAAGCCTTAAGTTTAAAACAAAAACAAATGTGAAACCAGTTTCTGAGGTTCTTTGAAGTGAAACGTAGACAAACACCCGCTGTTGCCCTTGAGAACTGTGCAGGAGCCATCTACCCTGGCTGGCCTGCGTTAACAGGCGTGCGCATTCCGCACACACCAGAAGGGACTGACACAGCAGCAGCTTACACCGAGAGGGCTGGAGTGAGGGGGCGGCACATGGAGGGAGCATGCTGGCGGCCATCTTGGGAAGGATTATCATCACTGTTCCTTTACATTTCTGGCGTGGCCCCGCTGCTAGTTTGTGCTGCAGAGAGGAGTCAGCCCGGGGAAGGATAGACAATACTCCCACGTGTCGGAAAGGAGCCAGCGCTGCTTGGTCAGCCAGCACTGCAAGGTGTAAACTGACGGTTGTCGTCCATTGCAGGAGCTGGTGTGGACCTGCAGTGGTTCCCTACCTTTACTAGAGGGGGGACCCTCCGCCCAGCTAGCTGGCAACCAGCCAGGATCCCTCCTTCTGGTTAGCAGGAGAGGAAGGGAGTGTGGCTGACTGTGACCCCCGACACCGGTCTGTGACGCCTCTTGTAAGTAGTGTGGTGAACGTCCATCATCTCAACCAGGGGTGTGTAAAGTGGACGGTGGGCCCCCTCGGGGGGGAAATTTCATAATGAGAGCACAGCATGATCAGCTGCAGAGCCTCAGGCACATACATCTCATTGAAGATGTTGGACTATGTTACTGTTATGTGCATATTCCCATTCAAATCCTGATTAATGGAGATTTTACGTTCTGCATATTTACTTTCTTACATGTGCCGAAAGGTTTTTTTTTTTTCTTTTTCTTATGAACATAATTGAAATTTCTGTTGGTTTAGACTACCTGAGACAGGTGGCAGAGGGAGGGAAGAGGGCTGCTAACTGTATAAATTGTGGGGACAAAAAGTGGGGCCCAATGGAAAAAGTTTGCTCACCCCGATCTCAACTATACCACTCCTTCTTTCACACACTGCTCTCCTGCCCAGCCACCCAACACGAAGCTGCCAGGTGGGTACGACTGTGTTCTAAACGTGCCACATGCGGAGGGGCCTGGTGTTTCTATTGCCTTGTTCTCCTAAGCAATCTGCTGTGAATTCCACACTGAGATGTTCTTTCTTTCTTCCTTTCAAGAACAAGAAGGGGCTTTAACCCCAAAAGGAACTCATATTATGGGGGGGGGGGGAAGATATTGGCTGTTGGACCTGCTTTTACCTGCAGCGTGTCCTTTTGCCTTTGCTACAGTCTGTGTTTTGCTGGACTCTATTCCAAACACCCATCCACCCTGGCACTCACTCAGATGTGACGGGCTCAGGCTGCATGTTGTGATGTATTGCTGTATTCTTCTGGTTTGTAAGTGGACAAGCACTGTTACAGAAGGGAAGTTGCGGGTGGATAATGGTATGCTATGGTTTCCTCTTGTCTCTTGGCTGCCTGTTTGAATCCTGCCCAGGACAGTAGTGAAAAAAGGTCGTTCCTCTCAGACAGCTCTTCATGGCCCTTTGTGAAATCAGTTGGCGGCTGCTGCTGCTGCATGGATTCTAGTGGGCTGGAGTCCACATCAGGTCTATGGTTCCGGCACCATGTGGGTTGGTCATTTCAGAACAGAGGCCAGTGACTGAAGGCTTGCCTACATTGGAACAGTGAAATTGACTGCAGTAGCTATTGTGGTATAGCTCCCTGTGTGGACACTCTATTCCAGAATAATTCATTCACTTCCAAAGCAGAGGCATTATTCCAGAATACAAATAGCTCTTCTATGGCACTTTTCAGCTGCTGATCTGAAAGTGCTTTGCAAAGCAAATCAGTATCAGAAGGTGATTTTTATTCCAGAGTGGAGTATCCACTCTTTGATTCTGGAATATTTACTCCCTCTGTCCACAAGTCACAAAGGAAACAGGAAAAAATTAGCTTCTCATCCCTAGTAGCTTTCCCTCAGGGTCATCAGGGTTCAAACCTACAGTGTGGGAGACTAGGATTGCAGCTGATGCACCTGGGTAAAGAGGATACCGTGTACTATGTATTAAAAGTGAGACAGTTTTGTTACAGGGAGCTCTCGGTCCAGCCCCTTGCACATAATCTTGTCCTTCTTACCTTTTCATCATATGTAGCCCTGGTCAATGAGACTTTCATGGAAGAATGCATTTCTCTACTACCACTGCTCCCATTTTATGACCACATATTTGGACTATAACTGCTGTCTGGGGTTTGTCCAAGTATGGGACATCTTGTGTTTCAAGCAATGAACTACATCACAAGAGAACAAAGCTGAATTTTCAGGTCTGCCAGACACCTTAGGTAAGGTGGCCAGATGGTAATCTTGAAAAATTGGGACAGAGAATGGGCATGGTAATAGGCATCCACATAAAAGGTAGCCCCAAATATCGGGCCTGTCTCAATGAAATCAGAACATCTCGTCACCACAGCCCTAGGTGACCTTGAGAAGGACACTTAGGGTATGTGTACACTTACCAGATCAACTCATTCAGGGTCAATTTTTCAGGGTTTGATTTAGCAAGCCTAGTGGGGGCTCAGACCATCAGTGATTTGTACTGTAGTGTCCAGGAAATGAATCTCTGGTGTGGAGTAGTCAAGGCATAAGTTGATGGTGGGGTGCAGATTGTTAAAATCTCTGTGGGATTCTTTTAGAGTCTCTATACCATAGGTCCAAATGATAAAGATGTAATTGATGTGTAACACCAACAGACTGCAGTTGCCAGCACCAGGGATAGAGCCTATGAGCATAGGGTCTAAAGCCCTGCACTCTTCAATGTGTGCAAAAGGCCAGCTGGCTCTCAACCAAGGCTGTAGAGCAGAGACTTCACTCACCCCTGATGAGGTCTCAGTGCCTCTGGGTACTGCAGATGTATTGTAAGTAAAGTTTGTGTTCTACTGAAAGGGACTTTAACAACTGTCTACAGAGGGAATGTTCAGAACTAACATTCATATTCAAACTGGACACATTAACATGTGGTTTGAACAGGGACAGCCATTACCTGACCCATTATAAGGACTCCTTTACATACTTTGATGTTTTATCTGACTCTTAACTTCCCCACCCCACAAACCCTCCCCCTGCCCCACTGTCCCTCTGCTCTTCTGATTTGTCAACCTTGATAATTTTTGGACCTCTGTGCTTTATTTATTGAGTCTGTTCTGGTAGGGCTATAGATCTGAAGAAGTGGGTCTGTCCCACGAAAGCTCATCACCTAATAAATTAGTTTGTTAGTCTTTAAAGTGCTACATGACTGCTGTTTTGTTTTGGGTTAAAATAGGTTTCTGTTGAGACACTTCCAGTGCATGCCGATAGCAGGAGAACAGATATTGACTTTTAAGCTTTCTATTTGCATTTATAAAGAATATTGAAAAAAAGAGACACCCAGCAGTACTTTTTCATCCCGGAGCCTTTCTTTCCAATAAATCCCTTTTTAATGCAAACAGCACGTTTGGGAGTAGACTTGCCTTAAGGAATGGGTGTACTCAATTTAATGACCGCAGAGGCTTGCTCACCTTTGTTACAGTACAAATGGGTCAGGAAATTTGCCATCATCTGCACTTACACATAGCCAAAAGTGAATCTGATGAAGTGGGGCTTGCCCACGAAATCTCATTACCTAAAAAAATAAAAATTGTTATTCTTTAAGGTGCTACAGCACATGGCTGGATCCAGATCCTATCTGAGTGTATATGATCGTCAACGACTAACTATACTGCTTTTTTGTGTGTGTGTGTGTGTGTGTGTGTGTGAAGCTATAGACTAATGGCTACCCTCTGAGACTATATCCATTATATCAGAGAGGGAGCCGTGTTAGTCTGTAGCTTTGAGAACAACAAGAAGTCTTGTGGCACCTTATAGAGGAACAGACATTTTGGAGCATAAACTTTTGTGGCAAAGACCCACTTCATCAGATGCATGAGTGGGGGTGGTGGTTTCAGAGGGGTGTTTAAAGAGTGGGGTCCCAGTAAGAGGGAGGGCCAGAGCTGACAAGGTCTATTCAGTAAGGTGGAAATGGCCCGGTATCAACAGTACTTATCAAAAGAGGAAAAAACAAGTCAGATCAGACAGGGGGATGTGAACCTTTGTCAGAGTCTAATGGGGTCTATATATCCATTATAGTTAGTTGCTGGTGATCATATCCACTCAAGTAGGATCTGAATCCAGCCATTTGCTGCCTCGTCTCGCTCACTCTGATCTATCCAAGCTCAGTTTCCAACAAAGAGTGATATTTAGCACTCCTGCCAGCTCAGGTTCCAGAAAGATTTCCACCTGATACAACTGCCCTCAATGAACTATCAGAGTCTTGGTTTGAATCTTGGCTATGGTGGCTGTAGGGTTGCCAACCCTGCAGGATTGCCCTGGAGACTCCAGGAGTTGCAGATGAATTTTTAATTAGTGATTGTGTCATGGGATGAAACCTCCAGGAACACCTCTAACCAAAATTGGCAACCAGGGCTTCCAGGCTGCACGCACTGCTGGGACTGTCATCGGCTAAAGTGGAGTATCTGGCCACAGGCCTTAATGGCCTCAATCGTCCATTCTAGAGACAGTAATACGTGACCCGGCTATGCCCACTGAGATGCACTCACCCATCTGCTCCTGCGTTCATCACCCTTTTTTCCAAAGTACACAAACATTCACTGCTTCAGCCAAGCGCTGCAAAGCAGGAACATGGGCAATTCCCCCACCCATATCCTCTGATCTGTTCTGTGCTGTTAGTTTCAAATGGATAGCCTGTTATTCCCCACTTGCCCTAAACTGGGAAGCTGCTGCTGGGACTCACTCCAGAGGTGGCTGCACTTTCCGCAATGGGCAAAGTGAGTCTGATATGCCAGAGCATCAGTGGCCCTTGTGGGAGGCAAGGTGGGAAGGAAGGAACCACCCCTGCCTTGAAAACTTATGCAAGGGCAGCCACACCCGTCACCCCAAAGGTGGTAAGATGAAGGTGGAGCCAGACAAGAGTGATACCTCACTGGGTGGCTGTAGGAAGGATTATGCTGCTTATACAGGACGTGCACTCAGTCTGTAAAGTGCATCCTGGTGAAAGGTGCCATCCAAGTACATGTATTCCAGAGGTGGCAGAAGAGCCACTGTAGTTAAAGTTGCAGTGAGGTTTGCATTTAGAGCAGCACCGCTGTCCTTCCGCATCACACGGTAATGGCTGAGCACAATGAGACGAGGGGAGACTCGCGCAAGGGAGAACCACACAGCCTCTGGGTTTGATTCCAGGCTCATCCAAAGAGTAGGCTTATTGCCCTTGGGAACATTAGCACATGGAAAAGTGGTGGGTCAGTTACATGCATGCAAAAGGCACCCAACTGGGAGTGGTGAATCAAGATACTTTGCCATAGGCAAGGTAGGCAACTTTTTGCTGGCCACAGGAATCCTGGTGAGCTGTGATCCCCGTGGAAGGAATTCTTGGCTGTTGGAGCCACACTGTTTGTCTTTATAAAGAGGGACCTTGTAGTGTCACTCCAGAGGTGGCTGCACTTCAGCAATGAGCAAAGTGCTTCCTTGTTTTTCTGTGCTAGATAATTGCATACATTGGATGCATCCTTTCTGTCATGGAGCCCGGGATGTTTGGGGAAGAAGACGGACCTGTCCTTTTGAAGGCTGGGGAGGAAAGACAAGGAGTCAGGAGTAAACCGTGCTTCACTGTGGAGGTGAGGAGCGACTTCTGTGAAATTGCACTGAAGAGCCTGTGCTTTGACTGCAGGGGCAGGAGCGTAACCATAGAGGCATTGTAGTGAATTTGGGAGGACAGGGTTCCCGGGTGGTACTGACAAGAAAACCATATTCTTCTGTAGGGGATAGGTTAATGCTACCCCTTGCCTTGTTGTGTTCCTGGTCAGCCACAGTCTCTTTGCACATTCTATAGCTGGGGGCTTTGGACATACGGGGGGAAATCCTGGCTAAAACTCCCACTAATTCCCCTGGCACTGAGGTCAGTGGAGTTCCACAAATAGACCCTGGGATTCCCTGGAAATGGGAGTAAATGTTGGTGAATACAGGTTCCATCTCATTCATCTTCTCCCCATCCGACCTCTTTAAAAAAGAAGCACACACATGCTCTAAAATGATGAACTCCAATGTAGCAAAGGTCCATGTAGATTAATTGAATGAAGTTGGTTTACATGAATAACTTCAAGAGGAAGCATACAGCTAAACTTCCAGTGAGAAGGTAAAATGCCATGGTGAGCTATGAGATGGACAGATCCCCTAAAGTAAGTCGCTTCCCTTGTTACCCCATTTCCATGGGGTGGTCGAACCATTGTACCCACTTTCTGCTAAAGATCAGCATCTGCTAACCTTGGAGTAAGGTGAAGAGTTAAACAGGTTTCCACTATGTGTTACCCCCTGCTCTGGTCATCAGGACCTATGGAAGAAAACGTCTCATCTCTTTCAACTGTTTCTGGTTGGTGGGAGCATGTCTCCTTCTAGCCTCTCCCATCTCTCTGTCCTGTGTCTGGACACCTCTGCCAAATGGTCTCTGCCACTGTAGCTGAACAGCTTCCATATCACGAACACCTGGCCTGTTACACCAGGTACCTCCTTCAGAGAGGCCCTTGCAGATCTGATTGGGAGGCGGATGCAAAGGTCCTCATCTCTTTGGTTAGGTGTCTTGCTTTTATTGTCCACTCCTCATTCTGTTGGCACTTTCTACTTTCTGCGGTCAGCTTTTAATTTCCAGTTCCATTGGCAAATCATGTGGGATCCAGCCCAGTGCCCTGAGTAATGGCAGCCAAGCAATTAACAGCAGTGAATGGGAAACAATTAGCGTTCCGCTTTGGAATTCCTGCATTGTGCCTGTCATTGTATATTGTTGCCTTAAAAGGGGTCCAGCATGCGGCTGATGGCCAGAGGTCCCCTCATCACAGAGCAGGGCAGACATTTACACTGCGTTAGTCATGCTACATGTCAACATTTTTGTGAGCTTTCCAAAAACACACATTCTAATGGGATGTTTTAATCCTGTCTCCCACCCCACCCCCTTCACAAAGACAGACCAGCCCTCTTCTCCAGGGAACAGCTCCCTGAAATCAGGCAAAGGCTGAGCCATTAGATGCCTGTTTAAAGGTCCCATAAAAACAGTTGCTTTATTCCCCTTTGCAAGGGGAGGGGGGGAAGGGGCAGGCAGATTCCTGCCTCCTTCCGCCAACAAAACAAGGATGGGGGAAACCTTTGAGTAGATGTCGCCTCACCAATTCACCTAGTGAATTTGCCTATTCAGTCCTTTGACAAATCACAAAGTGCCCAGCTGGGGACCTGGAAGTCTGGAAGAAGCCAAGAACCACAGGGATCCAGAGAACCCCCCCGCCGCCCCACTCATGCATCTGACAAAGTGGGTCTTTGCCCATGAAAGCTTATGCTCCAAAATATATGTTAGTCTATAAGATGCCACAAGACTTTTTGTTGTTTTCAGAGAAAACCCAGTTATCCCAGGGGCAAGGGAGAAACCAACATTTGGACATAAGCTTGTCAAGAGCATCATGAAGCCTCAGTGACGTATATGTGAAGCCCACTTTGAATGAAGTGTTCGTGCTCAGCCAGCACTCATGTTTTGTAGAGGGTAGGACTGCCATGGGCCTCCCCGCCCTCCTGGGTCACTCAGTCCCAGCACAAATGGTGGCAACTTCAGAGTGGCAACTCAGCAACACTTGGCCACTCTGGAGTAAAGACCTGAGATGCTCTCTGCTCCCTGCAGCTGTCCTGTGCAGGCTGGAGGTGCATAGCCTGGTGGGACAGCACTAAGGGGAGACGCTGAGGCTCATTTCTAAGGGAGAAGAGCAAGAGGTGGGATTCCCATTGTTCTCTCAGTGCCATTCATTCCTGCACCCATGCTAGGGCTGGCACAGGACTGAGGGTGGCCGCGTGTGCCTGCCCTATTTAGGAGGTGCCAGGGAAGTGGCAGAGGTGGCCTTAACTTCCACCTCCCACTGCCATGGCCCTTATGGGGCTTGTGGACAGTGTTCCTTGTAAGCTGGATTCTTGGGCAGCTGCCCAGGAGAGATTTAGGTGCTGCCCAGCTGACTGGCAGAGCGCCCACAGCTGCCCACAACCAGCGGCCTATATTTCTATTGGCAATGCACAACTGTGCATGCCTCAGCGCGCATAACACAATTTATTCTGCGCACAGATGGAAAAAAATTAGAGGGAAGGAACATTGCTCGTGGCACAGAGCTACCCCAGACATGCCTCAGCTCACTCCTCCCTGTGACTGTATGCCTTGTCCTGCCCAGCATGTCCTGTGCACCAGGGATGTGTGTAGGGCTTGTGCATCAGTGCCCTGGGCCCACACTGAGCACCAGAAGAAGGGTGGGGCTTCTCTAGTGTAGTATGGTCAGGAACGTCTAACCTCCATTCCACACATGCACCCCCCGTGAGATCAAGGTTGAGGTGTGAAGACGACCTGTCTCCCTTTTTTTTGGATTCCTCTGTTTCCTGCAAAGCTTGGAAGAGGCAAATGCATTTAAATCATGTACGGTGCATCTACACTAGCCAGCTACTTCAAAGTAGCTGGAGCAACATCAAAATAGCATGCGTCACGTCTACACGGGCTGTGAGCTATTTTGACGTTGAAATCAATGTTAGGTGGCGAGATGGCGAAATCGCTATTCCTATCCGAAGATGGGAATAGCGCCCTACTTTGATGTTGAACAGCGAAGTAGGGCGTGTGTAGACGATCTGTGTCTGGCTACATCGAAATAGCGGGGTCCTCCATGGCTGTCATCAGCTGAGGGGTTGAGAGACGCTCTGTCCAGCCCCTGCAGGGCTCTGTGGTCACTGCCTGCAGCAGTGCTTAGCTCAGAGCTTCTGGCTGCTGCTGCTGCTGCAGCTGGGAGTCCATGCTGTGTGATCAGGGTCTGCAACTGGCTGTCGGCTCTGTGGACCTCGTGCTGTGCAGGCCGAGTGTGTCTGGGAGGGGACCTTTAAGGGAGCGGCTTGCTTTTGCCCCAGAAGGGCTAGTCCAGCCTGTGACCCCATCCGCAGGCTTTGCTGGCCCTTTATTTCGACAGAGAGTGCTTGTGTGTGTGGATATGCTGCATTTCTTTCTGGGGCGGCTCCTTTCGACGTTCCCCATCGCTATTTCGACGTTGAACGTCGATGGCACCAGCCTTGAAGGACATGTAGACGATACGCGTCAAAGTAGCCTATTTCGATGTTCTTACTTTGAAATAGGCTATTTCGACCTAGTGTGCTAGTGTAGATGTAGCTGTAAAGAGGCAAAGGAGAGTCTGTTTTCAGTTCCAGGTAGCTGCAGGGTGGGGGACTGGAGGGTCACAGGGTGGGGGACACCAGTCTCTGTCTGCCAAGAGCTGTAGGCAAGTGGACAGATGAGGCCAGAGAGAGGGAGAGCGGCACTGGTTCGTAGAGTGCACTAGAAAGCAGAAGGGTCATTTTGAATTAGCGCTGGAGATGGAGAGGAAGCTGGTGAAAGTGACGAAGCACAGAGATTCTGCGAGCTGCATTTGGCACCCATATGCTGAAGCTGTGCCCATTCGTTGCACAGATGTAACTGACTGTACTGAGAGAGCATCTCCAGCAACCTGAGCCATTACATAACCATAACAACAGCCCGCAGCCTCCGTCAGTGGCTGCTTTTGGCGGTGGTTCCAAGGAATGTGATCGAATACTGAGAACAGGAACTGCACTGAATGCAGAACAGCTCTGCCTTCAGTTGCAGGCCCATAAATGAGGGCAGGAGCTGGCCTAGAAACTGCATCATGGGTGACTGCAGAAACATCTGGGTCTTAACGCAACAGGTGCTGGGGCCCTGCAGTGTTGCCCCCTGTGGTTGTTAAGGGTATTAGGGAGGCAGGTGCCTTAGAACCCAGGCCCTGTGATCGCATGGCTTCCATGTGGCAGTGAGCAGACAGCAGCACAGCTGAGCCCTCTGGCTGGCCACCTGTGATCTGTGCAGGACCCAGAAAGGACTGTGGGACCACAGTGCCTTCCTCACCTCCTGAGGTCGTGTCACGTCTTCCAAGAAGGAGGGAGAGGACAGGTGGCTGCTGGGCACCTCTGACTCCCACACAGCCAGTCCATGTCCTTGAAGCGTGTGTGTGTCGGGGGTGAAGTGTTCGAGGCCACAAGTCTGACCCCATCTCTGTTGTCACAGTGGCTCTACCTGCTTCTACATAATCATTCCTGTGTTTCCTGGTCCTGCCCTTCCTGGGCCTGATTTGTTCAGGACTCAGGGCAAAGCCTGACATCAGAAATCAACCAAACTCCACTTCTTCATGCTATCTTGTCCTTGCCTGGCATGGGAGGAAAACTCATTCCCTGCAGGTTCCCAACCCTAACACTTCCACCCGAAAGCATGGTATCGCCACAACAGGTTGGTATCCACGGTAACTCCTTTGGGGCCTGCTGAAGGTCACCTACAAACCAACTGCTCCCTTAGCTGCGTGTTGTGAACAGGAGCAGGGAAACGATGCCAGGAAGGGGAAAGGGGTTTGGTCATTGACAGGTGTGGCAACCTGAGAGGAACAGAAGACAACCTATCCAAGCTACCTGCTGGGACCCCTGCCCCCAGCCTGCCTTATCCAACCTCCCTGCTGGCTATTCCTGACTCAGCTCGGGAAAAGCAGCGGGATGGGGATTAGGCCAGGAGGAGGACAGGGAAGACCTGAAATCCAGGGCTCCCCATTTAAGGGAGGTGGGCCAGCATTGAGTGGAATATCAGGCCATCAAAAGTTAAGGCTTCCTAGCAGGGCTCCCATTGACCCCAGCTCCCAGCACAGGGGACAAGGGCAGGTTATGCTCATCACCATCAGGCTGTCATCCACTCTTGGTGTGATAAGCTGTGACGTCATTGTGAGCAGTATTGCCCTGCTTTGTGCACGAGCAAATGCCTGGTTTAAATGCAGCATGCAAGCAGTGTTCATACCCAGCCAGCTCTCTGGCCACGGCTAGTTGCTCACCTTAGTAAATCATTTCAGCCATTACTGATATCGGCATGTCATTCTGAAAGCGTCGAAGCCCTGGGCTAACATTAATTAATTCATGTCCTTCTGCTGGACTTGTGTAATGGCACTTTGTTTACAGATCAGTGAACCCAGGCACAGACGGGCAGGGCACGTTAGCCTAGGCAATGGAAGCTCTGGGAATCACTGGGTCACCATTCTGCCTGCTAACCTTTGCCGGCAAGAGCTAATACGCTCCCCATTTGCCAGCTCAGTGTGGCGCAGTGCACACATGGGGCACCCTCTGGCTGCTCCAAGCATGCACCACACCACATGGTGGGACAAGCGCATGGTGACAGCCGCAGAGGCAGCTCCTCCGGCCCTGGCAGGCTCCAGCCACGCATTCCAGGGTGGCTTCCGTGAGTAATCTGGGGGAGGGTGGCCTGGCCGGGGAGGTCAGGGAATGGGGGCTGTGGCGATCCCTTACACCTTTTGGACACCACTCCTTAGACTCTTCAAAGCGCAGGACTAGTAGGTCAGCTTAGGGCACTCCGCTATGGGGGGACCTAGAAACTGTTCTATCAGGTAAGATCAACAGTTCTGGCCCAGGAGCCCTGCTCTGTTAGTGGCCAGTACCAGGGGCTGTAGAGAAAAGCATGAACTGAACCCCTATAAAGGACAAGGAGGCAGTAGTGAAAGCCCATTGGGGAAGTGCTTTTCCTAACCTCATGCAGTCACTTACCAGAGTATGTCCTAAAGCGTGAATGTTTTAATTCCTTTAATTCCCTTTTCAGCTAACTGCAGATATTCATGTTCTTCTCCAGGGTGGGATTTTCAAAGGAGCCTAAAGCAGTTATGCATCAAAGTCCCCTTGAACTCCACGGTGCTCTAGGTGCTTAAGCCTTGTAGGTGCCTCTGAAAATTCCAGCTTCCCTCTCTAATTCCACTCCTAAGCCTACTAAAATCTTGGCCTCAGTAATATCTTGGGGCGGTGAGTCCCACAAGCCAATTACAGTTTGTGAAATCTGCCGTGCTTTTTTATTGGCTTAAAATATGCGAGTGCCTTTTCATTTCACCGTGTCATGGATACAGCCCTGTGTGGATACAAAATGTGTATCCTCATCCATACCCACAAAAATGACCTGTGGATATCCACATTGACATCCACAGTTGGGGATACCCACAGATCTAAAACAGTTAGCAGCAGACTTGCAAGGCTCTCGCCATGGAAAGGCTGTGGCTTGGCCCACTCCGTGCCAAAAACATGCCCAGCCTCACTTAGCTGCTGTCAGCTGGGATAAAAAGATATTGCTGTGTAAGATATTGAGATGGCATCTGCATACAGTCCATTGTCTTGCAGCTCCTACAGCTCAGTCCCATCCTCTCCCAGTAGGTATCACTGCAGGGAATGGTATAAGATTTCTGGCTGTGGTACCAGCCTTTATCAGTGTGGTGCTGCAGACTAAAAGCTGTATGGAGGGCCTTGGATGCTCCAGTTCCAGCCCATCCCAGCAAGAGTCACTGTATGAATGCGCAATGTGTGAAAGCTGAATAAGTGATGCTCATATAGTTCTGGAAGTTGGTTTTCCCTTCGGTAACATTCCCACGAATGTTTTCCATCCCTGTGCGGAATAAAGTTTATGTGCCCCAAGGCATGGGTGACTGTGCACCACCATGAGAGAAACAAGCTACCTGTGGGCACTCCACTGATCAGCGGAGTGGCACCAGAGTCTCTCCTGAGTGGCTGCACAAGCACCCAGCTTACAGGGAGCACTGCCCCCGACCCTCTGATTTTTAGCTTGAATTATATTTTTCAAATGAAAAATGAGTTTCCCCGAGAAAGGAAGAAAGACCCAGGCACACGAGCACGTAGTTCTCAAGCTGGCTGACACCTTGCAAAGCCATCCCGGTCTAGCCTGGGAGAGAGAGCAGGGGCACAGCCTTAAATCAGTCGGTACTGTGCTAACACTCTTTTTTCTTCCCCTTTCACCCTATTTAACTTCCCTCCCGCGCCAAAATCAGGCTGAATAGCGAGCATGAGAAACCAGGCTGAGCGGGGCCGGCCCGGTGCCCCTGGCTTTCTTTTGGGATCAGCGTTTTGGCGGGGCGGTTTGTGTTCCCTGAGCCAAGCTCCCTCTGCAACAATGCGGGCTATAATCTCAGGGCAAGGGGGTTGCAAACATCTCCGCACACAGAAGAATGCAGCGGTGAGGGGGGAGGTGGGAGGGGGATAATCATCCCCTCCCACCGCTGCCACCACCAGAGACAAAAAATTCTTAGACCTGAAGGAGTCACCACTAAATTCCATTCAACTGACAGAAAAGAAATCAAATCCTTTTAAAGAGCGCCCACTTTCCCCACAAGAATGCTCCCCAGGCCTTTTGTCACACTGCTTTGCTTTCTTCCAGCAGTACGGAGGAAGCTGCTCCAATACATTAACCAGTTTAACTTGCTTGTGACCCCCTCTGCCCAGCACACAATGAGACTCTTCTCTGGCTTTCTTCCCCGCTCCTTTTCAGCAGCTAAATCCCCTGCTGTTCCTCCTCTGGCCGCATCGTTTGCTCAACCTTTCTCAGGCTTTTTCTGCAGCCTGATGAAATAACAACACTTTGCATTTCTATAGCTCCTTCTTCATAAGAACGGCCACACTGGGTCAGACCAAAGGTCCATCTAGCCCAGTATGCTGTTTTCTGACAGAGGCCAATACGGGGTGCCCCAGAGGGAGTGAGCAGAACAGGTGATCACCAAAGTGATTCCTCTGCTGACATGCATTTCCAGCTTCTGACAAACAGCGGCCAGGCACACCACTCCTACCTATCCTGGCGAATAACCATTAATGGACCTGAGCTTCATGAGTTTATCTAGCTGTTTTTTGAACTCTCTTTAAGTCCTGGTCTTCACAACATCCTCCGGCGAGGAGTTCCACAGGCCTCCTATACGTTGTGTGAAGAAAAACTTCTTTTGGTTTATTTTGAACCTATTGTTGGGTGACTCCTAGTTCTTTTGTTGTGGGAATAAGTAAATAAATTTTCCTTATTCACTTTTTCCAACACCAGTCATGATTTTACAGACCTGTATCATATCCCCCCCTTAGTCTCCTTTTTTCTAAGGTGAAAAGACCCAGTCTTTCTAATCTTTCTTCACATGGCACCTGTCCAAACCCCTTCCTGGGATCTCAAAGAGCTTTATGTTGATATCACTACATGAGACCCCAGCAATGTGGGGGAAACATTGCTGGCCCCATTAGACAGAGGTAAGAAGCTCAGGTGCCAATGAGACTTGCCCAGGGTCACACGTTACATCAGTGCTGGGCCAACTTTAGGGTTTGTGGGGCCGTACACAGTACTGTAAACTTTTTCATATCCAGCAACCCCGGGACTGGGAGGTTGCTGAATATTCAAATATTCTGGAGAATAGAGAGGTATGCCTAGCAATGCATAATGCTAAAGAAAACAAGATTTGGTATTAAGAAACAAACAAAAATGTATGCAGAGTATGTTATTTACCAACAAGAAAAGTACTGTTCACTCTAAATGTATACTGTATCTGCTGCATTTATTTGTATTTACTTTTACTATAGTGTAATTACAGAAAAAAGTAAATAAAATTTACTTTTGGTTAAAATGCCAGTTATTGGAGAGATCCAGATAATAGACTGCTGGATATGATAGAGTTTATTGTACTATTAAACAGGTGCCCGTATGCCTGATGGTGGCAGACAGGGGGCATGCAGGACGTTGACATGATTTTTTAGAGATGTGATTTTTATAATCTTCAGCAACACTCTAATGAAATATTTTTAAAGCAAATTTTAAACCTGGGTCCTGTATATCAGTGGGTTTTTTTTTTAAACTCTATTCCGCAGAACACTTGTTCCATGAACAACTCGCAGGTGTGTCGTGAGCATTTGGAAGAATAATTCAAAGTATTACGGTAAGTGTAGGTTTTCTATTACTAAAACCAGATACAGTGTTACTTCTTCATTGCTATGGTACTGATTCAATTCAGTTTGGTTTTGCTGTTTGGGGGTTTTTTTGGTCTGACAGCAATTTTTTTAAAGAAAATTTTCATAGATGTTCCACATAAAAACACCTGTATTATTGCTGGGCGTGCCATTGTCTCAGAAAATTTAAGAAATACTGCTGTAGATCGGGGTGAGCAAACTTTTTAAATTGGGCCCTACTTTTCATTCCAGCTATTAGCAGCCTCGCCCCCCCACCAAACCCCAACCTGCCTAATGTAATCCAAACCAACAGAAATTTTGGTTATGCTCAAATGAAGAAAAAAACCTTTCGACACGTTCAAGAAGATAAGTCTGTACAATGTAAAAACCTTATTAATCAGTATACAAATGTGAATACACAGACATAAAACCAGTAACATACTTCAACATTTTTGATGAGCTGGATGAGCCTGACACCCAGCTGCTGATTATGCTGTGCCCCCCCTTACAAAATTTTACACCCCCCCCTTTGTGCACCCCTGCTGTAGATTAACGCAAGAAACTTGGAAACTGACAGTCTATACCTGGGGTTGGCAAATGCCTGTCAAATGGTCACAGAGAGAGGTTCTTTCACAGGTTCAGTTTTCTGCTACCAGCTCTGGTAGGCATTTTCACTTAAGTGAACTGGGACCTCTCCACAGGACATGAACCCACAGAACAGGATAGGAAGAGCCAAATGTTTGGAAGTTAGGTGGTGCCCAAATTTCTGCATGCCCTTGTGCAGCTGTACATAGGTAAGGACAGCCCTGCAGCAGCCACAAAGCTGGAAATAGGACCCAGGACTCCTGACTGTGCTGCAGGAAACAAGAAATTATGAGAAATGAGCTACAATCAAGAGTGGTGAGAGCACAAGGGTAAGTATGGGGCTGCAGTTTCTCCAACTGTAATTAATGGCAGGTCCTATGCTATAAGCGTATCCTAAGAAGACAACCCTCATTGTCCAAGGAGGAATCTGAAAGTGCATTTCATTGCTACCTGCGTTCACCTCAGCTGATTGATGGATCCACTTGTTGTTTCCTGTCTTAGACTTACATTGCAGCCTCTCCAGGGCAGGGGACAATTTATTGTGTGTTACTGCCTCACAGGCCCACCAATGGGGGCAAACGGGACAGTTGCCCCAGGGCCCAGCATTTCAAAGGGGCCCAGAGCAAAGTGGCAGTGGTGGTGGCTGGAGCACTGGGTCCTTTTGAAGCGCCACTTCAGCACTGCTCTGCTGCTCTGTGCAGCTGTAACCCACCCCTTCCAGTTTTGGCCCCCGCCCCTCCTGGGATGTGTAGTGCTGGATCCCCTTCCACCTTGCCCCAGGGCCAGCAGGGGCTGTCAGCCCAACTGGTGTATAGGCTAGCAGGGCCAGGGCTTCCAGGTGTTGTTGCATATAAGTATAATAATAAATAACAGGGCAACTAATGTATTCAAGAGAGCTTGGAAGCTATGAGCAGGGAAGCATGTCCATAGTCCACAGGATATATGCCAAGGCCAGCATGTCTCTCTCATGGTCTAGTCCAGGGGTGGCCAACATGTAGAATCTATCCCACAAAGCCTTTTAATCTGGCCCGCGAAGCCGTCTCCCGTGGCACCAGCATAATTTTACTCAAGCTGTCCAAAATGAGTGTGGGGTGCAGGGTGTAGTCAGGCTGGGACAGGGATCAGCAACCTGTGGCTCCAGAGCCACATGCGGCTCTTTAAGGAGACACTTGCGGCTCTCTGCCCTGCTGCGGCTGAAATAATGGAACTAAATTTAATCGATTTAACAGCTGGCAGAGCTGCAGGAGGAATCCAGCCATAAAACCAATTAAATCTAATTCCATTATTTCCGAGTGGCAGGGCAGGGAGCTGCCCGTGCTGCAGGTCGGGGAAGTGAGCAGGAGAGCAGAGGGGCAGAGCAGCCAAGTTGGCCCCTGCTGCAGCCATCCAGCCTTGCTGAGAAGGGAAGGGGAGGGACGGCTGTGGAGGAGCACCGGCAGTGCATGGAGCTCGTCATCTGAGGCGGGTTAATTCTGGGGAGAGGGGGAGGTTGGAGCTATTTTGTGATTGACCCTGGTCCATGTAAAATCTTGCCATATGGCCCCCAATGCCAGCCCCGCTCTAGTCACTTGTACGCTTGTGGATTTATCTGCAGTGTTTGGAGTAGTGCTGGGAGGCTGCAGCTCAAAGCTCAGCTGAGTATGAAGGCCACCTGTTCTGCAGTGCGGTAGGACAGCGGCCCTCAAAACGGATGAGCCAGGGCAGCACCGGCAAGCTCGATTCATCTTGAGAGGCCAATAGACGTAGATCACTGTTTGGATTCAACAGCAGTCAATAGACACCCTGTGGCCTGAGCAGTCAAATAGTGGAGCTGCAGTTTCACATCCCCCAAGTGGGAGGGAATTCAGCCACAACGGCTCTGACCCACCCAGCTACACAGTACAGATCCAAACTGGACTAGAGCTGGGTGGTTTTGAGACAGGGATTTGGCTGAGCCATCTCAAGTGTAAACCTGCAGTGGATCTGTTCTCTTCTTGCAGTTATAACGCAAGGGTGGGCAGCAGTGTTCCCTCTCATTTTGTCCACATGCAGAATAAATTTTGTTTCATGCACTGAAGTATGTGTGGAGGTGCACTACCAGGAGAAACACACGCTGCCGGCTGTGGGCACTCTGCTAATCAGCAGGATGGCACCTGAGTCTCCCCTAGGTGGCCAACCAAGTGCTCAGCTTACAGGGAACGCTGGTGAGCAGGTGCCCTGTGAATTACTTTCTAGCAGTCCGTCTTCAGGATGCAGGTTGAGAAAATCCAGCTCAGAGGGAGAAAATCCAGCTCAGCGCACCTTTCTTTGCTCTTAGTGTTTCCAAGTCTGACCAAACAGGTTACCAAGGACATAAATGGCATCATATTTGCAAGAACACAGAAAAAGAAATGCTGATATCATAGAGATCAAATTCCGCTCTCCTTCAGCAGGTGGTTCCCCTAGATCAGGGCTGGGATACACTGGGGTAGGGTTAATATTCCCTCTATTTTTTTCTGTCTATGGATGGAATAAATGTTGTTATATGCATTAAGGCATGTGTGGCCAAGCACCACCGAGAGAAAGAAATGCTGCCAGATGTGGGCAGCTGTGAGCACTGTGCTAATCAGCTGAGCAGCACCTGAATCTCTCCTGGATAGCTGTTTAAGTGCTCAGATTACAGGGAACACTGGTGTGGGTGCGTGAGTGGAGGACTTCAGTCTGGCTTCCTGTGCTGGGGCTGTTTTGAGTATAGAGAGGAAAACCCAGTCTCTGGGGTTGCCTGTCAAACATGTTTCCCATCAGAGCAAGTCAAAAGCAAGGGGCATGATAGCTTTTGGTGTAAGACCAATAAAATATAAATTTTCCTTCTTGAAGGCCTGCACTTAGCTGGTGCCTTAGCAATGCTCACCTCTTCCTGATTCCTTAGGGATCACCAGAGAATAGCTGGAGCCAGGTTAATGTCATTGAAGGCCAGATTCCAAAGTGGCTGCACAGAAATGAATAGGGCAGGAAAAAATTAACTTAGAGCTTATCACCAATACAAGTCTCCCACTTCCAAGGCTTGGCTGGTACCATGTTGATCTTGGGGTGGGCACAAGCAGGTGCAAAATGTGGTGGGATCTAAGTGGGTGGAGGAAAAGAAGCCCCCAGAGGCTGTGCCACTGGCTAGACGTTCCTGAGTTGACGTGTCCTGAGGAGGCTTGTCCATGGTGGGTGAGGATGGAATCACAAGAAAGATGCCCAAAAGGAAGTCTGTGGACATGCAGCTGGAGTCCAGCATATACCCCAGGGAGGGAGCCGCACTGTAATGGAACAATGAAAAAAGAAAGCCAGGCGTCTCCTCTAGCAGGCTGGGATGACCACACTTGGCATCAGCTGGCTGACCATTAACCCTCCGTGAGAAGGTTCTGTTCTGCACACAGCTGAAACCCTGGGCTACTCTCTGCAGCAAACAGGGACAGAGCTGCCAATGATCAGTTCACATGGTGCCTGGAAGACTGGGAGCCTTGTCTAAATGTTCACAGTGTTGAGACTCCACAGACTCCTGCCACGTCGTTCTGAGCCCAGCAGCAGACAGATTGGTTATTGTTACTGTCACTGTGCAGCGACTGCTGGCTTGGAAGGCAGGCTGGCAGCCATGCGGCAGCTGCCCTGCCAGGGACCTGAACATCTGTCTGCAGCGCTGATCCCTGGCCACTTCCGAGACCTCGTGAATGGGTGAGCAGCTGGCTGGGGAGAAAACACATTCCCTCCCTTTTGGCTCCTTCAGAAAGGCACTCTGTCTTTATTCAGATCTGGCCTACGGAGCTTTTCAGAAGCCTCTTGACGGGAAGTTGCTGTGCAATCAGCTCAGAGACCACCCCTCCACCCCCCGCAAAAAAATCATCAAAACCCCAAGCTGCAGAAATAACGTTTAGTCATGAGTTTGGGATTCAATTACTGTGTTTGCTTTGAGGTCTATTGAAATAAGGCTTCTTGGAGGGTTGTTTTAATGGGTCTCTCCTCAGACTCTCTCGGTGCCATGCAAAACAAACCCACATCTAAGGGCTTCCTGTGCATCTCCTACCCCAGGAACATGATGAAAGTGTTGACCAGAGCAATGTATAGCATAAATACGGAGAAATGCAAACAGTCTTGCTTGCCTTGGAAAATATTCTCCCTGCCTTAATCTCTGCTGGTATCATCAGCTTTGTTTATACAGCCTCAGAGCTGAAAGTGACATCTGACGGTAGTAAAACAGCGAACGGGACAAGGGCCCTTCCCCAGAGAGTGATAGTCCATTCTTATTTGTATGATGGTGGCACCCACAGAGCTCAGGCAAATTCAATCCCCTTGTGCCTGGTACAGTGGAAACACACTGAAAGACTATTCCACATACCCAGCCGATGGTCATTGGACCACCCAGTCTATCTACCCAGCTACAGATTCCAGTAATAGTTCCAGGAAGGATTATGATAATTAAAGCCCACTAGCAATATGTTGCGTTCCCATGGCACTTTTCAGCCATTAATCTGAAGGAGATCCACAAAGAAGAATCAGTATCATTGTTGAGGCGGGAACTGAATGCATACATAGTAAACTCTTTCATATCCAGTATTCTATCAGCTGGAACTCTCAAATAACCGGCATGTTAACCATAAGTAAATTTTAGTTACATTTTCCATAAGTACAGTATACTGAAAGTAAATACAATACAAATAAATACAGCAAATACAAACTAAGTTTACAGTGTACAGTGCTACTGCTGTTGGTAAATAAAGTACTCTGCATACATTTTTGATTGTTTCTTAATATCTAATCTTGTTTTTCTTTGGTGTTGTGCATTGCTAGGTATATCTCTTTATTCTCCAGAATATTTGAATATCCAGAAACCTCCTGGTCCTGGGGCTGCCGGATATGAAAGAGTTTATTGTAGCTGCATTGGAATATGTTTCCTAAAATGTCCCACCTTCCCAGCTCCATTGTGTAGGCAAGACCCCAGGTGGCAGCCCAACCTGGCTACGTCTACACGTGAAGCCTACATCAAAGTAGCCTATTTCGATGTGGCGACATCGAAATAGGCTATTTCGATGAATAACGTCTACACGTCCTCCAGGGCTGGCAACGTCGATGTTCAACATCGACGTTGCGCAGCACCACATCGAAATAGGCGCTGCGAGGGAACTTCTACACGCCACAGTAGCACACATCGAAATAAGGGTGCCAGGCACAGCTGCAGACAGGGTCACAGGGTGGACTCAACAGCCAGCCGCTCCCTTAAAGGGCCCCTCCCAGACACACTTGCACTAAACAGCACAAGATCCACAGAGCCGACAATGAGTTGCAGACCCTGTGCATGCAGCATGAATCCCACGCTGCAGCAGCAGCAGCCAGAAGCCCTGGGCTAAAGGCTGCTGCACACGGTGACCATAGAGCCCTGCATGGGCTGGAGAGAGAGCATCTCTCAACCCCCCAGCCGATGGCTGCCATGGAGGACCCCACAATTTCGACGTTGTGGGACGCGGATCATCTACACGGTCCCTACTTCGACGTTGAACGTCGAAGTAGGGCGCTATTCCGATCCCTTCATGAGGTTAGCGACTTCGACGTCTCGCCGCCTAACGTCGAAGTTAACTTCGAAATAGCGCCCGACGCGTGTAGCCGTGACGGGTGCTATTTCGAAGTTAGTGCCGCTACTTCGAAGTAGCGTGCACGTGTAGACACAGCCCCTGTGTGCTAAGCTCAGGGCATCTATCCTGGTTCAAACCAGGAGAACATGCCATGGTTAAAATGCCAGTGGGCATCATCTGTGCTGTAAAGTGGAGCTGAGTCAGTGGGGAATCACAGCAAATATCCCAGTACAGACAGGATCTAGGGAGGCTAGCTTGTGATTTTTCCCAGGCTCCCATAGACAGGGATGGGAACCACCCCCCCAAGTCTCCTGATTCTCAGTTTGAGCCATGTGAGATAAAGCAGTGCTGGGGCGGGTGAGGGAAGGGTTACTACTACCAGCCTTAGAAGAGGCCGATGAGAAACTTTACAGTTTGAATTGAATATGTGATCAGGGTGGTCCGCTTCATAGTAACCTCTTGGATACAGTTGTGAGAAAAACTTGCCACTGTGCCCAATCTTGCCTTGGTCTCTGCTATTCAGTGTCCCTGTGCATTGGCTGTTCTGCCTGCCACTGCAAATCAGGCAGAAATTGTCAAGAGGGGTAAACAGAAACGAAAGAAGTAATTCAATTTATAGCAAGGTTGTTCCCTCTTTGGTTTGGTCACACTACACGGCCATGTAGGAGTCCCAGATCAACATACAGCTTTAGAATGTCAGGGTTTGGGGCCAGCAATAGCTGGACAGAAGCCAGGGCAGGCAACGTGGGCAGTTCCTGCATGAGAGAGCAGGGACCAGTTCCACAGAGAAAGATATGCTAGAGCTTCCATTCAGTTAAAGATATCAGCAAACAGGAGTAGAGGAGAGTGGGGAAACTGGGATCCAAAGGGTCTGGAGAGGGCTGTGTAGACACCATCACAGAGATCACGAGGATGAAGGTACCTTTGTGAAACAGCAGCAAGTGGAAAGGCAAGGGGGAAAGAATCAGTGGAGGTTAGTGATGGCTGGAAGTGGGGAGGCAAGGGGATTGCTCTGAGGCAGTTTGTTAAAGATTGTCTTGGCGTACTGCAGAGAGAGCAATTTCTTCACTGCCCATCCTGAGATGCCTCCATGGAATTATGTGTCTAGAAAGGTTGAGAACTGCCCCCTCTTATAATATTACACAATTCCTGAGCTGGGCTGGCATAGCTACGTCGATTGTGCAATCCAGCTGGCCCCCTGAACGATTTTCGCACCTTTCCTTCACAAATGTATACCCATTAGAGATGAGTTCCAGCAGCAACGTTTGAATCTGGACCACAAAAGCTCTGAATTGGGAAGGTGTCCAGTGCATGAGTCTGGGTTAGTTCACTTAAAGAGACAATCCATTTGCAAAATGTATCTCTGGCTCCAATTTTTTAAAACCTCCAACATTCAGGGGTGCTTAAATCTGGGGATTTGGCACCTGCTCAGCATTGTCATGTTGCTATTATTTCAGCACCAAGAACTGTGCCAAGAGCATTACAGAATACAAAGGAAGACATGGGCCCGCATCCTGCAATCAGATCTGCTAGCATACAAAGGTGGGCTCTGCTCCACCCAGCTGTGGGAGAAGGGTCTTTGAGACTAGATCTGATGGTGGGATCCAGCAGCATGCCCCCTATTTTGTCCATCCATAGGTGGAATAAATTTGATGTGCACCAAGGCAGGTATGGATATGCATCACCAGTAGAAACACATGCTCCCCACTTTAGGGGCTGTGGGTGCTCTGCTGATCAGCTGGGCTGCACCTGACTCTCTTCTGGGTGCCCCCCCCCAGCATTCAGTTTACAGGGGACACTGGTGCGATCAGGAGCTAATGGTAAGTGTGATGTGACAAGCAAGGGAGGGGTAGGGTGGTGAAGAACAAGGATTACACAGGATCCCATGGTGATTTAGCTTAGATGTTTGCATATTTGGAGGCTGTCATTTAAGCAGTTTATTAATAATCCAATTAGTGTTATGCTTATTATGTGGTTCATTCCTTGGAGGCGGGGGGGGGGGCGGTAGTATGTGGCCTGCATAACACCCATTATCTAAGGTGACATGGTATCTGTGTGCAAGTCCTCGGCATAGGACTGAGGGGCGGGGGGAGGTTGGACCATACCCAAAAAACAGTTTGCCTTCGCGTGGCTTTGCCAGGAGGGAAAAAGCTCTTGCAACCACCGTCCCCTGGAGCTCAGCGCCTCGGCGCTGCGCTGTCCCGGAGCAGCCTCTCAACCGACCTGAGTGACAACTGGACCGGCGCTGCCTGTGGCGTCTGCCCCGAGCCCGCCGCCCCCTGCAGCGCTCCCACGTGCGCGGCTCGCCGCCTCAGAACTAACCCCAGCCCGGCCCGCGGGCCCAAGCGGCAACGTTCTGAGCCCGCCCCCCGAGGGGCGGGGCCTGGGGGAGCCCCGCCCCCTGCGCGGAAAGCCCGGCCGTGGCGCTCGCCGGGCAGGGGGCGTGGGGAGAGGAGGTTTTAAATTGCTGCGGCCGGAGGGGAGCCGCCACCGGCAGGGAGCGGCTGGCAGCGACACCTGCGCGCCGGATCGGCCGGGGAGCACTGCGCGCCGGCGGCGGGGCGGCAGGATGCTGAGGAGCTGCGGCAGGAAGGCGCTCTTGTTCCTGGTGGGCTGCATGTTCACCTGCCTCCTGGTCCTCGTGGCGGACCAGCGGCAGCGGCAGGTGGTGGCCCTGGGCGGAGAAGGGGCCCGGCGGGCTCTGCGGAGCTTGGCGAGCCCGGGCGAGCCCCAGGGGATGCCCCGCCCGCCGCAGCTGCCGGAGGGCGAGCCCGGCCCGGCCCTGCGGGAAGTGAAGAGCTTCAGCGACTACTTCAGCAAGCTGAGCCGGGGCAGGCGGGAGGCGCGGGACGGCGGCGGCCTGGCTCCGAGCCGGCAGGGGGCCCCGCGGCCTGCCCTGGAGGACATCTCCGCCCGGGACGTCTTCATCGCCGTGAAGACCACCAAGAAGTTCCACAAGGCCAGGCTGGAGCTGCTGCTGGACACCTGGATCTCCCGCGACAGGGACCAGGTGAGTGCGAGGGGCGGGGGCGCAGGTGCCGGCTGGGCGCAGGGGAGCCGCGCTGGTGAGCCGGCTGGAGCCTACACGCCCAAGCGCCTCCCGTCCTGGGCGCGGGGAAGGGAAACTGAGGCACGTTCCCACTCCGGCCCCCCTCTTGCTGTTGCGCTCTCTTGACAGAACCGGGGGGAGGGGTGGGGAGGCTCGTCCGCAGCCGCCCTGCGAGGGCGCTTCCTGGAGCCGAGATTTCACAGCGGGTCAGCCGGGGTCTCGCCCCCGAGTTCCCGCGGAGCCGGGGGGGCCGCAGAAACCCGACGGTGTCTGAGCCCGGGCAGCTCCTGGCAGTCCCCCTGCCTGTGTGGACCAGGGGTGCCTGGGCCGGTCCTGGCCGCCCCCCTTTCCCCACCCCATCTGACAGTGAGCTCCTGGTCTAGCTGGAGGATTCACGTGCATCCGGGTGGGCCCTGCACAGCTGAGAGGCACAATCCTGCTTGGGTCCTGGGCTGTGCACGTTCCGGGGCCTTCTAGGCCTCTCAGTAGCAGGTCCCAAGGAGCCCCTGGCCGCCCGTTTATGCTCCCCCCACTCTCGGCTCCCAGGGGGCAGGGACTGGGAAGCACGAAATGCAGTTCCCAGGGCTGGACTGGCTTCCTCAGGTGTAAAGGAGGAGCTGAAGTCTGGAGCATAAAGACAAGGAGAGGGGACTGAGAGTCCTCAGGGCGGTTCAGAGACAACTGGGGTGGGGGGGGGCGGGTCCTGCAAACATCAAGCCCCTTCTTCCCACTGTCTAGGCTATGGCTGGGTGTTTAGAGCAGGGGTTAAACAGCATTTTCAGATGTGCTCACTATCCGCAGAGCCTGTGCCCAGGGACAGCTCAGCAACTCCATAAGCAGTGTGGGAGGAAGGGAAGTAGCCCTGGTGTTTCTGCGGGCAGGAGCCAGATAGAGCCCAAGGAGCTGTTGTCAGCCATACATCTCTGAGCTCTTTGCTGCAGGGGTTGCCATTAGCCCTGTTCTACAGATAGGAAAACGACCAGGTGAAGTTGCAAGAGTGGTGGCAGGCAGAACTCAACAGCTAGGCTGTTGCACCTTGGTGCTGATGCCTATGGAGATGCCTTTCCCCTTGCAATGTCTTCTCAGAAGCCAGGCATGTACTTAGATCCTTCTGTGTGAGACTGCCATTTGCAGGGTACTGGGGAGACCTGTGGTTCCCACGTACTACAAGGGTGGGTGTACTCAAAATGTGCTGGCAGATGGTGAGAGCAGCTGCCCCCAGGTTCTGGGGCTGAGAAAGCTGTGGAACACCCTGACGGTGGTAGTCAGCTTCGGTGGGAATCATGGAACCCAGAAATGCCTGAGGGATTTCACAGGGAGTTGCAGGCCAGAACACACCATTATTAGTCATCTGTTCTGGCCACCAGGACATAACTGGCTGAAAGAATTCACCACCCTCCTAATCCTTCTTCCCCTGCCCACATTCTTGAGTGATGGTCTCTCACTCTGCACCAGTCTTATGCATTATTCCAGTACTTAAACGTTTCCTCACATGTTGAATAGAAACAGAGAGGGAGCCGTGCTAGTCTATACACTATCAAAACAAAAAGCAGTCAAGTAGCACTTTAAAGACTAGCAAAATAGTTTATTAGGTGAGCTTTTGTGGGACAGACCCACTTCTTCAGACTGTAGCCAGACCAGAAACTAGCTATAAATTATTTTGCTAGTCTTTAAAGTGCTACTTGACTGCCTTTTATTTTTTCCTCAGAAATCTTGGTTTTGACACTTGAGCTCAGGGCTCAGAGCACTGGCCTGGTAAACCCAAGGTTGTGAGTTCAGTGCTGGAGGGGGCCCTTCAAGGGTCTGGGGCAGGTTAGACTGGGGGAAAAAAAAATCTGGGGGGGATGGTGTTAGGCTGTGCTGTGAGGGCAAGGCACTGAGCTCAATGGCCTCTCGAGGTCCTTTCCAGTTCTATGATACGATATGTGCTTTCCTTACTTAAGAATTATTTTGACCATCAAAACAGCTTCCCAAGCGGATTGTCTTCCCTTAACAGAATAACCCTTTCCTATTTTCTTTCCCCCGTTCCTTCCCTTCCATTGTCACCCATTCTGTTCTGGGATTTCTGGGCCTGCCGTGCAGCAAGAAGGACTCAGACTTGTGTTTCTCGCTCCGGCACCGGCATCGTTTGTAAAAGATTCCCCACAGCAGACGGATGGGTTTGGGACACTGTTCGAGCTCCGTGGCCTTTCAGTCACACATTGCTGCAGACAAGCTGTAAGGTCACTGTGAGGGAGACTGGATCTTCTCCTTTAGTCAGGAGATCTCAAAGGTCTGGCAGTGGCTTTGCACTCCCTCCTTGCCATGGCGAGTTAGTGGAAACTCCTAGCTGCATGCCTGTATCCTGCCGCTGAGGAGGAGGGAGGGGGTTTGAAGGTGGATAAATGCCCTGAGCACCTACAGACGATCCTGGGAATGCCTGTTCTCTCTTTCTCATGGACTCTCGCTTTCTTTGGGGGTCTTGTTTTGTTTCGTTTGTCGGTTTGGATTCCCAGAGTCCCGCGTCTCCGCTCTCACGCTGTCCCCCTGGGCAAGCTAACAAAGCCTCTTTTCTCCCAAGCGCAGAGAAAAGGCTTCACCGCCTCTTGTGCGGGGCTTTCCATGGGAACGGGGGAGCTGGAGCTTGCTGTGTCCAGGTCAGGTTGCCTAGAGATGAGGGCCGGGGGGCTGCGTCTCAGAGAGGTGCCCAACTGACAAGCTGCAGAGTGATGCTCTTATACAGCACTTGTGGGGCAAGCCTTGGAGAGAGAGTTGAAGTTACAGAAGACTGCAGGAGGAAGGACAGAGCTGGGGGGGGGTGGTGGGAATGTGGCCCAGCCATTCCAGGCCAGCCTGGCTGCTGTCACCAGGAAACTGACCTTCCATCTCAACGGGTCTGACAGCTTTTGTTGCCCTGTCCAGAGGGGCTGCAGGGAAGCGAATACCTCTCTTCTGCACAGTTTCTGGTCTCAGACGTCCAGTGACAGCAACTATGGGGCACCCAACGGGTAGTTTCTTTTGCTTTCTCTTACAGGCAATTTGTGCACCTAGGATGTAGTGGGGTGGGGAAGACACTCTGCTTCTGTGCCCCCCTAGAGGTGTGTCTGCTGTGTTGGGGAGTCCTGTCCTCAGGGTGAGCTCTGAGTCTTTTCTGGAAGCTTCTCCTTTCTGGAGAGCTGACGGAAACTCAGAGCTTCATACTAAGGATGCTCTGGATTAGTAAAGGGGGGTTTTTCAGCTGAGGAGTTGCCAGTGTTGAAAGTGCAGCTCTCTGTTTGAGTCAGGCTTCCCTTCTCTGTCTGGGTCCTGGGCCCGCTCTCTGTTTTGCCAACAGCTTCTCAAACATTTGCACAACTCTGTACCCCAGCTGCAGAGCAGGAATGGAAAGTCTTAATGACTTGCCCAGAATTGCACCAAAAGAGAGCAGTCCTCTGTGTCTCCCCTTCTGAATCAATAAAATGAATCTTCCTCATGGAAATTACGCTTGGCGCCGCATTTGTGTTTTAAGTGCATGGCTAAAGAGTTCGGTAAAACAGTGCACTGGGGCGAAGGGGTTCCGTCTGCCAGGTGGTCCCAGTTTAGAACCACGGTAGGAAGGGTGAATTGCTCTTGTACTGTCGTCTTGACCGGTCTTTTGTTCAACGGACAATAGCCTCTGGTTCCTGTGTTCTGTCTAATCTGAGATATTCCAGTGATATCACGTGCTAGGATTTCCCCCATCCCAGTCTTTTGTTTAAGCAGAATGGATAGACCTTGGCTTCCTCTGCCCCCAAAGCCTGCATTTATTCCCCTGCATCCAGTGATACAGCCCAGAGGTTGTTCTTTCCCACCAACACCTTCTGAGGAGAGTTGGCAGCTGTGGCTGACTCAGAACTGGAATATTTAGCAGGCTGCAGAGTGGTCTGCAGAGAGATTACACTTAACACCCTCTCTGCCCCCAGCACCAGTGTGGAAAAAAAATCTGAGTGAGAGTTCAGCCAGCCCCTCTGATTTCCTACTGATGCTGAGGAGTGACGGTGACAGGACCACACAAGAACTACCTGGGCCACAGGGCCCCCAGTAGTCCACGTTCTCTGTGTCACTTGATGGGCTTCCTTCCTGGAGATGCACGAAGGAGCTAGGGGATTGAGTTATTTCCCTAAGTCTGGTAGGTAATTACAGGTCCTGCTACTTATTCCAGTGCGTTTACTCCAGAGGAATGTGTTTGTCTTCCAGAGAGCACAGACAGTTCCCAAATTTCCTGGTACCTTGGCCAGAATTCCTGTCCTCCAGGGTAAACGGCCGGCTGGGGTGTGCCGTGTGCTGACATGCACCCAATGGGCCTTATGCATTCATGTGTACACAGCAAGTATAGCTTTAGGCCCTGTTTACACTCCAAACACAGGCCTGGGCTCTGTCCAACCCAGCAGGTGGAACTGGGCTGTCAGAGCTACGCCAAGCCAGTTCTGGCTGCTCCCCTGCTGGTCCGGTCCAGAGGGGAGTGAGATCTCTCTGGGTTAAGTGTACAACTCCTCTGCCTTCACACGTGGGCAGGTTAAAGAGAGGCGCCTACAGGGCCTGAATTACAGAGGTGCAATGCCAGCTGGAATGGTAGGTGCTCACTCCTTCTCACGTGCAGCTGCGTATGAAAGCAGATCTCCCCGGCAGGGGTGTGTTAGATGAGAGAGGGTGTTGTTTTTTAAATGGAGGGAGGGGTTCTCCTTGGACACTGCTGCTCTGGGGGAGTGTAATGCTGTTGACTGCGTGTCCCAAACAAGGAGGTATTTCTACTTAGCCTGCAATACAAGCACGTGAAATAGAAGTCAGCAAAGGACATGTGTGGTGCGTGAGGTGGGGAGACGAGTGGGTCCCTAACTGCACAAGGAGCTCGTTGTTCAAAGGGGGATTATTAAAAATGATAGTGTTTAAAATGACAGAGTGGAGGACTCTTCCTCTTACTGAAAAGCAAAGCGGGAGAGCAGCCCCAGGCGCCACATGCTCCTGGGGGTTGAAAGGACCTTGCTCCGAGAGGAGGGAGTCTGGGCTAGCCACAGCCCCACAGGTGGGAAAAGCCACTGCTCAGCCAGCGAGGGAAGAAAGGGGCTGTCAGATTAATTGCTGAAATGAACTGGTGGCTTTCCCCTGCCCCACTTTGCCTGTTGGGTTGAGTTTTAGGCTTCTTGTCCCCGCCATTCGGTGAGGTGTTTGTTTTCAGTACGCCAGCTGCAGGGGAACAAAAGCCAGGCTGGAACCTGTTCCAGCTGCTGATTCTCTTCTCCTTCCTCCTGTGGGTAGTGGATACAGCAACAAAGGGGAACTGGCCAGGCCTGTCACAGCTGTCCCAGGGTGAATTTCAAAATGACCTTGTTGCCACCTGACAGATCAGCTGATGCACAGTGCCTCCCTCCCTCCCTGACAACTCTCTTCGGAGCGGGCAGGGCTGTCCTCTGTTGGGCACTGTCCTCCAGGCTCAAATCATTAATTCTTTCTCGTAGGCAGTCTGGTGTACGGTGGCAGGCCCCAGCATGAGGACAGTCCAATCTTGCACCCTGGGCCCCGGCTGTCAGCCCGTGCAGCTTTTCTTGGGGTCATTGGAAGTGGAAGGTGCTCAGCACCCCACAAGATCAGGCCAAGCATCGTACATGAAGCAGGGGAAATGATACCAGTCCTGAGAAAGGGAAGGACCGGGTTTATGCAATGGACGGTCATGAGGTCGTTTGTGCAACAGGCAGCATGCTGGTTCCTGTTTTCAGTGCAGCTGGTGCAGGAGTGGGTGGGAAAAGGGTGGGCAATAAAACACAGCCATCGGGCTCCTGGGAGGAGGTCATCCCTGAAGGTACTTCTGGTCCATTTTTAGATGTGACACAATTGGTATTCGCTCTGGGACTAAAAACAGTCGGGACCAGTTTTCCTGGGTTGCTGGGCGGGTGGAATAGGAGCCTTGTGGCTGGATCCTGCCAGCCACACTGTTATCGATCACCAAGCTCTGCCAGGAAGCTGTGAGCAACTGCAAGGGCTTAGCTAGGGTTTCGCTGCAGAGAAGGGGAAGTGAGTCACTAAGAAAAGAGAAATGAAGGAAAAACCTTTTCCCCCATGTGACAGTCTGGCCTGGCAGAATCTCTCTTCCCCCCAGCAGGGAGTGGGGCAAGCTGGGCCTGGCATGCCCTCAACTAACAGTTGAGACTGGAGAGCCCCTGTCCTGGGAGCTGAGCTCCCTCTCGCAGATCTCTGCCTTACAGAACAAGGGTGAGCCTGCATGCCAGTGGCCCAGTGTCTCTCTCTGAGCCCCTCTACAGCAGCTTAAGGAACCTGGCAGGGTGAAGTGCATTGTCTTGGCCTTATTCTTTGGTGGCTGCTATTGTCAGAGAAGGATTTGGCATCCTGTGTTTCTTTAAATTGCAGCTTTTAGAACAATGAGGTTTCCTGCATGTCCAAGCCAGGGTCCCTGGCCAGACAATGCAGCCACTGAGTAAGCAAAGACAAAGTCCTTTCTTTCACCGATTTAAGGGGACTTAAAGCTCGGAGGAGTGGGAAGAGGGAGGAAACTCCTTACGCTACAACAGAAGCAGCTGTACCCCGTGCCCAGAGAGAGGCTCTGCATGAGAGGGGAAGGGACAGCATTCCCAGAAGCCATAGCCTAGCGGCAGCCTCTGCCTGCTAAAAGCAGTGGTCTGTTCGTTGGCCCTCTGTCCATTTAAATAACTGAATCCCAGACCTCATAGGACCTAATCCACCTCTCATTTATAGTTCTGTCAGTCTGGAGTAACTTTACTCAGCTTCAGCACCCTGCACTGAAGTCAGTGGAGTAACACCGGGGAAGAGGAGTATCAACCCCGGAATCTGATAAATGCGCTGCATGCAGGCTAATCAGAACATCAGCTAATCCATGCACTTTGTGATTTATGTACAAAATCAACAGTCTCCCCCAGTGTTCCCCAGAAGCTGTGCGCTTGTGCATCCAGATGTCAGGAGAGAGTCCAGTGCCACCCTGCTGGTTAGCAGAACATGGAGGGTCAGTTCTCCTGGGGTGCACATAGCAAAATTTATTCAGCACATGGATGGAAAAGATCACAGGAAATACTGACCTCCCCACCTATCCCCAAAGATTTCCTGGCAGGTGATGTAGTGAGCTCCCATAAGACCAGGACACTGGGACCTTCATACAATTTGCTGGGATACCCAGGAAAGTTCTTCAAGTGTTGAGTGAGATTGCTCGGTGAACAAAGCCCACATGGTGTGGCTCTGTCCTGGCCTTTGTTTCCATCTCTGCTCACCTGCACAGTACACCCGGTCTCAAGGCTCAGTTGTGGGCCAACAAGAGAGCTTCCGCTGTGCATAAGGTTCCCAGGAGCATCTGCAGCTGGAGGTCTGAGCATTTGGGATGTGCAGAGTGAACAGAAAAGCTTTCCGGCTTGGCGAGAAGTGTGTAGCCGGGGCAGGGTTCTACCTGTTCCCAGTCTCTCTCTTGTACCCCACCCCAGTCTCCCTTGGCTTTCTCTAGTCACTGACAGTGCTGTGCATCACAAGAGCTCAGCAGCTGCAAGGGCCAGAGGATCCATGTCAAGTGGAGAGTGTTAAGGATGGGGAGCAGATCTGAGGCTGTAGCTGTCTTGAAGAGGGGACTCCCCAGGCCCAAGGCTGATGGGCATGGACTGTACTGAGTGGCAGTGAATCCCCTGGCTTTGTGGCAGCCCTCACATGTCCCTTCTCCTTTCTTTTCCCCCATTTTTGTCTCTTGTCTGTTTCCTCCCTTCTGCTCTTCCCCAGTCTTCTCTGCTCCCAGCTGACCAGCCCATAGAGCCCTGCACCCCAGAGAGGATTCTGGAAGCCTGCCCAGGTCTGTGGGGGGAAGTCACAGGAGCAGATCTCATCCACAAGAAATGCAGAAAAGCTAATTAAAAAGCCTGAGAGGGGCTGTCATTGTTTTGGTTTTGATTGAATCTTCTGGCTGGGTTCGTGGGGCAGCCACGCGAACATGCAGGAAGAGGCTGGGAGGTGGTGAACGTGCGGAGGCGAGAGAGTCCTGCTGAGGTATCACCTCAGGCTGGGTGCAGGCCGTACCCTTCCTGCCCAGGCAGCCGGGAGACAAGCAGACAGGCTACAACTTTCCGGTGTTTCCTTCCAAGGGGTCATGCCGTTCTCTGCCTGCCAGGAGCAGCAGCAGCAGAGTGCTCCTGTGACAGCCCCGGAGATAGTTGCATTGTCTTCTGTCCGCCGGAGGGGCGGCAGCTTGAGAATAAAAATTCTTAGTGCTGGCTTGTCATAAACAAATGGCCACTTTGGTCTATTTATAGCAGCTGAGCTGGAGGATTAGTTGAGGTTATTTCTGGAGCAGGCTAAGACGCAGTTGGTGGTGATGGTGTTCCTGATCTAATTGCGCAGACATCTTCCTCTCTATTCCATCCCCAGCGGGTACCCTGGCAGTGCTGTGGTCTCCGGCTTCCCGCCTGTGCCTTGGACGTATTCCAAAGCCATTGATAAAATGGGTTGATACTGGGCAGAGGAGAAGGCTTGGGGGGGTACAGCCAGTAGGCGTGAGACCAAACACACCTGCACAGGCCTTCTCCTGCCTTGGGGGGCTTTCTAGACTCCCTCTCCATTGGGGTGCATGTGTGCCCCTTGCTTGCCCTCTCCCTCCGCCCGCCAAGGCTGGGTGACTGGATGGTGCCCCTGCATCCTGCGTGGGGAACACAAAGCAATGAAGTGGCGTTGACCAGGCCCCAAGGGCTGGGAAAGGTGTTGGGAGAAATCAGATCCTTCACTGGCTAAAAGAAGATGTAAAATGGGTGGAAAATGGTGGGGGGAGACACACGGGAACATACTTGTGGACCCTTGAGACCCCGAAAGGAGGCGCATTCTCTTCTGGCATTAAAAGGATCAAGTTTTATTATCCTGTTCGCAGCTCTGAACCTAACATGGGCCAAACCGCTGGTAGGACAGCGTCCTGCTCCTGAGGGGGATCAGTCTTGGCAGGGGAGCTGTTAGTTTGTAGCTTCACAAAAATCAAGCAGCCCTGTAGCACCTGAGACACTAACACATTCGGTATTAGCTTTTGTGGTTAAGACCCACTTCTTCCTGCCCTCCAAGATGCCCCTCCAACTTACTGCCCCATGCCTACTGGCCCTTGGACATTCCACCAGGGCCTTCATAACTGAGCAGCTGATGCTAGAACCTTGAGGTATGAGCTGTCTTATTGTCTTGCTTTGCATTACAAACCCTCCTTAGGGGTTCAGGTCGCCAGCCAGCCCTTTGAGTTTCCCGTGCAGCAGTGGACTTGAGATTCCCAGGCAGGTTTCCCTGTCTCGGGGAAGGGGCACAGCCCAGGTGAGGTGGTGTCCAGCCCAGGCATCTTTCCTGGAAGGATTAGGCCATCTGTGACCTGGGCAGGCTGGTAACTAGCTTGGCTTTCACACCTCCCATGGGCTGGGCTCTAGTATCTTCTCAAAAAAGGCCACTTGCAAACTCCCCTCCCCATCATGGACCCATCCCGGCAGTCTGCTCCTCCCAGCCACTTCCCTACCCTGGGGACCTGAGCAAACAAACTTGGCTTCCCCTTCCAGTTAACCAGCCCAGCTGTATGCTAATGTGGCACAAATGCCTTTCTGCTTAACTCTCCTGTGCTGAGTAAAGTCAGGCAGAAGCAGTTGCAGTCCAGCTATTGTCACCCACCCCAGCGCTTCCTCGAACAAAAGCAACCCCCCAGGAGAGCCCGCTGTGAGGCTGGAACGACTGATGGGTGGGGACGAGTTTCCAGCTCACTTGTAATTCATCGTTCCCAGGACTTGCCCCCCTCCCCCCCCCTTTGTCTTTCTTCCTTTTGGCTTTTGTGTGGGTCTGGTTTTTACAGCGTTTGGCAGCTGGTTGTGGTTTCTTCTTGCGCTCTGGCTTTGTTTGCCCCGCACTGATTAATTAAGAGTACGTTCTCGCCCCTCCGTTTCTGCCTCCCCCTGCTCCCCCCCCCCCAAAAAAAAAGCCTGGTAAGCCAGTAGACCGTTCCCCTGGAGCCAGCTGACATATGCTGAGAATTAGCTATGTAAATAAGGGAGTGCAGCCAGGCAGGTGGCTCAGGTAATGGCGTGTGTGCAGAGGGGGAGATACGGAGTTTGCCGTTGGGCACCAGGCCAAGCAGCCGTTGGAGGCGACTCAGTTACTTGGGAAGCTGGCTGAGTGCAGGAGAGGGGTGTGTGTGTGTGTGTGTGTGTGTGTGTGTGGTTTACACGTGCGCACACACAGACAGGTGCAGGGAGCTGCACTGATCCAGGCTGACACCCCTGACAAGCTGGGTGAGGGTGAGGCAGGGCTCGTGCCAGAGCTCAGCAGCTGCTGCCACCTGACCTCCAGCTCGGTAAACACAGGCTGTGCGCGGGAGGGGACGGCAGCGCTGCGTGTGGGACGGGGCTGTTGACGCAGGTGGCACACCGACACGAGCAGCGCAAACACACCTGCTTCTAACTAGACAGAGGCTGGTTCAGCCTGGCCAGGTGTGCCGTGCAGAGCAGACAATCCTCTGGGACAGCTGGAAGCCAAGTTCTGTGCCTGCCCCTCGGGGTCTGAGTCAGCACCAAAGTCAGAGGCAGACCCCCTCCTCGGCTCCAGCTTCAGTGGTCACAGGAGTGGCTGCTTGGCAGGCTGGCTCTCTAAAATCAGCTGCATCTCGTTACATGGGACCCTAGGTCCCTTCACTCGGCCTCATGTGCCTCTGGTGCAATCCCATTGCCGAGTCCTGCTGCTTATTCACAGCACAGGCTGCAGCTTAGCAGCAAGATCACGGAAAACTCAACACAGTCCAAGAAACTCTGTCCACCACAAGCTGCTGCTGCCTTCGCTGTGGTCCTAGGGTGTGTCCCTGGCTCTGTGGCTTTGTGCTGAAGGCCCCTGTTATATACTTGGGCGCTGGCAGGAAAATGCTGTGCCAGCAAATCTGGGCAGACACACACAGCGAAACCCAAGTAACTCAAGCTGGTGGGGGAGACTCCACCACAGGGGAGGCTGGGATACATGCGGTGCAGTTCGTAAGCGACACTCTTTCCACTTTTCCTTGTGGGAAGGGACCGTTTAACCCTTCGCCACCCTATCACTCCTTCTGTGCCGTTTGTTTTTACGGAGAGTGGGCAGAGATGGGAGTTGAAATCGGGAAACACCTGATTTCAGGGCGTAACCATCACTGTCTTTCCCTCTTGCTGGGTTTGCCAGGTGTGTTTCACTAAGGGCCTTCAGATCCTACCGTTTTCCAAACTTTCCTTCCATTGAGCGATCCCGCCCCGGTGCCTTCCCTCTTTTCCCTCTTCCAATGAGTAGGATGAATGTTGTCCAGCTCGAGAGAGGCTGTGATCAATATTTTCATTAGGCTGAAAGTTTGAAACCAGTCACTTCCTTAAAAAGCAGCAGCACTGGGCTGGAGCCTCAGAGCTCGCTCTGAGTCGCCTCCGAGTTCAGGGGTGCTTGGATCTGGAGCTAAGGTTTGGGCCTTAAAAACAAAAAAAAAAAGTGACGTACTCACTCCCTTTGCCCCCTTAAGTGTCATGGAATGGGTTAGCCTCTAGTGCAGCAGGGGAGGGGTACAAAGCAGCAGACCCTTGGCCATGTCAGTTCTAATGATGTTACCATTTCTTTCAGACCTTCATCTTCACTGATGGGGAGGATGAGGAGCTGAAGAAACGTACAGGTGAGTCACCGAGGCCTATTCCGTTCTTTCGTTTGGCTGATGGGACGCTGGTAAAAGTTTGGGCACTTCAGTGGGCTCTTTGCATCCAGCAGCAAGCGCAAGGTGCATGGTCTGTTCTCCTGCCTCCCAAGTTACTTCCCACTCCATGATCTCAAACTAGGGGGACTAAATAATCCGGGGATGGGGTGGGACGTGGGGAGCTTTAGATGTTAGAAACTTCTCTTAAACAGTAGAAAAAGGAAAAAATCTTGAGCTTAGGCTGGAATTTTCAGAGGTGCCCGCACCTGGCACCAGGTTTTTGAAATGGCATTTGGGGGCAGAACAGGCAGCTGAGTCATTTGGGTGCTGACCTGTTCTGAAAATACTGGCCTGTGTGTCACAAAGGGAGCTGGTGGGTGCTGGACAGTTGTGGCTGGCTGTCCCTCTGTTACAACAGCAACATGACACCAGTGTTCCCTGTAGGCTGTGTACTTGTGCAGCCACTCACGGTTAAATTTTTTTTGTTTGTTTCTACTGGTGGTGCACATTCACATGTGCTTTGGTGGGCATAAAATTATTCCACACATGGATGGAAAACATGTTCATGCAGGTTGAAGAGATTAGAGGGAACCTTGTGGACAACACTGAAATCACTGGCTCCTTGCTGCCTTGACCAGTGTAACTCGTAGCCCCTTGACTGCCCTTTGGTCTCGTCTTACTCCAAGCTAGGACTCAGGAGGTGGCTTTCTAGGCCAAGGCAGAAATTACATGCGGTGGTGGTGCCCCTTGAGGATCTTGGGGTGAGGAGGCTACTGCACTCTGAACTAGGTGGCTTACGACAGTGGTGGCCTCCGGGGAAGATAGCCGGCTGAGATTACCCTGGCAAAGCCAATAGAGGTCACTAACGGTGCTGCCACCCTTGGGAAGGCAGTCCATGAGGCCATCTGCCCTGCAGTGGTTTGGTTCCGGGGGCTCCCTAGGGATGCAGAGGGGAATTACAAGGTGCCTTTCTAGACGAGGTTCCCATCAAACCCCTGTGAGTAACTGGAACGCAAGTAGCTCTCAGCAGAGGGATGGAAAAGGACTTACTTAGTGAGTGTTTATTCAGCAGCCCTCCCCTCCAGTCTGGGGTGGGCCCTGCCTATTCATCTGATGTAAATTGATTCCCTTTCAGGCCCTGAAGCAGCTCCCTTTGAGATGGCCCAGCAAATAACAGGTGGCTGGTGCTGGGAAAATGCTGCATGAATAGGCCAGGATTCTGGCTACCAGACCCCAGCAGAGGGGCCAGAGGATCTAGTTTACAGCCTCCCCTCCCGCCCCCAGGCTGAGAGCCCAGCCGTGCACTGCAGGATATGACTGCCAAATGTGTTCTGAGCATGGGGGTGCTGAGCGAGGGCCCTACTCTCATGCCTCAGCAACACCCCTCTGTAGGAACGCTGAGGGCTGCCGTGTCTCATGCAGCCTCAGAAGCATTTCTCCGGGAACTCCAGGCTTTGGTCCACAGGATGTTCTGTGCTGTATGCTTTAGATGGGGCCATACCGAGCCTTTTGTAAGGCCATGCAGTCCCAGTACAGAACCCTGCAGGGACTGGACGAGGGATGATAACAGTTCAGAACAGAACACCACCCATACAGGGTCAGACCAAAGGTCCATCTAGGCCAGTATCCTGTTGGCCAACAGTGGCCAATGCCAGGTGCCCCAGAGGGACTGAACAGAAATTGGAATCATTGCGTGATCTCTCCCCTGTCATCCATGCCCCACCTGTGACAAACAAACTAGGACCCCATCCCTACACATCCAGGCTAACAGTCGTTGATGGACCTAACCTCTGTGAATTTATCTTGTTCTTTTTTGAACCCTGTTAAAGTCCTGGTCTTGACAACATCCCCTGGCGAGGAGTTCCACAGGTCTGTTAGGGAAACGGAAGAGGCTTGCTGGGTACGGTTAACTGGTAGGGGCTGCTCCAGCTCTGCTGGGGCTGGGGTTGCTCCAGCATAGCTGGATTGGCCCTCATTCACGGCAACCCAGGGTGTGCTGTGAGTGGCGACTCTCCAGCTTGGCTGAAGCAGCCCTGGTCTGCGCTGGCCCCAGGAGCATTCTGGGTGGGCAGCTCCCATCGGGGGTGGGGGGGAGGGCAACCCCCCATTTAATCAGCTAACTGGTTAAACTTAACCAGCTAACTACTTGAATGGGAATTTCCATCCCGAGCTTGGATTAGCGCTGTGATATACAGTTGTGGGATCTGAGAGCTTCCTTGTCCTGGCCATAGGGTAAGGTGGGGAGCTCTTAACACTCCTGTGCCGGTTGCAGAGAGGTTGATAGGACTGGCTGGCTGGTCTTCATTCTGCTGCACCTTCCCTTTTATGTGGGAGGAAAGTAGCTGCCCCTGCTGCCTGTGAACCCTGCACTCAGCGAGGAAGCAGCCCTGGGCTACAAGCAGCTGCTGTTGGGTGCAAAGGAGCATGAGCTCTTCATTCACCATGTCCCCAGCAGCTCCCTGCCACCTCCACTTCCTGAGACACTGAAGGGCCATGGACAGGGAACTTCATTCATTCCAGCAGATCGAGTGCATTGTTGGGGTGGGGGAGACTCGCCATTCTGACTGTCCCTCTTCTTTTCCCACCACAGCCAATGTCATCAACACCAACTGCTCAGCCGCGCACAGCCGGCAGGCTTTGTCATGCAAGATGGCCGTGGAGTATGACAAGTTCATCGAGTCCGGGAGAAAGTAAGATGGAAATTGATGTCCTAAGAGACTGAGCGAGAGAGGGCGTGTTCTGGGTGTATGTACGCATGACAGTTTGTACATGTGTGAGGTCAGGCGGAAGTGCAGGAGCAGGAGGACGCAAGAAACAGAGCCTTTTGGTGACCAGCTACAATGTGGTTGCATGATCCTTTGTTTCCATGGACAGTCCTTGCCCCCGCCTGAGCTAGTGACTGCTGCCGGGGATTAGGAGTGGATTCTGTTTGTGTGACCTGGATTAAACTCTCTGCCCCTCATTTCTCCTGGGCCGAATGGGGACAACTCACTGCTGAAAGGCGGTCTGGGAGTGCTGAGTATTATCAGAATAACTGGGTGCATTTTGTTGCTCCAGGTGGTTTTGCCATGTGGATGATGATAACTACGTGAATGTCCGGACCCTGGTGAAGTTGCTGTCTGGCTACCCTCACACCCAAGACATCTATATTGGCAAACCCAGTCTGGACCGACCCATTCAAGCCACAGAGAGGATCAGTGAGAACAAGATGGTAAGGGACTAGGACCCTGGGTTTCACCTGGCTAGCAAGAGGCCTAGCCACAGCGGCTAACTGAGCCCAAAGAAAGGCGTTCTCAGCTTTCACTGAGCTGGTGATAGGTTGGAAAATGCCATAATTTCAGTGTGGAGGTGGTGTTTCATGAGGAAACCACTCTCACCACTTCTCAGCACCAGCCATGGGAGTGCCTCCTGGATGGAGATGGATGTGTAGATCATTTTAACCCATCCAGGGAGCAGTGGAGACAATGGGAAGAATTCTCTGGATTGCCTAAATTAGTAAGACATCCATGAGGAGGCAGGGGAAAAGGGACTGGTTATAAACCTCGCTGTTTTTCTTCCCTCCTTTTTTACAGCATCCTGTTCATTTCTGGTTTGCCACCGGGGGAGCAGGTTTCTGTATTAGTCGTGGGTTGGCACTGAAGATGAGCCCCTGGGCAAGGTAAGGGGAATCAACCCTTGTCACTGATGTTCCATAAGACTTCTAGGACTTGCAAGCCAGGGTGGGGGCAGATCCAGCAGATTAGAGATCACTGGTGCTTCAAAATTCACCTGCCATCCCAGTGTCTAGTGAACTGAAGACCACCTCATCGGAGGTGGGGATTAGATGTGCCTCTGAAGAGGTTCGCTAAGAAGCTAGGAAGGAAACTAAATTGCGCTAGACCTAAAGACATTTGTCTCGATGAGCCAGAGTTGAGGTCATTTGCTGCAGTAAACCTAAGCCTAGAAATTGATCAGCAGACACTGAATTCCTCCCACCCCTGCTCCATCCGGATGTGGGGCGTGTCTCCCCATTAGGGTTGGGACCCATTGGTGCAGCATTGAGCATAGTTAACTCAGTTCCTGGTGTACTGACTCATGATTGCTTCTGTCTGCTGCAGTGGGGGGCACTTCATGAGCACTGCCGAGAAGATTCGCCTGCCCGATGACTGCACCATCGGGTACATCATAGAGTCCGTGCTAGGAGTGAAGCTTATCCGGAGTAATCTGTTCCACTCCCACCTGGAAAACCTCCATCAAGTGCCCAAGACGGAGATTCACAAACAGGTAAACTGGATCACATCCGAGAGGTGCTTATAATTAATGAAAAGCACAGAACTGAGAGCTGGGTGCCATGAACAGCAGGCCCCAGTGCACGATGGGCCAGGAAGGCCGGGAGCTGAGCAAATTACTCTTGAGAATCTGGGATCGAACCAAAACCGACACCAGCTCTTCAGGACGGGGCTTCGAACCCCTGACAGAGCTCTCTTTGGTGTTTTCCTCTAGTGCTGTAAGTGAGCAGCCTAGCTACTGCACCTCACCAGTGCCTGAGTGCCTTGCAAATTTTACCATATTGAACCTCATATCACACCTGGGAGACAGGGCAAGGCTCCTATCCCTATTGTGCAGACTGGGGAGAGACTCCATGTCTTACCTGAGATCACGCAGGAAGTGTGTGATGGCAGGACCCAGTTCTTCAAGGTCTGGGCTAGTGCCCTAACCACTGAATCGCACTGTCCCTCTGTCAAGAACATCTTGCTCTGGAGACATCTTGACCTCTGTGCTCTGCAGGTGACGTTGAGCTATGGCATGTTTGAAAACCAGCGGAATTCCATCCACATGAAGGGGGCTTTCTCGGTTGATGAGGATCCATCCAGGTGAGCCTACGTGTTCCTCACAACCCACCCCCATTTGTATGCAACCAGATGTGTTCTTCCTTTTACCCCCCATTCCACAACAATGCCTGGGCTTTAAAGGCAGGCAAGGAGCAGTGGAACTGACCTCCGGCTGCCTAGGCCACCAGGAGGTGGGACTGCAGCACTTGGAGACGTTCCTGGGCTAGCTGTCCCCTGCCTGCACAGGACTCCCATGACCCGCATCCGTGCTGCTGCAGCTTCATTCTTACTGTTCCTCAATGCAGTCTTGCTCTAGCTCAGGTCAGTCCACATATGCTGCAGTCCCACTTCCGAGCTGCAGTGTAGACGCAGCCGAAGCTGCACGGCTACTGGGGAGACGTGCGAGTGTTCTGAGCAGGTCTTGGCTCAGGTGCTGATCCCTGGTTTCTCCCTCTCTTGCAGGTTCCGCTCCATTCACTGCCTGCTGTACCCAGATACGCCGTGGTGCCCTCAGAATGGGGTGTACTAGGAGACTTGTCTCCCTGTCAACCTCGTCCCAAGTTTCCCTGGTATCCGAAGGGATTGTGGGACCAGTCTGTGTGTATGTGATTTCCTGGCTGCGAGGCGCGTGGTTATTATTGCTGTGGTAATGCACAGTGTGTGTGGTTTATAGGCTGCTGTGCGGCCCCTTCCTCATCCCCTCTGCAGGCTGAGAGTGCAGATGTATGGGTGCTGTCTGCCTCCTCCTCTGACAGGCTGGGCGTAGGTGGGAAAGGCTCAGCCCTGAGCACTTACCTGTGTGGCCCTGGGACCAGGCTGGATTGTGAAGGGTGCGTGTCTCAATCACCAGCCAGCGTGTCTTGGCCCATTCCTTTGCAGTGTTTGCAATTCTCCTAGAACGTATGTGGAATACGTGTGTGTGCGGGGCCAGCTCTTTACTGCTGTGGCTTTTCTTTCAGGCTGGAATTTTATTTTAAAATGTTCTCTCTCTCTCCCATTCGGCCCAGCCCTCTCTTCCCACTTCCTACAACCCCACCCTGCTTTATTCCACTTGCTAACCCACCAGTGTTCCTTCTAAGATGAGCGCTTGGGCAGGCATTCAGGAGAGATTCAGGTGACCCCCAGCTGATTAGCAGGGTGCCCACGGCCGCCCACAGCGGGCAGCAGGTGTTTCTATTGGTGGTGCACATTTGCACGATGCCTGGGTGCACATAACAAAATTCATTCTGCACATGGGTGGGAAAAATTAGCGGGAGCATTGCTACCCTTCCTATTCACTGGCCTCCCGCACCCCTTCATCTGCAGATCTTTCTTCACATAAAGGTTCTCTGATAGTTGCGGCGGAGGGGTTAACTGCACCCCTCCACTGTGCTTTCTTGCTTCCCTCCAAAGCTGGCTTGTATCTTGAGGGGAACAGGGACAGTTTGCTGAGTCTCTGGACGCACTTGAGCTGAGTCCGCCCTGGAAGAATTTTGACCTTTTTTGTGTTTAGAGCTGGATTCTTAGAATCCCAGCTCGTGGCAGCGCTGAAGGGGAGACCATTTTGGGGAAGAGGAGCAAGGAGAGGGGTCAGTGGTAGAAGCTGCAAATCCACGTTAACTCTGGTCACTGGAGTGCCCTATGCCTGGCTGAAATATTTTCAGTACTATGAAGCTATGCAGTATTTATATAGGCTAATTTAAAGACATTTATAAAGGGGGTGGGAGGGGAGGTTGCAAAGAGATGCATATGTGCTGTGTCCGTGTTTATGCTCTATTTATATGGAGACCTAACGTCTCCCTTCAGTGCAAAGTCTCTGCCCACTTACCCTTGCCTTTGGAGTATCTTTGCAGAGGGGAAAATAACACCAGCGTCTGTCAGGGTCAGTTATCAACATGTGTGGAATGCACTGGTTGTATCAATTAATACCTGGGGTTCAGCAGCCCGCAGTCCTTCAGGCTGGGTCTGTCTGCAGGAGTTAGCTGCTGTTGCACAGGGTGAATAGGGAGCATTGCCACTGTGGGTCCAGTGCAGGTGTCCCACTGGTGCAAGTCCACAGGCTACAATGGAGTTAGTCCAGTCGCTACGGTGAGATGAGCATAAGCCTTTGCCACAGCTGCTGGTCCCGTTGACCGCTGAGCTCAAGGGGAGAAGAGAGTTTGGCAAGAAACTGTCGAAGCATCCCTGTCTCCAAGTACCATGTCTGGAGACTCCGGATCGATGCTGGATCCTTGACGCTGGCTTGCTGAACGCAGAAGCCTGGACCTTAATGCTGTGGAAGCTTCATACCCAGCATCTGGGTAAGGGACTGCTTTGTACTGCTCAACGCTGCCCTCTCTGGTCAGTGGAGGATCGGCAGCTAAAGGGGGACAACCATAATTCGCAGCATAACTTTCTTCAGTGAACAGATGCCTATAGTGGTTCAAATCTTCTGCTCCTGCAGTTAACATTGGCCTGACTAACCCTTCCTCACCTTGGGGCCTAGTGAGGTCAATGAGGGCTAATTGTTCTCTGGATGGATAAGTGGGCAGAGGCTGAGCTGAAAGTTTTCAATCAGAGGCTGAGTGAAAATGGCCCATAATGGGTGTGTCTGTAAATATCTTATTGCATCAGTAATTTTTTTTTACTGTGCTGTTCTTTAAATTGAGAGTGACAAAGGGTTGAAATTTTTATGTTTTCTGTGGATCGGAAAAAGAAATACCTTCTGAGAATCTGTTTAAAAATGAAATTGAAATGTCTCATAACGATCGCGTACCGTAATTTATGGGTTCCAGTATCTGGAACGTCTATTTGTACTTTTCATAACTAGGATGTGTTTTTAACAAATAGATTGGAAAAGAAATGACAAGGACAACAATGTTCTCAGGGAATTAAACCCGATTGCTACCATGGGAACCCTGTGGTAGCTATCATTCTTTGCTTTCAATAAAGCAGCTTGTTTGCTGATCAATGGCACATGGTTATTGTCTCTAGCGTGAATTGCATCCTGGGTATTGGGCATTACTCCTGCACACAGATGTACGGCGTATCACTTCCTGCTTAAATGTCCTTGAGGATGGCTGTGGCTGAAGGCTTTGCAGCTCATACCCCTTCTACATGACATACCAACAATAACACACCCATGAACTTGCCTCACAGGTTACAGTAGCTCACCTGAGCCAGTGGTACTCCTTCCATGCTTAAACTGCATCCCACTTCCAAAGCCTCTTCCATAAGATTGCACCTGCACTGACTGCCAGCGCTGCAAAGTGATTCCTGTTCAGCCAAACTCTCATCATCACCTGGGGGGAGGTTCCTTCCGTCCTTTGTCCAACCGGTCCTCTTTTAAAGCCTATATACCAAGCCCACTCTTATACCTTCTGAGAATGTGATTGGATGGTGAAGGAGCACGAGCACACCAGCTGAACAGCAGAAAGGCGATGGAAAGCTGCCATTGGCTGCTCTCAAAGGCTACGTCTACACGTGCACCCAACTTCGAAATAGCTTATTTCGATGTTGCGACATCGAAATAGGCTATTTCGATGAATAACGTCTACACGTCCTCCAGGGCTGGCAACGTCGATGTTCAACTTCAACGTTGCTCAGCCCAACATCGAAATAGGCACAGCGAGGGAACGTCTACACGCCAAAGTAGCACACATCGAAATAAGGGAGCCATGCACAGCTGCAGACAGGGTCACGGGGCGGACTCAACAGCAAGTCGCTCCCTTAAAGGGCCCCTCCCAGACACACTTTCATTAAACAGTGCAAGATACACAGAGCCAACAACTAGTTGCAGACCCTGTATATGCAGCACGGACCCCCAGCTGCAGCAGCAGCAGCCAGAAGCCCTGGGCTAAGGGCTGCTGCCCACGGTGACCACAGAGCCCCGCAAGGCCTGGAGAGAGAGTATCTCTCAACCCCCCAGCTGATGGCCGCCATGGAGGACCCAGCAATTTCGACGTTGTGGGACGCGGATCGTCTACATGTCCCTACTTCGATGTTGAACGTCGAAGTAGGGCGCTATTCCCATCCCCTCATGGGGTTAGCGACTTCGACGTCTCGCCGCCTAACGTCGATTTCAACTTCGAAATAGCGCCCAACACGTGTAGACGTGACGGGCGCTATTTCGAAGTTACTGCTGCTACTTCGAAGTAGCGTGCACGTGTAGACGCAGCTAAAGAGTGGCTGAGAGTTGCCAACAATGGGGTGAGGGGGATGAGTTAGAGGCTGGGAAGAAAGGGAATGGGATCCTAACTGTCATATTTTGCACTGGGGCCTTCCAAATCCTGGTGCCAGTTTTTGTGTTCACGGCCTCGAAACTAGGCCATTCTGCAGGGGCCTGGACTGGGATTTAAATTTGACCTTTTTTGGTAGTAGGAATGTTCTTTCTGTCCCCACCATGACCCCAGGGCTCTGGCACCCTGCTGCAGCCGTCCTGCCAGAGATGGTCTCTAGCTGGGTGGTGGCCCTTGCGTTGGAGGAGCTTTCTGTGCCATGCTATGACCTGGCTTTTAGCTCAGAGGGTAGAGCGCATGGTTTTTGCTTCTAAAGTTGCAGGTTCAGTCCCTCCTCCTGCTGACGGAGGGTCATTTTTGCATTCGTATTTAAAATAAGTTATTTCTGATAACCTTGGAAAATGTTTAGCCAGCTGGCTTTTAGCTCAGACTGTAGCAGCTCCTCCCCTAAGCTCCAGAGGTCTCAGGTTTGAGCCCGCCTTGGTACAGCCATTTAACTGCACACACATTCCAAGTAATAATTCTCCTCCCCTCCCCACATCTGCCCATATGACCCTGGGGTTGAGGAGCTCTGATGATTGGAGCAGCCTGTGCCCCTTGTTTCTCTCTCACCTCCCCACCTGCCTCTGTGCTTGCCCTCGTCTGAGAGTCTGTACCACCCGCAGCAGGCTTTCTTTGATGGGGCTTTGGTGTAGAGCTGCAGTCCCTGGTACATTGCCTTAAGGAACAAGGTGAGGAGGAAGGAGCCTGCTCTTTGGGAACATGCACTGAGAACTCACAAATAACCCCTGAGCCCACCACTTACTGTTTAAGAAAACCTGCTGTAGTCTGAGCTGTAGTGGTTCCCTGCCCCACCTCCTGCCAGCTTGGCTCTGGGAGGAGGTTCTGCACCTCACAGGAGGAAGATGCAATCACTTGTTAACTTTGGGCACGGAAGGGGCCGTCTGACAAAGTGGATCTTTGCCCATGGAAGTTTGTTCCAAAATATCAGTCTATAGGGTGCCAGAGGCCACCTTGTTGGGGCCCAGAATGAAACCTCATCCCACTGGCCCTGCCCCCAGGCACCAGAACTGCTTGTGAGGGGTGCATCAAACATCTCTGACACAGTCCAGTCATCTGCCTTTAGCAGCCCACTTCACAGTTTCACTTTACTCGCTTGTGTCTCCTGGGGTGTATTTTTAACCTGAAAGCTGAACAGGAAGTTAGCATGTGTCAAAGAAAAAAAAACAGCGTGCAACCCCCCCCCCCCACGTTCCTCCCCTTGGCTTCTGGCTGTGTGTTGGCACTTGCTTTCTGTGCCCGCATCTCTTATCACACTTCCCACCAGCCTTCCTTCCGTGCATGAGTCACCCAGCACCTACTGCAAGTGGGCACAGCTCTACCACGCTCAGAAAGGTCAAGTGACACAGACTTCAGAAACATGCTCTGCACATGAGTGTTGAAAATAACCTGCCAGGGCTGGTGCAGTGAGGCCTTCCCAGCAGTGTGTTAGTTTCGGGCTATGGAACAGCTCAGGTCATGCTCAGGAAATGCTACCAGGCAACGCTGGCCTGGGTGTTTTCCTTTTGCGTGCTCTGATGTGGTTTTAGCAGCGCCTTTGCATTCCATGCGTAAGAACCCTGGCTGTAATGCTGCTGGCAAACATGGGGAAACTAAAGTGGAGGCACTCATGGGAAAGGCTTACAAGCCTGCAGTGACCCAAACCAATGCTGATGTGGCTGGCAGCACCAGCAGCAGTGAGGTTTGGGCATGTGCCATCTAAAGCAACTTCTTTCATTGGCTGAGAGATGGAGCCTTTGACTCTCTCCAGCTAGCCTGAGTCACCAGCCCAGCATGCCAACTGCTCTGCTCGGCTCTGCCCAGAGAGGACATACTGCAGATGGTACAGTCCTCTTCCACCAAAAAACAGGCCTGCCAACAGGAGGGGAGCAGGCAAGTGCTCCTGGGCAGTCAGTCTTTCAAAGGAGCCCAGAGCACCAGGCCCCTTTGAAACACAGTGCGCTGCTCTGGCTGCCTGTAGTGGGGTGGGGGGTGGGTGTGTATAGTGGGCTTGATTCCCTCTGTCCCCCCTCCGCATCTTTCCCTGGGGCCTGTAGCTGCTGTTGGCGCCACTGAACAGCAAACTGCTTCGGTGGAAATTTTGCTGAGGACTAACCCATTGAAAAAGATGTACAGTTTCCAGTGGCACCAGCCAGTAGTAGGTTGTCCATCGTGTCCGACGACGTCTTGAGCTCGCACAGGCTTATCGGTTGTGGACTCGCATGTGGCTGAGAAGTCCAAGCTTTGAACGGCCTGGGCATTCACAGGAGGCGCAAAGGAATTGTCCTGGCTCTGTTGGTGCTGCTGCTGCTGTTGTTGCTTTCTTCCGCTCTCCAGCATCAATGAGGCGTACACGTCGCTGCTCTTCAAAGTTGTCATACACATGTCGTACGAGAGCATGCCAGCCTGTTCGGTCTTTTGCATGCTGCTCTAGCTGACCTGGTTTTTAAACCAGCATGCGCAATGGTGGCCTTCACACCTCTTGCGAGGCCTACCTTGAGTTCTTTTGCCCTGTGGATTATCCTGCAAAACCTGGCTGCCCGAGAAGATTCGTTCACCTCATACGGGGCCAGCCAGCAGTGGGCTGGTAATTTAACTCATCCCTGGGAGGGCACTAGCCACATTCAGGCACAGCACTCCAGGCCTCTTTCTTGTCGCCATGTCTTCGTTATCATATGTGGGACAGAGGTGTTCCTTCTCTAGCGCTGTGCTGAAGGCACCAAGGCGTGTTTGCAGGTGAAACCCGCTTCAGCTGTGAAAGAGCAGCTGGCTGCCCCCAATGGCTGTCTTGGCCATCTCTCAGCTCTGCCACCTCCCCAGTCATGTGGCCATATAAAGGCTTGAGCACTGCAAAAGTCCCATAGCTAGCAGCGCCTGAAAGGCATCACAAGAACTACCAGCAGCACCCAGGCACGGCCCAGAGATTCCTACACAGCACAGAGCCAGTGCGTCTCTGTTATGTCCCCCCAGGAGACGATGCGTCTGAGACTGCGTTTCCTGGTGGGTGCTTAAATGGTGTTCCCTTTGGATAACAAGAGGTGTATAACCTCCTGTCAGAAGAACAAATCTGCCTCCCTTCCTTGGTATCTCGCACCAGCACATAGAGGCCTGACACCTTCATAGCGTCACAGACACCTCCCCCACCCCCAAAAAACCTGCTCCCTTAACTGATGAGGCCTGTGGTCCTGCACTCCTACCCCAGGCAGTCTGTGGCACACAAAAGCCTGTCGTTTTACATTATTTCACTTGTGTGTCTGCCCCAAGCACTTTCATCTGGTCCCCTGTGCTCTTCTGCAGGACATCCTGTTTATTCTAACTGGCTCAATAGAGACAGCAAGATTTTTGTTTCTGATAACTTGTACCTTTTGGACACATGAATGAATTTGGGGCCGGTGGGGGGGGATGGGACTTGGCTAAAAAAATATCACCATTATGTCAGAACGCCTGCTAGGAGGCCACTGCTGCGTCCAATCAGCTCTCTGGCGCCGTAACAGCTATAGGACTTCCTCATACGTGCCTTGACTGTGCTCAGCATGAGCCTTCTGGGGTGATAGTGAGGGTGGAAATAACAGTTTTAGAGCAGGAAAACTCAGTAACGAAGGGAAGTGGGCAAATCAGTTACTGATTTGTTTCCTTGCATTGGGGCTTTGATGTTCTTCACCCTCTATTTAGAATTAATAATTTTAATCTGGGCCCCTGCGTGCATGCAGGTTATTTGCTATTGGAGCTGTGCTTGTAATCCTAGATTGGGGCCCTGTTGGCATTCCCTGATGGCAAAAGCGTACCACTTGGTGACATCACCTTCGTGGTGTGCAAGTACAAGAGCAGTCACTACCACATTTATGTGAAAATGCCAGTTTGCACAGCTCTTCTGGCCCATAAACTAGGCTCCTAGCCTATTTTTGGGAACCTGTCGCCAAAGGGCCGCCGCAGTGAAAGCACCTTCATTGTAAAAGGCAGCACATGAAGCTGTAGCATTGTTGCTGCTGTTGAGGGTTTTCACGCATCACCAGTGAAAAGAGAGCCCTTTACGTGGAGCTGCTTCTTACGCAATCTCTGGGGCTATGGAAACCAGAACACAGACAGCCCAGTCCACCACGGTACCTATTCAAATGAAGTATGCCAGTCAACAGCTGAACAGACTCTCATTGTCCCCCAGCTCTGGGCTCAATGGGACGAGGGAGACGCATTCACACACAGGTACTGTGCAATGCTTCCCCACCACCCCCCGGACACCGCCATATCCAGATAGATGCCACAATATGGGTTGTCAGTTGCAACCCAAGGGCAATTTGCCTGCAGAACAGGGGCTGTGCACAGTATTCAGTGACCGAAGGGCAGAGCAGAGCAGAGGCACACCCGTTCATGACATAACACGGCTGCCTTTCTCAAGGCACGTAGGCAGTTATTCAGCCCTTTTACAGCTGAGCCCTCCGTCCTGTGCACAGAGGCTGGGCGGGACAGGGGCTTGGCTTGTGCCCCTTGAGCTCACAGCTGACTCTGAACAGCAGGAGCGGGCCACCAGAGCCTGTACCAGCACACTGGTGTGCACCGTACAGCAATACGATTACAGGCTACAGCAGCCCTGTAGCCAAAGTCCAGCCAGCGGCCTCACAGCCCCTCTCCCCACACTGAGGGCACTCCCCCAAGCTCTGCAGACAGGGCCCCCCCATCCCCCTCTCATTTGCGCCTGGTGCCTTTGTCGAGCTCCTTTTGTTCTGTCGGGGAAGGGGCTTGTCAATGCTGACTGGCCAGGCAAGGCAGTCCTCTCCCGCTCCGAACTGCTGGCACACAGCGCGAGGGGGCTTGGCCGATGAATCAAACCCAGGCTTTCCCAGGGCTGCACGCCGCGCACATTCCCACCAGCCGCTCCAACTTCCTCTTTCATGCCCCCACCCCCATGCCTTTAGGTGGGAACACGCCCCCCCCCCCCCCTTGAATTTTAAGAGGACCCTGCCATTCACAGGAACCACAGCATTCCCACCTCCTGCATCCGGTGGGTTCTCAGCACCCATCCGTGGTGGGCTGACCTCATTGCCACGGAGGGAAGGTTTCTGTGCTCGCTGCCATTTGGCAAGCAGCACGCGGGGGATGAGAACAGGCACTGAATGCAGCCTCTGAAAACAGCTGGAAACTTTCCCCATTGTTCTGTTCAAGGCGAACAAGTAACACACACACACACACACACACACACACACACACACACACACACACGCGCGCACTCCAACTGGAGACACTTTATACAACCATCCCGTTCTCCCCACCCACCCCATCCCACAGACACAGGCAAGGGGCTGGGAAGGGCAGCGTGGCCAACGCCCCTCTGAATGCAGCCCGGAGTTTGGCCTTGGGGGGGCTGCTGTTCAGTTTGTGCATGTCCATGCTGGGGTGGTGGTATTCACACGTCACTGTCCCCATACAGGGCCGGTGAATGTGCCCCTAAGAGCCTGGGCTAAGGAGCAAGGTGCAGCCATTGTGCACAAGCAGCGTTGCCGTGGTGATCCTTCTCCTCAGACATGTGGATGCTCGGGGAGCGGGGTGGGGGGGGGGCGGTTGCACTGTCTCTGCTTTCACAGAGGTCTTCCACAGCTCAGGGCAAAGGGTCAGTGGGTTGACACTACTAAGGCGGGAGAACAATGGGCGCCTCTGGCCTCACTGCTCCTGCCCAGCCCTGGCACAGCAACGGGCAGTTCTGGGGCTGGGTGACATGGGGCCTGGACTAGTGTCATCAGAGTGGTGCTGTTAAGCCATTGACGCTCTAAGTGGCTGTTCCTAGTGCAGCCTCTGAGGAACTTACTTGTGCGCCTGGCACTTTGGAAGGGATATAAGCCAATTGCATCGCATGAGCCAGCCACCGTTAAGCCTTCCCGATGTCTGACAGGCAGCCAGAGGCGAGGGACACTGTCTCGACCCATCCTGGCTCACAGCCATTGTGGGACCTCGCCGCCATGAATTTATCTAGCCCTTTTTTGAACCCTGTGTAAAACCAGCATCAGCTGAGCAGTGTAAGTTCTGCTTTTGCCGCCTTGAGCTAAAGGGTCTTTGAGAACCAGGCCATGTATCCCAAGACAAAGCACATTATATACTGTCCAGTGGTAGGGCCAATGCTACCGTATCCATGTGAAACCTGGATGACAGTCAAGCATCATTTGAAGGCACTTGAACACTATTGTCCATAGTGCCTCAGGAGAACCCTCGCTCGCTCTCTGTCTTGGGAGGATGGGCACACGGACATTAGCGTCCTGGAAGAGTTGAACATGACCAGTATTAAAGCCATTATCATTCATCAACAACTTCATTGGACTGGTCATGTGGTTCAGATGCCTGATCAGCGCCTCCCAAAACAGATTCTGTTCTCCAAGTTGGAGCCAGGGCAGACAAGGCGGAAGGATGTGGCGGGGGGGGGGGGGCGCATGGCGGGGGGGGGGGGGGGGCGGAGCGCAGCGGAAATGCTAAAGGCACTCACGAAAAAGTGCAGCATTGGTGTCACCACTTACGAGACCCTTGCCAAAGACTATCCCAAGTGGCGTAATCTGGGATTGCGGGTGGCAGGGGCCACAATTTGAGAAGGCCTGCCGCAGTGTGGAGGTGAAGAAGAAAAGAGCATTTAAAAAAAAAAAATAAAACCTGCCCTCCGCTCCACCAACACCTGCCCCTTCTGTGATAAGCCCTGCGGCTCCAGCAGTGAGCTGATCAACCATCAACGGACTCACCAAGAGGTGGAAAACATGAAGATGGCCTACTCATTAGTGAGTGACTGCCAGAGAGAGAGAGAGAGAGAGAGAGAGAGAGAGAGAGAGAGAGAGAGAGAGTGTATGTGTGTGTGTGTGTGTGTGTGTGTGTGTGTGTGTGTCGGCCCTTGAGTGCGCCCACTGGGAGGTGCGTGCATGCCACGGGCAGGCCAAGTCGGGGTGGGGTGGGGTAACATTTACTTGTAGTCTAAATTGCTATTTGCACTATTGCTCCAGGGGTTGGGAGGGGGCCACTGCTGGCTACTACCAGAAATGGGTGGCCTCTGAGCCTGACCATGTCCCACGCAAAGCTTTGCACTGCTGCCCAGAACTGCCCACAAAGGCAAGGAAGATGGTTGATTTCAGTGGCATTACAGGTGGGCTATTTGTCCGTGGTGCTATGTTAGAGAATTACTTCTGCAGGGGTGGCGAGGCCAGCCAGGAACACTGCTACTAATGGCTCACCCCCCTCCGTGTGGTTACATAGGGTTTCAAGCAGGCCTTTAAAAGTGCAGGCTTTGAAATACATGCTGATCCCTGGCCTGCTTTCGCCTTCCTATCCCAAGCTGCAAAGCCGTTCCTAGTCCCCCTGGCCTGAGCACCTCACAGGGCTGGATGCTCTTCAGCCTGGCTGCATTTATGCTTCTCCAGCATAGAACCAGTCATTCAGTCTAGGCCTACTGCACTGGCAGCTGTCGCAGTGCAGCCGCCCCGCCACACGCTAAGTACAGCACCTCTCAGGTCGCCCATGACAAGGCCATGCTGCCCAAACTTCCTTCTCCACATTGTCCCGATGACAGGGCAGGGGTGTGGTTGCTCCGGTTCATGGCTTCTGTTCCTTGTTCTCCAGTAAGGCAACATGTGGCTGGAGCAAGGCACAAGAGTTCCATGCTTCAGTTTACTCTTCCGCCAAAAAAAAAAAAAAAAAAAAAAAAATAAGGATTGCGGTTGTCCTTCTTAGAAAGCTTTAGGTTTGTGTCTGGACGATGCTATAGGCACTAAGTGTATTATAATAACACAGCTGAGCGGCAGTGTGGTCCAGTGGTTGGCCCGTGGCGGGGGGCGGTGGTGGGGGTAGGGGGGGGGGTCGTAGGGCTAGAGCAGCCTATGTAGTGGGTTACTGGGCACAAATCCCTTTCCATAGCCCAGTGGTCTCACACATAACAGGTTCCCATGGGGAGTTCTGGGATTCAGCTGTGCTGTAATGCATGTGGGGAGCGGCCACGGAAAGGTTCCATAGTAGAGCTAAGTATTTATCACACCCTGGAGCACAGGAGAAAATAACTTTCTTTATGCTCCCTGTTTTGGCATTAACCTCAAGCACAGGCTCTTTTTAACTGCTAGGATTTTTCAGACAAGTGGCTCCTGAGCGCCCATGGGAAGAGTTTTCTAGCAGCAGCGCCAACTGTTGCAGACACCGAACTCTCACAAGAAAAACTGGCTGGAGCCCAGTCAGTGTTCTGCATGGTAAATGTGAATGCAAATCAGCCCATTCAGCAGTCCCTGGCAGGCACAGCATGGGGCATCCTTTGTAAACATATTATTTAGGGAAACACAGGATGTTCTGTTGACTTAGACCCCTGTCAGCACAGTTAGGCTTCTCAAGTTTGTGTCTGATTTCAAGGGGCTGGGGGAGGGAGGGGAAGCTATATCTTAACTGCAAAACTTACCTTTGGCAATCCCCATCTAGTCACCCCTGGGTTTAGCACAAATGCAAACACACATCCTGCGTTTCTCTAAATAATATGTTTACATGGCACCAAGGACTGCTATAATAAAAGTGTTCGGCTTTAAGGTGCCATCTGATGCCTGGGGGGTTTTGCTGAAACAGACTAACACAGTTAGCTCTGAAATCACTCAGCTGCTTTGTACAGCCTGCGCCTCCCTCTACCTTCATGTCCTCCACCAGCTCCTGAGCCCATCAGGAACAGTGTCTATCAATATGGGATTCCCCTGAAGGAGCTGCCCCTAGTCAGGTGCCCGCAGCCAGAACGCAGGCTCCCTAAAGCAGGCAATGGCATCTCAAAACCCAGGTGGCAGGGAAGTGCCACGCCAAGGACCACCAGGCTATGGGGTGCCGTGGCTGCAGCCATGCCAACGCTCACACGTTGATCGTGCGTTATGCGATCACTGAGTAAAACTAAGGCTGACTCAGGAGCTAGAAATAGAACTCAGTGTAAGGATTTTTTTCCCCCCAGCCTGGGCTCCCTTGGCAGCCTGGGAAGTGGGAGGAGAGACCCCCCTCTGGGCTGGGGTGATTAAAACCCCTAGGAAGAGCAGCGGCGACCCTGGGCGGGCTTGCCTATGGCAGGGGCGGGGTGGCAGCAAGGAGGGCGAGGGGCTGCATTGCTGGTGGATTCCTAGCAGAGGGGGGGGTCAGTGCTGGGAGGATGAACTGATGGGGGTGGTGATTGCCGGGGGGGGGGGCAGGGGCTGAACTGGTGGGGCGGGGCACTGAATTGATGAGGGTTCAGTGGGAACACAATTGGGCATGAGGACAGTGTTCCTCAGCTGCTGTGCTGTGGCATACTGGTGTGCTGCTTAGTGTGCCTCAGAGCTGCGCGCCGCGAGGGCCATCTCCTGCTCTGGGCTTGTGCCCCGCCCCTTGGTGGGCAAATCACGTGGCAGCACATGTGGCAGTGGTGGTGGCGGCAGCTGTGGCGAGTTGCAGGTATCAGAGTGGGAGGAGGATGTGGGGGGCTAGTTCTGGAGGAGAGGAGGGGGATTGGGTTAGAGCAGGGGGTGGGGGCACCTGGCTCTGGGGGAGGGGACTGGGTTACATATGCTGGTGTGCTGTGCAATTATAATGGGCACTGAAGTGTGCCACAAGGTGACAAAGGTTGCTGAGCCCTCCATAGGGGCCGGCGTTAATTGCTGGACAAAAGAGAGGCCAATATGGTGCGGGGAGGGGGCAGAGAGCGCTCCCACAGTGGGGCCCAGCTCCTCTCATTCACAACACGTGGGTGCATGAACAACACTATTTGGCACCTGCACCCGTCGTGGGGGCAGGCAGGGGGTGTCCAAACAGCACCAGACTGACCGCAAAGGCAAATATTTGTTTGCAAGCTCATGACTGTCAGGCAGCCGACTGGTGATTGTTGAGCTCTTGAAGCTGACAAGACGGCTACCAGCAAGCCAAGGGAGCTGCAACTAGCTGACCCTGAGGTAAACTGGTGGGCTCATCTCACACACACACACACACCCCGCTCCTCCCCCCCCCCAGCTGCACAGCCAGCTGAGCAAGCGCAGACCGACGGCAGAGGCGCTGCGGGTGTTCAGCACAGGACACAGTCTACCTGTAAAAGCGCTCAGGTGGGACGATTCCCAGGCCCGAGTCGCATTCAGACTATTTGTGCATGAGCTGGAGGCTGTTTTAACAGCATCAGAAATGACTGTGAAACTGCACTCAGCAGCTGAGGAGCAGCCCCGAGGCAGCTGATCACCTCCCCTGCCGCCATGCACTAGACAGTGCTTATGAAGTAAAGCTGCCTGCAGCGTGGGCTCCCTTGCGAACCAAGTAGGAAGTTTTGAACAGGAGTATTGAAAACTCATTAGAAAGAGTAGCACCTGTTATTGGGGCACCTCTTCCAGCCCTGACTCATGGCCATAGCCTAACAGAAGGCATTCACGCTCCATGGCTGAAATTAAGGGCAAGTGGGCGCAAGAGACTGACCAGAGGTGCTCCCATGGGTACAGTGCTCAGTGCTGAGCATTGGGGCAAAGGCTGAAAGCAAACTGAGTTTTGTAGTGACTTAAAACAGGAAAGCAGGGGTGCTGGGGGGGGTGGCTTTTGTCTCTGAACTGGCTGGAGCTGGTGAGAAACAGTCTGAGCTGAATTGGTTTAATCACAGGAAGACTTTGCTGCCGGCTAGGTCCCAGCACAGGGATTCCACCCCCCCAGCCCCAGGAAACGCCACATAAATACTTGTGTAATTGGAAACAGAGGGCTGATAAAACAAGACCCAGTAGCCAAAGTCCCTCCATGGAAAGCAGTTTCACTGCTTTACAGCATAGCCTGTAATTAAACAGCCAGGTTCCAGCACAGTTATTCTCTTCGCCTGCTTAGGAGCATCACACTCCCTGAAACAGGGGTGTGGCAGAGCCAGCCCACGCTCTCCCTCCCTGGCCAGGCCTGGGAACAAAGGATTCTCTCCAGCTCTATTGCTAGGGTTGCCCTCTTACCCCCCACCCCCCCCCACATGACTCTGTGTTACTCAAGGCAGCAGCAGCTCTTTGCTCCCTTTGACAACTGAAAAGATGACACTGGAGAGTTATGGCCACACTCCAAGGCCAATGTATTGCAAGCAGGTAGGGGGCCAGGGCAATATGAAAAGTCCTCAGGCAGCTGAGCTGAGCTGAGCTGAGCTGAGCTGAGCTTCATTCTCTCATGAAGAGGCTCACCAAGATCCTCCTTTCTTTCCCACAGCCCAGTTCTCCTAGCCCCCAGCCTGAGGCCTGGAGCCAGGGCAGGGCTGCAGCCAGACATGATGCTGCATGTGTTCCTTTGCAGAGGCAGGAGCCAATCCCCTCCTAATAGGTGTGATGGCAGTTGCAATTGTGTGAGTACAGGAGGCCATGCAAAAGCTTTAGTCAGCTACCTTTCACAGTGCAGTGGCTAGGCCTGGGCCCAGCCACCCCTCCCTCCTCCTACCAATCCCTTCCTTTTTCCAGGCCCTGTCCCTTGCAGCATACAACACCACACCCCTCCACCAGGATCATTGCAGCTTGCCTCCCCCATGTCTGGTGTGCTGATGGGGCAAGGACCCACCTTGTCCTCGTGTATGATATGCCCAATGCCGAGCACAGGGGCAGCATTTAATGAAGCAGCAACCACGTGGCTGACTAGAAGCCCCCTTCTGCCTGAGGGGCTATGGCGGACGGGGAGAATCATTGCAGGAGTTGCCTGGAGGAGTTATGCACAACGGGTTTTGCTTTCTTCTACCCCTTTTCAGAGCGAGGGCCTGACCCAGCAGTGGGCAGAAGGCTCCTGGGGGTAGCCCATGTGATATTTTGTTTACCATTCCTCAGGAGCAGCAGTGCCAGCTGCACAGGTTTTCTCCTCCTACTGGTATTACTGAAGTGACACACACATAAAGCAAGAGGAGCTCAAGTGAGGTGCATGCTGATTGCACAGTATTGCCAGAGAGCCAAGCGCTCCCTCTGCATCCAATTGAAGCACTGCTGCGGTTTAATTGGCACACCTCATAAATTCTAGGTACCCAAGTGCAGTTAGCAAAACTACCCCATCCTGGGAGACCGCCTTGGTTACGACAATTTTGCATCCCACTGAGATGAAGGAGGGCTACTCATGCAGCCCACTAGTTAGCCGAGGTTGTCCCTCACTGGTCTGACCCGTAATGAATTAGACACCCATGGGGGGAGGGGGTGCTCAGTGTTAGCTTACCATAGCCCTGTAGCACAGACACAGCTGGAAGGAGTGAAGGAATGTTGGCCATGACCACACTGCTGGAGGTAGCCAACCAAGCCTCCAGGCTCAGGGCTTGTTTGTGAATGTGACTGTGCTGCAGAGCACACCCTGAAACACACAGCTACACTACTGCTCCTACTTGCAGCCTTCCCATACCGCTGTACCTAGAGAAAGGCTCAGTTAGGGGGTTCAGGGCTACTGCTTACTCAGACAGGGCAGTTCGTGCTGTTCTACTGTCCTGTACTCAGCAGGCTTCTCACATTAGACGGCCTCCACTGTCTCTTTTGCATTATCCCATGCTCAAACAAATCAGACCTCTCTCTTGCGGCTTCTGATTAAGGTGCAGTGGCATCTAGCAGACACAGTTTGGATTCCAACAATCCCCCCTTCCTCCAGCCCATACCAGTGGTTGGCGGGGAGGGAAGAAGAGGGAAGAAGGCAGGCCTTCCTTTCTGCTCCATAGAAACAGCATTTTGCACCTGGCCAACATCTAATGGTTACTGACTATCCCTCATGTTCTGTGAAAGAAGACAGACAGGGATGGGCACTCTGAATAGTGAGCTGATAGCCCTACATCAGCCTAGTAAGCCCCAGGTTGCCCACCTCTGATGTAACAGCACCAGAGCTGGTGTGTGACTCTGAACAAGACACTTCCAAACGTCATAACTCCCACTAATTGAGGGTACCTAATCAGAGACTCAAGACCCAAGTTTCACAGCACTTGCAGCTGACACTAATTTCAACTGCCAACTAACAAGCTGGGCACACAAAAGCTGATAATTTTGAAAAAGGGGGCCCTGTGCCCCCCTTCATATTCCCCCCACCACCTGAACCAGAGCCACCAGCTCTCTTTACCAAAGGGCACATGAAGCAACTCAGGTTGAAGAAGTTCTAACTACAAAGCTTGATTCTGACAAATACTTAATCCTTACTGTGTATTTCTCCCAGGGGCTTGCTCCCGAACACAGAGCTGTGCTTTGCGGGCTGTAGTATGAGATGACAGTGTGCATAGATGGAGAGAGTCCACCCTGCTGGGGAAGGACAGGGTCAGTAGTATAGCCTCCTTAAAAGGTCATTGTGGAGGTGGTATTCTCACATTCTGAGCACTGCTGGGAGACAAACCTGGTAAAATATTTACAGTGAACTGGAAATGCTTGATTGCTCCTCACCGTTTCCATTGGAAGCCAGACACACACTAGAGGTTAATAATCTCAGATTTGGAGGGACAGGTACATTGTCGCCAGGCAAAACAAATGTCTTCCCCAGGAACCACAATGTGATGAGATGAAGCAAAGGTGGCAATGACTGGGGAAGGAAGGAGGGCTTGCCCAGAGATGGGCCCTGCCTGGCTAGTGACAAGGCAATGTAGGAAAATGTCAGCACTGTACCTGTGTGCTGATACAGCCAGAGATGGGTGGCCTGCTGGAAGAGCTGCCCTATACAGCCAGCGTACATTCATTAATGCTGTCTCAGCTCATGCTGCTCCTCTAATGAGATTAATCCTAGTAGAGATCCAAGTATACAGATTTCAATTATATTAACAAGCAAGAGCTGTAAAAAGAACGTTCAGATCCTCAGCCAAATTCAGACTGGCATGAAGAGAAGCAAAACATTTACCCACTTCATGGAAATGAAGTCCGCAGCAGCAGAGCGTTAAAGAGCATCCGATAGTTTTCACGCCAACTATGCAGTGTGTGGTTGTTGGTTTCCATGGTGAAATACACCAGCATGGGTCTGCTCCGAGATAATAGCTTCAGATATTGACATGACCCCCATCAAAATCCAATTCCTGATATTTGTTCATGGATAAACACCACCAACCAGGCAGAACCCTTCCTGGCTTTTCCCTGGGAATCTCATAAAACAATCTGGTTCAAAGATTCTACCTTAATTCTGAAGTCAGAGAATTTATGGCACATGGCCTGAGTAGTTTCATGGGCATATGGCCCTTGTTCCACAGTAGGATTCAGGGTCCCTTGGTTTTATATCCCTCTATTACAAAGGCTCTGGGGCAGTCACGGCCTCCCACCACCACCTTATTCAGATTCCCAAAGCTCATCTCAAACCTCCTATTGGTGTCAATTGCCAGACTGGTGAATAGCAGGTACCTCAGGCTGAGCAGAAACTTAAATCTCCAGCTACAGGAGTTCAGGCAGCAGATGTCTAAGCCTTTTCCTACTATTGGAGATATGAAGGTCACCACCCTACCTCCCAGAACAGGAGGAAGGCAAGATAGAAATAGCTCCTAGGGCACCTGTTCATTCATCGCAAGTTACCAGCTCCCCTTGGGAGTAAAATGGTTTAGTGAAAGGGTGTGCAAAGTGGGGGGTGAGCCCCCACGGGGGGGGTATGAATTTTCATAAGGGAGGGTGCAGCATGAGCAGCTGCTGGGTCTCAAGCTCATCTCTCTTTAAAAGTACTGATGTTAGTTTTTACATCTGTCTCTTCACATTTCTGTACCAATTAAGATGTGACATTCTCTCCTTTTTATGAACATAATCAAAATTTCCATTAGTTTGGATTACATTAGACAGTTTTGGTTGGGGGGAGAGAAGAGCTCACTTCCAACTGCAGGGACCAAAAGTGGGGCCTGACATAAAAAGTTCGCTCCCTGCTGGTTTATTGGTACAATGTATCTGTAGCCCTGGGAAGTGCTGCTGCAATTCCTGGACTACTTCTTCCACCTGCTGGTGACGCTGAAGTACTGCATAAAATTACCCATAAAGGTGACCCGCCCTTAACCTGAATCCAGTCTGTTTGCATAACTGGTTTCACAACGCAAGGTCTTTGGCTCTTGGGCTCCTAAGCATGCACTTAGGTTAGAAAGCTTTTATTTGAACCCTTCTCATTAGCCGATTACTCTATGTCTTCCTTCCCTCCCGCAAGTGTACATTCTGTCACTGCCGGTTCTTCAATTTCTTTCAAGCACCTTTGGATGGAGTTACAGGTCAGGGAATTAACTAACAAGTATTAAAGGGCTAGCAGCACCATCCCAAATTTGGTTCTACTGAAGTTTCCTGGATTTAATCTTTTTATATATGTGACCCTTGATTCACACATTGAGCTGCTGTGGGGGTCAGGGCGTAGAACACAGATGGTAGCTAACAAAACCCTTGATAAAGACAGATACAAGCAGAGACACCGGTTAACCAAAACTGCAGTAGACGAGAGAAAGAGATTTATTTTACTGCTGTGATCAGAGGTTATTACAGATGAACTGCAAAAACACGCAACTCTACTCTGCAGCAAGATAATTCAGCTACAAACTGCCCCAGCCATCATGCCTTCAGGCAGTATTTTTATGGAGAAGTTTACATTAAACACAGCAATATGCAGTTTGAATTTTATAAGAGAACCCTTTTGATTTGGTGCTGTTCAAGCACAGTACAAAGAATGAGTTTTTTGAAACCATGATAAAACCCAGCCCTCTGATCGATGTGTCTGATATTACCTGGATTGCGCCCATAGCCTAGTATGACTATTTACAGTGTGTGTGGTGGGCAGGTGGTTGGGCACACACCCCACCCCTCTGCAATCAAACAGTTTGGCCATTTCACCAGGGCATCTGTTACACCTGAATTTGAGAAGGGGTCAAAGCATGATGTGCAAGATGGTGACCAGGTATAGGTCATAGGTTTGCAAAACTCAAGGAATTCAATATTTTTCCCTCCAAATGTCCAACAGCAAACTTCAGTAGAGATTAAATGTTAAACTCCCTTTTAAAAGGCTCACTTTGATTCACAAATTTCCCTCTAATTTACAGAGGAAAAAGAAAAAAAAACACCTTTTATTTTGTCTTTTGGCCGCTTCAGAAATCTCATGCACCACATTTCAGAGGGTCAGCCATGTTAGTCTGTATCTACAAAAGCAACGAGAAGTCCTGTGGCACCTTGTAGACTAACGGAATTTTTGGAGCATAAGCTTTTGTGGGTGAAGACCCACTTAGTCAGATAATGAGAAGCATCTGACAAAGTGGGTCTTTGCCCACAAAAGCTCATGCTCCAAAAATTCTGTTAGTCTATAATGTGACACAGGACTCTTCATTGTGGACTCTATTCTGAAACACGTGGAACCAGGTTATAAATCTGGAGATTTCTAATGGCCATATTAGCAGATTCAAAACTACATCCTCCATAAAGTGCCAGTTCCAGAAATACTTGTGCACATGCCTAACTTTACCAGTTAAAAATGCACTTGGCAGCAGTAGCTGGATCTTCTACAGCATCTCATCCAAGTGCAACACGTAACAGTAAGGGTGCGTCCACACTGGGAACGAACTTACAGGCTAGTTTGAAGTAGCCTGCAGAGCGTCTACACGTGTTTTCCCTTACTTCAAAGTCCTTACTCCATTCCCAGGAACGGAATAGTGCCCTACTTTGAAAGTAGGGAGTGTGCAGACTGTCAACTTTGAAGTTATTTTTGTAGTGTAGACATGGCCTAAGTAGTGTATCTATTCCCTTTGCCTCTGGTGGCTTTTCTCCACATTATTCAATGTTGCCCATACTTAGCAGTGTAGTAACAGGCAAATCGTGTTAAACAAAATTAAAGCAAGAGATCTGACTGACAAAAGAAAGCTATAAAATAGGACAGTACTATGTAGTTTCACTTTGTTTATTTTAAAACATTAAACCCAAGCTGAATAGAAACCACAGAAGTTACATTTAGGTTTTTTAGTATTTGCAAAACAAAAAGTTACAGTAAAAAATAGCTACCATACAATCAAGAAAACTACAAAAGAAAAAGGAAAGGTACAAAATGGGCTCACTCCTCAGTTTAACCCTCACAATTTAAAAACCATTTTAGTAAGTGCAGGAATACTTGAAAGGAACTAGCAGGTCCAAAGGTTTAAAAAAAGTATATATTTATATATTATACATATATGTATATAACGTGGTGTGATATACAGCCATTATGGTTAAGAAGAAAACAAAAGAATTACAAAAAGGCCAGTTACATGGTCACCAGTAAGTTTTCATGTACAGTGTCAAAAACAAATTAAAAAACTTCCCTCTTAAAGATGATCGTTAATTAAACCCACAGGGACCTACCTTCCAGTTCACACTTGCTAACAAGGGACCCCAACCAAGTGATGCAACACTAGTGTTCAGTCCAAAGATGGCTGGAGTCTTTCCAATGACTCCAGCTGCCTTTGGAGTTTGGGTCCCAGGTCGACTGGGAATGGTGATGTGAGAGGGACTGGAATCGCACAGCAAGGACAGATGCAGCACTGAACAGAAAGCCCCTGATGGTAAAGTTGCCCTCGTTAGACCAAAACGTCAGACTTTGCATATTGTTTTAGGTTTTATGTTGTCTGTGCACTCAAACCAATAGGCCGATTTTCACCTATCAGAGAAGTAAATCGTGTCTTCTTATCACCACTTCCTAAGGCAGGCATCTGCCCTTTTTACAATGGGAAGCTGGACACAGAGTGATTGGCTTGAAGTCACACTGCAAACCAGCAATGGTCTGGAATAGGAATTACCAGTTCCAGTCCTGGGATTTACCCACTGGTCAACCCTCCCTTTCCACACATGGTGGAGCCACATGCTTACAGTGGCAGGAGACTCCATTCACCTGTCTGGAAGGCCAGCCTGCTCTTTCACAGATTAGGAATGGATAACAGTCTAGGATTTTCTATCACGCTGACTGAACACAGGTCACAACCCCATGTCAGTCTCCAGTTAAGGGAGGAGAGGTTGGGAGTGCAAAGTGAAACATCTTGGGTGAAATGCAAGGCCAGGGCTGGGTGCCCTGCCCCGGGGTGCTGAGCACCATTGAACCAAACTGTAAACTCTGTATATAATGGAAACAATTCAGGCTAGGGGTAGCACCTCCCACACCCCTAGTACCAGCACCCATGCCCTGTCCTGCCAAGTCCTCTTCCTCCACAAGTAGCAATGTCTGTCCTAAGAGACCAGCAGGAGAATATTCCACGTGACTCAGTTTGCTGGTGCCTCATCCAGTGGTGGGAAAACCGTGGCTTCTTGGCACAATGCAGGTGGTCTGAGGCCAGGCTTCCCTCAAAGCCCCTTGCTACACACTGCCTCTACCAAGCAGCCTTGCTCTTTGGAGTAGAGAGTCTGCTGTGCTAATGCTTCCCACGCTGGTTCCAGCTCTTTTAAGCTGCACTGAGAACTACAACACTGAGGAAAGGGGCTGGAGAGAGGACCATCAAACTCCATTCCCTCCCTGCTCCTTTTGGATTTCTAGCCACATTCAGGGAACAGCTCCTGGAGTTCCTGGTTGTGAAGCCAATGCCTTCCAGCAGGCCTCTTCAATACTATCCAGATGTGTTCTGCTGGTCCTTGCAATGCAGGGAAAGAAAAAGCCATAGGCAGAGATCCCTTCTCCCTCAGAGCTACACTGCCCTTCCCAGCATAAAGAGAATCTCCATTATTTCCCTGCTTAGTTCATTCCTCTACTCCACAGATCCTGCCACATAGCCACTCGCCTAGCCCTACATTAGCCTGCAGGGGCCCAGTCAAGAGTGACATCCTCTCTCTTGTCCTTCCCAAAGGGCTGCACACTGTCCCTGCATGGACCTCCAGCCTTGACTGCCCCCAGGCGAGAAAAAACAGATATAGGTTATCCTCTATGTAAGCATTTGTACCATGGACACCAATTTGCTACCCACATCATAGTGCCAAGAATTAGAGCTGAACACAAGGCCAGCCCATGGAAGCTGCTCTTTCTGCACATGAATGCTATAGGTTAAGGGCATCTTCTGTGTGAATCCTCCCTGGGGCCATTCCAAAAACTCCCCTCATGCAAAGACGGCCAGTTCAAAGCACTCAAATGTACACCCTTCGGTGCCCACTGAGCTGACTATACTGGCAGTACAAATTAATACTCTTCATGTGGGGAGAAGTCATGGGGGGGGGAGAAGGGGTGGGAATCAAATGCCAAGCCCCTATCAGGTTCCATGATGGATGCTGTAACCGCCATTTGAACCCCTTTATCTGCAAGTAAAATGAATTCAGTTAATATCACATACAGGATACAAACACTACAGTTATATTCCCAAGACAGCACAAGAAATTCACAGCCAAGTCTTGATTCGATTTCCTTTACAATTACAATGCAGTTCTGAACGCAAGGGCTCAACATGCTATTTACATTTCACATTGTGGAGATGGTTGTGTGCTTGAAAGGTCTCAGGTCCAAAAATCAAAACATCATTTGCACATGACAATGGAGCAGAAAGAAACCAAACAAACCAGACAAGCCAATGACTGTCTGTGCTTCAAAAAACAAAAAACACACAATGAAATGTCTTCTCTGCTATCATCACATTTCTATTCATACAGAAGCTGCCTCTGGTTCTATTGCCAGCAAGGTGCCTGGAGATCCGAGGCTCATTTCCCCTGAAATTCAGAGCCATGTATTAATAAGCAGAAACACGGCTCTGGTCTGAGATGATTGTGTGCTGTGGAGAAGTCAGCTGGGACACATTCTGTGATCTGGCATTGACATTTCACATGTTAAAACGCAATGCAAAATTACAAAAGAGGAAAGAAAAAGACACTCCAGTTACACTCACTGTACCCAAGACTCCCACAACCAGTAGTGCCACTTACAACCGATTACTCTTTGTCAATAAGCGCCTGATGTTCGCCCTCTGACAGGGAAGGTGGACTTTGGGAAACCTGGAATTTTGGGACGTGTACTCCTTGGACATGCTGTGCCCACATGCATTCAGGGTTTGTGCACAGACTACACCAGGGTGGTCACAAAACTACAAGAAATCACTTCACACCTGTGCTAAGGAGCACATGGCTCTGTATCAGATCCATTTGGACTCACTCTGAGAAATGGCAAACTGTTGCCCAATGATCCATGTAAAAAATAAATAGAAACTGTGGTAAAATAGAGAGGTCCCTGCATTACGTGCAGTGGGACAGCAGGGCTCTGTGACTCCTTACAATAGTGCAAAAATCCATGTCAAGTAAAAGTAGTCCTGGAACCACACAGATCTCACGCTGCAGTCTTCTTCTGCTGGCCAAATAGAGGCTACACACAGACCCACAGAATTCCTCCTCAAATCAGAGATGTCGTCCAATCAGCAACTGGGTATCGCCTTTGAACAGTCTCGGAATTTGTTCTGGACAGTACACCCAAGGCAGTCAAGCCTGGATACAGCAGTGAAAGCCATCACCTCTTCGTAATTACAAGCATTGGCAGTGCTGGCTCTGGCATGGTGCACCTTACTTCTAAGGCCCAGTAGGAAAACCCATCTGGTCTTTATACAGCAAAAGCTGCTCAGAGATACACGTGTTTATTTCCGGCTTTATGCTCTTCTAAACACTCACCTCAAAGGGCTAAGGCATTCAGCATATTTTGGGGAAAGAGCTAAAAGCCTGAAGTACTTGAATCTGGGCAGCCCCTAGGTGACAGAAAACAGGAGAAAATCTCATGAGGGAAAAATAGGGATTTGTTTTTCCTCTCTCTAAAATTACATAGTGTGGTTTCAGTTCTCCCCATTCAGTCAGACCGGCTGTTATGTTATGAGCATCCAACTGTCTGGAGGCTTGTAAGCCAGCACTGCCGTATGCTTGCATACCAACAGCCACATACATGCAGCTCACACACCAGAGCATAGTGGAATATAACTAGCATTTACTCGAAAGCTCCTCTCCCAGAAAACTGGTCAGCGTGATATTTCCTTTCCTCCTTTCTTCCCCATTGCTCCACAGGTTGGATGCTGATCCATTAGTGGCTTCTACCTTCTTGAGAGAGAGCTCAAAACTACTGCTTTTCCTGGAGTATGTAACTTCCCTATACACAGAGCATTGGCATCCTAGTTAATCATCGGTGGAATATGCAAAATGTTCCCAGAATGGTGATAATCCACCCCTAGAAAAGGGAACAGACCCGGATAAGTATGATCTTGTCCAGAGCAAATTGTTAGGCTGACTGATCCACATTATGGACATTCCTTATCCAGAGCGAACAAAAAAAGATAAGAAAGGAGCTCTCCCCTGATGCAGTCTGGATTTTGTGGTGCCCGATTTGAACCACCTGTAACCAGTGGACCACCTCCAATTTATGAGATTTTTGTACAAGATTTCTGTTTCTTGCTTAAAAGTCACCCTAAGCAACTAGGTTAAGACAGCTTCCACCAAAAGGAAAATGCACATGGTTGAGTCTTTTATCTACTTTGAGTAGAAAGTTCATATCCATGTATCGCACAGGTGCAGGCTGGAGTCTTTTCTAGTAAAAAGTGGTTCATGTCCTGTAAGCACCATTTGTGGACAAAGTACAGAACTGGTGTAGGATGCTGCCCCCTGCAGGCACACTCCACTGTACTTGTGGCCCATGCACAGTGTGCTAGGAGATATTAGGAGTTTATTCACATGTGCCTTGTCTATGGCAGTTAGTGGTTGGCAGTTAGTGGCTCGCAATTATGGCCAGAACAAAAAGCCCCCCCCCCCCCCCCCAAATAAACAAAAGCAAAAAACCCCCAAACAAAAAACCCCTTAACATTCACGGTTTAAGACTTGTTTTCTGATCCTGGAGCACAGAGCCGAGAAGGCTGCAACCTTGCTATTCTTATAACGAACTTTCGGCTGAGCCCTCTGACCCGACCCTCCTCTAAAGCTGATGCCTTGAGGCTTTGCTTTTTGACTCCAAATGGTAACAGAAGAGTCCAGCAATCTGTCACAAGTGACTCCTTGCATTTGCTGTATATCCACAGGATCTTATAGTCTCTTGCTTTTGCATTTGACTGTCCCATGAGACTTAGTGCCAGGCTATTGCCAAAGAGATTTGAAACTATTTAGTGCAAAACCCACCTCCCGCACCCCCTTCCCCCAAAAAACCCAAACAAACAAACACACCACACCCAAACAAGTCTTTTCCTGGAAAAATTTGGCACTAAGTGGGTTGCTGGCTCTTGTGTAATGCGTGCACCCAGTCTCACAAAAGTAGCACCCAGAATGCCATCTGCGAGCGCAGGGGCTTCCCTGATGGAGCAGAAAGGCCAGTCTCACAGCAATGGGCAGGCAGGGTGCATCTGGCTGGTGCTGAAAACCGCCTGCTGCTCCTCAGGAATGCAAAAGCTGTTTATAAAGGGGAAAGAAAAAGCTTATTTAAAAGTCAGAGGAGAGAGGTGAGCCCAGGTCTGACTCCGAACTGACAGGGGGTATTCAGTGGCACAGGAAGGGGGCCTCTGCAGCAGATAACGGCCAAAAGAACTTCTGTAGAAACACTAGGTTCATGGGAGTTTTAAGACTGTACATAAGCATGGCTTTCTGGAGCTATACTGTATAGCTCTGGGCTCAGAGCCCCTGCTTCTCCAGTGCACTGCAGACTGAGCAGCTCTGCTGAATCACCTCACAGTTGAAAAGGTTGGCAATCTTTCTCCATCCAGTTCCTCTGCAGAATGGAGAGGGGAGGGCAGACAGAAGTCAATACATTTGCAAGCATTTCCAGATAGACTGTTGACAAAGCTGGTCCCAAGTAGGTGAATCCCAGACAAAATGGGTAATCTTGCACCGGTGCTTGCATGCTCTCTCTCACCAGGTACAATTAGGTGTAGGCTTAATTTGAAAGGTGGTTCCATTCAGATTGCCAATGCACAGGTACCAGGTTGAAGGGGCGGTCCGTATTGGGGAAGCAGACTTTGTGCTGGATTTGGGACAGGAAAGCAGGGTTGTTCTACACAGATAGCACACAGGAGCAGCGGTTGGCACATGTTAGTCTTACTGTATGTGTTTGTTATGTTTTTAATGCACACTGCCAGAGTCTGGGCGAGGTTGGTTGGTAGCGAGGTATTTGGCTCTCATGCTGGAGGTGTACTGGAGGAAGACAAAAAAAAGACAACAACATGTCAGACTAACTGATGAGAATGCTGTCAGATTATTAGCACCTCCCAACTCACTTGGAGTAATACTTACAGCTAAGCAATGAACCTTGAGCATGGTCCTCTGAGGTTCTGACAAGCAATTTTTCATGGGCCATTAGGCAGACAAGTTTGAGTGACTAAAACTTCTACTACTGAAGGAGGCAGTCTGAAGCCTTAAAGTAATTGGAGATACACATCTCAGAGCTGGAAGGCACCTCAGGAGGTCATCTAGTCCAGTCCCCTGCCCTCTTGGCAGGACCAAGCACCATCCTTGGCATCTGTTTGCCCCAATTCCTAAATGGCCTCCTCAAGGACTGAGCTCACAACCCCAGGTTTAGCAGGCCAATGCTCAAACCATTGAGCTATTGCTATTCCTCCTCCCCAGCCCCTTTAGGGACAGCTCAGTGGTTTGAGCATCAGCCTGCTAACTCCAGGGTTGTCAGCTCAAGCCCTGAGGAGACCATTTAGGGATTGGGGCAAACAGATGCCAAGGACGGTGCTTGATCCTACCAAGAGGTCAGGGGACTGGACTAGATGACCTCCTGAGGTTCCTTCCAGTTCTAGGAGATGTGTATCTCCAATTAATTTAAAGCCTTCATTTAAGGACTAATTCCCCAAGAGGCTACAGAAGTTCAGAATTCTTGGATTCAGTTAAGTTGGGAGCAGAATGTAGGTGCAATGCACATTTTAAAACCCCATCAAACAGGATTTTGGTGGCTATGTAGTCAGAATGCCCCTTCAACCCTGTAGAAGAGGGAGAGGTTGGGGGCAAAATGGTGGAAGAGGTATGGTTCATGTTCTCAGGAGAACAAAGATGATGCCAATAGACCCTATGAATCAAGAATCACTTACAAGATTGTATGTGGCTTTGCCAACCTTAGCTAGGGCCAAAAACAAAGCTAGATCTAGACTGATATCCACTAATATGGATGGCTAGTATCAAATCCTGGCTTTGGGCACATTCCTACAGCTTGGCAGTAATAAGAACTGATTCTGGGGTGCAGGAGGAAATTCATGTGGTTTAAATAAGTTTTCAGATGACAGTGCCAATGGCATTTGATAGTTGAATGATATTAAGTCATCTAAACCATCTTTAGTTTTGCTAAAGCACAGCAATGAAACCTGCAACACCAGGTCTCGTACACAGCAGTAACGACAGAGACTTTGTGCCTCCACAGCACCAAAAATGTTAACTGTTTCCACATGTAATTGCATCACCTTTCACTATGGGGCTAATAGATGCTTTACAGCAGGACGAAGAGGAAACAGAGATTCAGGGGAGTTAATATCTACTCCCCACTTTTACAAAGGGCTGCTAGGAACCTTATTACCTCGTGATAGTGCTAGAAAAAAAAAATCAGTGTTTGTGAACAGCATTGTTAAGTTGCATCACTGAAAGTAACAAGTTCACCTGGTAAAAACAGATGTGTAGTTCTGTACAAATTCAGCCCTGTTCTGATGAACCTTCTCCCGTTTGATGAGACCATGGTGCAGTGTTCTGCACATGCACAGCAGAGACCCGAGCACTGTATATGGCAACAGCATTCTGATATTACTCTAAGGCTGTGTCTACACTACCACCTGCCTTTGAAGGAAGGATGGTAAGTAGGGTGTGGGGAGTTTACTAATGAAGTGCTGCGCTGCATAAGCAGCACTTCATTAAGCAAATTCCCCCCCGTGGCAACTTTGAAGTACCAGCTTGCATCTAGCCAGTACCAAATTTTGAGGAGCAAAGGCACTTCCAAGTTGCCCTGGCAATTCAAAGCACCAGCAGGCGAGCCCTAGCAACACCTGAGCCAGTACTTCAAAGTTTAAAACTTCCAAGTTGCTGTGGGGGTGATTTGCTTAATGAAGTGCTGTGTATGCACGGCAGCACTTCATTAGTAAACTCCCAACGCCCTACTTACCATCCTTCCTTCAGGCGGTAGTGTAGACAAGCCCTAAGTGTCAAGGAACGAATTCATATTACAGAGGAGCTCACCCCCTCTGGGCAGAGATTTTCCTCCTCCCCGGACGTTTTATTATCTTGAAGAGCTGCTGATACTTCATTTGGATATTTCCAGACTCCTCATTTTAAGTGCCTTCCGCAATGAGAAATGTTCAGACGGGGTACATGTGTTCTGTGGTTTAAAACAAAAAGAAAAACACCACACCACCCAGCCCAGTGTGCATGGCCGTGTACAGGGTCCTCTCACTGGCGGCGCCGAGAGAAAGGAAGAAAAAAAAAAAAAAGTCTAGCACAGAGGTCAGCAAGCTTTCTGAGGCAGGGTGCCACAATTTGATTTTTTTGACCTCTACATATGGTCTGAGTGCCAGTGATACTTTTTAAAGTCACTAATAGTCCTACTTACAACAGCTTCATTAATAGAGATGCAGAGCTTTACTGGTTAGGTGGTGGATGGTAGCGTTAACTGGTCTTTTGTTAATCCACAGGCAACCTGGCTTTGAGCAAAATCCCAGCTGCACGGCAGAGGAAGGGTGGGGCTGAGCTCCTGCTTCACGGGCCAATGGGCTGCTGACCCCCTAGTCTAGCCAGTCCTATGAATGAAATTCTACACAGGTGGATAACTATAACTAACTGTCTCACTGCCTTGCAAAATAAAGTTTGAGACTGTGGTGGAAACATACTGAAGATTTGTCTGCAGTAAGCTGAAAGGGGTTGAGATCAAAGTCCTCCTCTGAGGAGCCTATGCAAACCTAGGCAGTATTTCAAGGACAGGAAGGCAGAGCTGGATTCCTTCATGGGCATCAAAACAGAAGTATCTTTTTAAAAGGAGATCTTTTCAGACAGTATCACTCCATCTGCGTTGTGTGGGTGGGAAGCAGAGTGGCAGAAGAGAAGTGGATGACTACAGGAGTTCCATCCTCCAAAAGGTTCCCAGAAGCAGGGCACATTTAGGTAAAGAATCTGTGAACATGTTTTTCACCCCCCCCACCCATTGCTGCAGTACACTGAGAGCACACAGGAAAGAGCTCAGAAAGATGCTAACACCCAAGCAGACACAGAGACTCGGGTGCTACAACAGTGATGTCAAGAAAATTGCCAGAAGGACACAACCCGAAACTGGATTATCTATACAGTGACTAAACTCCTAATTGCATAGAAAGCAACTATTAAGAGTTGCAGTGTGGACAGACAGTTTGGAGAAAACAAAAAAACAAGAGATACTTCACAGCTAAGTCAAAAGTACCACCCCTTAAATAAATGGTTGTTGGCTATTGATTGTCTGTGACACAATCTAAAAGTTTAGGTCATGTAGATGCTTGTATTTAATTTCCTTTAACAAAAAAGGAACTTTCATAGAAGGTTATAAAATCATGTATTGTGGATCCTTCCAGCATTCTGGCTAGGACTCTCGAGGTACTTATACATCTGCATTTATTCTTTTTACAGCCACTTAAGCAATACAAGTTTTAATGTGTATTTTGGTCATTTTATTAGTTACCATTCTGAGCCATCATGAACTTCTCAGTAGATGGATATTTTGATTGTTCTGATGTCTTGTGCGTACATCACTTAACCCCCCGTTAGCAAAAACTGTTATGATACTGGGTACATTCATGTTGTAGCATTTTTGTAGACCAATGTACCCCGCGCCCACCCTAACAAATGTGACTCCCCACTATGTGTGGGGTCGGGGGGGGAGATTGACAAGTTTCCTCAGCACCTATTGAGCTAAGTGAGTGCCTAATAACTAAAACTCTGCAGATATAAAAATTCCTGGCTCTAAAATATTGACACACACTGACTTATTTCACTTTAAGAGACTTTATCTGAACGTAAACCAGGTACATCTTGGGGTCTTTGCAGATATTACAGCTATCACAAACTGCAAGTCTGTGCCGCAGAAACACACTACGCCCATCCAATAGAACCCCTGCTTACCCGTATGTGAGTAAGAGAAATACAGTGCTTACGTAGGGCAGCCTCTTTTCAAAAATACTAAAACCCCATGGCTTATCCTGGTTTTAACAGCCACAAAGTGAAGCTTCTAGGCTTGAAGTCTATTTTTAAAAGCAAGTTTCACCCAAGTATCAAACAACATTAGGTGTAATAAAAATACTGCCTTTTTTCCCCCAGACACAGAGATAGGGTCAGCCAGTGGATCCTGATCCTGCAGAGTGACAATATTTAAAGGGAACTATAGGTTAGAAGCAGGGCTTAAGTCCAATTTTTGAGATCTTGAGGAAAGCAAAAGAACCATTTATTTTTACAAAGCCACATACAGACTCTGGACCTTTTAGCACACACAAAAGATTCTAGGCTGAGACTGCATCAAGGTTCAGTCCAGAGAATATTTTAAGTCCTGATTCAAATCACTGTAAAACAAAGTTTACACTCAACAGCGTTGACAGACCCTTAAACACCGTGTTGCTAAGAACTCCACTCTACTATCTGCAGGAATTGGGAAGCAGGAAAGCACAAAGTGCTGATGCCCAAGGAAGGTCTCTGCAAGAGCGCTATCAGAGTGGAGAAAGCCGGGACATTCTGCTGAGTACTAGCATCATGCATTAATCATTCACAGAGTGCACCAAGGCAAAACTATTTCCCCCCACCCCATAATTCAGTCAGCATTTTAGACATCCCCAAGCACATCACAGAGCAGACAAATGGCAAGTATGCAGACCAAGCAGTGACATGAGAAAATGGTATCCAGTGTGAGATGACAGCAGAGAAGCCCCAGCAGGAATGGCAGATGTGGAGGAGCAGCAGCAGTTTTGTGTGCAAGTATGCCTGGGGACAGGAGGCAAACTGGATAGTGAATCATACCAACCCGATTGGAAGGGAGCCTGCATTCCAAATGGTGCTCATGTTTTGGTTCAGTGGTGATTATAGTTCTCTTTGCACTGATTGCAACGAACTTTATCCCAGGTACAGTGTGCTGCTCTGGGATTTACGTTACCCAACACAGAGCTGAAAGATTCCACAGGCCTCTGGGAACTTGGAGTGGGTGGGGAGGGACACATGACTCAGCAGTTGTGGAAGGGGCAGGATGGAGGGCAGCACCTCAGCGCTACCCAGAGAGCAGACACCCCCCTCCCCCCACCAGTCTTCAGCGCTGCTCCAAGTGCAAGGCCAGGTGCAGCGCTCCAGCAGCAACTTAAAGGGCCCAGGGCTCTGGCTGCTGCTACTGCAGCAGTGGAGGCCAGAGCCCCGGGCCCCTTGAATTGTTGAGCTCTGGGGCAACAGCCCCCATTCCTGTCCCCGGGTCTGCTGGCAAGTGGAGTCTCAGTTCATGACGTACAACTATAAAGACCTGCTGTCAATCAGCCATTTACTCATTCCTACTACAACTAGTTCTGGTTGCTGACCACAAGGGGGAGAGGAGGAATATGGCCTATGCAGCAGACTAGCTGTAATCACGGCATATTAATTAAACTGACAACAAAGCAGTGCTAGGAAACAACTCACTGGCACTCCATCCACAGGGTATGCAGGAAACTGAGGAAATGCTTTTGGCATAAGAATGTATTGAAACAGAAGGTGGCAGAATCAAGAATTTTAGTGCCTGTGTCTGGATACCAGAGGAAAGTCATTTACTTGTAACCCTGAATGCAAGGACAAAATGGAAAGCTGCATATATGAGCTTGCAGTATAGCTGCTGGTTCTAAATAACCAATGTGCAGAAGCAATTTTGTTTGGTTTTAAGATTCTATGGCAGAACTTAAAGTGGGAGAAAAATCTCTTGTTTCTAGCACATGTGATTGTACCAGTGAGCAAAGGAGTACTGATAAGGATTCAAGGGAAGCCAGAGGTGGCAACAGCCAGCCAGTTCTTATTAAGAGACAGCCATTTTAATAGGTATCATTGTTAATAAGTGAATACAAACTTTTTGGTTGGGGAGCGGCTGGGGGTGTGTCTCTCTGGTGCCAGGTGTGGAATTGCTGGATTAAAGCAACAGTGACTTTGGCTCCACCTTGAGGTGTGGCTCTCTGGTTGTCAGAGCTCATACAAAAAACCCTGCCACACTGACTTAAAGGAGCAATATCAATATTTCAGCACAGGACGAGACTGGTTAGCCTCACCTCTTTGCAGGGGGGAATGTGGAGAGGTGTGGGGGGAAAGAAATGTGAAGAAATAAGGTGCTGTCCAGGGGTAAATAGTGCAGGGATGGAGGGGTGGGTGGGAGTGGAGGAGGGGTTGAGTGAGAAGGACCTTATTTCAGTACCTGTTCCATTTGCGGGCGCTGTTACCAGTACCTCCGTGCACTGTCCGAGGGCTTAAACTGCCAGCTCATATGGCTGCTACTGTCCATGGCAGCCAAATACAACTGTGATGATGCAGGAGAGAGAGAGAAAAAGAGAGTGCAGCCTCAACGTGCATGAAAAACACAGTGCAAGCAAGTGATACGCTGCAGAGTGCCAGTGACAGGGAGGGCTCTACCACACTATGGGCATAGCCCTGGGACAAGAAGGAGGAGAACGATGAAAGGAATGACTGGGAGGAATAAAAAGACTAGACAAACAATGCAGTGGGTGATTAGCTCTTCTAGGATCATTGTGCAAATCAAGACACAATCTGTTCCGACAATCAAAGCAGGGCAAGATACCTCAGTCCTGGCCACGCAGTCTCTTTACTCTGCCTGGGTGGCTCCTTTTTGCAGATCTGACACCCCCTCAGACCCTAAACAGGTGAGCAGGAACACTGATTTTTCTTCTTCACACCCACAAGCAGCCTGGACTATTTGATGACTAAACGGTCTCAGCCTCCAACCCCACTTCTGAAATAGACTCAGCTGCTTAACGCAGAGATTCTTATACACACCTCTGCAGGATTCTCTATGCTAGGTGGGAAGTGTAAGGGATCCATTCCCTTCCCCCATCCAAGTGGTCCATGAGCTCCCTCAGACATTTCCTTCTACTATTTGGAAAGTGCATGCTCCTTCAGAAACCTTATTTCCTCCTCTGCTTGAGTGTTGTTCCCATCTCCTTGTGGTCCACGTAGGAAAGCTGGGATAGAATGGAGATTGTATCTCCTACACCTATACATAATATCCCACCTGCACAGCCCTTCTCTCTGGCTGCCCCAAAAGAAATTCCTTTGAAAAGACCCTTACCAGCATCTCTCCTCAGAAACAGCTGGAGGCACCAAGATTTAACTCCACATTCAGGGCCGTTAATGCAACCAGCTACTGAAGAACCAGGGAATCCTTTCCTCATGGTTAGAGCTCCTGCAGAAAGAAGCCTCCTTTTTCCCCCCCCGATGCAGAAGAGCTATAGGGTGGGAAATGCTGCATAGCAAGACCTTGCCTCAGAGGAATAGGATGAACAGGTCTGTGCAGTGTTAAAGGGACAGTGCATTTGCTGTAACAAAGAATTTCAACAGTACAGCAGCAGTTTATGACACTGCACTGAAAGCTGCGGCCAACCTTCCTCCGCAGTCAGACCCATTGTTGAGAAAGGATAACGCCTTCTAAGTTCAAGCACTGAATGCCTGCTTTTTGTTCATTTTAAGCAAGCTGCAAGAAGTCTGGCCAGTCTAGGAGAAATATAAAAATAGGTATTGGCCTTTCTGTTTTGCCAGTTTTGCTCTTCTAAATTTAAAGAACCTTTTGTTGTATGAAGGCACCAGTGAACCAGGCTTATATGGTGTAGGTTTTCATTAAACAACAGACCATCGTTAGTTATAACTAAGTATGATATCCTGCATCCTCAAGAACTGCTAGCAGGCTGGTTAGTTAGTATTCCAATGGACCATGCCTAGAGCTTGTATGGTGGTAATGAGATTTACAGCATCTGGAGAGAGGTGAATACTCATCTAATTTTTCTTCAATGCATAAATAAAAAATCCATATTTTACTCAATAGACTAAAATGGCTCCCAGCTCACTCTGAACTCCTGATTAACCAAGAACCTTCCATGAAAGATTTCTCTCTCTCTGTAGGAAATTAGATACAAAAGTAAAATTTCAAAAAGGTATGAAATGAAAATAAAACACTTCAAAAATACAAACTTCAGCCTATTGTTCTCACAGTGCAAATCGAGAACACCTTCTGCAATACCACTTAATTTACTGGATTTATTTTTCAAACTTGAGAACCAACTCTGCAATCAGTAACTGTGTTTAAGAAAGCGCCACCTCACTGAAGTCATACAAAGTTACTCACAAGCTTAAGTGGTAGCAGGGTGGGCCCAGAGAGCTCTCTCTCTCTCTCTTTTTTTTTTTAAATGTTAAATTTGAGCTTTTTTGTATCTATTAATCCTGGGGAAAATCCTGTAATTGTTGCATTTGGAGCCACAGCAAAATGGCAGAATTCCCCCAGAATTAATATATGCCCCAAGTAGCATACCAGGACTTCTGTTCTCAATGGCAGGTAATACATAGCTTGTCTGTTTTCCCAACATTTATGGGCCAGATCTTCTGCCTTGAGACACACAATTAGCTCCCTCTGAAGCACATGGGAATGGCACGTGCATCTCCCTGAGCAGAACTTGGCCTCAGAGGGAAGCAATAAAGAGACTTACTGAGGGAGGTGGAGACTCCCGGCCAATCAGAGGTGTGTTCTCACAGCGGGGGTTCTGGAAGTTTGCATTCTGGGTCCTAGAAAGGGAAATATCAATAGTGAAAGAGGGACACATGGCACATTCTCCAGCATAGGGACTTTGGAAGTGACAGGATAACCCAAATGCAAGGCATTATTACCTCCCACAGATGCTCTCTGGAAACAATATAATCCCTTGGAATGCTTTTTTCTACATGTCAAACAGATCAATTCCACCCTGATCAATGCAACCCTAACATGCAAAGGCCTGTCCCTTTCAGAATATATGCAATGCTCTACTTAACAACAGTTTAATCAAGACAGACTCCTTGCCAAAAAGTTAACAGTTAGAATTAATGCAGGAGGACAACAACAAGATGAACCAATCCATCACAGACAGGCCTTGAAGACAGACACTCCCAAGGAATGAGTTCTGTAGAAGGGAGGCCGAAACTCAGACTCCCTGCCGCAACTAGACGAATCTAGAAAGCAAAGGATAGTTGACCTCAGCTGCCTTGGGAGGACAGTCTAAATCTGATATCATGTAGATCTCCACTAGATTGCAGGACAAAAACCTGCAGAACCTCCATCATTGGTGATGATGCACATTAAAACCACAAACAAAACCACTTTAAGAATTTGGTAAGCTTAAAGCTGTTATTTCTGAAGAGTTTTTCTTTCTAGGAGAAAGACAAAGAACCTGGAGACACTGTTTCCTCCACTCTATAGGTGATATTCTAAGTAACACAAGGCAACCATATTTTCTTGTGTAGTTATTTCTATTGGAGAACAGAAACACTTGCCACTGTTAGAAATAAAAGATCACTAAGATCAAGTGGTAGTAACAGAACCTTTTATCACCCTGCTTCTCGGGATCATCACATTGCTGTTCATAAGTGTGTTTCCCACTAGTAGTAGTTGGCATCCTTCAGTCTATGTAGACTATGGATCGCGCCCTTCGTAGTTCCATTTGGGATCATCGAATTACGCTGTTAAGCGATGCTGGAGAATTTTTTTTTTTTGGGACCCTAGGCTGCCCAGACGCCAGTGTCCCCCTCTCGGCTTTACTCATATAGTCCAAAGGAGAGGATAACCTCTACGTCTGGTACCAGCTCAGCTGCAGGAGTTGCCGGGTCAATGGCAGAAGTTGGCACAGAACTGCCTTAGGACTCCCCTCCGGATTTTCTGTCAGGGTTTACTCCCTTAGCCTTGATCCTTCTCAGGATAACGCACAAGGCAGTGGGGCACTGCAGTTGTTGCAAAAAAGCTCTCTTTAGCTATGCTGCGCCATGGACATGTCCGACTGAAGTGTAGCAAAGGAGTTTGACTAATGATAGCTGCAACATGACTCTTCTGACTACTCACATGTACTCCGTGACAGGTGCATTGCTGACTGTGTGTGCTGCTGCTGGAATGCTGGTTTCACTTCCATAGCTACTCCCACAGCTATAGAGACTGGGCATATGCACCCTGTACAGGTTATCATGGGTTTGTCTGTTCCCTTGAGCAGCAGATTCTTCCTCCCCATCATCATCTGAGCTCCTGTAGGAAAAAAAAAAGTTGCTTCTAATAGCTTAGAATTATTATGTTAGTGGTGCCTGCAAGAAACCAGAGCACATGGTAATCCCAGTAACCTTCTAATCCTCCTCCACACATCCCCCCTAACAGCCAGTCAGCATGTACCTCAATATGGCAGCATAGATACAGACCACAGCAAGTATCTCCTTCCCAGCCACTAGAGTGACTCAGACCTCCCACAAACACCATCTGGACTTTCTCAGATTGCAACATCTTCCACAGTATCCCAAAATCCTTCCCACAGGACTTGGGAAATGCTGAGTTGCACGATTTGCCCATACCATATAAACCGGAGTATGGACACACTTAAGAACACTTAGCGCTTGTTTAAATGAGGCACTGGCTGCAGAATGAGACTTATTCCAGGTCCCCCTCAGAAAACATACTGACGTTCCACGCTGCTGTGCACATTTGTTTTTGAACCGATTTCCAGAGGTCTTCCTTGTGACATATCAAAAAAATAAGGAGGCTGATTCTACAGTAGTTCCACACCATGAATTCCCAATGAAGACAACGAGAACACCATTCAGAATAGCTAAGGGAAACGTTCTTTTCTACTTCAATGCATAATGTGACAAACTCTGGGAGGTTAAGGCAGCAAAGTTTAATTACTGTAGCATAAGGCATCTTTGCCTAGGCTGCTTCTTCCTAACCTAAAGGACAGAGCCCTGGCAAATTTCATATATCTGATTTTGATGTGTTTGTTTGGACTACTGTTGCCTTGGGGTCATGTCTATAACTATACCTTTGGGATTATTAAAGGCAAGTCTCACCCTATCTTTCAGGGAATGGAGGGATTAATTTTATGAAAAAACAAACTTTATGACCTGAACAAATCACTTTTTCTAAGGAAAACTGTGCATCAAGCTTCATGAAACAATGGCATCTTATTCAACAGGTCTCCCTGTTGTGTGCAACACTTAGATTTGGGGACTTTAACAAATATATTTCTTAAACCCTGCAAATCTCCCTCCTCCCCCACCCACAACTATGAAAGGAACATCTGAATTCTATTCCTTTCTGGACAACAAAATTGCTCCGTAATTGGCACAAATTGGTTTTATTTGTGCCAACCCACTGCAAACAGACTGCAAGAGTTTGCCCTGCAGAACCTTCAACACTAGCAATGATGCACATGAAAAAACACAAGCAACCCACTTTAAAAACTAAGAACCAGATCAAGTTTGCAGTTGGGAGAATTTTTTTTTTAAATAGTTAATATGTGACAAATGAGAAAAATCACTTCTCTGGACACTGCTACACATCAAATTTTCAGGTGGAGGCCAAGAAGGACAATACCCAAAGAAGAAAGACTAGCAAATCTTACTGCATGTCCCACCTTCCAAACTATTCTTCACCTGCTGATCCGATTCCAGAGAAACACCACTACCAGCTGCCTTCTCCTCTAAGCTGTCTGAAACCAACCTACACAGCAATTTTCGTAAGCCAACTTAAATTTATCTCTGGTATTTATTCCCTGCCCTATCCAAAAGGCCTAAATCAGTGAGCAACCTATCAGGGCCAGACAGGACAAACCTCCTGTGAGGTGGTCATGGAATGATAATATCTAGTTCTAATACAGTTCTTTCCTAGAGTCAGTACCATTGTCCTCATTTTACACATGTATTACTCGCAGATTCCGAGCAACACGGTATAACTCACTGTTATGCCACTGGAGTTGGTTTCAGGAGAGTGCATGTTTCTCTGAGGTATAGATGAACACTAAAGATGTGTCTACAGAAACAAGTTATTTTGGAATATAGCCACTATCCCTAAATAGCTTTGCGAGCATTTACACAGCAAAAATTACTATTTTGAAATAAGCAGAAGGCTTATTTCAAGTTCTGTACACCTGATTGTATGAGGAATAATGCCTACTCTGAAATATTTTGGAATGAGTGGTATAGACAGGGAATAGTAGCTATTTTGAAATAGGGGGCCTCCAGCCCTATCAGTGTGAATGCTGTATTTCAGAATAGATGAGCACTATTTTCATATGCAGTGTGTATACAGATGCACTATTTCTAAATAAACTATTCTGGAAAATCTCTTCCAGAATAGCTTAATCTGAAATAACTCTGTATAGACAGCCTCAAACTAAGGCTTGTAAACCTGGACTAAGCAGATGACAGCAACAAAGCTGGTTTATAAATCTGAAGAAGCTGCTACACCAAAAACCACATATGCCTGGAAAGCATATTTTAATTCTTGAATTGTTGTTCTAAATATTTAGAGAAATCATACCACACTGCTAGAGACAAGTTAAGATTTTGTTGATTATATGCTAAAATTTAGGATTGTTTTTAGCAAAGAGTGTGAAAAGGAAAACATACTAGGCAGAAAGGAGCCAAATCTCAAATCCAGACACCACATTTCCCACCAGCTGAACGCTGTATACATTATTTTAACCTTGCCTCTCAGTCAGTTGGGGCTTGCCAATGTGGACTCCTTCAAAGCCTGTACCTCTCCTTTAGCTCTGAAGAGTGGATAGAGATACTCTTGTCATCCCTTGAGTAGGGTGGCTTGGCAATTTTGGGGCCATTGAGATATTGCATCACTGTTTCACAACTATTTAACCTAAAATTCCCATCCCTTCACGATAGTAGACCTTTACTATCTACAGAAGTTCTCGCTCTCAGGAAGACAAGATGCATCTTTGTTTGGATACTATACTGGGTAAGTCAGATTTATGACAGGAAACATTCCATACTGGCTGGTGAATCAAACAACTTAGCAGGAGGACTTCTCCAGCCTCTGATTAGAGGTCGAGCTCTCACACATCATCTTGTCAGCTGCTTTTAGTTCCAGGACCACAAGGTGACAGTAGAGTTCTACTAAAGGACATACAGTGTATGCCTCCCATACTTATCAGTTAGAGAAGCCATCCTGGTGGACTGCAAGATTGTTGTAACCAAGATAAGTCTTTCAGGATGGGGCGATTTTGCTAACAGCCTTTGCTCATGTAGAGTTTGTGGGATGTGCTGACTGAACTGTAGCAGTGCTTTGACTGAATGCAGAGGGAGCACCTAGCTCTCACTGTTACGTGTAATCTGCACCTTGCTTTAGGTGTGTCACTTTCATAATCCTGAACAGAAAAACAAACAAAAAAAAAACAAAAAAAAAAAAACCACCACACATACACACACCCTGCATGGACAGAAACCAGTGGAATCTGACAGCCCTGCACATGGGCAACAGAGAACAATGTTTCTTGGGCCCTAAGCAGAACTCTGGTGGACTGCATATGGCCTGTGGGCTGCCTCCTGCCCACCACTGACCATACCATTAATCTCTAACTCAAGAGACTAAAAATCCCACACTGCATACTTAAATATTCTGTGGTACCAATATACAGAGTTACATAGTGATCAGGTTAGGATTTAAACACTGACCAAAGTTAAGGCTAACAAACCTACCACCCCTTTCGCCTATGTTTTACATGTTGCCCCTCATGCTCCAGGGTAAAGAATTCTATATGCCTTCATTAGGACGCAGCTCTATAACCCAACAGTGTGAGGCACCTAATCCCACCGCATACCTTTTTTGCTGCCAAGTGTGTGGGACACTGCACACAATGGAACTGAACATGAGAGCGGTGACAAAGGAGAAGAGAACCAGGTAAATGAGCCCTTCCACTCCATCATAGCAGAAGCCTGTCAGAGCCTGGACGTAATCCTGAAGGAAGAAATTAAGCAGAGCCTCCTGGCTCACCATGAAAAGGTAACACTGCACATTCTGTATTCGAAAAATCCCATTGCCTACATTCTGATGTTCACAGGTTTAAAACCCCAAACAGCCACTTTTCCTACAACGTACTTCATTTGTTTTCACAGGACTCTACACTTCATTTAAAAGCTAACCCTCTTGTTTTTATTTAAAGTTTGATTTAGGAACATCAAGAAATGTAGGTTGTCGTCAGTCATATGAATAATTAAAAAAAAACCGAAAAGGAACATCTGGACAATTCTGCATGTCCCGTTCACAAACTCAAGATTATTCATGAAATCGATATTACTCAAATATCCACATCTACAGATCTTGCCCCCATTGCCCCACTGCATGGATAGACCTGGACTATCAGTTTAACTACATCTTGACAAAGCCACAGTTGACCCCCCCAACGTGAGGGGATTGCTCCACAGCTATGAAGCAATATACAGAGATACATATTTCCCAATTATCTGCGAAAGTGATCAATCCAACTGATCTACATATACTCCTTTCTCACAATGGATGCTGTGAACCCAGGGAGATATAGCATCATCCTTGACTACGATGAAGGCGTCCCGAGTTCAAATCATACTATAGGCAGCAGTTTATGTACGTCCGATGAGTTCCAGTAAGAACGAAACTGGTCACGTGCTAACATGATTTCATCGGAATCTTATTCTAATAAATATAGAGATATACGAAAGGCATTGGACCAGAGCTGTAATAAGCTGAAGTACATGAATCCTCAGAGTTTCAAATTGTAGAAGCACAAAAATTCCAGTTTTCTACATTAATCTGCCAACTTAAAAAGTCACCCCAAACCAAGATTCTCTGCACTCTTTAGAGCTGGAGCACCAAAGCCAGACAGAAAAATTGTCTACTGTATTTTGACATTCCGGAATGCTTCGTATCCTGACCCTCAAGGAGCTCAGCAATGCGGGGCTCCATATCCACACGTTCAGATAGAACATCTGTCAGCCCCATACACTGATCCTCCTTACTCACCAAATGCAGACTGCGACAGTCTACCAGTGCAGTCAGGTGCTGCAAATTAATTTCGGTGGAGTTTAGAACCTCCTGTATCCGAGTCAGGTACTCCTGTAAGAAACAAGATGCACAGTAGAAGAACAGAGGAGCTTTGAAAGCACTGATTTAGGGTCTCATGCTGTGGGGACATGGCCTTTAATCTGAAAGCACTGCAGGAGTAAGTTTCAACAGGTTTTTACCTTGGAGGTGGGGTACTCTTTGACGGCTGATCTGAGGAGCTCCAACACATCATCCTGCATTTCCACCAGGGCTTTGTGACTTCCTGACAGCTTCTATTCAAAACAAAATGTGAACATGGTCAGTCTTGAGGCAAACCAGGCTGCGTGTAACACAGTAGCTTAGGAACTACCATCACCAAGTACTGAGACATTGACGGGACTGAAAGCCTAGAGTAACTAACAGCACCTCAAAGCTCTAGTGACTCTCCACCTAACCCACTTCTTCAGCTCTAGTAGCACTGGTTTGAATGCTGCTTTTTAAGTCTGTACTTCTTCCCCGGGGTTTTCAGCTATTACTACGACATCTACATAGAAATTCAGCCAAGGTCAGACCAATTGGAAATGAAAAAAGCCATTCCTCTCAAGATCCAGCTACGATCCCAAGCCCCTCCCATAAATAGCAGCTGGATTCTACTGTTAAAAAAAAAAAAAAAAAAAAAAAAAAGAGAACCAAGGAAAGAGTTAATGTTTACCGTGGGGTGTTTTCCATTAGCAATCAGTAAGAGGGACAAGGCAAGCTGACACTCCCCAGCAGCCTGCTAGGCACACAGCCATAAAGCCCAACCAAAAGTGTACTTGATGGCATCATGGCCACATTTTAAGGCTCTCACTATAGCCACACAAAAGTTACCAAAGCCTTTTTTAAAAAAAGAACTGTGTGTAAATTCTACAGAAACACAGGGAGCCAGCAGAGAAGTGCCAGTAACAGGATACAGGTGTAGGAAACAAAAGATGACGTTGCTCAAGGCACAACATAGGAAGGAACGAGCAAGCATTGATATAACTTACCCATATAGAGCTACTTATCCTGAGGGCTGCCCAAAGGGGTTTACACTGATACATATTACACACAGGAATTACTCCTTTCCCCACTGAAGCACAACCACTTCTGGAGCAGAATGCTGCAGTTTAACAGCAAAAAGCTGTTCTACCCAACAGGAAGATGTGAACAGTGTGCCCAAGAGACTGCAGGGAGATTTTAGGCTGGCAGAACATAGTTACTCAAACTGCATTTTATCTGGAACTCCAGGATTACTATGTCTGCCTTTAGGAAAAAGTGACATGTTAGCAATGAGTAAAACTATGGTCCTGACCTCATCTCATCAGAACAGCAGCACCTCTGACAACACTGTGTGCCTGACCTAAGGAGGAGAGCCTCTTACTGCACCTGCAGCTTGTGAAGACAGAAGTGTGTGAGCTGAAATACTCACCTGTTGAAAGGGGTTTGGATATCCACCATTACAGGCCAGGTAATAGCGTAGAGTATCTATCAAGACAAAAGGTGGAAATAAGGCTATATTTATCCTTCCCTAATTTGATCCTTCTTATGCCTGTTGCAACTGAAGATTCAATTCTAAGAGCATTACTAGTGATACACTGTGTAAAAGACAAAATGTGGGCAGAACCACTTTCTTCCCTCTTTGATGGTGTTACAGAGTATGAAAGACAGCTGGAGTAAGGGAAAGCCATTCTAAAAAGCTGACCCTATTGCTTTTCCCCAGTAAACCAAATGGGACTCTCCACCACCAAGCAGCAAATTGAGTGATGAAGACAAAACCACAAATGCTGTACAGAAACAATCAGCCACCATACTCAGTGGCATTCAGGACACTGGGCTGGAGTCTGATATTTGATTTCTCTGATCCTTAGGAGAGACATTACACTAATGTGGAAGGAGAAAGATTGTAAGCACATGGGTGCTTATGTAGTCAGGCAGATGTGTAGCATATTTATACACCAGAGAAAAGGAGACATTTGCAATGTGAATTTACTCTGCCACACTTGAAGGAGCAGGTTTATTTTGTTTTATTTTTAAACAGCAGGAGCAAGAGAGCAATAAAGGGAACCTCTCAGTAAAAGAATCTAACCCTCAACCAAGTGAATTGGTTTTCTGAATCCAACACTGTCTGTCACAGAGGTAAGCAGCAATCCCCTCAAAGTAAACAGCAACCTGGAAAGTGTCCAAGGAAGAAATGGAGGCTGCAGCTGCTGAATGGAAGGCCTCCAGCGTAAATGAGAGACGAACCACAGTCCCCTACCAGTATTTGTTCACTTTTCATTGAAACCCCAACCTTTAACATGCACCATTACCTTCACACCTTTCTCCTTGCTTGCTCAGAAAGGTGCTCTGTAAAAAACAGCCAAGAGTTCACCACGCTTAACTAACATGAGAGCTCCTGCTGCAGTGCAATGTGTTTTCAAGAACTACCCTTATCAGCATGCTTCCTCATAGACCCCCCCAAGTGCTACTGAAACTGGTCCTGTGCCACAAACAGCCATTGACAGTTAGGCCCTGCTAGCTAATCTCATTATGGAGGCCACTGCCACCTGGGAAATACATTTAACTCTATACTCTGCTTACCAAATGCACGGAGATGTAGTCCTGATTATTTAAGGGCACACCTGATGCCCACTTAGACTTTTACAATGGCTTACTAGTTTGAGGGATGGAGAAATCTGAACATTCAAGTTACACATCTTGGACTCTGTTAAACTATCCTTGAAGAAACCACATTTTTGTAAAATGACCATTCATCTTTGCACAAACCCCATTGTGTCAGGCTCCATTTTGAATGCGTGTGTGTAGATTTCAGTTCCTCTCCAGTATCCATTTTGCTGATCTCTTGCCTCTTCCCAGGGTGGGGTGGGGGGAGTCAGTTCAGAAGGGCCATGCACAAAAACAGACATCTCCTTCCCACACACAAAATAATCAGGGAATTTTGCAGACTGATCTTTTTCCTCACTCAGAAGTGATTCTTCAAACTACCACTCACTGTGGGGATCAGAAGGAAGAGATAGGAAAGTCTATGCGAGGAAGCCAACAAGTAAAGGAAACAGGCTGATCCTGTGGCCCTTACCATCAATATTGTATGCACCTTTCATCGCGCCTGTACACACAGTGGGATCAAGTGGTACAACGCAGCTTGTCAGCACTTGCATGCTGGCAATGGAACCTGACAGCTGTTATTTATAATTCATTAGCCTTCTATGGGATTGCTTCCACCAGCTGCTCCATCTCTCCCCACTGAATTGCACTTTGGGACGACTTATCTACAGCTCAGCCAAGCTGTTAAACAGCACTTAGTCAAAACTGGGCAAATAACAGAAGAGTGTGTGCTACCGAACGGATCACACCACAAGTGGACTGTGTGCATACCTTCAATCAGAAGGAACTGATTATTCCAAGCCTACATTAGCAAGCAGGCCTTTCTTGAGCAAGACTTTCATACATGGTCCAGAGTGCCCCAGTTGTGGGGGTGAGGAAAGAAAAAAAACCACCACTACTGTGGCTGCAAGCTGGAACAGCACCGCATTGCACAGAACATTCTCTGCCATGCCCAAGAAGTTTCACTTTGTAAACAAGTCCAACAGCTTCCTGTGAGCATAGCAAAGTTTACTGGCTTCAATTCATGTGGTTAGTAGTGCTCTGCTCAGGAGTGACTCTCTTCCCCATCCACTCCAATCTCTGGAATGCAGTATACTAAACTACTAGCTCTTGCTCAGATAGTAATCCATTAGCACCTATTCATGGATCAGTGCCTTACCCATTGTACGTGAGATTTCTAAGCAGCCAGTCATTTGGATGGCAAGGACTGGAGGAGTAGATATTTTACAGCACTGTGAGGCAGAGCTGCGCTTTGAAGACAAGGGAGAGCCTGATGAGCAGCCAGCTCCCCAGTGTAAGTTTGAGTTCCTGCTCCACATTATGGCACTTGCATATGGTCTCTACAAAAAAAAAAAGGCACCCCACACTAGACAAGGAAAGACAGTTCAGTGCTCCGCTCATGCTACACCCCTTCTCAATCCTCTTCCCCCACAGAAACCCCTTAAGCAGTAGATTGTTTCGCATGAGTGGCTGTATCATCCCTGCTGGCTCTATGCTGGCGTTTACCTGGATTAAACCTTGTTAGAGGCTGAAACCGAGATGTGAGTGCACCCTTTAAGACTTCTATAGGGACCTTATCTACAGCAGGTATAACAGGCCAAGGGAATTGCACACACTGACCTTCTGCTTTTCAGAACACAGATGCCTGGAGGCACAGTGGGCCCACCTGCATTCTGCCTCATCTCATTCCTGTGTAATGCCAACAGATGTAGGTTGCCAACACCAGGGATAGAACCTGCAAGCAGAGGGTCTAAAGTCCTGCACTCTACCATGCGAGCTAAAGGCCAATACTTGCAGGTTCTATTGCTGGTGCTGGCAACCCACATCTGTTGGCATTACAACTGGTGCATTGGCTAGGAAGAACTGCTGGAAGGTCTCAGAAGCTCGGGATGTGCTTCCTCAGCCCAGGGAAGCATGTAGTACCCAGAGGTACTGAGCCCTCATCTGGGGTGAGCAAAGTCTCTGCTCTACAGCCTCAGCTAAGAGCCAGCTGGCTGTTAGCTCACATGGTAGAGTGCATGGCTTTAGACCCTATGCTTGCAGGTTCTAGCCCTGGTGCTGGCAACCTGGCACTGTTGGCATTACACCTACTTCCCCTCAAGAGAGTGCATCCTGCCATCTGCTAGGCAACAATATCCCCTCTCAAGTTTGTATTTGTTAAAGTCAGGCAGGATTAGTGTTCAGCTCAGGGGAGGGGTAGAGAGGTTAAGCAGTGGGGACCTCAGAGCAGGCTGTTGAGGAGAGACTCTACCAGCAGCAGGTAGGTGGATGCCTTATGCCCTGGAGAGGGGGGGCAGATCAGTGGAGGGATGTGAGCAGCATCTGGTAGCACCTGCCTAGGAGATGGGGCAGCACATGGACAAGAGGGGTTGGGACCTTGGAGTGTAGCCAGTCTGTGTACTGAGGAGCTTCTAGAACCAAGGCCAGCCTCACAGGAGGCATGTGTCACCCACATGAACAAAGTCTGCCCAGAAACTAGCAGCCTGAGAAACTGCTCTATTTAGTTTTGGTTTCTCCTGCATTCAGGAGTTGGTCTATTCCTTATAAACAAGCAGGCTTGGATCAAAAGAAAATGACAGTCTCCACCACCAATTTTTTTGCTTAAAAGAAACCTCCAATTTGAGTAGGTGCACTGGTCCAAGAGAAAATGTTGACAATGTTTTCGTACACAAGGGGAGTTCTCCACTGACATCTGTCCCGGAAAAAAGCCCTCCAATTCAGTCAGCTGCCATGAGCACATGGATGGCAATTTCATCTGCTCTCAAAAGTCATCTTTCCACCCCTTCAGTCGAGAGGTCAACTTACTACAGCCCAATCCCTAAAGTTGATTTTTGAAACTGGCCTCTGACCCTTCTCTTGGAGGCCGGTTATACTTGCAGCTGCTTGCACCTGCTGCTGCTCATACCCATCCTCCTGCTCCACTTTTGATCAGAAAAGGGAGCTAAAAAGCAGAAATTAGACAAGGGAGCAATTTGATAAAAGCATCAATTTGAAATCCTGCTGATTTTTGTATGTCCCTCCTAGAAAGGGAATTGAAACAAGCTACCAGCAAAGTCAGTTTCTTCTGCTAGATTCTGCAGCCACAGAAGCCTTACAGTTCCTAATTTTATAAGGTGATGGCACTGAAGGTCAGCAGAATTGCAACATGGTATTCGGGTATGCCTCTTAAAGCCACAGGAAACCCTGTTCACTAGGATGACTAGACAGCAAGCAGCAAAGGTCACTGCATTTATTTTGTTTAAAATAGAGCCACACCTTGGCCTAACTGGCTTGCCTTCAACCTGCCACTTTTCAGCCACTCACATTTACCTGCTTGTTCTCTTTCTGCATTTCAAATACCGGAGATACCGGATGACTGGAAGAAGGCAAACGTATTGCCTATCTTTAAGAAAGGAAAGCAGGATAATCCAGGGAACTATAGACCCATCAGCATTACCTCAATCCCTGGGAAAATAATGGAGGGAATCCTCAAGGAATCCATTTTGAAGCACTTGGAAGAGGGGAAGTGATCAAAAGCAGCCAACATGGATTCACCAGGGGCAAGTTCTGCCTCACCAATCTGATCAGCTTCTATGACGACGTAACAAGCTCTGTAGACATGAGGAAGTCAGTGGATGTGATATACCTTGACTTCAGCAAGGCTTTTGATATGGTCTCCCACAACATTCTTGTCCATAAGTCAAGGAAATACGGATTGGATCCTTGGACTATAAGATGGATAGAAAGCTGGCTTGATGGTCAGGCCCAACAGGTAGTGGTCAATGGCTCAATATCTGGATGGCGGTCAGTTTCAAGTGGAGTGCCGCAAGGCTTGATTCTGGGGCCAGTGTTATTCAACATCTTTATTAATGACCTGGATGAGGGACTGGGTTGCACCCTCAGCAAGTTTGCAGATGACACAAAGCTAGGGGGAGAGGCAGATACGTTGGAGGGTAGAGAGAATCCAGAGGGACCTGGATAAATTGGAGGACTGGGCCAAAAGAAATCTGATGCGGTTCAATAAGGGGAAGTGTAGAGTCCTGCACCTGGGGCGGAAGAATCCCAAACATTGTTACAGGCTGGGGACCGACTGGCTCAGCAGCAGTATGATGGAAAGGGACCTAGGGGTTATTGTGGATGAAAGGCTGGATATGAGTAAACAGTGTGCCCTTGTAGCCAAGAAAGCTAAACGGCATACTGGGATCCGTTAGGAGGAGCATTTCAAGCAGATCTAGGGAAGTAGCTATTCCTCTTTATTCCGCACTGGTGAGGCCACATCTGGAATATTGTGTCCAGTTTTGGGCCCCCCCGATATAAAAAGGATGTGGATTTGTTAGAGCAGGGTCAGCAAAGGGCAACAAAAACAATTAAGGGTCTGGAGCACAAGACCTGTGAGGATAGGCTGAGGGATTTGGGCTTGTTTAGTTTACAGAAGAGAAGACTTAGAGGTGATTTAATAGCAGCCTTCATCTTCCTGAAGGGGAGCTCTAAAAAGGAGGGTGAGAAACTGTTCTCAGTGGTGTCAGATGGCAGAACAAGGAGTAATGGTCAGAAGTTGAAGGAGGAAAGGTGTAGGTTAAATATTAGGAAAAACTTCTTCACCAGGTGGGTGGTGAAGCATTGGAATGCACTGCCTAGAGACCTGGTGGATTCTCCATCCCTTGAGGTTTTTAAGTCCCAGCTGGACAAGGTCCTGGCTGGGATGACTTAGTAGGGGTTGATCCTGCTTGAAGCAGGGGGCTGGACTAGATGACCTCCTGAGGTCCCTTCCAGCCCTGTGATTCTGTATTCAAATACTGTGCTCAGAAGAAGTCATACTGGAGGCAGTATCTCCATACTGTTTAGTTATTAGGAACTGTGAAAGTTTCAGTGATAATTAGAATGGGAGAAATGTAGCACTCTTTACCCGTTATCCGACTACCTGAGTGGCATTCTCACATTCCCACTTGGTGTCCCATTTCCTTAGAATTAGGGACTGACAAGACAGGGAGGTTGTGCATGGTTTTATACAGTTTTCAAAACAGACTATTTCAACCCCACTCAAAAATAAAACCAGAAAACAGAAGCCAACCTTTTAATTAGAAAAAGAGTAAGTTAAACACCAGCCAACCTGACTGCTTTTTGACTGTCCCTCAATTTTTTCAGCTAATTAGCAATTTTGGGAAACCACAAAGCAGAAGCTGGGTTATAAACTTAAGGAATTTAGTATCCTTGGGGGGAAAAAACTGAGGTCTGTAAAGATCCAACTCCATCTCTGAACCCTGTAAAAATACCAGTAGTGGCAGCACAATGTACCTCCTAGATGCATAAAACAAATCTGACCTAGAGTAACTCTCTCCAGGTGCAAAAGAAGAATTTAGTCTCCAGAGCCAATTCAGTCTAGTTCTGCCACCCTAGCCAGCTTTTTATTGAGAATGTGTGCAACGTGAGCATCTGCCCACTAGTAATTGATGAAAACCAAAATTCACTCTATATTGGCCACTGAACAGCTAGATAGTAACAGGTTTCAGCCACTGCCAAAAACTCTTGATGGGATTTGATGTGAAAAGCTCCATTACCCATCCCCTCAGCAATGCAATCCCTCAGATAAGCTAGTCTGTTCCAGATTGCTTCTTATTGCCATGTGGTGAGAAGTCTGCTTTTTGACTAAAGGATCACATCTTATAATTTAATGCGATTGAATAAATCACTTGGTAACAACAGTATCAGAGGAAGTGAACCAGGCTAGAAGATTGCCTCTTGCATTGAAAACAAACCAAAAAGAGGAGATGATCCAGTCAGCATTCAGTTCCATTGTCTCTCTACTAATGAATACCAGATGAGCAAGCCACTCACACAATAGGCTCACACAAAAAGTGGTTACGTTTCTCTCCTATTCCAGAATACTAGTCCATTTATTGCAGCTGTAAATAGTCACCATTATGGCGCAAGAGGGGTGACAACAGTGATGCGTTTAATCCAATAATTTCCAGTGCTGTTAGTATTTTCAACTCTAGGCAGAACTAACATCGAAGCAGTTTTAGTTTTGCTGTCTAGCTCCTCCAGAAAAGTGTCCCCTACTCCTAGAAAGCTCCTGTCATTTACACATAAGTTATTGCAACAAATAAACAAACCCAAGACACCACACAGGAAATGCTGGCCTTACTGCCCGGTTATCACAGCTGGGAGACGCCTTCTTTGCCATCTAGGAGGGAGGGGGAGCGAGAATGACCTGGCATTACCATGTCTGCTTAATTTAGACATGGCACTAAGTTCCCAGAAGGAAGAGTCATGTAGGCATCAGCCAAAAAGAGATGGTGCTACAATGGCAAATGCCTGTAAGGATGATGAAACCCACTGGAATCCAGACACGTCTTCAGTATTTGCACCCTGTTTGTTCAAGGATAGATGAAGAAAAGTGAACAAAATAAGGGATATCATGAGCTTAACCATTCTGTTGGAAAAAACAGGTACCTCACGTGGTTAGGAGTAATGCAGAACAAGACTACAGCTGAAGAACTAGTACAAGTAAACCTCCTGGAAGAACAGAGAATATTTTCCTAGTAGGAGTTCTTTGCACTAATGTTTGCATACAGTTGATTTTTCTGTTACAGCCATTCAGGCCAACCTCACTGCTAAAAAGTGAGGGGAAGCTCACAAAACAAATTAAAATCACCTCCCATGAGTTCTGGTTAATCTTCTAGCAATCCACTATAGAACAGGCCACGCAGCTAACTACCACCTCATGGCAAAGTCTGTTGTTCCTATTCCTTACAGCATCCTATTTCCACCCTTCTAATTGCTTTACAGAGCCTTCAGAACAGCTCAACTATAGCTAGTGCACCTGCAGAACAGATACCCATTTCATTGAAGGGTCTTCTGCCTCTATCGAGGAGAAGCAGCAGTTTCAAACAGCTGGAGTCAGTTAACCTACAGAGCAATTACTCTGTTTGTGAAAATTAACAAGCTCCAGTCAACCAAGGTCAAGAGAAGGAGAAACATTTCACACTGTGCCTCATGCAGGAGAGTTCCTTTAATTTTTCAGGGTTATTTTTACTCTTATCAATGTGCTGTTTAATTAGTTCATGGTACCATACCCATGCTGTAACTATACAGTTGAATCTGTGAACAGTTAGGAATAGAGGTTTCCCCAGTCTATCCATTTGTCACCTTTAGTGAAAAAATGAAGAGCAGCTGGCTACTGTTTGAAGTCAGTTTGATAATCTTCTCAACTGAGAGAGAATATGCATTTTGCATAGGCAAAAAATGAGATAAGGGAATGCATAGCAAAGAGCTCTCTCCAGTTACAGGGCTCCTTCTGTCATCATGATCTCGGTAAACAAAGACATTGGAATGCCTTATTGATCAATTGTGCTGGGAAAAGATTCCAAGATTGAGACTGGGGGTGGGAATACTGACAGACTATGTTATAGAAAGTTTTACCTCCTTGCCCAAAACACTTCCCCTTTTCAAATCTCTGAACCTCCAGCCAACAGCAGAGCAATATTTCTACTTCCCTAGAAATTCCACAGTACTCTGCCAACAAAAGGGACAGATACAAAACAGCAAACCAGAGCTAAAAGGTTGGGACTGAGGTCTTTAGCAAGCTTCTTTTTAGAAGTTTCACCACAAAAAACCTCAAGCAACGTAACTGCTAACGTCTCCTTTACAATCAGTATCCTAATTGTTCCTTACCATTATGTTTGACCATAAAACAGAGCTGGATGCTGAGCACAAGGCAAAGTGTAAAATTGTTAACTTGACCCTATGAATACTTTCATAAATTTTCTCTGTAGCCCTAAAGAAACCTCTTCCTTAGGTTCCTATGAGATTCACACAAACTAGCTGAATAGCCAGCTGCTGCTCTCCAGAGGCTTGTACAGCAAATTTGTTTCTCTACATACCTCAGTTCCAGGCAGACTACATTGTAAAATTGCTTTTAAGTACTGGGCCTCAAACTGAAGCTACCACTCATTTTACTACATGCCTCAATCTAGATTGGGAGCGAACTCCACAAGTTAGTAGAACTGCTTGTGTAAGGTTCTCCATTATCCCTTTGCAATGAGGGCATCACAGTGTTCTACTAAGCGTAATAGAAGCTCTTGCTTCCCATGGCTGGGAGATATTTATGCAATGACCCCAAACAGAAAAACCTTGATTTCAGAGACTACATCACATTTGCAGGAAAGTCTGCAGAATTTGTTTGGCAGGAGAGCCGAGAAGGTCAAAAGTTGACATTTTCTGTTTACCTGTCTAAATCCTTATATTTTAAAGGCAGATGAGAATTAAAGACAAGGAAAGCTGTATAAAAATGTTAGCTTGTAAAACTAGGCTGCCACCTGGACTATGTTCTCTAGATCCCACACAGAGTCTTACAATGAGTCCAACACCGTATGTAAACATCACTCTTGCAAGAGAGTATAACTATCCAAATGATCAAAATATTTAAAGGAATACTATTTTCATAGTTCATCTTACAACATGGGATGTTTGGTAAAATCCCTTCACACAAGAGTTATAGCTCAGAATAAAGGATAAACACACTGACTGGATAATTCTGGTATAACAATCAGCACTGGAAAGTGAACGAAACTCATGTTTGAGTGGTCAAAGTTAAAACATGATATTCAGACGTTGGGGGTGAAGGAAATCCATACACTCACTGCAACGTTGTTTTGGTTTGTTTGGCTGTTGAATGAAAATAGGAGAGAGTGTCCAGCATAGTCACAACCAAAAGAAATAGAATCTCTTTTTTTAAAAAAAAGGAATCTTGGCTGCTAAGTAGTACAGAAAACAGCCACGAGAAGTCTAAACCCAAATTAAGGATTTTCTGCCTTTATGGATTTCCATTCACAGCAAAAAGAATTAAGTCTCAGAATAAAAAAGGAGAGGTTGCTGAATAGGCCTCTGTATGTGTGAGAAAATTCTTTGGCGGGGTGGGGGGGAGTCCTTTAGAGACTGGGCTTTTCACATTTTTAAATGAGTCTGCTTTTCCCAGCATTTCATCTTCATTTCTAATACTAGCCTCCAACACTAGGCACCAGCACTACCCCTCATGCTAGCTTTTGTTACTACGCTGTATATCTCAGCCAGTCGCAGTATAATACTCACCAATATTAAGCACTGCATGATCCTCCACTACTTTAGAGATGTAGACATCAGGATTAACACAGAAGTCACTGGAGCCCTAGAGCACAGAAAGATAAGGAAAAAAAAGTCAACTATCCCATACAGAGGTTTTGCCATATCTGTGTTGGCAAGTCCTCCACCTGAGGTTCTCAAGTTTGGGGATATTCCAGATGTCAGGCCCCATAAATCATTTCTCTCACTAACCTCCATCTGAGAACAGTTTCTATACATCTATCACTTAGTCGGAACAGAGTGGTGTTGGGACACTAGCTAGCAAACTGCACCATAGAGGTATAGTTTCCTGAACCTAAGTCCTTGCAAAGATACTAGCAGCACTGGGAATCATTTATTTGTGTGCCTAATAAATCTGCAGTGTAGGGTGTGTGCATGATGGCTCGGAGCCACTTACCACTGCAACAGCCAGCTCCAGACCCAAGGATCCCCAACTGACAATCAGGGCAAGCACCCCTAGAAGGCATACCCTGCACAAGGAACAAGAGACAGATAGGTGGCTGATGTATTGGCTTCAATTAAAAACACTCAAGTATCTGAACCAGAGTTTCTTGAAGTTCAAAAGAAACAGCCAGTTTTCATTTGCGCAATTAGTAATGTGGAAGACAATCATAGCATTTTCTATGCAAACTCTACTTGGAATAAAGGAATCTGCAAACCCCTATTGTTTGATTGGAACCCACCCCCCACAGGTCTCAGTTCAGTTCTTAGTATGGCAACGTTTAACAGACTCAGCAAGGCAGTTAAGGACTGAATGCGAACGGAGACTAGACATGATCCTTAGAAGCACACTGGCTAGGCAATGTTTGCATTACCACCATCTGTGCTCTATCTATACTGCAGGGAGAAGACTGCTGCTTTAAATGTTGCTAATTGGGCATCTCATGAGGACAAGAAAGTAAAAGAGTTTGAATTCCCAAAGTAGAGGGGATACAAGCAAAAAGGAGACACGACCAGAATTACACACTACACTGCATGACTGGATGCTAAGAAGTCCCTATTTTCGCCCCTGCCCCCGCCCCCATTCAGTATTGGTCAGGACACCCGCTAGTGGAAGTAAAGAAAAGGATGAGGAAAAAAGACTAGGTTTACCTGGAAAAGTTACTCCACATTTTAGATTACACTTCCTCCTCCATCCCAGCTAGCCTATTAGATTTTCAAATCCTCCTCAGATCTACCTATGCACTGCTCGTCATCTAACTTAACTAGTTAAACCCTTTTACAACACCCTAGGTTTCCAAAGGGCAATGGAAAAAAGATCTAGTAAACAAGACTAATCAGCGATTCCCAACATTTTTGAGATGGGGACCCGTTTTCACAATTCAGGAAGACTGTAACCCCAGGCAATTCAAAACCTGGGTGTCTGCGCACACACGCATGCGCAAAAAGAGGCAGCTCTCCCCAGGGGCAGGGCAGGGAGGAAACAAAACTATGCACACTCCCACACACCTAGCTTAAACCCCTCTCAGCCCCAGAATGCCTCCCTCCCACACACATCTCCCATCTTAAACCCCTCTCAGCCCCTCCCACCACCCTCCACCCACGAGGGTTGCCAGATTTGTGGAAAAAGTTTGTGGGACAGGAAGCCCCACCTGTAGGATCCCCAGCCAGGGCTGCCTGTTTGCCATAAGATTTCCAAAAACTGGGGCAGGGACCTTGACAGCCCTGCAGCTGGAAGCCAGCAGGGGTGTGGAGCCTTGTCCAGGTCTCAGCCACCCTCATCCGCAGGCTTAAACTCATTACAGCCCACCCCCTCCACCCCCCGCATCACATAAGTTCCACTCTCTCTCTCCCCCACCCCCCGCCCCTGCTCCTTCACTGGGCCTCCATTGCCACCTCCGCTGCACAGCTTCCCTCAGCCCTCCTATCTCCTTCCCCACCACCTGCAGCTCAGGCAGTTCCTTTCCTGGCTGCACTGAAATGGGAGTCAATTTAATTGGTTTAATGGCTGGACCCTTTCTGCTGGCTGTTAAACCAATTAAATGGAGTTTCATTTCAGCACAGCAAAGCAGTGAACGGCAGCAGAGCCCCAAATGACTCCTTTAAGGCCTACACACAGCTCAGAGCCTCCCAGCAGGCAACCCTTACCAAATGCAACTACAACACATAGGTTGGGAACCCCTGCTTTAAATAGTGATAATCCAAATAAATAAAGTTTCTGGAATAAGTTGGGTTGACAGCAGACAGTACTGGACAGGGTTTCAGCATGTTGCCTGTGAATGGTCCTGAAGTTCCATCGCCAAATAAAAATGATGCAGCTCCATCACAGCCAATCAATTCCTAGTCTTTCTGGTGTCAAATACTCAGGAAAACAAAAGGAAAGATGACACCAAGCACAGCAATCAACCCATAGTTCAGCCAGAAGAGAGAGAGTTATAGATTCCTTGCTTAGAAGGAACCATTATGATCACCTGTGTAACATGCCCCACAAGTACCCCAAAATAAATCACTCTTGAACTAAACCTATCTTTTCAGAAAAACATCCAAACTTGATTTTAAATTGGTCTGTGATGAAGACTCCAGCAGGACCCTAGGTAAATTGTTCCAATGTCTAATTTCTTAAGAGTTTACATCTTATTTCCAAACTGAATTTGTCTAGCTTCAACATCCAACCATTAGATTGTGTTATACCTTTTACAGTAAGGTGAGGGCCTGAAAACATAACTTCCTATATGGTCTGAGGCCTAGGCCACAATAGTAAAGACTTTGCTAACATGAAGCTGAGGTTGTGAACAAGAGGCAGGCCCCTGCTCACAGAAGTTGGCATGAACAGAGCTGACAGTACAGAAACTCATACGTAAGAGGTACTAAGCACCAGCAGTGAATACATTCCACAGGGATCACAACAGAACTCCCCATTAAGAAACATTTCAGTATCAACAAATCCCCACAGATAAACAGACATACCAAACCATGTTTAGGGCAGCGTCTAAACAGATGGCATAGATGTGTAACTTGTTTGTACCTGTTCCAGCTGTGGCTGGATGTGGCCCTGGGGACACCAGCTTCAGTCCCACCTAGGCTGCCAATGCAGACCCAACCCCAGGGCTGCTGGCCCTCCTGTTGCTGGGCTCCCAGCCCCAGGCTCCCTGGTCCAGTAACATTCATGGTCTTGCCAGACTACAGATGTTGTCAGACCAGATACTTGATTTTGAAAGGTACAACCTGTACCATTGTCATTGTGGAAGAGGGTGAGTAGAGACAAAATAAATCAAAACTAGTCAACCAGATATCCCAAAGGCCTCTCAGATTAACACAGTTTGAGCATACAAGATGTCAAAGTACAATGGCTGTTTGAGATATTTGTGTTTTGACATGCCATTGCCATATGTGTTAATGTATATTAAATACCCAGTGGATTAGGATTATCAGGATAATAAACCAGAGACGGGATATAAAAGTTGATTGCATTGACAGCTGACTGGCATTAATTCACACCAATGTCTTGAAGAGCCTAAACAGTTCATTGCATTTTACTATTCATCAAATAATAGCTTAAAAAAAATCAAGGGAATTGCATAAAAAGATCCCACTTTGGAGACATTTTGCTTTATACACTGCATTACATTAGGAACTTTGTGTGGCATTTCACAGAAGAATAAATGAAGACTCAGCAACACACAGCTTCTGGACAGTATTCTAGTCTATATGGTTTTGTGCCACTTCTGGGCAGAGTGGCTGTGGAATTCATCAGTCTTCTACATGAGCAAAGTTCTGCTGTATTGTGACACATCATTGGGGAGGCTTTGTAACCCTTTGGCCAAACCTGTGGCTCAGAGCATCTGGTAACAATTTAAAATGAAGGGCATCATGTTGGCAACTATTTCATCATCTTGCTTGGCTATAAAACATGCGTTCTTTATTCCGCGAACTTCCTTCGGGAGAATGCCTTAATTTGAAACTGTCTAATAAGTGAGGTTTTTAATTCAAATAGTATTTACCAGCTATGCATCCATCTGCAGTTTTGTTCCTTATAACCTACCAGACACATAATAATCTGGCAGGTAACTAAAGGCTAAATATACACTGCAATTACCATCATGCTAGGGCATTGAGAGAAAGATGGCCAGATAATATTGTTTTATTTTTAACATGCCCTAACATGGTAGAAATATCAGCAATGTACAGGTGAATAAAGTTTATGCACATGACTAGTTCTACTTTGCTGCAGTTTCAGTGGCTTTCACAGTTTGACCAGTTTCATAGCTGCTGAAGCAAAGTACGAAAAAACAGAGGAAATGTAATATGACGATGAGGCATAATACCAACATGTGTATTAAGGTGCAAGGCTGAAGACTTTAGTTTTAAATCCTTCACCCACTGCTGTCTGGAGCATCCATGGATTCTTCCCTTTAAAAAACATTTTGATTTCATTTGGAGTGACAGTACCATGCACCACAGTTTTCTTACCTTCGGTAAGTGAGCCAAAAAAAGGAGGTTAGCTGTGCTAATCATTGAAAGCAAGGCACTGTCTGGGATAAGTTCCTAGTCTTTTTGACATTAAAGTTGGAGTTTAAATGGGATTACAAGCTCTTCCCTGAACGTACCTCAGATGTTGCCCTAATCGTATCAGTTTAGAGAGGCTCCACAGAGCACAGCTCTGAGTGACAAGCACAATCAGCCATCCACTGCACTTTACAAATACTAGTCAGCAGCCCATGAGAGGATCAGATGGCACAATCCAAAGGACTCAACTAGCCAGCATTAATCCTCTGCCCACATTTCCTCCAGCACTGTCTCAGTGCCAGAACTTACCCCAGAAGAATGGCCTTGGAATTTCTAATTAGTCCAAAAAGTACCAGCAAACAGATAAGGACATGGAATAGAAGTAGGCCCAGGTATCCCAGCCACCTGCAATATATGGAAACAGAGGGTATGAAGACAAAAAATAGATGTCTAGAGACTAGACAAGCATGCCTTGCGAGAGAGAGGGACACACACACACACACACACACACACACTCCCCTGCTCCATCAAGCCTACCAAGTAAAATTCACTAACAGCACTGCTTAGATTACTTAACTAGTCTGCAGCGTTCTCAGCTGACTAGCCCTGTATAGTCATTGAATGTTTGCAAGCATGACCAAAGCATTAACATGTTCAATAATAGACTTCAAAACTTAAAGGTGACTGGTTTATCCAACTGGAAACTGTACAAAGCAAATAAACCAGACCAGAAAATTCAAGCAGACATAGACCAAACAAGAAGAGCAATTCTGGACAATAATTCAGCACATCTTTTGCCCAGGGAAACAATCCTAATGAAGACAAGCTTAGAATGGTAGTTTTGTTATGCAGATCTACAGGCACATCAACTAGCATCAGAAATCTATTTGACCCGAAAGGCACATTCCTGTTACATCAACTGTGCAGGTCAACATATTGCCCACCTGTACCAGTCATACAGATCAATCTGAACAGCCAGTTCCTCTAATGACAGTTCCTCATTCTTCCAGAAAGGGATCTCTGTTGTCTGCCTGACCAAATCATCCAAAACGCTCTGGAGTTTCTGGATGATGTGCAAGTAATCAGTCTGTTTCATGAACATCTCCTCAAGGATCAGCAAGTTTGGCTCCACAGTTTTGTTCAGGGCCACAGAAGTATCCAACACCTGTAAATCAGACAAAAGAATGGCAAAAGGACAAACAAACAAACATACACACACCTTATATCTACAGCAGTCTGCCCAGCCTAGAAAGCAGCACAGGGAAGATGGAGATAGGGATCATCACTACCAACAAGTGGGGGACAATTTCCAGATTACTGCATCAAGGCTCTTCCAGACTGAGACCATTTATCTTCACAGGAAGTCAAATTCTGATTCATCTGGCACTGAAGATAGTGGTCAGTCACCAAAAGTACCATCATAGACTTATAAAAACAGTCAAGTAGCACTTTAAAGACTAGCAAAATAGTTTATTAGGTGAGCTTTTGTGGGACAGACCCACTTCTTCAGACCATAGCCAGACCAGAACAGACTCAATATTTAAGGCACAGAGAACCAAAAACAGTAAGCAAGGAGGACAAATCAGAAAAAGATAATCAAGGTGAGCAAATCAGAGAGTGGAGGGGTGGGGGAAGCAGCTCGTCTGCATACTTGGCTCAATCTAATTCTTGACCTCCCCCCCCCCACACCCCTCCATTCTCCGATTTGCTCACCTTGATTATCTTTTTCTGATTTGTCCTCCTTGCTTACTGTTTTTGGTTCTCTGTGCCTTGAATATTGAGTCTGTTCTGGTCTGGCTACGGTCTGAAGAAGTGGGACTGTCCCACAAAAGCTCACCTAATAAACTATTTTGCTAGTTTTTAAAGCGCTACTTGACTGCTTTTTGTTTTGATAGTGTATAGACTAGCATGGCTTCCTCTGTTACTATTCAGACTTATAAAATATTGACCTGGGATGGGCAAGCAAGAGAATAAGCATATTTCCCTGCATTTAATCATGCTCCTTTGCTTTACTTTTGTGGCTTAAAGGGAGACCCCTGCTTAACAGTTCATCCCAAGTCAGTGAGCCCTGGTAGCCCACTGTGATGTTGGGCTCATGTATGCAGACCACAGCTGCAGAGGAGGAATAAAATGAAAGCTTCTAGGAGGCAGCACACCTGGAGGGGAATACTGCAAAACCACCACATTTATTAACAGTGTCATTTACTACAGAGCTACTGTGCTGTTTTTGGCCAGCCACCTCTTCTGAAGGCGGACAAATGCTAATGAGAAGCTGTTTTTAAACCGCATACGTTCGTGAGAGAACACTTCATGTAACATGTTCAATTTGCTTTGATATTTTTAGAAGCTAAAGACTTTATCCCCCACTTAATGGAAATTGTGGCAAACATATCTCAATTCATAGACTAACAAAAAAGAGGGACAGATACACAGAAACAGATGTTTTCATCTACTATACATACTCCTCAGTTCCTTGCCTATACTTACCCGGTCTTGGACCCCAGCCACTGTGCGGTTTGCATGCCGCAGCGAGTAGGTCAGCCGATGGATGCCATCACTGGTCTCCCCATTTCCATAGAAGCCAACAGCAATGCCAGCACTGTGTAAAGAAGAGCAAGAGTTTCATCTGTGTAAGTGGCTGTAGCTTCTAGTCATACTCTTTCCTTCCTTACCAGGACTTCCCACAGGGAGAGAGTAGCAGGTCTTCAGCTCCAGAGTAATGACACTCTCCCTGTTCCCTAGGAGGAATGGAAAGATGTACAGAGCTGATGTAGTGAACCTGAAAAATCAGATGCGATACACTACGCATGTAACTGTGGGCTCTCCTCAGTGCCTCTAGGCTTTGTGACATGTTCCCTCTCTTCCCCAAATGAGCTTACAGCCCAGCTAAGAGAGCTAGTTGCAAGACAAACAGAATTCAGAACTTTTTAGAGAGGGCTAACTAGTTAAGTTCCTTACCAAAAACCACCCTGAGGTACTGGTATCAGTGAGTTAGCTGAGTTGTTTTTGAAATTGAGACTAAGAAGCCCTGTGGCACCTTACAGGCATCAGACAAAGCAGGTCTTTGCCTACAAAAGCTTATGCACCAAATTATCCGTTAGTCTACAGATAGATATTTGGGCCATAAGCTTTTGTGGGCAAAGACCCACTTTGTCCGATATCTGTAAGGTGCCACAGGACTTCTTGTTGTTCCTGAGGTATTGTTGTACATTGCTAAAGAGGTGCCACATTCCAGCTCATAAAGCAGGAGAATCCATTAATACCCACTGCTGGAAAGTTTTACTTCTATCCTGTCACCCCTGAAGCATAACTGCAGCGCCAGTATGGCTGCACCATGTCAGGGTATCTAGTGAAGATGTCCTACGCCACCAGGAGAGCTCTCCTATAGCATCAGCATTAAAGAAGAACCCATCTCTGTGAGCAGCAGAAGCTATAGTGGGAGAGCATCTTCTGCCAACGTAGCGCTGTGCGCACAAGCACTTGTGCCTGTGTACCTCATGTCGCTTGGGCAGGTGGTTTTACTGACACTCCTGACCAACAGGATTATGCCGACATAAGCTGAAGTGTAGCGCAGACAGTTTCTCTGCTGTAGAGAACCCATACCTGAGGCATCTGTACATTAATTACTTTGCTACAGACCTATTTCATCAGATCCCCTCCCCACAGTCCAAAAATATAAAAGTGAATCAGCATGTACTTTGGCCAGTTCTTCCATTAGAAACCTTGATGCTGTGAGGATTATGGTATTATTATTGCAGGGCCCTACTGGGGCAAAGAGGTGGTGTTTTTTTTTGTTTTTATGTTTTTTTGGGGCGGGGGGTGGGAATTCTTCTAAGCAAGAGAAATTAGTCCGACATCTCAGACTCCTATTGCTGTCTAACCTGGGCTCATGTCAGACAGACCCATTTTCCAGTCAGATTATCAAAACCTCGACTGTTTTTCTTTTTCTGAACTCTATTAACCAGAGGAGACAGAGCATGTAACCAAGGAACAGCAATAGAGAAGAGACAAGTCAGTGACAGCTTCTTGAGTCCGTCAGGCAATCACAAAGTGTCTTTCCCTTCTTTCCTCAACCAAAATCCCTGCCTCAATAGGACAGGTGAGGGAATGGGGACAGCATGGAGCTAACCTAGGAATAGGGTTACCTAAATTCAGGCAATTCTTGTGCTTTTTGAACTTCCTGTTCCTATTTCAGATATTGGGTCCTCACAAAACAATCAACAAGATTTCTGGTGCTATGCTGGGCCTCAAGTTTACTTGCATTATTGAATGCTTTTAGGTCTCTAGCTAATATTCAAGCTGACCACCTATTTTCTCTGCACCAACTCTTTGCCAATCACTGGGTTACAGCCACTGCATTGAGTCTGAATAGACACATAGGAAACAAATACTCAAACAAAAGCCTTCAGAACCAGTCAGCATTAGCCCTGTATTCAGCAGAGGGGTCACTGAAGGACATTAAGTACACCCTCCTCCTTCCAGGATCCGTTTAGGAAAGTTGGGGGGTGGGTGGGAAATCACATCAAGCATCCTGAACACTAGGCAGCCCAGAACAGGATGAGGGAAGGAGTGGGAGGAAAGTAGAGGATAATGGACTTTTGCATGTGAATCTGTTCTGGCAAGTATACCAGCAGTCTCCAAATTCCTTCTCTGCTGCAGAAAGCAGCCATTTCAAAAAGAAAAACCCATGGGAGAACACAGATAGCCCTGACTGCATTACTACCGTAAACCCTCACTTTACAAGGGGGTTGCAGGAATGCAACCCCTGTTTAGCCTCAAATTTTCATAAAGGTTGGTGGGGGGGGGGAGAATGGGAGGGGGCAACAGGGAGATGGGAACCAGGCTGCAGCCTAGTTCCTGGCTCCCCTGGGGTTGCAGGAGCTGGGAAGCTGCCCGGCCCACCAGGGCTGGTCAGTTTTCTGGCTCCCAGAGTGGCAGGGTGCCAGAAACCAGGGGGCAGCCTGGTTCCCATCTCCCTGCCACTTGGAGACCTGGGAAACGGACCAGCTCATGGCTGGTCCATTTCCCAGTTCCCACCAGCGCAGGACAGCCAGAAACCAGGCTGCCGCCTGGTTCCCAGCTTCCTGCCACTCCCAGGACCTGGGAAACTGAACAGCCCGTCTGCTTCTCCCTGCCTTCCCCCAGCCATGTGGCTGCCAGCCTGACAGCGGCACCCCTGGGGAAAGGCCAGGAGAAGGGGCGCAGGCAGCTAGGCAGGTTGACAGCCAGAAGACAATTTCAAGTTATGCTCAACTCACATTAAAGTGAGTTACGTGCAACCTGAAGCCACTTATTTTGAGGGTTTATTGTACTTGTTCTCACACATGCAGAAAAATGGAAACAGATCACACACTAGAAGCAAAGCAGCCTGCACAAGTCTGTCAGTGTCAAGGATTTTCCCAGCTACTAAGACATTCATAAATTATGAAAGGCTTGCCCGTAAAAGCCACAGCTGAAGAGGTTTCCATAGAGTGAGTAAATGACCTACATCCTGATTCCTTCAGAAAACAGGCAGAAGTCTAATGACATTTACAGTCCTGATACAGGAAAGTGATTCTATTCCCATGAACGTTTTTTCCATAGAAGTGTTTTCATAATGTAAATGGAATTGGTAATTATACAGAGAAAAATTCCAGCAGGAGAAGAATCTGGAGGGTTCTCTCTGACAGTAGCTGTAGCCCCAGGATGAGCACCAATCATGAGTAAAAAAGACACAGGAAGCCAATAGTGCAGGCTGTCTGCTGAAAAGACACTTCACTCCTCAACCCCATGCTAAAGTAACTGAAGGAGGCAGCTGGGGGCAGGGAATCTGAGCAGACTGCACCCTCCCTGGGACCTGAAACAGTCTTCTGCTGTCCAAACTCAGTCTATTCTATGCCCTTCTTCAGAATGAAGCATCATAGATTTAATCCCTATGGGCTTGTCTACACTAGCTCTCTACTTCAAAGGGAGCATGGTAAGTAGGGTATTGGGAGAGTTTATTAATGAAATGCTGCGGTACATATGCAGCACTTCATTTAGCAAATTCCCACCTCACAACAACTTCAAAGTTTTTAACTTCGAAATGCTGGCTCGTGTCTAGCTGCAGCTCACCCGCCAGTACTTGGAGGTGCCCAGGGTACGTCAAAGTCCCTTTACTCCTCTGTTGCTAAATTTTTTACATTGCAGGACACATTCTCAGATGTTTAACAGAATGGCCCACTCCACTGAAGTGTTCACTGACAGGGTTGTGTGTATTGAGTTTCTTTATGTCTGCTCTGTGTCCATTTATTCTTTGGCAAAGGTTTTACCCAGTCTGTCCAATACACAGTGTCAGGGCATTGTTGGCACATAATAGTATATATAATGTTGCTGGAATTGCACAAGAATTTGCCTTTGATCTTGTAACTAACATGGTTATGTCCAGTGATGGTATCCCCAGAATAAATATGTGGGCAAAGTTGGCAGCAGGGTTTACTGCAAGGAAGGGAAAAAGGAGAAGTTCCAGGATTAGTATTACCATGTTGTAGCCTGTGATTGCTGATGAGAATCTCTCTCAGGTGAGGAGGCTGTCTATAGGAAAGGACAAGCCTGTCACCTAGAGCCTTGTGGCATGTAGCATCCTGACCCAGGATAGGTTGTAGACTTTTAGTGATTAAATACAGAAATTTTTTACAGAAACAAAATTCACAACAAAACGATAGTTCCCTTTCCAAATACAATGGAAGAAAGTTCAGTTCCTGTAAGAATTGTTGTGCTCTGGTCTGAGCTGTGACAAAGAATGAGCTATCACAGGTCAGGGGAAGGCAGCTGGAGATTAGAAAGAAAGGTAATGGGGATGCCACTGGGGAAACCTAACAGATGATCGTAAACCTTGATGGCCTGCAGAAAGCTAGTAAATAGCTTTAAAAAAGCGTCTCACTAAATATTCTTACTTAGATTACATAGACTGACACAAAGGGCTCATCTACGCTAGCCCCCACCTCCAACCGGGGCATGTAAACAAGCCTGAGCAGTAAATAGCAATGAGGTGCTGTATTGCATATAGAGCACCTCTTTAGCATAAATTCTCACCGCTGGCAAGCTGTGTAGCCCTGGGCACTCTGAAGAACCTGCGCAGCTTCGAAGCTACAATGCATTTGTCAAAGTAGTCTGTGGAAGTTATGGGGGGCCTATAAGTAGGGCAATCCAATGAAATAATGGTTAAACCCAGCCCTGGGAGAGAGCTGGGACTGCGTCTCAGTCACAAGAGGGGTAGAGACAGCCAGTCAGAGCTTGGCTAGGCCCTACAAGAAGGGGTCCTGGAGAGAAGGAGCTCAGACACCTTTTTCCAGCTATGGAGCAGGAAAGACTTGGCTGCCTGGGAAGTTACAGAGAGCACCTGAGACTATAGTGACGGAGAAGGGCAGGCAGAACTGGGAAGCTCTGGCCAGGCAAATGCACAGGCAGAAGGCTTACTTTCAAGGCCTGAGGAGTACTAGTGTTGTAGGGAGGCAGCCAGGGCAGGAGAAGGCAGCAACTTCCAGTGATGAGTGGCTATTTCAGACTGCAGTGTTCCTCTGAGGCAGGAGTTAGAGGGTAACTGGCAGTGGGTTACTGAAGCAAAGTGGGTGCTGCGGTTCCCCAAGAGGGGAACACTTCCCCAAGGCAGCACCATAAGGAAAGCAGTACTGTGGGCCACAGGGAACCTGGGCCTTGAAGTAGTGGAGAAAACAAAAAGATGACAGGTAATTGAGGGTGAGACATCAGCCAACAAAGGGGGCTTTAAGGCTGGAAGAACTAATTCCTGAATAAACCAGCAGGAGAAGCCATGCCAGTGAGTGCTCAAACCCCTTCTGGGCCCAACCAGCTGAGGTCCCTCACCCTTAGTCACGCCAGCCTAATGGTACTGACTAAAGCGACACGCACATAGAGCAAGGGAAGATGAAGCGAGGGGCATGCTGAATGCATACAACACTGGATGCAGAGGGAGCACATGGATCTGTCAAAGTGATAGTGTAATAGCATAACCAACATGGTTTTCAATAGCCATATTGAAATGGCCTTCCTCTGCAGCCAGAATGTGTAGCAGCAGCCATTAACTGTAGGGTTACAGGTCACATACTCACATTCCAGCTAAATCTCATTACAATAGCATCATGCCAGGCTGTTAAGAGGGAGACAGCCACTGTCACCAGATAAAGCAAGCAGATCTCAATATGGGTATAGAAAACTTAGTAATTGGCATTTGTCTGGCAAGAAACTACTTATCAATAGCAGAGAGTTTGTGGAATCCCCATTCTATGATGATGGTCTTCACTTTTCTATTATCTTCTGTATGATCTCGGTCTGGTTTATAATTGCTCCGTCTGCTGTACAATTAATTTTGCTACGTGTACATCAGTTATGGTGGTCAGTTATTATTGGTTAGGTAATTTTGTTACAGTAGGTTACAGTTGGTTAGCAAAATTATACAAAAATAATTGGTCACGGTACTGCTAAGCAGAACTCAAGTTTCACAGCTTAAACTGGGAGTCCAAGAAGGAAAGGAGGAGGATGTGAGAAGAAACACCTTAAGAAAGAATGTGACCAGAACTGCCACACCCTGAGATGCAGCAACCAGCATCCAGAGACTGACTGACCGACTGTCCCAACAGGGGAAGTCTGCCTGCCTTTATCAGGATTGGTGAGCAAGACACTGTGTCCTTAGCATATATTCTGCTTTCTTGGTAATTGTATATAGAGAATAAGACTACTAATGTGTAAGGCTTTCAGTGGCACAGATGCTGAAGACCTGCAGGCAATTACACCCTGAGGCCCTAGGAATAGGACACGCCCATCTGTCTGTCCCTGAAGTGTGGAAGGGATATAGAAATTTGTGCAGGTAACACTGCTACCATTCAATTGGCACATCCCACAAATTCTAAGTGTGCTAGTGCAGTTAGCAGAACTGCCCTCTCCCAGGAGGCCATCTTCGTTAGACAGACAGACAGACACAGACAATTTTGTGGCCTACTGAGATGGGAGGCCACTCACTAGTTTAAATTGCCCCTGACTGAGCTAGTCCCTCTTCAAGCAACTAAGCTCCTCATCAACAGAATACAGCCCCTCCACCATGAACGCTGCAGTCCAAGCAGACATCTATTCATCATGTGACGAGAAAGAAGGGAAGAAACAGACAGACAATCCCCTCTCCCCATTGGTTATGGCTATACTAGGCAACAAAAATAGACTGCAGATATGCAGTTCTAGCTATGCCAATTGCGTAGCTAATCTTGACATATCCACTCTCATCTTACTTAGTTCTCTATACAGGGAAAAGAGAATGGGTGAGTTTCTCTCATCAACCTCCCTTACTCCTTGCATCTCATGAGGAGATGCAGGGGTTGACTGTGACCCCCGAGAGGTTGATTTCACATGTCCATACTGGACACGCAAAAAATCAAACCGCAGAAGATTGATCTTGAGCTAGGTCGATCTTCCATGGTAGTACAGATGTAGCCTTGGAGTTGAATTCCTCACAAGTTCAAGACACCAGAAGAAGAAATACAAACCAATGCCAAAGTCCTCTAAGGATTTCTAGCCTTTTGCAGTGCTGATTCACTACAACTGCATCTGATCGATGCACTCAAGACTGTGAAAGTGAAAATTAAGGTCTGATCTAACTGACGATAGTTTTGCATGATCTCATCCGAAGTATTCTTATTCAAAGTATTCTGGGAAACAAGGACAACACATACTAACCTGACTCTGTAGAGCTGCATGGTATTTCTAACCATAAGTCACCATGATCACATCTGGGAGGAGATCTCCTCATGAGCAGGATTCACTTTGCTAGTAAGCACTATGGCCACTGGACACACTGATCTAAGTGCTGTCAAAAGAGCAGGGACTGACATGCAGGGTATTGTGTCACTATTCACAGGCTGCAGTACATTATTTTTGTCACATTACTATAAATAAACTCTTGGGTTTGTTTCAGAAAATTGATTCTAGATGAACAGTTGACTAACTCCTGCCACTAGTTCTTTGGAAACCAGGGTTCCAGCCCAAAAGCAGAATCTGACAGGGTTCACTATTATTTGCCACCAGTCTCCCTCACCTCCCTTGCAGGCCTCCAGCACTAAAACGTTAGTGGTGGAGGTTAGCAACATCACCAGTAATCCCTAAGGCAGGGCATCAAATCTTATTTGAAGGGATAAAGATGGAGCAATACAGTAGACCCCTGACTTACACAGAGGTTGCTGGTCAGTTTCCCCATTCCTGGGACTGGCAGGGAGCTGGAGCCTGGCTCCCAGTCCTCACAGGAGACAGGAAACTGACCAGCTCTGCTCAGTTTCCCAGCTCCCCCAAATGGCAGGCAGGGGGAGCCAGGCAACAGCTTCCCACCACCCCGAGTCCAATTAAACTGAGACACACGCACTCAAGTTGTGAGTATCAGTATTGCAAGCACTGGACACCATTTACATTGAAATACTGACTTCCCAATTCTAAGAGGAAGAGCAATGCCTCTTCACCCATAACCTCATCTACCCAGTGTACTTACATAAATAAACCTGCTTTCAAAGTAAACCCCTGTCTAGCCCTGACAATTTATTTGAATTGCATCTATCTTTATTAGGCGATAAGCTCCTCAGCACAGCGTCCTTGGCTAACTGTTAGTAAATGGGAAACACTCTGCTGCTGTTATGATGACTAAAGCACCATATTACTCAAACCCATTATGAAGTAAGGTGTGGAATAGTCAGAAAAGTCTGCTGGATTTTAAAAGTCAGGAGAACACTAAAAGAGAGGAGGCTGTTTCCAACACCCCACGGTAAGCAATATATTGAGTCACTGAGTCAGCCGCTGATGTTCAGCATATGCATGGTGTGGGAGGGATACAGTGGAGGAAGTGGCATTAATAAAATAAGCAACATTAGTTTACCCAGTGTAGATAAATGCAAACCTCACCTGCAGACAAGGGTCGCTATGATAACACACCAAGCAGTGCAGCAACAATCTGCATTCAAATGCTCTTCACTTTTTCGATGACGGCAGCATAGCCAGAATGAGTAGAACAGGAGGAAGAGGAGATCCAGAGCCAGGCAGGATAGAGCAACGCCACCTAACAGCAACAAGGCCTGAAGATAAAAAGTAAGTCTGTTACAGGAGGTCTCCCCCTAGCATAACATATGTCAGAAAAAGATGACTCGAATCCACCCCCAGAAACAAAAACCTTTAGGAGACTAAGCTTCCTCATTTAATTTTCTAGCCCTTGTTGTTAAGGCGGATATTCCACACATCCTTTAGTGAATATAAGCCACAAAATAATCTACATGCTATTATTTTCCTGAGTCTGCAAGTCACATGAATAAATCAAGGTTTGCCTTTTATCTGGAGCAGAGATCAGTAGTCAGGCAACAGCTCAAAAATGTACAAGTATAAAAAAAAAAAAAGTTTCCATTTCTGCCCATCCCTTAATTTTAGTGGAAAAAGAATTCCCTCCAAAATAAGCACTAGAGCAACACCAAAACTAGAAACCCAAGTGCAAAAGCAGGTTTTAAAACGGACGGTGTAATTTAATCATCCAACCTTGAAAGAGAAAGAGCGCCAGCATTTAAAAAACAAAAATCCCCAGTACAACACTATCCTGGAGGCTTCAGCAGGGCCTATGTACCCAAAAACCAAAATCTAGATGAACTACAATGCAGAGAAGAAGATACCTTTGAAAAAGCTCACTATCAGAACTGGTGTCTCAGTTTGCTCGTCCACTTCTATTCATGTCTATTGTTTGCTTCAGCAATACCTGATTAAAAACTGGAGTGGAGTGGTGTTAACTCCAAATTGCTCATGAGAATCTCAGGTGAAAGTAGATTCATTAAAACAAAAAACACTAGTGCTCCACTCAGAGCATTTTAATATCAAATCTATTGTAGTAAAAGGGATTCTTCATCCAGACTAACCAGAAAGCAAATAAAGTTTTAAAGTGGCTTTGATATCTGGAATGGGGCTAAAGGATTTAGTGTTGACCCAATATTCTTAGCAGAGACTGTATTTTAAATACAGATCTGTATTAGCATGGGCAAAATACAGGATATTTAAAAATCTGCGTCATCTCCACGATCTCCCTCCCACTTCTTCTCTTACTACAGTCCCACACTAGAGTACAAAGAGGTCTCTGATTAGGAAAAGAAAACTAACTCCTACCTGGTGAGATAACCGAGTTAAGGAATGTTGCAAGTGTGTGTGTGTGTGTGCGCGTGTGTGTGTGTGTGAGAGAGATAGATATCTGGTTCTAAGCAAAGGCTGTTATACGCTGAAGTAAATATTAAGATAACCTCTTTTAATAGGGATGATTTGACAGTTTCTATTTTCCTTCTCTCTCCTTTGTTTTATCACTATCTGCAGCTATGGTAGTAGCCTGGGAGGTCTTAAAAGCTGCACAGTTCAGTGTCCCTCCAGTCAAATGTGCATCAGTGTAAGCAGAACTTGGTACTTGTCAACCATACATGATGACATTTGCATCAACTTACAGCCTGTCTGTTGGATCAGAAGCAGGCCTGAAGGCACCATAGTTTCAAGGCTGAGACTAAATCAACATCATTTATCAGTAAAAAAAATAATTACAGGCGATTAACAAACGTAAGACAGCACAGAAAGATACTCAGATCATACCAGAAGTCATATTCATGCCTGAAACTGTAAAAAAAAAGTGTGGAAAAGACAAGAGAGTTCCATCCCCTTCATTAGGGAACACCTTGTGGGTGCACACTGTTAGTTTCTGAGCAAAGAGGGGTTTTCAACAGGCCAGCTATATTCCCACCTCCCAGCACACAGTACTGAACCAAAACGTACCTGACATACGGAGATTTTGTAACATTTTAGGCTATGTTTATGCTGGCTGTCGAAGACCAAATGCTTACGTTCAATCTTCTGGGGTACCATTTCGCAAATGCACGAAACAGTGCAGTCCAGGTCAGTGTCAACCCAGGAACCAAAACAAAGCTGTGTCTACGCTATGAGAAATTCAAATTTATTAATGTTGTGTAATTCTGGAATTTAAGTTTGAATCTGACCATCCTCACTTCCCCATACGGGACCCCTCTGCAGACTAATAAATTTGATTAATTAAAGATGTGGCACTTCCCCACTGGCCTTTAATCAAACTTCTGAATTCAAGCTTAATGCTATACCCGCCAGGTAAGGGCAATATTATAATCTTGACATTAGTGCTCCAAAAAAACAACCCACGAGCTAATGGCATTTGAAGTGAAGACAGACAGACAGTCACATGCTAATATTGAACTAATTGCCTTAAATTTGAATTTTCACTTAGTGTGGATGCAGCCCAAGACAGTCAGGACTGTGAAGTGGAGTTTTAGTTTGTTTCACTCTATATATTCAGCTGAATGGGACCTGACTGTTTCTAGGATAATGCTGTTGGAAATGACCACAGAACCTTGGCAAGTGCTTGTTTTCAGCCAATGGACATACACCATAAGAGGGAGGAAAAAAAGAGAGTCATAAGGCTGGAGCTGCTAATCTGAATGACGAATCAATTTAGAGCTCAAAAGACAGGCTGTCCGTGAGACACTAGCTTCAGCTGAAGACACAAGCCAGGGCTTGCTTGCCAGGATTAACCTACTAGTATCTAAAGAGAGACTGACGGCTGGATAAAACCCTTAGTTACTTTATCCCGCAGCACTAAGTCTCACGCTATCATCCAAGGCCACGTTATTCTGAGTAAATGTAAAATTACACACTCTGCCTTCAGGCATGGGGAACACAGATTCCCCAAGCTATTAAAATCATTATTATAAGCGATGCAGGAACCACACTTATGTGGAGACAGCCTGAACACACAACATTTTACCACTGCAGAGAGACTTCTGGCAGAAGTCAGAATGGAGCAGTCTTTGAATGAGTGTAGATTAAGTAGTATCAGCCAGATCAGCAAATGTAGCTACACTGTGGCAGCATCCTTTAGAAAACAGTAAATCCATAGAGGAGTAGTGGTGCAACACTGCTAACATTGAAACCAGTCTCATCTGACAAGGTTTCTGAAATTCAATACACTAACTGCCATCCTCTGAGGCTGGAGCTAACAGCCTGCTGTACTTCCCACAGGTTTGCTATTGAAAAGCTGGCCTAACTCTAGGACAATCAGATTCTGTGTTGATAGTCACACTAATGAATCAGAGCAAAAAGCCTCCAGAACCTGATACCAAGACAGACAAAAGTCCCAGAGAGAGAGAGGGGCTAACAGATTCCCACTACCCAGTGCATAACTAGCCCTATTTGGGCACTTGCAAGATCATTCACATGAGCCCACTACATGCTTCATTCCTAGTTGAAAGGACCATAATTGAATGGAGAAGATTGCTCTGGAAACTGAGCTAGTGGGCTTCTTGATCTCAAAATCAACTGAGAGGAAATAAATAAATTAAGTGCCAATAATAATTGGCTTTACTGATGTGTACCCTATCTCTTGGGAAGAGCTGAGATCACCAACTCATTGTTCTTAGGCCATGAGTTCCCAAACTGTGATCCAGGGATCACTGGTGGTCTATGGAGACATTCTGGTCATGGGGTTTTGATTCCCTCCCCAGCCTCAGTGTATTTTTATTGAAATCTCAGCAGCTAAATACTTTCCTAATAGCAACCTCTCCATAATTAGAAGCTGCTGTTATAGCCATAAAGATATCAAGCCATCATGCATGAAGAGGACATGATCAGTGTACAGGTATATTGAAAAAGAGGTCGAAGATGAACAGAGAAACTAAGATAAGCCTATCAGTAGGACAGTTTTGAGAAGCCCTCACGTGGGCTACTAATTAGCTTTTACATGTATCAGAGAGGTAGCCATGTTAGTTTGCATCTTTAAGAACAACAAGAAGTCCTGTGGCACTTCATAGGACTAGCCGATACTTTTGGACCATAAGGTTTCATGGATAAAGATCCGCTTCACCAGATGCATGCATCTGACGAAGGGGATCTTTGCCCATAAAAGCTTATGCTCCAAAATACCAGCTAGCTTTTACATGGTAACTTTCAGTTACAAGTGATCTAACTAGAATTTCAACTTGTGGCCTAGAAGGGACGAGATCCCCATCTGTTTAGCGAAAGCCAATCCAGTACCCAAAGATTGGTTTAGGGATAAGAAGAGTATACTGAAATCAAAAGATCCTTCTTCCTGAAAGGCTTTCTAAGGTGGGTTGGATGACTCATGCAAGGATTAAACATTTGCACTTAGGTTACAGCTATTTGCTCCCCACTTTTGATTTTACAGTACTGAAGGACAGATTTGTGTTCGCTCAACTGCCCTCCCCCATTTTTACTAAGCAAACAAAACTTGTTCAAAAGACCCACTGCTGCGGACAGAAGAAAGAGGCCTAGAAGGTTGGTTTTGGGCATATCTTAAGATTTTTCCCTATTTCTCTGGTGCCAATTCTATTCACTGATAGAAGCATGGCACAGCAGCTAGATATTGCCAGTAAAACAGATTAAAAGTCATTTCCCCAGGCACTTACTACTATTTTATTAATGCCTAGAATTTTCATTAAATTCCACTGAAGTAGGACACTAAAGTCTTTAAGTACTTGATGCTGTTTTGTCAAGCATACATGATGGAAGAGCTGACTTCCCCCCATCACAAACTACTGATCAAGGAGTACATTAACTATTTTCACTATCACAGTAAAATACAGTGTTAGTTACATAGCCCTCAACAGCAAGCCATGGTAGATACTTTCGGACTTTTCCTGAAATCCAGGCCAAAAACACATCCACTTACTCTAAACAGCACTGCTGCAAACACAAGTGAAGTGTAACAAACTGCTAGTGAGAAACTATCCAGTAACACCACATTTGGTGCAGGCTAATGCAAGACAAGACTCCAAAAAGAGCAAACATTCTGTGTTACAAGTGGCAATGAGAACTTGGCTGCAATATACTAGGTGTAGCATCTTTCACCAATCTTTAAAAAAAGTTACTTCAGCTTGAAGTTTAACTATTTCAGTCCACTGGACAGTTATGGAGTTTAAACTAAGGGCCTACAGTTTGAGAGGATCCCAGCAGTACAGGTGGTTTAATCACTGCTTGACTGAACTATTTATAGCTTACTTTATAATTAGCCTTTGCTGGTAAATCTTTCTTCTGGCAATCTGTGAGTAATGTTCCTTTTCAATTTATACACAGTAACTTGTGCAAGAGAAATAAAATAAAAGCAGGAGGGGCTAAAAGAAGGAGTGAGGGAAGAAAAAGATGCTCACTCAGAAGAAAAATGAAACAAACCAGTCCACTGCCAATAGAACACTCATAGCTACTTATTCCAGTGAGTCAATGTCAGTATGATGGGTGGGAGATGCAACAAGGATATACAATAGCCTCCAAGTAACCTCCTCCACCTTTTCCTCAGGACAAAAAGAGGGCCTGAACACTTCTCTCATTTTGAAGCTCAGTAAGGGAGGAGTCCCACTTCTCTTATCCATTGCAAATACCATCTAGTATTGAATGGCTGGCAGTTTTAGTGCTGGTGATGTGAAGGAAGTAACTGACCTACCAGCTCTTACCAGAGCATAGGACAGTTTAAATAAAATTTTCTTTAGGAGGTTTAATACATCGTAATTAGTCTGCTTTAAAGCGTGCAGCTTTCATTAATTCACTTCCTGAGTGTCTGCATATAGATAAGCCTTGAGACTGCAGTTACAGATTGACTAAGTGTCCATCACTGCGCCTCCTCCTGCCACTCTGGCCCCATTTTACAAAGAACACATTCAGCACTGGAGGCCTCCATTCCAGTTTGGTCAGTGTACATGAGACAACGTGTTGCTCCTTAAAGGTACATGGGCTTCAAAAGTTGACTAGTCAAAGGTCTTCTAGACCTGTATACATCACCAGGCTGGAACAATAAAAGATGAGGCTGGTAATGTCAGACCCTCCTGATGCCCCAAAAGTGACTGGGGCAAAAAGGTCCAGAATTCATTCTAGTACCCCACATTCAGAAAACAAACATTAGGTAAGAAGAACCCAAACCACCCCATGAAAGGATTAACTTAAAGAAAATACCCAAACCCACAGCTTTACCAATGGGTTAAGCAAACTACAACCTATTCTTTTCCTCAGTTGTTACTCCACTCTGATCTCCATTTTACAGCACAGAAACACTTCTTACGGGAACCAGGGAGAGGTCCCGCTTAACTGGTTGTTCTTATCCTGTTTCTCTCTAATGACTGCTGAAAGCCAATGAGTCTCTCCACATTCAGCTTCTACTGACAAGTCCCCACAGACTAAAATCTTTATTAAATGAGTCTTAGCTCAGAACTGGCACCTTGTCAAATAAGCGTTCTCACTGAAAAGATGGATTTCCTTTCTGGGGCTTTTGCAAATTCCCCTCCAGGAGTCAAACACGGAAGCATCTGTTTTGTTAAAGCAGTTATTTGTATTCCTCTTTTGCAAGGTTAGGATAAAGACTGTCCAGGGAAACTGGGCTTCAGAAGCTACCAGTTTCCAATTTTCCCTTTTTCTTCAGTACAACAGATAGCTGAGGGTTGTCCCCAAACTAGTTTGATCCGTACCACAAGCGATCTCCATCAGCAAGGAGATAAAACCTAAAGAGAGACCACTGGGCTCTAGACTTAGTTCCCTACCTTCACTACTACATGTTTATGATGTTTCTGACACAAGTGCCCAATGGATTAGCACATCTAGTCCTGGCCCACAACAGTTCCTCCATTTGAAATTTTGCCTTTTTACACTTAGTGATGAGGTGGTTTTGGCTTTAACTTTTTAACTAAGTAGTTCCTCTACTAACATCATATATGCCATCACGTGCCAACAGCGCCCACATACTTTGTATATAGGACAAATGGTAAACATGCTTCCACAAAGAATGAATGGACACAAAAAGGACATCAAAAAGCTCTTAACTCACAAGCCAGTCAGCCAGCACTTTAATGGAGTGGGCCATTCTGTTAATGACCCAAAAGTCTGTTTTACTGAAAAAGAACTTTAAGAACTGCCTGCAAAGAGAGAGTGCTGAACTCTTTTATATCCAAATTCAACACATTAACACGTGGTTTGAACCAGGATGCCAGTTACCTGCGTCATTATATGGACTCTTTTACACACTTTGTTTTATCTGACTCTTGACTCCCCCCACCCCTCTGCTCTTCTGATTTGCCCTCCTCGATTATAATTATTCTGATTTGTCAACCTGGATTACTATTCTTGGTTCTGTGCCTTAAATATTGAATCTGTTCTGGTTTGGTTATGGCCTGAAGAAGTGGGTCCATCCCATGAAAGTTCACCACCTACAATTATTTTGTTAGTCTTAAAGTGATACTGCACTGCTTTTTTGTTTTGATAGTTTGCCGGCAAGTTAAATACCAGAAAGGAGCTAGGAAAATGTGTGTTTAAAATGGTACAGGTTCCTGTGTGGTTGTTTATGATAGGTCATGTGCTATACAATTTGATCAAGAGAAAAGAAACCAAGAATAGGTGAAAAAATATTGGTTCAGATCTAGAACATCCTTGCAAAAAGCAAATTTCCTTCATAGCCATGGAAAGGAGACTTTTCACAGGCCCAGACCAGGTGACGTGCCAAGAAGAGGGATCACACAGAACATTAAGACCTATGCTAGCAGCCTACGTTGGCATAACTACAATTGCTCAGCTTTGATTTTGTACATGCCTGAACAAATGTAGTTTTATTCATCTATCCCCAGGTGGAGACATTGCTACCTTGACAGAAGGGGTACTTACACTGACACAGGCACTGATTCTGTGTCAATGGGACACATTGTGCCATCAGTATAGAGAGAGTTTGCACCAAGTACTGCAATTCTTTTAAATATGGATAAGCCCTTGGAGAGGAAATTTTGGTGACTCAGGGAGATTGCCCAGGGTGTCAGTGAAACAGCTTACAAGCAGACACAGACTGGGAGAAATAGGAGCCGCAGTCAGGTAGGTTCTCTAAGCATCTACCTCAGGAACAGTTAAGACCCACACAGTTAGGTCCCTGTTACAGCATTCAGAAACGTGGATTTCTCTTATTAATATTAAAACATTGGAAGAGATGGCCTTTTTACCCACACGTGCAGCTGTGCTAAGGATTTCAACTCCTCAACAGTGAGGCTCAGTGGTACCAAGTGGTCTGCTGTGTACACAAAGGCAGGTTTTTTGTTTTTTTTTTTTGCAGCAGTATGCTCTCCCCCAGTCAGTGTTTCCAGGGCTGGAGCCCCTGCTGCAGAAGTCAAACATGGAGTACTGGTGGAAAGGTTTTTTTTTAAAAGAGAAAGACAAAGGAAGGACCAAGGGCAGCCAGCCAGATCTATACGGGACAGAAACAAAACAAGTCTTTATCCAGTCACGGAAAATTAGCTGAACGGAAATCCCTCAATGAAGAAGATATTTTTTCCATAAGTGTGACAGCTGTAGATAATACAGCTCAGCTTGTTTCCCTTAAACACAACCAGTCTGCATTATTTTGAATATCTTCAAGGATTCAGTACCATATGTAGCATTTGAAAAACTCTGCTATGGAAAGAAGCCATTTTGCAATGTGTCTTAAATATATGCATGCACTTGCATGTCTCTTCTTCCAGTAGATCTGGTCTTCTCTGCTAATGGCATTTCCAATTTAAAAAAAAATTGGAAAAAAAAAATTAAAAAACCCGACCAAGTACCTCATACTTGGAGAATTATCAAGGAAAACAATGAAAGTGGTTCATAACTAATGCAAAAAGAAAAAAGCTTCCAGAGAAGAGTGATAGAAAGTGCATAGTTTTCACACAAGTTATTGTTAGCATATCCTCTAAAGATTTAAAAAAAAAAAAAAAAGTTGTGGGCTTTTTTTTTTCTTTTTTTTTTTTTAAAAAAAGGTGTAAGTTTGCCCTCATCATTCCCATATTACTGAAGTTCCAGTCTACAAGGAAGAAAAAGCCCCCCCACCCTCCCCATAACTGAAGTGTCAAACTGGACTTTTCTTTCATTGCACTGCCTCCCTCTAAAATGCTTTGAAAGGACAAATCATGCGCCCTTTGTAGTATCTTTGTAACCCTTTGCCTTTGAACAACTGTGCATAGCTGTAAACAGGACTCTCAGTGTTCTTTGAGGCACACAGAGAAAAGAATCCAGCTCACCTCCCTTTAGCTCAGATTCCTATTAACCCTGTTGAACAATCTTTTTAAAATTATATTTTAACCCTAAGCTTTGCAAGTGATTAATTTGTGTAGGGAGCAGATCTGCCAAATAGCACTGCTACTTTTACCTATTCACTTTTTCAGGGACAGCCACCAAGCTTTATGGCAGGACTAAAGAATCTGCAGGAGATATACCTCTCATATAGAGCTATAAGAGACCTTGAGAGGTCATCGAATCCAGTTCCCTGCACTCACAGCAGGATCTATATCACCATCCTGATAGATTTTTCCCCCCCCTTTGCCCCAGACCCCTAAATGACCCCTCAAGGATTGAGGTCACAAACCCTGGGTTTACAAGGCCAATGCTCAAACCACTGAGCTATCCCTCCCCACCAAGGAGGGCTTGATTCCAGTGTAACATGTATCTGTTCTGAACAGTTTAATAATAGGCTCTCTGATTTAATACAGAGGAGGCGTAACAGCCCCTCTAAAGTTGAGGCTACACAAATTCAGTTTGGAAATAAGGCACACAGCTTCTAACAGTGAGTAGTTGTTCCAGTGGTTATATTTGCCAAGAGTCACAGTGGAGTCTCCATCACTACCAATTTTTATACTAAGATGAGTTTACCCCCCTACACGGCCACCACCCCAAACATATGCTCTTAGAATTACTTTTGCGACATTGATACAGGTCAGACTAAAGCACCATAAAGCTGCTCATAGGCTTTGAAGTCTGACTTACAGAAATCTGAAAAAGAGGGGAAAAAGGATGCCAAAGATTATGTTAATTTCACTCTGCAACTATAAGCAAAACATTGCAAACTTTGGGGGTATGTAAAGTCAAAGTTGTGACCTGATAGAATCACAGTTCATGTCACTAGAGTGGAATCAAGAGTAACTTGTAGCAAATACTGGATTACCATCATAAATTTATTCACAGGACAGATCAGAAATAAAAGGACTCCAGGCTTACAAAAATGTGGAAAGGTGATATGTTCCTAAAATTTGAGTTCCATGCTGTTTCAATAGGGTACATTGTGTCCTTACATAATTTTTATAAGGAAAAAAAAAGGAGAGAAAAGCAATAGCTCTCTGATGCTAAGTTAAAGTATGAATCGAGGGACTGGAAAGTCCCTAGACCCCCGGTCTACTGTGTGAAATTGAAGTGACCCAGCATGAACAAACATTCGCCAGCCTGCAATGCTGTTTAAACACATACCTGTAGCCATCAAGTTCAGTGCTCTTCATTTGAGATGGGCACAAGTCCTCAACCTCACCTACAAAAAAATTTGAGTCTATATAGGAAGGAATTTCCTCCTTTCCTACTGGAATGGGATTTTAATTTGTCCAGAAAGTGAATAGTAAAGTGTGTTCTGAAAAAGATTTTTTGCAAGAAAGCTTTTCCCACCTGATCTCCCCCAGGAAGGTGAAGACTGAGGAGGACAGCTCAGAAGGGATGTCTGCATTTCACTCTAAAAAAGGTCCTAGACAAAGGTAGCTGATATTTAGCATTAAAGGAGATGTCAACTTTGGGGGCAAAACAAGAACCACCATACCTTACCACAGCACCCTTAACATACATGAAGCAGCAAGATCAAAAGCTAACCAAACCCACCACACGGTCACAGGCAAAGCCACTTACAAAACTAAGCTTCAGCAGATACTTTTGTCTCAGTACCACACAGATTGTGCAAAAGCAGGCTATATAGCTATGAGAGGCCTGGTGCAGGCTCCCCACCAAATGCTGAAGAAAGGACTAGGGCCTCCAGCAAAGTACACTAAATGGAAGTACAGACACCTCTCTTCACTTGCCACCACAGAATTGCAGAGGCCTTGAAAAACCAAGAGGCAGTCAGACAGCATGGCCCCCCCGCCAGAGAACAGCATTTTGCAAGGAGGTCAATACTCAAATGAGCCACTTTGCTGCAGTCCAGTTGTCATAAGAGGAGACGTTATGCTTTTAAGTCTAAGGCAGCATTATTTATAATTGAGAGTACATGTGCCCAGAAGTGATATCCAATAGCAGCTTGATACCAGTTGCAAGGCAAGTAGGGTGCCATAAGGCTACTGGGAGGAGGGTAATCTTATGTAGCCTAAACCAACAGAGAAAGTCTCTCTCCATATAGCCCCTCTACTTTAAAATGGAAGCTGATCTTTTGCCTGAAAGAAAAAACTATGAATGTTACAGCTTGTCTGCCTGCAAAGCTGGAAACAGTCAGTGATAATGGGTCTAAATGTTATAGCCACTACTTTTGTCCAAGACTTCAGGCAGGTGTATTCCTCCTGTTGCACAATCCCTCTGGTCTGCACATGGAGTTCTGGGGAGCCTGCAAAATATTAGACTACAGTAGAACCAAGATATGTGCACTCAAGTTCTGCAAATCTCACTTTAATGTGACTGAGTGGCAGGGAGCTGGTGCCTGGCTCTGGGCTGCCCACCAATCAGGAGAGCCAGGAGACTAACCAGGGCCAGACACCAGCTCCCCACCAGGCACAGAAGGAGGAAACTAACCAGCGGTGCTATGCTGGTCAGTTTCCCAGCTCCTCTCAGTGGCAGTAGCCTGACTCTTGGCTGCTGCCACAGACAGAAGCAGGAAACTGACCAGCACAGCAGTGCTGGACAGTTTCTGGCCTCCTGCGAGTGGCAGGGAACTGGGAGACAGGCTCTGGCTCCCCACTACTCCAGTGGGAAAACTGACCAGTACACCAGCACTAGTCAGTTTTCCCCACTCCTGAGAGTGGCCAGGAGCTGAAGCTGGACTCCCAGCTCTGTGCCACTCACAGGAGACAGCAAACTATCCAGTGCTGCTGCATTGGTCAGTTTCCTGGATCTCCCAGTAACACTAAATTTGACATACTGAGGGGACAGGCAAGAATGCAACCTCTGTTTAAGTCGGGAGTCTATGGTATCTTGCAAATTATGTTTTTCCCCCACAAAGGTGAGCTCAGACAGACACCAGACTGAACAACTCATTAGCTAGTCTGCAGGGTTATTTGTCTGAGAAGCCAGACAACTAAATGACAGGTAGACTAGGAGGAAAAAAGCATACCTACCCATGCACCAAGAGAGGCCTCCAGCCTGTTTAGGACAGTAACATCCCTGGTATTGCTCCTGCATTATTGGTTCAGAACAATTATGCACGTTTCCAGAAGAAAGGGGGGTTCCTAGCATTTGAGGTTCCACATACACTGGCTTCATAACCATGTTTGAAGAATGGACTACATCTAACATTGTTTACAGTACAGGCCGGTGAGGGTGACTGGAGCCAAATCTCACTGAAACAGCCTTTTAAAAATATTTTAAACATCTACCAGTTAAAACTCTGCCATAATGCAGTTTAGGAGAAACCATGTTTTGATGCTGTTCTTAAAGACACAGTGGAGACAAGGGAAGCCTGGAATACTGTACTGATCCAATTAACTCCTTGTAGCTCAGAAGGTCACGACTGGCATTTGCCTGCCATTTAGAGTCAGATTTTAACTTAACTGCACAAAGCATGTCCCATGTCTTCTTGCACACCCACTTCTAGCCTGTATCAGGAAGAGAAGGCAGCAATAGAACACTTAAGTTGCTTAGGCTATGTCTATACTAGACATAGGAGTTGACTGCAGATGGTGTAGCTAAAATGATGCATCTACGCTCGGACAACTTGTCTGTCTTCAAAAGGAAGAAACACTCCCATCGACCTTCCTCTGATCTTCTTCATTTCTTGCTTCTCGCAAAGGAGTACAGGGGTTGCCCTTGACCCATGACAGCTCGATTTCATAGCCGACTGACACTGAGCAGGTCGATTAGCCCTTAGAGATGAGCTTTTGAAACACAGGCATAACCACACAACCCTCTCCACGCAGACATGAAGCTAGTAAGAGAGCAGAGAACCTCACTGCATGCATTCAGTGGGGAAAGGGACTGTAAAAGTTAGCTTGAAAAGCATGCATCCAATGTGCACAGAGGCTGAATCTTTAATTTTACAGCACACTTTCCAGTAAGCCAACATTTTATAAGCAGCCAGACTTCAAAAGACAAGTGCAAGCGGTGCCTCTGCTTGAAAAAGCTAGAGCTTCTCAAAAAGTCTACCAACACACATCAAATACCACTGGGAACACAGGTCTTGTGTCAGATATCACTGGGTTCTACCTTTTATACCAGTGCCCTACATTCTGCCCATCTGAGGGTTATACTGGCAATTTTTCCAGAAGCCCCTGTGTTGCATCTAATTGTACAAAGTTCATCTTACATATCGTTCAACAAAGCAGGAGACACTAGGTTCCCCCCCACTTCTTCCTCTCCAGCCCAGACGCCAGTTGGGCAGCTGTCTGGCAAACTGATTGACACTGCTTCTGCCATGATCGAGGAAGACTTTCCTATATGGAGTCTCTTCCCTAACGCCTGCAGCTCAGTTGCTTAGCTCTATTATTCTTACTCTCCTCCTCCCCCCCCCCCCACCACAGGGAAAAAACTCAGTTACAGACACTTCAGGAATGGAAGTGGGGTATAATTCTGAAGCACAAGTAACAAAACAAAAAGCAGTTTCAGCTCCAGTGGGTCACACTCTAAACCAGGTTTCAGAAGTAGTTAGGCAGTTTCTCTCTCAGGTCAGGGCAAGCTTGTCCCTCTCCCAACTGGGGATGGCTGGATTGAAGAAAGAAAAACCAAACAAACCACCCACCACACCCACGGCTTACAGGGAATACCACCTGTAAGCTGAGTGCTTGGATGGACACCCCATAGAGACTCAAATGCCACCCAACTGATTAGCACAGCACCCACAGCCAGGAGCATGTTTCTACTGGTGGTGCACATGTGCATGTGACTGGGTACCACAGTTTATCCTGCACATTGAATGGGTGGAAAAAAATAGGCTTCAGTGCTTCTCCTAGCTGTAATCTCACCCTCCTTAACTACTAGGTTAAGCGAGATCCCCACGCATGGGGGCTAGGGCTAGGTAGGGTGAAAATTGAGACAGGCACCCCCAATATACCTATGTTTAAAAAATAAAATCCGGACATAGTACAACATTTGCCTACAGGGGGAGGGATAGCTCAGTGGTTTCAGCAGTGGCCTGCTAAACTCAGGGTTGTGCGCTCAATCCTTGAGGAGGCCATTTAAGGATTGGGGCAAATAGATGTTAGGAATGGTGCTTGGTCCTGCCAAGAGGGCAGGAGACTGGACTAAATGGCCTCCTGAGGTCCCTTCCACCTCTAGGAGATGCGTTTCTCCCTCCCCCATGCTGCTGCTTCGAGTGGTTACTTCCCATTTTTTCACAGTGTCCAATTGACTGGACAATCTAACTCTGGTGTTAGAATCTTTGAAGTGCTACTGGAAGTTAAATGCTACAGACTGACAAACTGAGCACAGATTTATTCAGTGGGCCACACTGCCTTGATGCTGTGCTGCTGCTTGGTTGATTAGTTTCACAGCTGCACAGCAACAGGAAGACCTTATGAGGTGGGAGGGTAGCAGCATGCGTGAGAGCTTGCTTTTCAATCCTTCCTCCGCTACATGCCTACAAGTAAAGCATGACACCACTGTTGCTTCAGCACAGTGGTTAATCACAATACTGATCAACCTCCTACCCCCAGGGCAGGGAGAAAACAGTGGAATCGTGTCAGTTTAGCTAACTTGCTTTAGACAAGCACACCGAATCATCCTGCTTTCTTCTGTTCCCTTCCCTGAATTATGGGGAGGTGGTGGGGAAAGGGGAGAGAGAAGAGATTACATGAGCTCATGGAGGAGGGGGATGGGGAATGTAACAGATCCAGGCTACTTGCTTCCTCTCAGCAACGCTTAAGGTTCCTCAAGAGACCCATGCTTCAACAATGGACCGAGTCAGATCCCTGCTCCTGTTTAACAATGCTGCCATTGTTAGAGTGCTACTGGCAAATGAGTCAGTTTAGGTCAAATCAATTGGACAGCAGAAACCCAAACACTGATCCTGAACGATCTTGGTGCTCCTCCAAAAGATGGCTGGGCTCCCGCTAACCGAGAAAGGGAGCGCAGCAACCCCAAAACAGCAAAGTCTCCTTGTAAAAACTGCACTGTTTCAGATCCCCAGACTGCAGTGACATGTCAGACCACATGTTTGCCCAACCTCTATACAAGCACACAGCTTCCCCAGATTTGAGTGCAAGCATAGCTTCTGCCATCATACTCTGCCACATTATGTGATCCAGTGGTTTGGCCACTAAAAGCGCACACGCACACACAGCTGTGAAACAAGAGGTGTTTCAATCCAGAAGCAAGGCAGCAGACAAGTTCTAGCATGCCCAGATAAAGGGGCATTTACACTTCACTAAACCTTTCCTCCAGTACCCTCCCCTATCCAAAAGTACTAGTTGGTAATGATAAAAAGGGATGAAGAGTCAAGCAAGACCTGACTGAGAAGGGGGAAAAAATGCTACAAGTGAAAAAACAAAAAAATTTAAGATAATATATGCTAAAAAAGACTGTTCTCTACAGCCAACAGACACCATGGTGGACAGGTACCTCAGGAGCTTTATGCAAATTAGACAGCCCTAAAACTAAAAATGGAGCATACTATACACAGACCCCAGCATGAGAGTATACTTCCCCTCCCAAGACTGGAAATCAAAATTGAATGATCTTTCCATGGGTTACAGCACATGTGGGCCTGGGCCAGTCCATGGAACTCCTGTCAGCCTGTACTTAAGTCACTTGCATTCTAAATACCACGAGGAAGCTGCCCATCACTATGGAGCGAGGACCTCTTGGTTCCCTAAACCAGTGCTCAGCAAGTCACTTCATGGTATACTTCAGCACTCATTATTATTTCACAGCGCACACAACATATATCCCAATTCCCCACCCCCAGAGTCAGACACCCCTACAGCCCCCTCAACCTCTCCAAGTTCCCTCGCCAGCATAGACATCCACCTCCCCCACTGTAACCACTAAGCCTTAACATTTCTGCCCCGCCCCACCCCACACCCGGGGGTGAGAGAACCCAAGAGTCCTGGCTGCCAGCTTTCCTCCATTCCATTCCCTGGGAAAAGGTAGAACCCATGATTCCTAGCCCACAGTCCCCTGACCTAACCACTATACCAGAATACAAACTCCATCCCAGGGCAAGGGGAGTAGAAATTGAACCCAGGAGTCCTGGCTCCCAGCTTCCCTTCACTAGCCTTATCCCACCCCCTTCCTGGGGAGGGGAAAATAAAAAACCCACGAGTTGCTAGGTTTAAAAAGTACCTTCAATAAATGGCCACTACAGGTTATAAAAATCCATTAACACACTGTCACAGCCTTTGCCTCCCCATCTGCTCTTCACAACCATTTGTCCTAGTCAGAACAGAGAGGGAGGATGACAAATGTTCTACCATTCATACAGCTGAAACTTCATGCTAGGACTCCACTGCTTGGGGAAGGCATTGTAGTGAACGGAGGTCTGAAGGTGGAAGAGTTCTGCAGTGCCACAGCTCATAGTGAACCAATTCAAAGCAAGTCACTTAGGGGAAAAAAAAAATGCACAAAGGTGGTTTAACAAGTGGGAAGTATCTTCCTCCCCCCAGCCTTCACATATTTAAATGAATGCCATGAAAGCACAAGAGCAAGGCAAGAAGGTAGTGACAATGGAAAAGTGTTACATTGTTTCAAGTGTGAAAGTAGAAAACAGACCTGAAGTCGAGAGGTGGGTGGGGGGAAGGAGAGGAGAAAACCACCAGTGACACCAAGTGAAGAGAAAGTGGACAGGAAAAGATTAGAAGCATCTGTCACCACTCAAAAGCAGCTGCTACGCTTATGGTGCTTAGCGGCACTGGATGGATACCGTTTGCTACAATAATTTACAAGGCTATTTCCAATGCATCAAAGAAAAGAAAGTAGGTTTTAAGAAGTGGTAGCACAAGCACTGATGCAGGTTTACCCTTTCAGTATTGGGTACAGTGCTCAACTGTAGACACTTTCCAGCGGATTCAGTAATGCAAATGCTACAGTGAACAAGTGCTAACGATTAAAGTATTCTGTTGGGTAGATCTACTTTTGGCAAGCTTGGACAACCATGGCTAATATCAGTTGTCTGGCTATTCCAGTGCTGCTCCTACATTACCACTAATATATTGGCATAGATGCAGTGCAAACAGTAATGCCCTTCAGAAGTTTCAGCACAGAGACCAGCATAGATAATACAAAAATAATGGAGATATACCCATTTTACGGAGCTGTTGAGGACCTTCCGAGGTCATCGAGTCCAGCCTCCTGCTGTGAGGGCAGGGGAATATCACTAACCTGGACAGATTTTTTTTAAATCTAGAGTCTATTTGCCCCCTAAATGGTCCCCTCAAGGACTGAGCTCACAATCCTGGTTTTAGCAGGCCACTGCTCAAACCACTGAGCCACCCCTTACCTTCCCCCAAGAAATAAAGCAGGATCTGTCATTCTTCCCTTTTGATTTCTCATGAGACCATATTCATCATAAGGTACTGTGAGGGTCTGATTTAGCTCACTACTTATCATCCATATAGTATTTTATATCCAAGGACTTCATTTTGTTTGTGCGCACTTATCGCTACTTGGTCTATCAGTTAATTGCACACATCCACTAGAGTGGGTGGCTCGCCAGCAAGAAGAGAAGTTGGGCGGGGGGGGACCAAAAACAAACCACACTTTGAGGGACCATGTATATTATTGTTGATTCAGTATTCCTAGCCTCAAGAGCAGTTAAAGAGGCACTCTCTTTTCCTAAGACAAAGTGAACATCTGCAGCAGTCAAAGCTGTATTCAGCTTGAGAAGGGCACCCACTGCAACTTTTTGGTTGACCTCCTGTTATCCATCAGTACTAGATTGGGGGGGTGGGGAGTTTTACTGCTTACCTAGGACCTTAAATGAAAAGCTACAGAGATTACACAGGCTCTGCTGTGAGGGACACTATTGTAATAGAACTCAAATGCTTCTTCTCAAAAAGCTGTTTCTCCCCACCTCTGTCAGAAGGCTCAGCCATATGAAAAACACCAAAACGAACAAGTTGTCTACAGCCATATGCGGCCTACATCTCCCATGTCTGTACCTTGTCCTCTCCAGGGAATTTCTTAACTACCCGCTCCATCTCCTGGACCAGGGTGCTCATGCAAGGCTCCTCCCCTCACTTTGGTGTATTAACTGATAAAAGTTCCCATGTTGCGATAGCACCCAGCGCTTTGCAGGCTATTACGAGTAGCCTTTCTAAAGTCTGACTTACCGAAAGGACACAATACCAGTAGGTATTCCAATATTATTCCACAAAACTGCTTTAGTGGGACAAGCCTTTCTGCCCACACTACCTAGGAGGGACTTGAAAGCTAGAATGTTATTCTCAAGTCCTTCTTACATTCTGGAAGGCATTTTCTCTTCCAAGTACAGTCTCCCAAACATACCTCAGACTGGTGTTGGAGAAATTGAAGGACGGCACAGTTGTTTGGTATTGTTTTGACAGATTCTTCAAAATGGTATTTTGCGAGTCAATTTTTCCTTTTTCCAGTCAGTAACAGGACAATTGGGAAGCAATGAGTCTCGTGCTGAGCAGCACCTGAAATGCTGTTTAGGAGGGATGTCTTCTTGTGTCACAGTGCCATTGCCACCACCACCATTTGCTACCAGAGGCACTCTTACCACCACTTCCAGAATCAGGCTCAGCAGTTAGTAAGGACTAACTAGGCACTAGTAAGGAGTCATTGACACACATTCATCACTGCGTGCTCACGACAGTTCTTTCCCACAAGCCACTTGCAGATAGAACTTGGGGGGGGGGGGGGGGGGAGTCAGAATTAGCTGGGAGATGAGCACTCTGTTGACCCAGCAAAGACAACACCATTGGACATCATTCACTAAAGCAATGCACATGTGTATAGGAAATCCAAGTGATCCATAAACATCTATGTTATGGTTTTAGCAATACCACACACTGGCATCTGAACCAATGTAGCTCTGAGCAGCTAGTTTACCCCTCTTGTGGCCTGGCATTGAAAAAAGGTAGAAAATCCTTTCACTCAGATGTTCTGTACCTTAAGAGATTAATTTCATCCAGTGGTCTAACTAGATTTTAAAGTTTAAACACTGTTGACCTCAATCTTTTTGTTAACCGTTGATTTCACTTGCTTAGCAACAACAGGTGGCATGGGATTTAATCTACAATTACCTGAACTAATACATTTTATTTCCCTGTTCATGGCAGATATAGGCTACAAATCATATTAAAAGGTCAGCTTTCTATAATCTATTAGATAGGTGACAAATTTACAGTTTGATATTGGCAGGTTGACAAGATTAAGAAACAGTGAAAAGAATGAGTGCCCACTTTCCACAGTCAGGTACCATCCCATGCATTGCACTGAAGGTTTGTCTGGTAAAATGCTAGTAGAAAGGTCATCATCTAGTTTTACAAATTGGCTCCCATTAGGAGGTGGAGCATAGGCCAAATCAAATTGGAAGAGCCTGCAAGTAAGGAGAATTACTTGTAAAACCACTGACAATACACAACATGTTACTTTTGCCCCGTTAGCTTCCTACCACCCTGGTTTGGCTACTCTGCCAAGAGCCAGATAGGCTTACACTTCAGGTTAAAGGTTTGGGGCAACCTTCCTCAAAAAGCTGTTTCTAATCAATATTTCCATAAAGGTCTTGTTTCTAGTGTCAGAAAACTGACCAGAATGAAACAACTTTTTGTGCAAATCCTTTTTTATTTCGGCATCATACCCGAGTGGTGAACAGGGTAAAGACACCTATTTGTTAACAGGTACAGCTCAAAAGAGGCAGTGAATTTTTGTAATTATCACAGCTAACAAGTTTCTATGCAACAAGCCAGTCCTTGTTTGTTATGTGGTGCCTAACTTGTTTCCAGTTTAGAGTCAGCTCTTCTTGCTAGTTTCAACTAGAAAAGAAATAATTGATTCTGAGCATCTAAATCACAGATGCTGCACTGTGTCAACAGAAATAGCTACTGTTGCAAGGTGCCCCTGTGTCTTGATTCAGGTCCCTTGCTTCTGCCCTGGACTCTAGTGCCTGGGCTGCACCTACCCCTGCTGTTCTGGTTGGTGGCCAGTCTCTTTCCCTCCTTTTTCACTGCCAGGGCTGTTGGCTTGGCTGCGACAGGGGAGCCCTGCCACACACACTCCACCCCTAAGTTCTCCTACAGGCACTCTGACTCCTGATCTGCTTTTGGCTTCTCCTTATCTCCCTCATCTTCCCTCTCAGCTCCTCCACCTCTCTTGTTCTCCTCCTAGCTCTGTTTGTCTCCATTACCTTTAAGTCTGAGGGCAGTCAGATCAACCGGCTCTTGTTAATTGATTGCCTGCTGACTCCCCCTATTGCCTACCCCAATTGGAGCTTAAAACTAGCTTTCTGCTCTTCCCCTAGCCCAGGCTGGGTCCTGAGCTGCCCTGCACCCAGGGTCTGCTGGCCTGACCCTGTTACACTACTCGGAAATAAGGCTACAGATTGAAGGAAAGGTGCTCTTGTTTCTAGTACTCCTAGCCCACTTCAGAGGATGCTCCCATCACAGTTACATTCAAATATCTCCCTAAATGTTTTGGCTTGGGTCTTGGGGAAGGGCAGTCTCCAAACTAGACCATTTCTGCTCCTCTGAAGTGGTCCTCAAAATGAGCACCTACTATATTACATATCAGTATTTCTTCCTGAAAATTCAGTTCTGGGGAAAGCAGAGTAGAAACTGTCAGGACTGATAAATATTTTCAGTTCTATCTGTGACCCAAGGCTGGCAAACAAACTTCACTGAAGCAGACAGGCCCTAACCTCACAGCCCTGCATTGTCTTTTTTCAACTAGTTACTCCCCTTAGGTCTAACTTAGCAACAGGAGCCCATCAAGCAGAGCGGGAGTGCAGTCTAATTTTGACAGTAAGCTGTGACAGAGTTTATGACTTGTCTGAAGTCATGTAAGAAATCCCCCATTCTAAGCACCTACAGAGGGACATAAAAGCTGAACTGTTTGCTTTGCATACCTACAATGGCAGCTTGCACAGGTGGGAAGCAGATCTAAAAACAGCATGCCCGATAGGAATTCAAATATCGCCACACTTGTGGTTGTCACCTTTCCATATTTGCCACATTTAAAGAACAAAAACAAACCAAACCCACTTTGGCTGAATCTATAGACACTCCCCAGGCCCTCTCCCACCCCCTCACCACTATAAATAAATGCCCTCCCTGTTCTCCCAGAGCCAGGCACCCCAGTCCCCCTATTTTAATTCAATGCCAGCGACTCACTAGACACTCTGAAGTGCCACCGTTGCCACCATGCATTTTCTCCCTTTAAGAGGAGGGGCATGTGCACGGACCAGGTGGTCAATACTCCCTATGTGTGGCTCTCAAAAGGAGCCTCATTTAAATGCTCCAAGAGCCACATGCAGCTCAAGAGCAGTGGGTTGGCCACCCCTGTATTTGCCATGACAAGCCGTGTCTACACGTGCATGCTACTTCGAAGTAGCGGCACTAACTTCGAAATAGCGCCCGTCACGGCTACACACTTCGGGCGCTATTTCGAAGTTAACTTCGACGTTAGGCGGCGAGACGTCGAAGTCGCTAACCCCATGAGGGGATAGGAATAGAGCCCTACTTCGACGTTCAACGTCGAAGTAGGGACCATGTAGTCGTCATGCGTCCCGCAACGTCGAAATTGCCGGGTCCTCCATGGCGGCCATCAGCTGAGGGGTTGAGACGCACTCTCTCCAGCCCCTCAGCTCAATGGTGGCCACATGGAGCGGCCCCTTAAAGGTCCCCTCCCCCTCCCTTCCTCTGCAGGAAGCTGAGGGAACGTGCAGGCTGCAGCCCAGACACACGGCCAGCCTGCACGTTCCTCAGCCACCCACCCAGCTGCGATGGCTGCCCCCCCCAGGGGACCCCCCCCAAGGGGAGCCAGGGCAGCCAGCCCAGCAAGCGGCAGCAGGGCCCCTCCTGGATGGAGGCCGAGCTGCGGGACCTGCTGGGGCTCTGGAGCGAGGAGGAGGTGCTCCAGGTAATGGGGAGCAAGAGGCGGAACGCGGAAGTGTTGGCTCGGCTGGCCGACGGCCTGGCTGCCCGGGGTCACCCTGCCCGCACTCCTGATCACGTCAGGAGTAAGGTGAAGGAGCTGCGGCAGGGTTACTCCCGGGCCTGGGATGCGGCCAGCCGATCTGGGGCCGCCCCCGTCACTTGCCCCTTTTACAGGGAGCTCAGGGACATCCTGGGCCCTCGGCACACCTCCTCCCCTCCGGCCACCCTTGATACCTCGGCCGACGAGCCCCAGCAGGCCCTGCAGCCGGAGTCTGCCCCGGAAGTACGCCCCGAGCCCCAGAGGCCCCCCCCGGGACATCGTGGCAGGAGGAGGAGGAGGAGGAGGAGGGGGAGGGGAGCTCCTCCTCCGCAGAATCCGGGCTGCAGATCCTCCTCCTGCCATCCCGGAGCAGCAGCCGGGCCTCCGCCCCCCCGGGATCTCCAGACCGTGGGAGTGGACCGACAGGTATGTACCCCCCTCTGGTGTACACCCCTGGGCTTGAGGGGCGGGGGGGGTAACAGATGTGTCCAGGGCCCCCCACATGCTCACATGGCCATGGCCCCAAGGACAGCAGGGCCATGTCCCTCACAGCAGTGCATCAGCCCCTGCCCCGCCCCCACCCCGCACGACAGTGCCATGCCCCATCCTCGGGGCAGGGGGGAGCAGAACCTCGAGGGGCCCCCGGGAGGAGGGGGTGGGATACCCAGCAGCAGCAGCATGTAATGGAGTGGGGGGAGTGCAAAAGGGAGACTCAGGCTACATATGAGCACCAAGAGCCGAATAGCTCCCAGGGGCAAAGGAGGATCCTGGGGCTACAGCTGGCAGGTGACACCTCTGCCCTGAACAAAGAGGAGGGAGGAGCCGAGCTGGCTTGGAATTGGGTGGGAGGGCGGGGGCAACAGGCAGAGGCTAGGGGAAGGAAGGGAGAGCTGGAAGGCAGCCAGCGTGAGGAGGGGGAAAGCTGCATCCCAGAGGGGCACCTCTTGGGGTCTTCTCCCCAGGACGGGTTGGAAGGACTGTCTCTTCCGACAGCTGGTGCTGTCACTCCTGGGAGAAACTGGGCATCTGTGGCCTAAGAAACCTCTCCTACTGTCAGACCCTGTGGAGTGAAGTGAGAGTCGCTCCCACCAGGGGACGGGGTGTAGGGCAGGGGGACCCCTGAACCCCATCCATCACAGCAGCATCTCCCGGGGACGGGGATGGGGAACCTGCAGCACAGGGCTGGGGGGGACAAAGGCCACGGCTCGGGGCCCACACTAACGCCTGTCTCCATTCTTCTTCTTCCCCCCCCCACCTCCTGTGTCCCGCACCATCAGAAGGACCGGAAGAGAGCGCCGGCGAGGCATCAGTGGTCCCGGAGAGCCCTCCAGGCCCATCGCTCCAGGCCAGCCCCTCGGCCGAGGGCTGACCGGCCCCACGGCGGGATAGATGGCGGACCCCGCGCCACCACCAGCCGACAGCGACGGACCCCCAGCTGCTGGCCATCCACCGTCGGCAGCTGGAGGTTGCGGAGCAGCACCTGCAGGAGCGGGCGCTGGCCTGGCGCCAAGAGGCATGGGGGGCCTACATGGACACTTTCAACCGCCTGGTGGACTACCTGGCCCCCCCGTGCCGCGCCGGCCGCCGCAGCGCCCGCCGTGCCTGCTCCACCAGCTGCACCACCAGCTGCTCCGCCCGTCGCCGTCCCATCCGCCGTCGCCCCGCCACCCACCGCCGAGGGCCGGAGCGCCGAGGGACCCCTGGAGCCACCTGAGACTCGCTGGGCATATCTTCTGGTCCGGCCCGCCCCCAGCCAGCCCCGGACAGGGCTGTGACCCCGGCGGCGGGGCTCCCGGCGGGCCACGCCCAGTGCCGGACTATAGGGGCGAGGGGCCCGGGACGTGGCCGCCCCCTTGTATATAGTTTGACCCTCTTATTTGGTGCCCCCCGTTTGCCCCATCCCCCCCATGTAAATAGTTCTCCCCTTTATCCTCCCTGGTTTTCTTTTTATTAATGAGGACACTTGTTTGTTAGTATTGTTTTATTTGTACATATTAGTTTGTTTCCACATGTTGTATATATAGTTTGTTCTTGTTTCATATATTTACAGTTAAAAAAAAAGTTCTCAAAGAAAAAGAAGTTTAAGTTCAGCCACAAGTGCGTGCTGTCATTTGTCCAGGAAAAGTGGGGTGGGGTGCAGTGGGGTGCTCCATGGTGTGGCCGTTGGGGCAGGAGTGTGGTGGAGGAAGGGGCGGGCAGTGGGGGGGCCTGGGCAGAGTTCACCCCGCAGCGTCATCATTGAAGTGGGCCCGCAGGGCCTCCCGGACCCGGGTCTCTTCGGGGTCCACCTGCCGACTGGGGGCAGCAGGTGGCTGGACGTCTGCCCTGCCGGCCTCTGCAGCCCAGCCCTGGAAAAAGGTCTCCCCCAAATTGTGCAGGGCGCAGCAGGCACCCACAATCTGGGGGATGTTGTTGGGGCCCGCATCCAGGCGGGTCAGGAGACATCTCCAGCGTCCCTTCAGGCGGCCAAATGAGCGCTCCACCACCTGACGCACGTGGTTCAGGCGCTCGTTGAAGCGCTCCTGGCTAGCGGAGAGATGGCCCGTGTACGGGTGCATGAGCCACGACTGGAGGGGGTATGCCGCATCTGCGATGACGCAGAAGGGCATGGTGGTGTCCCCCAGAGGGATCTCCTGCTGGGGGATGTAGGTCCCCACCTCCAGCCAGCGGCACACGCCTGAGTTCCGGAAAACCCGGGCGTCATGGGTGCTGCCAGGCCAGCCCACATAAATGTCCTGGAAACGTCCCCGGCTGTCCACCAAGGCCTGGAAGATGACAGAATGGTAGCCCTTGCGATTCAGGTATCGTCCTCCACTATGATGCGGGGTGTAGATGGGGATGCGAGTCCCATCCAGAGCCCTGAAGCAGTTGGGGAAGCCCAGGGTGGCAAAGGCCACGATGGCGGCATCTGGGTCCCCCAGCCTCACGAGCCTGTGCAGGAGCATGGCGTTGATGGCACGCACAACCTGCAGAGAAAGCACATGGGACAGCACCAATGAGGGGTGAGCAGGGTGTGCGTGGCCCTGCCCTGCCCTCCTCTGCCCGGGCACCCCTCCCCTGCCTGGGCACCCCTCCCCTGCCCTCCCCCTCCCTGGCCTCCCCTCCCCTCCCCCCGTGGGATCTCTTACCTCCATGAGGACAGCCCCGACGGTGGCCTTGCCGACACCAAACTGCTGCCCCACGGATCGGTAGCTGTCGGGAGTGGCCAGCTTCCAGACAGCAATGCCGACCCATTTCTGCACTGTGAGGGCACGCCGCATGGCCGTGTCCTGGTGCCTGGAGTGCGGGGGTGAGCCACTGGCACAGCTCCATAAACGTCTGCCGGCTCATCCTGAAGTTCCTGAGCCAGCGGTCGTCGTCCCACTCCCCAAGCACCAGCCGGTGCTGGTGGGGTAGCTCCACAGCCGCCGGCGTGTGAGGCGGGGGGGGGGGGGGGGGGGGGTGCTGCAGGGTTAGGGGTTGAGCCCTGCTGCCCTGGGGGCAGCTCCTCCTCCGGTGTAGCAAGGAGGTGCTCAGCTGCCTCCCGCATGGCATGGAGCAAGGCAAGCCCTGCTCCTGCCGGGAGGGCTGGGTGGACCTCTGGCTGCTGCTGGGGGTCCATGACTGTGGCGCCCGGGGTCTGTGTGCCTATGGCTCCTCAGACCGCGTGCTGTGCAGGCGGAGTGTGTCTGGGAGGGGCCCTTTAAGGGAGCAGCTAGCTGTTGCCCCGGAAGCGCTAGTCCGCCCTGTGACCCTGTCTGCACCTGTGCCTGGCATCCCTATTTCGATGTGTGCTACTTTGGCGTGTAGACGTTCCCTCGCTGCACCTATTTCGATGTTGGGCTGCGCAACGTCAAAGTTGAACATCCACGTTGCCAGCCCTGGAGGATGTGTAGACGTTATTCATTGCAATAGCCTATTTCGATGTAGCGTGCACGTGTAGACGTAGCCACAGTGTCCTATTCACCACTTGTGGCAAGTGGCAAATGTACTCACACCCCAGTCTAAAAAGTTGTTTGGAACACAGTTATAGCATTTATACAGAAATCAGGAGAAGGAGGCAGGTAGTCTATTCTTCATGATCTGTTCTTACAGTACTAAAGAGAAATGCAAATATAGGATCAGAGGGGTAGCCGTGTTAGTCTGGATCTGCAAAAGCAACGAGGGGGTCCTGTGGCACCTTATAGGCCAAACAGAAATGTATGAGCGTAAGTTTTCGTGGGGAAAGACCCACTTCGTCAGATGCAGGTAGTGGAAACTTGCAGAGGCAGGTATACACAGGCAGGCCAGAGCAAGTTTATCTCCAGCCTTGCTCTGGCCTGCCTGTGTATACCTGCCTCTGCAAGTTTCCACTACCTGCATCTGACGAAGTGGGTCTTTCCCCACGAAAACTTACGCTCATACATTTCTGTTTGGCCTATAAGGTGCCACAGGACCCCCTTGTTGCTTTTGCAAATATAGGAGTGCCCTGAACAAGACAAACTGTGTTGTTTACATGTTCTAACACAACCAGTACAATCCAAAGTGTGGCCCTTCAGTCCCTGCTTCTCATTCCTTTGAGTGAAGAGAGTACCTAGAGCCTTACTTGTTAACAGCAACTCTCCAGCCCACAGAAAAAAGCCCTCAACAAGTAACAGACAGCTAAAGCTTCCATCATTGGTAGCATAATGGTTTGTTCTGACTTTACCACTTCAGCTGCACTTGAATTCAGACCAGAGAAAAGCCACAAGTGGTAGGAAGAAACAAGCATACATCCGAAGCCCAGAAGTGTGGTTTTCCCCATGGCATTTAAAATTGAAACCACCTTGTTTTTTGTGAAGGCAGAAATTCTAACATGAAAAGCTTCCTGAGCTCTGTTTTCTGCATTGTGCCTACTGATTCAAAGATTAAACCACTCTAGAAGGGCATCTAGCACTTAGCACTAAGCATATTAAGGGCTTCCTCTAGCCAAATATTAAAGCCCCACTTGTCAAGAGAAAGAGAGGGAGCTGTGCTAGTCTGTATACTACCAAAACAAAAAAGCAGTCAAGCAGCACTTTAAAGACTAACAAAATAATTTATTAGGTGAGCTTTCATGGGACAGACCCACTTCTTCAGACCATAGCCATACCACAACAGAACTTAATGTAACCATCTCTAAACAAAAACAAACAAACAAACTGCAGCTACTTGTTTCACCATATGCATTCCCTTTCCACCCTTTTACAGCAGTCCCCAAAATGGGCAAACCAAAACCTAACCAACCCAAGACAAAGCAAAGTCTGAGAACAGAACTACTTTCTCACACCCAGTTGTACTAAAACACACTTTCTAGAGTAGGGTATGGTTATCTTTGCACAACCAAACACCATGAGCGGAAGGTCAATTTGTGCTTCTTCAGCATTAACCTATTACAGAAAAAAATATTGTAGACGCACGGTAAGATGGTGGGGATGAGAGAGAGATTTAAAAGCTACAAATTCTAGTCTAAGACCATTCTGAATGTGAGTCTGTATTTACCCTCCCAATTTCCCACTGTACAGAGGATAATTGTTTCTTAAATTCCTCTTCTGATCCTCCTCCCCCCCCCCGCCTTAAACAGGCATCATGAATCAATTTATGGCAATTATTTAGGTCATGGAAGTGCTTGTGCTCTCAAGAAACACATTCAGGAACAAAATGTTAAAAAGTTTGTGTATACATTTTTGGCGCTCTTGGAGTAAAGTAGAGACTAAATAACTATATCCAAGGTCAGAATTTGACCAAACAGAACAGAATTCCTCTCCCCTGAAGCATCAGAGGAAGTCTTTGTTTTTATGCTTCTGCTGATACTATTGCAAATTATGTCAGCCTGTTGCAAATTACTTAGCCTTCTAGGCCTGCCATTTTCAGGGCTCTCGGAAACATTTTAGTCTGTAGTGCAGTAATCCCTCACCTACCTTGAATTTTGCATAAATTGGAGAGGGTCTGGAGAATGGGCTGGGGCTGTAGAAGGCTCCAGGTGTGTGGGGGGGAGGGGGGCTTTAGCCTGTCTGCCCACCCACAGGGGCGGGCGAGCCTTCCCCCTACCTTCCCAGAGAGGTGCCTCTCGTTAATGCAAGTTTTGCGCACTGTGAAGCTTTGTAAAACAAGGTTTTACTGCACAGCAAAATGAAACCTGCTCAGTCCAAAGACCATACAGATGGTCATCTTTTACTGTAGCTCAGATTCTGAGGAGAGCAGAAATAAGAGCTTCAGATATGACAAACTCTGAAATGCATTGCTAGCTTAAGCTGGGCAAGTAAAGTGACGTGTGCCTGGCATACGTAATTTTGCTTGGGAATCTATTTGAGAGAGAGAGAAGTAGGAGGATAGCTGGGTGTCAATTGGAAATAAATACACTACAGCCAAGATTCTGCATAAAAATCTGATTCCATTCTATGGAAACCTACAAAATCCTTTCTTCCTTAAGAACTACTGAAGGACATTTGAGCCCCCCACCTATACATGAGAGCGCAAAATGGTGTCTACATCAAATGCTTAGCTTCAATTTTGTTTGACAGTCAGGAAAATATGCTTAAGCAGCACTAGTGACGCTATATGACAGAGTAGCTCCTACAAACCTGCAATACCGCTGCCCTTATGGTATGGTTTTCTTGAGTATTTCCCAGATAAAGCCTGTCCAGGAAAAACTGTGCTAGAACCCCCAAGAGCTGTCAACTGTACAAGGACCAGGCTGTTAGTAGAGACATCAGCTTCAGGAAAATACAACTTCCTAAAGTGGTGTGAGGAATATAGAGTTAGTACTTCAGGAGAGACAGGGAGAAATATTTAACATCACATAGTTGCCCAGGCAGAGCTGTGTCCCAGTTTGATTCCACAAGCACCTAAATAAGGTCTTGCTATACATAAAGCTCAATATTGGCACTCCTCCCTCCTCAAAACTGGAAAGTTACACAAGCTAGCCACTACTTGGTGGGTACATAGTTACATTATGGGTCAAACCAAAGGGGGCAGCACAGGAGGGGAAGAGACCACAGTGCACAAGAATCCATTACATGGACATAACAGAAGTAGCTCAGAAATAACACCGCAAATGGAAGGTTTTCCTTGCAACTGAAAGTACTATCTGCTACAGAAATTCTTTAAAGGTAGTGGGTTGCACAGGCCAACAGACAAGGATCAAGGGGTGCGGGAGGAGAAACTATTTCCTCTTGTATGGACTTGGCAAGTACTTTTCTGGGTAAGAATTTCATATTGGCGGGGGGGGGGGGGGGGGGAATTCAGATCAATAGCAAGATCAGCACTCTGCTTCTCCCCACATCCAACAGTGGAAGCTCCTTCACCCTCAGGAGAGGAGTCTGGCAGGCCATGCAGAAGCCGAAGCAAAACAAAGCAGGATGAATAAAAAGCAGCAGAGCCAGATCAAGTGGCCAACCTTGTTATTTACACCCCAGTAGAATGCTCCCAGCATTCTGTACATAAAAGCTCACAAAGCAGTGCAAGAGCTGCATTCTAAAATGCTCCCAATGTGTGCACATCAGTCCACCCTGGTGGTGGAGCATATGTCCGTTCAGTAACTATGTAAAGCAAGAGGACTGGACACATTTTAGATTCACAGAATTGGGTTTACCCCTCAGTATCATAGTGCTTAATATGCTCCCGACTTCCACCACAAGAGCCTATGTTTAAAACGCCATTTTACTTTTCAGGGGAAAAAGCTCAAAAACATCAGTTCACAGTTTCACTGGGAAGCCTGTTAAAATATTATGCCTGCAATAAACAACAACTATTGCTTATGCTATTCTAATTGCTCTTCTGCCAACTAAGAATTCTCTCTCAAGTGGTCTTACCTGGATAAAAAGTGATCACTTTAACCCTTTAAAATTGTGAGATACTAAATGAAACATTTGGGTAAGAAATGTTGACCAAATGGACTCAATTAGAATTTGCCACATGTGCACTAAAATCCTCCAGACCTAGGTCAGCATTAAGAGTGCTCTGCAGAGAATTCTCAGTTTTAGAAATTGGAGAAAGCCTCCCATAAATGTTTATTCCTCAGATTTCTGAATTAGTGATGATCCAAAAAGCAAGCAGCCTCATTACAATAGTGGACCGGTCAGACGGAAGCATGCAATTTGAAACAAGTCTTCACCCATGGTCCTGCAGGCTTTTTGTAACTAGATTCCCTTGTTTCTAAGTGATATTCAAGCCTGATGTAAGTTAGGAATTTAAGTCAGCTAAGTATGACGTATGCAGATTTTTTTTTTTTTTTTTAAAAAAGCAAATCAGTCCACACTACAAGGTCCACTCCACCAATTTTAAGGGCTCCCAAAATCAGTTTTGCTACTCTGGCTTTTCACAAAGAGTAATGCCAAATGCAGTTCTGAACTCTGGCCACCACTTTCAGCTCTGCTATCCTCATGTGTGCGCAGCAAAATGACCTGGAGAAAGTATGAATTTCATTTCGTGTTTGGCCAGAACGGCAAGCAGAGCAGGCAACACCCCTCAGCAGTGCATCTGGCCATGTCTTCCCAAGGTCACAGACGAGTTCCAGCATGGACCATGCAGGAGACCCATGACCTTATTGCTGGGGAGTTGGGGGGGTGGGGAGGAGAAGAAAAAGAAGCTGTGCCAGCAGAACTACAAAGCAGCAAAAGAAACACAGACATCTGTTCTAAGATCTCATAGGGCATGGTGGAAAAAAGGGTACCCCAGCCATGCCCACCAGTGCGTCATGAAAATAAAAGGAGCTCCAGCAGGTGTACCAGAAGACATTCTGTGTCATTGCCACAAATATACCACTTCTATGAGAAGCTGCATGGGAGAAGAATGCCCAGCCACTGTCCCAAACAGTCTGTGGCAACTCCAAAAAGATTCCTCAGGCAGCCTCTGGCAATTGCAAGAAAGACATGGTGAAAGAAGAACAGGAGGGGGAGAATGGTGAGCAGAGCAGCTGATCTCATGAACAGCCAAGAACATTTTAAAGTTTAGATCTCACCCTTTTGTCCCAGGACATTTCTGCAAAGTTCCATGAAAGTGGCCTTATGCATGCCGTTTTGTAGCCACTACCATCATCACCCCACACCTGCCAAACAATGCAGTCCCACCAGTCTGAGATTGTCTCAGGAGTCCCTAGGACTGGAGCTCCACTGTGTACAAAGCATCAAGAGCAGCCAGCTCTCCACATTCCTCCTTTCCAGTGTCTCACATTCGTGTATGTCCATAGCCTCAGAATTTTAATCACTCTGAAGGCTGCTTAGGCTCTGCACATGACATAGCGCAATGTGCTCACAATACTTGCCACAACAGTTTGAAGGTGAATGGGGTCCAGGTTAGTCTGGCAATGGCATCTACAAGGGTACCCAGTGAAAAAAAAAAACCAACAAAAAAAAACAACCACAAATTAAAAAACCCCACATTTTGCCATTGCTTTCCAAAGGGAGGTGGAGAAGATGTCTGCCTTCCATAGTGCACTACCACATACCAAGAACCACCCAGACATTGGGAGCTTAATCCACAATGCAAGGGGGCAGTAGGAATTGCAAGATAGGTACCCACACTGCATTGCTGACAAAAAGTCAAAGCTGCCCACCCTAATGGGGGATGCATTCCATTGATTTCATGTGCCAGTGTGGACATGCACAAAAGTTAGGTGCTAAAAAATACAGACATCTTAAATTCAACCTACACTCCTAGTGTATGCATACCCTCAGTTAAAATCAGGAGCAAAACTTAAGTTTTGGTGTCATCATGTGTGCTCTTTGGCTGCATCTACACAGAGCCATAATACTGGCAGCCTGATGCAAAGCAGGGCTTTCCAAAATGCGAGTGATTGCTCATTTGCATATTCACACAACAGCACCCTGCCAACAGAGGCTGCTGCCAGCAGAACACAGCAGCACAGACATGGTTCTGCCAGCAAAAAGCCCCTTTTTTGGAAGCCTTTATCCCCAATTACTGCATAAGGGGCTGCTGACAAAGGGTGTTTTTGCCAGCAGAGCTATGTCTACACTGCGTTTTCCGCTTGCAGCAGCCTCTGCCAGCAGGGTGCTAGTGTAAATATGCAAATGAGCACCCTCACACCCACACCCCCCCACATCAAGCTGCGGACACTATGGCTCAGTGTAGAGGCAGCCTGTGTGTCTCTGTCCAAGTGAAATAGAAAGCATAGGACTAAAACAACCAAGGTGACTAGCATAATAGAACCAAAGTGTCTTGTTTCCAGTTTCAGAGGAATGTCAGTCTAACAACTTAAGTTTTGTAAAAACATTTCTAATTCCAGGGTACCGCCAGTCTTCAAAACAGATTTTTGATATCTGAGGCACAAGAGACCTGATACCCCTACACACCTCTGCAGTGGTTATCACTTTGATATTGTCCATTCTGGTAATCATAGAATAGTAGGACTGGAAGGGACCTTGAGAGGCCATCGAGTCCAGCCCCCTGCCCTCATGGCAGGACCAAGCACTTTCTAGACCATCCCTGAAAGCCATCTAACCTCTTCTTAAATATCTCCAGTGATGGAGATTCTAGCACCTCCCTTGGCAATTTGTTCCAGTGTTTGATCACCCTGACAGTTAGGAACTCTTTCCTAATCTCCAACCTGAACCTCCCCTGCTGCATTTAAGTCCCTTGCCTCTTGTTCTATCCTCAGAGGCAAGGAAGAACAAGCTCCCTCCCTCTGCCTTATGACACCCTTTTAGATACCTGAAAACTGCTATCACGTCCCCCCTCAATCTTCTCTTTTCCAAACTAAACAAGCCCAATTCTTTCAGCCTTTCTTCATAGGTCATGTTCTCTAGACTTTTGATCACTCGTTCTCCTCTGGACGCTCTCCAATTTCTCCACATCCTTCCTGAACTGCGGTGCCCAGAACTGGACACAATACTCCAGCTGAGGCCTAACCAGCGCAGAGTAGAGCGGGAGAATGACTTCTTGTGTCTTGTTCACAACACACCTGTTAATGCATCCTAGATTCATGCTTGTTTTTTTTGTTTTTTTTTTTGCGTGCAACAGCACCACACTGTTGACTCATATTTAGCTTGTGGTCCACTAAAACCCCTAGATCCCTTTCTGCTGTACTCATTCCTAGGCAGTCCTTTCCCATTCTGTATGTGTGACACTGATTGTTCCTTCCTAAGTGGAGCACTTTGCATTTGTCCTTATTAAACTTCATCCGGTTTACCTCAGCCCATTTCTCCAGTTTGTCCAGATCCTTTTGAATTATGACCCTATCCTCCAAAGAAGTTGCAACCCCTCCCAGCTTGGTATCATCTGCAAACTTAATAAGTGTACTTTCTATGTCAATATTTAAATCGTTAATGAAGATATTGAACAGAACCGGTCCTAAAACAGACCCCTGCGGAACCCCACTAGTTATACTTTTCCAGCAGGATTGAAAACCATTAACTACTCTCTGGGTACGGTTATCCAGCCAGTTGTTCACCCACCTTATAGTAGCCCCATCTAAGCCGTATTTGCGTAGTTTATTGATAAGTATATTATGTGAGACCGTGTCAAATGCTTTACTGAAGTCTAGGTATATCACATCCACCACTTCTCCCTTATCCACAAGGCTCGTTATTCTATCAAAGAAAGCTATTAGATTGGTTTGACATGATCTGTTTTTAAACAAAACCACGCTGGCTGTTCCCTATCACCTTCCAAATGCTTGCAGATGATTTCTTTAATTACCTGCTCCATTACCTTTCCTGGCACAGAAGTTAAGCTGACTGGCCTGTAGTTTCCCTGGTTATTCTTGTTCCCCTTTTTATAAATGGGTACTATATTTGCCCCTTTTCCAGTCTTCTGGAATCTCTCCCATCTCCCACGATTTTCTTACGTCTCTTACAGATCCCTTGCTAATCAATATACCATAAGCATAAAAAGGCTGCCAGTGACAAGTTAGAGGGCAGTCAGAAGAGTTCAGTTGTTTTGCATTTGCATCCTATATAGGGAAAAGAATCAAGTAGCTACTGTAATCTGATGAAAAGTTTAAAAATTGAGAACGTACTACAAAGCAGCCAGTCACTCTTCTCCCTCAGCATAAACACTTTTTTTTTTTTTTTTTTTTTTTTTTTTTTTAAATAAGTCAGTTAGGATAAGACATTTCATACTAAATTGGGAACAACAAGAAGTCCTGTGGCACCTTAGATTAACAGATATTTTGGAGTGTAAGCTTTCGTGGGCAAAGACCTGCTTTGTCAGATCTGATGAAGCGGGTCTGCCCATGAAAGCTTACGCTACAAAGTATCTGTTAAAGTACCACAGGACTTCTTGCTGTTCTTGAAGACACAGACTAACACAGCTCTCGCTCTCTTGAAATTGGTTACTCTGGCTGTGAGGAACCTTCCTAAAGAAGGCAGCTGCTAAAGTTAGATCCATAACTGTCAGTAGCCAATTTGGCACGACTTTACTCAAAATAGGAAAACAAAGGTTAGAAAGGCCATATTTGACTTTATGTTTAAGTATTTGCTGATTGCACAACCAATGAAAGATACATCTGAAGGTATTCCCCTTCCCCTCCCTCCCCCCGCTACAATTCAGCATCAGGAGGTCAGTCACCAACCACCAGAGTCTCTTCCTTAATTGTCATTGTGTAGCGAAATTAACTTTGAGTACAAGTTATTTAAAAAAAAAAAATTGCATGCATATCCCCTGGTCAGACTTTCAATGGTTTACTATACAGAGAGCATTCTGAGCACCAACACACATGCTGCACTGTTCAATTTGAAACATTTATCTGCATGTTCTCTATGAAGGAGCAAAGAGCTCAAGTATTTTCCAATGGTCTTCAAGTTATCATTGTAGTTCTCACCCTTAATAAGCATGGTGCTGAAACGACAATGCAGGAGGAGATGAAAAGGAAAGAGATGGCAAATAGCAGATACGCTCCCCATCATATCCCAGTCTGACATGCCATAAAACTGTCACTCAAAACCGCCAGTGGAATGCCAAAACCTTTAACAGAGCTGAATACAAATGGCTTCTGAAGACAGTTATAAAACACATACCAGCCTTTGAATACAGAGCAGTGGAAGCAGCTACATACTGTGAAAAGGGCTCTCCAGAATGCTGACTCTGCTACTTTTATTCATTCAATACCCTTCCCCCATCCAACTTTAACAATTTCAGTCCAGCTTGAGGCTCCCAGAGAACATGCAGAAATTGAGAACAGACTTCTAAAGCACAGCTTGAGTTTCATGAATTCTATTACCCACAACTTTCTCAGCATTTCCTGGAGGGAGTACTAGAGGGGAGGGAAGACCAGAGGCCAATCATATTCCACCCTTCCTCTCAGTGTGCCTGCCTGCAAAAGCCATATACAGCCAAACTCTCTTGCCAGAGAACCTTTTCACACACCCACAAGAATGTCTGTCAGTCTTTAAAAGATGAAGGATTCAGAACAGGGTGGGCGTGGGGGGGGATGGCAGTTTGCTAATACCTTCCGAGCTGCAAGTCAGTCAGTTGAATGGGAAACACAGAGGGAAGGCCAGCAGTTCCAATCTGCACTACTTCCACTGACCTGAGGTCCGTAAAAAGAATCGGGGATTTCCAAACACCACCACTTTATTATTAGCTCAGCCCAGATGTAAATACTGTATACCATTAAGATCAACAATCACCAAGCCACTTGCTTACCAGGTCACCTCAGCCTAAGAGATCATATCAAAAATGGCCACATACCAACCCACCAAGGAAGTAGGTATGAGCAGAAGCCATCAACATGTTGGCCAGAGGGCACACATCCAAACAAATGGGAGATACGGGAACAGTCACTAAAAAGGGAGAGAAGAGCTCAAAGTAGCAGTGGTGTTCACATGTCCACATGCATGCACAAAGCTGCTTTATATTTTCTACCAGATGGTATACTTAAGTCATAAACCTATGCCCCATTATTAGATTCACTTTAGTTTGTAGATTAATGCTTTTTTTTTTTTTAAAAGTAATCTTCTAAACAGACAACAGGGAATTAATTTGTTTAGGTGATAAACTGTAGCCCAAGTCAATTTTGGATTGTTTGATACCTTACAGTACAGTTTTGGCACATGCACTTTTACCTTTAGTGCTTATCTCACACATGCTGAGATACACACACCTGCCTGAACAAGCATCACACTGTACACCTTGGCCAGGATATGCTCCAGTTAAACTCAGAGAAAGCACTTCATGAGTTAGGAGAAGCTGAAGTTTTAAAAGCACAACTTTTATAATTTGAACTCCAAACTTGAAAGGAAGGTTTGCTGGTTAGAGATTCAGTATGCATGAACAGAAGCATTTTGGAGCCCAAAAAGAGCACTTCCTGTACACAGCAGGGACAAACATTTCAGTCCTTCCCATAAGGATACAGTACAAAACATCCAGGCTGCACTTCTAGAAGAAGAGAAGCCTTGTGAGATTAAATTAAATGTACACTCCTAAGCATGATTCAGTCATCCAGCGAAAAAAAAAAAAGTTTAATCTTCAACCCTAGTCTTCCTACTTCAGAGGACCTTCACCTTCTCCAATAAGCTTGCAGCATATTGGTAACTGGTACAATAGGGGGTAACCTATACTGCACTTACTTGGGATGACATCAGTAACTGCTACTCAGATTACGGAGCTGAAGTTGACAGATGCTGTTGGGTTATGTGAATTTACGAAATAAGTACTGGACACCTACAACAGGAGTCAATGTTCAGTTTATTGAAAGGGCACTTGCCTTACATAACCCTTAAAGCCTCTTAATTGTTTTGAAATTATGAAAATGAAGTTTCTTTAAAAGGAAATCAAGCCAGCAGCTCTGACTTGTTGCAGCTGATGAATACAGATAACTGCTATTTGCATTCAAAAGTCTCAGCCCATGATCAGGCAGAGAGAGCCTACTGGAATGCATACACAATATCAATCTGGTTTCCTATACCCATATTCAAAATGCTTGTTTAAAAAGTAGAAACTGGTGCAAAAAAATGTTAATTGGGCTTCCTAACTTTCACATTTAAACACTGAACTAACTAACTTTTTTTGGCAGCAAAAGTATCCTTGAAGAATTAAGCACACAGTAGCAGAGGTTTTCCTTCTGGGGGAGCTCAGCTAGGTCACCAGATTCCATCTACTGAAACCTACAAGTTTTTAGAATATACCACAGACTGTGAAAAAGGAAGTGTTGCAAGGAGTTTGAAGATGATACACGAGTTAACATCCACATTCCATAAAACATCTGCTCTGTTCTAAGAAGTTGGAAGTGCACTGTTAGGAACCACACAAAACTAGCCTCTGCCCTGTGTGATCAGCAAAAAACCTCTCTATAGGTGGAGATACAAGAATCCTTGATCACATGATCAGGAATACCCTCCTCCCCCATTAGGTAATACAACTAAGTAGTGCACTAGTAGTTCTGCTGCTAAATGACTGGAAGAAGTGTTAATATACAAATGAAGACATGTCAGACAATGGGAACCTCTTCTTCAACATGCATTATAGCAGCTATGGGCAATCCAGGTTAGTGAGGAGGCTGCATACACAGCCCTCCATTTAAAGTGGGCAACAAGACTGAAATCTAGCATGTGCTTTGATCATGACACCAATAGGATTAAATACATTGCACTTGAGTCTCCTTTATCATGGCTTTTCAACACGAAGCGATTAATAATTTGGGGCAAATTAATTTACTGCCAGAAGCTAAGCAAGTAAGCACGGCTCCCACAGTTCTGCATATGTCTCACACATGCCATTGATTTAAATATATCACATCTCATTTTGCTAGGGACTGTGCAAGCCTTCCCTCTGGGCCCCAGCCCCACTCCACCTCTTTCCTGGCTTCCTCCACCGGCACTTCTGGAGTGCACAGGACTGGATGATTTTATGCCACCACCACTCTGCCCCCTCCCTCCTCAAGTTTAAACACCAAAAATTAGCTGATTCACTACACTGCGTAAGTGCTCCACGGAAGAGCAAGGAGTAGGTAAACATGGAATATATTGTGTACATGACTTGCGGGGGGAACTGGCGAGGAGGGGTGTGCACACACAGGCTGGGCATCGAAACTCAATGGGCCACATGTGGTCCATGGGCTGCCCACTACTGGGTTACACAAACTCTAGCTGCAAGTACCTGGACCCCAAGGAGCTAATGCACATAACTTTGTATCACTAGTATCTAGGGACAAGGTTCTGCTCGAGGTTGCTACTGTGTGACAAAAGAGAGCCTAAAAAGCCTTATGGAGTTAAAGAAATTCTATACAATTTGTTTCTAAGGCAAGCTGTCCTGTAGCATCTTAAAGACTAACATATCCTTTAGTCTTTAAGGTGGCACAGGACTGCTTGATTTGTTTTGCAAAGATGGATTAAATACTGCTACCCTCCTCCCCTGCCCAAGGCTATATAATTTGAATTAAATACTCGCTCAGTAAAGGTTTAATACCTTTGGGGTACACAGTATTAATACACATTATTATGCCAAAATAACACACACATATGTACCTTCCCCAGTAGGGAGGTATATACACTAATATCCCTCCTTAATTATAAATCAGCAGCTGGTCAGGACTTCTGACCACGGAGAGTCACGGTTTTTCTGCTGGGATTGACAAGGACTGGGTATAGTGAGGTCCCATTAGATCGAGCGCTTGCTCTGAGCTCAGCTGTTATTTTCAAGGCAGCACCCTTAGAAGAGGTGGTTGAAGGACTGCTCCTGCTAGAATCCATGTGAGGGTGAACTCAGGTAAGGTCATTAGAAAGCATTTTGCTTCTATTAGTAAGGATTCTGTCTGTAATGCTTATCTTAAAAGTAAAGTAGGTGTGTGCACGAAGTGTGGGGAATCTTGTAACTATAGGAATTGCACCTGTAGGTCACCTTTGAACAGGTAAACAGGCACAGGCCTACTTCCAGAAGAGAGAAGCCTGACTGTGGGGGTCTCTGTTGGGCCACTGAAGGGGAGCTACAGCTGCAGTAGCCCTGACAGGTCCCCCATCTATCAGATTCTCTTCTAGTCCCATGGCAAGTGCTAGTACCTAGTGTTCTTTAATGTGGAAGCTGTAAACCAAGAGTCACCACCCCAAGATTTTGCACGGAAACAGTAATAGCAGTAAAGTTGTCCTCTGATTAGACCATGGGTGTCCAACCTTTTGGCTTGCCTGGGCCACACTGAGTGAAGAGGAATTGTCTTGGGCCACATATAAAATATAGTTAATGTATATAAATCACATAATAATGTTAAAAGTTTACGATCTTGTGGGGCCACGTTACTAGCTGTCCAGGGCTGCGTGCGGCCTGCAGGCTGGACACACCTGGATTAGACCAAACACTGCATGAGGGAAAGCGGACTTAACGGGAAGCCAAAAATGTTATTCAAACTGCTAATACGCCACACTCAGCACTAAACAACTGGATTTAATTAGCTTGCCCCATCTTCCAAAAAGGAGGGCTTCAGAAAGATGGGGGAAGGCGAGACAAGATTCCACACTTCTCATGTTTTCAGATTAGTTAAGAATCCCAAATCCAAGCTCAAGTGTTCGGATACCCAAGAAGCCAAAACCTGCACAAACCCTGGCATACTGCGCCATGCTCCTCCCCATCCCAGATCGCTTTTACTAGAAAGCCCAAGGTACAAGTCTGGTGACTGTGACTTCTATTTAACACTAGCAGACCAACAGGAAAGAATATCACAGGAAAGAGGCAGAAAACTAGCAGATATCAAGAGCTCATTCTTATGCCTTCTGTGCTTGCGATTAACTTACACTCCTCAGCCATGATGAAAATGGACAACCTCAAATCTGAAGAGCTCCAACAGGCTGAGTGCAAAAGCCATCTTCCTTTCCCACTAGCCAGAGCCATTCATACTTTGATGCACTCCAGAACTGAAGTGACACACAACACATTACCGCAAGCTCCACTACACCACATGCCTGCAGATATAACAGGTGGCACAAGACAGTAATTCAGGATCTTACCTTTTGATCACAGGCAGTCACAGCTTCCTTTCTGTTATCAAGAGCCTAGGCAGACACTAGACAAATCACTATATTTACAACGTACAAAAGGAAATCTATGCCCCCAAGCTTTGGTAGGCAGGCATAAGGAAGCTAGAAACTCATCCTTGTGCACAGTTCCTTAATACACAATCCACAGCTCTGAAATAATTAGGACAAAGCCACCTAGATTCCCACCCTTAATCTCCAGTGTCATGTCTAATGGGATACAGTCTTCCACGTGACAATTTCTTCACTCAGCATGGGAAAGTCCATTACCCTCTCCCCTCAAAGGGTCTGCTTGAAACTGAGCTGTTTATTGGCTCCAAATTAAAACAAGGACTTTGCATGAGACAGGAGGACAGAAAATGCCCATCCAAAGAAAATCTGCTTTCCCTGAGACTTAGGAGTAGAATTAATTCCCTTTGCCCCCTCCTCTGCCCCCAGCCCCCATCTTCCAGGCATGAAAAGTCAGTTTCTGCAGCTAGATTGCAGGGTCCCCTGACAACTTAAACTTTGTTTAAGAGCTGCCCTTAATATAAAACACTAGAGTCTTCAGTTTTTGCCTTGCGAAAGAGGGCTAGAGGTAAGCACCATCTCTAAACACTGGAATTATTTCTATCCATCCACATACAGATTATTAGAAGACTAAACATTTATAGCAAACAGCAATGTCTCCCAGGAGTGCCACATTCTCCACCCCCACCCCCAAAAAAAAAATCACCACATGCACCAACAGGCATGATTCTTTCTAGATGTACCAAGTTAAGGGATAGGTGTACCTATTCAATTCATCAGGCCAAGAAAATTAAGGTAATTTCAGGAACTCACTGCATTTTTGAAGCATGTAGTTAAGACAAACAAGAATACCCTGTAACACTTGAGAGCAGTCTGCTTCAGGAATACACTATAGGCCCATGGCTACTAGCCACATTTGGAAATTCAGCTGGTTGAGTGTGACTAGTTGGCTTGAACAATAAATATATATTTTCAGAATAAGCACCAATATCAAAATGCCATGGTTGGTCATCAGCTAATTACACTTCTAACTTCCATTTTTATTCCAGCTAGAATTCAGCATGATACTTTCTAATAGACATATGCTCTGTAAAGATTTCCCAGAAGTCAGAGCTAGAACAGTACTGAAAAAACAATGTGCATTCTCCTGAAGGAAGTTACCATCAATCTTGCCTTCTGCCTTGATTAGATGGGCAAGGGTTAGACCTTCCTCTAGCCAAGCACCCATATGCATCATTTTAAACAGATAACACATGCTTTTTCAACAACTGTTGTTTTGATTAGCTCACCCTGAAGCTAAGTTTATTTCTAGCAATGATTCCCAGGGGACTATCTGAAAATGCAAAAGTGCAGCCTGGATCAAAGAGCAAGCAAACCTGCCAACAGAAAGCTGGCAAGAGTTCACCTTCTCCTGTTTAAGTACCAGATGTTACTTCACAGCTAAGTACACAGCCCACAAAACCCCCAACTCACATGGTTTCCCAAAGAGATTTTATAAAGTGTTTTCATTGGGGAGTATGTTACATTGCCACACCACACCCCTCTAAGAGCAAAGATTCAAGATCAGCCTACAATATCCACCCTGATAGCCATAATGAGTAGATATGTCTATGTCTAGATTAGAGGGTTTTGTCGACAAAACCTGCAGAGCATCCAGATTGCAAAGCACATTCTGTCAACAGAACGCAGTGCTTTTGTCAGACTTACCCTGCCTGCCATGAGGAAGGATGCCGCTGTCAACAAAACGCCAGTCTGGACCTTCCAGGGGGCCTTGTGTTGACAGAAAAAGCCTCCAGGGCACCATTCAAGTGCCCTAGCAGACACCATGACCAGAGCAATCAGCACTCTGGTCCCTGCTTCCAGACATTCTTAAAGCTGCAGGAGCCTAGGAAGCCCCATGGCAGGAAGCTGAGCAACACACTGCTTCCCACATGCCCTCACAGCAAGCCATGACGGCAGAGGCCTCCAGAGACACACACCACCACCCCCCCACCCTTGAGGGACCAGCCTAATGGGTCCCAGGACCGTTCCTGGAGTGGAGGCAAGCTCCAGGCTCTTTTGAGCCCGTGGAGGGAGGAGACGATGACTCAGGACCCCAAGGCCAAGCAACAGAATGTGCCAATTTACATTAGGATAGCCACCGCCTTGGCCAAAATGTACCACATACCCCCACATCCCATGAAGCAGGTCCAGGCCAAGGTAAAAGGAGCTGAGGGAGGGCTACATCTGGGCCCGGGATGCAGCCCAACACTCCAGCACAGGACCTGCCACCTGCCCCTATTACTGGGAGCTACATGCATCCTGGGGTGGGGGGGGGGGGACACATTCCCACTCCCCCCACCACAGTGGAAGCCCCTGCAGGAGGAGGCAGCAGCAGCTGCCCAGCCCCAACCAGCCACAAGGCCCCCACTGGAGATACCCTAGGGAGAAGCTCTCCCTCAGAGCCTTGTGGATCTGCACCCAGCCCTGCTGGGCCAGGCAGATAGTAGCTATGCCCAGCTGCTCATAAGCATGCCCCTCCTGGCAAACATCCACCCATCGACCCAGGAGGAAAGCCTCCCCTTTCTCCTCCACAATGTTTTGCAGGGCACAACATGCAGCCACAATTTGGTGGATGTTGTGCTTCCTGACATCCAGGCAGGCGAGCAGGCATACGAAGCATGCCTTGAGGATGCCAAAGGCACACATGACCTGCATCCTGGCCTGGTTGAGGAGGGCACTGAACAGTTCCTGGCTGGGGTCCAGCTGACCAGGGAGGGATTTCATCAGCCAGGGCAAGGTGGGGTAGGTCACAGTCCCCACAATGCAGAGTGGCATCTGAATGTCCCTGACCACCAGCTAATGCGTAGGTAGGGGGGAAGAAAGTGCCCGCCTCCAGGACAGGCTGGAGTTGTGGAACACATGGGTATCGTATGCCTGGCCTGCCCACCCAACATAAAACGTCTGAACTGTCTAAGGTGGTTGACCAGGGCCTGCAGCACCATCAAGAAGTAGCCCTTGCAGTTTATGTACTTGGCCACACTATGCTCCGGGGCTCATATCAGGGTGTGGGTCCCATTGATGGGCCTGATGCCGTTTGGGAACCCCAGGGCAGTGAATCTGGCCACAATTTCAATGTCTGTAGGAAAGGATGACCCTCCACAGCAGGATTGTGTTGATGGGCGTCAATCTGCAAAGAGAGGCCATGAACCGCATGTCAGGGACTGAAGGAGGAAGTCCCAGGGCCCCTCCCATCCTCTGCCTCCTGAGCTCTCCAGGAATACCCCTATGAAGCAACCCTGCCAGCAGCAGAGCTCTGCGAGAGTGGGATGGCACACTCCCCTGGGGAATAGGGCTTCCTTCTCACCCTAACCCAGCTTCCCGAGGGTCCCCCTTTGGCAGAACATACACTCCCATGCAAGGTCGGCAGCCTGAGAGCGTTACCTCCACAAGGAGAGTCCCAACATGGTTGTCCACTGAGCAGTAGCTGTTGGGGGTGGTAAACTTCCAGAGGGTGACTGAGGCCTGCTTTGACACAGGGATGGTGGGCTGCAGCTCCATGGCCTGTCTCCAGAGGGTGGGGGTAAGCCAGGCACAGAGCTCCAGGAAGGTTGCTTTCCGCATTTGGACATTCTGGAGCCACTGCCCCATGACCAGCCAGTCCCACCAGTTGGAACTGGAGTGGTACCTCCAGAAGTGGGGGATGGGTGCAGAGGGGTGGGTACAGGTTTGAACATCCTGAAGCCAGGGTGAGGTCCTCCCCGAGGAAGGGAAGAACAGCTGTCAGGAAGTTCAGCAGCTACTGCAGCATATCTATGTGGGGCCACCGAATGCCCAGAGGCAGCTCTGCCAGCATGGCTCCCTGGAACCATCTGTGTTGCTCACAAAGACACAAAGCCCCATGCCAGCTGTGCTGTCCTTCTAGGAGGTAGACACAGCTGCAGCAAAGGCCAGAAATGGGTATCTAGGGGCACCCCTTTAAAGGTGCATCTTGCTGGGGTTTCCTGAAGGAACTGAGTGACCTGCGAGCCTGTCCAACATGATTATAGGTTACTGTTTTGCCAAGAGATCTGCCTTGAAGCCTGGACATGATCTATCAAACGAAGTTTTGTCACAAGGTATCTTCCAACAAATCCCTGTAGTTTAGACATAGCCTATGGGAAACCTGTGGGGAAGACACCACCAATGAGACCTAAATGCAACTTTAGTTTTATAGGAAAACACAATGGGAGTCCCATCACTGAGCCTATAGCATCAGAGGGGGAAAAAAAAAGTTAAATGGTACCTCAAGCTAAACAGGCCATATAGCCTTGAAAGAAAACTTCAAGATTAAACACACACACACTGTTACATGTAGGGCAAGGACCTTATAGAGCCAGCAAGTACCGGATGAAATGTCTTGCTGAACTCCCCCCTCCCCCAAATCTATGAAAAAAAAAATGTCCTAAAAGTAGTATCTGCAAATCAAAGCACAGCATCAGTGGGATTTACCGTAACACCAAATTAACCCTTCATTTCCAGACTCATGGTAGAGCAAGCTGATTGTTAGCCTGACTTGCAGAGAGTTACAAGATGGCAATACAACAGAAGAGCACTGGTAGCACTAAAGGTGTACCTAAGGGAATAGCTGGGTAACATCACTGTAGGGATCACACCTAAAAGATAGCATAGAAATAGTGACAGCATTGGGTCAACTCCAACACTTGCAGGGGTGGAAAGAACAGGATAAAACCCACTACCAACAGGTTCATGTCTTGGTGATTAAGTCATGTTCAGAGCCAGTGTAGGTGACATGCCTATCCAGAAGCTCTCTGTCTATTCTAGGCTTCCCTACAATTGCTATGGATTCTAGCCCCTGTTCAGAGAGATCCACCATTGCTGCCAGCTGTGTACGGTAAAAAGCCTACAATGCAGTAGATTGATGCCTTTATCTTGAGCCTCAAGAGCACTTTGTTCTAATCTAGTCACAAATGAAAGGGATCTAGCGTAGAAGAGACTCCACTGGACGTTGAACATCTCTGAATTACTGCAAAATGGCAGTTAGCCACCTGCAAATGCTAAACTGAGGTCAGGACTAAAGTTAACAGGAAGAGGTGTGGGTAGAGCCCGCATAGCCTTTAAAAACAAATACTTAGATTTATAAATTGACAAGTACCTATATTTTAAAGCATTTACCAAAGGTTTAAAGTTCTAGGAAATTACAGAAGGGTCTTACTTTTTTTTTTTTTAAAAATCAGTATTCACTGAGATTCAAAAAAAAAAACAAAAAAAAACTTAAAAGCTTTACAACTTAAAATATACAAAATATCAACATCTCATGTCAAAATATAGAGAGAGTAACAAATCAGAATCTGATAGAAGGATACAGTATTTATCAAGCTGCACTTCTTACTTGGCCTGCTTATAGATTTCAAACAATAGAAATGTCAGTTCCTGTGTGTCTGGTGAAATCCACATTGGCAAACATTAATTTATTAAAAAAAGATACCACCACAATGTCAAGTGCTTACAAGAGTTAAACATAGTTATAGTAAATTACCTTAACAGTTCCTACTGAAGCTTCCCTTTTGATGGTATTAGTATCAAGCAGCAATCATCCCTAAGACATCCCATTAGCAACAGCTCTGGTGTGTTAAAAAAGCATCTTAGGGCTTCAACTCATCCTTCCAGCACTTAAAATATTCCTGAAAGAGGCTTCTGACTAGCTCAACCCTCAGCACCACTGGGCAAATAAATTAAGAGCTTTTGCATTCCTACACAGCTTTAGTCAGGGACAATAGCACAAGCTGCAGAGAAACCTTACTGATCTGGTGGACTGGATCCAAGGGTAATTTGACAGCACTGACATGACCATCTCCTGGAACTTTGTTAAGATATTAAAACCCATACAAACCATGCTGTCAAAAGCAACAAAGGTTTTGTTCCTTTTCCTCTTCATGACTCGCTAAAAAATAATCTTTAATGAGACACTGCAGTGTGACTCAGAGGATACAACTGCTGGTAACTCAAGATCGCTTACCCCTACCTCTTGCATGAATCAGTGGGATGCAAAATAGGTTTAACCGATAAGAGATTCTAGAGAGTGATTTCAGTAGATGAAGCCCTCAACGCAATACACAGAGGCCAGAAATATGAAAACAGAGTCCCACTATCCGAAGAAAAACCTCTCCTCTCATCCTAATCTAGTTAGCAGTTACATAAACCATCTCCTTTCTTGTGTGGAAGGAGGTATAATTTGCTATAATTGATGTGAAGCATTTAAGCGTCACTGTGGGCTTCAGCCAACCAGCCAGGAGGAGAATGCATTCTCTTGGCACCCCCATACACATCATCATCTCTTCTAATTGGTCAGCTGAATATACAGTTACAGAAGGTGGGAGAGCATGAAAAGCCATCACCACAGATTGTTACAGGCCTCTAAAACAACCAGTGTATACCCGCCCATACACACCCCCACCAGCTGAGGCAGACTGTGCACATGTTGTTGCCATATAGATGATACGTTGTGTTCTGAGGACAAAAAGGTGCAGTCTCAGTTACTAGAACACAATGGCCACAGCTGTCTCCAAGCAAACAATCATTAAGTAGTCCTTTCCCTCAGAGACAGGACAGCAGAAAGTCTTATTACATGCAGAACAGACACAGCAATTATAAGCGCCACGTGTGCACACACAATCCTCCCAAAAGACACAGGAGGGATTCTGATCATCTGTAGTCCGAATGGGTTCACCTTAAAGCCATACAAGTTTTTGCAGGTTTCAACATAAATCAAATAGGCACCATTTAGCGTAATGGATGCTTACTCATTCCATCTGATCTTGTCAATCCACCTGAAATAACACACACACACTACATTTATGAAACAGGAACTATGTTTGATCTATGCCACCATTCTGTGCTACTTTACGTTAATGCCCATACATTTCCTGTAAGGTAAAGCTGAGTGAAGGAGAAACGGCAACTTTCTCCACACACAACACTCCCTCTCACCACAGACTGATCAAGGAACAGGATAGTATTTCCTTAGGAAGTATTTTCATTCCAATTCTATTTTACTCAGAAGCACTGTTGGTAAGTGTCTTATCAGCTCATGACAAGGCTCTAATTCTCAGGAGACTGATAAGAATATTTTCCGTCTCCCTGCTAACTGAAGATAGGGGCACCAAAGGACAGAGTGCACCCAGGAAGTCTCCAGAATTACTGGCAGTTCCAGTTATCTCCATAAGAGTGCAATCAAGGACACCAAGAACTAAAAGCTGCCACATGGCATGCTTACACTTCCAAGGAAGGCTGTTTTCCCTAAGTACTGGGGAAAAACGGGGCAGAGAAGGAAAAACCATCACCATAGCCTCAGAGAAATAATATGGCACATTCTAAGAACCAGTTAAACAACAGTGCCTATATTATAAATGCACAGATAATGGAGCATGTTAAAGTTACTTGTTTTGTGTTTAACAGGGAAAGATATAGGTCAATGTGAACTGTAAAAATGGAGCAAGAGAACATTTAAATCGTACTCAAAATATTGACAAACCAAGCATACAAACCAGGAGGCCTTCAAAACAATTTTGAGAGAAAGGGAGTGATTGCAACGGCACATTGACCACCAGATTAAGGTTTTCTAGTTTTATTGCATGATACTATACTTCGCATGCATAAAAATCCTTGATGTCTCTCTGTACAGTCAGCAACAGAACACTGCTACTAACTGTATGTGTTTGTTGTTGGGGCTGCACGGGGTTGTGCTGTAATAATCAGCACTTAAGTATCTGCAGGGTTAACATTCAAAACACCCAGCTTACACTCAATTTCTGATCTGAGAAGAGTTAAAGAAGCCATACAGCAATGGAAAGAACAAGTCCTTCAGTAGCACATACTCTTTTTGCAACTATGCAAGTCAGAAACAGGATGCTCACTAACCTCAACAGACTGCATGGTTACATTAAGTCTCAATAGAAGTACTGAGAGAAAGACTTTTGTACTACACACACAAACTCAGCACATCTTGCTTGGAAATAATACTTCTATTTTAAACTATTAAAAGCAGACGCACAGCAGATATATATTCAGTGACTGATGGACTGGTATGAAAGAAACACTCAAAAACACTCTTCCCCCATTACACTTATGTCTCATCTTCAGTAGCTCATACTCCTTTCACTACAGGAGGCAATTACCTCAGTCCACAGCAGTGAACCAAAGTGATGGGACAAATACATTACTTTTCTTTAAATCTACATCTATCTGAATTTCCTTGGTTTAATGATAAATCAAGAGGAGTTAAGACCAAGGCTGAAGATCAGAAGACAACGGTGTCTCAGATTCATAGACATGTTTGTGAGCCACTCAGCCACCCCCTTAAAGAAAAAGAGAAACCCAAGAATAGCCTTTGCTCTAGTTAATTCTGCAATCTGAAGCCATTTAACCAAAAATACTGCAAGCTAAAATATTCCTATAGCATCTCTCTTTATAGCAGATATGAGAAGGCTTCTAGCCAGTACTTTTCTGCATTATGGTGTTGCTATGCTGCCCTATATGTCTATTCAGTGAAGCAAAATGGTGTTTTCAAAGCCAAAGAGCGGGGCACAACGAGGCAGTAGAATCACTGCAGCTCCATTCCAAGATGGCAGCAGAGAACACAGATGTTTGAACACACACATCCACTCCATCATCTTTCTAATTAGACAACAAGTCACACAAGTACAGGTTAAGGAATACAAAGGAGACAAGTGTTCTGCCAGAGCCTCCTGAAACACTAAGTCTTATGTGGACACCAAAGCCATGTTTTCTACCAAGCATTTCAGAAGGAGCCACTAAACATTTCTCTGAGTACCAGGAAAGGCAGGGTGCTGAGTTAGCTGAACCAGGGCTCCAGTCCTATGTAGGATGGGATCTTTCATACAAAGTGGCAGCCCAGCGATAAGCTAAACCAAGCACTAAGCATTCAGCCACAGTAGAGGCGGCGGCACTTGTGCCTCACCTGGGCTGCTCAACCTGCAGGTGGGTGAACTCCTCTGGGCTTTAAGAGTATCTCCCCGGTTGGATAACTGGGCATGTCACCCTTTCCCAGAGAAAAAGAGGGCTTCAGCTGCTCCCAACGGCACTCAGGGCTGGAGCTCATTGTTCATGGGACTAGATAGTTCCTGCCTCTCTCCTGTTGAAGTGAGGACAGGAAACCGAAGAGCTGGATGACTGATCCTGGGTAAACAGGGCAACCTGTCTCCAGCTGATCTATCCCATGGGGGGGGGGGGGGGGCAGGATACCCTCCCCAGGCCAGCCTGCCCCAGGCTGGATTTACCCCATGAGGGGAGGGCAAGACTGGCACCCCCCCCCACACACACACACCCCTGACCCCTAGGGGAATCTCCCCCTGGAGGTGGGGTGCACAAGACCACCCTCAGGGGAAAAGTGGGGCAGGGGCGTCAATCTCCCCCAAAGTGAGGGGGCGGGGGTGTCTCAGGAGAAACTAACGAGACGCGCCCCCCCCCACCTGTCCCCTGCGAGGAATCTCCGCCCTGAGGCGGGGGGGGGGGGGGGAGAAGAGGCCACCCCTCCCCCTCCTGCCCCGAGGGCCATCTCCCCCCGATTGGCGGGCGGAGATGTCAATCTCCCCCAGAGTGGGGGCGGGCCCGGGGGAGGGGGGTGTCTGAGGAGAAACTGACGAGACGCCCCCGGCACACACCGCGCCTCACCTGCTGGTACTCGGCGTCCTCCGGGCGGAAGTCGGCGCTGGCGGCCTCCCAGCGCAGGCTGAAGTGCGGCAGGCGGTGCAGGAGACTCACCCACCAGGGCGGCGAGTAGCTCACCCCCGCCATGCCCGGCCCTGCCAGCGCTGCCTCCGAGACCCCAGCCGCGGCCCCCGCCTCACCCGCCGCCTGCCGCTGCCATGGGGTGGGGGAAGGGAAGCGCCGCCGGCCCCGCTCTCTCGCGCGCGCTGGCGCCCCCGAATCAGGCGCTCGGGCGCCCGCTGCTGCCGGGCGGTGCCCTCCTCCCCCGCATGGCGGTGCCCGCTCGGCCCAGGTGAGGCAGCTCCCTCGCCGGCGGGCTCCGAGTTGCCAGCCCAGCCGCTCGCTCTTTGTTCGCCGAGACTCCCCCGCCTCCCCGGCTGGCCCCGCCCCTCGCTGTCCATTGGTGCCGCCCGCCGCAGGCCCCGCCCCCGAGCGCCCTCCCTGAGACGAGTGTGCGGGGTCTCAGCCCGGGGCTGGGGATCTTCGGGCAGGCCTGCGTCACGATCAAAACATTGGGTCGTTCGACCACCGCGTTCACCACCCTGTCAGTGCACCATCACTCCTGCCGTGGCACTGGCACCACGCTAGTGCATTCACCACTAGGCCACTGCACGATCACCTGTGCAACTGCACTGCCACCATGCCAACACACGGTTATGCACAACTGACACAACACTGCATTACCACCCCATGCTTCCATGCACTGCCACTGCACCATCACCTTCCACTATCCCACCATTGCACCAGAATGACACGGCAGCACTATGCCCCTACACTGCTACATTGCTCCTACATCACGTCACTACATGGTCACCATGCCAATGTACCATGGGAGCATACCACTGCCTGGCCACCATGCACCACCACTTCACCGCATGACTACCACATGCCTTCACACTGTGCACTGGCATGGTACTGCACCAAAATGACACGTGCCAAATCCTGCCATCATGCATCACCAGCACAAGCTGTGATATCACATACTACAGGAATATTCTGACAGTACCACAGGCTATCATACCATGCACCCGCATGGGTCTGCACCCCTTCCATACCCTATGCCCTATCAGAGTCATCCCTTGGGTACCACAAAGTGGAATGACTGCACCAATCCCATCGTTTAGGGGGTGCCACTTCCGTGTGCCTGTGTCATATGGAGCTCAGGCTCCACCTCTGGCAGCAGCACAGCAACCCAACGCCCCCCAGTTCACCCTGCCCCGCTGGCTCCTGCTGTCACCTTCCACTGTACCAATCACCGGTGTTCTAGCACCAGTGGAACTGTGCTGGGCTGACCCCGCCTGTTTCCCTTCTGCCCCAGACCGGTCTCTTTCTGGAGACCTGGCAGCACAAGAGTTCCTAGCAGGTGCCACCCCATGATTCTCCATCATTCCTTTCCCCCAGCACTGGTGTCCCCTGCCAATACCAGATTTCACCTGTCTAAAAAATATTAAGGGGGTCCCATACAGGCTGATTTGTCCTGGGCCCTGCACCCCCACTGCAGATGGCCTAGTGCACTATCATGGCACTCTACTGCCACTACACGCTGTTGCACCATGCACTGTCATAACACTGCACTGCCACCACTCTATAGCCACCTGCCATCAGCATGCCCCGGGGGGGGAGGGGGTCAGCACCGCCAACCCCTGCAATTGTGCACTGCCCCCACCATGCATCTTCACACTATGCACCACACACTCATAGCATTGCTCCAACAACTAGCATCATGTCACCCCTTGCAGCCATGGCGCACTCTGACACACACTGCTACCCTGTGCTGTTACAAAACACCACTCCTCACCATCATGTCCATGAACCATTTTTCACAACCACACACTGTTACTCCATATTACGCTGCAGGCATGCAAGCCCCGTCATCACCGCCCTGCAGTATGCCATGCCACCGCCATTACACTCATGCACCTTATCACATCATTGCTCTACCACACAAGGCTGTGTGGTATTACTGAATATGCTGACATATCTTTGACCTCAAGCGTAGCAATATATATTGGGGGGAAAACAAACTCAAACAAAGAACAATGTAAAACACTACCCAGCAAGTTACTCCAGTGCATAAGTTTCTGCCCAAGGGAAGAGGATGAAAGCAAACAATATGCGACAGATGTATAGTTACATTGCTTAATGCCCTACTGAATGGCACTCTGATAGTACAGTAGTGAGGAAAGCATAAGGAGCCATGTAGAACTTGGGTTGCTATGAATCACCATAAGGCACTATCGTACATTATGGAGAGCAATTGTACCAGTGAGAAACATTAAGCAATTTCCATTTCCAGGATTATGACATACTTTCCACACTTATTCCAGAATTTTACTTTCATCCCTAACCCTTCATCTAAAACAAATAAAATAAAATAAAATAAAGCTATTTCTAAACTCTTGGGATGGTCTACATTACGTAATGTAAAGTTAGATTTTCAGACACATTTATGGACCTAAATGTACCTAGCTGCATCTTTAAAGAGCCCACAAAATGCCTTTCTGCATTTTTAGGCATATAATACCTTTAGTCCCACACATTTCAGCATGGAGGCTGTGATGTAGGACCCAACTTAGTTGACACCGAGTTGTTTGGTAAATGCTAGGTAAATATTGGTATAATAATATCATCTAGTTATAGCTAAATCCCTGGTCAGCATATCATCAGATAATTTGGATTTTTGCAATGATATTTGTACTCAATAACCTTTTACAGGCAAAAAGGCAAATAGGATGTTAGGTATTAAAAAAGCAATAGAAAATAAGACAAGGAGTATCTTACTGCCCCTATATAAATCTATGGTACACCCACCTCTTGAATACTGTGTACAGATGTGGTCTCCTCACCTAAAAAAAGATATCCTGGCACTTGAAAAGGTTCAGAAAAGGGCAACTAGAATGATTAGGGGCTTGAAACAGGTCCCATATGAGGAGAGCCTAAAAAGATTGGGATGTTCAGTTTAGAATAGAGGAGGATGGGGGGACGTGATAGAGATATATAAAATTATGACAGGTGTGGAGAGGGTGAATAAGGAGAAGTTATTTACTTGTGCCCATAATACAAGAACTAGGTGCCACCAAATGCAATTAATGGGTAGCAGGTTTAAAACTAATAAAAGAAAGTCCTTCTTCACTCAGCGCATAGTTAATCTGTGGACCTCCTTGCCAGAGGAGACTGTGAAGCCTAGGGCTATAATAGAATTTAAGAGAGAGACAAATAAATTCATGGAGGTTAGGTCCCTAAAAGGCTATTAGCCAAGGGTAAGAATGGTGTCCCTGGCCTCTGATTGTCAGAGGCTGGAGATGGATGGCAGGAGACAAATCGCTTGATCATTGTCTTTGGTTGCCCCCCCACCCCCATCCCCGGGGCACCTGGCAGTGGCCACTGTCGGCAGACAGGCTACTGGGCTGGATGAACCTTTGGTGTGACCCAGTATGGCCATTCTTATCTTCTTACGTACAGTATGAACAGATCTAAAATCAATTGCTTAAGAGGAAGAGTCAGGGAGGGAAACAACACCATTTCCAGAAATGTGTGGAATAATCCTACAAAGAAGCAGAGGGGAAAAAAAATTAACTCCTTTCTTTTAGAGTGGACATTACAAATCTATCTCTTGGCTAGCAGGTTAATCGGTAGCCAGCTGTCTCAAAATATAAATAATAGCCAGATATATAAAAGCTATTTCTGTGCATCCTTTGTGTCTCTTCCCACCTTTACTCCTACTCCCAATCTCCCTTCAAACCCCATCAAACCCGCAGAGTGCAGTTGATGCCTACATCCACCTCATTTTACATCCATCTGGAGCTGAGCTCTCTGCACAGAGGGAAAATAAAGGACTCCTAGTCAGTTTAATTTTCTGTTCAAGAAGAGCTGTTCTGAAAAATCAACAGGAGCTGAAGTTGAACTGACTGTGCGCCTATCATGTTGTAACAGAAGAAGCAACACCAAAGTGCTCAGTCCTCCCATCTTTCCCGGGCAAGGAACAAAAACACAATCAGAAGTGGATGTATTGATTTCTCACCTGCAGTGTTGGAATTTATAGGTTGGTTTTTTTTTCCGCAAAAATAATCAATTTGAATGCAGGTCAAAATTAGGACAAACCTCTGACAGAGTCTCCAAACAGACCACTTGTATGTCAAATTCTTTGCTGAATGTATGAAGTTATAGATCCTCTGCCTGTCTCCATTTCACTACTCACTAGGAAAACAATATAAGAATAAAGATGGTCCTCAAAACACAGAAAACCTACTTGTGAAATAGCTCAGAAATTGGATTCATGCCCAGTATCTAAATCTATGTTGTTCAAGGAAAATGGGAAAAATGGGTAAATTGTTGATGAAGTTCATTGACAAAACTATTTATTTTAGGAAAAACTAAGGAGACTCATGAGTAACTTCAAATTGATGTAAGTAAAAATGGAATGGAGCAGCACTGTGAAAGAGCCTGGCCATAACTGTAATATAATTAATATTGGGCCAAATAATCTAAATTGGTGTGCTGAGGGATTCTAAATCTGCAGTAGTGCCTAAGGAAAGAGAATTAGGAACACATGAGAAATTCAAAAGTAAAGTAGATAGAATAATTGTGAGCTTTAAGAACAAGCTTACTAAGCTTGTTAGGCTGCGTCTACACGTGCACGCTACTTCGAAGTAGCGGCAGTAACTTCGAAATAGCGCCCGTCACGTCTACACGTGTTGGGCGCTATTTCGAAGTTGAAATCGACGTTAGGCGGCGAGACGTCGAAGTCGCTAACCCCATGAGGGGATGGGAATAGCGCCCTACTTCGACGTTCAACATCGAAGTAGGGACGTGTAGACGATCCGCGTCCCGCAACATCGAAATAGCGGGGTCCTCCATGGCGGCCATCAGCTGGGGGGTTGAGAGATACTCTCTCTCCAGCCCTTGCGGGGCTCTGTGGTCACCGTGGGCAGCAGCCCTTAGCCCAGGGCTTCTGGCTGCTGCTGCTGCAGCTGGGGGTCCATGCTGCATATACAGGGTCTGCAACTAGTTGTTGGCTCTGTGTATCTTGCACTGTTTAATGAAAGTGTGTCTGGGAGGGGCCCTTTAAGGGAGCGACTTGCTGTTGAGTCCGCCCCGTGACCCTGTCTGCAGCTGTGCCTGGCTCCCTTATTTCGATGTGTGCTACTTTGACGTGTAGACGTTCCCTCGCTGTGCCTATTTCGATGTTGGGCTGAGCAACGTCGAAGTTGAACATCGACGTTGCCAGCCCTGGAGGACGTGTAGACGTTATTCATCGAAATAGCCTATTTCGATGTCGCAACATCGAAATAAGCTATTTCGAAGTTGGGTGCACGTGTAGACGTAGCCTTAAAGGGTAACCAAATCTCATGCTTTAGGGCAAACATTAATTGCTTGTGAGGATCAATATAGAATCTCCTCCTCCTTTAAACACACATGTTGTTCAGCATTCCACATTCCTGTTGGTATATCAGCTATTCTAGAGGAGAATGTACTTACTTACTCTCTTCTGAAGCACCGAGACCTTGAATTAGGCAATGAGAGAAGCAGAACATGGACCTTGATGGAGTATATATTCAATATTTATATTTTTTAAATTTAATACTGAGCATTTGGTGAGCAGCAGGTAAAGTCTGTCAAATATAAGACAGACAAATAAGTAAGTCAGCAGTTTTAATTGTTTATTCCAAGTTGAACAAGAAGTTCATAGCTCATGGTGTGCAGAAATGCACTGATATGGAACAATAAAGATAAGAACTCCAAGGGTGCAATCCCAAAGTCCCCATTAACATCAATGTCAAAACACTCTTTGACTTTAATGGTGGTAGGAGAGTCAGATTTACAACCCAATGTTGCCCGCCTCCTGGCTCCCCTCCCCCCAGCTGTCCCCCCTTGGAGCCTGCTCCTGCCCCCCCACTAAGCCCCTTCATTGTCCTGCTATGGACCCCCGCACCTGGGAAGGCAGGGGATTCTGGGGCTGATGGGGCTCACGGCCCACCACTCCAGCCCTGGAATGAGCCCCCCGCCCACCTCCATTTTAGGTGCCCCCCCCCGTTCTCCTCCACACAACATTGCGGGTGTGGTTGAGGTGCTGGTTGAATGCCTTGCAGGTGGATTCAAGCTATCCCATGTATGGCCGCAGAAGACATGGCTGGAAGGGGTAGGCTGCGTCTGCTACCATGCAAAGTGGCATGGTGACGTCCCTGCCCAATGGGATCTCCCGCTGGAAGACGAATGGGCTGGCCCCCATGCGTTGGCAGATCCTGGAGTTCTGGAAGACCTGGGTGTCATGAGTGCAGCCAGCCCAGTCCACATAGATGTCCGTGAACCGGCCCCTAGCGTCCACCAGGATCTGGAGGACCACTGAATGGTAGCTGTTTCTGTTGACATACTGGCTGGAGCTGTGTGCTGGGGCGTGGATGCGGATGTGTGTGCCATGCAATGCGCCAAAGCAGTTCAGGAATCCCAGATCCTTGACGCCTGCAATGGTGGCATCCAGATCCCCCAGCAGATGACCCTGTGCAGCAGTATCGCGTTGATGGCTCTGATGACCTGCATGGGGCGGTAGTGGGATGTGTGCTCCCACGAGGGCATGAGGGGGCTGTCCCACCCACCCCAGCCCACACCATCTTCCCCACTGCTCCTGGCCCCGGCCTGCCCCCTGCCGGCCTGCCCCCTGCCTGCCTAGCCCCTGTATGTGGGGGTCCCCCTCACTCCAGACCCACCACCTGCCCATAGGGGGCATGTGACCCGAGCCTGCCTTACCTCCATCAGTACGGCCCTGATGGTGGCTTTGCCCACCCTGAACTGTTGTCCCATGGAGCAGCAGGAGTCCAGGGTGGCCAGTCTCCAGATGGCAATTGGGACCTGCTTCTCCACGGTGAGAGTGGACTGCATGCAGGTGTCCTGGTGCCAGTGTGGGGGTGAGCCAGTGCCAGATCACATTGAAGGTCTACCTCGACATGCAGCAGTTCTGCAGCCACCTCGCATCATTCCAATCCTCCAGCACCAGGTGCTCCCACCAGTTGGTGCTGCTGGGGTGGATCCAGACGCACCAGGGCACCTGGTGGGGTAACTCAGTGGTATCCTGGGCAGTGGGGCCCACAGACCCAGGGGGACTGGTCAACTACCTAAGTAGATGGGGGGACAGCTACAGCGACTGTGCAGAGCACTGTGAGAATGGTCTCCATAATGACGGTGTCCTCAGCAAGGAGCAGCTGCTGGGACTCCATTCTGGGGCACCAATAAGCTCTGCTGGACTAGCACTCAGTTCATGCAGGGTTGAGGGGGAGTGGCTGGCTGTAGCCCCGGTAGGGCTTGTCAGCCATGGGACCCTGTCCGTGGCATTTCTTGCCTCCCTTCTTTCAGAGGAGGGCTTGGATCCATGTCGATGCTCCCTTTTGAAAGACCACAACAGCCCTTTGAAAGGGTGGATCGACCCGTCGATCCACTATTAGCGTGCAGTCGCTCCCTTTCAACGGCTGCTATTTTGACCTCCACATGTCAATTTTCGCCCTTTTGAAGGAGTGCTCATGTGCAGACCCAGCTTAACAGGACATGCTCTAGATCAAAAAGAATTAGTCTGAGGAAACTCTATGGCCTGTGTTTTACAGCAAGCCACACTAGATGAATACAATGATCTCTTTTAGCCTTGAAATCTATGAATCCAACAAACTTCTGGTATTCTTCCTGATCCAAAGCCCACTGAAGCTAATTAAAAGATTCAAATTAAATGGGATTTGGACTGGAACCTTAATTTGGCTTGGTGGACACTGACTACATAAATCATACCCTTGTATTAAATAAACCCCTAAATATTTAAGTACAAATGAACTCTATCATGCATAGCACAACAAAACGTACTGTATTCTTAACAGAGCTATTCACACATTGTGACTTACCTATGGTCTGCAAACTGATTAAGCTGTAGGTTCCTTTCATATTCTCTAACAAATAAAAATTAAAGTATACTAGTCTTACTTTTTGAAACTGAAAAGTGGAGTGTATCCTCTTAGGAAATGTACTTAAAACTAAATAAATTATCTAACTAGCTTCAAGAACTTGCTGATGATAAATAATAAGCAAACAGTGTGCTCAAGCAGGAAAAATGGAAATCACAACTTCACTGGCCTCATTACAAAGACTGCATTGTTTTCTGTAGAGATTAAAACCTGTAAAAAATGTTTGCTGTTTTTCGTTATAAAGGAATATTCCCATACGTCAGTGAATTCTTACTGCACATGATATATTATTAATGCAGGAGCTCTCAAACTTCTCTACAGCACAGCCCAAAGTTTAATAAAGAGATCATCTCAGGGACCACCTACCTCCCATTTGTAATTTTATGAACCATGCAGTCTCAGCTGTGACTGTAGAACATCTTTGTGGCAACACACACATGAACTGATTGCACAAAAAAGGGAAAGGTATCATGTGTTAAGTATAATTCATTACAATTTAGCAGCTGAAATTAATAAAACCCCCATCACTGAGGCTATGTCTACCCAGCTCCCGAAACTCAAAATAAGATATGCAAATTGTGTATCTTATTTCGAGTTTATTTCGAAATAGGCTATTTCAGCATTTGGTGCTGTCTAAACACTGCCAAATGTTGAAATAATGCACTGTTTTGAAGCATCCCCTACTCCTCCTGGAACGAGTAAAAGGAGGACAAAATTGTGTGCCCATGATTGCAGAAAAATATTTCAACATAACTGGCATGTTTCAAAGACATGGAGTAGCTATTTCCAGATATTGAGGTATCCTGAAATAGCTCTGCCATGTAGACATAGCCGAACTGATCAGCCAGTTTTTCATGCGCCACTGGATCACAGACCGGCAATCAGCGATGTATTTGAATAATTTTAGAATTAGCAGCCATTGTGACAGGTCAAGCTACAAAATCTCTAAATACCTTAGTTTCTCTATTTGAAAACAGGTCTAATACCTGCAACTTTATCTTCTAAATACTAGCACATGAGCATGGACCATGAATGCCTTTATTTTCAGGGAAAGATTTTAGCATGTTATCCAAAGCAATTTAGGATTTTACAGGATCTACACCAACATGGCTTATAGAGAGATATGAGCTGTGTCTACACGTGCACGCTACTTCGAAGTAGCGGCACTAACTTCGAAATAGCGCCCGTCGCGGCTACACGCGTCGGGCGCTCTTTCGAAGTTAACTTCGACGTTAGGCGGCGAGACGTCGAAGTCGCTAACCTCATGAGGGGATCGGAATAGCGCCCTACTTCGACGTTCAACGTCGAAGTAGGGACCGTGTAGACGATCTGCGTCCTGCAACGTCGAAATTGCCGGGTCCTCCATGGCAGCCATCAGCTGGGGGGTTGAGAGATGCTCTCTCTCCAGCCCCTGCGGGGCTCTATGGTCACCGTGGGCAGCAGCCCTTAGCCCAGGGCTTCTGGCTGCTGCTGCGGCAGCTGGGGATCCATGCTGCAGGCACGGGGTCTGCAACCAGTTGTCGGCTCTGTGTATCTTGTGTTGTTTAGTGCAACTGTGTCTGGAAGGGGCCCTTTAAGGGAGCGGCTTGCTGTTGAGTCTGCCCTGTGACCTTGTCTGCAGCTGTGCCTGGCACCCTTATTTCGATGTGTGCTACTTTGGCGTGTAGACGTTCCCTCGCAGCGCCTATTTCGATGTGGTGCCGCGCAACATTGAAGTTGAACATCGACGTTGCCAGCCCTGGAGGACGTGTAGACGTTATTCATCGAAATAGCCTATTTCGATGTTGCTATGTCGAAATAAGCTATTTCGATGTTGGCTTCACGTGTAGATGTAGCCTTGGAAAGCAAAAGACTAAAATGGGCTATTTGAAAAACTGGGATAAATATGAGCTTCTGCAAATGTTTTCAAATAGATAGTTGATTCTAAACGGCTTTTCACTCAGGAGGGGCATTCTGCATAGATAACAGTTTAAAGGAATTCTTATAATAAACAATAAGTACATTTTAAAATTCAAAGGCTTTGGGGCTAGGCATATAGGAATGTTGCTAAAAGGGAGCAACTTTGACATATAAAAGCCCAGATCCTTCAGCCATTGTGTAAGAAAAGCTCCAATTATCCTGCATAAAGATTGCAAGGTTGTGGTAAAAGAGTTCAGGGGTTTGTTTGTTTGTTTGTTTGTTTTGGGGGGTTGTTTCAAGGAGAGGGCAGGTATTAGTTTGCATTCACATGTGTAAGATTTTTCATTTTCAGTTCAACAAGCTGTAATTGACAATCCTAGGATAAAAAGTTGCTCATTTTTGAGAACTGGAAATATCCTCGTGAATGTGATCCGTGATGAGGTGTTAATGTCTCATAATTATAAGCCAAAATGCTCTTGGCTGGAATCCATCTTACAGATGTTCCTGCTGCAACAAGCCCATGGACAGAAAAAGAAATCATGAATGCATGCACTGAGATCTTGGTTTTTCTCTTAGAGATAAGTTGAACATGGAGTGGAGACAGTTGCAGTGAGCCCTCAAAATAACATTGAGACAGTATGACAGCACTGATGTAAATCATACCAAAAGGTTTCAGTTTGTCTGAATTTCAACAAGTTGAATACAAATAAGTAAGAGTACAAATGACAGAATAATAATAGTATCATTTTGGAGCACCCCATGAGGATCAATGCAATCGAAGTCTTTCCTCATCTCAGAGGGCCACAAGATTGTCCTTAACCAAAACAATCTCCAGGGATAAGGTAGTTCTGCTAAATGTGCTTGCATATCTAGAAATTGCAGGGTGTACCAACTGAATTTGTAACAGCACTTTGATTGGATGCAGAGGAAGCAGGTGGCTCTCACAGTCAATGTTATAGGGCATTAACTTTCGTGGGCTTCCCTAATAAATTCGTTTAAGGTGCCACAGGACTCTCTGTTGTTCTTGCTGAAACAGACTAACATGGCTACCTCTTTGAAACTTACAGGATTTCACTAACCAAGCTTCCTCTGCAATTTTCTGTTGAGAGGAAAAACAAACCCACCAACTACCACCCCAGATACTGGCCCCAAACCCCACAGATCACCCTGTCCTTCCATATTAGCTTTGGGTCCCCAGTCCCTACTCCTTTGTATGAAGCCACACTGACAGGGCTTTCCCCCACTGGTGACTACCCTTCTGCCCATCCTCCCTTAAATGGAGTTCCCCAGCATGGAGAAGGGGAGGGCTGAAGTAATACATGGCTATGGAGCTTTCCACACTTAACTGAAGTTACCGTGGTCTTCTCACCTTCTGGCACTGGTTGATTTTCCCTCTTCATACAGTGGCATCTAGGCTCCCCCTATTTTCCAAGGGAATCTCCACCAAGTCTCTCTCTTCAGCAAATAACAGAGGGGCCCACAGCCCAATGCCTTTTCTTTCAGCTCCTAACACATCTTAAACATCTAGGAATGATGGGGATGAAGACGGATTAACCATAAATCTTTGAAATCCTAGCACAAGGGTCAGCAACCCCTGGCACAAATGCCATGGCTGGCACACGAGCTGCTTTTCAGCAGCATGCGGCGGGAACTCAGTCCCACTCCTCCTCTCCTCATGCAGCGGTGGAGCAGAGAGGAACAGGCAAGCCAGCCAGCCAGCGGTGAGGCACACTTCATGCCTCCTCCACATGGAGCAGTCTAGCTCCCGCCTATTCTCTGCACAGCCTGGGAAGCAGCAGCCTGGTAAATCACAGGGCACATGGCGGTGGGAATGAGAGATTAGCAAAGTGGGACCCTGGTGGGGAAGGGGGGACAGCAGAGGCTTGTGTGCTGCTTAAACTACAAACCCAAGATTGGAGAATTCACCAAGGCAAAGCAAGGCCGAGGATCACGTCAACTAGTAAGGCTCTGCACCTTAATTTACTTATTAACAAAGCTGTTGGAAGTAGGACTATTAGCAACTTTAAAAAGTATCACTGGCACTTGGATCACACATAGAGGTCAAAAGGGCAAATTTTGGCACTCTACCTGAGAGTGGTTGCTGACCCATGCCCTAGGATTCTTATTCCTGCCTTTGCTCACCTTGACTATCTTTTTCTGATTTGTCCTCCTTGCTTACTGTTTTTGGTTCTCTGTGTCTTAAATATTGAGTCTGTTCTGGTCTGGCTATGGTCTGAAGAAGTGGGTCTGTCCCACGAAAGCTCACCTAATAAACTATTTTGCTAGTCTTTAAAGTGCTACTTGACTGCTTTTTGTTTTGATAGGGCATAGGCTAGCATGGCTTCCTCTCTGTTACTATTCCTGCCTGCTTTCTAGCAGAATGCAGTCGCCTGAATTTCTGTGCATTTCCATCATTGCCTGGTCTTAAAGCAGAGAGCTCCATGGTTCTGGTGAATTCAGTCCCAGGTTAGTCTTAAATTGACCCATAATGGTAGGAAAGGAGACTTCTCATTCCACTTCTGTCAACATCAAGAAACCATGTAGACTGTACACTTCATCCTTCTCTGCCTCCAGTAAGTGCTTCATGAAGTTGGCATGCAATTTGTTTTGAGTCTTACACTTGAGTTTCATCCCACAATACAAAGAGAACCACAGATGAACTATCTTGTTGGCTACACAAAGCAGGAAAATCTGAGGCAATGGCAACTGTAGTTCTTAAAGTAGATTTTTCAGGATTCTTCTTTTCAAAAGAATACCAGAAACAAATACATGAATTCCATTGTGACTCCATTGTCTCTGGCAATTCCACTTGTGCTTTCATCCTTAATTCCCCTCTTCTCCCTACTTCTTTAGATAAGGACATTAGAAGCAGAGTTAACACAAACTCTACTCAAAATCTTCAATTTTCTACTATTTCATTTCCTCATTTGTTTATTGGAACATAAAAAGAGAGACAAGGCACACATGGTGCAGCAAGACAAGTTGTGGCAAAACGTTGAACAATGACCCAGCTCAAAATATAGTGACCACATCTTTAATGCAGTTTGAGTCAGGGCAGTAGCACAATCAGAGGCAGTTACTGAGGCACTTAAGCATGAATAATTAATTTACAAACATAAACTTTATTTATCAAGTCCAATAGTCAAAGGACAATATAACAATTGCTTTTAAATTGAAAATATCTCAGTATAAATTATGTACAACATCTGCAAAGTTCTAAATAAAATATTAAAAAAGATCATAAAAATACTGGCTTTTCCTAGTGTTCCATGGTTAATACATTTACATTTCATCTACATTAAAATCTGGTTTTTGTCTGGAATTCTTTTTTTTTTCTAAATTCTATGTAGAATTCAATAAACATACCAGGCCTGGTTGCCACATTTAAAACATATTTATGAGCATAGGCACTTCATAACCAAGATGACAATAGAGGAGATGTAATCTCAAGAAAGCTGAATTCACATTAAACACCATGGCTACGTCTGCACTACAGCAACTTTTGAAAAAAGTTCTTCTGGAAGATCTCTTCCAAAAAAACATCCTTTCGAAAAGCGCATCCCCACACAAAAAAGTGGACTAAAAGATTGATTGACTCTTTTGATAGAGAGCACCAACACAGCTCCTGCTTTTTTGAAAGAATCGGCTTAGGATTGAAAAATCTGGCACCATGACAATTCCTCTTTCAAAAGAGGGGCCTACAGAGCATCTACACAAACTTTTTGTCAAAAGAAGCTTGCAAAAGAAGGTGCTCTTCCTGATCTGGGAGTGGAAGATGGCTTCCAGAAGAAGAGCCACCTTCTTTCAATTTTGGATTGAAAGACCGCATTTTGTGTGTGGACACACTGTGAGTTCTTTCAAAAACGAGCTGGATTTCCTGAAAGGACTTGCTAGTGTAGATGCAGCCCATATGCACCCACACACTAATATCCACTTTGTTTTCCAATAGATTTAAAATGGGCATCACTGGCACAGAGAGCACTTCTACAAAAAACAGAATGGAAATTGTGCGAATAGATGAGATAGCTTTTAAAAGAGTTTAATTTTCATTCAAGCCTTTAAGCCCTTATGAGGTTATCAGTGCCTTCTGCAGTGAACATTTATTTCTCAGCAACTGAACAAGTTTGTATAGGAACTGTGTCTTGACAGATCTGAGCTATGCCGATTTTCATTTCCTGAACGCCATGATGGGTTTGGGGGAAGAAAGAAAATGCAGGATTGTGATTTACGTGGAGAGTAGTTCTTCCTTCCAATAAGCCTCTTCTCAGCTTTTTGTTACTGACAGTCAGACACAGACAGGAAGAAAATAAAGCATGCAGTGCGAGTCAGTTTTAGACACTGCTTTCAATGAATTATCTTAATAAATAAAATAAAGCAAGATTAAAAGCTACTAATATTTCAGGTCTTTCCCTTCAGCCCATGTGAGGGCAGAGCTCTGACATGCACAGAGAGCAGTGAGAAGAGGTGAGCAGGAGTGCAGTACTCGAGGGAACGTCAATTTTTTCACAACTCACATTTCAAATTTTAAATTAATTTTCCTCCAGACACATTGGTTACGATTACACTAGAGGGTTTTGTTGATAAAACAGGGTTTTTGTCAACAAAACACGCCGTGGGTTTAGACACAAAGTGCCTTTTGTCAACAGGGTATGGACAAAACCCAGCACTGTACCTGACAGGGTTCTGCCTTTCCCTTACAAGGCATAATGCCTTTGTCCTCAGATTTCTGTTGACAGAACAGCTGTGCAAAGGCACCCAAGGGGCCCTGTTGACAGACAAGGCATCTACAACAGCGGGCAGCCCTGTCTGCTGTGCTTCCAGATGCCTGTTTTGTTGAGAGAGCAACTGGGCAGACTGGCCACTCTGTCAACAGAGCTGAGCGCTCTCCTGATCAGTTGTGTGTGGCTGCACTCTGTCAATAGAAGTTTTGTTGGGAAACTCTCTCGACAGTAACTTCTGTTGACGGAGCGGTGTAGTGTAAGCGTAGCCATTCTGAATTGTTCCACACCATATAAAGTTGTGTCCCCTCTACCCTGAACTCAGCCTGTGCTTCCAAGAGATACTCCTTCCACTCTATCCTGGAATTTGTTTGCTGACTCTATTAATGACTAGAAATCTCTTTTAAAAAGGATTCACTGCTTAGCGAAAAGGAGAGCTTCTCTGCTCTGTATCTGGTTCCTAATGCGTTGTTAATAGCTCTTTATTACTACCTACTATTTTAAGAGAGAATTCTATCCACTATGTTTGCCATCCAAATATCTCCCCACAGGCTATGTCTACACTAGCCCCAAACTTCGAAATGGCCATGCAAATGGCCATTTCGAAGTTTACTAATGAAATGCTGAAATACATATTCAGTGCCTCATTAGCATGCGGGCGGCCGCGGCACTTCAAAATTGACACGGCTCGTCCAGACGGGGCTCCTTTTCGAAAGGACTCCACCAACTTCTAAGTCCCCTTATTCCTATGAGCAGATGGGAATAAGGGGACTTGGAAGTAGGTGGGGTCCTTTCGAAAAGGAGCCCTGTTTGGATGAGCCGCGCGGCAGCGAGCTGCATCAATTTCAAACTGCCGCGGCCACCTGCATGCTAATGAGGCGCTGAATATGTATTTCAGCGCTTCATTAGTAAACTTCGAAATGGTCATTTGCATGGCCATTTTGAAGTTTGGGGCTAGTGTAAACATAGCCACAGAGTCAAGGTCTGGGAAGCCATTTTGCTCCATTCTTGGCCCTAGCGTATGCCATGTACCGCAGACAATCCGTCAGAGCCCTGACCTCTTCTGCAGGAATATCCAGCACAGTTTAAGACCTAAAATTTTAGAAATTAAGAGCTTTTACAGACCTATCACCATTTTAACTAACTGGCAATCTCTCTCCTAGTCTAGTGGACTGTTTCAGAAAAGGAGGACAGCATCGTCCTTCAGTTTCTGCCAAGAGAACTGGTTTTCTCTCCCCTCTCCTCCCTGTATGACAACCACATGACTGCAGTAACAGCAGGAATGCCCTGTCCAAAGGGAGTGTAAATGACATTCTACAGACTGCATTGGGTATGAAGAGCTCCCTACAACTGCCTCTGGAAATAGTGCACACAGCATTTCCACAGATGGAATTAAATGAAATCAGCTGCATTGTGCTGCAGACGTCCAGTTTCCTCTTTGGCTGCAAGTACTGGCATGAACTATGATAAACCTCAGATAATGCCGCCTCAGTCTGCTGATTTCAATGAAGAACTGACTTATTAGTATTCAGTGTAACAATGCTGACTGACTTTTAATTTAAAAAGGGAGGGAGAGAATGTGATAAAAATCTGATACCTAGAAGTGAGGTTTGGGCTTCCAATGGACTCAAATATTCCTTGATTACCTCTTTAGCAAGCAGCTACTACATGCACTGCTAGTCCAATACTCAGGAGAATGGGTGGATTCCCTTAAAACCCTATGAGTTACTGAACATATTTACAGAATAGAAACACGCTATTGCTTTCTAATGTACGCAACATCGCTTTGCGCTCCAGCTCAAACAACACAGAATGATGGAGCATTTAAAAGTACATTTTCATTAGTTACAATCAGCATTAGAATGCAAAATTCCTTTTCATTCCCCACAAATTGCTCTTGTGTTTAAGCAATCGTAACAGCTCACTTGTCTGCCACTCGGAGGTGAAAGTAAGCGGGTGCGTCCTGGTGAGAAGCTCCAGCAAGAGGTGGCTGAGCTGCGGCAAAAGCCAGCAGGGAGCTATTTAAAGAGCTGGCAGGGACCTGGGTTGCAGTAGGACAGTATCTGTAAGAAATTTTAAGTTGCTTTCACCCCTGCTGCCACCATGCAGGAAAGAGGGGATAAGGTTAGCTAGAGGACTGGAAATTAAAAGAGCAACATATTTCCTGTGTGGCCATGGGAAGATCCACTTAACTACTTTACGCTACAGTTTCTCAATAATAATTTTTACCTCCTTCATAGGGGTGCAAAATCATTAGCGTTTATAAATCATATTGTGAACCTCAGATAGAAGATGAAATAGAGGGACAAATTAATATCAGATGTCAAAATACAGAAGTGTTCAGCTTATGATCCATTGGTATAGATCACATTTCAGACATTTAAAAGTTCAGCAAACTAAAACAGAACTCATAAAAGTATATTTCTTCTGTGAAATATTTTCACATGTTAAAGATAACCCAATCTGCTTGTGGTTCTGCTTTGCTCCACTTAAAAAGGAGGGCATCACTCACATGACACTGCCTACCATTATGCATTCTCTCCATGCTTGCTGCTTTAGTAAATGTAATGGAGTACATGGTTACATATTTCACATACAATATTGTACACAATATGCACCATAAAATACATCATTGGGAAATGCAATAACTTAATTCAAATGCAAACACACAGGCACAGAACACTTCTGGCAGAGGTAGCTTTCTAACAGCCTTAAATTGAAGTCTGCACATAATGGATATACTTAGTACAGATTGAACCTCCAGCACCCTCAAGACCTGACTGATACTGAACCAGAGAATTTACCAAACCACAGGAGGTCAATATTGTCTAGCAGCATTACCAACACTTCCACTGCTTACTGGGCTCTCAGAAGACATTTAGGGGTAAATTAGAGAAAATAACAGCACACAACACTGAGAGCTAGGACGAGTGGCTGTAAACAATCTTTATGGGATCGTGGGAAACTTGGCCACACCCATGATAAGTAGACATACAGTACAGTTAACTAAAATCGTGCCAGACCATGGATGTTACCAGACCAGAGCATGTTGGACCAGAGAGGTTCAACCTGTACAAAAATTAAAATTAAGTTCATATTAAATAAATAGAATGGACCTTATTGCATGCTTTTAACTTAGCACACCTACGATAACAGTCACAAGCATGCATTCAAAAATACTGTGTGCACACCCTCTTGTCCAATGTATGCAGTTCCTTCCTATAACCATCTTCATCTCTTGTATCCACCTCCATTCTACACTGAAGCCAATGGGACTACTCACATGAGTAAAAAGTGGACAAATAAAAGTTGCAGGACTGGGCCTCTAGAGAGTAAACTCTTCAGGGAAGAGATCCTTTCTTCTTTCCTGACCCAGAAGTGTTGTGCACCTCAACAGCACTGTAAGGATTCTTCTGATGTACAATTATTAAACATCATAACTCCCCCTCTCAGTATAAGGAGGACAGGAAAGAGATACAGCAATAAGATTAGAGAGGTACAGTCAGTAGATAGATCATATAAAATTGAATGATCTTTCATGGCTGAAATAACAATGTCTTTCACTTGCAGGCATTGCCCCTTTTAGCCCTCTACTTTCTTTATCTTGCCAAAAAAAATGTTTTCATTGGTTTGTGATCCATGACCGCAAGAGGGAATGAGAAGAACCTCCCCGAATCTAAAAATGGGAGTAACTTCTCTTCACCATCAGTGATGGAGAGACTATGCTATCATCTGAATCGTCTGAGTGAGCCTCTTCCAAAGGCAGAGAGAGTGTGGGCTGCAACCGGTCCTGGGAGGACATGACTGAAATAACCACAAAAAAAAGAGGAGGATCAGTAAACATCATTGACAAAACCAGGCTCTTGTGGGAAGCATAATATTCTCTGGGCCTTTGGGTTACCACAATAACCTACTGTTATGAATATTTCTCTCTAATATTTTTATTCTTTTCCTGCATATAGCTAATATCTCTCCCTTTCCTGCAAAAGAATGGGAGCATTAAACTGACACACTGACCATGCTTGATTCGTTTGATTTTCATGAAATCTTCTCAAATGGTTACACATTGCAAAATAAAGCAGTTTGAAATTAAAGTCACCTCATATAATAAAAACAGGTATTTATTAGCAGGCTAATAGAAAAAAGGAAAAAATGACCCAAGCAAGACCACGTTAAATGGAAATGTCATGGCGAGGCCTTCAGAAAGTCACACATAAATAAATGGGACACAGATGGCTGTGGACAGTGATTGCTGACTCTCACAATGCACTATAAAGTACCATATATAATATGTTGGTACCACATGTAAATATTAAAAATAAAAATGTGACCAACTTATGTTTTATCTTTTTTCAAAACTAATTTTTGGATGTATGGAGAAAGGTCCTTCATGGCACTTGCTGGCATTCTTCTATTGATTCCCAGAACGAAAGAAAAGTACAAAGAATGTTGATTGGGGTGGGGCAACGTGTGTGCACACAGAGCCTGTGGAACAAGATACTCTGGCATGGGGAGAAGACACACTGAGGTCCTGCAAGAGGAGGTTGGGGGATCAAACAATTCCTGGAAATAGAGGGGGATAGGAGGATGGCCCACAGGGTCTTTGGAGTGGGTGGGGAACTGGAAGAAAGCAAGGATCCTCTGATGTGTAAAACATGCTCATCCTACAGAAACCAGGAAGTGTACAACTCTCTCCCCACACACTTAAATGTACCTATGTACATTCCATGAGGACTGCTGCTGGGAAGACAAAGGAACATTTTCAGAAAAATTATTTTTGAATGAAGAGGAGTACTGAGGACAGAAACAACAAAGGGAACTCCTAGAAACTGACATAGTAATAAAAAGATGCAACTTCCACAATTAATTGCTTGTTTCTTAAAGGTCTGTCTTTGTCTCTCTAATAAAATATGCCTCTTACTAACTTAATCACTTTGCTCTCTGGGGCAAGAACTCTATGTCTCTGTTTGCACAGAGCTTAGCCTAATAGGGTCCTTATTCTGACTGAGGTTTTTGGGCAGTATTGGATACAAATAGTACTATATATTTTAGAAACATGAACCTGTCTGTCTGTCCGTTCATGAGTCCATTTGGGATGCAGCTTTCTCTTATCATAACTTCAAATAAGGCCAGGGTCTGGTTGTGCCAGGACAATTGGATATGCTTGGAATCTGATTCTCATTAAGCAGAAAGGGGGAGGTCTGACAGCAGGGACAGTTATGATCTGCAATGACCACAGGGGAGCAGCATGTGCAGGGGACAGTCATAACGCATTATGACCACAGGGGTGTGGCACCTGTAAGACAGCAGTCAGCTGGGGCCAGAGCTCTGCATGTTGCAGACCACTGGCCAGGGTTAAGTGGCCCCCGGCACCAAAGTCTCAGCTCAAACCACTCCCCAGCACCAGATGTGGTGGTGGGGAGCCCCACCAACACATCGCTCCCAGGGAGCAGTCACCAGACAGGGCCTGGTAGCCTGAGGAGGAGCCACTGGATGGGGCAGCACTGCCCTCTCTGGGCTGGGAGTAGTTGCTGGGTGGGGCCAGGCAGTGCAGCCCCTGCCACTGTGGCCCTTGTAGGGAGCATTGTCAGCAGTGCAGCACAGTGCCAGGCCCCAGGGAGGAGATACGAGTCAAGGCCCAGCAATGCAGCATCCACTACCACTGCAGCCCACCCCCAGGAGGAGCTGTCACCAGTGCAATGCAGCCCTAGCCCCCTGGGAGGAGGCACTTGTCAGGGCTAGGTAGAGCAGTCCCCACTGAGGCAGCTCCCTGACCAGGAGGAGCCATCGGCCAAGCAGCATTGCCCTGGCCAGTCTTAGGGCTCCCCAATCCTTCCCCCACCCTCCTGCCCTGAGTCACCAGCTCCTGCCTTGTGCCCACCCCAGCTCCCAAAACCCCTGCCCTGAGGCACCCCCCGCCCCCCGCATGCAACCCCCACACACCCTTGGCCAGCCCCAGACCTGGGCAATGCCAAGTAAGTTTTCTAGTAAATAATAATCACCAGTAAGCACCCTGAATTAGCTGAGTGGTGTTCAAACAGTGCATTGCATACTACTGAAGAAGTGTGAAAAGATATCACTGCAGTTAAATCATGCAGTCGGAAATGTAGAGCTCCAACCTGAGATGAAGAAGGAAACTATAAACCACTGAGTTTCACGTATTGTGGTTGTCACCCCATCTGGCCAATTCTATGGGAAGTAACAAATGTGACTGAACAAGCAAGATCTCATTAAACATTCAAAAGTTAGTCTCCAAAGACTCTGCTTATCTTAAGAAGGTTTTGGTCTTGAAATAGTTACAGAACTCACATGAAGTGAAGGCCTTCAACAAAATACCACTTATTTTAGCATTTTCCACATAGTGGAGTTTTACTTTTCTATTTATACCTCAGTCTAGTTTCACAAAGAGAAGGTTAAGCTGTGACTTCATTGAAGTTAATAAACTAAACACTTATACAGGAATAAAATTTTGATAATGGTCTCTTTAGGCTAACAGACAAAGGTAAAACAGGATTCAGTGCTTGGAAGGTAAAGCTAAAAAAATCTATTTCTACAGAGCACTTATAGCTGATCAAAAATCTACATGTCACCAAATGCAACTTTGAGGTTAGAAGGCATGAGGTGAACAACTTATTCAGCTGCAGAAAAATATATAGCTATCAAGTCCTTTCATAGCTGTGAGATGACCAGGGAAGATCATTACTGCACTGTTGGCATATTTCACTAGCAGTTTGTTAGATCAAACATAAGCTAAGAGTTAGGAAAGTTGGACTTCTAGTGAATGGAATGGATCAAATGGTTAACAAATTATAACTAACCGTAGAGTAGTCAGATGGTATTTATTGCACAGCATTCTCCTTCCTTCAGTAGTTAGCTGCATTTGCCTTTTGGGAGGATTTGGTTACGATATCTATAAATGTCCATGCGTAAGAGAAAAGGGTCCAAAGAGATATGCAGTATCAAACCAAAAGACAACACTAGTCAGATTCTTATTCACGTGTTTGCTTGCTCTCTCTGCAGTAGTAAACTAAATATTTTCTAACCAGGAGGGCTTTGAAAAATCTGCCTTTTTTAGGGGTAAATAACAAATTCCTCTTTACCTCCAGCTTCTTTCTTCCAATACTCACCAGAAGAGGGCTTCAAGGAAGAAAGTTTGTGTTCCCTTGCTCTCTCTCTCTCTTCAGCAGCAAGTTCCTCTACGACTTCGTCTCTGGTTAGCACGCTGTCTTCATCATCTGAAATAATTCAGCTGTCAAAAACTTATGATTGCACAGTGATAGTGCTCTCTTATAATCACTAGCAGGGCCCACCCCTCTATAGTGGTTACAAAGCCAGGAGCTCGCTGTCAGCTCCAGCCCTGTGGACTTGGCTAGGGTTGGAGGAACCCTGGCAGCAACACGGCTGGGAGCTGCCTGGGGCATGGAGATCCAGCAGCAGCTCCAGCCCTGGGGACATGGCCAGGACCAGTGGAACCCCAGCAGCCCTGGGGCAGGGAGCCAGCCAGGGTGTGGAGCCCTGCCAGCAGCTCCAGCCAGAGGGACTGAGCAAGGGGGAGTGTGGCAGCTGCAGCCCTGGAGTCCCAACAGGTGGAACCCCAGCAGTCCTAGGGCTGGGAGCAGACAAGGGCGTGGTGCTCTGCTGGAACCTCCAGCCCTGGGGACCTGGCCAGGGTGGGAGAGATGGACAGATGGATGGATGGAGACCTCTCCTTTTATAACACTATAGGTTTGTATTACAATTGTACTAGTTAGCCAGATTTTCTAGAGCTCATTTTTATTTACGAGGTCTCCCTTGAACTTGGAGACAATTAAAAAGATATTAGCACTTTTATTTAGCTGACTGGAGTTACTTCTTTATTAGCAGATAAATATATTTTTTCTACCCAAGAAAAGTGAAATCCTCCCATCTGTTCTATATTTGATGCCTGAAGTGCCATGGAAACTTCCAATGTGCAGCTACATGGTGAGAATGAGCTGGAAGCAGACAGGCTGCACAGAGGAACATCACATCCTCTGGGATACTACCCTTTTACCCCTAGAAATGTCCTCTCTAATTCAAGGCCGTGACAAACAGGCAGGGCAGTATGCAGGGAATTTGCACTCACACTCTCTGGCTACTTATTTTGTGGCTCCAGGATTTCAATCTCCAAGACTACCAGTCTTTCACTAGAACTAAAGCTCTCTGTAAAATTGTGAGCATGCCCGTTCGTAGCCTACATCCTTCTGAACACAGAGGGAAATCAGATTACCAGGAGAGGTTGATGTGAAGGCTGAAGTGAAAGGTTTCCTGAGTGCTGGGGAGATTGGTTTCTTCTTCCTATTGCAAACAGCAGGGCATGTTCTTTCACTTGAAGCACTGGAGATAGAGGGCCTGCAAAAGATGCACTACATTAGTGTGAAGCAGGGATTGCTAATCCACCTGCAAAGATGAAGGCAGGAAAACTGAGACACATACAGTTCAAGAAACGGAAAAAGGAGAAGAAAAGGACTACTACATTTTTCTCCTTCCCCTCAGTCTTTTGTGTACTTGAAAACTATTACTATGTTCCCTCTCTATCTTCTCTTCTATAGACTAAACAGACCCATTTTTTTTCCTTTTCAATTGTTCCTCAGACCTTTTATCATTTTTGTTTCTCTCCTCTGGATTTTGTCCAATTTGTCCACATCTTTCCTGAAATGTGGTGCCCATAAATGGACACAGAAATCCAGTTTAGGCCACATAATTGAGAATGAGAGCAGGAGAAGTACTTCTCGTGTCTTGCTTACAACACTCCTGCTAATATATGCCAGAATGACGTCTGTTCTTTTTCCAAGTGTTACATTGTTGGCTCATATTTAGTGTGACCTCCAGATCCTTTTCTGCAGTATTCCTTCCTAGGCAGTCCTTCAGATTTTAGATATGTACAACTGATTGCTCCTTCCTTAAGTGAAGTACTTTGCATGCTTTGTTATCAAATTTCATTGTTTACTTCACACCACTTCTTCACATCATTTTGAATTTTAGTCCATTTCTCCAAAACACTGGCAACCGCTCCCTGCCTGACACTGTCAGCAAACTTTATAACTGTATTTTCTATGGCATTATCTAAACGATGGATGAAGATCCTGGACAAAAGTGGACCACTTTACATGTGGTCAGAGGTGCTTACTTTGTGATTTCCAGGGATGGTGGACCTGAGTTCTGCTGCAGACCCCACTTCTCCTAAGGCCCTCCCTCCATCCCACCTATTCCTGCCTTTTCCACTCTCTCCCGGAGTTATTTTTTATCCCGTTCCTCCTTTTCCCACTCCCCAGTGCCTCCTGCACACTGCTATCACTGTCAGACAGGAGGCCCTAGATGCAGGGGAAAAATTCCATCTGCAGGGCTGCCAGTGGATGCCGAACACTAATATTTTTGCATGGGCGCTAACGACGCAAAGCACTCATGGGCCTGGCAACTATTCCTGTGGGACCCCACTTGATACGCTTTCCAGCTTGACTGTGAACTCTGGGAATGGTTTTCCAAACACTTATGCACCACCTTATAGAAGCTCATCTACATCTGTCTTTCCCTAGTTTGTTTATGAGATCATATGGGACAGTAAATAAAGCCTTTTTAGGCTCAAGATATAACCACATCTACCACTTCCCCACTATCCACAAGGCTTGTTACTCTGTCAAAAAAAAAGCTATTAGGTTGGTTTGCACAATGCATATAGATTGTTTATTGTTTAAAATACTTGTTCTCTTGCTTTATGCACTATTCCATTAAAAATACACCTGGTGGAATTTATAAAAGGCTGTCTGGTCACACTGCATAGACCATGTTACACCCCCCAGAGGGCAAATGTGGGGTGGCTAAAACTATGCTGGCCCTGCTGAGATATTCAGGGTTAGTACTAGGGATGTAAAATCACATTTAATTAGTTACCAGTTAAACACTAGGTTTAATCAGTTAAACGGGTGGATGTGGTGCGGGGGTGTGGCTAGGGAGGCCATTCTCGGCACAATGGGGACTGAGGCTGCTCCCGCCCATCTGAATTGTCCCTCCCCACAGTGCCATCACAGGGCAGGGGCCTTCTAGCTGAAAAGAAGCAGCCCCTGCCCTAGCTGAAAAGAAGCACCCCCTGCCCATGGCAGTCTGAGGTGGGAGCAGCTGGGATGGTGGGGAGAGGCCTCCCCAGCAGCCTCTTCCCCCTATCCCAGCAATGCCCCTTCCTGTGCAGACACAGGGCTGTTCCAGCCTCTACCAGTTAACTGTAACCAATAAGCCCCATGTGTTTAGGGTGAGGCTTATCAGTCAACTGGTTAAACAGTAACATCCCTAGTTAGTACACAGGGATCTGAGTGAGAGAGTATAACATGACTCTATCCTGAGACTGGCAAAATATTGCGCTTGTTGCCTGAGGGGTGAGCATTGATAGCAGAGTAACCATGACAGTATCTAAAGCTTGGGGGACAATAAGCCAGGGAAAGAGAGAAAATGTTTTTTGATAGTCACTGTAAACCTGAAAAATTAACAAATCAGTGTGCTCCCACCAAGGAAAGCCAGTTGGCTACAAAGGAGATTCCATTCTAGCCTTTTGCCTTTGAGATTAGGGCTTCACTCTCCTCTACACTGGCTTACTACAATAGCACTGATTGTTACATATGTGAAAAGTTATAGTAACCATTTTTTCCCCACCTCTAAAGGACAAAACCAATGAGAATACATGTAGAGATTATAATGGCAACTAGAACCTTTACAGAAACAGAAGGATGGCGAATTTTTGTTACAGGCCCCTCCTATACCTCTTACTTGTGAACTGTTCATATCAAACACATCTATTACTCTAATGGGCTCTTTTTTGCTGCCTTGGAATCATAGACTACTAGAACTGAAAGGGACCTCAAGAGGTCATCAAGTCCAGTCCCCCGCCCTCAGAGCAGGACCAAGCACCATCTATATAATTCCTGTTAGATATTTATCCAACTAGTTCTTAAATATCTTCAAAGACGAAGATTCTACCACCATCCTCAGCAATTTACTCCAGTACTCAACCACCCTGACAGTTAGACAATTTTTCCTAATGTCCAACCTAAACCTCCCTTGCTGGAATGGAAGCCCACTGCTTCTTGTCCTATCATCAGGGGCTAAGGAGAAGAATTTTTCTCCCCCCTCCTTGTAACACTCTTTTAGGTACTAGAAAGCTGCTATTATGTCTCCTCTCAGCCTTCTCTTTTCCAAACTAATCTTCTCTCATATGCCATATTTTCTAGAACTTTAATCATTTTAGTTGCTATTCTCAAGACACTCTCAAATTTCTCTATATCTTTCCTATAATGCTATGCCCAGAACTGGACACAGTACTCCCAATTATGGCCTAATTAGAGCTTAGAACTGCTAATTTATTTTTACATTTATATAACAATGCAAATAAACATAAATAATGTGTCCTGGAGGGATAACCATTTCTCACTTACCTTTCCTCATGCTGCCCCTTACGTGCTAAGTGAGCCCTGAACACTGACTGGATGAAAGTCACAACCTCTTCTTCCTCCTTGAAGTCAGAAGACACGCTCAAAGAGCTGGACCCATCAGACACTTTGAAGCCCTGCAGTATATAAAGACCAAAGGAAAAAAAAAATGGCCTTTTTACTAATTCCTTACCAACATATCAGCACCATTGACATTTTTATTTTTGACCGTGAATGTGCTGTCACCTGGTTATGAGCAAGCATTCACTTCTTCTTGGCTTGCAGCCCTCTGGGGTTTTGCTAGACTTCTATTGATCAAATGATAATCTGTCATCATATGCACTAAAAGGTAGGCAGCTGAAATGAATGTTAAATTATTTCATCCGTATTGTGGGCAGGACTCCCCCTCAGCTTTAGAGAGTTAGGGCAGCCTCCAAAATGGGTCAAACCTCTGTATAAAGAAGAAGTTGCCTGTGCTGCAAAACTGAGCAAAAGCTGTGCTTAAATGGGTAGTGATACAGAATTATAATGTGTAGTGATACAGAAGGCCTGGCTAGAGAATTCTTCATAAATTTAAGACTGCCCTAGATCCAAATGGCTACTCAAGAAACCAGTATATTTACAGCATCTAAAATGAGTAATCAGTAAGTAAGTCCTTTTATATTCAGAGCCTGGCAATCAGGGCCAAGTGTGACATGATTTAAGAAACATACTAGAAATTTTTAGCTGGATCCGCTCCAAGCCAACCATCACTTTCACCTTCTTGTTTCTAAAGCATGATGAGTAATATTTGCCGAGCACTATGACTCCACAAGCGCCTGAGTGAAGGCAGTGTTTGAAAAGACTGTCACTTTTTACTTTTACTTGATGTCAGAACCAGCTACAGAAAGCAAGCAGCTTCAACATAGGTTGCAGTCTACTGCACAGATGTACTACGGCTTTATTTCTGAGGAGGACTGTGAAGTAGATGGTAAAAAGGAAAGTCAACAAATGGGCTTGACCACCTCTTGGAATTTAAATGACAGCATAGGACAAAGTATGAAAAAAGCACACTAGATAAATTACCAAACTAAGCCTGCAGGGCTTGGAAACCCACTACAGTAAAAGCCCAGTTATCTGTCATTCGGATACTCGTCACATTTACTTAAGTGACATACCCAGCTGGGGCCGGCTGCCACAGGCCTTGTGTCCTGCTGCGGTGGGGCCAGCTCCCTGTTGCCTGGCTGGGAGTTGGGGGAAGAGCAGTGCCAGCTGCTGAAACCAGCTCTACTAACCAGCACATTTTATTATCCGGCATCCCTGGTTCCCTGGGGATGCAGGATAATAAAGCTTTTACTGTACTTTGCACTGTAAACTGACTGTAAAAATGAAGAAGCACATTTTGTCTATGCCCCTAACAGCTACCTTATTTCCAAGGCTATGCATAGTGATAGATTTTTGACTGAGTGTGTTACCCAATAACAAGTTCTGCCAAACTAAATGTCCCCTGAAAGCTGTCTGAATCACAACAGCTGCCTAGGAGGGAGAGAGATAAATGGATGTTAACTCCCTTGAAAGATGGCAGCTACAAATTAAAGTTGAGTCCAGAGGGAAAAAGGTATTGCAGGAGAGTGAACTATTTTTTCCTATGCAATGACAACAGTTTGATGTACAGGCATTTCCCCTGTAATCAAGAGGCACCTTTAACCACTTCATATGCACTCGTCTGCAATTCACAAGGTTTCCAGCCTATAAATAATAAAAGAACTGCACAGACACACCAGTGCACCATAAAGTTAACCTGGAAATCTGCATATTGAGGAGCCTGTCAAATGCAATTAAATTTAAGCTGCCAACGTTCGTCCACATTTCGCAGATACAGCAGTGCAATCAAATTTCTATCATAGATCCCAGCTACACAGCAAGGTTTGCTGCTCGATAACATCAGCAGAAACCAAGTGCAGTCTGGCAAATATTCTGGTAATTATATTAAACAAACAAACACTCTTCCTTTCTGCTAAGTGATTTTAATTCTGACCTATGTCCTCAGATAACAGACGGTATCAAAGGTGTAAAACGAAATTTTAAAATCATCATTCTGATCGACATTAAATATAGTTTCACATTATAAGAGAATGGAAAGAGCTTTGGCACTTCTCATCCTTCTCTTTACTGGCCTGATTTTCTAAGGTTAAAGAAGAGAATGCATAGGTTATTATGTTGTGCTAGCCGAGAAACAGTAGTATACAATCGTGCAATAAAGAACTCTGTCATGGTGAGGGGCTGGTCATTAGTTTTGCCAACTGTCTAATCACACAAACCCAAATACTCTTGCCCTTCTCCTGCCTTGTGCCCATGCCTCTGCCTCAGCCCTTTGCTGTGGCCCTGCCCCAACTCATTCCATTTCCCCTCCCCTCTGTGGCTTCCTCTCCCTCAGCCTCACTCACTTTCATCAAGATGCGGCAGACAGTTGGGGGAAGGATGGAGTGCAGACTCTGGGCTGGGGCTGAGGGATTTGGTGCTTGGGTGGGAGGGTTCGGGCTGAGCGTGGGGCACAGGTTATGGTGCAGGAAGGGATCAACGCTCTGGGAGTTTGGGTGCAGCAGAAGATTCAGGGCTGGGCAATGGTGTAGGAGGAAGTGAGAGGTGCAGGCTCTGGAGCTTGGAGTGTGTCTGGAGGGGCTCAGGACTGGGGCAGAGCTGCAGAAGGGGGTGCAAGCTCTAGGAGGGAGTTTGGTGCAGGAGGGAGCTCAGGGCTGGACCAGGGAATTGGGATGCAGGAGGGAGTGTGAGCTGTAGAAGGGAGTTTGGGTGCAAAAGGAGGCCCAGGGTTGGGGAATGGGGTGTAAGAGGGGATTGGGATGTGGGTTCCAGCTGGGCAGTGCTTACCTTGGGCCTGGAGGTGATGCAATGAGGTTACGGCAGGCTCCCTGCCTCCCTTGAACCTGTGCCACTCCCAGAAGTGACCAGAATGTCCCTGCAGTCCTGAGGTGGGAGGAGGGAGGGAGGCAGGTGGCTCCATGCACTGCCTCTGCCTGCAGGCATTGCCCCTGCAGTTGCCACCAATGGGTGTTGTGGGGTCATTGCTTGGCTTGGGGGTCAGTATGTAGAGACCCCTCTCCCCCTTGCTGAGGGGCTGCACAAAGGGACATGCTGGCCACTTCTAGGAGCAGCATGGGGTCGGGGCAGGCAGGGAGCCTGTCTTACCCCTGCTGCTCCACCAGATTTTTAGTGGTTAATCCCCTGGTTTAGCTTCAGAAGATTCCAAGAGAATGAACCCAATTCCAGGATACTCCAAGAGCAAAACTTGGGAGTTTTCAGAGAAGCTTACAAAACCTGCAGTGATCCTCTCTTGTTCTTTCATAATTTACCAAGTTTGCTGGGTCAGATCTTCTGGACAAGCCCATGTATGCTCTTAGTAAACATTTCACTATGCAATTAAAGAGAATCATGTCAGCTCCCCTCACTTGCATGGAGATTCTCTGATTTAACAAGGCTCCATGCAAGTACCAGGCCGCACTCTCACTGGCTATGTCTACACTATAGTGATCTTTCGAAGGAAGTCCTTCCAGAAAGTTCTTTTGAACTTCTTTCAAATGAGTGCATCCACACACAAAAAAGCGGACTGAAAGAGTGATCTGCTCTTTCAAAAGACAGCATCCACACAGCCCCCACTCTTTCGAAAGAATGGGCCAGGGATTGAAAAATCAGGCCCCGTGAGGACTGCTCTTATGGAAAAAAGGGCCTGTGGAATGTCTACACACATTTTCTTTCGAAAGAAGGCACGCGTCCTGAAATGGGAGAGGAAGAGCACTTTCAAAAGGAGTGCCGTGTTCTTTCGATTTAATTTTGAAAGAATGTTTTTTGTGTGTAGACTCACTGCTGGATATTTTGAAAGAGCCCTTTCTTTTGGAAGAACTTGCTAGTGTAGATGCAGCCACTGTGATCCACATGGCATCAGGGCCTAGATTAGCGATGTTTCGAGCATAACCTTTCTTAGGCAGGGTCAACTTTATGAGCTTAATGAAAAACCTTGTAAAAAATGTAACACAGGTACAGGTATCAAAGGGTTATAACTTGAGCAAATTACAGCCATTTCACTGGAACAATCAAAGGCACTTCTTAATGAAAGCTGCGCCCATGTTAAATGTCTACATCCAGGTTTTACGAAGATAGGACTCTTCAGAGAAAGAATGATTTATTCCTAGAAGATTTATCCAGCACTATTCAGGTCCTTAACGCACACAAGTTTTGTTCTTTTTAATTTAAATCACTGTTCTGTGGTGGGACTGGGGGAAGGGTTCGGTATGCAGGCTGCCACAGGGAAAGCACAACTCTCCCACTCTCTGCCCAGCTTGCTGCCAAGTGAGGAGCACCTGTCCATGGCTGTGGCAGCTGCAGCAAGCACAGGCAGGACAGGACTCATGTTCCCTGGTTAGGAGACAGACACATAGACACACACAAACAGACTAGCTCTCTGGAATATATAGTAGATATCTGTTCCTTTCTCCAGCCCTGCTCCTTGATGGACCAATGAGGTTATAGCTGTCTCAGTCCCCATCTCTGGCCCCTTATTGACTCCCTGTGGTCATTCCATGCTAAAACTGTCCCTCCTACCAGATCCTTCCCTCTCCATTTTATGAGAAACAATTGAATTTTAGGCACAGCCCGTGGTACAGGCACAACCACACTCTTACCTTACATTACATTATGGTAAGAGAAAACAGCATACCAAATTTGGTGGGCCTAGCTCCGAATGTTTAGGAGGAGTTCTTGAACAAGCGGACAGACAGACACAGTTTCTACATGGTTTCTAAAATATACAGTAGATTCTGGGTAAACTTTTCTCCATCCCACTTGCAGCTCTGTATACTCAAAAATACCAGAACCATTTTTGCTCCTATTTTTCAGAAAGATGCATCTTTTGGCAGAGCATACATATAAAAATTGTACTCAAAAGGAGAAAGTTTTGTTAAGCCATGAACAACTGAAAACAAAATGTCAACAGGTAAAAGTGCTCCTGCTAGAATACTGACTCATAATAAAAATCTCTTTCAAATTAAATAACCACTAGTTTATACTTTTTTTTTTTTTACAAAGTGAATATGAATTATTATATTATTGGTATGATATACACTCACATGATCCAGAGCCATTTCTTCTTTCTGAAATGGAGAAAATGTCTAAATAAACATCATAAGAATATATGGCTTTTATTTAATGAAGATTACTCCCAAAGGTTCCATATTTTCTTACAACTACTGAAAAGGCACCCCAAAACAACTGAAAAAGTTCACTTTTTCTTCCCTGAGGCAGCTTTCTGGAAATGAAATTTATTTGTTAGCTTGAGAGTGGATTTTTTATGTTCTCCTATCTCTGAAATCACGGACATAGAGAAACATCATTTATTTTGTTTGTTCAGAAAACAAAATTTAATAGAAGCTATTATTTCAATTTGTTCACCTCAGATGAAGCTCTGGCTAAGGAAATTACAGGTTTGCTTTGACGATTCAAGTTATACAGAACCATCCCTCTAAGCCATACCATGGATTTAGCTCCACATATTTCTACAGTACTATCCTACATGAACCTGGATTGGCCACATCATTTACTTGTTCAATTTACGGATCTCAGATACAGTAAATTATGGAATGGATTTCCCCAAAAGTTTTATATTACCTTTCAAAAGAATTTAAAGCCTCTTTATTTCATGCACCTTAATTTATTATTTTTATTACATCATTTGTTTGGTTCTGTCTCACATATTGTAAATGTTAGGTTCTCACATTTGGGCCCTGACTGGTTGTGCTACGGAAAGACTCTCTCAATTCCATTTCTTTCGCTGGCCTCAATATCTGAGCATTGGGTTTCCAATTCTGGCACTTAAATACGAGTTCAAAAATCTGTAATGTCTTGGTTTCTGTTTTACCTCATTTATGGTACTCAGAGTTGGCTGCAAAATAGGCTTTTTTCTCAGAAAGATTTTGATGAAAATGAAAAAAAATTAAAGTTACCCATTGAAAAATTGAAATTTTCAGTGAAAAATCAGCATCTTATATATTTTAATTCTGAAATGCCACCATGGTGCCCCATAGGAGATGTAATTCAGGTTTTAATGTTCACTTTCTCCTCTACAGGTTGGGATCTCTGGTCAGACTACATCTGCCACGAAAAACCTATTGCGAAGAAAGCCACATCCCAGAGAAATCATCTTTCTGTGATTAGTCATGGGAGAAGTCAAGCTGGAGAGCCCAGCCCAGAGGTGGATAGGAACATGAGGTACCTTAACTGCAACTCCCTAGGAATAGTGTAGCAACATTTTAGAATCAAAATAGTATAGTTTTCAGATTTCAAAAAAACAGTTTCTGTATGTTTTTTTTTTTTTGGCAAAACTACCAACATTTTCCACAGAAAGCAAAAACTCAATTTTCATTCAAGTACAGTTTCAATGGAAATTTTTTGAGCAGCTCTAGTACTCAGTACTCCTTTATCATAGTCTTGGCAACTACCATTGCTGTTCCCATTAATTTAGTCAAGTCATGCCTACTCCTAGCAAAATTCATATTCATTGTTAGAATGTCAGCAGAGCTTCCAGCATACACGATGCCAAAAGTGAAAAGAACCATCCTTAGCTAGTGGCCCTGGAAAAACAAAGAGAACTATGCAAGGGATGAAGAAAAATTAGATATTTAGTTATGATTGCATCAGTGCTCTGATTCCTGAGGCTCATCAGCACATTTCTTAATACCCTGAAATGAAGGTAAGGCAACAGGATATTAAAAAATAAATCTCGCTGTCCACATGTAGGAATTTCACCTTGTTTCTGTATGCTCTCCAATGGCTCTGGATAAGTTTGACTGCTTGTTCCTTTCTATGGTCATCTTTGCCCTCACAAAAGCAGGCAGATGAAGACTGTGAAGGCAAAACACTTGAATGTGGTGTACATACTAAATGGGATTCCTGATTGCAGATATGTGATTCCTTCTGCAGCTGTAGACAACTAGGTCTAAGACAACTAGGTCACAGGTGACTGGAAAGAGGGGAGATCAACAGCAGAAGAAATCATTTCCTCCACTTATAGAGGCAAGTTAGAGAAAATCGTCTTTTAAAAGATATCTGCATTTGTTACTATCAGCTCATCATTTGAAAATACACTCCCCACTTTGTATTAACTGTGAACTGGATGTGTTCACATCAAGAATTAGAGTGTTCTTTATTTAAATATCTAAAGGTGTATTACAGTATGTATTTCTTCAGTATCCATTCCTGTAGTGGCAGTTATCTTGTTGAAAAATATATACAAAATAATCAAGAGTCATTGCGCTTGGCTCTCCAGGGACATACATGCAATACGAAACAAAGAAAAAACACCAACATACTTATGTTAGGTTTATTTAGGAAATCTTTGCACATGTGTGCAAACTGCGCAATTATAAAATTTAGCAATAATACAGAAACAAAAGCTGTCAAAACACAAACCTTCTAATGAATACTATTATCAGTATTGGTAATTTGGTTGTTTCCATTCATGTGCCCAAGGATTTTATTTTTAAATTTCTTGAGTATCATTAAAAATGCAGATGAGTGGAAGAGAATCATGACAGGCTCTTCTACATATTTCTCTCTGATGGTGTGAAACTATATCCAATGAAAACTGGATGTACTCCTCTGCATTTTTAACCTAAAAGTATCTGCTAATCCTGCTAAAGAATCCAACACTTCTTTTTTCTTTTTATAAAAATTCTTTCAAACCTGTGAGCTCTTAGAGGACTGCACTGAGCAAACAAGGACCTGATTTATATTATAGGTAGACAATCAACTTGAAACCTAGGGATGAATTTTTGGGTAATTAATCACTGGAACAATTTACAAATGTATTGCATTATCTATCTTTAAATAGGAGATTTAAAATATTCCCTAACCTTTAATCAAAATTTCATGTCTTTCTACAACATACACCCAGAAACTATGGACTTCATGTGTGAAATTCCACAGCCAAGCATTACAACTTATGACTGTATGAAAATTAAACTCAGTAATCACACATCCAGCAAGACACAAACTGATATCCTTACTCCAGCAAAACACAATGGCTGCGTCTATACTACAGCAACCCTTTGAAAGAGGTTCTTCCAGAAGAGATCTTCTGAAAAAACTTCTTTCGAAAGATCACGTACACACACAAAAAAGCAGATCAAAAGATTGATCCTCTCTTTTGATAGAGAGCGTCCACACAGCCCCTGTTCTTTTGAAAGAACAGGCTAAGGATTGAAAAATCTGATGCCATGAGGACTGCTCTTTTGAAAGAAGAGCCCATGGAGCATTTACATATGCTTTTATCAAAAGAATCTTTTGGAAAAAGGTGCTCTTCCTCATTTGGGAGACGAAGAGGGCCACTGGAAAAAGGGCTGTATTCTTTGGATTTCAGATCAAAATAGTGCATTTTGGGTACAGATGCTCCAGGGTTTTTTTCTAAAAAGGCCCAGCTTTTCCAAAAAATAAAAAACTTGCTAGTGTAGATGCAGACAATGAATTCAATGAGAATATTTCCTACATAAGGAGCTGAGACCCAATGGACAAGGGTATTTAAGCACCTAAAAATGCAGATGGATCCCTTAGTGAACAAACAGAAATGTCTAAGTGGGTTAGCTGCCTCACTCAGGCGCTTTTGTAAACTTCAGTAAGTGCCTACCTGCATCTTTAAGTGCTTAAATACCTTTGTCAGTTTGGTCCTCAGTGAATACTGCAGTATTTGGCCCATAAATTAGAACTGTTTTGAACAGGATTAGCCACAAAAGTGACTACCTGCTAATACTCCTCTCTTGACGATACATGTGAAAATAAAAGGCACATTTAGGGAAATTATAAGTTATACATGAAATTGGTTTAAACAAGCAACAAACTTTCTTGGTTACAGTTTAAGTTAGTATATGTAGAGTTCTGAAGAAATCACTGTTGCATTATGGACCTGAATATCTAAAAGATTTCAATTGCCCAAACTGTCAGGGTACCAATGGGATGTAAGGAAACATAAGGTTATACCTTGTTTGGTATTTCCATTGTATCATCCGTAGTTTGTCTCTTGTATTCATGCAGTTCCACCTCCAGATCTCTTACTTTGTGCATAAGGCTTTGGATTTCCTCCCTAAAGTTATAAATGCACAGTTATTTGTAACCAGAATTTTTCTGCTTTACAGCACACAATGCTTGTCTCCATTGTGGCAGATATGGAAAATGAAATCACAGAGAAGTCACAGAACTAAGTTAAAAATAACAGTGATCAAGATCATAGTGATACTTTCAAAGCCATTACTTATGCCTCTGGACCTGATCAGCAGATATGAGATTACGGCAAAATTGTGTGTTTTACTTGGCTTGATGCTAGTTTCTGATTGATGTAACAGGAACACACTTTTAGCATGATTGTCTCTCTTACGATTGCTGCTCAGTCAAAATAACAGCTCTAGTACAGTAAAAGTCCACTTATCCAGCATTCGGATTATTGGCACATTTAGTTAACTGGCAAACCCAGCTGGGGCTTCCGGCCACGGGCCAATGTCCTGTCTGGGGCCAGCTATCACAGGGCCAGTGTCCCACTGATGCAGGGCCAGCTGCCCACTGCCTGGCCAGAGGTGCAGGGTAGAACGGGGCCTGCTGCGGGCCCCAACTTTACCAACCAACATATTTTATTATTCGGCATCCCCGGACAAGGTTAGGTTCATCCAGCCTAACACACCAGGCATGGTATTCTTTAATACTATATTTCAGCAGTTCCACCATACTCCTCAGTCCTCCCTTCCTCCAGGATACAAAGATGTCACGCATACTCTGCTTCAAATCACCTTGTCCCAAAACATATTCCAAGATTACTGTCATTTAGCCAAAACGATCCAACCCAGATACCTCATTTACTCACTGTTCCCCCCTTCACATTTCATATGACAGTCTACTTATTTTGAACCACTTAGTATGAGAACTGTGTCATATTCAACTTTATCATGCCCTTTCAAAATTGGAAAATGTCTATCAAGGTACCTCAGAGACTCCTCTTTTTCACTTTTTTCTTTCTCCATCTCCTGCAACTTTTGCAGCTCCCTCTCCAAGTCAGTGTTCACTTGCTGTAATTGCTTTACCTCTGCACTGTATGAGAATAGAAAATTAAGCTCTAAGGCAGTGTTTATATAATTTGTATTTCAATGAACTAGAGGAATTATTTGTCACTTACACATCTACTATTATTGAATAACATCTTTGTTTAAAACTTGAACAGTAATTTTGTATTTTAAATAAGCACATATTTGTCCTTATAATACCATATACTATGTTATACAAGGTTTAGATGGAAAAGGACTTCTTGCATAGTACTGATACAATGCCTTTGTCCATGTGCACCTTTGCACTGAAGGATCACATTACAATGCAGGCTGCTCTGTGCACACATCTCAGCTTCTGATTAGCTTAAGTTGTCCCTCCAAGCAGCGACAAACACAATTAATGTAAGCAACTGCAAACGAATTGGGCTGCCCAGTTGTAGGGCAAATGCCATAATATAGCAGAAAATGAGAGATGCATTTCACAGGAGAAAATGATGGTTAGGTAACAAGTTATTTGCAAAATTCTTACAGCAAAACTGAAGAAAAGTTTGGAAAATGTTTTAAGGAAGTAACTAAGATTTTAGTGTTCTTCAAACGTCATCTTGCCAAAAATTTCATCAGCCTTTAAATTTCCTTCAGAAACATCCATTTTTGATGGTCTACTGTGTCATTCCTTAATAGCAATCTTTTAAAACACTGATGTGACAAAGTGTGGGTTTTTAAATCTTTTTTGCAAATCCAGCGTATACACCCTTCCAAAAAGTCCTTAAATGTTGCAGTTTTGTTTAAAATGTGAGAAACTTCTCACTTGGCTCCCCTTATGATACACTTCACACGTACGAAAAGACCGTACAACATCCCAGGCTATAGCCAGACTTACCATTTACCAGCCAGTTCATTATGAAGGGCACTCCTAACACCTTTCAGTTTCTTCACCAGCCCTCTGAGATGCTCACATTCCTCAAGGGGGTCACGTTCTTGAGGAGCTGGCTGTTCCAGCTGTACAGAAGCTGAAAGTGGCAGAGCAAGCAATGGTGATGTGTCATTAGTTGATGACTGCTGTCTGCTGTTCTCCATCTCAGGCACTTCCTGGAGGTTCAGAGGGAAAAAAATGAAATTTTTCTCTTTCTGATTCCATAAGATGTGCTGGGGATTGAGGGAGAAAGATCCTTATCTGGCGTGAACAAACTTAAATGGAGCCATGTTGATTTACACCTGCTGAGAATCTGGCCCCAGCTGGGAAAGAAGAAAGGAAAGCAGAATCAAAGAGACATACATTTTAAAACTTTAGTGATAACATGATGAGCATGACACAGCAGAAAAAGGAACAGAATAAATACCTGTTCATATATATATAAAAGAGAAATGAACCAAGCTCATACTACGAAGCGTAAGGCACCAGGAACATAGATCAATGACTTTATGTTTCCTGTTCTACCAGTGATAAGACAGGATATACAATTGCTGTCACTCACTTTTTCCAGTTCTGAGATCCGTCTCACCAGCCTCTGTTTGCTCCACTCATTGTAATCTAAAGAAGGTTAAAAAAAAAAAAGGTACTAAAATGAGAAGCTGGACTAGTGACACACAAATCCCTAGAAAAGGGAAGCTTGTATTCATTCAGAATGCCTATTTCATTGTACAAGACTGCAAATCAACTTTAGAGAGGCTGTGTTGAAAGTTAGACTGGTCTAGGACTGTTTGACATCCTACTCAAATGATTTCAAATTAAATCATTTAAACCAGTTCAAGATACTTCTGAATGAAGGAAAACAGTGCTTTATGAGGAATGTCTTGTGCTCCAGACTCTCTAGATGGATAAAAGCATGGATGTTAAACACATGGCCCCAAGACTCTTCCCTTCAGTCTCAGATTCCCTCTGAATTAACAAAGGGGTCTGACTATAGCTGCCTGCTGTAGCTCAAAGAAACCCTGCTGCAGCTCAGAGAAACTGGAAAGGAGCCAGAACATCAGGAATTGAGGAGGGAACTCATTTCTGTTTGGGTACTTCTCTACCACACATCAGAGCACAGGGTTCTCCTCTTCCCTGACTCCTGCTGCCACATAGCCCACTGCCTTGTCAGAGAACAGCACCAAAAGAGAAATGCCACAATGGGTGGGAAGAGGGAAAAGAGAATGAGGAAGAATCATCAAAGGCAGTGGAGGATGGGGCTGTGAGTAAGCAAGAGAAAGAAAATTGACAAATAGGAGTTGGGGGATATGAACCAGTTGTGGCAGGAATGCACACAAGGATAAATTATGGTAGCCTTAATACTCAGTGAATATTCCACCTATGCCAACAAGAAAGCTTCTCCCACTGGTGTAGGCACTTCACCTCCCAAGAGGAGGTAGCTGTGTCAATGGGAGAAGCTCTTGTGTCAATATAGTGCTGTCTCCACTCGGATTAGCTCACTATAACTGTGTCACTCAGGTGTGGAAAACCCATGTGGATTTTCCATACTCCAAAGCAACAAAGGCATACCAACATAAGTCTGTAGTGTACCCCAAGCCTTAGTGACCAGAATAAGGAGGGTTTCACAAAGGCATTTACTTTTTTCAAAACAGAATGTCTTCCAGTGTGATCTGTAAATTTGCCAGCTACAAAGACAAAACTTGCCCTTACTAGTGACTGCTGGCCCTCAGAGCCTAAGTGAAAAGGCAGTTTGGTCCACTCAGGGAGACAGTTTAATGCCCTTGGAATGATGATTACAGACTGATTGTTGCCCGTTTTCAGATAACACATTTTAAATGCTTCTATGAGCTATACCTATATTGCCATGCAGTTGATGAACAATACCTCTCCCCCCAGCCTCTTTCCTGTGTACTTGAAGCCTAGTTCTCTAACCTTAACTTTTCAACACATACTTTTTGTTTTGCTGGAAGCAGGGGAATTGCTCAGCACTCGGTCTAAATCTGCTTTCAGGCTCTTATTTTCATCCTGCAGCTCCTTAATGTTCTTGGATAATCGCAGGACAGAGGAATTCAGCACCTTCAGACGCTTCCGGGATTCTCTGCTCTCTGAAGGAGATCTGTGCTTGGAAAAGTAGACACGAGTAGGGGTTTAATCACACCACAAAGAGTCAATAATTACAAACCAACAGGAAACCCCTCCAAACTCATCAAACCAACAGACTGGATTTAGGGGAGGGAAAGGTGCATATAGGAAGGAGGAATGAATTACAAGTAATTTCTACGTAAGAAGATATATTTTCAGTCATGTTATAGTGCAGCATTCAGTAATCAAATGCTCTTTCCCCTTTGAAGGAAGTCCCCTACCAAGTTTCTCTCTCCAGTTATAAAGATACACTGGAATCAACATAAGAAACAGACTTTGAGAATTCAGACAACACTAGTGTGGTGGGAACACCAGGGAACAAATAAGACAGAAACTACAAGGTGTCCAAAGCCTGCAGAACTAGATGATGTTGCTGAAGTTTGGCTTTTAAATTATTCTGCTCAAAGTACTGAGGGTAACTCAGCTTCCTTTAGAAGTGGTCGTAAAGTTTGTTCCTGTTAGAGAATTTCTGATGACCTGGAACAACTGCTCTGTACTGCTGTGGAAGAGACAGAGATTATAGAGCAAGCTCCCCCAGCAGACAATGCTGAGAGGCTTAATGAACCGACAAGGTCCTGCTGTGGCCAACTGCTAGTCACAATGGCCAATAGATAAAACAGCTTGTGAAGAAGCCACACATCTCTCTGAAATGGAACACAGTCATAATGGCACCCTACTGGAGAAGGGGAAGATAGTAATGGATACTGCACACCTAGTATGAAAAGCTGAGCTACTACGAGGAAAAACAAAAACAAAAGACACCAAGCAAACAAGAAAGGGTTTTTTCACAGGTTTGGTCCCAGAGAAAAAAATGGGGAGATCACAGAAATGGTATCTACCTCCCTCAATGCCCATTATTTCAGGTAGCTGTCTAGTTAAAAATGTTCAGATAAAATAAACAACCACAGAGTGGCAGATTGCGTGGAATGGCCCATACCGAGGAGCAGAAGGTTTTTTAACTTTGGCAGCAAAAGGATATCACACCTTCTGATGAGGAGGAATTCAGTTATTTCTGGAGTGGAGGGATGACACGATAACTGCCCAGTTCTTTTTAATGCATCCTGCTTGACAGAGAATCAAAATGTCCCTAAAGGTTTATATTGTGTACATGTAGTTCTAAAAGACAAGGGTACTGAGAATTGGGAAAGGAGAGACTAACACACTAACTTGAGCCCAGAATGATCTGGGCATGCACCTTGCATCATAGTTCTGACTTTCAGCACCTTTTGCTATTCCAGTCCTTGGTCCTGAGTAAAGGCTGCCCATCATGCAACTGGCAGAGACTGTCCTGACCATTGTCTTTTTGCAGCTATGTATAAATGAGAACTAGGAGGAAATCTGATGAGTCATTTTCACCTGTAACTTAAATTGAATCTGATAGTCTTAGACACTGAAGGACTAACTTCACTAACTCATTGTATGCCAGAGCTTAAAAAAAATTATTTTTAATAGTGTCAAACTAAATTCCAGTTTTTATCAACCACAAACGACAGAACAGGGGAACAAAAGGAATTTACCATAATACCCATAAATAATTCTAGTGGAATTGCATTGATTTTAACATAGTTATGCCAGGGATTAAAATGGCCTATTGGGTTCCAGACAAGGAAGCACAAGTATGAAATACTGATAGGTCATCTTCCATGCTCAGCAGAACATCATCCTTACTGGTTAGTACTCCACCTTCATGTTTCAGGTAGCTGGATTAACAGTACCTTCTGCAGCTGCAGTTATTTTGTTTTCTGAATTTAATTTTGCTCTTATGTTACTCACATTCGTGATAAAATGCCATTAAAACAATTTTACACTAAATATGTTGAAAGCAACCTTGAGCCCCACAATATTCCCATATTCATCCTATGGGACAGACCTTTATCATTTTCATGGTCGCTTCTACCACTGCTTCATAATTTTTATCGTCGTGTCTATACCCTCCTGAGATATCATCTGGACTGTTTTTAATTTACAGATTAGAACTACTCTATGAATACAGATTTCTCCAGAATATCTCCTTCATTCCTCTCCAATATGCTCATGTTGGGGAAACGCTCCTGTCAGCCAAGAAGGAGTGGACATCACTTTGTAGTGAGATCAGAAGGGTAGGAGGTGTTCACATTCTCCACTTCCAAGCTAATTTGCTTTCTTGATGTTTTTTTCCTTTTAATTTTTAATAATGAGATTAACAGCACTATCTATATTTGGGTAAAGTGGAAGCATTCATTACACAAGCGTCCTCCATACCATTTAACAACTAGCCTCAAGCATGACCTACACCCTCCCCATGCTATGCTAATCCTAATTTCATAACCCAGCTATTATAATCCTGATGATTACATGATTATAATCCAGTTCTGATGATTCTTAGTTTAAAGAACAGTTATATCATACTGGTATTTTTAATAGTAATTAGAGATGTGCCTGAGCTGCACAGTTGGGATTTGGATCTGAATTTTCCACAAATCGTTGGCCCAGAACTTTGGTTCAGGGTCAATGTTTAACTTTAATTATGTAATATTTATCTACTTAGATATGTTAGAGAGTTTGTCTGTTTGATCACAAACTCCTTGTAAACGGTAAGAACTAAGACCAACAAATTCAAGATATAGCTTCCTGTAATCACAACATACAGCAAGGTCAGGGTTTGTTTGTGTCAGGAAAATGGGATGTGCCTGGAATGGGATTGCTTCTCATAAAAACATACAGAAAAACACATAGAATTAACAAACCTAGTATAATTCTCAAAACTGATATAATTGAGCTAATATTGAAAAAGACTGAACCAAGATGAGTCAGAAAAATATGATTGCTTAAAGAAAAGAGATAAAATGGACAAATTTGGAATACTGTCATTTTGGCACAGCTAAGCCCATGCTTAAGATTTGAAAACCAGACGAAATTGTTATTGGGAATCAAATTGACTAAAGCCCTTTTTTGTTAAAGCACCGCAAATGATAAGAATTTATAGGGATGTAGAAAAAAATTAACTTTATGAAGTTTCCATTTGAAAAAATTTACTAAAAAAATTAAAAACAGAAAAAAATTAACACTCATTTTTTTAGAAATAAAAAAAAACCACAATAAAAATAACACTATATTTTTGAAAAATACAATAATGTAAATAAAGCATGTGCATTTGCCTTTTGTTTAAAAAACAAAACAAAATCAAAAACAACAGTACAAATCAAGGATGGCCTGATCAGTACCACAATGTACCGGAAACCCACTGATCGCTATATATACCTCCACCCTTCTAGTTTCCATCCTGCACACATAACTAGATCCATCGTTTACAGTCAAGCACTTAGGTACAATCGCATTTGCTCTGATCCAACTGACAGAGACCAAAAACTACAAGATCTCTACCAAATATTCATAAACGTGAATTACCCACCAGGAGAAATAAAAAAAACAAATCGACAGGGCCAGATGAATACCCAGAGACCAGCTACTCCAAGATAGGCCCAAAAAAGCCAAGAACAGAACACCACTGGTCATCACCTACAGCCCCCAACTCAACCCACTGCAACACATTATGGAAGACCTACAACGTATCCTGAATCAGGATGTCACACTCCAGAAGGCCCTAGGTGACAGGCCTGTTCTCTCCTATAGACAGCCTCCCAACCTTATGAGGATTCTCACCAATAGCCACAGTCTATACCACAGGAATACCAGTCCTGGGACTTTTCCTTGAAACAAAGCCTGCTGCCAGCTTTGTCCACATATCTATTTTGGTGATACCATCACTGGACCTAATCAGGTTATTCACAGAATCACGGGCACATTCTCATGTTCCTCAACTAACATCATATATGCCATCATGTGCCAACGATGCCCAGATGCTTTGTATATTGGACAGACTTCAAACTCTCTCAGACAAAGTTAATGGCACAAAACAGACATGAAAACATTCCTGATCCACAAACCAGTTAGTCTACATTTTAATGGAGTGGGCCATTCTGTTAATGACTTACGAGTTTGCATCTTATTGAAGAAGAATTTTCAGTCTGCTTTGGAAAGAGAAACTGATGAACTCTCTTTCATATTCAAATTTGACACATTAACACGTGGTTTGAACCAGGATGCAAATTTTCTCGGACATTATAGGGGCTCTTTTGCATACTTGGCTTAATCTAATTCTTGAGTTCTCCCTTCCACCCCGCTCCTCTGCCCTCTGATTTGCTCACCTTGATAATTTTTTTCTGATTTGTCAACCTTGATTACTGTTTTTGGTGCTCTGTGCCTTAAACATTGAGTCTGTTCTGGTATAGCTATGGTCTGAAGAAATGGGTCTGTCCCACGAAAGTTCACCTAATAGATTATTTTCTTAGACTTTAAAGTGCTACTTGACTGCTTTTTTGTTGTGATAGTATACAGACTAGCACAGCTCCCTCTTTGTTACAACTCTTCACTTATTTACAGACCCAAGCAATGCAGGGTAAATCTGCTAGTATTTTGTCTTTGTGTGTTTAGACTCACTACAGCATGCCTCTCCTTTTGATCCTTAGTCCAACAGAGACAAGCATTAGCAAACTGGCCTAAGGGTATGTCTGCATGGACTCAGGAGATGGGCCTGTAGATCATGTGGGCATATCTGATCCACCTTTGATCTACATACCTGTCCTAGATCAAAGCTAGTTTGAGTAACAATAATACTGTACCGCAGCAGCAGCAGCAGCTGCACAAACTAGCTCCCAGAGTGCAACCTTGTCCAGGATCCTGGTACATACTTGAGTAGCTAGACCTTGCTCATGCCTAAACTAGCTTGTGCTCATGCTGCTGCTACTTCACAGGTATTATTGCTCAAGCTACCTTGGATCCAGCTAACAAAAAGTGAGCTTGGAGGGGGTCTGCCTATGTGAGCAGCAATCACACAACCAGATATACCTGCAGAGACACCTCCTAACTGCTACCATTATTCAGTCTCATCACGTATTCTAGAGCAGTCTACAAAAGTGACTTAAAGGTGCAATAATGAAATAGCCAACAATTTTTATATATGTGATATTGCTGGGAGAAGCAGTTCAATTTTTTGGGTAAGGAAATGGATTCTCTTTTATGGGGAATACATGCCAGGAATTCTTTTAGGAGCTTTCACTTGCTTTGCTTTAAGATGTTTTGCTTTGTTTTCAAACAGCTGTAATATTTGGTTTCTCTGTAAATTAAAATGTCTTTCTTTGTTCCCTTTGACAATCAGAGTGTTCTTTTAATTTAGTGCCTCTTCAGGTGGATCCTGTTTTGGTGATACAGAATGGAAATTTAAAACTCTAACTGAGGTAGACGCCTTTTGTTTTCCTCATTAAAAGCTCATCATGATCTACCATGGAAGCAACATAGGTGTGACATAAGCTCTGTAAGGCAACAGATGTAGCCTTGAAAAGCAAATCCAACAGTAGTAAAGTTATGAGACCAGCAATGATTTACATGCAATTGCTCTCCACCAGTTAGGACAGTATACACACTATATACCAAAAACATATAAAACATGCACATGCCCCAAAAGAGATAAACATACTTTTTCCCCACAGCCTCAGATTTTGCCAGCAGAGTTTGGAGACGATGAATCTGAAGTATAAAAATAGATTGCATTAATGGGCACACGGAGCTGGCACTGAAAAGATTTAACTGTTGGAGAGCTCAGATGCTAACCTATCTATATAGTGAAAATAAAAATAAGATCCTTGTGGCATTAGCACATGTAACAATGTCATGGCCAAAACAAGAGTATGGTCCTACCGACATTAATATAGATGCTGTGCTCAAAGCTGTGCACTGTATTAATTTCATTACTTGTCTTGTTTAATTAAAATTGGTTTTCCTGCTTTACACCAAGACTTTTACAAGTACATGTAATTGGTGATTTTATATATATAGCTACACACAGACAAAATACATGTATACTGGATAGTCACATACAGACAGATGCAGCTGGGCTCTAAGACACAAGCATAAAATTGTTCAAGGTTTCTACCTAGATTCTATAATTGAACCTCTCCTCCCTGTTTACACCAGCCAGGGGCCTCACCAGATGTACCTCCTCATAGTAGGTCTCCATAGCAATCCTCATCTCCTCCATATTAGTGGTCTTCACATCTATCTGTAATTTGCTGAAAATGGAACAAAACAACAGTAAACTCAGAAGATTTGGAAAGCAAGAAATGACCCTTCATGATTTAAAACATCAGAAAAGAGTGTGGCTAGAGTCACATGTGCTTATGATTTAATTTATCTTTCTCAAGGAGTTGGAGATTCTAGCTCCATATGAAAATGGATGTCCAATCCCCTTCCTGATCTTGTCTAATATATTTCTTTGACCCAAAAAACAGCTATACTTGATAGTGTTGTCTTTCTCTTTGCATTGCTGTTCCAGCTTGAGAATCTTTTGCTTCAGTCCATTGATTACCTACCAAAAGAAAGAACACAACTCATCAGTTCTGGAAAAATCTCTGAATCTCCCATCAGAAGTTCTGTTTCTCAGGAATCTCACTTCATCTTTCTGAACTCATCTAATCAGAAGCATTTAACCATATGTATAACATCACAAAACAAATGGTAAGCATTAATGCTCACCTTCCATGGAGCAAATTAAACCCAATGCCTAATAAACATGTAGGTTAAATATAACCACATTAAGAGCTGTGTACAAACACTACTAAGGCATACACATACACAGAAATGTAGGTCTGGAAAGGACCTCAGGAGGTCACCTAGTCCATCCCCACTGCTGAGGCAGGACCAAGCACACCTAGACCTTCCCTGACAGCTGTTCTTATCTGTTCTTAAAAACCTCCAATGATTGGAATTCCACAACTTCCCTTGGTAACATATACCAGTGCTTAACTATCTTTATAGTTAGGAATTTTTACCTACTATCCAACCTAAATCTCCCTTGCTGCAGATTAAGCACATTAGTTCTTGGAGATTGCATCACAGTGTTGGCACATCTTTAGTTTGTGATCTCTCCTGCAGTACTACAGCATTGTTTGCCAATGGAAGTTGAGAGATTTTGTTGGGATTGGGGAGGGAGGGCAGTGCGTGAAGCCTGGCGTCCAGAGCAGAGAACCACATGGACCTGGCAGCAGCTTTGAGCTATCTGGGGCTACAGCTGGCAGGGAGTCTGCCTCAGGAGCCTGCAGGGCTGCTGGCCCTCAGCCACCTAGGTACGTGCCTGCCAGCCAGAGTCTGACTCTAGCACTTCAGCCTGTCCCTTCTTTCAACTCCCTGATGCAGGTCACCACGCAAGTGTGCTGCACCACCCTCAGGTCACAACGCCCTCCCAGGCCCTATGCTGCCTCAAACACTCCTGCCCCTCAGGCCAGAATCCTCTTCTGTACCCATACCTCCTATTAAACCCAGCCTCCTCAGCTCCTTCCCCAGATCACAATCCTGTCCTTCATCAAAACTGCTTCTCAGACCCTGCACCCTCACCCTCTCCTGCACCCTATATCCCCAACCTGAGCTCCCTTCTGCACCCAGCCCCCATAACCCCTCTATAGAAAAGTGGGGTCCTTGAGCATTTTCCAAAACCTCTGCACGCCCCCTCATCAAAAATTATTGCCCACCCCGATCTTGACAAACTACAGGAATTGTCTAAGGTAAATTGGATAAAATTCAATAAGGACAAATACAAAGTACTTCACTTATGAAAGAACAATCACTTTTACACATACAAAATGGGAAATGACTGCCTTGGAAGGAGTACAGCAGAAAGGGATATAGGTGTTATCGAGCACCACAAGCTAAATGAGAGTCAACCGTGTGACACTGTTGCAAAAAAATCAAATACCATTCTGGGATGCATTGGCAAGAGTGTTGCAAGCAAAACAAGGGAAATAATTTTTCTGTTCTGTTCCACACTGATTAGGTCTCAACTGGAGTACTGTGTCCGGTTCTGAGTGCCACATTTCAGGAAGAATGTGAAAAACTGGAAAGGGTCCAGTGAAGAGCTATAAAAATTATTAAAGGTCTAGAAAACATGAGCTATGAGAGAAGATTGAAAGAACTGGATTTGTTTAGTCTGGAAAAGAGAAGACAGAGGGGATATGGTAATTGTTTTCAAGAACCTAAAATGTTGTTACATGGAGGAGGAGGAAAAAATATTCTCCTTAATCTCTGACGACAGCACAAGAAGCAATGGGCTTATGTTAAAGCAAGGGAGGTTTAGATTGGACATTAGGAAAAACTTCCTGTCAGGGTAGTTAACCGCTGAAATAAATTGCCTAAAGAGCTTGTGCAATCTCCATCATTGGAGATTTTTAAGAGCAGTTTTTAAGAGCAGGGTTGGCCTAGATAGTCCTTGTTCCTGCCATGAGTGCATGAGAATGGACTTGATGAACTTGCAAAGTTCCTTCAAGTCCTATGATCAATAATGAAGATATCACTTATATGACTGTCTAATTAAACTGAATGTTTCTTCCTCTGTCTTGGATATTCAGAAGCATGTCCAGTTCTCGGTTCCACATTTTAGGAAAGACGTGGAGAAACTGGAGAGGGTTCAGAGAAGATCAACTAGAAAGATTAAAGGTCTGTAAAATATGACCTGTGAGAAAAGATTAAGGGAACTGGGTTTGTTTACTTTGGAAAAGGAAAGGCTGAGAGGGGACATGATAGCAGCTTTCAAGTACCTAAAGGAGTATTACAAGGAGGGGGTAGAAAAATTATTCTCCTTAGCCTCTGATGATAGCACAAGAAGCAATGGGTTTAAATTGCAGCAAGGGAGGTTTAGGTTGGACATTACAGAAAAAATACTAACGGTCAGTGTGGTTAAGTACCGAAATAAATTGCCTTAGCTGGATGTAGAATCTCCATAATTGGAAATACTTAAGAACAGGTTGGATAAATATCTAACAGGGAAGATACAGATGGTGCTTAGTCCCCCGTGAGAGCAGGGGACTGGACTGAGGTCCCTTCCAGTTCAAGTATTCTGTGGTTCTATGAATCTATTCTGTCAGTAAGGGCTCAGCTGGAAAGAAGAAAAATCATAATTGAAGGTGTAGGTGAAGAAGCAATTACCCATCTAGTATCATTCTTCTCTATCAAAGCCTGGGGAAAATCAGAGCCCTGAAACAGAAGACAACAAAATCAACTTAGTTGTGTTAAGTTCTTCTTTAGTTTTCTCAGTGCAGATCTGCCTCCCTGCCTCTAGCCCAGGAACATATTCTTGCACTTATTAAAGGATTTTCTATGCCACCCACCAGAATAGTGACTAAATATTTCTCTTCCAGATTCATGGGTCTTCCTTCTGCTCTACAGGTGAGGAGTCTGGACCATACCTGCAACTCGCTGTGCACAGAGGTGAGCTCCCCACCATCAGGTAAATAACTCACTAAATGGGCTTAAATTTATCATTAGAAACGACGATTGTCTTCTCCTGAATAAACCCCATCTATAAAATATAACAAATAAGTTGTTCTTAAATTGAATTTTGTGCTTCTAGTTAATGGACAGGTTGGAATGGCAAACTTGGATACACAGAACAGGAATCATCTGGTATCACTGTATTTCTGTTTCAGGCATGCGTACCATTACAACTGAGATATTCAGAATAGAGAAATGATGGGCCCAGGGACAGGACTGATTTGGTATTACCTCCTGTGCTCCCCATTATCACACTTACCTTGAAAATTCTTAGAAACTATATTTAGTTTGTAGCCATCATGTTACAGATTTTCCATGTCTGAGACAGGGAAAAGAGTGACTAGAACTGAGTTTTGCTTACTTTCTCTGAACAAGCTTTCCTTTCAGCTTGTTACTAAAAATTCAAAACCACCAGTTTCACCAATATTGGAAACTAACATCCTGCTATCAGCTATGCCACTGGGAAAGGTTAAAGGACTCACCCTGGAAGGATCCAACAGCTGCTCAATTTGTCGATCCTTTCGGGTGTTCTCCTCCTCTAGTCGACGGACCTTTGTTTTCATCCGATCCCCCTCGCTTTTCTGAGCCTGTATTGTCTAAAATGGGGAAAAAAATAAAATAATGGGTTCCCCTACAGATTCTCCCCAAGTTCTCCCGGCAGGAGAAGATAAGGGTACATTGTTAGTTTTTACAATTAACTCACTCTTAGACACCAAGAGCAACCCAATTAAAATAGCCAGCACTAATGATGAATGAAAAGCAAGTGGAGGACCATCCTTTTGGATTAGGACTGATGAAGAGTCAACATTATAGATTATAGAGAATCGTGGGGAGTGTGGGGAAGAGACTTCAGTGGCAGGGTAACTTTACTAGAGCCACTGGAACAGCCAAGACAATTGCCTACTGGTATCTCCAGCTCAGCTGCTCCTCCTAAACAAAAGCCTGACTCAGCTTTGCCCAGGAGTCAAACCCAACACCCATATTTACGTACACACAGACCCAGCTGGCTGACTTTTAATCATTATAAGAATAATCAGGAGCTACTACGGAAATTCAAATGGCAAAGGACCCAACCTCAATCACTCTTTCTAAAGTCAAGGTCAGGGCTTGTTCAGACTTTTGGGTATATTTACTTGATGGCCTTCCACATCCAGAAGAACTGACTGTCACATCATCAGCAAAATGCCATCTCTTTAGGTAAGCATGGTTCCAGTTCAGTCCTTACATTATTGAAGTAAAGCAGCTAAGTAGCTCTTCCAGGTATAGGCACCAGACCCTAATGATGTGATCAGGGCCTGGTACCCACAGATGGATGAGACAGCACACAGGAGTTTTCTATTCAAGGAGCAACACAACTGTACCTTCTTCAGTTCAATAATCTCATCATACATATCTTCCTTTTCTTTGTAGTCAGGTGTTCCAGGGATGTAGCCTAAGAAAGAAAGATAAAAACTAAGGAAGAGCCTTGGAAATTTGAAACAGTCTTTTTTTTTCTGAATGACAATTTCATAGATACATAGACCATTTCATAAATAATGCTTGAAGAGCATGAATTTGAAATTAGTCAATTAAGAATAAACTGAAAACAGAAAGAGTATCAGCTGCTGCAGCAGAACCTAAAATCCCTGCCAGATGTGGGTGGAGGGGCAATTTTTTCTTTAAAAAACAAAACAACAACTCTCCTCTCCAGTTGCTGTATGCAATAATCACACAAAAACAAGCATACAACAACTGGAGAGGAGAGCTGTTGAGGGAAAATACTGAAACCAACTACTTACAAATTTATCTCGAAAGTCAAACACTGTGGGGAAAAATATTTTAAAGGGAGAAAAAGTGTGTGTTCCTCTTGATCTCCTCATACAATGCAACTGATTTGTACATAATAACATAATGTACCACAAACACTTTGTAGAGAGAAGTAACAAAGGGAGTGAATGGTTTCCACAGAATTTCAAACAGGAAGATATCTTACGTGATTAAGCAGCAGAGAAAAAGAGCCAGCACTATGTGACCAGCCAGATCACAGAAAAAAACATTTTGAGAGTTTGTTCTACAGGTTGGAATGAGAGAAGCTGCAGCCTTACCAAAAGCAAGGACCTTAAATAAAACACGGTTGCCCTAGTTTCTAAGCTCACCGTTGCTAGAAGAACGACCATGCTTTGGCTTTTTCATGCCTAGAGCTTCCTTTAGATAGTCGGGAGTGCTGCTGAAAAGATTAGTGCGTGCATGCCCCACATCAAAATCTGATTTTAGGGGCTGGCTCGTACGTGCTAATAGTGAGAAAAAGAAAAAACAATAATAATTACACATCCAATGCACTCTGAGTGAACAGAACAGTACAACTCTACTATTACTCACTAGAAACAAGTAATGCAAAAACAGTCAAGAATTAGGTAAATCAAATTCATTCCTAACAAACAAAACAGACACCAGCAAAGTAAATTCCAACTAACAATCAAGGACAAATTTCTGCTTGGAGCCTGTAGGTACTGAAGAGAAGATTATGCAAATGCTGATCAACTAACAAAAACTGTCTTAAACAAACTTAACCAAACCTAACCCTGGAGTAATCAAGATTACTTTATATTGGACTGACTGGAATCTGCACCCACTTAGCACAGGACTGCATTATTCAACTTATGAAATTTCACTTGAAAATCTGATTGGAATTTCTATACTGATACCTTGTCTCAGAGATCCTAGCCACATCTGCCTGGGTGTTTTAGCCATTGGGTTTTCACCGTGTATGGTCCCTGTTCCCTTCAAGGACCTCCAAACTGCAGCCTTTTTAGGGTACACATTTGTGCTAGACAGGTATGGAGATTCTAAGTGAAGAGAAAATATTTCAGTGATACAAAATCCCACTGTAGCATTATTACAGTTGATGTCAAAGAATTGTCTCCTTGAACATAATCCCTAGTACTGTACAGTCTTCCAAATTATCAAAATACAGTTTATAACATCTAAAATGCGTAGCAACTACAAACAACAAAAGAGGTAAGTGGAACATAGTCACATTAAATTAAGAAATGCTATGTCCCAGAAATAGTTGTTACAAAGATGAGTAAATTTAGAAAAAGACTATTATGATTTAATAAATACAAACATATTTGTGCATATACTTTGAACACATCCACGTACCCCTAAGCAATACACACACACCTAAACGATCTATTAAAGAGAGTCTACATATATATACTACCTACACAAAAGATACTGCATGGCCGAATGGAAGAGAGGACTTCTATGTGTGCAAATTTGTCACAGGCTTTATGACATCAACAAAATCATAGTCACAAGTGACAGCAAAAAGTACATGACAGAAATAAGAATAGTAACAGAGAGGGAGCCATACTAGTCTATGTACTATCAAAACAAAAAAGCAGTCAAGTAGCACTTAAAAGACTAACAAAATAATTTATTAGGTGAGCTTTCATGGGACAGCCCCACTTCTTCAGACCATAGCCAGACCAGAACAGACTCAATATTTAAGGCACAGAGAACCAAAAACAGTAATCAAGTTGGACAAATCAGCAAAAAATGATCAAGGTGAGCAAATCAGAGAGTGGGGGTGGGGGGAGGTCAAGAATTAGATTAAGCCAAGTATGCAAACGAGTCCCTACAGTGACTCAGAAAATTCCCATCCTGGTTCAAACCACGTGTTAATGTGCCGAATTTGAATATAAAAGATAATTCGGCTGATTTTGCTCTCTGATTTGCTCACCTTGATCATTTTTTTCTGATTTGTCCACCTTCATTACTGTTTTTGGTTCTCTGTGCCTTAAATATTGAGTCTGTTCTGGTATGGCTATGGTCTGAAGAAGTGGGTCTGTCCCACAAAAGCTCACCTAATAAATTATTTTGTTAGTCTTTAAAGTGCTACTTGACTGCTTTTTTGTTTTGATAGAAACAAGAATGTTATTTTAAAGGCAAATTGATAATATAATCATAGATAGAAAGAGGAGAGGGTGTGGATGTACAAAGAAAGGGATTCACTGAATCAAAAGCTAGTAAGTTATAAACAGTATATAATTTAACAGCGGACTTTTTCTAAAACACAAACATCCAGTATGAAAATACAGCTTTCAGGAAGATAAATTGAGTAGTAGACATTTTATTGTGAATGGACTTAACAATAAAGAGAAGGTCTTATCTGCAATCTACAGACATTTAAGGACTACAAGACAAAAGAAGGCAACTTCCTTAACCACAGAATTATTGTGCTAACTGAAAAACTGAATGCATTAAACCCTTCTGCAGCCTCCATGACTAACGATATGTCTACACAGCAAAGCTATTTCAAAATAGTGGATGGCTTATTTCGAAATAGGTAAACCTCATGGCTATGTCCACATTACAGAGATCTTTCAACAGAAGCTCTTCCGGAAGATCTCTTGCAAAAGAGCTTCTTTCGAAAGAGTGTGTCCACACAGCCCCCACTCTTTTGAAAGAACAGGCCAGGGATCAAAAATCAAGACTGTTGTTTCGAAAGAAGGGCACTGCAGAGCGTCTACACACCTTTTCTTTTGAAAGAAGCTTTTGAAAGGGGCACTCTTTCTGAAACAGGAAAGTAAGAGTGATTTTGAAAGGAGCACCACATTCTTTCAATTTAGTTTGAAAATAATGCTTTTTGTGTGTAGATACTCCATGGGCTCCTTCGAAAGAGCCCCCTTCCTTCGAAAAGTCTCACAAAAGAACTTGCTAGTGTAGATGCAGCCCATTGCATGAGGAATAGTGCCTTTTTCAAAACAGCTAATTCAAAATAGGGGCTATGTAGACAGGGAATAGAGCCTATTTCAAAATAAGCCATAATGCGTTAAATGGCTTTGTTTCAAAATAGGCTTTACTGTGGGCAGACACTGCATTTTGAAATAGCTAAGTGCTATTTTGAAATGCACTGGAAGGTTGGAATAACTCTTCCTGAAAAGCTTATTTTGGAATAATGTTGCTGTGCAGACAAACCCTCAGACACTCTCCCACCCACTAGATCCACTGCATGTTGTCGAAGCAGTGCATCCTACACCTAGACCTCAAAACTTTGGATCTCTTTCCGACCAGGAACAGCAAAGGACATGGTATTTCTCAAAAATAAATACATACATAAATAAAAAAGGCAAACAGTGATTTTTATCTGCAAACTGCTTGCCATCACAAGGTAAGAATATATTACTGCTCAGCTAGTGCCCAGCACAAGAATTTCTGGAAAACTACAAACTCCAACCCAATTTCTTGAAAAATCAAATATCTCTTGTTATAAGCTATGACATTCAAATATGAAAGTTTCACATTCCATAGAGAATCACAAAATATTCTTATTCTGAGCCACTCTTCATGGTAGTATATACCACAGAGATCAATCTCATTCAGGATATTGATGATATAAGAAAACATTTGATAACACTTACTTGGTGACTTTGGGGGTTTATGAGTTTTCTTCTTCAGTTTCTGGAAGAAAAGTTAAATAAAAAACAGCTTTCTGTATTCACACTCTCCAATTCCTAAAACATCTCAGCAAATAAGATGAACAACAGAACCTAAAGCCATTTCTAACGGGGAAACAGAAGAGGTCTAGTAAAACAATATTAACTCTTCTAAGAAATGGGACTCTAATGCCTCACTACGTATAGAACAAAAGGGACTCAATAACACTATGCCAACTGGTCCAGTTTTACCAAAGTTCAAAAGCCAATGGAGCAGATTATAGCAAATGAATGAAATAAGTGTGTGCCAAAACAAAATAACCTGCCACAATTGGTGCTGCCCCACAATGGCGTATGCTACAAAGCCAAAACTAACCTATTCTTGCTCATTTATTGAATAACTTAATAAGGTTTACTTGGACATTTTAAATATGGGAATTAGCAAGTCTTACATGCTACTACTAGGCAGAGCATGGGAGTTACATTTCCTTAAAAGATGGCAGAATTCTTAATTGTTCAATTCAACTCAAGTGTACTAGACAGACAACTTAGGGTCCCTTAAACTTGATAATATTGAGAAATTCACAGAATGTAATTTGCCAAATGTTTCAGACTAAATATGAGAATTTTGAAAGCCCAGTAATGTTTGGAATTATTGGGGCCCCCATATATCAATTTTTTTATTGGCATAGTACAGTCAGATCTCCTTTTTAAAGTATCTATCCGTCATCAGTAGATATAACTCGGATATGTTTTGTGCAAGCAGATTCTGACCTTTTTCAAGTGTTTGCCAAAAAACATATTGCTGATAAAACTCACCATATCTGTGTCAGATTCGAAGGTTTCAGCAGACAAACTGTCATCTCCCTGGGAAGTAGATATATACATTATAACGTTTGCTACACTGTAGATGGTAAGTTAATATATATAAACCAGAACTTCAATAACACCCCACTAAGCAATAACAATTGCAGCAGAACATTCAAGTATGTACTCTGCCATTGTGTTGGGAAGAGACAATATTCAGCAGTTGGGAAAATAGCCTCTGCAAGATCTGATCCTAAAATGTTGAAAACCTGGACTACAACAAAACTGCTTAATCATGTATCTGACACTATCAGTACGTGTACAATGAAAAATCACTACAGCGTGCTAGCTCAGTTTCAGAAAAGGTAGTAACACAAGAATTAAATGTACAGCAAAATTACAAATATACATCGAAACCCTAACATTTTCCTAAGGTTGTAATAAAAAGCTTACTTCTTATTTAATGACATTTCCATTAGTATTTTTAAACTATCACTATCTTTTGACTGCTAGTGACAACACTAGGTAGGAATGGCAGGGAAGTCTGCAGGAAAGTCAGCTTCCCATTTCCTCTTCAGTCCCTTTAGTCAAGATAGTAGTACAACATATCTGAAAGCCTCTCTTGCAAGTAACTTTACATTTCATTGATAACTATTTTACAGGTTTCTTTAATATTCTAGACGCAGTATGACCTGAGATGCTTGTACTTTTCTTAACATTTGCTCACTTACAGACCCTCCAAAAATAGTGGTTGGCTAATTAGTTCTACATTAATACCTTGGTATTTATACATCTAAATGCTTTATATTTTCAGTAGCACCATTAAGGAGCCCTCACAACAGTCCTGAGAAACAAGTATCACCATCCTCATTTTAAAGAAAAGGAACCAGGAATATAGAAAGATTCATTGATTTGACAAGGGTTAAACAGTGAGTCAGCGAAAAAATCAGCATTAGAATTCAAAGGGAAAGGACAGTCCAGTGATTAGGGCACTTATGAGATGTATGTTCAATTCCCTATTCTGTCACAGACTTCCCTTGTGACCTCAGGCAAGTCATTTAGCCTCTGTGCCTGAGTTTCCCAATAGCACTTCCCTACCTTGCTGAAGTGTTCTGATGGTAAACACATTAAATACTGTGAGAAACTAGTGATGAAGCCATAAAAATATATAAAAGAAGTAGATGATTAAGTTTCCCATTTTTATTCCTTTATATTACAGTTCCTGAAAATAGCTATTGGATAAAGAAAATAAAGAAGAACATTAACTCTTCATATTGAGCCAATGGATGATCTTTGCCAACTGGTCAGACAAGAGCATATTTAGGACAGAAGGTGGAAAATTTCCACTTTATATGATTTTTTGTTATGTTGCCCGTGCAGAAAGGCCCATGCAATTCACTTCTGCTTACTGATGGTTTCACTAGTGCAGATGCAGCTCTGTTCCCAAGCAAGATCCAGATCTAGCTCATTGTGAAAAGCAGGAGGGAGATAGAACATTTTAAAGTGCTAGCTGTCAGAAAAGAAGATAGCATTGAAAATATTAAGAACAGGTAAAGCAGTTTTTCAGCCTGGTTGATATTAAGTAGGCTTACATTTCACACAGTACACTATGCCATGAGTTTTAATTTCCTGGGTCATTGTTCCTTGAATCCTACTGACAGGTCATTTTTGTTATTCTTAGAGCATTTTATCACACTGCTGGATACAACACTATGCAACTCCATTGGCTATGTTAGAAATTAGCTAGGGAACAGAAGACACGAAGATGGATAAAGAACAGAGAATGAGAAGCAAAACTAACTAGTGTGTTTATAAATCTTCAATGGATAGAATCACCCACTCCTGAAAATCTGCACCATCTTCTCTCTTTGAAAAAGTTAAAAAGGGAGAGATAGGAAGACTATGACAGACAACAATAGCGCAAGTTTGGCTTTCAATACAGAACTCAAAGGCTGTGTCTACACTCGGGCAAAATTTCAAAAGGGCCATGCTAATGGCCAAATCGGAAAATACTGATGAGGCACTGAAATGAATATTCAGTACCCCATTAGCATGCTGCCGACTGCAGCACATCGAAAGTCCCATGCTTAGATCATGCGTGGCTCGTCTACATGGGGCCCTATTGGAAAGGACCCCACAAACACTGAAATCTCCTTATTCCTGTTCAAGGTTTGCGGGCTCCTTTTGAAAAGAGCCTCGTGTGATCAAAATGAGGCACTTTCAAAGTTCTGTGGCCAGCAGCATGCTAACGAGGCACCAAATATTCATTTCAGCGCCTCGTTAGTATTTTCCGATTTGGCCATTAGCATGGCCCTTTCGAAATTTTCGCCAAGTGTAGACACAGCCAAAGAGTATAGCGTAATGAAGGGGACAGGGAAGTAATTTTACAGATGAGGAAAGGATGGAGAGGTGAAGAGTCCTTCCCCAGGTCAAAAAGCGAGCTGGTGGTGAGGAGAGCATTAGCACCCATGAGCCCTCACACCTAGTCCTAAAAGGATTTTTACCAGGCAGCTGTGCATGCAACACTTCTTACATACCACATTTTGAGGGAACTGCCACAGGTTTCAAAATCTCTTTACACGGTACCTTGACAATGTGGGCAAACCTAAGTACAACGTGAGGAAGCATTGACACTGGACTGCTCAGGAAGATTGCATCCAGAGAAAAAAACAAAACAGCAGTCATGTAGCACTTTAAAAGCTAACAAAAATAATTTATTAGGTGATGAGCTTTCTTGGGACAGACCCACTTCTTCAGATCTATTTGTATCCAGAAAACACAAACCAGTGGGTCTCATAAGTACCTCTGTACGTTGTTATCACATCCATTTTGGAAAAAAAAAAATCTAACCGCCTCTCTTGTCAGCAGGGAGCAAGAAAACAGTATCACTGAAGTCTGCTCAGGAAATGCTCAGAAAATATGATGCTGGGTGCCCATACAGGAACTGAGCTAGACAGCTCTTCATCACACTCTATAAAGCCCCTAGGTGTCACCACGGCACGCACAACCCCAGGCACATTATATTAAGAATGCATAGTGATGTGTCATCACCGCAGAGTCCTTATTGCCCTGTCACATGATGCCCCACTGTACGTACTACGCGAGACAAGGTTTTATTTGCTCGATGAACCCAAGAGTGATGAGCATCCCAGTGCTGCCCTTCAACTCCCACAGCCTGACATCCGCCCCAGTCCCACCGACCCCATCTGCCCCAGTCCCAAAGCCCCCTCTCCATCTGCCCTGATTCCCGTCCCAGTGTCCCCTACCCTGATCGTTTTACCTCCCCACGTCCCCAGCCTCGGTCCTACTGTCTCTCAATCCCCTCTGCCAGGAGACCATCATCCTCTGATCTGGTCCCCCTGCTGCCCCCCCCCCCCCACATCTTCCCCAGTCCCGTAGTTTCCAGTTCCCATCTCCTCCCGTGCCGGTCCCCCCACCCCATCACCATCTCCCCGGCCACGCTTCTAGTCGCACCCGCTCAACTCCCTCGGCCCCCTTCCCGAGCTCACCAGCTCCCTGTCCGTGGCCGCCTCGCTGGTCGCTAGGGACATGGTACGAGCGGAGCTCAGGGAGCTGCTGGATCACAAGGCGCCGCCTCGGGGGCGCGGGCTCGGCAGGCGCACATCCACGCGGGAAGCAGGAGAGGGGGACCATGAAGGGAAGCCCCCGCGTCCCAGCCTGGATCGAGCCCCCTCCCCTCAGAACTTCCGGGTTTCCGAGACCATGGCAACCAGCCGCGGCAGCCGTCCCAGGACCCGGATGAACAGGGTACGGAAAGCCTGGGCCAAGCGTCTCTGTACCCGGCGTTTGGAGAAGAGGCTTCGCTACGAGGCTGGGACAACAAAGTGTATGCTCTGAGTTGGTAGAACACAGCGGAGGAGCAAGGAGCTCAGCTGGCGAGCCCGCAGTAAGGGACTGGGGAAGGTCTACTGATGGGGGTTACCCAGGCGAGGGCCAGGCATCCACTATCGTGGCCAACCCTCCAGGATAATCCTGGTGTCTCCAGGAATTAATCTGTATCTAAAGATTATGGAGTTTGCTGAAACCTCTAGGAATAGAGGCCAGCCAAAATTGGCCCCATAACACTTACCCAAGAGTCCCACATACAGAGTCTGACCTGGCACTTAACATGAGATGACATCTTCTAGAACTGGAAGGGACCTCTGGACTTTATCTAGTCCAGTCCTGGGCCTGCTCAGCAGGGCCAAGCACCATCCCTGCTATCTATTTGCCCCAGTCCTTAAATGGCCTTCTCAAAGATTGAGCTCTCAACCCTGGGTTTAGCAGGCTAATAATGCTCAAGCCATTGAGCTATCCCTCCTGCTTAACTCAGAGTAATCAAGATGGAGACACTTGTAGCTGGTCTGTGGCAAAGACAACCTAGATAGGGGCTGGGAAGTTAATGTTGTGATATTCCTGGTTTTTAAAACAGGTGAGGCTTCTGCCCAGGCCCTACTGAGATTTGAACTCATGACTTGTGGTTTGTAAGGCCAGTACTCTAATCCCTAAACTATGGAGCCAGGTGGTAAATAAATAAGTGAAGATGCACATCTGAAACAGACCTCAGGAGGCCATCTAGTTCAATCCCCACCCCTCTTAGCATGGCCAAACCCCATCCCTGGCATCTATTTGCCTTAATCCCAGATGGCCTTGTAAGGCTTGAGCTTGCAACCCTAGGTTTAGGGGAACAATGCTCAAACCACTGAACTATCCCTCCTCCTGAAGTTGCATGAGGATTTGGGTCCCCAACTGCCTGGGTAAATTATCAGAGAATGGCAGAAGAGGGGCTTGTCTGGGACTGGAACTGAGAACTTCTCCCACCCTAAACAAGGCTCATACCCCCAGACCAACAAGCCAGCCTGATGTCGTTGTGAAGTCTGGCCAGTGGCATAAAGTCTGGTCGTTTTCTTATAGCCCCACATCCATAAGGATAAAATGAAAATCTTAGCCCCACCACCAATCCCCAACCCCCAGTGTGTCCTTGAACAAGTTAAATAGTGACAGAGAGATAGCTGTGTGAGTCTGTATTCTGTCAAATCAAAGCAGCAGTCATGTAGGTCTGTCCCACGAAAGCTCATCACCTAATAAATTATGCTGTTAGTCTTTAAAGTGCTACGACTGCTTTTTTGTTTTGCTTGAACAAGTCAGTCAGTGGTCTCTATACCTCATTTCTCTATCTGTAAAAGGAGTTAATACCCCATTTTTGGCATGTAAAACCTTTCAGTTCGGATTCTCTGGCGGAAGGCACCAGAAGTGTGAAAAGTATTATGTTTCCTAGTTTCTATTATTCACCATTATATGTTTCTTCTTTCAAAGACTGCATCTTGTTGCAGTTGACACACACTGGCTATGACTACACTAGCTCCTTCCTTTCAGAAGGGGCATGGTAATGAGCGAGTTGGGAAGATGCTATTGAGGAATATGCAGCACCTCATAAGTATAATACGGGCACAGGTAATTTGAAAGCCAAATAGGAAGAAGGGGCTTTTGGAGTCCGGGGGGTCCTTTTGAAAGGCCCCTGTCTACACGCACGGCTGCCATTATGCTAATGAGGTGCTGCAGATTCATGACAGCACCTCATTAGCATCTTCCCAACTCGCTCATTACCATGCCCCTTCGGAAAGGAGGGGGCTAGTGCAGACTCAGCCGCTGTGTTTTCGCTTCAGAATTTCCCAATTATTACCTAACACCACTTCTACCATGGTAGTGGTAGTCTGGACTGCACTCCTGCAGTTATCAATGTGTATTTTACTACCTTGTTGGCTAGCTCTACCCAGAGAAATTCCAAATGACCTGTGATTAAAAGAAAAACCAGCACTGTTACTGATTTGTGCAGGTGCATTGATACCAGTGGTAGAACTGAACTAGTAGTATTAACAGTGGGATGTTAATTTGCCAAAGCCCAACCACAGGACCCATTCTAGGACAATGGCAATGATAAGGGATACAAGAAAGCTAGCCTGACTATATTTACAATATTTAAATTACACTTCTATAACTGGTTTCCAGGTTCCACATTTCTGGTGTTGATAATTTACATGTCCACCTTGCATGGGGATAGCATTCTTTCTTATCTCATGAGGGATAGCTGAAAAAATGTGATTCCATGCAATGGCCTCAAGAGGGGGGATGCTATTCCATTTATTAAGGCAAGAATAATAAAATGGAAACCAGCAAAGCCTATCCGCAATAAAAAGAATATTAACACTTACCTGCGGTTACTAAAAATAGTACTGGGATAACAGAAACCAAAGGGGTGCTTTATGTATTTATGTGGAGCAATAGTGCCATCAAGTGTTCCTTCAGCAAGCAGGAATCCCCAGAGGTTGTCCGAATCTTGGTATCAGAAACCGAGGGACTTCCGAATTCAGATCAAGTGGGAACTGTCCCTCTAGGTCACCGCTCACAGAGTAAGCCTAAGCATTTTTAGGTAGGCCTATAGTTTTCCATTCTCCAAATATAAGTGCCTTGTGAGCACCAGGGCCAGCCTGGTGAGCTTAACTAGATGATTCTTTGAGGTGGACCCCAAATTTAACTGATTTCTCCTCCATAAAGCATTGTCTACGATCGTTATGTTCCCCTCTAACTCTGGAGCCTCCTGCTGCATAAGTGGAGTTTGATTGTGAAGATATGTCTATGTATAGCTGTCAACATGGAGGCTGAGGGGCTACACAGTTTTCAACTATTTCACGGAGAAGCGTGATAGTCTAACAATATAGTTAAATGGATACAATCCTAGTGTGTACAGGGTTATATCAGGATCAGATGCCTCAGACTAGTATAGTTTATACCCTTACGAGATATCCTTACAGTCTACTTGGGACTTGTTTTGACTAGGGCCATAAAGGTAAGAACTTGCCACCTTGTCTCCTCTAGGATTTTACTATGTAATAGAAACTGGAAATAGCTGTTGCAGTAGACTCCCCACCCCCCGTCCCAACTTTTATGTAGTGAAGTCAATGTTAAAACGGCAGCATATGGCCAATCTGACACCGACACCTGCCATAGCTTGCTGGTAGTGATGCAAGGGCTACGCTCACTCTCAAAGCAGCAGACACGTGTGCACACAGGGGTCTCTGCCTGCACCGCTTGAGCTAATACCAGCGCACTTTTGCCCATACAAACACTCCCAGCCCAGCCCAGCCCCTGCTCCCCACCCTCCAGGATTGGCCTGGAGTCTCCAAAAATGTATTAAAAAGTGTCTTTAATTAAAGATCATGCCACGTGGTGAAACCTCCAGACTTACACCCAACCACCCCATCGCTCAAACCTTATCCCATCGCCTCACTAATACCCGACCGTCCCGCCCCCCACCCAGAGCCCCGCCCCTCGACACCCGTAGCTCCGCCCCTCGCGCTGGTTTACGGCTGTCGGTTGGCGCGGCTGCCGGCGCTGTCTGCGGTGAGGCGGGTGCCGCGGACTGGCTCTGGAATCCCTTAGCAACGCTTCCCTGCTGGGTGCGCCGGGGAGAGGTTACCCCCTCCCCCCCCGCCCCGTCTCACCTCTCCCTCAGTGCTGCTGGGGGAGAGCGGCTGGAGCGGGCCCGGATTCACATCCCCCCCACCCTCGACCGTTGACGCGCGATTGGCTGCGGGCCTCGGGCTGAGGCAAGGGTGGGGGCGGGGCTGGCCGCCCGCCCCTTAGACGTGAAGGGAGCCTGGGGCGGCGGTTTGCCTCGCTCCGTACTTGGAACGAGGACCCGGCCGCGGGGCGGGTTGTTGGAGCGCGGACAGCTGCGCACGGAGCTTGGGGGCTGGAGCGGGGGCGACGGCTCAGACCGCTCCCTGAGCGCCACTAGGGGCCCGGATCTCGGTGGCTTTGGGGGTTCCTTTGGGGCCGTGTCCGCCCATCCCCCTGGCCCTGAAGTAGCACGTCACGCAGGCAGCTCGGTTTAATGCTTGTGACGTACCCTGTGGTGGAAAGCGGCTGCGTCAGTTCTGCGGGCTCGCAGATTGAGGCTTGTCCGTGCGTCTGGGAGGGTTGAGGCTCCGGGAAGTTGATCTTTCCCCAGACCTGCAGAAGTGGGGACGGTTGGCCCAGTCGTAGTGTTTCAGGCCCTTTTAGGGTGCCATGGCAGCGCTGCTGCAGTTGGCTTTGAGGGAGTAGGGGGTGGTCAGCAGCACAGGCCTGGTGGTGCAGAGGGCTGAATGCCCGAAGCCCTGCCCCCGTCCCTTCTGGGTGCAGAGCCTGGTCCCCTCCTGCCTTGTCCCAGGGTCAGTGGCAGCTGTTGGACTTGCTGTTTTCTGGGGTTCAATTTAGCAGGTCTTGTAAAGACACTTACTCAAATGCTGGGGGAGCCATCAATCGTGGTAGTCCTCACAGTCATGAGGAGCAAGGAAAGTTGACAGATTTGCTGTGGTGCTGCTGCCACAGCAAATGGATATACTGTAGCTCAGCTCTAGTTATGCAATTCATGTCACTGAAGTTGTGTATCTTAGGTCAGTTTTCTCCACTAGTGTAGACCTGGCCTGAGGACCAGGCATTCAGCTGGAAATCACCCTATCTCTGACTTCCAGTGTTTGTCTTGTTATACAGCTGCACATCCACTGAGTTTGTCTCTCATATTCTTTTATCAGAAGACTACCAGACACACTATGGACGAGGAGTGTTCTCAGCTCCTGCCTTCTGTTTGTGTAGTTCTAGCAGATTCAAGGCAACCTGTGGCAGATGACACCTTTCTAGAGAAATTTCTGGACTGGTTTCATACTCTGACTAAAACAGGTAATTTTGCCTCTTGGCTGATGGAGGGATCATCACCAATGTGTATAGGGAGAATTAATACTGCACATACCACTTGGCTGTACCTGTAAGTTTAAAATAAAACATAAGAGGTTGTGTGAGGGTGATAGATGCTTCTCTCAATTTTAAGGGTGCGTTCTCGACACTTACATGCTGTAACTAGAACACAAAGCTTTGCATGGGGAGTTTCATTTCCCTCCCTTGAAGTGGCTGAGATTCTTAATCTAATAAAATATTATGTAACATTTATGAAAGAGCTCTGTTTTAAAGTTTAAATATTTCTGAATAATTATCCAGCTGACAACTAATTGCATACTTTTCGCTCTGGTTGGCTTTTAGGTGAACATGCTATAATTGCAATACAAAATAAAAAGATGTCTTAGAAATTAGTCAATTGTTACTCCATCTTCCATGATGTTTCTTCTCCAGAATCTAGCCTGCTGCTGTTACAGAAGAACCCATGCTTGACAGAGCTCATCACTTGTGTGTTGAAACTGAAAGATCCAAGTTCTAGCACTCTTTCCTTTATTCTGAGATTAACAGGGATGTTTGCAGCTTCTGAAAGCTGCTTCCAGTATTTACAGGTAAGCAGCTAATCACAGACACACTTTCGCTGCCCAGCTTTTGTCAACCTCGTCTAAATAAAATACAATCATAGTTATGTAGCATTATTTTCTAGTAAGAACATTCCAATTCTGAAGTTGTCTGGACATTTATTCCTGTTGCTAGTTTTGTTCTATGGCCTTGTTGGAGCAGAGAGAAGGCTGTAAAGCCGCTACTTATCCTTGCATGCAACAGGGTATGCATGCAGAACATAGTTGCCAAGTGCTTGGGAGAGGGTACAAGACATGACATGTCAGCCCCAAAACTGAATATAGAATGACTGCTTGTATGACTCTTATCACATTTGTTAATCTCTTTTGAGGCATATAACAATATGTAACTGTTTTCCAAGAGTTTTGTGTTCGTGCTTATATGCAGGTACTATTGTCAGTGGGTTTTAATTTTGCGTTTCCTGAATTCTGGTTATACAGCATCATTCAGAATAATCAGTTAATTTACATGGCTTAGTGTCACAACTCTGCTTTACACTGTGCTACCAAAACACATTTATAAAAATTATGCATGTCCTTTTAGCACAAAGTATTGCATTCCATGTGAGCTCACTATTTCAGATCTCAGGGTGATAGATAAAAATGGATCCATCACTCCATGAACGTTAGTGGTTGCAGACAGCGATCGTGGCCTTCTTGCCAGCAGTATAGGCAAACAGAAGACAGCCTTCACCAATAATATATGTATGTGATGCCTCAAAAGAACTAATTTTCCAAAGCACAGAAAAATTGACCAAAAATGACTGGGAGAAGAACTTAGAAGAATGCAAATGAAATTTGGGAACTTTTAAAAAGAGGAGTTTAAGGTGGCTAGAAAGCTATGATTCCTCATATAAGAAAGAGGACAACTTTCACTAAAAGCCTAGGCTGCTTTAGTGGCAAAATAAAGGCAGCAATTAAAAATAAAGCAGCAATACATTAAATAGCAATCAATATAAATTAAAAAGTGGTGAAGTGTAGGAAATTGATAAGAAATGCTAAAGACATCATAGTAAACTTCATGGCTGGCAGGGCTAAGAACAACTAGGCGGAAGTAATATATACATATTAGGAACAAAAGACAAAGCAATTATAATAGGCCTATTGGTAGAAGAAGATGGTAATATTTTTAATGATGAACAAAAGAGAAGTTTCAAAAAACATTTCTGTTCTTACTTGGAAAGAAGCAGCACTACGTTCTGTTGTCATATAAAGGTGAAGTGCATTTTGGTCCAGTACAAAGTGGGGAGGATGTTAGACAACATTTATGATATATATATATATATATATATATATATATATTTTAAATTAGCAAGTCTAGATCCCTTGCATGCAGAGTCCTAAAAGTGGTGGTTGAGCAGATCTATGACTTGCTCTTAGTGATTTTAATGAATCTTGGACTAGTGGGGAAATTCAGAAGAGTGAAAGAGCGCTAGCATTATCCTAATAGTTTAACAAAAAAAGGGGGTGGGAGGCATTAGGATGACCTGTGTAGCAATAGGCTAGTTAGGCTGCCACTAACTTCATGCAAAATGGAAGGGCTAATAATAAAATTCAGTTGATAAAAATAAAAAGGTAGGAATATAACTAAGGTAAATAAACCTGCTTTATGGGAAACAGGTCTTGTTAAATTAACCAGATATTCTGCAATTAAAAATCTGGTTGATAACCGTGTATATGTAACATACTTAGACTAGGGCGTTTCACTTCTGTCACGACATTGTTAAGAAAAATTAGCACTATACGTTATAGAAGGAGCACACTAAGGCTATGTCTACATAAGAAGCATCGGTCTTCAGAAGTGAGTGTCAGAAGGTGTTTCCCAGCAAAACTTTTGTTGACAGACTGCATCTACACATAAAAGCAGCTCAAAAGACAAATCTGCTCTGTCAACAGAGAGCAGCCAGACTGCCCATCCCTCTCTCGATAGAACAGCTGTCTGGTGAACTGGAAGCCCAGTCTGTTGACAAAAGGGCCACGGCGTTTTGTTGACAGAAAACTGTCAAGGTAGGTATTATACCTGAATGTGGAGAGGTATAATGCTGCTGGAGGATGTGCTGAGGTGTGCGGACAGACTATCAGCAAAGCACGTTTTGCATGTAGACACTCCACAGGTTTTTCTGACAAAAGCCCAGTTTTGCCAGAAAAGCCTTCTTGTGTAGATGTAGCCTAAATTAATTTATTGGCTGACAGATCTTAAAATGTGGTTTTCAATGGAGCATGATAGCATCAAAGTCTGGACTAGGTGTGATCCTGTTCAGTGTTTTAAGTGTTCTGGAAGTAAATATAAAAAATTGCTTGTCAAATGTAGATGATCAGGATAGGCGGGGTGATTAAAAAACACTGACTGGCAGCCATTCAGTGTAATCTGGAGTACATAGTAACCTGACCCATTCAAACAAAGTAAAGTCAAAGGCAAAGTTATACAACTGCAGACAAGGAATGCTAGTTGTATTTATTGAACAGACTGCTGAATCTTGGAAAGCAGTGATTCTGAAAAGGATTTAGGACTCAAAGGATGTAGGCAACTGAACATGAGCTCCCAATATGATGATGTAGAAGAGTAGGGAGATGATTTTTACCTCTTTACACAGTCTTAATGAGACCAATATTAGAATACTGCATCTAGTTCTGATGTCCACATTTTAAAAGAGGGGCTTAAAAATTAAAGAGGGCATAGAAGAGAACCGCAAAAATGATTCAAAGGACCGCAGGAAATGCCTTATTGTTAGAATTCAGTTTGTTTAGTTTATCAAAAAGAGGACTAAGATGTGACTTCATTGCAACATTCAAGTACTATCATTGGAAGAAAGCCCTGTGTACTTCAGGGATCTTTAATCTAGCAGAAAAATACATAGAGGAACCCGTGGCTGAAAACTGAAGCTAGACAGATGATACTAGAAATTAGCCACAAATTTAAGAGTGTAATGCCAGAAAGATCTTTAAATTTAGATTGTTCCATTACTGCATAATTATTCCTTTGACTAAATTAAGATGAGGACTTGTCAGTGTCACTGTGCCTCAAATATGAGAGAAACGTGGGTCTGTCCCACGAAAGCTCAGCTAATAAATTATTTTGCTAGTCTTTAAAGTGCTACTTGACTGCTTTTTGTTTTGATAGTATATAGACTAACACGGCTTTCTCTCTGTTACTGCTGACAATGGGCCATTTCCACCCTGACTGGATAGACCTTGTCAGCTCTGGCCCTCCCTTTTACTGGGATTCCACTCTTTAAATACTCCACTGACACCCTGCCCACCACTCATTCATGTGATGAAGCAGGTCTTTGCCCATGAAAGCTTATGCTCCAAAATATCTGTTAGTCTATGAGGTGCCACATGACAACTTCTTCTTGTTGATACAGACTAACATGGCTACCTCTCTTATATGTGACAAGTAGTTTCCCTAGATATGCATAGCACATTTTGTTGTTTTAATTAGGTAGAGTAGCTATTATTGGTTTGATTTCCACAACCAGTTATGTTGTTTACGTGTGTTCTCTTCTCTTGGCTCAGCAGAGGGAGTTGTTGAACAGTCTCTTTGGAGAGGCGGGGCCTCTCAGCAGTGCTCTGTGGGAAGAGGCATCTGTGCGCAGCGGCTGGGTCCAGGGTGTTCACAGCATGGTGCAGCACCAGAGTGCAATACATTTTTTGTGCAACTGTGGTGAGCACTGTGTTTCTTGCCCATGTATTCTTTAACTTCTTATATCCTTAGTGCGCCTTGGCTATTCTAATCAGTCACTTGATTATTAAGAGAATAGTATAGGATGGGATGTTTAAATGTTATTTTACTCTGAAAAAAGCAAAACAAGGAAACAATTGAAAGCTGTCGTTAAAGTTAATTGTATTGCTTTATTTTTGTTAGATGTGCGTGTAAAAAGGGTTGTCGATTTAAAAAAAAAATAGCATCTATGTAGGAGGGAGAAACACACTTACCTGACAGAGCAAAGTGAAAATAGTACATCAGAAAGCCACCAGAATTTTTATTTGCAGTCTGTTAGAAGTAGTTCAGGACTATCCTACTTCAGGGAAATTACCCCAGGTCTCATTCCCATAAACTTTTAATCAGGCTTGTAGATTACTCAATGTGAGCGCAGTCCTATCTGTGTTTTATATTCAATTAGTCCACTAGTCTTAACAATTAATGGCTAGTATTTTAAGTGTTACTAGATACCTAGGTAACATATACAAAGCAGCTTAGGTCAATCTATCAATCTGACTGAAACCAACAGTTTCCTCTGGCTGTCAGCTCCCACCCCCGGAAGATTCTGTTCATTCATTTTAAATCACAGTAATACATCCTGAGCTGTTTGGCTGGCATAAGTAGGTCTGTGCACAGGACTACAGCTGTGTGAGAGCATAAGCGGTGTATTGCAACCCCTCTAACGTTATAGTTGGGAAAATAAAATTTTTACAAGGACATCTGCCAGCCACTGTGCCATTTTTATTTCTGTTTTCTCCTCCTGTGGTTTGAATGATGGATAGACTGACTTTTCTCACTGATCATTCGTAGCATTTTAAGTTGGGATGCTAATGTTTAATTGGTAAGCCTCCCCCTAAATGGATGAAGCTGTTCATGATTAATTGGTTGGGGATGGAGCAGCCCTTCGCCTGCTGTGGGCAAGGGATTACTCCAACCCCACATGGCACACTGTGGGCAGGGGTGCTCCAGTTCACCATGGGCAGGTTTGGCCTGGGCCTGTTGTGGGCACTGTAGTCCAAGTGGAGCAGCCCCGGTCTGTGGCATGCCCTGGGCTGCTGTTTGGGGGGCGGGGGGGGCGGCTCTCCATCCCAACCAGAACAGCCCCCATTTGTATTCTCCTTGGCCATCCCTTTTCTCCTCCTCCCTGCAACCCCCCCCCCCCATTAAATCTTTTAACCATTTAATTTAACCAGGTAACTAACTAAACAGGATTGCACATACCTAATTTTAAGATTTGTGTTTTCATTTTAACTTTACATTTTAAATTTGTGTGAAGTATATCAAGTATACGTCAGAAGTATGGTGGCACATAATTGGATTACATTGAAGCCTTCAGGTTACAACAAAACCTGTTTCTTTCAATGTCATGGGTTTCTTTTTCCCTTTGATGCAGGAGCCATAGATGTGATCTTCACTCTCCAGGGGGACCTCAGCCTGTTTGTGGCTTCGGCTGCCAATCAGCTTTTAGTGCACGTGCTCACTTTCTCTCTACAGTCATTCCAGATTAAACAGATAAATATAAAGGACTGTGACTGGCCAATATGTGCTCAGAAGCTCATAGTACACCTTGAAGAGTCCCTTAAATCCAACTCTATTTCTCGTATCAAGCAGTCCGTGAAGCTGCTAACGAGTGTGTTTGGATGTTGTCATGATCTGTGGACTGAAGTACTTTGGTCTCAGTTATCAGAAACAATTGTATATCTCTTGGAGAAGGAGCCAGTCCACACAGGGCACTCACTAGTGGACCTTTTCCTTAGTATGGCAAGGTAAGGATTTCTTTGGAATTTGGGTTTATGCAGTAGTGTCCAAAATGTTACAAGAAATATGATAGTGTTTTTCCAAGGGGTATACACAATATACTAATGCTTCTGTGTCTTAGGTCTCCTGTATTCAGCTGCCCTGAATGTAGTCTGTGGGCATCAGTGCTACGTGCTTTGGAGCACTTAAACCCAGCTCAAGCTGGTTGTTTGGCAGTGGGAGTACTGAAGCTTCAGGAATGGTATGAATTGTTGGTATCAGACTTTAAAAAGCTTTCTTACATTATTGGACTATTATTCTGCAAATCTAGCTGGTTGAGTTCCTTTCTGATTGTCAGTTCTCTTGCGTATGAGGAGGGAAATTTTGTGGTGCAACTCACTGCTTGTGTAAGGTTGGTAAAGTCACTGCAGATGCTGATGGTTTGACAGCCCAGTTCCAAACACGAGGAATAGGAGTAGGAAATTCCCTGTATAGTCTCTCAAGACTCACCTACAGCTAGCCAACCTCTAGGGTGGGAATGGCAAACTTTTTGATCTCTAGTGCCAAAGTTTATGTTCAGAGTAGGCATTATCCTGAGTGCAAGTCAAACACTCTCCTCTATTTCCTCCTCCTTTGTCTATGGTGTTTAACTGAAGTAGTGTTATTGTGTACCAACAGAAGTCACCACCATTGCTCTACGGTGAGCAGTTGATTTAGTTTCTGGTAAATAAGAAAGAATTACTGGATGCACTTGGTGTAGGTTAAGTTATCCTGCACTCTAATTATATGACATGTTTTGATGGAATCCTGGGTAACCTTTCCATACCTTTATGGTCCACTTCTCTTGGAAACCTTCACACCAAAAACAGTCAGCTCAGCTGTGCTGGTTGTTCAATGACATTGCTTCTCCTTCCTCTTTTGGCTTAGCACAGGAAGCTTGGGACAGAGCTTCAACCCCCCAAAAAGCAACATGTTTCTCTCTCATCAGCCTCAGCTTGATTTATGGAAGAAATATCTATTTTTATGAATTAATCATAATTTGGGGCAGATATTTGGGGAGAATGAAGTGTTTGTTCACAGCTACTTCTTGCTTTGAAGCCCACAGGCAGTAAGGATCCAAGCTCTGAGTGTTCTGCTTCAGCCAATGGACTGTGTTCTGAAAGCAGCCTCCCAGCCCTTGGAATATCCAGGTAAATTAGCAATAAACAGTTGGAAGATAAGTAGTGTGTTCATAAAGGACAAGACTGTATCCTGCGCAGAAACAATGTGGGTCTGAGAGGTATCTTTAATGAATGGGATGGGGACAGTGAACAACTGAAGTAAGAATGGTTTTGTAGAAGTGAGATTAAAGAAGCAGAGTTTGTGAGATAGCTGCAGGAATGTACAGTATCCTGCAGGGGGACAGGCCTACTTTTTCAATGAAGGATGGCACTAAAGTCATTCCTTCCTTCACTGAAGTTGCTGTCTCTGTTTTAAATCCATTGCTTTCTTTTGGGCTTACTCTACTTACCTCAGTTCTCTTCTCCCTTCCTTCTCCAGGTTTGCTGGATAAGTCTGTGAATGATTCTTCCACTGTTGAAGCTCTCCTGTCCTGCAAGTCATCTTGTGCTAGTCTCCTGTGTCAGACATTGGCTCATCTGGAGGAGCTGCTGTACCTGGTAGCAGTCTGGGGAGAGGGATAACAGGGGAAGAAATGATTGAAAGATTTCATTTAAGATAGGCCTTATTGTGAAAGTCTGTAACCAGACAGAATGTGGAGAAGGGCAGACTTCCCATTGGTGTCATGTCTCATTAAAGAATAACTTTAATGCCCTCTTTCCCATCTTGCCTCTACCCATTTGCAGAACAGAGGCGTATTTAAACATTAAAGAAGGCTGCAGTTGGCTTGTGTCACAAACATAACAGTAGATTTGAGGCTTCTGTGCACCATGTCAGTGATGACAGAGAGATGATGGGGGTGGGTGAAGGAGGAAAGATGATCATCTAGCACTGCAGAAATTTCTGTTAAGTTTCTTGGCAGATTCGTTGACGTCTCATCTATTGTTTGTCCTGTTACACAACCTTTATTAGTCCTAACTATAACCCTCCTGCTCCCTCATTTGTGCAGTAGATTTTTGGGGTGGTGGAGAAACCCTGTTCATAACTGTCAAACTTGTGATACCACAGGGATGATACTATATTAAAATGAAATAGGTTTCTGTGTATCCTCTTCCATTTCTCTTGTAATATAAAAATATGTACACTGTGTACAGAAATACATGAATGAGGCATTTGCTAGAAACTTTTATCTGCTTTCTCCCTCAGACCTGCTTGCCAGTGGATTTGCCGTGTATATCTTTGCTAAAGTCTGTAGTGACAATACTGCAATTCTGTATTGGCCGTGCAACTCCAGCATCCTCTCTGGGACACAAGATCAGTAGAAATCTGATTGGTTGTTTCAGAATTCAGATGTCAACACTTGACCTCCTAGGAGCATTCTCTGACAGGAAAAGTGAGTGTTTTCCACTCTTTATATTTCAGTATATTTCCTTATTTCTGGAAGTCATAGCCATTCTGGATTTGCAGGAGTGCAAAGTGACCTTTACCAATTTCTTCTGTCAGCCTCTGGGTCTGGGATCACCATTTTATGTTATAAGAAAAATCCAGTTCCCAAGTTAGTTAAATTTTGAACTTCTCAAACCATATTGTACATCAGTTTAACAATGGTAATGAAGAGGCATTGGTAAAGTTGAAGCTATTAGTGATGAAAGCAGTTTTGAGAGGTAGGCCATTTCTCTTCTCTTCTGCTTTCAGATACAATTATTTTGCCGTTTAATAGAATTACAGTTGGTTTCCCCCTACACATAGTTCTACAATAAATGTATTGGTATTTCAAGAATTACTAAAATGTTGATAATTTTGCATCCTATGTTTCAGATCACAGTTTGTTTATGGGAAGTGTGTCTGACATTCTCCTTGCATACCTGAAGAGTCCAGATACCAGCCCTACCGTAAGTACAGAAAATAGATGCCAGATGCAATACAATGGACTAAAACAGTGATTCTAGTCTCATTAGGATATGGTTTTGAGTAACTGTTTGAAACCATAAACAACTTTTTCTGGAACATCTATGAGGCTTGTGTTTTAGCCCTGAGTGACAGGAAGTACCTTTTAAGAAATGAGATTAAGCGATTATACAACTATGATTGAATTCAGTATCCTTGAAAGGAAAAAGGCAGTATTATACCCAAAAGTAATACTGTCACACTGCTCTGGAAAATCAGCAGGCATTAAGAGTAGACAGTTTCAGGAGCATTCTAGAAAAACAAGCAGACACCATCAGATTCTTGGCCAAGGTAACATTGAGTTTCCTAGTCCTCGATATCAAATGATGCTGGGCTGTTATCTTTAGTAGTCTGACTGCAATTAAGACTAAGCAAATATTATCCAGTGTAAGCATAAAAAAAGTCTTATGAAACAAATATTAGAAGGGCAGCTTCCCTCTGGTTTCTCTAACCCTGATTTGTTGTGTTGTAGGTTCTGAAGAAGTCATTTCAAACTACACTCAACTGGCTAGTGAGTTTGTCAGAAACAGCCAGCTCCAAGGATCACTGGCAGCAGACTCAGCAGTTTTTCCCAGGTGAGGAAACTAGGGGTAAAGTAAAACTAATGACCAAATATTACTGCAATAACTGGCAAATAGTTCCAACAGAGAAGTCTAGAACCACTACTTGCATAGTACTCCCTATCCTTCTGTGCCTGTCTTTCACAACCTCTATATTAGGTGCACGTACACTTGCATACAATGCTTTATTTGTATTTAAAAAAAAAAAAAAAGAGCCAGTACTCAGTCAGCTCTCCACCCTTACCTGCCCGCAGCCAATCCCACAGCTGGGGCTGCTGAGGTGCTGGTACTCAGTACAGGCACAAAAAAAGCACTGCTTACTTAAAGCACAACTGTTTGAACAAAGTCCACTGATATGTGCTAGGCTTCTCTGAAAGTAGTATGCAACAACTGTAAAAGATATCACATATGGTGATTTAAATAAGACTAAAGTTTTATAAATTGCTACTGCTGACTTGTACCCTTCCTGTTGTTCCAAACCTATTGCTTGCCATGTACAGATCTGTTTCTGGTGCTGCAGAAACGTTTGTGCAGTCCTTGTTGGGAAGTACGGGACTCCACCCTGGAGTTTCTCACCTTCCTGGTTAAACACCTGAGAGGTAAGTGCAAAGAAAGAAAACTTTACATTTGAGACATATCATATCAAAGCATTTAATACTAAAAAAAATCTTGGCCTGCAAACTCCTGAGTAACCTAAGCCATGATAAATCATCGAGTAGCTTTATCCTAATTTCCCACTGTGTTTCAAGTGCTGAGTCCTCCTCAAGTTCCAGACAATGGCTGTTTTAAGGAAACTGACTAGGATGCAGTAAGACAGTCCCACAGATACGTTCAGCAGCAGTTCAGACCTGTTTCAGGCAAATAATCTTGTCCCCCTCTTCCACCAATGTCTCAAAGCAGAGTGGATAACATTTCAGAGTGGACAGAAAGGCAGGATTTGTGGAGCTTAACCAAGAACACCCCCTACTCCCCCATCCCAAAGTGCAGATCCCAGCACTGCAGGGGCTTTCTGCCCACTGTATATTCATCATCCATCCACATCAGCAGTTGCCTGCTCTCCATAGCAACTCAACTTATTCTTCAGGCAGTAGGCATCCTAATAAGATGTGAGGGGTTATTTGCACTGGAAACAGTTGGATTGGATAGAAGAATTAAGCCTCTTTCTTTAGATTGCAGCATATTTACAGAGGAGGAGCAGTTCAGACAAGTACTCTTCTCCTCGGAGGTGCCCAAGCTCACAGAGGCTCTTCTTGAGGACCCAGAGAGTTACGTGCGAGCAAGTGCCGTGATGGCTATGGGACAGCTGTCCTTCCTCCCTCATCTCATCTCAAATATGCCTGGCACAGAAAATGGAAATGACAAAGAGGTAAGGGAGGGGAAAGATCATCTAGAAGCACTTCCCACCACTAATTGTTGCCATATAAAAGTGCTCACTCTTTAGACATAACTCACTGGCAGCACGAGCAAATAGATTTTGCAGCCATTAACTATGATGCTAAAGCACTAGAGAGAAACTAGAACATTATGAACTCCTTAACCACCAGTTCCCATTTTTTTAGATGTGTTCCTGCCCTATTTTCTCATTCTTAGAAAAGCATTGTAGCACAACTTCAAGACATCTTAGCAACAGACTCGGAGTGCTTCCCTAGAAGAGCTGTGATCAGTGTTTTCATTGACTGGTTGAGAGACGGCCACCCAGAGGTACTGAAAGACAGTGAGCAGTTTGTCTCCAGTGTGCTCCAAGCTGTGAACTGCGACCTAGACTGGGAAGTCAAAGCTGGTGGTTTGGAACTGGCTGAAGTTTTCTGTGCCCAGACACTTGGATGGCTTAGCCTTGCTGGATGCCCATATGCTTCTGTCTTATCTGCTGCCACCCGCTCTGCTCATCTGAGTAAATCACTGCAGACATTTTACCGGGTGAAACTCTTTGAATTCCTGTTTGGTGCTTTGTGTGACTGTGACAGACCAGTGGCTCAGAAAGCCTGCAATATCCTCATTGCCTTGAGAGCTGAGCTCTGTGATGAGAACAGCATGAAGGAGGGACCAAGGACAGACTTGTCTAGAGAATCCCATGGCATTGCTTGGTTAGAAAAGACTCTGAGGAGATGGATTTCATGTGCTGAACCCTGTCCAAGACGTGGTGCTGATAAGGCTGGCCCTCGAGACCCAAATAATTTGCTGATGATTTTAGGAACAATAGACTTGGAAGGGTTGCATAGATCTTTGAACCGAAGTAGTGACCACATTGAGAAAAGCCCTCAGTCTCTCCTCCAGGACATCCTGGCCACTGTGGGGACCTTTGAAGAGAATGAAGCTGATTGCTATTAAAATCAGTGGCAGTTATGTTGCTCAGAGAGGAAGCCACTCTGCATAGTTATCTGACTGCAGGAGAAGTTATTTGCTACTCGAGTAGAACCAGGCCCCTGTAGTCCCTTGCAGAAGAGGAAATTGTTATACAAAGGCCCAGGAGTCAGACTGTCTTGGACTGGTCTGAACTGTGAGGATGGAAACCTGGCTGGCTGTGAAATGGGTTAGAAATTATCTAGTGATATTGTTGTCCTTGCTAACTGTGACCCAGAATGCAAGGATTGTAAGTGAGCTAGTATTTAAGAGCTACGTCAAGGAACCAGATTAAAATATATTTTAACAAGTGCTTGTTAATACGTGGTTCTTAGAACTTCAGCCTATACTCTACAATCACTGCCCAGTCACTCTTTTTAAAGTTGAAAGAAGCATCTGTTTAATTTTAATATACCCTCACGTAAAGCCATAGGGGAAAATTACAAAAACAAAATCATACTTTTAAAAACAGATTTGAATTTCCCACGTAAACAAGGTAAAGAAATTGATAAACCCTTTTTGATAGCTTACTTGGTTAAACTTGCTCAATGGTGGTTCTCAAATAGATTTCAAAAGGGATCTATCCATTGTTGCTATCTGCACTACCACTGTAAAATCAGCATCCCTTCTATAGCAAAGAGGCTAGAGGCAGAGGAAAACACTTAGGGAAGAGGCATGACCTCAGTGTTTTGAATGCTTCCAGTAACTATGGCTGATGATCAATTAAAAATTATACTGGTAAATTGTTTTCTGACTACTTCTTCCACAAGTTCCTAGGGAGCAGAAAGGCTGGGCATAGCACGTTGGCATTGCAGTTGCTAAGTCTTCAAAGTGCTCAAGTGCCCATTTCAGAAAAAGCTGCAATGACGCCTAGTTCCTAGTGGGAGGAGACTGTTTTGGCAGTTGGGACTGGTAGATGAAATATCAGTATCAGACTTTGGCTTATCTCAGCCAAGTCAACAAACCTCCTTAATTAGAAAACTAGCAGCAGTACCCAAAGTGGCAGAGCTATTTTCTGAGGACAGTTTGACAGCTTTTAGAAAGAAGGTTGGGGGAGACATGTAGTTTACAACTTCAGCAGCCTTAAAATGACGCTACATTAAAATCTTTTCTATATAGAGAAATAGCACAGCTATGGCAACAGTGTCAAACTGTACATGAGTTCTTTGAGCGCTGATGTGATATTTTATTATGACTGGCTGGCAAGGTAAGAACACAGAACTCATTTAAGCCTAATGGAGGGTACTGAGGTTCCCATTCAGCTGTTGTGTCTCGAGAGGAAGGTGTCAATTCAAGTAACATCTCATTCATTCCCTTCTACGGACAGCTGTGCTAACCAGTGAAGAAGCATCCTAAAGTCTGCTGACTGGCAGCAAAGCAGCAGGATGATGCATAGGTTTGAATACTTAACTGCTGAGGTTGGAAGTTTACACCATACCCTTTAATGAATTCAGATAATAAGCTTATCTGCCATGCTGCACACAGGCCTCTACATAACAGCTCTGGCTCTCTAAGGGCAACAGGAAGAAGCATCCTTTGATGTATTACAGCCTAAGGCCAGGCAGATTTGTATGTATCTAACTGAAGAAATAAAAGTATAAAAATAAGACCAAGGTGCCCATACGCTTATGCTACCTGTCAGTTGCAAAAGCTACGAGGGTTAGTGAAGAGGAATCTGGCTCACTTAGGCTGCGTCTACACGTGCACGCTACTTCGAAGTAGCGGCAGTAACTTCGAAATAGCGCCCGTCACGTCTACACGTGTTGGGCTCTATTTCGAAGTTGAAATCGACGTTAGGCGGCGAGACGTCGAAGTCGCTAACCCCATGAGCGGATGGGAATAGCGCCCTACTTCGACGTTCAACATCGAAGTAGGGACGTGTAGACGATCCGCGTCCCGCAACATCGAAATAGCGGGGTCCTCCATGGCGGCCATCAGCTGGGGGGTTGAGAGATACTCTCTCTCCAGCCCTTGCGGGGCTCTGTGGTCACCGTGGGCAGCAGCCCTTAGCCCAGGGCTTCTGGCTGCTGCTGCTGCAGCTGGGGGGTCCGTGCTGCATATACAGGGTCTGCAACTAGTTGTTGGCTCTGTGTATCTTGCACTGTTTAATGAAAGTGTGTCTGGGAGGGGCCCTTTAAGGGAGCGGCTTGCTGTTGAGTCCGCCCCGTGACCCTGTCTGCAGCTGTGCCTGGCTCCCTTATTTCGATGTGTGCTACTTTGCCGTGTAGACGTTCCCTCGCTGTGCCTATTTCGATGTTGGGCTGAGCAACGTCGAAGTTGAACATCGACGTTGCCAGCCCTGGAGGACGTGTAGACGTTATTCATCGAAATAGACTATTTCGATGTCGCAACATCGAAATAAGCTATTTCGAAGTTGGGTGCACGTGTAGACGTAGCCTAAAAGAAGCATAGATTGTTTTACCCAACTGCTGCAGCCATATCTATTAGCTGAAAGCTAGCACCACTCATTTGAAACAGGTTTGAGAATGCTCTGGAAAGGGGAAGAGAGCAGGTTTACTAGATCACAATTAATGACACTTTTAGTAATTCCTTTCATTAAAGGAGTCCAAACAGCTACCCAAAAAAGACAAGTATAATTACCCCCTTTTCCTAATGGTGAAGGCTAAGAACTATTACTAGGGTCTCTTGCCTCGCAGGTCCCTGGACTCTACCCTTGCTTCCTTACCATATCACCTTTAGCTGGAAGTGATAGGTATGCTAACTTCAGGGCCCAAACTGTTTGTAGTTGAAAGCTACTTTATCCATTGTATGGCATATATGCCACCAGAGAAAGACACCTACACTGTTTGATGGGAGGGTGAGGACTACTTCCATTTGTAGGGGGAAAATAGTATTTTGTTTATCCTCCTGAATAAAAAGAGGATTAATTTTGCAACTTTCATAAACAGGTAAAGAGAAGTTCTCATACATCAACAATTAGACTTCCGTTTTCTCTAGCTTTCTGTTTTGCCCTTTGCTATTGTTTCTTTCACTTGTTTGTTCACTGCACTCTGTTCTTCAAGACTTGCATTAGTGCTGGTAAGTGGAGACTGGACTCATGTATCCACCAAGAAGGGAAAGAGCTGAGATGAGAGAACGACAGCAAAAGGATGGGCGGGGAGTGGGGCGGGGAAGAGTGAGAGGAACAAAAAAGCCTGTTTTTTCTGAAGGAGAAAAATTCATCTAGTGCTTAGGGATTTTACAAATCTTGTTTAAAACAACCTGACTTGTTTCCCTAGTCAATAGCGTCCAACCAGTTTTAAAGAGAACTTGCCACATTGTTCTGAAAATATATGTATTGTTCAAACCAACTAGCCATACTCAACTGCCCAAGTAGCCACATGTGGCTAGCATGTTGGCTACCACAGTACTAGGCAGTGTTTCCTGTAAGTTGAGCTCTTGGGTGGTCAGCCAGAAGAGATTCAGGTGGTGCCCAGCTGATTAACAGAGGGCCTAGAGCTGGCAAAGTGTGTTTCTATTAGTGGTGCACATAACAAAATTATTCTGCACTTGGATGGAAAAAGCTAGAGAACACGGATCCTAGAGACAGAGAACCAGCTCAGAGGAAGTGAAACTTGAGTTGTGACCTAACAACTTCAAGCGCTGGGCTTTTTCCTTTCTTTTTCAGGTGTCCGGTTTTTAGAGCTGTACCTTTGAAAAGCCTAGTTTATGCTGTGTCTTGGCCTCCAAAGTGGTGTAACCTAGGTTTGCCCTGGCCTCCTTAAGTGTTCTGCCTTTGCTGGTGGAAAAACACCCTCCTGCCAACCACATTCCAATAGGCATATTTTAAAAGGAGCCTCCCACCTTGGGCAGCTAGTGCTGTTTTATCAAGCAAGAGATCAGTGCCCAAGTCCTGCTCTGCGTGTTGGCAATGTTGCCCTTCCCCTATACAGGGATGTCTTCCCCAGGACACCTTGATCTCTTTGCGGCAGGACTGTAAACCCAAATCCTTCTGGCAAGACCGCCAACTTATAAAGCACATGAAAGTTAAAGAACTATTCTGCAGCAAGAGCATCATTCCAGTGCAGTCTGCCACAGTGTTGAGCATTTAAGCAGCTTGCCTAAGATGCCCTTCTCTCCAGAGCAGTCAGTCACCACAGCACCTCTTGAGGTGGGTTTATCTCAAGGAGGTTGCCTTGCTAGGTGCACAACAGACCCATAAACTCAATGCCAATGCAGAGACCAGGGTTCTGCTCAGATAGAACCTCGAGCAGGGCCTACAGAGCACTGTAATATGTGCACTGAACAAAGCAAAACCTGCAATTTTGTGATGTTATGTGGGACTTCATTTTCTAGGTTGAAGTGGTTTCCATAAACTGTGGCAATTACCATCATTCATGCTGGGCAACAGAGGAAGGGATTGTTGTGGGTATGTGAAAGGAATGTGGTCATCAGTGTTCACAACATACGTTGTGGTGGAGAGAATATGGCAATGACCCCATGACCTCTCTTTAGCAGTCACAGTGCTTTTGTAACTAGCTGCTTCTTGCCTGCAGGAGACACCACGTGAGGGACTTTTCCATGCACACAATGTCAGAGGCCCAGGCAGAATACACTAGACAAACGAATACCACAAATACTGGACCCTGCTGTATCTTATAGTTTAAATATTAAACAAAGCATAAAACTGAAAGGACCTCTTGGGATGATGAATGTTCTGAGTACTCTGACTGTGATAAGAATTACAGTCAAAGGGCCAGGCACCTACATTTTAAAAGCATAGTATTTTGTACTTACATGTGCAGTATTAATTCGAGTAGGGGGGCAGGATCTTAGTGGGAGGTAGGATGCAGGAGTGGGGTGGGGATGAGGTCTGGGAAGGAGGGCCAGTTGTAGGAGTGGGATGGGGTGAGGGGAAGGGGTCTCTGTGGCAGGTGGGATGCAGAAGCAGGCTAGGGCAGATGGTAGAGAGTCTGGGCCGTAAGGAGCATGCAGGAGCGGGATGAGGATGTGGGGTCTGTGAGGAAAAGTGCAGGAGATGGGGGCACCTATCAGTAGCAGGAGAGGGACAGGTGGCTTCACCCCCCCATTCAGGGGCAGGAGCTGTCCCCCTTCGCTCCTATTGGCCAATGAGAATGAGGTGGACCCTGCAAACAGTGCAGGGGGCACAGCTTCCATTGCACTGCCATTTTGGTGCAGAGTCCACAGGTTGACCGTTGAGCTCAGCTTGCTTTGGTCCAGCCTGTGAGGCTCGATACTGCTCCCCCCACCACCAATATGGAGCTGCCACTGGTGTTTTAGTTCTAAAGGAGGGCCAGTGCTGGCTCCCTACTTAATGGTGTGGGGAACCCCAAGCCTCGTGGGCTGGATCAAAGCAAGCCATGGGCTGGACCTTGCCTATGGGCCGTAGGTTGCCCACTCCTGCTCTACACTGTCTTCTTCTGGGGTGGGCTACAGCAGAACTGTGAGGCCTCAGCAGGGGACTTCATGGCTTCGCCAACCCCACAACATTCCCACAATCCTAGTCAGTCTTAATTACTTCCACATTCAGAAGTGAGGCTCCCAGGCTATGCTGAGACCAGAATGAAAGAATTAAGTAAAGAGAGAGGGCAGGTCTATAGTAGGAAAACAGATCACATGATCACAACCAGCTAACACATTTTTAAACAGGACTTACCCTGTCTACACCAGGTGCAAAGTCCCAGCTAAAATATTTTTAGTTAAAATGTGTTATTAGATAACACAACTGATTTTCCTAGTCTAGGCGTGTCTCCCCTTTCAGTGAAGGCGCTGTTCAGTGCTGGAGTTCATCATTGTCTAATACAAACCCTTCCACGAGAGCGAGATACTGATTACAATTCTTGGTATACTCTACTAGAAAGCTGCATTCCAAAACAACCAGCTGTCGTTGCTAAGCAATAGCATTTGTACAAACATATAATATTCACTAAGCTGGGCTCTTAAAACCAAGGAAATGAATACAGTAAACCCTCAATTCACCAGACCCTGATTTAGTGGATATGGGGAACAATGGATGTCCACCAGCTCCCCCTCCTCAAAAGTAAATGCGGTGACTCACCAGAGCCACCACCGCTGTGGCCACCAGAGCAGCAGCAGGAGCTGCTAGAGCAGTGGAAGCCACTGCCATATGCTCTTCCCATCAGGGGTTGGGCGTGTAAGTGGGCAGGTGGCACTTGCGTTTGTGCCCCACACCTAATGAGAGGAGCAAGCGTTGGCTCCAGAAACAGCAGCTCCTGTTGCTGCTCCAGTGAGTTGCTGTCATTTATTTTGCGAGGCAGGGGAGGGGACGACACAACACTATAGTGAATAGTACACCCCTTGTCCTCTTAGTCCATTAAATCGAGGGTTTACTGTAACTACAACCTTCACAAAACCAAACATGGCCCACGTCATCCAACACATTCTTACCAAGCACCAAGAAACGTGTATTTCATCAGAACCCAACATCCTTAACCCCATGTAGAGGTGTCAGTCAAGGGAGTGTGCCCACTCTGGGGTGCCACTGGCCAAAGTACCTCTCCAAAACTAGGCACTGCCTGATCTTGGGCGGAAAGCAGTCTCTTCGGGGTCCAGTCCCCTTTAACGGGGCTGCAGGTGGGTAAGGTGTGCACCCAGGCACTGGGCAAGGCTGGCTGCAATCCAAACAAGCAGTCAGGGTATAAGCCCTGGCCCTAAATCAGGGTGGGGGACGCAATCAGTTAGTCAGGCTCAGCCCCTGCAGCAGGGTGAAGCAGTTCAAACCATCCACAAGCCTTAGCCCTGGGGCAGGGCAAGGCAGCAGTTAAGGAGGCTCAGCGCAAGGTTGCTAGGCTGAGCTCACAAACAATATGCAAGCCCTGGCCCTGGGGCAGCGGGGGGTATGGCTCAGCGCCTTTAGCGGGGCAGAGCAGTCCAACAGTACATCGGTGGTTTGCCCTAACACAGGTCAATGTAACAGCCACACAAGCAAACCAGTGGGAACTTGGAGAGGTGAGGGGCTGCCTCTCTAGGGGGTGGGGAGGGGCACAGGACCACCCACTCCACCGCACCCTGGCCTGGGGCCCAAACAACAGCTCCGACCAGGAACCAGTCAGTGAGGATCCAGACTGCAACACAGCCCCGTGGGTTCTGGTGGAGTGTTCCCCAGACAGCTCCCTACCTCTACCTACATCAGTGACAGTTCCCACTCAGAGTCCTCTGGGTGCTCGGGTAAGGTGCTGTCCTCTGGGTATGTGGCTGCAGGCAGGTCCAGCCAGTTGGGCATCTCCACGTCATTAGGGTGGTGGATGGGAGGCAGGACCATAGGCTCAGGCAGGTCCAAGGGCTCAGCATCACTGGCAGCAGGTAGGCTCCCAGGCTCAGAGCAGTCCTGGTCCTTGCGGTAACTGGCAGTGGGGAAACCTACTGGTACAGGCACGTCTGGGCCCTCAGGGTAGCCGGCAGCAGGTAGGCTCACTGGCTCGGGCTGGCCCTCGACGTATGGGGCTTGACACGGGCCAGAGGGCCCAGGTAGATCTGGGAACTCGGCCAAAGGCAGGCTTGGTTGTGGCTCTATGGTTTGGTCAGGGTGCCTGGATGGTTGGTTTGGTCAGTCTGGCTGGCTGGCAAGGGCCTTTCAGCTCCAGCTCGCTGGGTCCTGGCCAGAAGCCTCCTCTTGGCTTAGCAACCAGCCTGTTAATGAGCTCCAGGCCCCACTTCTAGCAGGTCTGGTCCCAGGCACCACTCGTTGCGGGGCAGAGCAGAGCAGAGCACAGATGTTCTGTGCCTGTCCACCGGGACTTCAGAGTTGGGGAGGCCGCTGCACCTCACTATATGGGGGCTAGTCTTTATGGCTGTTGAGCTGTGAAAGAAAAACACAACCGACACAGGTCCATTACTCCCATTCAAATCAGTAGCTGTAGGTTTGGGCTCCAAGGTCTCTACAGCACAAACCCTTAACATTATTCAATTTCAACCTATATTCTTGTAAAACAGCTGATGCATAAACTTTTAAGATGAGCTGATAACATGGCAAGTCTAGCTGCTACAAGCCATTTCAGAGAGAGAGAGATTTAAAAAAAAATCAACATTTCAATTAGACATCTGCTTGTTTGCCTTTAATTACTTGCAGTTAAACATTCTTGGTGTCTAAGGTCAATCTGTCCATTTCCAGGCCAAGCCAATTCTCCAAGCCATCCAATAAGGGTTCTAAAATAGAGCTTTACAATAGGCGCTGGTTGCAGTCTCACCCTGGTAAGAGATGACCCACAGAGTATATTTCACACTGAAGATTCTTGCAATATTAATGACCTATGATAAATATTCCAATTATCTCCTAGGCTTACAGGAGCTTTGAGAGACTCATGCTGGTTTCCTCCTTTCACCCCAGTTCCCTGAGAGCCTGTTAAGAGGCCCAGTCTCCTCCCAGTCAATGTTGATAAATCGATACATTAAAATACTAAAGATGATTTCTAAGCCAAGGCACGACTGACAGGGCCTGGCCCAGCTGGGAGTCTTTTCATTGATTAATGGGACTTGGATCTGACTCTTAATAAACAAGATCTCGTCATTGGTGTTTTCAAATGCCATCACTGAGCCTCCTAACTCAGATCTGGAAAAGAGGAATGACCTGAGTGAATCCTTACCAATACCAATGACCTGAGTGAATTCCTTACCAATAAGGAAATCAATCCCTTAGTGTTTCTGCAGTCATAACTATGTAATTTCATGCACACACAAATCACTGGCCCTTTATACAAATACTATACACCTTTGAAGCCTGTGTCCAGTGTTGGCAGTAGCATTTTCTTTGATTAAATAACAAATCTCACTGAAGAGAAGGGCAAGTCAATTTCTCTTTCTCAGTAAAGCATCTCAGTATTAGAGCGCATGGTCAGGTAGACAGTGAACTAACCTGGCATTCAGGAGAGCTAATTTCTATTCCTGACTCTGTTACTGACCTGCTTGGGCAAGTCATTTCTCCTCTATGGCTATAACTAGATTGCTGACAATTGTCGGCAACAGATTTGCAAATTGTGCAATGCATTTGCGTATCACCTGCCAACAGTTCTGTCGGGAGAGGCTTTCCTGACATTTGGCCTGTCCACGTGGGACCAAATGTCAGGAAAACCCCCTCTGCCAGCATATCCTGAGGAGGACCAGGATGTTGGCAAAAGGCTCCCGACACGGCAGACTTCTGCTGAGAGACCTCCTGTCTCCCTGCAATCTAGACAGAGATTCAGTGCCTGCTTCATTTCAGACCTTTTGTCTGCCTGGCCTATTTAAATTGCAAGCCTGTAGAAACAAGGATTGTCTCTTACCATGCATTTGTACAGTGGCTGCACAGTGAGAAAGGGGCCTTTAGGCACTATCACAATACAATTAACAACAGGCAGACTGCTGCTGGGTTCTCAAAGGCTATTAGATACTGCAGGCTGTGAAGAACCTATGTGCTTTAGTGAAACTTGGCATTGGCATAAACATGGGAGAGCTGTGTTGCAGTGCAAATTCCCTAATGCGGACAGGTCCTAAGGAGAAAAAAAAAAAACAAGTGGGGTTCTGAGTTTAATGACCTTAAGGCAGAGATGTACAAATGAACATCAACATCATAGTGTACACAAAGCTCACTCATCCCGGGTATTATGTAACTTCACAATGTCACAGAAAAACCTTGCATGGCTGATTCAGTGGCCCTGCTGGAACCAAAGATAGGACAGCTGAATCTGTCCACATCCAATAACCAGTGGGACAGATAGGAAGTTACAAAGGAAGGGCATCACCTAAAAGTCAAGGGAAGTGAGAAACTTACAAACAGACATGCAGAAATATGCATATATGCAGCTTGCAAGCTTGCCACGCATATACACAGATCCAGGCATATACTATCCACACCTGTACTTTAGCGATATCACAGCTAGGCATTCAGGCGGACATGAACATATTCCTCTGTCAACATGCATCTTTGCAAGCAGAATACACTGGCCTAATGCACACGAACATGTTTCCTTCAAGGGGCTGATCCCAGTGATGGTGACAGCCCCCTATTCTCACACCCCTAAATACATTCTGTCCAGAGCCAGGGTTCATTATATATGCCTACAAAGATACAAGCACGACATGACCCACACCCCATGTCAATATGGTAATTGACTTTAATCTTCTTCCCGTATCAGTTCTATCCCACCCAGAAAAGTCGCTCTCCTTGTACATCCCCCATACCCTGTGCATAAATGCAGCACTCCTTGCTATGTTCCCCATTGCCCAAATCACTTCTTGCCAGTCAAGAAAAAAATCAAAATGCCACTTCCACTGAGCTTCGATATATGCCATGTTATCCAAGTTCCATTCCACAGGCTGACTAATGCTTTGGGCACAGCTGTACGTATAGGCGTCTGGCTTGATTTTCCAGCAATAGCAAATGGAACCAGGTCAAAGATATGGCATGTTGTCTGTTTGCCTGCACAAATGCCAGGTGGCTGCCCTCCACTCATACCCTTGTGTAGAGCAGGCAAGAGGGGGTCCTAGGCTAATCGTCACTACAGACATGGCAGCATCACAAAAACAAAGCCTTGGATTCAATTGCTCTGATTCCGAACCACACAAACTCAGGCCTGGCAGGACTTAGCATCTCTCGATTGGGACCATCTTCTCCTTTGTTTATTACTCGATCAAAGACATGTCTCCATGGAAACATTCCCACCGTTTCAGTACAGTAGCGTTAGCTCCTCCTTATTGTTTTCAGCTCTGTTTTTAAACTGGAACCTTGAGATTAGGTATCTCAGCACTCACTTCTCTGCATAAATGATTTTATTAGTAATAATTGATAACGTGAGCAGCATACCTATGAGTGGACATGTAATCAGCATGTATAGTCTGGAGCACAGCCAAATTCCAAGTGGGCATGTGTGCCCATGCAGACATTTGTATACTTGTGGGTCTACCCTCTTCTCTGCGTAGGTATACATAAGACAATGGGAACATGTATATGTGTGATCCTATTTGCTTCCACTGTATCATTGAAAGTAATGGTGGTGACAGATAAAGCTGTAAATATTTAAGTCCAGGATCTAGGAGACAGCTTGTCTTCCTCTGCTTTGTTCCCTCAGCTGAGATCTAGTTGGGCACTCACAGTTCCCAGACTGGTCCTCTGAGGAGATGAGACAGTGGAGGTGCCTCCTGCCCTGTTATTTACACCCTACATGTGGTCTGACAGAGCCCAAGTCATGCAGGCCTTGGAGGAGGCGGGCTGTGAAAAGAGAAGGGCCGGGGGCTGATTGCAGTGCTATTGCTAAATGAGTCCAGAGATAACAGATGCAATAGACAGCAAAACAAAAAATACAGTGCATTAAATTCACACTGCAAGCCCCTGAGCGGCAGGGAGAAGAGACAGCCATCAGATAGGCATGCTTATGAGCCTGGGTACATGCTAAAGCTTGAGACGATAGTAACCTTTCTTGCATCAGAAGCTGCATCCATGAATTCTGCACTGAGGTAGTTCAAGTGCAGGTCAGTGACTTTCTCTTTTTCTTCCCCTTGAAGTAGTGATGGGCAACCTAGGCCGCAAGATTGCCGTAACTCAGAGATTCACCTGGGGTAGGACAGTTTTGCTAATGGCACTTGTGTACCTTGAATTTGCAGGGTCTGCCGACTGAGCCATAACGGTGCTTTGATTGGATGCAGGAGAACATGGCTCTCACAAACAATGCTGTGTGTCATCAGCACACACCTCACTTCACGTGCCCTTGCTCTGTGTGTGTGTGTGTGTCACTTCAGAAATAGTGGTAGGAAAAAAAAAATACATGGACAGAAACTAGTGGAATCTGGCAAACTTTAGCGTGGGCAACAACAAACAAAATGTCTCACAGGACACATAGAAACCCGATGGGTCCGATGCAGCTCACAGGCTACAGGTTGCCCACCACTGCTTTGAAGCCCCAGCTCTGACGACTCGCAGACCTGAACCAGCCCAGGGCTTTCAGTCACACACCCATTAGTTTGACTGTGCTGTGCCTGAAAGGAGTTTAATTTGGTTTAAGTTATTGAGAGGCCTCCAAATAACAAAGACGCAAACTGAAGAAAATCCAATTCAGCATTGAGACCCACATTTTAACATGCATGGCAGGAGATAAGCAAAACAGGCAGGAGAGATCAAATGATTTAACAGGCTGATAAGAATATCCCGCCAAGCCTAATCACTCCAATTCACTACTGAATTGGATAATGCACAGGTATCAGAGGGAGGCTCAGCTCCCAGCACTGCTGAAAGCTGGATCCTTCTCCCATTGATGCCAGAGGAAGATGTACTGTTGCCTTCAGTGGGCAAAGGAACACCCCTCAATTACCAACACAAATACATTTTTATAATCACATTATGAAATTCCAGAGTAAAAACCATGCCATGTCAAATCAGGCTGCCAACATGCAGCCTTATCCCAAGGCACAAGCATCATATGCTAGACACAAATGTATGCCACAAAAGCGGGGCCCTGCTGTGCCTTATAGCTTAATTATAAACCAGAAAGCACCAAAATGAAGGGACCTGTTGAGCTAATCAATGTTCTGAGTATTCTGACTGTGATAACAAGAGTTACAGTCAACAGGCCAGACTCCTACATTATAACAAGCACAATATTTTGTACTCACATGTGCAGTACTTACTCAGTCCTGTTGCATTGATTGGACGTGGCTATAATGCACTATGCCACAAAAAGCATATCAACCTGGTCATTGAGCCAAGTACAAAGAAAGGTGCATACTGATCTTGAGCAAAAATAACAGCCTCACTTACATCAGGTGACAAGTACGGTCAAAACAACTAAGCCATTAACTCAGACTGAAAGAGCCAGGCCAAGGGTCTGATCCTCCACTCTTGCTCCTTCTATGGTCACTTGTATCTGCATTGCATGCACAGCAGATGTCAAATGCGACACCATGCCAGGGACGGGAGGCATTGGCTTCAGTAGTCCCTTATGCCCCTTTGCACAGGTGTAAATATCCACAAATGCGGCAAAGCAGGGGAGAAATCAGGCCTGGGGAGGGAGGGGCCAATAAATTTTGATGGGGGTTGGGCCACTCCAAGAATTTGGGAAGTAGTCAAGGGCTGCACTCTTCCATGATTTTAATGGTGGAGTTACAGGGTCTGGGGTGGAGGTTGGGTGCAGGAGGGAGCTCAGGGTAGGGAACTGGGGTGCAGGTCTGTATGGGATCTGGGAGGGAGTTTGGGTGAAGGTGGAGGTTCGGGTGCAGGCTCTGCTTACCGTAGGCGTCTCCTGGTCAGCAGCCAGAGGGAGACTGGAGCAGGCTCCCTGCCTGTGGTGCCCCCCACATGCCACTCAGAGCAGCTGGCTGTGGGTGCCATATACATTTCTGCACTAATTGGCAAAGGGAAAACGGTCATTTAGCCACAGGTGGGAGATCAGTCCAGGTTCACAAATTCACCTCTGCCTCAGATTGCATAAGTCCTGGGCCCTGTCTGGCAGCACAGACCTGCACACCCACACCACAGGCCACCTGGGTTCTTTACACTTGCCATGTCCATTACAGAAACTGAATCCAGAAGATTAAATGTCCCATAAGAACAGCCATATTGGCTTAGCACAATGGTCCACCAAGCCAAGTACCCTATTTCTGACAGTGGTGAGTGCCAGATGCCTCAGAAGGAACAAAACGGGAACTTCAAGTGATCCATCCCAGAGCTGAGTTACTAACATCTGTGTAGCTCTGCAGGGGACGGGCTGTTCCCAAATCTGTGCCTTTGCTGCGGGGGAGACTAGAGCATCTGTCCCAGAAGGACAGGGTGGTGGGCACTGTGGAGGGCAGGTAACTGAGTTCAATGGTATGATCAGCACATTAGGTGACAGCCTCAAAGGGATCTCTGTGATCCAGCCCATCATACCATACTCGGACTTGGTGCTGCAGGTTTTAAAACAGTGTAAACGTACCCATGCTGAAGTTCCTGAAGGAAAACAGAACGGCACAACTGGCAAATGTAACAGCACTCTTGGCTCCAGAAAAGGTCCATTGGAGTCGGCTTTGGTAGTGGTGGGGGACAGAGGAAACAAACACATTAAGCCAGATCCTTGGAGGGACGTAAGTCAGCGTGGCATGTTGGAGATCAATAGAGCCAGGCTGACTGGCCAGAGTCCCAGCTGATGATGGCCATATCCCAGACTTTGCCTCCCATCTCTCTCAAATACATAGTGTGAAAACAGTCCATGGACTGAGCCTTCTTGTCACTACCACTTCTCCCTTCCACTAGATCTAGGCTTCAGAGCCTCACCCCTGCTGTCCCAATACCTCGGGCTTAACACCCTGCCTTAAGCCACCTCTTCATTGATTTGTTTGCTCTCTTTCATGTCCTCCTTACAACTGAGGGTCTTGCAAGTGTGGCAGGGACAGAGGAGTGGGGGCTGGTTTAATTACTTGGGTCCACTGCAGTTTGTTAACTCTTTGCTGCCCTCACCTAGTTAGCACTTTCTGCATTCAAGGGCAGGCAGGACTGGGCCATGTGGGGCAATAGACAATCACAGTTCTGCCTGTCACCTGAGCCATGTCACCCCTTAGGCCAGGGGTCAGCAACTCCCAACACGGGTGCCAAGAGTGGCACAGAAGCCGATCTTCATTGGCACGGGAGGCAAGAGCTCAGCACTGCCCCTCCTCCCCATGCAGCCAGGAGCTTGCTCAAAGCCAGGCTCTCTGTGGATTAACAAGAGACCAGCTAACGCTACCAACCCCAACCTACGTGGTAAAATGCTGCCTCTTTATTTATTTATCAATGAAGCTGTTGTAAGTAGGACTATTAGTGACTTGAAAAATTATTGCCAGCACTTGGACCATATATAGCGGTCAAAAGGTCAAATTTCAGCAGTCCACCTCAAAAAAGTTGCTGACCCCAGCCTTGGGCTTTACAAAGCTTTGGTTTGGCTGCTCTGATCCAGACAGGGCATTGGACATGGCAGAGACCTTGTCTTGTCTGGCACCACACTGCTTGCACCAAGGTGGGGCACTACTCACCAAGCTCCTGTATTGTGAGTTGCCAGCACTTTGAACTTTGACAGCATTTGGCCCACAAACCACACTTCAGCAACATGTGCTACGATGCAGTGTTCTCCTGGCAACCCTGCCTGCTACTTCTCCCCACCGTAGACAAAAGGACAAGGCCCCATTCAGATGTTTTTCCTTCCCTTTCCTGTGAGCTTGCTAAGACCCAACTGGGGGTCAGCACTCTGAGGAGAGAAGCATCACAAGGAGGGTAAATCAAGCAACAAAGGAAATGAGATCAGTTTCCTCTAAAAATAAGCAACAATTTCTAGAAGAGCTTTTACCAGACTCAGAATTCTTGACGTAAAATCATTCACAGGAACAGACTGAAACTATCCAGTCCACGTGGGACAGAGGGTGGAAAAGGTAGTTTATAGTGCACCCAAATGCAAACACCAGTTTTCACACTCCCGAGCAAGTGATTTTGTGATATGCTGCAGAACCAAGTATCCAGAGCTCCAGTCTCTGGACAGATGCGGCTTTTTTCATTAGTCATTTCAAGCTGGAATTCAAGAGGACTTTAGTAATCCTGGGCGGCATCACAATGTTCTGGCCCAGGCAGAGTTCCCTGCAAGCCGAGTGCTTGCGTGGCCTCTCAGGAGAGATTCAGATGCTGCCCAGATGACTCTAGGCTTGTTTCTGCTGCTGGTGCACAGTCGCACATGCCTCAGTGCACATAACATTTATTCTGCACATGCGTGTTAAAAATCCACACCTGGATGGGAAAGTTTACAGAGGGTGTCAGCAACCTTTCTGAGGCAGGGTACCGAAATTTGACCTTTTGACCTCTCTGTACAGCCGGAGTGCAGGTGATACTGTTTAAAGTCCCCAATAGTCCTACTTACAGCAGCTTCGTTAATAAATAAATAAATGAAAATGGAGCACTTTACTGCGTAGGTGGGGGTTGGTAGCATTAGCTGGTCTTTTGTTAATCCACAGATGGCCTGGCTTTGAGCAAGCTCCAGCTGCATGGAGGAGGTGAGGTGGGGCTGAGCTACTGCCTCGCATGCTGATGAAAGTCAGCTTTTGTGCCACTCTTGGCACCCATTGCCAACCCCTGGGATAGAGAGAACATTGGCTTTTTCAGGAACACCCCTTCCTTGCTCTCCTCCATCCCCCAGCGCTAGACCTACACACAGGACTAGCCACTGGGTCTCGACAGAGCAGGGACTCTGGCCACCCTGCGCACCCTCCATGCCACCCCAGCCTCCACACTGGGGTGACAGAAGATTCTGCCTTCCCCAGGCAGCTGCACCCCACTTCTTCCTCCCGTGATCTGGGCTGACCCCTCCCCAGGCCGAGCACAACCAGGCCCGGGCTCTGCCACTGGGCTCAGGAAGCCCGGGGTGCCCTGGAAGGACTTGGGGGATTTTAACCGCCCCTCAGTTATTGTGTCCTTGCAGGTGATCAGTCCCCGCCCCCCGCCTGATGGAAACGCTCAGCCCAGGCGCCGCTGGCTGCGCCGGAGGAGCCCCACTCCCTCGGCGCCCTTCTACTGGCGCCCGGCCGTCTAAGCGGCCCCCGCGCCCCCTTCCCGCCAGCCGCCCTCGGACCCTGCGGGCTGGGGCGGGACGCGCCGCCGCAGCCACGTGCTCCGGGAGCCCCGCCGCCGAGGAGGGGGAGCCCCGCGGGAGGGGGCGCTTCGTGCCGAGCTAACGCAGCCGGCCCCCTCCCGCCTCTCGCAGCACCACCCTCTCCACGGACACCCCCGCTCCGCTCACCGCGCGCGCGGCTCCTCCAGTCCTCGCCCTCCTCTGCGCACCCGGCGCCGCCCGCGGCTTCTCCCGGTGAGTCCGTCGCGGCAGCGTTTGCAGTCGGGTGCAGCTGCCTGGGGCGGGGCGGGAGGCGCCCTAGCGGCCGGCCCAGGGGAGATGGAGCCACCATTATCCCGGGTGGCGGAGGTGAGCTCCGGGGCGCTGGTGCTGCAGCTCGCCGGCGTGGGACCCGCGGGGCTGGGGCTGCAGGCTGCTCTGCACCCGCCTGGGGCAGGAGAGGCGGGCCCCATCTCCTTGCCGCGCAGGGTCCCGGGCAGCCCCCTGCCGGGCCGGCTGGAACAGCCCCAGGTGCTCGGGTCAGGAGGCTGCTGGGGGATGTTCATGGACCAGTGCAGGAAGTAGTCCAGCTGCAGCCCAGCCTCTCTGGTACCTTAGCCCCAGCCTGGCCAGGAGATGCTCCAAGTGCTGCGGCAGTGGGTGCCCTTCTGCTGCCTGGCCCTGGCCCAGGGGTGCGGTAGCACTAGTGCTTGAAGGGTGCCACTGCTGAGGCCCCCTGCAAGCTTGGCTCTTCATCGCCCCACCAGCTCTGTGCTTGCTGCATCAGTTACAAGGCAAGAGCAATTTTTGGAGGCCCAACACTTCTTCCATTACAAGTTAAGCATGTGGCAGCACTTTCCAGAACAGGGGCAGATGCATGAGGAGCAGGGGACCCTGAACCCCAACGGGAATCAAGGCAAAACACTTTGTAAGCCCCTGATAAGCATGACAGGGCTGAGAGGAAGCCACTCCCTTTGCTCCTAAAGGAAAGGGTTAGGTGCAGCATGCCTGACCCGGGCGATAGAGTAGTGCTGGGGGCTGAGTTTTAGGAAAACAAGAGGCTTTTCCTCGCAACAAGAGGCATGCAAGCATTTTTTAGCCTCAGCTGGTAATGCAGGAGCCAGCAGCCAGCTGCAGCTCTGGGACTGACTCAGTAAGGAGGAGTGGGGGGTGAAAATTGTTCCATTTTCAGTCCAGGTCCAACGGACTGAACCAACCAGGGAGTCAGCCTGGGTCCAGGGGCTGCAGCACCTCAGAACAGGCCGCTGCTTTGACATTTTCAGTTTGTTTAAAATAATCCTCTTTGAAAGGTCCCTGATTAATTATGGTTAAGGAATTTTATGCAAGACTATGGAGCCTAGAGCTCAAAACACAAGGCTAGAAAAGATCAGCAGAGCCTCATACCTCTGTGGCTGTCTGCATCCGTGAGGCAGATCCCTGCTCCTGATTTTTGCAGATACAGATACCAAGTTTTGTGTCTGTCCAGGGTTCTAGAGATCTGGGATTTTATTTCCAGTTGTGCTGCTGGTTCTGCGGCCTTAGGCAAGCCACATCCACTAGGTGTGCCTCAGTCTTCCCAGTTGCAGATATGGTGAAATAATCTTTAAGCTGAGTGCAGAAGCACAGCCTAGTTAACATTTGTAGAATGCTTTGGCCATCAGTGGAATGCATCTCTCTGTAAATGAAATTGAAGTGTAACATAACATCTGTCCAGGGGATGAGTAAGAGCACATGTCTGTTCAAACGTTGTGGTAACACTGCAGTCTTACCGAAACTTTTAAGATGTTTAGGACACTGCCAGGGTCCATTTGCAGAAAGCATTCGGTCTATCTACACACATGAAGAGAAGAACAAGGGATCCTGAGTGGTGGATGATTTTCACTAGGGTGCTTCTCCAGTAAGGTTCTTTTAGTGGAAAAAACATACCATTACTTGATTTCCCTGCTGTGTGCACATTTGGCTAGTCAACACAGGGGCAACACATGGGGTGCAAGAGAGACATATGCACCCCGACGATCACGCCGCAATCTCCAGAAGGTGTGCATTGCTTCTGGAGAAAGAGGTGTGCAGGGGCAGAGCAAGGGTGGGGAGGGGACAGAGGGGGGCAGGTGGCTGGTGTCCCACCCCCAAAGTCCTCTTCACCAGTTGCCACTGATTCAGGTTTCAAGTGCACGTGAAACAGAGGTATAGTTTGCTATGGGACCAGAGGAGCAAGGCAGGACTATAGGTCAGTATGTTCCCTTTGGGTCTTCCAGTCCCCATGGCCTGACTTATCAGGATACAAACACATTTAACACTGACAACTTTGCCCTTTCTGTAGTTCTCCTGAAAGGACACCCTGATAGGAAGTAGCCAGCAACCACACCACTCCTTACAGCATTTGGGTAGCATTTCAAAAGCACATACTGTGTGTGACTTAGGCATTGTTAAAGGTATTACCCATACACATTAAAATGGAAGAAACAGCCTATTAAAAACTGAATAAACTAATCTATTCTATTTGGTCCAATGATATAAAAATACTAGTAGAGACACTAAGTCCCCCATTTCATTCATCCTACCTGATGGAGCGTTATCAGGCTATAATTAATGTCTGTAAAGTATTTCAAGCTCATCAGATGGAAGGTGCTATAGGAAAAGGCAAAGTATTGTTATAATATGATCCATTGCAAAACACAAGATATAAAACCCTTAAGAGAGAAGAATTAAGTTAGAGTAATGGCCCTGCTTAATACATATTAGTACCCAAAGGAGTCTGTGATGGAATTCCACCAAAAACCTTTTCAATAAAAATAAAACAAAAGCAAGTGGCTCTGGTTGAAACCATTCACTAACCCTTACCTGCATCTCTAGGCACCTAAATATCCATTAAAATCTAGCCCTCAATCCCACAAACCTTTACTCATGGGTCACAACTTATCTCTTTGACTTCAGTGGAGCTGGCTGTGTGAGGATGATTCATGTGAGTTGGAGTTTGGAGGATTGCCTTCCCCCTGCAATAATAAAACAGACCAATCACAGCTACAGCATGACAGGTAAATTAACTTATCAGTAATGCATACACAAGCCCTGGAGGTTTCCTCAGTTGTGGGAATGACTCATGCCAGGGAGACTAAATAAAGCATCTGTTTCCAAGTGACAAACATTACAAATAAGTCTGAGCAGAGTCAAGTGATAATTGTGGGGACAGGACTCTGATCTACTCTCATGACATGAGGCAAAATAAGGCTTTGCACCTTCTGTAGCTATTTAGCCAGGTGCAAAGTGGGTACCCACTGATGCATTCCTGACTGGGTGGCACTTGACACTGCTACAGAGCACTGAGGAGTTGGGCTATGGTGTGTTTTATTTTCTCCTTGAGCAGAGGAGCCTGATCTTTCAAGGTGCTGAGCACCATCAGTTTCCTCTGAAGCTAGTGGAAGTAGCCGGTCTTTACCATCCTTGAAGATGAAACCCAGCAACAAGTTTATACTCTTCTGACCTCAGCAGCCATGCCCACTCAGTACAGGATGTACTAGCCCAGACATAGGAGTGCATGTAGGCAAGTACCATTGGGGCCAGAGGAATGTGAACTTTGTTTCCAGGAGGATTAAACACCCTGGCTTCTCTTTGTGCTCTTCCTTCCTCTCATAGCCCTGGACTCTCCTATCCATGAGTTCAGCCTCTCAGTCAAAACCAGTCATTTTCAATCCGTGTCAACAAACAAGTGGAGCACATTGCCTTCAGCTTTGCATCTCTTGTTTATACTGCAAATAAAAGGATCATCTGAAAGTAGCAGTAGGAATTCCTGACTGCAGATATAGGGAAGAGACTACTGAGTGACTGCAGCATTTGCCGATAATTAGCTTATGCTTTTTATATGCTCTGGGCTTTTCATTTAGGTTGACAGGCTATGAATTTTCTGAACCATAATTGCTTATTTACAGGAGAGCACCTAATTTAACCAATTAATCATTTTTAACAGACATCCCTCAGACATCCATAGTGCCCAGTTAAATAAATTATCTCTAACCACTTCACAGAAATTCAGAGGGGAGGAAACAAAATTCAAAAGATTGCTTCTCTGAATCTGATATCCACAGTTTGTGTGAAAATGAGTAGAATGATGTAGCAACGAAACAGTTTATATCATGGTTAGTAAGTCAAAGCCCAGTTCAAGGTGAGACTATGCAAAAGTGCTGAACAAATCCCATGAGGTTCTGGGCATTTTTATTCCCATTAGACCAACACTACCTTTAATATTTTCATCCAAAACCCAATTCTGTCTCCTCCCAGTATTTGTGCTGCATTATTCTACATATGTTCTCAATTATGCTGTTACTGTCACCTCCAAACACCTCTATCATAGGAAGCAATGTCAGTATATTGAGAAAAAAAAGAATAATTCATAAGTAATTGTCAATGGCAGGGAATAATTTACAGATAGGCGATTCACAAAGAGAATAATATATGAGCAACTGTGAACTGCATGTCGAAACATGTCTGGGTAATTGTCAGTGATGGAGGCAATATACTGACTCCACCCAGCTCTGTGAAATGTGAGATGATATTTTTAGCGCACGTTTCTGGGGAAAATATCAACCGTTAGTTTAAAAAAAAATTCAAGTCACAGAACTCAACAGGAAAAGTAGTTGTATTTAGAACATCATGTAAAATCCTTGGCAACAACAAAAGCCATACGTATACCATAAACAGCTACACCTTACAGTATTTCTCCAAATAGGAATGCCTAGGCTGGAGTCTTACTGCTCATCTTACAACTCCTGTAAGGCTTTGTCAGTGCTCAAGGCATTGCTGGTCTAGGGAGTGAGAGGTAGAAAGCCAAAGCTTTTAGCTGCAAGGTTGTGTACCTCTTTGGGAAACCACCAACCCACTGGATTACGTACACATCAGAAGTCCACTCATGTGCGTGAACAATCTGCTTATGGCTGATGAACCCAATTCAAGAGTGATACAGCTTGTTAAAAGTCTCGGGGATCCATGTGTTGAAGCCCAAGATTACAGCATCTGGATCAAAGCCACTTCATGCTGAGCTACGCCTAGTGTCAGACGTTCCCTCCAGATTGGGTGGGATTCTGTGCACTCCTCCCAGTTTTCTGCATTGATATTAAATGACTTCATACCATTTCTGCACAAGTCGCAGTATCACCATATAGGGTGACTCTGCTTTCTAGAGTTTTGAATCTTGCTGTACAAAATATGCTTGGGGATATAGTCTCCTCCCAGTCTTCTGACATGATCGAGACATTGCAACCACCTCTTCTTATTAGTAAGTTTGCAGGTGTCTCAGTTCTGCATTGCTACAGCATCTATGCTTGGTATTTTGTCTTCCCATATTATTTTGCAGGGCCTTATGCAGGCATCTCTTATGGCAGCAGTTCAGTCTACATATGCTAGGTACGTCAGGAGTGCATGTTCGCATTTCTGAATCAGAAAGCAGGGGTAACAGCACACAAGACCCATAGATTCACTTCAACCTAGTCAGTAGTTTGGTGATATTCCACGCATATTTCTATAATAGCCCAAACCTCTTGGAGGCTTTTCCGACTCTGCTAGTCAGTTCAGTCTGAAGGTAAAGATTTCTGCTTATCATAGAAGCCAAGTAGCAAAAGCTGTTGATGGTTCCAAGAGATTTACCCTCTACAGGGGTGTCGGGCATTGATTCTTACACCCCTTGGTACACAGTCCCAGTGGTCTTGAAATTTACTATCAGGCCAAAACTCTTGCATGATGCAAAAAATCTGCCCAAGATTTTCAAGAGAACTTTCACTGAGGAACTCTCTCAAAAACAGCTCTTTCACTTTGGTTTCCACTCTGTCGATCTATTTTATTTTTAGATCTCTGGCATTAGTGTATTTTAATCAAGCAAAGACCACGAGCCAATGACTGGAAATTGGAATTAGCAAATTTCCAACTGAAATTAAGAGGTGACAAAACAAAATCCTTCCCAAACCTCTGGCACAGTCTACTTAAAAGAAAACCACTAGAGAAGAGTAGATTGATCTCAGCAAGAAAGGTGTTGACTAGCACAATTTCAACCTGGATCACTACAAAGTCTTTCATAGTGTCCAATCATGAAAGGTGCTGAGCACCTTAATTTCCTTTCGACTTCCTTATGGGTGGTGGGCACTCAGTAATCTCGTGGGATTAGTCCCTTCATGAGTTCAATATAGCTAGTACAGGCTGAATCTCTTTGGTCCAGCAACATCTATGATCTGCCATGATTTTAGTTAGCTGGATGTCCACTTATGGGTGTGGCCAAGTTGCCTGTGGTCCCATAAAGTTTGTTTACAGCCACCAGTTCTAGCTCTGAGTGTTCTGTTATTTCGCAATAATTTACTGCTAAATGTCTAAGAGCCCACTAAGCAGGGATAATGTTGGTAATGCTGCACTAGACAATATTGACTTCCTGTGGTTTGGCAGATTCTCTGGTTTGGCACCGGTCAGTTCCCAAGGGTACAGGACTGGAGAGGTTCAACCTGTAGTAGTTTCTATGCAGAAGTTGTGTTTGTGAATAGAAATGTTTGGATTCCAGCAGCGTGTGGTTCTAAGCTTACTGCATGGGTGAAATCATGGCCCCATTATGGTCAGTGACAATGAAGTCATTGACTTCAGTAAAGCCAGAATTTCACCTTCTAACCCAGCCAAGTATGAGGAGAAGTTGAACTGGCAGAGTTCTTGATCCTCCAGTTCCAAGATTGGACCAGGTTATGGAACAGCGCTCGCTACATCCAGTACCCCACAAGCGTTTTGCTTTGCTGTTGCAGGGCATTTGATGTGTCATAGAATTATAGAATACTAGGACTGGAAGGGACCTCGAGAGGCCATCGAGTCCAGCCCCCTGCCCCAACGGCAGGGCCAAGTACTGTCTAAACCATCCCTGATAGACATCTATCCAACCTGTTCTTAAATATCTCCAGCAGTGGAGATTCCACAACCTCCCTTGGCAACTTACTCCACTGTTTGACCACCCTGGCAGTTAGGAACTTTTTCCTAATGTCCAACCTAAACCTCCCTTGATGCAGTTTAAGTCCATTGTCCCTTGTTCTATCCTCAGAGGCCAAAAAGAACAAGTTTTCTCCCTCCTCCTTATGACACCCTTTTAGATACCTGAAAACCGCTATCATGTCTCCCCCTCAATCTTCTCTTTTCCAAACTAAACAAGGCCAATTCTTTCAGCCTTTCTTCATAGGTCACATTCTCTAGACCTTTAATCATTCTTGTTGCTCTTCTCTGGACCCTCTCTAATTTCTCCACATCTTTCTTGAACTGCGGTGCCCAGAACTGGACACAGTACTCCATCTGAGGCCTAACCAGGGCAGCGTAGAGCAGAAGAATGACTTCTCATGCCTTGTTCACAACACACCTGTTAATGCATCCCAGAATCATGTTTGCTTTTTTTTTGCAACAGCATCACACTGTTGACTCCTATTTAGCTTGTGGTCCACTAGAACCCCTAGATACCTTTCTGCTGTACTCATTCCTAGACGGTCTCTCCCCATTCTGTATGTGTGAAACTGATTGTTCCTTCCCAAGTGGAGCACTTTGCATTTGTCCTTATTAAGCTTCATCATGTTTACCTCAGACCATTTCTCCAATTTATCCAGATCATTTTGAATTATGACCCTATCCTCCAAAGCAGTTGCAACCCCTCCCAGCTTGATATCATCTGCAAACTTAATAAGCGTACTTTCTATGCCAATATCTAAATTGTTCATGAAGATATTGAACAGAACCGGTCCTAACACAGACCCCTGCGGAACCCCACTTGTTATACTCTTCCAGGAGGATTGAGAACCATTAAGAACTACTCTCTGGGTACGGTTATCCAGCCAGTTATGCACCCACCTTATAGTAGCCTCATCTAAATTGTATTTGCCTAGTTTTTGATAAGAATATCATGACAGACCGCATCAAATGCTTTACTAAAGTCTAGGTATACCACATCTGCTGCTTCTCCCCTATCCACAAGGCTCGTTATCCTGTCAAAGAAAGTGTCTGTGGGCGGTAGCAGCAAACAGCCTGGAGAAGGCCTCTCCACACATTCTGACTGCCACATCTACGAAAACAGCCCCAACAGTAGCAGCAAGGGGGCTGTTTTTTAAAGAAAGATCTACTCTAGGAATTATTTGAGGGAAATTCTATGCTTTGTACTATACGGGAAGTCAGATTCAAGGGTCAGAATGTTCCCTTCTGACCAGAGAATCTATGGATACATCCCTTGGCAGATGCAGAAGACTGGGCACAAGCAGTATTGTGGGTTGTTTCTGAACATGAGGCTTTGATTGGAATAGGCCCCACTGCCTCCCTCAGTTATTACTGTGCCCTCTGCAATCCAAAGCACTGGGTCGGCTGGAATCCCAGGCTTGCAGTCTGAAAGGGGCACTGCTCATTCATTGGCCTCTGTGAAGCTCTCCTTTTCACCCTCAGGAAGGCCTCACAATACTTAATGCTGGTTTACAAACACCAGTCTGCCCAAAGATTAGTTGGTGAGTTGTAAAGCATCTAGATTTCTGTGCAGAAAAGTTCATGGTCCACAGCTTTCTCTCACTTAGACAAATCAACAGCTTGGTCTTGTGTAACAGAAGAAAATTTAATCCATGGAATCAATTAATAAATTGTTACCGTTCCTCTAGAGAGAGTCTCATTTTGCAGAAATACAGCTGCAGGTGCCATCCAGCTGTACACGTGGAGGTGACATTGCATTTGCAAGGGTCGGTTTCCTGGTGCAGCATCCTTGGCTGGGAGGCAGTATTCCCATCGCAGCAGGCACCAAACAGCCTCTCCTTCATTTACCATCCGGCTGGGAGGTTCATCACAGGCTTGTCTGCTGCATTTCAGAAGTGCTAGGCTCTTGAAAGCTGATCTGCAAGCAAATTCTGCCCCTTTTCACATCATAAGAACATAAGAACATAAGAATGGCCATACTGGGTCAGACCAAAGGTCCATCAAGCCCAGCATCCCATCTGCCGACGGTGGCCAATGCCAGGCGCCCCAGAGAAGGAGAACAGAAGACAAGTGATTTATCTCCTGCCATCCATCTCCTGCCCTTGTTATGAAGGCTAGGGCACCATACTTTATCCCTGGCTAATAGCCATTTATGGACCTGACCTGCAAAAATTTATCAAGCTCTTTTTTAAACCCTAATAGAGTCCTGGCCTTCACAGCCGCCTCGGGCAAGGAGTTCCACAGGTTGACTGTGCGCTGTGTGAAGAAAAATTTCCTTTTATTAGTTTTGAACCCACTACCCATCAATTTCATTTGGTGTCCCCTAGTTCTTGTATTATGGGAAAAGGTAAATAATTTTTCTATATTCACTTTCTCCACACCATTCATGATTTTATATACCTCTATCATATCGCCCCTCAATCGCCTCTTTTCCAAACTGAAAAGTCCCAGTCTCTCTAGCCTCTCCCCATATGGGACCCTTTCCAAGCCCCTAATCATCTTAGTCGCCCTTTTCTGAACCTTTTCTAATGCCAATATATCTTTTTTGAGGTGAGGAGACCACATCTGCACGCAGTACTCGAGATGTGGGCGTACCATAGTTTTATATAGGGGAAGTATGATATCTTTTGTCTTATTATCGATCCCTTTTTTAATAATTCCTAACATCCTATTTGCCTTACTAACTGCCGCTGCACACTGCGTGGATGTCTTCAGAGAACTATCCACTATAACTCCAAGATCCCTTTCCTGATCTGTCGTAGCTAAATTTGACCCCATCATGTAGTACGTGTAATTTGGGTTATTTTTTCCAACATGCATTACCTTACACTTACCCACATTAAATTTCATTTGCCATTTTGCTGCCCAATCACTCAGTTTGCTGAGATCTTTTTGTAGTTCTTCACAATCCCTTTTGGTTTTGACTGTCCTGAACAACTTGGTGTCATCTGCAAACTTTGCCACCTCACTGCTTACCTCATTTTCCAGATCATTGATGAACAAGTTGAACAGGATCGGTCCCAGGACTGAGCCCTGGGGAACACCACTAGTTACCCCCCTCCATTGTGAAAATTTACCATTTATTCCCACCCTTTGTTTTCTGTCTTTTAACCAATTCCCGATCCATGAAAGGACCTTTCCTCCTATCCCATGACCACCTAATTTACATAAAAGCCTTTGGTGTGGGACCGTGTCAAAGGCTTTCTGGAAATCTAGGTATATTATGTCCACTGGGTGCCCCTTGTCCGCATGTTTATTAACCCCTTCAAAGAATTCTAATAGATTAGACAGACACGACTTCCCTCTGCAGAAACCATGCTGACTTTTGCCCAACAATTCGTGCTCTTCTATGTGCCTTGCAATTTTACTCTTTACTAGTGTTTCTACTAATTTGCCTGGTACTGATGTTAAACTTATCGGTCTATAATTGCCAGGATCTCCTCTAGAGCCTTTTTTAAATATTGGTGTTATATTGGCCGTCTTCCAGTCATTTGGTACCAAAGTGGATTTAAAGGATAGGTTACAAACCACTGTTAATAACTCCGCAATTTCACATTTGAGTTCTTTCAGAACCCTTGGGTGAATGCCATCTGGTCCTGGGGACTTGTTACTATTCAGCTTATCAATTAATTCCAAAACCTCCTCTAATGTCACTTCAATCTGAGTGAGTTCCTCAGATTTGTCGCCTAAAAAGGCTGGCTCAGATTTAGGAACCTCTGTAACATCTTCAGCCGTGAAGACTGAAGCAAAGAAATCATTTAATCGCTCCGCAATGGCACTGTCTTCCTTGATCGCTCCTTTTATATCTTTATCATCCAAGGGCCCCACTGCTTTTTTAGCAGGCTTCCTGCTTCTAATGTATTTAAAAAACATTTTACTATTGTTTTTTGAATTTTTGGCTAGCTGTTCCTCAAACTCTTTTTTGGCTTTTCTTACTACATTATGACAGTTAATTTGGGAGTGTTTATGTTCCTTTCTATTTTCCTCACTAGGATTTGACTTCCACTTTTTAAAAGCTGCCCTTTTCTCTCTCACTGCCTTTTTAACATGGCTGTTTAGCCATGGTGGTTCTTTGTTAGGTCTCTTACTGTGTTTTTTTATTTGGGGTATACATTTAAGTTGGGCCTCTAGTATGGTGTCTTTAAACAGTTTCCATGCAGCTTCCAGGGATTTTAGTTTAATTACTCTACCTTTTAGTTTCTGTTTAACTAGCTTCCTCATTTTAGTGTAATTCCCCTTTTTGAAATTAAATGCCAGAGTGTTTGACCGCTGCGGTGTTCTTCCCAACACAGGAATATTAAAAGTTATTATATTGTGGTCACTATTTCCAAGCGGTCCAGTAACAGTTACCTCTTGGACCAGATCCTGCGTTCCAGTCAAGACTAGATCGAGAATCGACTCTCCCCTTGTGGGTTCCTGTACTAGCTGCTCCAAGAAGCAGTCATTTAAGGCATCAAGAAATTTAATCTCTGAATCCCGTCCTGAGGTGACATGCACCCAATCAATATGGGGATAATTGAAATCTCCTATTATTACTGTGTTTTTTATTTTGATAGCCTCTCTAATCTCCCTCATCATTTCAGCATCACTATCACTGTCCTGGTTAGGTGGTCGGTAATATATTCCTAATGCCATATTCATATTAGAGGAATGAATTGTTATCCATAATGATTCTATGGAACATTTTGATTCCTTTAGGATTTTTACTTCATTTGATTCTATATTATCCTTCACATATAGTACCACTCCGCCACCCGCACGACCTGTTCTGTCTTTCCGATATAATTTATATCCCGGTATGATAGTGTCCCACTGATTGTCCTCATTCCACCATGTTTCTGAGATGCCTATTATGTCAACTTCCTCCTTTGATATGAGGTACTCCAGTTCACCCATCTTATTAGACAGACTCCTAGCATTTGTGTAAAAGCATGTTAGAAAACTACCACTATTTATATGTCCGCCTTTCACAGACGTGGTGGATTTTTTTATGCACGATTGTTTCACATCTGATCTTGCCCATATATTATTTCCCACGTTCCCTATCTGACTAACTTCTAGGGAATCCCTGTCTATGGAGCCTCGTGTAAGAGAAGTCTCCGTCCGATCCAGGTGCTCCCCCGCACCAATCGGCTTTCCCCCACCTCTTAGTTTAAAAACTGCTCTATGTCCTTTTTAATGTTTAATGCCAGCAGTCTGGATCCACCTTGATTTAGGTGGAGCCCATCCTTCCTGTATAGGCTCCCCCTACCCCAAAAGTGTCCCCAGTTCCTAATAAATCTAAACCCCTCTTCCCTACACCATCGTCTCATCCACGCATTGAGACTCTGAAGTTCTGCCTGTCTATCTGGCCCTGCGCGTGGAACTGGAAGCATTTCAGAGAATGCCACCAAAGATGTTCTGGATTTCAGTCTCCTTCCTAGTAACCTAAATTTGGCCTCCAGAACATCTCTTCTACCCTTCCCTATGTCATTGGTACCAACATGTACCACGACGACCGGCTCCTCCCCAGCACTGCCCATAAGTCTGTCTAGATGCCTCGAGAGATCCGCAACCTTCGCACCAGGCAGGCAAGTCACCATACGGTTCTCCCGGTCATCACAAACCCAACTATCTATATTTCTAATGATGGAATCCCCCACTACTAAAACCTGCTTCTTCCTAACAGCTGGCGCTCCCTCCCCCGGAGAAGTATCCTCGGCACGAGAGGATACAACATCACCCTCTGGAAGGAGGGTCCCAACTACGGGATGGTTTCCCTCTGCTCCCCTTGACTGCTCTCCTTCCCTGAGCCTTTCATCCTCCGTAACAGCCTCAGGACTGTCAGATTGGAGGTGGGACAGCCCTACTATGTCCCGGAAAGTCTCATCCACAAACACCTCTGCCTTCCTTAGCTCCTCCAGTTCAGCCACCCTGGCCTCCAAAGCACGCACTCGGTCTCTGAGGGCCAGGAGCTCCTTGCATCGAGCGCACACATACGCCACCCGCCCACAGGGTAGGTAGTCATACATACTGCACTCGACACAATAAACAGGATAGCCCCCACTCTGCTGCTGGGCTTCTGCCTCCATTTCCTACTCTAGTTATATACGAGGGTTAATTAAATGTTTCAGATAGAGGTTGTTATAAAGGATTTAGTTTAAGGGCAACAGAAGTAAGTCACTGGCTCCCTCCAAGCTCCCCCTCTAAACTCCCCTCTCCAAACTCCCTCCTGTTAGCACGCACCCTGTTTGCCAGCACCCGGTCGCAAAGCTCCCTGGTCGCTTACTAGCAGGGTTTAAGTGCTCAGCCTCCCTGATAGCTCCTCCCTCTGCCTACAGCTCAGCCAATCAGCACACGGTGTTTCAATTCAAACCTAATCAGCTTCCAACTGCCTGCCTGCCTGCCTGCCTGCCTGCCTGCCTGAGCACACGGCCTTTCAAACAAACAAACACACTCAGCTCAGCACTCCAAACAAACAAACTCCAAACTCCAAACAAACACACAAGCCCAAAACCTCCAAATATAAGCAGCCACTTACCCCAAGGTGCTTTAGTTTGCTCCTTCCTTCCTTCTCCTCCTCCAGGAGAGCCTCTCCAAACTCCCTCCTGTTAGCACGCACCCTGTTTGCCAGCACCCGGTCGCAAAGCCATCACTGACAGGCTGTTGGCATCTGTCCCCAGCATTCCTCAGTTTTCTTGACATTGTTTCCCAGCTGTCCAGGAAACACTTCTCTGTGCTGTTTGAACATTTTCATTTCATTGTGTCCAGGCACAGCTCATTAAACCAAGGACTCGGGGAGGACTCCCAGCTGTGAACGATGTTAGCCAGGCAGTGCAAACATGGTCATTTCCACAACATTGACTTAGCGGCCCAAAGAACCATCCCCCACATGGCCTGGGCTCAGGGTACATCTGGGATGGATAGTCTCAGACAGCACTCTTGTGGGGGCAGGGAGGTGGCTACTGGACTGAGATCTAGTCCTAGGATGAGGCTAAACTGCAATGGAAGTTAGATTCCTAATTCTTATGGCCCCGCTGAAAAATCACAACATTAGGACTTGTCTACGTTACCTTTACCATTGGTCTCCTTCAGCTATGCAAATTGCATAGCTGAAGTTGAAATACCAACTGCGGCATCTTCCACGCAGCAAGGTTGGATAGGGCTGCTCTCCCATCGACCTTGGCTGCTCTTCTTGTATTGCTAGAGTACCTGCATCATCAAAGGGAGCACATTTAGAGATAGAATCAGAGGGTTGGAAGAAACCTCAGGAGGTCATCTTGTCCAACCACCTGCCCAAAGCAGGATCAATCCCAACTAAATCAGCCCAGCCAGGGATTTATAAACTCAGGACTTAAAAACCTTTAGGGATGGAGAGTCCACCACCTTTCTAGGTAACCTATTCCAGAGCTTCACCACCCTCATGGTGAAATACTTTTTCCTAATATCCAACCTACACCTCTCCATCTGTAACTTTAGACCATTGCTCCTCATTCTGCCATCTGTCACCACTGAAAACAGCCTGTCTCCATCCTCTTTGTAATTCTCCTTCAGGATAGTTGAAGGCTGCTATCAAATCCCCCCCTTATTTTAGTCTCTTCTGTGGACTAAATAAGCCTTAAATCCCTCAACCTCTCTCCCCATAAGTTATGTGCTCCAGCCCCCCAGTTGTTTTTGTTGCCCTCCACTGGATCCTCTCCAATACATTCACATTGTTTTTGTACTGGGGACCCCAGAACCGGACACAATATTCCAGATGCCTCACCAGTGTCACATAAAGGAGAATGATCATTCCCACAGATCTGCTGGCAGTGCTCTTTCCAATGCATCTCAATATGTTGATAGCCTTCTTGGCTAAAAGAGCACATTGTTGACTCATGTCCAGCTTCTCATCCACTGTAATTCCCAGGCTCTTTTATGCAGAACTATTACTTAGCCAGTCAGTCCCCAGCCTGTAGCAATGTTTGTTTCTTATATCCTAAGTGCAGGACTCTGCTTGTTTAATCTCATCAGATTTCTCTTGGCCCAATCCTCCAATTTGCCTAGGTCACTCAGGACCCTATCCCTACCCTCCAGCATATCTACCTCTCCCCATAGCTTACTGATAGATTTATAGTGTCTTCAGTGACATGATAAATCAATGCTCCATGGATCTGTCCCTGCTGGATCAATCCCTGGCATAGGGATGATGTGCCCTCAGTGAGAAACCTGGAAACAGCATGTAGTGTCTGGAGAATAACATGCCTTTCAGTTGCGCGCTTCGATTTTTGGGGTGTTTACCTCCTGGTATGTCTGCTGCACTGCATGCAGGTGCTCAGACGTCACAGAGAGGGGGCCACATAAGTAACTAGCTAGCTGGATAGGGACAAAACAAATGAAGGTTTGTCCACCACTTCCACTTGCTGATCCCAGCTGGCGACCTGCCCCCAGTCTGAGCCCTGCTCAAGCAGACAGTCTAGGCCAATACTGTTAATAGCGTAAACAGCTGCTAGAGGAAGCTATTGGCAGCGGGTTCTTGGAACCCAGGAATTGTGCTATATGTTCTTGTGAGCCACTGGCTGGTTCATTCACTATTTACACAGACACAGAATAGCCCTGTAACCAATATCACCACAATGGGAAACTACTCCAAGCCAGCAGCACCACGGAACTCTGAGCACCCAGTGATGCCTCACAGCTGAAATTGCTCAGCAGATTTATAGAGCCCAGCAAATCCACAGATATCTGCAGGTATCCACAGCCGTAGATGTGGATACAGCTATCCCTGGCTCATTTTTGGGGCTGCAGGCACAAATTTTGTAGCTAGAACCATGCACATTTGCAGATTTCCATGGTTTCTTTTCGCAGATGCAGATACCAGTTTAGTTTTTGCACGAGGCTATAAAGATTTACCTAAGTGTAAAGTGTTGGGAGGCTCCTAGATACCTGCTATGGCTAAATGGCGATGATTTAATTTACTTTCCACAGGCCGTGCCACTGTCTCAGGGCCTGTCAGCAATGCTGCAGTGCAGACATGCTGAGGAATTCAGCTTTGGGCCCCGAGCTCTGAAGGACGCCCTCATCTCTACCAACCCTGCCCTCCAGGAGCTCTATGCCAAAGCCTTCTCCAGCGCAGAGAAGCTTTTCCTCTCTGAAGCCTACAATCCCCAGAGAACGCTCTTCTGCACTCTGTTGATCAGGACAGCCTTCGACTGGCTCGTCAGCCACCCGGAGGCCCCTGAGGATTTTGAGACCTTTTATCACTCAGTGAGGAGGAGGAAGCAGAGTGCCTGTCAGAAGCACATATACCTGCAGCCTATTGGTAACACAGGCCAAGAGCCACATCCCCTTTAACGAGACAGTATGTTTCTTAGCTTTGCCAGCCGGTGGTCATTACCTCAGCCTCCTCTGTCCTGAGGCCGAGCCGGTGAACGGCCCATGCCACAGCAAGGCCTGTAGGGACAACCTTTACCTTGTGTAAGCTGTGATCGCTCAGACGTTGGGGTGCCAAGGGCTGCCTTTGGGCCACAGCTGACAGCCGAGACTGGTTCCCAGCCCAGGGGCAATATGTGCCTTGGGAAGCGTTTCCCCATGAGTGACCTGAGAGAAGTACATACAGAATTGTCAACTAAGTAGTCCCAGACAGGGCCATCCTGAGGTGGGGCCTGGGGCAACCCCCTCTGGTGCCCCAGGCTCTACCCGTCCCCTGCTCCCCCCACCCCCTGCAATGGAGCCAGAGGATTACCTGGGGCGAGGGTTTGTGCATCGTGGCAGTAGCAGATGGCCTCTCCTGCCTCGTAGGCGCAGCGAGCTAAGAGTGGTCCCAGGCAGCATGAACAGTCCCCAGAGGTCACTCTTCTGCACTCCCTTGACCAAGACAGCCGTTGACTGGCTCCTCAGGCACTCTGATGCCCGAGGCATTGTTAGTGCAGGAAGGAAGACAACCCTGTGCTGCTGCTACCACGGCTGCACACAACCCCCAGCCCTAGGTAATTCTCACCCCTCCCATCCGTAGGACAGCTGGGCAGCTGCTGTGGGGCCCCCAAGAGAGCAGGGCCTGGGACGGCCACTCCACTTCATCCTCCCCACCCCACGGCCATGGCTGACCCCTCTGCATGTTCTGCCTACGCCCCCCTGCCCCGCAGTGGCCTCCCAGAGGCACATTGCATACAGCTGATTCCTTTCAAGGGCCTGTCCTTCAAACGACTAGACAAAGATACATCCCATAGATTCTAATGCCCTGAACAGCCTGTCCCAGAGAAACATGCCCCCAGTCTGAATGACTGGCTCCAGGTCTGCAAGAGCCTTGCAGAACTGCCCCCTTACTATACCTTTAAATAGCCCCGGAAAAATCCCTTATGACCTGCCCTTGCACACAAGTAACTGACACTGATGCTTCTACTCTTAGAACTAATTGAAGAGCCTGCTGGGATCGCGCTGCTGGATTCCCTCAGAAGCTGCCTAGAGTCTTTCTTCCTGGGCCTTCACGTCAAGTGCCTTCCCTCCGTTCCCATCTCCTCCATCCGCTGCAGCTATCGACAGAGCCAGGATTCAGACAGAGCGCAGCTGCATGCAGGTAAGGCGGGAGAAGAAGGGAGTGGGCAGAGAAGTCCATCTGGCACATGGGCGCCCGATGGCCTCTCGGCCAACATCCGCTCCCCTAGGAAATGCTGGTGATTTCACCTCTCTACGCACACAGGCGGAAGGGAGTGAAGAGGGAGAAATCCTGTTTCCATGGAAAACCCAGCCCTTTGGGGCTGGCAAACTACAATAACTGACCCAGAGGGCTGTTTGCATCATACTTTTTCCTCTATATTTTTATTTTTCCTGAGTTTTTAAATCACTTCTGCAAGGTAAAAAGCTGCTGCTCACCTTCTTTCAGCAAGCGAAATAAACTCTTTCATATCTGGCAGCCCCGGGACTGGGAGGTTGCTGGATATTCAAATATTCTGGAGAACAGAGAGGTATACCTCGCAATGCACAACGCTACAGAAAAACAACATTAGGTATTAAGAAACCAGCAAAAATGTATGGAGAGTACTTTATTTGCCAGTAACAGTAGCATTGTACACTGTAAACTTGTACTATATTGGCTGTATTTATTTGTATTTAGTATCACTACACTGTTCTTATGGAAGACATAACTAAAATTTACTTATGGTTAAAATGCAGGTTATTTGAGAGTTCCGGAGAACAGAATGCCAGATATGAGTGCACGGTATCACCCTTCCCTCATCTGTAGCCTAAGGCCGTATTACATGAATGCTTGGGTGGATTCTTCACATTCAGAAATTCAGATTCAAATAGTATTCCTCTGCACTGCCAAAGTGCCGTACTGTTAGGCACAGCTGTCATCATGTGCTCAGGAAAGGCCCAGTGCTGGTAAGGCTGTGGCACCCATTGGAAACTGTGCACTAAGCCAGCGTTTCTTAAACTTTTTGAGACCACAGAACACCAAAACAATGTGTAATTTTTTTTTTTTAAATGCAGAACCTATGAAAATCCCTCCCCACCCCCCAAAAAAACCAGCAAAATACAGCAAATACAAAGTGAAATAATTTAATCACTACCTCAGCAATGAGGTAGTAACACTGTCTGGTTTTAACAACAGAAGATACAGTCCTATGTAAAACGCTGAATTATTTTCCAGACGCTTGTGGCACTCCTGCGAGCTGCTCACAGAACACCAGTGTTCCATGGAATGTAGTTTAAGAAACTCTGCTCTGAGCCATCCCTTCCTTCCACCTAGCCGAGCACAGGCAGCTCTGCTGACTGGGGATGGGAGAGCAAACGGAGTAGTTGCCTGGGGCCCAGCCAGTGGGGCTGACAGCAAGAGCACACCCAGGGAGAGGCGGGGATGGCAGCTCCATGCCCCTGGAAGTGGGTTGGGCCACGGCCAGAAGAGGCGTGGCCAAAGGCATTCAGCCCTCTGTGCTGCTCGGACCACGGTGCTGCCTCCACCCCCAGAACCCTGCAGTGTGGTGCTCCAGTATCAACTCCAAGGGGGCTGGAGCCCTGGCTGCCGCTACTGGCACAGTAGCAGCCGCTGGAGGTTTTGGGTCCCTTTGAAATTCTGGGCCTCTCTTTAGCCATCTGTGGGCCTGGCCCCAGCAATTCAGAAGGGCTCAGGGCTCCTGGGTGTTGCTGCTGCTACCACAGAAGCAACAGCAGCTGCAGCCACAGGCCCTTTCTATTGCCGCTGGAGCACCACAGAGCACACTCCGAGGGCGGGCTGCAAGGCTGTAGCATGGTGTATACCAGACAGCGCAGAGGGCTGGCTATCCACAGTCCTGCCCAAGGCATTGCCCCTTCCAGGAGCACAGAGCTACCCACCCCTTTCCCAGAGGCTCAACACGTGTCAGCCCCCGCCCCGGGCGCAGGATTCACTCACTGGGCTACCAAGCCTGCATCTTTGTCCTTAGAATTCTCCGTTGGCTTTACTCCATGTGCCAGCGGCATCTCCTGGGAAGCCAGATCTAATAGTGCCCATAGTAAAGGCAGTAAGTGATAGAAAGAGAGGAAGGAGAAGGGGATCCCCTCCCTCAGGTATGGAGTTCAGGATTTCTGCCAGCTTGTGGCCTGCTGTCCAAGTTCCATCCCAGTGGCAGTAGAAACAATGGCTCTTGTGTTGCCTTCAGGGCAGACTGGAATTTTACCTTCTCTCTTCTGTTTATCCAGATGGGATCCTGACCTTCCTGAAGAACAACAAGCCTCTGGATGCCCTGTGCGTCCTTGGACTCACTCTCTTAGACCTGTACCCTTGCGAGACCTGGAGCTTCACGTTTGGCAAATTCCTGCCAGGACAAGGTGCACGTCACATCCTGTATTCTTCAGCATGAGCAAGAAAGTGCTTTATCTTAAACCACATCAGGGGAGGCAGAGTAGCGCAGTCCTTCCCCACACCTTTACTTAGCACTGCGGGGGTAGGAAACCAAATTTCCCAGTGCAAAACCTGGGAGCTCAGGGCTGAAAGCCACCAAGAGGCTGTGGGTCCAGGCAGGGAAGGCTAGGGGAGCATATGCTCCCGCATTCAGCGTGTGGAAGGTTGGAGGGATAGGTTGGATGAAGCAAAGAGTGTCCCTTCCATGGGGCCTAAGACTAGCGACAGATGCCAGAGGCTGATGTTAGGCTAAGAGGACATGTCTCACTTTTATTTGCTTCTCTTTGTAGAAGTGGGTGTCTGCAGCTTTGCCAGGTTTTCTGGCACTTTCCCCCCGCCAGGCTGCACCACCTTAAATCCAACTCCAGGGCGAGAGCAGCTGCGGGAGGTCACCGAGAAGGCCCGAGACCGGCCGGTGCCGTTCAGTGTGCTGGAGGTGGTGCAGTGTTGCAAGGTGCGGTTAGCCAGACACACAAGTCAGTGTCCTGCAATGTGGGGGTCGCCGTGCTGGCAGCCTGTCCTTCCATGGACAGTTCCCTGAAAGAGGCGTGAGACTGACCTAGCAAAAGCCAGTGATGGTTCCAGCAGTGGTGCCTGTCCCATACCTCTCCTGGCAGGGAAGCAATGTCCCCTCTTGTTTCTCCTATCCATGTGCAGAATAAATTGTTATGCACACCAGGGCATGGCTGGATGTGCACCACTAATAGAAATGCAGGCTGCCAGGTGTGGCTAGCCATGGACACTGTGCTAATAGGCTAAGTAGCACCTGACTCATGAGGGTGGTCACCCAAGCACTCAGCTTACAGAGAACATGGGAGGGAAGACTAATAGAGCAGCACCTGGCAGCCAGGACTCTTGTATTCGAGCCTTGGCTTTGGGAGACAATCGGGATATCTCAGCTCCATTTTATATCGGGAAACTGGCATGGAGTGGTCAAGCCTCCTGCCTTACATCGCACTGCAAGTGTGGGGCAGAGCTGGGGTTAGGAACCGAGAGGTCTTTAGCTCCTAGTCTCATGCTCAGGACACTAGACTGTCAGGCAGTGGGTGGATGAATGGCTAATACCATCTCTGTCCGCGGCTCATCATTCGCAGCCTGCTAGTCTCTTGCCAGGCAGCCTAGCAGAGTTGTGGCTAGGAGACTGGTGCGGGAGGCAAGGGTTTTGTGATTCCATCTCTGTCCATTGGCTGGTGCCCATATGGAGGAGAACCTGGTATTAATCCCTGCCAGACCTAGTTCATCACAAAGAACCTGAGAAAAGTCTGTGCATGTATTTATATGCAAATGTGCTTATCCCTATAGACACTTCCACTTCAGTGTTCCCTCTGAGGCAGCCCCTAGTCTTGACCCATTTGCGCCTTCTGGCCTGCAGTATGGCCTCACGAGGCTGGCCTCTTCTGAGGAATTGCATCGGCTGCAGGGCTTCCCCCATTTCCCTCTCTCTCGGCTTCCCCAGCTGGCACTTGGCATTTCTTGCTCTCAGCTCCCTCTGTAGCTGATCGGGAGAGGGAGGCAACCTGACTGGCTGGCAGGGGAAGGAGAGGGAGTCAATCACCAACATCTTTCATGCTGGTCAACTGCCAAGGAAGTCGAAGGTGACAGAGGGCATCCAGAAGCAGGACTGATGGGAATTAGGTGGATGTGGTACCAGCTCAGGGTAACTAATTCAAATGACAATAGCCTGAGCTGTGGTACTGAAGAACCCAGGTTCTGTGTTGGGTAATAACTTGGGATGGGCAGTGTTACAGGTGAGGGACTCCCTCTCCTTCCCCGTTGCCCTGAGTGAAACAGTAGATGTCCCGCAGAGAGCAGGGGCACAAGTTACACCTCCCCTTGAAGGAGATGGTGAGAAAAGTGGCTGCTTAGCATTCCTAGGGGCCTACCAAATTCATGGTCTGTTTTGGTCAATTCCACTGGCATGGGATTTTAAAAGTCATAATTTTCATGATTTCAGCTAATTTCAATTGGAAATTTCACAAAAACTCACTTTATAAATTAAGAGAATGGGAAGGGACCTTGGAAGGTCATCAAATCCAGTCTCCTGCAGGGGGGCTGATGCAAAAAAGAGCTGAGGCATGCAGGGGATAACTGCAAGGTTACCATGGAGGGCACGGTAACCTGGAATCTGGGTTGCTGTTGATGGCACACTGCCTTCAGAGGAGGGCCACTCAATAGTATTTGCTGGGCAAGAGCCCCAGTCTGAAGGCAGAGCAGAAGTAAGGGGTGGCAATACCACCTCCCTCCTAAAATAACTTTGCCACCTCCCTTGCAACTCCTTTTTGGGCCAGGACCCCCAGGTCAAAAAACACTTGTCACCCCCCTCTGCAATCTGGAGAAGAGCACAGGTGAGACAAGGTGTCAGTTCATTTCAGGATTTTCATGACCTTGAGCGTGGTTAAGATCCTACCCAAGACAACGTACCATCTCAAGGGGGTGTTCTGCGTTCCTAAGCACCACCCAACCTCACCCTTCTCAGCCCATGCCTGGGTACAGCCTCTAGGGTAGTCTGGGATCCAGGGGACTGAGTTCCTTTCTCACCCAAGAAAAGGGTTCTCTCTGGGTTGGGGCTGGAGTGCATTACTAGAGAAGTCTGGAGAGGGTCCCTGGTTGAACAGGCAAGGAGCTGGGATGCCTCTTTCAGCTCCCTGAGCAAGAGGTTGGACGAGACGAGGTTGTGGTAATGGTGAGTTTGTTTTGGTTTGTTTTTTTTTTTTTTAAAACCAACTGACTTTTGCTTTCCCGAAAGGTTACGTGTCATGAGATCTGTCACCTGATTGGCTTGGGGAACTGCCGATGGCTACAGTGCATCATGCAGGGCGCACTGAGTCTGGACGAAGCATTGCTGCGGCCCCTGGAGCCCTGCCCCGTGTGCCTCAGGAAGCTGCAATACGCGGTGGGCTTCAAACTCATCGAGCGCTACAGGGTGAGAGAGAGACTACGGCCTGCTCTGGGGACAAAGGGGTAAAGTAAGATAGTCCCTAGCCAGGTAGTCCATCTGTGAATCACAGACGCTGGGCCCCCTGCTAAAGGAAGGGCCAGACTTAATACACAGTGCTGTCTCCTGGAGTTTAGCATGAGTTACCCAGACCCTGAACACAAACCAAAAGCAGGGGCGAGGGGGGGACTTATCCCATACACATTCCTTGGCTATAAAATACTAAGAATTCGTCACAATCTCCAACGCGCTCGCCCTCAGTACAAAAATGGGGTGTTATTTGCAAAGGGAAAGTGCCCCAGGCTCTGTCAGAACCACGGTTAGTGGGTGGAAGATCCCGGGTCCCAGCCTGCTCAGACAGCACTGTGCGACTGCAGGAGTTCCTGTCCCAGCAAGCAAACGCTAGCAGCACAACGAGCTTTTGACACCATCCCAAACCCTTAATGCTGGAAGGCACTTCTTATATCGAGAGAGCTGGACTCTAGCCTGAGGACAGGTGTATTAATGCATCATAAGCAACAAGCCTGCCATTAATACTTGCCCGTTTTAAACTTCTGTGCATTGTATTGTCACCTTGTGTAGAGTTAGCTGTGCTCTTCCTGGAGTCTCTTTCCTCCCCTCTGATTCTTGCTTATTGAGCTTGGAAATGAGACACTTTCACACAAACCTCAACATACTGGGGTTGGGAAGAACACACCACCTGGTTGTGCTGCCAGTCACTAAGTGGAAGAGAGCTCTTGTTCTAGTCTCACCAGCTAAAAGATCCTGGGTCCTCTGGTCTACATCCAAATCTAGAAAGTCCTCAGACCCAGCCTCTCCAGGCTGCTGGTTGCACAAGCCAGAGCAAGAAAAATGGCCTCTGCAAGCAACATTCCCTCTAATCTTTTCCATCTGTGTGTGGAATAAATTTTATATGCACCAAGGCACGTGCAAACTCACATCCACAGGAACACAGTCTAGCTGTGAGTGGTCTGCTGGGTGGCATTAGAATTTCTCCTGAGTGGGTACACAAGCCTGCAGCTGACAGGGAGCATGGTCTATGGGGTAGCTCTCTCTTCCCAACCAGAGCGCTACCTTGTAGACACCTCATTGCTGTGAGTGATTTCCATCCACACTTGTTTCAGTGCAACAAATACTGTCATTAGCTCAGCTTCCCAACAGCCACAGTGAATGAAAACCTGAGGAAGAGGAGCCAACTTACTCTGCCCCCACAAATATCATGACTGCTTTCAGGACAATAAAGAAGGAACTTGAGTAGAGTCTATACAGGGGTGTGTGGTGGGGTTGTGATAACATCTCTAAGGGGCTAATCCAGCCTGCCTCACAGTGTTTAAGTGTCTAGAAAGACAAGTAAAGTAGCTAACTTGACAGCAGAGGCTACAGAGCACATGGAGGCAAAAATCACATCAGAATACAAAGCCACTAGTAAAAGCACATTCTGAAAAGCCAGAGCTCTCCCAGGCCACATACTCGGAATCAGCTTCACCTTTCACTATTACACCTATCTTCCGGTAGAGCACAATGGCCCAGCATGTAAGCAACAAATATGGCTAATGCCTGGCACAAAACAGTGCCCCCCCCCATCGCAGATAATGCTGCCAGGGCTAGAAACTGTGGCACAGGTTAGGGGCAGATGGGGCAGCCAGCAGAAGTAGGTAACCGTTCTGGAAGAGGAGGAGCTCTCTGCAATGGGTTGGTGTTTGCACTCAAATGTGCTCTGTTTTGACATCAGCCAGGGTTTGTTTTATCTTGACAAATTTAGTGCAAAGAATCCAGGCTGCTCTTATGTTACAGTTTCCATCTGTTACCCTGTCAGTGTCACTGGCTGTTGTGCACCACAAGCTCTCCACTGAGGCTAGGTCTACACTACAAAAACACTCTGGGCCAAGAGTCTCAGGGTGCCAGGCTACAGCTTCGAGCCCAAAGCTGCAGTGCAAGGACACTAAAAATAGCCGTGTGTATTTTCCCACTCATGGCGGAGCCTGGCCCTGATACTCAGTACGGGGTCGGTTTCAGAGCCTGAGCAGAAATACCTGTGCTTCTATTTTTAGTACTGCAGCACAAACCCACATCTGTAGCCCTGGCCTCAGAGACCCACTGGTGCAGGTGTTGGTTTTGCTGTGCAGCCAGACCCTAGGGCTTGCCTTCCTCGCAGCATAAGCTGAGCACACTGCTCTCAAGTCAGGCTAGGCAGAGTGAGCAGTTGTGCGGCAAACCAGCACTCTGCAGTCTCTCTCTCTCTCTCTCTCACAGAAGCATGCACACCTCCCCCCCAGGAAGATAGTTCAAGTTTAAAGCACCATCTCAAGCTCGAGATGTGCATGCAAACCAGAGCTGGGCCAGGGAAATACTCGAGTTAGGGTATTAGCTTACTAATACCCTAGCTCGAGCTAGCTTACTAAACAGCCAGCTTCAGATATTGGTAAGAGAACTGGTTAGTAAGGCCCTGGCCCTCTCTCAGGTGAGGAGAGTGACAGAACTAATGATGCTCAGATTGCAGTGCAGGGTTTGGCTTGAGGCAAGGGCTGTAGAGTTCATCCTCTAACTTGCAGCTGTGAATCAGGCCTGCTAGGGAAGATTTCTCTCTGGGTCATTGAAAGATTTCCCCCTCCCCCACCCTTTTCCCTTCAGAATGGAGCAAGTGGCAGATAACTGCAAATGATTACACCCTAGCAGTCTCTTCCGGGCTTCATTCTGTGTCTTCTGCAAATTGCTGCAGTCCAGTTTACACATCTATAAACCTCACCAGCAGCATTCCTTCTAATTTTTTTCCATTCAGGGCAGAATAAAATTTTATGTCCACCAAGGTATGTGCAAATGTGCACCACCAGCAGAAACACATGATGCCCACTGTGGGCACTCTGCTAATGAGCTCCTGGTTGGGCATCAAAGCACTGAGCTTTCAAGAAACACAACTCACCAGGCCCAACTGACCCTGCCTAGCCTGCACTGATGGAGCCACAAAGGGTGACTCAACACCAGAAATCTGAGTCATCCTCTTCCCTTACAGTGTCAAAAAGTGGACTTCAAGCAGTGCTCAAGTGCATGCTGAGCAGGCTCTGGCCTGGCTCCCTCCCCACGCCCACCCATTTCACAGGCTCCTGCAAGTAAGAAAATGCATGCAGACTGCCCCAACTGGTAAAGCAGCAGAACAGAAAAATGAATGCAAATAACCACAGGAACCCTTAAATAGTTTGTGTAAAAAGTGCCAGGCAGAGTCTGAAAAGGATATTTTTCCCCCCCATTACAGGGATTTTGGGGACCGCTCTCTCCTGTTCTTCACTTGAAATAAATGAGCCTTAGAGCTGATTGGATTTTTCTATTAAAAATGCAGATTTGGCACAGGTATGTTAACAGTTAACCTGTACAGGCTGGAGTAGCTCTCAGGCAGGGGTTCACTCAAGCCATGAGGGCCCACTGCAGGTAGGAGGTGCTCCAGCATGGCTAGAGCAGCCTCTGTCTGTGGCAGCCCGGGGGGTGAGTCCTACCAATGGGGGACCAGGGCTGCTTCAGTCTGGCTGGTGCATCCCTGCTCTCAGCACATACTGGGCACCAAGAACAGAGCTGCTCCAGCCCAGCTAGCCTTTAACCAGTTAACTCATTAAACGGGCTTTTACGTCCCTTATTTGGCAACACCAGTCCTTTCGTAATTTCATTTGTTCCACTTAAGTGTAGAAGTAAAAACTAAACAAAAAATTAGAAGAAAAATCAAAATGTGTTTCACTGACATTGAAACATGTTTATTTTTGGTCTCAAGTGACCGTTTTGAAATTCTTTCAATTTGATATAAAAATCAAAAAAGGTTTTAAAGTGATTGATCAGAAGTAAAATGTTTTGATTTTTTCCAAAATAAAATGTCAATGTGAAATTAATTATCCCCCTTTTTGGTTTGCCCCAATATTTAGGTTTCAGATTGCTCCAAAACACCTTTTTCCCTGCCTCACTCCCCAGAATTACCAGGGAATGGGGAGGGGGAGAAATCGGTCATTCACACAAGTCTACCAGCCATCTCTGCATGGATGTGCTGGCTGCAGCTCTCTTCCCTTTGATACACTGACCCCGCCCCCGGAAGGTGGCTTTGGACCAAGTAGGAATTCTGATTACTTTGGAGTTCCATTGATGTCTTCAGAATTTAAAGAGCTAGGATACAGTCTAGGGAGTAGCTGGGGCTTTCAAAAAGCATCACTGCTGTTCCCTCCACTTAGTCCCCTGGGGGGGCTCCGATGAGCACTCTGTGGACCAGGCACATGGGTGGTCAGAGCAGGAGCACATGCACAGATGAGTAACTAATACATGACCAGGCAGAAGGAGAGTCTTCTCTTTGCATTTTTTCTTGGGTGTAGGGGGATCTCAACTATTCAGCTGTACCCCTGTACAACAACTCTCAGCCATGGCTTCCCTCAGATGCTGAATTGGGGAACACAGCTGTTTCCCACCTACTCAGCTTGGTCTCTGCACTGTTTCTATCACTGGCCTGGGAAAAGAAGGCAATAATAGAATGGGGAAGGGAGGAGTGGAAAGCTCTGGGAAAAAAGGACCTCTGCAAATCACCATTAAGGCCTGGAGTGCAGCACTGATGCCCTCTGCTGGACCAAGCGCAGTACTGTCTTCATTAGGGACGGAAAGCACAGTACGCCCATGCAGTTAATACACTAACTAGCAGCCCCATGCTAGTATTTTCAAACTGCAACCACTGTAGTTGCTTAAGGAAGCGCACAGCTTTGCAAAGATACCAGCTGGGGAGTAACAAAACAAAGATAAGATAGGTCAGCCTGTGAGAAGATAGGGAGTGGGGTGTGAATGCCAAGGAACAAAAGGAATCAACGTGTATACCAACTAAATAGACAAGGAGACCACAGTTTATCAATTGGCAACTGTCAAGTGTTATGATTAATTCACAAAAGCCTAAGGAATGAAAGCAAGCTGCTGTCTGATGTATTAGCACATGAAAAGTTTCAGGAGATTTTCTTTTAGAATTCAAATTAAGTAATATTTTTTCTTAGAGCCCAGCTTTTCCTTGTATGTACTTCAACTAAAGAGATGAAGAGCTGCTCTTGAGACTGAAAATGCATGCTAAATGGGAAGGAGTATGATAGAGAAACAAGACTCCTCAGCTTTGCCTCAGAAGTGTTTAGATACATATAACCTAGCTGCCTCTAGAGCAGTGGCTTCCAAGCTGGGGTCCTCAGACCCTGAGGGTTTGCAAGGATTGTGCTGGGGGTCCATGGGGGTGGAATTATCATAGAAAATAAGTTTTAAATAAATTGCAAAGTTACAATTATATTTAAATTAAATATCTTCCAGTCATGTTAATTGTTGGCTGAAAAACTTCCATTTAGTGAAGTGCACATAGGGGCTAGAATTGGCTTTGACAGGGGCCTGCAAACGGTGTGAGGGGTGATTGGGGTCTGCACTAATGAAAAGGTGGGAAGCACAACTTTAGAGAGACAGCACTGGTTGGTTTGTTGCTTTTACATAAGTCACATGGCGCACAGATCCCTGGGTGGGGGTTAACACCAGGGAGTACACAACTACTCCACGACCACTGGTCAGGAGCAGTTCAGTCCCAATCTTTTCTAGAAGTAATCACCGCAAGGAATGGCACAAACACAGCCTGGGAAAGCACTTCTAAGTATTCCAGACCCATTCTCGCCCAAAAGGGAGTCATCCCTGAAGGATATTTGGAGTGCTGGCAGCATTGGTGTATTCTTGTTACTGGATGGTTAAGATTTTCCAAAGTGCCTAGTGATTTGGAATACGACTTCTGGGGCACCCGACTTGAAATGCTTTAGAAGGGACCTAGTGGTCATTGTGAGTTCTTAGCCCTTCAGAGGCCTTTAAAAGATCTTATATCAAACCCCAAAAATTGAGGGACCCGAAATTACTTGGCCAATTTGAAAATCTTGGCCAATTTACATTTGTTGGACTAAGTCAATTTAACAGGAGAACCTTTTCCACCCACCACAGAAACTCTATACTTGGACGCAAACTGTACTGTCTACTTGGTCTGGTCATGAATCAGACCTCTCGACGGCAGAAGACATCCTGCCATTCAGCACAGACTCTGGGATGTGTTGTGAGAATGACTCTGAGCCTTTAACTTCCATGTCAGAGCCACTGACCCCAGACACTTGCAGCCAAGTCTTCTCCATTGGGCCGGAGCTGGAGCACGACCAGCAGTTTTCTTCTACAGCTGAGACACACAACCAGCAACAGCTAGGCAATACCACCAAATCCACAGATATCATTAAAGATTATGAACTGTGGCTGGAAATGTGCATTGCTGCCCTGGAGAAGAATGTCTCTGAAGAGGAGCTGGCTCAAGTGGACAAGACTGTGGATGCCCTGGCTAAGTGGGAAATGTTTACAGGGCAGCTCCCCACCATGCGGAAGGATCTGCCCTTAATCAGAGACAATGTAGGGCTAAGGAAAGTCCTTGGAGACAAGTTCTCCTCCTTGCGGAGAAAACTAAGTTCTAGAAAACTGTCAAAAGCAGAATCTTCTCCTCATCGCTGGAGGTGGGAGGAAAATTAGCCCTTTGGTCTAACTTCCCCTTCTCCAGTCCGCTCTCTTTTTTGGACTGGAAAAAGCAAGCTTAGCTCATGACTTTGACTGAAGTTTTGTTATGCTTGAGAGGCATTTGGTTGTTCTCATCAGAAGCTGCTGTCTGGTGGGCTGAGAAGCAAACAAACTCCCCGATTGCAATGAAAGAGGTTTCTTTTTCCGAGGTTTCCAACATGGACTTTGTTTCAGTCATTCAAGTTAAGAACTTACATACATTATAAAAAGTTGCACTGGTTTAACCAACAACGTGAATCCAAACATGCACCAAACCCTATGTAGACACTCATGTTCTGGTATACAAGCGACATATTTCACTTTGGCTCATGTTGTCTGAGAACAGGTTCATGCTAAATCAAAACAAGAATGCCCACATAGGAGTATGCACCAGCTTAACTAAAATTAGTTTAAAAACATATGCAGGTTAAACCAATGCAAGCTTTCCACTGTAGACATGGCCTCACACTGAACATCTGATCTCCAAGCATGGAATCATTCCTTCATTTTGTTTTATGCCAAATGTCAATTTCCAGCCATGTCTCTTAACCGCAGGTTGCAGCAAGCACACACACAGAACTGAGGCTTTCTAAACATAGCTCTACAGAGTTCAGGTGAAGAGCAGACACAGGCTGGGGAGACAGTGAAACAGGCAGAGGGGTATCCTGTTTATCCAGTTTAATCAATCTGGTTAGCTTTAAGGGACCCTAAAAGGATCCTCTCCCTTTTTAGCTCCAGCAGCTGAAAAATTAACATCACTTCCCTTTCCCAAGATCCTTAAGCTACTGCTGCACAGGCCTGAATGTTTCTACAGAGAAAGCTGCAGCAGACCCTGCCTTTCAGTTGCTAGGACATGCAGTAACTTTTTAGTTATTTATAGCTTGGAGCTGGAGAGGCTGACAGTTTTTCAAGCCGGGTAATAGTGAGACGTGTGTGCTGGCAGAGACTGACTCACTCCATCACAGTCTCACTTAGAATTCCAACACTGATAATATACTCATCAACTTGCAGCTTAATGGCCTGAGTTCAGATTGTTCTGATCTAAAAATACCTTTAATTCCCAACTGTCCAAAGCTGAAAAAAAATGTAAAACTGAGGCAGTTTCATTGAGAGAGAGAGAGGGTGTTTCCTGTATGGCTGGAATTTTGGGCTTTGCTGATGCTAAGCATTTCCCTTGTCCACCCAACTACAATCTGAGAAGGCCACAGTGACTTGTGAATTATATGCATGTGGTGGGAGAAGGAATGAAGGAGGCAGTTAGGGGAAGGCACCTGAGGAAAACTAGGGGCCTGATAACACAGGTGACTGTAGGAGAAAAATCTGTGATGACCGAGGTTAAGCTCACTAAGAAAAATGTACAGAAAAATTAAAACCAGCATGATTTATACAAAGAACAATGGGGGCTCTGACTTCTAAAAGACTAATGATGTCAATTACTGGAAAGGCATTTTTTCCAGTCTGCACATCTGGAATCCATGTTATGTGAACACTGCTGCTGCCGCCACCTGCTGGCTGTCTAAATATTAAGGACATTAAAAAAAAAAAAAAAACACACACCATTTTAAGATTTTTTTCAGACAAGCAGAAATGGTCAAGCAAACCCTATTTGAACTATAAATCTTCCCACCATCTCAAATCTTGGTCTAGTGTTTCTTAAATATATTGGTTATTTATAAACAAGCTTTTTCTTGCCTCTTTGCTCTTGCTTGATCCTGCAGTCAAGTTACAAGGTTGAACTTAAGACAATTTCCAGAGAGGCATCACTGATGCATGATGGGGATATTGCCAGAGAATTGGGGGTGGGGTGGGGTGGAGGCAGGGCTCAGCTCTGACATGATTATGAAAGGAATACAGAAGAGGAGTGGCTAAGTGCTGAGATACTGAAGTTGAACTTGTGGAGGACAAACCCGAGGGAACGTGGCTGTTCCACCTCACTAGAGGCCAAAAACAGGGAGGAGCAAGAAACCTTTGGGGGCGGGGGGAAGTGACAAGGAGAGTCTGTTTGGCCATGGAATGAGTAGCAGCAGCAACTCTGGCATTGTGACCAAGAGCTAAACATCTGCAATTGAATTCTTCCTCTCGACTATCCCTATTCAAGCTCTGAAACTGAACCCAATTTTCAGAAACATTAAAACGCTCAAATCCCACCAGGTTAAAAGGAGCTGAAGACATTCAGCAGAATCTGTCGGGAAAAATAATTGAAGCCAATTCCTATATCTGGACAGTGATCCCTAGCCTGGGGCACACAACATTTACAGTTAACAAGAGAGCCAAAGACTCCCACTAAAGTGAGTCAAATGGTGCTTGCACTGCCCTGTTCTAGTGAGACTCACAATGCAGTATTAATCTACCATTCAGAACTGCAATGAACATTTAAGTTAAACAAAACCCTCTATGAGCATTGCTATTACTTTCCATATAGTGTGGATGGCCAAAAATACAAGAGAGGAAGGGGTTGTGAAGAGCAGGATATCAAGGCCTAGTAGGATCAGCTGGTGCTAAAATTGCCATACTGTAAGAGGCCAAAGAGGTAGGTTACTGAAGTTACCCTATGGTCAGGAGTTCTACACGAGTGATAAAAAGCAAGTGAGGCTGATAAAGGAGTAAGTAGCACCATGAAAGGGCCACACATGTAGGTCATATGGCTATTATTGGATACTATGCAGCTGTAGAGAATTTACTTCTAACAGGTGGTGTCAACTGAACCAGTTTAAAAGTCTTCCATGTCTGACCTCGGAATACATAAACAAGTGGTTCTCGCTGTACCTGATCAACTTTAATATTTACACCAACTGAAATTCTACAGGATGCATCTGAATTTTAACAGAGTTTTAAATAAAGTGACATTTCATTAGAATTTCCTTAATATGCCAGATTAATGGTGCAACAATTCAAGAGACTCAGGAATGGCAATTTGAAGTAGAATCAAGGGATGTTCATATGAAGTAGGCCCATGTTATGGGGCAAGTGCTCTTCCATTCTAGTTTGTGTGTGATAGCCCTTGTCTCATTTTTATTAATTTCATATAGAATCATAGAAATGTGGGGCTGAAGGAACCAACAGCATATCCAGACACCAAGTCCAGACCCTTGTGCTGATGCAGGACCAAGTGTACCTACACCATACATGGCAGGTGCTTGTCCCACCTATTATTCTTAAAACTCTCCTATGAAGACTCCACAACCTCTTTTGGAGGCGCATTCCAGAGCTTAGCTTCCCTTCTAGTCAGAAAGCGGTTTCTAATATCTAACCTAATCTCCATGTGGCAGATTAAGCCTGTTTTTTGTTCTATCTTCAGCAGGCATGGAGGAGAGGAAAACGATGAATGTTCTTCCGGGGGGGGGGGGGGGGGGGGGCGCGGGACGGGATGAAACAGGTCTAGCTTTTTAACCCTTTTTAATCCTTTCCTCATAGGTCAGGTTTTTCTAAACGTTTAATCATTTTAGTTGAGCTCTCTGGACTCTTTCCAATTTGTCCACATTCCCTAAAGAAATGAATGCAGTACTTCCTCTGTGGCTTCACCACAACCAAGTGGAACAATTTCCTCCTGCATCTTAACATATGATACTCCTGTTAATGCACCAAAGAACTGTAGGTTCTTTTTCTCTAGCACTATAATCTACCCATTTATGTCCCTATTTTGTACTTGGGGATTTGATTTTTCTTTCACAAGTGAAGTATTTTACACTTTCCTTCATTGATTTTAAACTCACTGAATTCAGTCCAATTTTCCAATTGGTCAAGGTTATTTTGAATTCTAATCTGTCCTCTAAAGTGCTTGCAACACCTCCCAGATTGGTGTCTGCAAATTTTATAAGCGCACCTCTCCGCTCCATTATCCAAATTAATGAAAACATTGACTGGTATCATATGCAGGACCCCACTATTTACACCCTCCCAATATGACACAACCATTGAAAACTACCCTTTGAGAATGGCCTTTCAAACCATTGTGCACTCACATTAGCGTAAAGGCTTACTCAAATCAAGGTATCACATCTACTACCTCCCCCTCATTCACTAGGCCAGTAAGCTGTCAAAGAAAAGTTAGACTGCAGTGATTTGTTCTGCACAAATCCATGCCGGCCATTTCTTCTAAACCCATTATCCTCCAGGTGCCTACAAAAACTCATAATAATTTTCCCCAGTAGACTTTCATGTATAAAAGTTCAGTCAGCACCAAATCTGTGTTCTTTTAAAAGACCAGTATGTTTGCCCCTCCCCAGTCTAGAATTTCATCCATCCACCATGAGTTCTTGAAGATAGGCATTAATGGTTCCCAAGACTGCCTCAGCTGTATCATCACAGTAAGCAAGTGAACAAGGTTAAAAATATTACCACAATTCAAGTCCTGTACTGAAAGATCCAACACTCCATAAACAGGATAACAAGTCAAGTTTTAATAGATTTATAAAATTCATATATACAAAACAGTAAACTAATTCACCAAAACTATAAAATACACTTTTTACACCTCACAATATAAATGTATCTAGTACACAGTTTTTATAAGTGGAGACTATCACAGCAAATAGGCCACTTCTCTGTGGATGCTGTTTTAATTCTACATAGTTAAATGAGCAATGCCTTTTTCACTTCAACTCAGTTTGTCACTTAAAAAAGATTTGTGAATTGTTAGAAAGTAAGGCTCAGATCAGGCCTTTCCTGCCCAATGCAGCAAACAAGTTTAAAAATTGTTGTGTGATATGCATAGTATGTGTGCTACAGTTCATAGGCTCCACAAGGTGTTACAGCAGAGAAGGTAATATTTTAAAATGATTTCCAAGGTACAGGATTGTGTCATAAAATTAGCTAGTGTGTTATTTCTCAGGCTGATTTTGGCACAATTTTTAAAGTCAAGTCACAGGATATGGGTGATAAACAATAAATCATACTGAAAATGAATCCCAAGCAGGACTGAAGTCAAAGAATTCTCAGAGCTGTGTTCAAAAGTCAGAGCCTGTGACTTGTGTGACTCACTCATAGCCTTAATCATTTTATTTGTATGCAATTCAAACCAGATTAAAAAACCCCACCAGACAGCTTGCTTACAAGAGTAAGAACCCATTCGGCCAATTTTTAAGCACAGGCTTTAGCAAACACTCTGTGTAGTCAGTAAGATTAACAGTTGTAGTCTATTGGGCAAATTCAAACAGAACAGCCTCAGCCAGAAAAAACGCATTTTATCCAACAGCCAAATGTCTATGAACTGAAGTCAAGTTTCAATACAAAACAAGTTCCAAAGCAGAATTTACCTAGGGGCCTTTAAATCCTGTGGATTGTTGAAGGATCACTTACTCACCATCGTGCCAAGCCTGCGAGCTGAATGCATGTCTGTGCGAAACAGTAAGGTAAGAGCAGCAGCTCATTTTGAACCAAATGCCCTCGTGTCTCAAAAGTAACCTGAAGCAATCTGTCCTTTTTAAAACAGCTGCCTCTGCAAACTCCTCCCAATTTAATACCTTATAGCAAGATTAACTAGCTTTTAAATGGCTCTAAGGCATGCTAGGTGACAAGAGACTGCATGTCACAAGCTACAAGGGATTGAGTTTATAGGACCCAGTTACAAACAGTTGGGAAAAAAGATTTGCAATGGAAGTGCAAGGAGCTAGATCTGTGCCAATGCACTGGTATAATAATACACAGCCAAATAGCTTTCCTGGAGTCAGTTATCAAAGAATACTAGATCCCTATAGAGGGCATTTTGTTTAAATAGAGAGAGTAGGAGCCATTTAGAAGTTAGATCACCACTCTGCCTCAACATTTCCCTCTGGCTGTTCATCAGAAAGTCCATCTCAGAGGACATCAGTGGAGCTTGTTCCTTCAGACTGTGATTATTCCTAAGCCAACCAAATGAAGCATGGGCATGTGCCAAGAGCTGGACTAGAGTAGTTTTTACAGTACAGCAAAGCAGCCACAGAACCGCTGTCACTGTAGCCAACCCATGTCTCCCCCCCCCCGCCCCTGAAAGACAGGCATGTCAACACACACACACTGAAAACTAAATACTGCTTTTAAAGATGCCATTAAAAAAGACAGACTCAAGAGCCAAGCAATTCAGAGTCAAAATTAAACTGATTCATGCCACTGTGCAGAAAGAGGTGCCACATGATTAGTTAGTACAGAGCCAGCCTGTCCTGCATCACCATCTGTGTAAAACAATTTAGTGTCAACTGTTTAAAAAAAAAAAAGAGACAATTCTGGTTTGCATCACTAAGTGGAATATCACTCCAGGTAGACACAGAACACTCAACACTTGCAGCAGCAGTACAACCCTGGGGATAAGTGCTGCACTGTCCTGTTAACAAACCTCAATCTTAAACTGGAACATCCAAAAGTAAGAGTGGAGATGACTCGATGCTTATTCAGCTTAAGGCTAGCTCTGACTAAGCCAATCTTAAAGATCTGTCCTGGGAACAAAATGTCTTCCAAGAACAAGCCAGTGGGGAAATCTTAGACAATTCACTCTAGAGTGCAACTGCTTTACAGGAGCTGATGAAATATCTTGCTATCCACCAACTTTTACTGTGTTGCAGCGTAAAGGTGAAGGAATACACTGATGTAAACAGTCTGGCTTATAATGGAAGTGTTATCTGACTGCTGCCCAAGGCTAGTTTAATGTGGGGAATTGATAAGGTCAGAGGTCTACACCCTCACTACACCACTTTGTTTAATACAACTGGACAATTTATATGGGGGAAGATTAACACTTACAAAAATAGGTATTGCCTTCATCCTCAGAAGGTCAGTATTTGATTTACATCAAGTTGCAATTAAAAATAGCCTTTAGTTCGTGTAGTTTTATTGCCCCAGGATAGCACAGAGCCAGTAGCTTGACCGCACCAATAGCTGTTTTGATGTGAACATCTGTTGATAGCCATCAAACATCACAGAAGTCTCCAGGCTCAATCTGTTTGAAAGCTGGACTCCTGGTAGGGGCATAAAGGCCACTCTAAACATCTGATGCATGCAATTCCAGTCAAAGATATTAAGAACAACAGCCTCACCACGTAGCATCATTGCTAAAAGACAACATAGAGAATGCAAAATAAACATTTTGTTACTGCAATAAAACACAGGTGGGCAGTGCCCTCTAGGCTGCTAAGTAAGTAAGTACAGACTTTCAAGAGATTTTCATCCTCAGACACAAGGGCATATCAAGTGAGAAGCGTTTACATTTTACCTGTTGTCAAAGCAACCAGCTCTATAGGATTGACCACACTATTGTGGGTGTAGTCTGGAGCTACAGAAAGGCCATATCATCATCTTTATCAAGCAGAGTCAAAGTACTGTTCCCTTGCAAGTTTATCTCCTAAGGATGGGCAAAAACGTCACAAAAGGGTTGCTAACCCATTCAATGGGTCAGTCTCTATGCTGCAGATTCCTTGAGCGTGAAAATTCTTTGGAGAGACAAATGCTTCTGCCCATTCACCTCAATTACTCACTGCTAAGTGACTTATAAATGGGAAAGCAGTGTTGCATAACATTAGCTTAGGGTATGTCTACACTTACCAGAAGATTGACTCCTTCAGGGTCGATCTTCCTAGCTTTGATTTAACACACCTAGTGGGGACATGTTATATTGAACCATCAAGGCTCTACAGTTGGCCCCAGCACTGCTCCTTTTTGCAAGGAGTAAGTGGGAGGGGGTCAGTGGCAGAGTTTCTCCTGTTGACATCCCTCTGTGTGGATGGCCAGAAAAAAAAATATTGATCTAGGATATGCTGATTCCAACTACACAATTGTTGTAGCTGGAACTGCATATCTTAGATTGACTTTTCAGTCTAGTGTAGACCTGGCCTTAGCAACTACTTTGTAGTATTTGTTTTCTGAGAGGTCAAGCTCTAACGTATGGTTGTATTTTGAGGACACTAGGGCAATTAATCAAATGCATCACTTCTTGTTAGTCAGATAACTAAGTAGTCTCAGCCTAGAAGTACAACAAATCAGCCAAGATATTTCAAAGGAAGAAAATAAGAGTGGTTCCTCCAAAATAAGCCTGCAGAGATTCACAACATGCTCTGGAAACAACAAATCTTTAAAGAGCTCTAGAGTCAGTACTGATTTGAAAGACTCCATCCCAGAGTGGGAGATGGGAAGACACCCACACACAAGACAGAAGGAAGCTGGACAGACCAATTAAATTCTCGTAATTCTAGATATCCCTCAGAACTCATAACATCCCTACAAGTCTTGTCACACTATCAGGGCTGGGGTAGGCAGGGGGGCCGGGGGGGAGTGCTGTGGATGGACTGATGAGATGCCTTTCACACCATCCGAGACTCTACTTCAGCTGTTCTCACAGCTTCAGTATAGAGAAATTTTAATCTTTGGTCCGGTGAGCTCCTCCCACACAGTTTGAACTATAGCTCCTTCCATACCAAAATCTCTGAGCTGCACAAATGCTCTCCACTCTGTTTGAACTTCAGCCAGCAAACTTAACTCTTTAGTTCGCTTAGAAAAGCCTGTAAAAATGCTAGTCGTTGGAAGCGCCTTCAGACACATTAGCAGCACTGTTCTAGGTCTGGCAGCACAATTTTAACAAAAAAAAAGTGTAATTTACTATAAAGTTGGCAAGCTCAAATTGGCTACTCTTCTGTAAGACATTAAATGAGATTCAGATGTATAGAGACAATGGAAACTAGAAATATTCTAAGCAGCTGTCATTTAAAATACAGCAGCTGTTAATCATAACTCCATTAAATCATCACAATACCTTGGTTTTCCCCCTATATCTCATTTTTCAGTGGGTTGTTAAACATGGCAGTTACCTGTTGAATCTGTAGTTTATCAACAATTGTGATGTAAAATGTTAATGATAAATATTATTTAAATCCAGTTCACTTGGAAATTCTAGAGCCATTACCGTCTTGTAGGTAGACAATTCAAAGAGCAGCTTATTGGTTAGCTACTGTGAGGAAAAGGCACTTACCAGTAACCTGAAAGAGTCTTGTGCCAAAGCCACAGTTCTGAAGGCACCACAAGATATCAACATGGTTTTCACCACAGGCTTCCATCTGCCACTTTTAAAAACTGATAGTGGATCACATTAAAGGGCTCTACTGCTTAAATATGCTGCAAACATTTCCTCTATTTATCCATACTACAGACAATGTGACCCACCTTCCCCCGGAGGACCTAACAGGCCAACTTCATGATACAAAGTAGCCACAGCATGCTAGAATAACTGGGTATTTTATTACTATCATAAAAAATTAGACTTAAGAGTTGTCAACATTAAACATGTAAGCAAGTGATACTAATTTTCAGGGTGTAACTCTAAACAGTGAGAGTTGCCTTGAAAACACCACATTTACAAGCTGAGTATTCTTTAAAAAAATTCAATAAAGTGACCAAGAATACAAGTTCTTAAATGTGCATTAAAAGAACTATTTCATACTAAAGTCTCAGTTAAAACTGAGGCAGCTTTTAAAAGGGAACATTTTCTCAAGAGTTAAACAGGAAGAACATTATTTCAAATACACAAAGTAAAATAATGAAGTACACAATATCAGCTAGAAAGTTATGCAGTTGGAGTTGACCTGCTATAACTCTAAAATCTTGTGTTGAGTAGAATCTATTGCAAAATCTAAATACAGTATTTGACTGCTTTAATAATGAAAAGTAAAACAGCCTTATATCTCATTTCACCAAATAAAGACACTACTATTTACCTTTCAAAATGAAATGCAACTACCATAACAATCCCCATCTGAAACACTGCGGAACACTGAAAAACAAGAACTTGATATTTAAAAAAAAAAAAAAAAAAAAAAATCACGAAATGTTAAAAAAGTAAAATTGGTCCCTGGCAAGTAAGACTCTTCTAATTAACCACCATTTACTTTTGAGAAGTAATGAAAGTGTAGTTTTAAAATAAAGATGTTTCTGTCTGCAGCTCCTTACTGGTTTATGTCACCAAACATTTTATATTCATTATATAAAACTAGAAACAACCACATCCTTTTCACTCCTGAAGCCAGCACAAAGAAAGCTACAAGGGCAGCAAATTTCTGCATTAGGAAGCACCCCCCACTCCCCAACTTCTGCGAGCAACAAAAGGAAGGATTTTAGATTTTATCCAAGTAAACCATGTGGAAACTCTAGAGCAGGGTTCTTTTTAGACCAGCACTTCTCATGGGATTGAAAGCTGAAGAGATCTTTTTCCCCCCCCGACGTCATTACAGTTTTAATGGGAGCAAGAAATACAGTGTCTGCTGACTTGTTCTAGTTAGAGAAAGCACTTGTGATTTTTTGTTTAAATTAGACTTACACTACAGTACCAATTTCATATTAAACATTTGTGTTTCAAAGCTCCCTAGGAAGAAGAAGAAAAAAAAAAAAGACCACAGCATTGAAATAAAAGGCAGATCTTAAATTTTGTTTATGTACCTCACTGTAGTAGACAAGGTTGGAATTATCTGTACACAAAGAAAGGCACCCAATAAACTACATAAGTGTTGAGAGCTAGAAAGTCAACAGTTCACATCAAAACATTCACAGCCTCTTGCAATTTCACATGTGTATACCATCACCTGAAATGGGCAACTCTAAATTTGACTGTTTACGCATATTATATACAAAGTAATATATGCTAAAGATCCCATTAAGAAGCAGATTAAAATGGGCTAGTTTACAGGGTCCAGAAGTCCAAATGTTATCAGTACAGCTGTAAAACTGGAATCACAAGAGTGTTCACTCTTATAGTAAGGTCAGCTGTTAAGAACTAATCAAGCAGCTGGTCTACCATAAAAATTTTGCTAAGAAGAAGTTGAATCTGCTTCCACACATTTGGAGATATAAGAGCCCTGTTACAGGAGAGAGTGGATCTTTAAAAATACTGGCAACTGGAAGTATGAGATTAATGCTGAATTTACATAAACACCTTACTAGAGCACCCACTGTGCGCAGATGTGGTCAGATGTTCTAGTACATGCCTCAAGTTTTATTACTATGGAAGTCAGTCAATTTTCCATGATGTACGACACTGCATAGGTAGTGCAAAACAAAATCTCGTCCATACAAGCCAAGCCTTAAATTCTCTCCTCCATTTTACTCCAGAGTGGCAGAAGAGGACTTATATAGCCTGGTGGATTTCATTTGTAGTTCTACTGCACTTCATGTATAGTCTTAGACTTGCGTGTCTCAAGAGACTGATGCAAAATCATGAGACGAGCTGTGCATCTACATTGGTAAGTGGACTCCAGATCCTTGGCAAACACTGCATGTGCAAGCAAGATCTGGTTGCATATTTAAAGATTACTTGTGGAATTGTGATTAATATAGTGCCATTTATTTTCTAGTACAGCTACAAACCTCATTATGATTTACATGAGTTTCACTGGTTAATTCAGCACCTCCAAGCTACAGAGAAAGGCAGTCTGGACAGTCACTGTCCTTGAAAAAATAAGTTCTCATGAAAAAAATCTTCCTTACACATTTTATCAAAGTTAGATTTTTTTTTCCTAAGACAGGAAGGTGATTGTGTTATTCAACATTCCAAACTAGGTGTCAAACCCTACAATGGCCACTTTTTTCAGTAGTGTTACTTGTCCAAATGATTCAGTAGCTAACATCAAGGTTTGACTCCTCCTGACTCCATGACTGGCTAGTTTCAGCATTCCTGAGCCAAGGGAATAGCATGGGTCCTAAAACCACATGCAAGAGCCATAAGGATAAAATAAAAGCTTTGACTTATAACCTCTACGTAGGTTTCAACATGACAAGGGATGGTCTCCTTCACTGCAACATAATATCCTTCAGGTTTTCCTGAAGGATTGTGTCCTTCACTGCATGAAACACAAAGCGGATATTTTCAGTGTCTATGGCTGTTGTGAAATGATGGAAGAGTGGCTTACTGCGGTTCCGCCTCTTTCTGTCAAAACACTGCACCAAATAACGCTGAACATCATCTAGCCTGTGAGGGTCACCCTTGAAGTCTGAGAAATACTTCTTAATGCTGACTGTCTTTACCTTCTCTACAAGGAGATCCATTTTGTTTAGGAATAGGATGATAGAAACATTAAAGAAGAGCTTGTTATTGACTATTGTCTCAAAAATGTTCATAGACTCCACCAGTCTGTTTGTGCGTCTGTCTTCCATGAGAACCTGGTCATATTCACTGGAGGAAACCATAAACAAAATAGAAGTTATCCCATCAAAACACTGGAACCACTTCTGACGCTGAGATCTCTGTCCACCCACATCCACCATCTTGAAAGGGATTTTTTTAATGATGAAGTCATGCTCTACAATTCCCTTGGTGGCTTTTCTGGCCAGCAAAATATCTTGTTTGCTTGGCAAATAATTCTGCAAGAGAAAGAACAGTGTCAAATTGCCTCAGGCTGTCCTAATACATGCAACATTAATGGCATTTTAAAAACAAATTTTATCGTATCACAATGTGACAAGTTGTGTGGAGCTATAACACACCTGTTCTAGGATCTGTAGATGATAGCTGACATTCAATGACGAAGTAAAGGACTTATTCTACATGGTCAAAATTATTGCATTTGTCCACCAATGGACCACACACTGAAAAGCTTGTGTTCGGAAGATGATGAACGTGATGGAGCATGCGAAAGTTTATTCATAGGTCCAGTACTTTTCTTTAAAGTTTTATGCCTTTTACCTATTTCAGTTCAATTCTTCTATTCCCAGATTGGATACTCCTTTACGCTTAGGATATTCTTGATCATGACACTATTAGTGTTAATGAATGTAAGTATCTGTGATGGCAGTGAAATTATCTTTTACCCTCATGATTTTTTAAAAAGCTCGATACATTTATAGTAACAACATCCTTCCACAACAGGCAAGGTGACTATCTGTCCGATATTGGATGGGACGGTCCCATATTTGGGACTCCAAAAAGGCACTCCAACTTATTTATTTATTTATTTATTTTTTAAAAGGAACTCACTGTCCCATATTTGACCCCCCACCCTCCCGCCGCTTTTCCACCGGCAGCCTCCGGGAATCAGGGGGGCGGGGGCACCTGTGGCTGCCGCCTCCTTCCCAGCTCCCCGAGGCTTGGAGGAGCTGACCCTCCCCTCCCCTCCATATCTCCCCGTCCCATATTTAGGACAGGGATATATGGTCACCCTAACAAGAGGTATCTGCTGACCACTACCACAAGTTTAAGTACTGGCTAGTCTTCTTGCTACATGAGAGTTCTGAACAACTATGAAATGGATGAAATTCTTCTACCTTTTCTATGCTCAGGGAGAGGAGCAGCAGTAGTACATCCCCTTCATCCCCCTCAGCCCTTTTACAAGAACCTGACCTGCTTCCCAATTACTGTGGCCCTTACAGGTGGTAATTCAGGGCTGGGTAATAACTTTTGCTAAGGGGTCACTAAGATTTCGGCAAGCAGTTAAGGGCTGCACTTTTCTATATAGGAAGCGTGGGATCTGGGACAGAAGTTGGGTGCAGAAGGAAGCTTGGGGTAGAATACTTGGGTGCAGGAGATGGTGCGGGGTCTGAGAGGGAGTTTGGCTGAAGGAGGGGACTGTGACTGAGGGCAGATAATTGGTATAAACGAGGGGATGGGATACCAGATGAAAGCTGTGGCTAGGAGGCACTTAGCTAGACTGCTCCCAGCCAGCAGCCCAATGAGACCTTCAGGCAGGCTTTCTGGCTGCTCAAAGTGGCCAATTGCTCAGGCTGTGTATTTCTTGGTGCCATGTACCTCTTGGGGCGGGAGGAGAGGGGGATGCAGGGGAAGAGGCTTTGCACTCTGCTCCTACCCCAAGCACAATCCTTGCAGCTCCCACTGCACAAAGTCTCTCCCCCACTACATCCCCCCAGAAGGGGCATGCTAGCTAGTTGCTTCAAGCAGCCTTGGGCTTTGGGAGGCAGAGAGCCTACCGGAAAGTCCCAGCAGGACGCGAACCAAATCGAAACATGTGGCAAGCTGGATTTGGCAAGGTGGCCCTATTTTACCCAGCCCTGTGGTAACAGCTCAATGGGCACCTCTTATAAAATTCACACTACTGTTCAAGGCAGTGGGTAACACTAGATCTAAACAGGAAGCATACGTGGACCAAAAGATGCTGAGCCCGGAGACAGAAGAGGAAGGTTTCTGTGCATGTAGTTTTTTCCACTGTATTCCTGATTACTTGTCCATACAAAAGGTGTAGGGAATTGTTCAGACATATAAAAGTTGCTTAGGCCAAAGTTTAATACACTTCACAGGGACATTTTTCTAAATTAAAGAATTTGGATCCTATGCTCACAAGTTTTAAACCAGGGATATTAAACCAACTGCAAGAATGGACTTCCTAATTTTAATCCTTGTGGAGAAGCATAAATAGTTTCATCTCACCAGCTGGCCAATCCGATCCAGATTATCCAGGAAGTATTTCACCGATTCACCCTGTTGAAAAGGAAAGAGATGCTTCTTAAATCATATTACTAGGCTAGCAAAGCAATCAGTTTCTTAAACAAACCCCCCTTTTTTGGGCACATTTGCTCTTCTACACACCATGAAGTTTAAACACACACACACACAAGCTAGAAAAGTGAGATATAGACTGGAGCCTGGCATGTTTAGGGTCTGTAATGAGAACAGCACTGTGCAGTTTACTTTAAAACAAAAGTAGTGCTAAGACAATCACCCCAGCTTTAATAAAGCCCTAAGGCACTGCAGCTCTTCCACTGGAATGCCCTGTTGAGTAGTTGAGGAGAACAGACTAATGCATATTACTTAGAGCAATGAAGAAAGTTTATTGCAAAAGGTTTTTACGGTAAGAGCTCAAAATTCATACTGCAAGTATGAGTTGCTCCTAAAGCCAGCTTTATGCTTTGCCTTAATGCAGTGGGTCCACTTTTGCATGGAGAGTACAGTTTAAAAAAAAAATCACTGAGTAACAGCACAGAAGACTACATTTACTGGAAGCCACTATTTGTTTTAAAACACATGGCTGAGAAGAGATGCACATCCTACACATCAACTGGCAGCTTTGGAAGTAGCAAAAGGTTTAAGCAACCTGTGATTTCTTTGACTTCAATCTTCACTAAGGAGACAAGCTTGGCAAAAAAGGATGAAATTTTCCTTCAGAATATGATCTTTGAAGGATACAGTTATTTTAAAAAAAATCTAACAGGGATGTTTTAAAAACTTAAGTGGATATTTGTAAAAATGTATCAGACTATTGTTGAATTGGGCATGTATTATAATCCTCAAGGGTTATTTATATGTATGATTTTAAAAATGCACCTCTTTGCAAGACCTCCAATACATCACACTTAAATCAGTCAAATCAAATGTCATTTCACATGCAGTAATACTTCACAGGCCTTTCAGTGGAATTATTTTTACATTTAGAAGGAAGGTTCACTTCCCCCCCAAAGGGAAAGTTGACTTCTGTTAAAAAAAAAAAAAATCATCATCTTCCTCAAACCCATCCATCTTGGAATGCTTCACATCCTACATTGAGAAACTAAATTACCACCCATTCCTCTCTCGTCATTGCTAGTCATTCTTGGTAGTCACATAAAGGCACCTGAAATCTCTTTTCAAAGCTCCAAGACCAGGCATTTGCAATCTGTGGCTCCAGAGCCATATGTGGATCTTTAAGGATTTCTCTGTGGCTCTCAATGCTACGATTGCAAAGTTTAATCACCAAAAAAAAAAAAAAAAAGCGCCCAACTTCCTCATTTTTGATAAACAATGAATGTCTAAAAGCCCAAAGATGAATAACTCATATCTAAATAGCAAACAATATGTGATCTCAAAATTTTGAATAACTTCCCCTACTGTCCTCCAGAGAGAGAGAGGGGGAAGGTTTGGGAGGAAAAGTCAGGAAGACAGCGATACAAACACAAACAAAGAAAGTGTGAGGAAATAGAATATGTAAAATGTTTGTGAACGTTCTGCAGGAAATATGTATCACATTACAAATTGTGTGCGGTATTCTTAAAACAGAGGCAACAAAAAGTATGTTTTGACGTTATTTATTAACAACCGTCTCATATTCACATACACTGAGGCTCTTGAGTTTTTTCCCCAAATTGAAAAAGAATAGCTCTTCTTGCTATTTTGGTTGCTGACCCCTGACCTAAATGGAGCTACTGTAAGATGAGTGCATAATGGGTTGCAAAACCATTCCTAGGGATTAGTTATCAGAAGTTCAGTCAAGCTGGAAGAGCGTATCAAGTGGATACTGCAAGGCTTAGTCCTGGATTCAGTTCTGTTCACAATCTTCATCAATGGTTTAGATAACCGCATTCACAGTATACTTATTAAGTCTGTGAATGATACTAAGCTGGGAGGGGTTGCAAGTGCTTAGAAGGATAGGATTAAAATTCAAAATGATCTAAAAAATTGGAGAAATTATCAGCAGGAAAATAGATTAAATCCAGTAAAGACAAATGTGAAGTACTCAATTTAGGAGGGAACAATCAATTATCCATATAAAAAATGGAAAAGGATTACCTAGGAAGGAGTATTGCAGAAAGGGAGGAGGGGATTCTTAGGTGGATCACAAACTAAATATTTCAGTTTAACACTCGCAAAAGAGCTATCATTCTGAAATGTATTAGCATATATGCTGCAAGCATGATGAGAAGAAATTCTTTTCCACTATACTTCATGTCAATATGGCTTCAACTGCACGTGTGCATTCAGTTCAGTGTGCCAGATTTCAGGGAAGATGTGGATAAACTGGGAAAAGTCCAGAGGAGAGCAACAAAAATGATTAAAGCTCTAGAAAACATGACCTAAGAGGAAAGATTGAAAAAACTGAGTTTGTTTAGTCATGAGAAGACTGAATGGGAATATGATAACAGATTTCAAATACCTAAAAGGTTGTCACAGGGAGGAGGGAGAAAAATTCTTAACACGAGGACAGGAAAAGCAGCAATGAATTTAAACTGCAGTAAGGGAGATTTAGGTTGGGCATTAGGAAAAAAATTGTTAAGCATGGGGTAAATTGCCAAGTGAGATTAGGAATCTACAGTGACAGATTCCACAAAGTTAGGAAATCACTTGTGAGGGATGGTCTAATAATATTGTTTCTGCCTTGAGTGCTGGGTATTGCACTAGAAGGTGCCTTCCAGCCCTATGATTCCCTTGTCTACTCAACTATCACTAGCGCGAGTTACAGAATCTTAAGACATTTTAAAAAGCTGTACATTTAACATCTTTGTACTCTTTTCAACAAGAATAAAAAAGATTGGAAAAACAGAAAATGCTCTGGGACTGATGTACAAATTAATCCAATCTGGGAAAGACACTGGCTTTTTCCATGAGCAATTCTTGGATGTTGTCTTAAAATTACTACAATTATATTACTGGCTTTGGAAAGTATCTGTCAAAGTGAGATGGATCTATACAGCAAGGATGGTGGACTACTTTTAATACCAAATTTAAAGGATACAATTACCATTCTCTTCCTTGTAAGTTCTACCACTGAAACAACTTGGGTTATTAAACAATGCTATACACATTTCTGCTACAAAACAGTAGTAGATCTTTGTCCAGCAACAGAAGCTAACCTTGGATCAGAGATATATCAATGGAAAGTGTATTTGAAGAAGCAGACTGAATCGTTAAGTGAAGCTGATAAAAAGTGTTTGCTGTGCCAACTGAAGGAGGCCACACTTTCTTCTTACAAATGTACAATAGTGACTTCTGGATTCTACTTGAACTCTATGTAGCGGTTACAGATGCTTGTCTTATAAAAACAGAAGGTTAACTGGAGTGTGGCACTACTGGAAATGGGGCTAGAGATTTTGCACAGAATGGAAAGTCATACGATGAATGAACAAAGATTTGACTCCACGTTTTTGTTTTAAATTACCATTAGTGCCTCGATCCACTCTTTGTGCTGTTTCCTGGGATGAATTAATCTCTTGCTATTCCTAGTTATGCCTGTTCCAGCTGAGCATTCTTCTTCGTCACCGAATAGAATTGTGTGTTCTGAAAGAAGTCACCTTCTTCCTGATCTTGTGAATGAACTAATGAGCTTCAATTGAAGGACTAGAAGTAATGGACACATGAGAAGCCACCAAAAATTAACACACCACACTTCAGTTCATTAATAGAGTTGTGCAAATTATAAGAATTCGAGAAGATATAGATGTAGTCCTTTATAAGGAGGCTTGAATGGCCAACTTTAACTTGTGTGATGACTTTAAAACAGGCTTTAAATCTAATAAAATTGCCATGAAACATCTTTCGGTTTTTAATATGATGCCATGCACTCCACCTTCGCCCTCACACACTTCAAACATACCTCCTTTCCTCAGTTTCAATGCTTGGGAAAAATACTGACTGCAAGGGAACATACTGGCAGAAGAATTTACCAGAATTTGTTGGCAAGGCAGACAGGCAGATGTGTCAGGAAGCTTACACACAGGTTAGTGAGAGAGACAGCTTTGCTTCTATTAAGAGAGAGGGGCAAAACCGTGGCTCAAAGTTCTGGATGTTGTGAGCATGATGTTGCATTAATGAATGGAGAGATGGATCTCCGACTCATTTTTTATCTTCAAGTAAAATAGGAAAAGTTGGTTTATCAAGGGATCTAGCACCTACACTCTAAAGTGTGAACAGTCACTAGTTATAACTGATTCTGAAAGATTTACAAATGGCCAGTAGGAAGAAATTACATTTTTCCCCAGGAAAACATTCCCCCCCCCCCCCCAAAAAAAAAATCACTAAAATAAGAGCTTCTTCCTTGCAGTCATGAATTTTCAGAAGGTGAGTGTAATATCCTGCATTTTCTGGCACTCTCTTATAAAGACTGCCTTGTCAAGGCAGCATGGGTTTGGGCAGAAGAAATCACAGATTCCAAGAATAAAACTTCCTGTACTGCATTAGTCATATGGTGTGGTTGGAGGGGAACCCAAGAAGGAAAGGTCAGTGCACTAAAAGTGTACCTTTCTCCATATTCCTCGTCCTTAACAATGCTTCTAGATGTAGCACTAACTGAAAGTGGGCTATGTCTGAAAACTTGTTCTTTTCCTCACTTACTTCGTACACACATCCTCCCACACTCAGAACAGGAAACAGCTGTGTGCAAGTAAATTGCTGGAATACACAAGTAAGTTTACCTGATTTATTGCTTGTGCCTCCCATATTCCCTGCCCTATACTGATCACTTTGTTACATATATACATACTACAATTTTAAAGTCAACACAAGTCTGAAGAATAGAGCAGCATATTTAACAAAGTGATCAGTGATTTAGTGGAAGCAGAATAATCTATAGCATTTTTAAAAAAAACAAAACAAAAACCAAACAGCTTTTCAAAAGCCCTATAATTATGGAAAACAATGAACTGTTCTTTAAAGGTTAGTCCAAGCAGTGATTTTAAGCAAAACATTCTCCAATATAAAGCCCCATAAAGAGGGTGACTACACCAGATGGCTGGAGCAGATACATGCACCATAGAAAGAAATTGACAGATCTAAAGTTTTCTGAATGTTCTCTCCCAAAATAAAATAGAAACTAAGGCTACATCTACACTACAGCAATCTTTCGAAAGAAGTCCTTCCAGAAGATCTCTTCTGAAAGAATTTTTCGAAAGAATGTGACCACACAGCTCCAGCTCTTTCAAAACAATGGACAAATCCAGTGCTATGACGACAGCTCTTTCAAAAAAAGGGCCCATGGAGCACCTATACACATTCTTTCGAAAAGCAGCTTTTGAAAAAAAGGCACTTTTCCTGAAACAGGAGTGGAAGAGCACTTTTGAAAGGAACGCCTTTTTTTGTTTAATTTCTAAAGAATGCTTTGTGTGTGTAGATGCTCTGCTGGATATTCCAAAAGAGCCCCTTCTGTCGAAAAATATTTCAAAAGAACTTGCTACTGTAGACACAGCCTAAGTGCTTAACGTGAGTGAAGATCTAAAGTCAAGATAACCATTTCTCATCCAAAAATTCTGACCTGCAAATGGTTTCAAGGCAAGAAGAATAACTCATTGAATTTAAAATGCCCTCAAAAAAGCTGAGGGAGGAGACAGTTTGTATCACAAGAACTAGTCTCATAAGTTTGCCAGCAAAACAAATTTTTAAAGTCTTTTCTGCATAATATGTAACAGGGCCCAGAATAAGAATCTGAACTAACTCCCATCAGATTAACACATTGGCAAAGTTACTGCAGCATAAAAATGGCAAGGAAAAATGGCTCAGTGGTTAATGCAATAAGCTGGCCCTCAGGAATCCTGGGTACAATTTTCTTTGTGATGGGGCATGCCTCAGTTCACCATCTGTAACATGGACACAATAGCATTTCCCTACAACCCAGAAGTGATGTTAGAATAACTATATTAACATTCTCTACTGTGGTAACTGAGGCCATACCGCAGATAGAAAACTTAAAGCTATACATAACAGGTGCCAAAGTTACAAAGTATCTTCTAAGTCTAAAATGATATCTATTGTACCAAGCTAACTTCTCTCCCTACAGCTATTGGCAGCAGTGATACTTAAATTATAGACAGGAAGACTACTTGCAAATCATTCCATCATGTATGTCAACAGTCCTAACTAGTGATGTAAAAGCTCATTTAGTTAACCAGTTAAAATGTTAAGTTTAACGATAAATCAATTAAATGGGAGGGAGATGCAGAAACCTCTCCAGCCCAGCTGGGCCAGGCCCTCTGTGGATGGGTACTGTTCCAGCCAGAGGCTCCTCTGGCCAGACTGGAGCATCCCCCACTCTCAGCAGGGCTGGAGCAACCTTCTGCCTACACCTAGAGAGGAGCTGTTCCATCCCCCACCAGTTAACTGTAACCAGTAAGCCTCATCCTGGTAGGGTGAGGCTTACTGGTTAACTGGTTGAATGTTAACATCCCTATCAGGAAGAGCTAGACACTTCAGGAAAGAAATCTCCTCCAACAGCAGCTCAATCCCAAGTGTTCTCTCTCGATACCAATACAACAGAATGTTCAGATACTAAAGGAGGCAAGCAAGAGCTCTGAAGCAAGGAGCACTTCCACATATTCTTGACACCACATACAGTTTAAGAAGCTGACACTGGATCTTCAGCTCTTAACAGCAGTAAGGCCACGCCAGTTGACAACTCTAAACTATTGATGTACCCATTCTCTCCAATTCCATTTCACGGAGTGACAATATACAACTTTCACAAGAGGGTGCACATTAGAGCCTGACTGAGTAATTGCTCTGAAAAAAGCTGGAGTTGATGAATAGTCAAAGGAGCGAAGAGTGAGGAAAGTGTTGTAATAAAGAACGTGATCTGTACAGTTTTCTTGCCTCCAAGAAAAATCCCACAAACTACTTAGAGCAGTTCCCAAATTTCAGCGACTTGAGGACCTCCATTTTGAGTTACATTTTTCATATACTCCCAAGCTTTCCTTCTCAGCCCCTAAGCCCCACCCCTGCCCACCCTGCTCCACTTCTTTCCCAGGGTCCTGCCTCTTCTTAGCCCTGGCACCCTACTATGCTGCTGAGTGGACTGCTAATGGCCAAGCTGGTGGGGAAGGAGTCACCAGGGTCCATTTTCCACTTCTGTTCCCTGGTGTGCAGGAGGCCCTATGAGTGGGGGAGGAGTTGGTCAGCAAAGGTTGTGGCTCCACAAAGTACCTAAGGCTGACCCCAGTTTGAGAAATGCTGTTTCACAGGAGTCTCAAACAATCAGAATAAAGAGTAAGCCCATACCAAAAGGGGGAAAATAAAAACCCCACACACATACAAAAGGCTGCAGACTTCAGAGGCTATTTAAGTAATTTTCTACATTCTGGAAAGACTAAGAGCCATTGTTTGACACTACTGAACTCCTGTCAGGGACTGTCTAATGTGTCTTGCATACCCCAAAGTTTCACCTCACTTAACTACTCACTTAGACAATAACAAATAAAAATGCAGAAGTGACAGATCACTGTGATTAAAAAATTACTACCTCATTAAAATCAACTGGAATATAAATATTTCTTACATTTCAGTGTACAGTACATCAAATAGAATAAACAATGCATCTCTGTATGAAATTTCAGTTTGCACTGATATTGCTAGTGCTCATGTACCCCATTGAAAAACAGGGCAAATAACTAGAAGAGCCCAAAGACCTCTGGTTGAAAACCACTGCTTTAGAGTTCCCAGTGTTTGGACTCATGAAACATTCTTAAAACAACTGCAACAGGAGACACTGAAATCATTAGCTTATATTCCATTCAAGTTTATATGAAACAGTTACAGGGGTCTGCAACCGAAACAGTGAGAAGAGCCATTTATCCAGAATCTATGGCAAAAAAAAAAAAATATCAATACTTCAAGACCTGCAATCCGTATGAATACAAAACAGCCCTCCCCCCATATCACCACCTCCTCCACCCCCATGAAGCAACCCCAGGCTCACACCCACAACTGCCTTCCATGCTATTGCACCCCTTCTCCCCCTACCCAGCAGCCCTCCAGCACTGAATGCTCTGCCTGCAGTCTCCCTTCCCCCATGAGCCATGTGCCACCAAGAGGTCATAACCTGACCACCTCTCCCCACCATGCACTAGTTCCTCTCCCTATCTGAGGGTTGTGGGTGGAGTGAGGGATCATGGTGAGGCTACTGAGGGAGAAGAGAGAAAGTCAGGCAGTTCCCCCCCCATTCCTTCCCCCCAGCCCTGACTGTTGGTTTTTCCCTCCACCCACTCTCCTTTGGTTTCCCACCCAGCTCTGACTCAGAGCCTTTACACTAACTGAGCCCAGAGCCAATGTGCACAGCCCCTTGATCCTTCCTTTGTCTTCTCCTTCTCCTACCCTCCTTCAGTCTGGGCAGGGAAGGGGACTGGCCATGCCTGGCACTCTGCAGCATGCACAGCTTTTGAGGCAAAGCATCTTCTGCCACTTGTCACATTACTGCATCCAGAACCAAAGAGGAGTCAGCATCAGGAGCCACAAATGACTCCTTAAAGCCATATGCGGCTCCGGAGGCGCAGGTTGACAACCTCTGACCTAGCAGATACCATGGCATCAAAACGCCAACAACTAATCTCGAGGTGGGGAAAAAAAACCCCACAAACAAAAAACACTTTCTTTTTGAGAATGATTGCTAGTTAGTGGACTGGGATAGTTTTTCCCCAGAAAACAGATGTGGTCATACATGTAGGTGTTACTGTATAATGCAGGAAATCATCAATTTTTTTACGGGGCTAGGGCAGGATCTTATACGTCTAACTCTCTTGTTAAAACAAGTAAAACATCTTCAATGAGTTTTTAGCTCCTGAAATATTCCATTACTGATTTAGAATTAAGATCTTTAAACACTTAACTCTCTTGTTCCACTTTAGTTAGCATTATGGTAATAGCAGCCAGTAGTTTCAGTGAACTAAAATGCAACTCTAATGAGAATACAGTTTTATAACAAAGCCTATGCTTCTTTATTCCTTAACAGTTTAGCAATAATCTATGTTCAAACAGATCAAAAAAAACTTTCACCAATGGAAGCTGCTCCAATAAAAGATATTACCTCCCCCACCTTCCCATGGGCCTACACCTGCTACACACTGATTAGACATTTACCTTGAAGCAATTGTTAATGCTCACGCACCTCAAGATTTATTATAATGCTGCTACAATATAAATAACTTTTGTTTTACAAGATTAAGTCAAACTGTCCAAGTCCTCCCCAACTCCATTTTATTTATTCAAAAAAATCAACTCTGTTTTTGCTTATTTGTATCACTAAACTCTTGGTTAATGCTGAAGTGTTGCAGATAATGGCTTTTTAGATAAAGTCTTCCTCAACTCCTACTGTACCACAAGAATTATCACAGACACTTGGATGACTCATTCCAGCTCTGCAAATTTCTCCTCCATTTGCAATGCATATCCTTTAACAACTTTGCCAACTGGAACCAAGTGAAGGAATAGGAGATGCTGTTCCTATTGTTAAGCAATATGAGTCACTGAACATCTGGGAAATGCAGAAATGCAAAGAGAAGGCCTGAAATGAGCCACAAGTCCCACAATGCAGCAACATTTCAGGTTTTACGTTTTGTGCTGCAGAGATTTCATGAAGTACAAGTTTGCAGACACAGCTTGAAGGATGACCCGAAGAAGAAAAGGAAGTTGGGCCCAAGAGATCTTACCTTTCTACTCCTTTAACATGTGTCAAGGAGTCTGAAAATGTCCATCTCCATCCCCCATAAGTTTTTATTTTAAAATGAAAAGTTACAGAACAGACAAGACCTGAAGACTATATGATAACTGGAGAAGTGAAATTACATCACAAAAGAATGAAAGCTGTAGAATTCAGAAGGAAGTTTTAAAAAAGCCAATTTCAGTTCTCCTATTTTGTAAACACCTATTTAAAACTGATGCCAAATGATCAAAAGTTGCCCCCAATTAAGATGCAAATGCCAAAGGCTTCTCCCTACGAAATAGTCCAGAAAAACCATAACAGTAGACTTGACATCACTGACCATTCCACAATAGGAGGTATGCAGGCAGAAAAGAAAAGAAAACAAAAAAACCCCAAATCTGGCAAGACATCCCACAAACTTCTCAGGCCTTCTATATATAACAAAACGTACCATGCATTTTTAAAGGATCCTTTGGAGGTCACCTTCAAACAGTCTCATAAAAGCTTCATACTGAAAAGATTTACTAGAGGAGAAAGAAAAGAATTAACTTGCCACTTGATGCCTTGGCCAGAAATTCAAAGGAACATTGGGTTGCTTAGAGCAATTATAATGAAATATCAGAACTGTCTATATGATCTAAAAATACAGACTCATTTCAACAGCTACCTCTAAGAAACAAAGTTTTACTGAACTGTACTCTGAACCAAGAGGACTCAAAATGGAACCCTCTGTTCTGTATCTTCTGTTTTCCTTTACTTGTCCCAAGGTCCCTGTGACACAAGACTAATTTAGCCCTTCCTGATCATTTTGTCTCTATGAAGCCTAGCTGCTAAATTTAGATGAGCCAATTTAAAATAAATATCAGTCTCTGCTTAACCCAGAAACAAAAATTAAACCGTAGACATACTTTAAGGAAGATAACAACAGGCAGACTCCCTCAAATCACAGAAAAATATGCTTTTTATCATTAAGTCTTCCCTGAGACAGGTTGGATATTAGGAAGAGAGACATTACCAGACTTTAACCAACATTTAAAAGCTCAAATGGAACAGCAGTACAGCAATCAGAATGCAACAGTGATACTTATACCTTCCATTCAGAAGGATCCTAGTGTTTCCCAAGCTATTTTGGGGAGAGGAAGGCCACATTCAGCTATCATAACCAGCACAGATGATTAAAATGAATAAATGCAAGTCTGAGATTCAGCCTCCAAAGAGACGTTTTCACAGCTATACTTCCTATTTGCCTAACATGACAGCAAAAAGAAGCTACTTTAAGACTTGTATAGGTTTAGCCTTCCTGGGAGAACTTATTATACACAGCACAGTACGCAAGGGCCCAACTTTGGGGAAATGTGCCATTTTATTATTTTTTTTTTTAAACACTTGTTTAAAGACAAATTTACTGAGAGAAAAAAGGCATCTGTAAAAGAATAGGTAACAGAAATATTAGTATTTCATGAGATAGAAATATAGAGAAACCCATTTCTCCATAATTCCCAACAGTCTATCTGCAGAAGATACAACTTTGGATGATGTAAGTGAGATGGGGTGTAGAAGCAGGTATCCAAACTGGCCAGGGGGCTCACAGTATAGCATATTAGAAACATAGGCTAGTAAACAACCAGGGCAATGTAAGCCTAAGGTTAGCAAGATTCAAGTCAGCGGACCCATGCCAGGGAACCATGGGCTTGAGCATCTACCCTTTATTTTAACCCTAGGTTAATGGTTTATTCTCCCATGGCCACAGAGCACTGAACAGATCCTCAAAGTAACCCTATTCCACAGTACCTGGCACATATCTGAAATTAACTCTCTTCCCTAGTGTAGATCTAACCTTAGTCCCCACTCCGCTCTCTAGATCTGCATCCTTCTCCCCAGCAGAGCCACTGGTGCAGGAAAGCCCAGGCAGCATGCACCAAAGTCTGGATGTGCTTGTGACCAGGAAGGAGCTCTCGGGGCAAAAACTTCTAACCCGTTACGACCGAAAATTCTATAGGCTGACAGTGTGCTTGCAAACCGATGTCCAGATGACAATGGATTAATGCTGAATTTAACTGGTGCAATTTTCAAAAGGAAGGTCCGTGGCTTCCATTTGTAACAGACTGCATCTAAGGAAGTTGCACCAAGGAACTCTGGGATACATCCTGAAGATTTCCAGGTCCCAAGTTAAGCTAGAAGTCTATGCACACATAAAGCAACAGGGCTTAGATCATGGGTCTCAGCTTTAAACAGGTTTGGATCCTCCAGCGTCTTGGGACCCTAAGTTAACATATCTCTTGTATGGATGCAAAGGGGTTAGGCTTGAGCCCAGGCTCAATCCTGGGTTTACACTCCTGGGTAGACATCCCAACAGACTAGTGTCTACAAACTAGAAGAGATTGCTCAAGTGGGTGGATCCCTGTCATCAGGATTTGGGATTGACAGCACAATACTGTTATTCCTGCCTTCACAGTTCAGTGACCTAAAATAAAAAGCCTACAAAACACTGTCTGTAACAACAGCCCAGCTTACCTTCTGATTGCTAAATGCAGCTATGTCTTCAGTCCATCCTCTTGTACCTCTACCAACTCAGAGCATAAAAATAACTCTCTCAGCATCCTAACGGATGTCAGCTAAAACTTCACTTGAGCAGCAATTTTAAAGACGTTTTCAACTGCATTCATCATATGAACAGCACCAATCAAAGCAGAATATTTATCACGGTATAGCCTGATTGGTTCCCAAGCTTATTGCCATCAACTTTATCATGCCACATTTCATGTACAGCACTACTCTAAATATGGCTTGTTTGGAATGAAAATGCATGGAATCTACATTAGCTTTCTTTCAAGGGAAGCAGTACAGTGAAGATGTTTATGTATGTTAACAGTTGATCCCAAAAAGATGGGAAAGTAAGTATGAACCTAAAATGTTTAAGGCCATTCTGTATTTCTCTGCTTCAGTGCATTCCAACTCCTGTCTGTGCACTGCACTGGGATTTACTGGCAAGGGTAACCATGCTGCTTTTCAAATCAACAAGTAATTAGGAGGAGGAAATTAACCATTTCTCCTCATTTAAGACATACAGCATTTTAGCTGTATCCGATCTTCTCCAATGCCATTTAGATTTCCTCCTTAACTGCTGACTGAGTTATTGGCTACTAGCCACGTCTCCAGTGCTTATCCAAGTTGCTGCTATCAGCACCCTGCAAACATCAATTACAAAAAAAAAAAACCCTCCACACACACAAAAATCACTCCTAGTTACCAAATTCTTAAAAAAAAAAAAAAACCACGAAAACCTCACATACCACATGCCTTTTCTACCACCAAAGGACAGTAGAGGCATCAAACTTCACCTGAAAAATCTTAGAATACTTTTATTTGCCAGCTTGGTACAGGCTATGCAAAATCCTGTCCAGGCTAGATAAGCACAAGGACACTCCGCAGAATCACCAGGGCTGCAACTTAGCAGACCCATCTAAGAATCTTATGATATGCTTCAATGTCAGTTACTTAAGTTTTGCAGTGTAAAGATTAACTATCAGGGACCTGATGTTTGAGAGCTTGGCAACAGTGAAAAGCTGCAGATAAGACAAGAGAGAGTATACCCACTGTACTGGGGCAGGGAACAGTGAGTCATACTATGCACCATAAATTAAAGTCTAGACTAGAAGTCAACTATGTTTGGTGGGACACGTGGCTTTTTCACACCTTTAAATCTCTCCCTTGATCTCTAGCTGGGGAGTGGGGTCAGGAGCTGAAGAAAGTTTAGCCATCCTGCTGTCCCTGACTCAAGTGCCAGCTGTGCAGCTCCCATTCATAGGATTATTTTCTTGACAGACTGACATAGATAAGCCAAATTTCCTTTTCTCTCAGTTTAGGCATCTCTGAAATGGGGGATAAAGCCCAACTGCTACAAATGGCAGCAGCATTACAGAGACTGTACCAACCCCCCTGGAGCTCTGTAAGGCATATGAAATCATCTGAGAGGAGAATAAATAAATATGTTGGGCGAATGTATTCTGAGGGCTGCTTATGGCTCTTGGGCCAAAATGTTCGCCTGTCCCAGTCTTGTCTCGAGAGTCATATCTTGTTATAGAAATTGTACAGAGGGCCATGAATGCTTTTAAAAATTGGGGGCATGGGTGGCACCAGAAATGGAAGAGTCCAAAGTGCAGGAAGCTGTCCCGGCCTGGAATAGAGAGGTTTGGTGAGTGGGAGACTAATGAGGGCTCAAGAGGTCATAGCTGCATGTGCAAACAGATGCTCTGGACTCGGATTGAAGGTTTGGAGAGTGGGAGGAGGATCAGCACTGATGCAGAGGGCTGGAGTTCAGGGGTGGCTTGGGCATGCAGGATCCCAGTGTCATTTACCCGAATCTATTCCCGGAAGCAGCAGCAGCAGCCCTTACCATCTCCTGCTCCCACACAAAAGTGGAGCCACCATCTGCAGGCTCTGCCCTCAGAGCTCCCATTGGCTGAAAGTGGGCTTTACCCCCATTTCATAAATGGGTAAACTGGAACAAAAGGAAATTAGCTTACCTAGGTCAAGGTCTGAGAGTCAAGAAAAGAATCTGAAGTCTCATTCCTTAGTACCTTGCTTTAACAGCTAAACCACAATTTCTAGTTTATATGAATCAACCCTCCAAGTCCAAGAAGGCCAATTTACTTGCACTGGATCACTTCCTATTAGAACAGCCCGTTCCTCAGAAGTAAGACTAGATAGATGTACTAGTTTTGTGTACTGATGTCTTGATTAAGTCAGTTTTACATGGAGGCAAAAGCTATTAATCCAAGCACAATACCCAGCTGTGAACAGATCAACTACTTTTGCAAGCAAAAATGCAAAAGCAACTTCTCACCAAAACAGAGGCTGGAAAGTTGGCACTGCTGCAGGAACAGAATTAAGATGTTTTAGATGTCTTAACTATGCATTTACAGATTCACACTGAGTTTCAAATATAAATCCTCTCTGTTTCCTGGGTTTTAATGGTAGTTTGATGGTTAAAAAACTGTCACTATTTTACTACGTTGACTCTCTCTCATTTGGCACTCTTAGGACCTGACCAGGGCCAGACAATAGAATTTGCCAGACCACGAGAGATCAATACTGTCCAGCACATTACCAACACCTCCACTGCTCACTGGGCTTTTAGAAGACATTTAGGGTAAATTATAGCTGAACAGCACAGAACACTAAGAACCAGGACTTGTGGCTGTAAAACTTTATAGGACTGCAGGAAACTTAACCACATCCATTGTAAGTGGCCCTCTGGCTAACTAAAATCACGCTGCATTATGGATGTTGCTGCATGACTGTTCCGGATGAGAGAGATTCAACCTGTATCAAGTTACTGATATGTTCTCAACCCCTGCTGTATCTTGAAATAATGTCTGGAAAATTGAGTTTAATTTTCAGTTTTAGTGTTCTATGGTATGAGAAATTAAACGTTTGACTGTTCCAGATCATTGCTAGAGACATGGTGCGAAGTAATCGGTTTGGTTTGGTTCTCTCAGATGCCTAACAGAAATCTAGACTTCCCATTGCTTATACAGCAGTGTTGGTAAGTACATGTTATGGAAACAGTAACAGATGCTCATGGATAAGTATTTACATGTAGGTTTTTGGACCTACAGCCAAAGTTTTTCTCCAACAAAATGCCACTTCTACCTGAAAGGTGTGAAAAATCCACTAAAATAGATCCTCTTGCAGGATCCTCAAGACTATCTAAAGAAAGCACCTTCTGATCAATTAAATATCTCATAGTGCTTCTCAAAACACTTTCAATGAAGAACACACACTTCAAGAGGTCCTAATTGCTCTGATCCTAGATCTTCCAGGAACCTGAGCGCCCCTTAAATTCAGCATATCTTCCTACACTAAGTAACCTTAAAACCCCTAAATGAATGTTTAGGGCAGGAAGGCTATTAGTTTACAGGAGGAAACTTCATACCCAGATCAACAATCTTAATATCCTGTACCCTGTAGGTGTGTGAACCCAAGGAATGGTGGAATCCCAATATTTCCTTAATACACCTTCCTCATGCAGGCAAAAGTAAGATATCAGGTTTCGACTCAATAGCTACATCTACACTTGTATGCTACATCGAAATAGCTTATTTCGATGTAGCGAAATCGAAATAAGCTATTTCGATGAATAGCGTCTACATGTCCTCCAGGGCTGGTGCCGTCGACGTTGGGCAGCACCACATCGAAGTAGGTACTGCAGGGGAGTGTCTACACGCCAAAGCGGCCCACATCGAAATAAGGGTGCCAGGAACAGCTGCAGACAGGGTCACAGGGCAGACTAGCACCTCCCGGGCAACAGCTAGCTGCTCCCTTAAAGGGCCCCTCCTAGACACACTTGCACTGAACAGCACAAGATCCAAAGAGCCGACAACTGGTTGCAGACCCTGTGCATGCAGCATGGATCCCCAGCTGCAGCAGCAGCAGCCACCAGAAGCCCTGGGCTAAGGGCTGCTGCACACGGTGACCATAGAGTCCCGCAGGGGCTGGAGAGAGCGTCTCAACCCCTCAGCTGATGGCCGCCATGGTGGACCCTGCTATTTCGATGTTGCGGGACGCGGATCGTCTACACGTGCCCTACTTTCACGTTCAATGTCGAAGTAGAGCGCTATTCCCATCTCCTGACGGGGATAGCGACTTCGACGTCTCGCCGCCTTACATCAATTTCAACTTTGAAATAGCGCTCGCCACATGTAGACGTGGCGGGCGCTATTTCAAAGTTGGCACGGCTACTTCGAAGTAGCCAGCACGTGTAGACGTGGCTAATGATATAAAAAAATTGAATCACATGGAGCTACAAATGAATGTAGTACAATGTTAGAATATTGTGCTGCTGGAAAGGGATCCTAACCTTCTGTCCGGTGGTACTCCAGTGTGATGGGGTTCTGGGGTCCCCCAAGCTCTGCACCCTGTCCACAGGAAGGAGAGTCTCTCACTTAGCAGGAAAACAGCAGGTTTATTAGCCGACAGGACACAGCATCGTACAGAGGAGTCAGTTCAGCAGGCAGAGACAGCCAGTCCCATCCATGCTGGGGAGAGGAGGCCCCAAGGGGCCCCCAGAGCTGGGGCCTTGCCCCCTCCTTTGTCTCTCTCTCCCTCAGCCCAGACAAAGGATTCACTTCCCCAGAAGCAGAAGCACTTTTCTTGCACCAAGGACCAGTGTCCTTAGCAGGGATACCACTGCCCCATCCCGGAGCCATTCCCTCTGCTCCAGCCCCCATGGCTGGATTCAGAGTCACACCTGGAATGCTTTTTCCTGGTGGTTTCTTCTCCAGCCACCCCAGGCTGGGGAAGTCTTCCTCAGACAATGGGCTAGTTTCCTCATTGGCACCTTTTCCAAACGCAGGCTCTGCTCTTTCCCCAGGCTGCTGCTGCTGCTGTTCAACACAGACAGACAATGGGAGACACTCTCTCCTTTGTCCCAGCCCCCCGGCTGGTCTCCACACACACACAGAAGGTGAAGCAGCTTCTCTCACAGACAACTTGCCATTCCCAGTGGACCAGCTGCTTTCCTGCACAGACACACAGGCACCTTCCTCGGCCCAGGCCTGGAAAACTCTCCGCAGGTCTGTCTTGGCCACTAGTAGATGATGGGTTGGTATCGCTCCTTCCCTCCTTGAGCTGCGGCAGGCCACTCGGTTCAGAACTCCATGCAGTCCAGGGTTCCCTGCCCCGATCCGGGCTCACCTCTGCAGGATTTTCCTTAACCCTCACCTCTGCCACTGCACATCCACGCTGCCTTGTCCAGCTTCTTTAATCTCGATTCGGTTTCCAGGTGCTGCCACTTCACAGTGGAGTTGCTCAGCGTGGTTGCAGGCTCTCAGGCTGATGCCCTCTGCACCCCACGATTCCTGGAAGAATCCCTTCAGTGTGCCAGGCTTCTTGCGGGTCACAAGCTGCCCGGGGTTAGGCTGTAGGCCCCTCTGCCCTCTGGGACCGACTCCAACAGACTCCCAGCGGAACCCCTTCTTCAGTGTGACACCCGCTCTCAGGGACCATGAGCACCCTGTCTTGGGAAGGACTCATTCAGCGTCAGCCTCCTCAGGGGTCACTTGTTCCTGGGGGTTGGGCTCTCGGCCCCTCCACCTTCTGGGACCGACTCCAACAGATTCCCAGGAGTAACCCCTCCTCGGGTGTGACACCCCCTCTTGAGGACCACAACTGCAGTTGCCTGGGTTCGGCCGCAGGCCCCTCCGCCTTGGGGAACTGCACCTCACTGCCCTTCAGCACACCTGGGTCTCGCAGGCCCCACTTCTTCCAGGGCCCCAGTCACTTACTGCTGGATGCTCCATCCTCGGGGTGCAGAACGTACAAAGAAAAATCCCCAGATGAAGAGCATTTGTTAGAACTATTCATTAGTCATGAACCTGTGTACACACAAGCTATAGTAAATTTAAGTAAACCATTAACTGGCACAAGATTAAACAGATATCTTATCTGTATAGAATTAATTATGTGTCCCTACAAGAACTGCATATATTTAACTAAACTGGTATAACATCATCTTTCACCAGTTATACTGGCAAAACTGTTTAGAGTGGGCCTTATTTAGTCCACAAGACTGGTCTTTGAAAGGTCAGCTTGAATGTTTGTAAATCACAATTCTAGGATTCTAAAATGTACTACTTCTGACCGAGTCCGAAATGAACTGTGCATCTTCATGCATTTTCTTCAATTCCCTTTTAGAAACAGAAGGTTTCCAGCTCCATTATACATTTAGAAAGATCTTTATGCAATCCTGACAACTTGCCACCACCATGTGGCCTACCCCTTCTCTGTGCATACTCCTTGGAATATTAGTACTGCTGTTACTGGTTAACACTGTTCGTTACATTGGAAGAAAGGTGTGTACCAACAACAACAGAGTACAGCTGACTATACACAAAAGGCTATCAGATTCTGCAAGCCCATATTGGAGAGAAAAATTATTTGTCTTTATTAATTGTAGAGCTTACTTTAAAGAGAAGTGCAATTTTCAAGTTAAAATGTATTCCCTCTTCCCTTCCTTGCTCACAATTAAAAGGAAAAAAAAAGGTGACAGACATCTCAAGTATGACAGACCACACATGAATTCAGAAAAGTGTTAATTATGCCAAAGCTGAAATGTTATTTCTTTACTGTGAAATCTCATCCTGCAACATTCCGCATACCACCAGATTTACCCCATTGTAATTAGATTTTTTTTTTTAACTCAAGATGGTAGGCAGTTAGTTTATCTGGCTGCTTATATGCCTGCATTGCCAAGGCTTCTGCTGACTGGTAGTTATCAAGGATTGAAAAGAACAGGATTATTTTAACAGACAGGTGGGAGGGGGATTACATAACCCAGTGTGTATTGGGGAGAGCCGAAAGAATTTTGGACACACTGAAGCTTCATTACTGTATCCAACATCAGCAGCATACCTAGCTCATCCACTCACCCTGGCATAGCCTAGAGGCCTAATCATGAGTATCCCATGAAAAGATTCCTTCCTGTTGCCCTGCCAACTGTCTGAGTGAATACACTGTCTACAATTGATGTAAGAACTCTTTTTATGTGAAGCACTGGGGTTTTCTGAAGATTTGAGCCACACATGCCAACCCAACTTTGATTCTAAATGACACTGACAAACAGCCAACTAAGTTCAGAGTGGGAGAAACAAAGCAGCAACTCTGCTGCAGCTAAAATAGAAGCACTCCAGACTTAACTCAGGCAGCGTACCCTAGGCTCAGGTTAATGATTGTCTAGTAAGTCTGAATTATTTTAAAATGGACAACTACCATGTAAAAATGGACAACTCCACCTATTGCTTCAGAAATTTGTGAAGGCAATTAATTGATTTTATACAGAATTGAGGACCACACCTAAGGTTATGAAAGGAAATCTGATCCCGTAGCTAAGGTTCCAGTTTTTAGCAACTACACAGTCAACACATTTGTGCTTTCCGTGAAGACAGATTAATGGAAGATTGAAAAGACTGTCTTATGAATATAGACTGTTCCATCAACTTGGAGATCTAACATGAATCACAACAACAAAGTTTACTAAAATTGTTTCCCTTTCAAATCATGTCAGGCAAAAAGATGTGAAATAGAAATACGGGGTCAAGTCTCTTTTACACCGACTGAGGAACATTTAACACCAATCATGAGAGAAATTTGAGCTTGGACCTTCCCATGGTAAAAGGCCAGCTGACAAGTTAATGTTTTCAAATTACTTGCAACCTACATGGCCATGAGCATTTCACAGAATCTTACCTAGAGTCTACGTCAGTGCAGTTCTCTTCCCCCAGTATTTTCTTATATGCAGTGTTACCCAATTTTAAAAGAATACCACCAATTTAAAAGAAACAGAGCTGAAAGTTTAATTGAATTTATCATCTGTACCTATGATTACCATAACAAAAACTAGAAAGAATCTCACACTTTGTAGATTTAATGGCATTTTTTAAAAAAGCTGTTTCACTGCTTTCCTTGCAGATTCCATTTCTCTTCTTAACAAGAAAAAATATAATAAAAAAGGGATGATCTGATTATGTAACCACAGGAACTAGTTTCACACCTGTATCTAAGGGTTTTGCTATCAGAAGCCAATTAGATTTTGAGTTGGGCATTCCACTTACAGTTTCCTGTTAACTGCACACACTGTTCTATTTTTGTTCAGCTGTACTAGCCTAAAGAATTCATCTCCTGGCATCAATATACCCCAAACATTCTTGAATTTAGTTTGAGCACGGGGGTTATTTATCAGTTGTGTCTTTTTTTAAATACACAGGACCTGCACACAAATGCATCTCCACTCCACCACTTTTCTTCACATAAAGATGTTTCATACATATACTTTTTGAAAGCTGGAATTTCTACTTTGGTCCAATAACTTTTACAAAACATTTTAAAAATTTAGCTTCTTTAGCTTATTTCTCCCTCCGCTTCATTATCCCTCATAACTACAAGTGAAACAGTAAAGCTACTGGAGTGGAGTGCAGGAAGGAACTGCTGGTGCCCATCTTTTGAGGGAGAACGAACAAGTGGGAGACAACTTTTTACCACCACAGTCCAGCCTCAAGCCCCGGCCACAACCTTCAAGCCTATACTCTTCTTCCTGCTGCCCCACCCATTAATCCCTACCTTTGGGCAAAAGCTATCCTCAAGCACCCTGATATTATGCACCCCCACTTTCACCCCACAGTTGCAACCTCCCTCTCTTCTACTCTCTCCATTCACAGAACCAACCCCCACCTTAACCCAGACTCCTCCCTCACTCCCAACCCCCATCTTCACACCATGCTTCTCCTACCCATCTTGAGTCACTGATAGTTCACCCACTGTGCTCAGGATTTGCCACACAGCTGCCCTTTCCCCCCAAACCATACTCTGTCTTCCCTGGCCCAAAGTAAAGGGCATAGGAGGATAGAGTTTCTGGGTATTCCTACCAGCAGGGGAAGTGTCAGCCAGCCCTACTGTCACCACCCTCCTCTGTGCTTTAGGGCCACAGACAACCAACCGCCCCTTCGCTAGCCCTCCAACAGCAGCCAAGGGGACAGACCATCCAATTGACCCAGCACAAAGCTGCAAGGTGTCTAGAAGCCCATGGCCAGACAACATGAGTGAAAAGGAGCTGCACACCAGAAGCTGCAGAACTGCTACCACCACAGATGAGTAGGGCTGACTCAAGAGGGAGGGCTGGGGGGGCCCAGCTACCAGCCCCTGCCCTGTGCCCCATGGAGGTCCTGCTTGATTTCTGCCCACTTCAAATGGGTCAGCTCACAGTACGGTGTGGGGCATTCTGGGACTAGTAGTGTAGCTGGTGGGTTAGATCCAAGGGCCCCAGAGAAAGGTAGTGGCACGTGAACTACAACTTCCAGTAGCAGACTGTGGCTATCACCAGGGCTTGATTAATCCAGGGGGAAATGAATGGTGATCATCATAATCGAATGTTGCACAACTTTAAATGAACATGTTCTCTACTAGAGCAGCAAGGTAGCATCAGAAGGTTAGCCAGAATGGTTAAGTGAGGAGTTACTATAACATTTTACAGTTGTAGAAAGGAACACCATCTCCTTTTGCATCTATAACCCAACACATCAGTTTTAAATTACACTACTTGACTTATTTTGAAAACTGCTAATCATGCTTGCTTCTCCATTGACTCAAGTCACCAATTTTCATCAAGTTGGCTAGTTATAGTATTTAGTGTAGATGTACATCATGCAGACCTGATTTTCATTTTTTCCTATTTATGATTTGACTAGTATTAAGTCTCAATTCTGGTGGGCTTTATATTTTTCCCTGAAAAACCTCGATGATTTGACCTGTTTGGTTCCCAGCCCACTATCCATAGTTTCCTTCTTACTGTGATAGTTACTGCAGTCCCTTGGATACAATGCTGTAAGCAACACAGCCCTCAACCCTAAAAATTAGTGGGGGCATTTAACTGTCGGTGACTCACCAGAGCCACACTGAGCCCTGTGGCTCCAGGCCAGAACCTCAGGAGAAGCTGCCACCATGTGTGGTAGGGCATGTGCATGGAATTGGCAGACGGCGCTCAATGTATGTAGTTCTAAAGAGCCTAATTTTACCACACTGCAGTGTCCAGTTCGGCCCATGTGGCGAACAACAAGCATATTGGACACCATGGGTACAAGAAGTTAAACTGATCATGGTATTGGCTAGTCATTCATCTTCCATTGCAAACCATGTTCAATTTTGTTATTTTTAAAACAGTGTTCCCAACACGTGCTTTTCTGAAACTTAAAACTACTGATGGTTTCCTCAGCAGGCAGAATTCAGAGTAATTTGATCAAGCTTTCTTGTTTTAGTTTCAGAATTATATCTGCCTCATGAAAGTTTCTGGACTGCTCTTCTACATTTCCTCACTCCCCTGCTCCACCACTCTACAAAATTCATGCACTCAAAATCCAGAAGGGAATCTCTGTACTTTCTTTTCTATCAGAAAATTTAAAATTGTTTTAGTTTCAGATCACTGGAGACTAGAACAATTGCTGCAGTAGCACCTTTACATTCAGATAGTAAATTAATTCAAGCAGTAAATTCTAGAACACTGAGGGCCTGTGAGGCCATTTCAGTTCCTAGTGGATGGACTAGTCATTCAAACATAGTATCCTGAAGTGCTATTAATTTAAAAAATTAATAGAAAAATTAGCAAAATTTACAAATGACATCCAACCCAAAAGCTCCTGCTTTTTAAATTTTAAGACCCATTTGTTTGGCACATTGACTACTTAAAGACTTAAAACAAGATCAGAGAAAGGAACTTTGAGGATAGATGAAATATGAATACAAAGTTCTGCTATAAATCTGACTAAGCAAAAGCACAATCCTTTTCTTAGAATTCAGACAACCCACAGCTCAGCCTGATAAGTTCAACAGCCACTAGGAAAGCTAACTTATTAAAATAAATCCTCACTAAGGCCTCAACTAGTCTACAGTGTTGTACTATAGCCCCATCTATACCCATGTCAACTGGTTGAAGTCTTAGCAGCTCACTATTTTAAGCTAGAAATATTACAGGGAAAAATCCTATTAAAAACTCAAGATGAGATTTTATTGAATTATTTTCCGAACAGAATTGAATAAAAAGTGAGTTAAATGAGGTGGCTTTGGGGGTGGAGTCAGGGGAGCAGACCACCTTATGACAAACACCAATGGTTTGTTCGGGAGTGAAGCCAAGTGAAGTACAAGTCCACCACAGTCTGGACTGCAGGAATCTGTGTTGTACACAGAGGAGACATTTGAAAGGTGTCAATAAATTACTTCTCAAAGCAACATGTTTTCCGCCTTCTCAAACAGAAAATCTTGCATGATGTTTCCAAGAGCTTTTTTTTTTAAAATGCTAAGTAAACAGACTGAATTAAGTTTGCTTCACATAGCTTCTTTTCTTTAAGCACAGCTTCAAACTCATAGGATGCAGAGAAGAGATTTTTGTCTCATGTCTGCCTTTATACTAACAAGAATATTCACCAACACAGCTGACATTCAAAAAAAAGGAGGTGAAGTAATAGGAGTATGTATGGATATGCTGGCTAGCTAAGAGAACGACGACATCTTAGCAGTTCTGCCCTGCACTGGATTTAATCATCATCTGGAACACAAGTTGAACCTCTGTCATCTGGCGCCCTTGGGACCTGACCAGTGCTGAACAAGAGAATTTGACAAACCATGGGAGGTCAATATTGTCTAACAGCATTACCAACTCTTCCACTGCTTATTAGTCTCTTAGAAGACATTTAGGGGCAAATTACAGTTAAACAACAACACTGACAGCCAGGACTGGTGACTGTAAACAAACTTTATGGGACAACAGGGAACTTGGCCATACCCATATAAAATGGTCATCCAGCTAACTAAAATGATGAGGATTATGGATGTTGCCTGATGATTGAGTTCCCAACTAGAGAGGTTCAAGCTGTATTTGTGACAGTGTAGAGACATCTCAGAAAATATTTTCTGCAGGAAAGTTTGAGTTGAGATTTGTGCCTACATTACCAAGTCTCTCTTGAAGACCCTACCTCAGCATTTTAAGAGCTATAAAACAAATACGCATCCTCTTTACCATTTTAAAAGAGAAAACCCTCAAGTTGAATAAATGTGACGACAAGCCACGTCAGGTTTCCTGTGTCCAGGATGAGTTAGAGAACTTTTCTGGGACAGCTAGAATCCAAAACCACCTTTCTCCCCAAACTGAGTATCATATGTGGCAAAGTCCAGAACCACAAGCTCCCACGTCTGTATTCCAGAGGCTTGTTTCTCTAAGAGGCAGACTAAAGTGACAGCAGTAACGCCTTCACAACTGAGAACATCCTCACAGCACTGATACACATACTACATGAATAAGGCTAAATTACAACTTAACTGACAAAGACTTGTGGGATAAGTTCCATCACTGGAATATTAATACAGAGTGGTATCACTTGCTGAAGGACGACAAATGGAATAAAAAGGTCGGATGTGTTATATCAGGAACATACTTCTGGAGGTCCAGGAGGTTGTGAGGGGCAGACCAGCTGGACATCTTTTGGAAAAATAATGCAAAAAACTAAAGAGTCCTTGAAAATATGAGAGATATTTTGTTTTAGCAAGTGGGGAAAGTAATTGGGAGGACAGCCATTTTAGAATTCATAGTGATCAACAGGGAGGAGTGATAGTGATCCTGAAAGTGGAAGGCAATTTGGGTAAAGTGATAGATTTCATGATTCTAAGAAAGGAAAGAGAGCAGCAGGGATGCTAACCGGTAAGCATCATCCTAAATGGGTGAGGCTTAGTTAACCAGTAGAGGCTGGAGCAACCACATCTGTGGTGGTGGGCAGGGTATAGGGAACTTTATTGGAGGTTTAACTGGTTAACTAATTAAATGGGATTTTACATCCCCAGAGAGCAGCAGGACAGGGACAACGGACTTCAAAAAAGACAGACTTTAAACAGACAGAGCTGGCAGATAAGATCCCGTGGGAAGAAAATCTAAGGGGAAAAAGTTGCTCAGCCAGGACAGCTGGAAGTTTCTCAAGGAGACCATATAAAAGGCACAACTGTAAACTATATCCATGTGAAGGAAAATTAACAACTACCACCAGAGACAGATACAGCTTTGCCAAGAGCTCTTTAGTGACCTGAAAGTCTGAAGGAAATCTTTATATAAAGTGGTAATATGAACAAATTGCTAAGGTGTAGAGAAAAGAATAGCACAACAAAAAGGACAAAAATCAGAAAAGCCAAAGGCTCAAAATGAGCTACCCAACAAGGGCCATAGAAGTGGTTAAGAAGAGGTTCTCTAAATACATTAGGACAAGAGAAAGATGAAGGAAATTGTTCCCTGTTTAGCAGGGAAGAGCTTATAGCTGCCGACAAAGGTTTTTGTATGCCTATTTTACTTCATTATAATTTTAAAAAATGAATGGCAACCAGATAACAAAAAACACAATTAACAAGGAAGGCAAGCAAAATAGTGAAATAAGAGATTACAGAATATGTAGATAAGTGATATGTATTCAAGACACAAGGAAATTCATCTTTGGGTACTAAAAAGCCAACCTGGCTGATACTACCATGGAACCACTAGCAATTATCTCTGAGAATTCATGGAGAGTGGGTGAAGTTCTGAAAGACTGGAAAAGAGCAACAATATTCATATCTTTAACAAAAGATGGCAGCTCAACTTTGATACTGGAAAAGATACTGAAACAAATTCTTAAACAATTTGTTTATAGGCATCTGGAGATAACAGGGTGAAAGAATGGCCAAGCATGGATTTCTCAAGAGCAAAACCATGCCAGCCTAAATTTTCTTTTTACAGACTTACTGGTGTAGCAGGTGTGTGCATGTAGGAGGTGAGAAACCTTTGAGAAAGGTTTTGGAACAGTTCCTCATGATTTTCTTACAGCCAAATGAGGGAAATGCAGTATAGATGAATTTACTATATGGCAGGTACACAACTGTTTGAAAAGCCATATTCAAACAGCACTTACCAATGGTTCAGGGTCAAGCTGGGACTGTCTAACTACTAACGTCCTCCAAAGGGCAGTTGTACATTTGGTACTAATCTATAACTACAACAATGATTTTGACAAGGGAGCAAAGGGTATGCTTATAAAAATTTGGAAATAACTCCCAGTAGCAAGGGCTGCAAACACCTGGGAGAACAGAATTACAATTCAAAACAATCTTGACAAGTTGGAGAGTTGATTAATTCAGTCAGATGACACTCAATGAAGACAAATGCAAAAGCACCTCATTTAAAAAGGGGGAAACAAAAAAAAAAAAAAAAAAAAAAAGGATGCAAAACTGAAAAATGGGAAAGGAGCTGCGTAAGTGGCAGCACTGCCAGACAACATCTGAAGATAAGGGACTGCAAACTGTATATGAGTCAACAATGTTACACAGCTGAAAAAGAGAAACAGCAGCAAGTTACATTAATGAGAGTAGTAACAGAGAGGAAGCCGTGCTAGTCTATACACTATCAAAACAAAAAGCAGTCAAGTAGCACTTTAAAGACTAGCAAAATAATTTATTGGGTGAGCTGTCGTGGGACAGACCCACTTCTTCAGACCATAGCCAGACCAGAACAGACTCAATATTTAAGACACAGAGAACCAAAAACAGTAAGCAAGGAGGACAAATCAGAAAAAGATAATCAAGGTGAGCAAATCAGAGTGCGGGGTGGGGGGGGGTGTCAAGAATTAGTTGACCTAAAAGGTATGTGTGTTACTGAAAGAATTTTCGCACCAATTCTTCAAAAGGAAACCGCCGAGCTGACTATAAAAGATTATCTTTTTCTGATTTGTCCTCCTTGCTTACTGTTTTTGGTTCTCTGTGTCTTCAATATTGAGTCTGTTCTGGTCTGGCTATGGTCTGAAGAAGTGGGTCTGTCCCACGACAGCTCACCCAATAAATTATTTTGCTAGTCTTTAAAGTGCTACTTGACTGCTTTTTGTTTTGATTAATGAGAGTGTTATTTTAAAGACACAAAAGGAACTGCCTTAGTCTACTTCATGATGGCAGTGCAGCTACTGGAATACTGTCCACATCCGGGAGCTATGCTTTTTGAAATGTGAACAAATTATTCAGACAAGCACCGTAAGTGACCAAAAAAGTTCAGAAAACCTGACCTATGAGGAAAAGTTTTTTAAAAATCTGGCCATGTTTAGTCTTGAGGGAAAAACATGGGAGAGCTGATGAATCTTCAAATATGTTTAGGTCTGTTAGGGAACAGTGAAACTGTTTTCCCGTGTCCACTGAAGATAGGACAAGTAGTAGCACAGCAAGAAGATTTAGGTTAGATATTAACAAAGATGCTTTTAGTGATAAAAGTAGTTAATAGGCTTCCAAAGGAGGTTATGGATTTCCTATCATGAGAAGTTTTAGAAAACAGGTTGGGCAAACATCTGACAAAGATGTTCTAGGCTGACTTGGTTCTGCAGGAGACTGGATATGATGATTTCCTGAGATCCTTCCTAGTCTTACACTTCTATCACTCTATTAAGCCACTTATTTTGGCACTGAAATAGTGGTGGGGGCGAAGAGGGAAGGAAGAGAAAAGGAGGAAGGTAAGAAAAAGGATTTGTGGATGGGCAAAGACTGTGACTGCCTTGAGGGAGACATGGTAGGATATTAGACATGAGGCTGAGCTGGAGAGGGACTTATTTCTATCATGCTGCAGAAAATTGCAATGACGTATGACAAAAGGGGATTGGTTACTGAGAATGATATCAGTAGCAAAAATTGTACAGAAAGATCAGCATTTGACAGCTGGCAGGAATACAACAGATGAAACTGGGAAAATGATGAATGTTTCAATCCCACTTGCATGCTGTCTGCAGATTACGAACTCTGGAGGGCAGGGACTGTCTTGTGTCCAAAGCACGTACCACACTTTCAGAGCAGCCAGTCAGCACTGATGTTGCCATGACCCTTTCAAGTGTTTCAGAATCTGTTCTCATTAGAAAACAAGCATTTACAAACAGATATGCTAGTCGGTAATAAAAACTTAAGTATTTGTATGACAAATCCTTGTTGTTTACGAGTTCGTTTACATCTAATCCTTATTTTCAATTTCTGGCTTCTAGCCTTCATCAGGCTAGCTTTTTCCAAGGAGCCCAATGTAGTTTGGTACCCAAAACCCAGTAAAATTCTTAAGGAGTTAGATGTTAAAATCCCACTGAATACTCTCAGCCTTAACTCCATCAAAATTATAGCAGAATGCTATCTCCACTCTAGTTAAGGTTTATGTTTAAAGGCTGACTCTTACATGCTCTGAAGTTCAAGTGGTGATTCTGATCACACAGAAACTTGTCCCTCATGGAGAAGATAAGGCTAGTGGTCAAAATAACCCCAAATTTTGATCAACAGGGTTCCCAAGATGCAGTTTTTCCTAAAAGGCTGGAAATTCTGGAAATTTTTTTGTACAGATGTAGAGGTCAAACCATGGGTCTGATCCTGGCCAAAATTATCTTAAATTGCTACTGCCTTTACAGCAGGGTTCAGCAACCCCCAGCACAGGTGCCAAGAGTGGCATTCAAGACTATTTTCATTGGCATGTCAGGGGCTCCTCCCCATTCCCCCCTCTGAGTGCAGAAAGTGAGGCCCTGCAGAGCTTAAAAAAACACCTTGCCTATTCAGAGGCTTTACTTCAAAACTTCCCAAGGTCACAGATTTCTTGGACTCTGGAAGGTAGACTGCCACTAACGAGTGAGAAAAGACCTCCTCCTACCCCAAAAAGACACACTCGATGTATTCCTGTGAGGTTGCCTCAAGCTCTTAATCCCCCTTCAGGAGAGTGCTTAAACACAAAAACCTGTAATTCAGTAGCTGACCATTTGCTCTGCGGCACAGACTCTTCTTAGGACATAGAAATCAGATCAGTTGCTTACAACAGTGATTTATTCACAAAACAAGAGAAAAGTAAGTCACACAGAGAAAAATATTTCCCTGGGATTCATCCTAAAAGTTACAGGGGGAAAATCTGAAGTCAAACACAAGAGAAAAAACAGAGCAGCCAACAGTCCATCCAAATTTCAAATAACCAGAAACCTGAATGTATCTAATGATACATTTCCCTTGTACTTACATCTTTATGATTGATTTTGTGACAATTAGGATATTTTTGACTTTTATTCCAATTGTTTGGGAGACCTCTCCCCCTGGAGCCTTTTCCCCTGCAATCTGCAGAGACAAAAAGTCGCAGTAACTGCAATTGTTCTCAGTTTAAACAGAATTACTTCACTCCTATTGGCTCACCTGGAATTCAGGTTACTACAGGAAGATTAACCCTTTTCCTACATTTATTCATGACAGCCTGTGAGATGGGAGCTCAGCCCACCCCTTCTTCTCCCACGCAGCCCAGGAGCTTGCTTAAAGCCAGGCCACCTGTGGATTAACAAAAGTCTAGCTAATGCTACCAACCACCACCTAACCAGTAAAGTGCCGCATCTTAATTTACTAATAAATGAAGCTGCTGTAAATAGGACTATTAATGACTTTAAAAAGTATCACCAGAACTTGGACTGTACATATACATCAAAAGGTCAAGTTTTGGCACTATACCTCAGAACGCTTGCTGTCCCCTGCTTTAGGAGGGCCAAAATTCAAACAATATACTGCAATTTGTAGCCCCACAGTGCGAAGCCTTGCAAGCCCGAGTCAGCTGACCCAAACTCAGAACTGCAGGTAGTTTATCAGAGAGTAGATGTGCCCTAAGAGTCTCAGGACTCCTATAGCTTTGAGAGAATGCCGTGGCCATCAAAATTAAGCACCATATGGGGATGACAAGTTTAAATTGAACTTGGCAGAGAAATGTGAATTTTAAAAAAAGCAGACAACCTTCTACAATGTGAATTTCACACTGAGTGAGATGGGGCAAATAAGATTGATCATAGTAGAAGATTCAGAACACATTCAAACAATTTGAGAAGAAAAAAATACAAATGCAAATGTTTTCATGGAATTAGGAAGCAGAGGGCGTGTGACAGTAAACAGGAGGTGAGGGGTTTGGGACTGCAGCATGGAGGTGTATTGGCTAAATGTGAATGGGTGACAATGGCTTGAGGGTTCAGAGCAAAGTGCCAGGGCATATGGACAGAATTGGGCTGGGGGCACTTATCAGTCCCACAATCTCCTCTCATGTGTATACAAGGATCACAGTAGGAGGGAGCAACTAACCCCCACCTCCCTATCCCTCGTGAGAGCTGGAAGTCCAGTCTCCCAAGGGTATAAGCACCTCTTGCTGTCACCCCTCAGTTAAGCCAGGAATTGGGATGGCAAACCCTTAATGGATGTTAACCTCCCAGCCCCTTCTCATGGGATGGGAGGGGCTTACCCCTTTAAAAAGGGTGTCAGAGCCCCCGCTTCTGCCTGCCTGCCTTGTGAGCTAGCATCTGGGGAACCCTGACTATTTGGGTTGGTCACTGAGGAAAAGATATGCTGGGAGCACACACCAAGAACATACTGAGACTGGAAAGAAGAACTGAGAATGGACGTGCTTGCTGCCTATTATAGGTTCTCAGATGATGAAAACACCAGTGGACATGAATGGAGCTCAGAGTGATTGTTTCAGGCTATACTCATCTCCAGAGAAGTGTACGCATTCAGCTGGGGCATTAAAATGAATGGATGCCTTCACACCTTTAAGTCATCTATACTGCAGATGGACACACACATCTGCTTTTCTATAAAACATTTCTATCCTCCCTACCAAAAAAAAATTCCCAGCACATTATAAACCTGAAACAGGCTGCATCATTGGGCTCCCTGAATTATGGGCACAGGAAGCTTATCCTACAACAGGGTTCTGCAACCAAAACAGCAACAAGAGCCATTTTTTCCAAACTCCATTACAAAAATCAATATTTCAAGAGCCGCAACACATTGAGTAAGAGACAGTCATTAATAAATAATGACAAACCATATTTGTCACCCCTATTTTAGGAGCAGCGCACACGCGATTTGTATCAGTAAGTTAAGTTACCCCCCATCTCCAGGTTTTATGTTCCTCAGTCCCCAAATCCACCTCCCCCCATCCCCAAGCTTTACCCCCCATCCTGCAAACCTGTACCCCATCCTTAAGTTTAACCCCTCTCAGCCTCAAACCCACCACCCCCATCCCCAAGATTAACCTGCCTCAGCTGATCTATGCATGCCAATTTCCCCCCACCCCCACCTCCTCCTCAGCACAGCTCCAGGAGGGGCAGGCTCGGCCACCCCTCCCCTCAGCTCACCTGCAGGTTTAGACTTCCCCCACATGTAGCGTGGACGGCTCCCTGTCCTGCTGCGGCTTTCTTCTCCAGAGCTCCCTGCCGCAGCTGACTGCTCAGTGGCTCCATAGGCTGCTGCTGCTTAAACAAAAAACTAAATTCAGTTGGTTTAATGGCGGGCAACTGTATTTAGTTTTTTGGTTTAAGTGGCAGAGGCCTCTGAAGGCACAAGAGGAGTCAGAGGTGGCAGTGCTCAGAAGCATGTGCAGCTCAGGAGCCACAGGTTGCTGACCCCTGCCCTACAATTTCCAGGGAAAGGGACTGGACAGCCAGGGCTGTTGGCATTTATGGGGCCCTAAACAGTACTATTAAGTTGGTGCCGCAATGACTGATGGCGGGGCGTGGGGGAGAGAGAAGAGCAGGGGCAGGTAGGGCAAGTGACAATTTTTTTTTTTTAGGAGATGAGACTTTATAATCTTCAGCAACATAATAAATATTTTTAAAGCTAACTGTAAACTCAGGTCCTTTTGATGAACATAGTAAATTCAAAAACTGATAGCATATACCTGGGGTTGGCAAAGACCTGTCAAATGGCTCAACTACTTCCTGAATGGCTCTTTCACAAGTTCAGTGTTCTGCTAGTACGTGGCAGGCTTTTTTCAGTTTTTAAGTTAACCAGATGCTCTCCAGAGAAAGCAGAGCCACAGAACAGGGATAGGAAGAGAAGGATGGATATTAAGACCAATAAGTGCCTCAAAGGTTTTGGTGCCTCATGCAGCTGCTTATTCTGTGTAGGGGAAAGGATGGCCCAGCTGATCATCCCCAAAGCCCCCACTCCATCAACGAATTTAGCAACTCAAGAAAGGACAGTAGGTTCCCTGCCACAGAACTGTGGCTCTGGAGCACCTTCAGTTTTCACTCAAAGTTTAGTGGAAGCTGCTACAATAAATTGGCATTTTTCCAGGGAAACTAAGTTTTAAGAACACTTCCCCACCAACAACCAATTAAGAACTCCTCTCTGTTTAAAAGTCAACTAAGTGCTCTATCATCTGCAAGGTTACTCAAAACAAAAAGACATGGTGTGTACGGTTACTGAGCCAAACAAAGTACATTGGAAAAGGTGCTTCCAAGATATGCCCCCACCACAACACTTTAAGAAGTTCAGACTCTGCCAAGTTGTGGGAGGAACAGCTGGTTTCTAAAATTATAATGGCTTAAAAAGGAGAGAAAGAGGAAGGTGAGCTTAAAGTGATGGTGCAGGAGAGAGTGGAGAAGAGATGACACATACTTGAGTTTATTGTCATGACCATGTAATAAAACGGTTAAATTTTTGGACACTGACCACTTCTGAATTCTGTCACTAATCCAGTTCACAACTACAGACAGAAAATTATGCCCATTCCATGATAAAGTTTGTTTGGGGACTATGAGGCACTTAAGAAATGCATAGCAACACGCTTTCATTGCGGAGAGGAACAGTAGACTGTCAGAGAAAACCGGGACCCTGTTTTTCACTCTGAAGGCCATCAGAGCAAAGTCTCTTCACCTCCCTATGCTTCACCTTCCCATCTGTACAACAGTGATAATGATATTTTTCTCCTTGGTCAGTCATTCATACCTACAGATGAAGAATGCTACAGAAGAGCTAAGTAACGCTCTCATTATCTGGCTTGTATTGCATCTCAAATGCAATTCTACAAAAACTACATCATGCCTACCAAAAATAAAACAAAAACCTCAAAAAAAAACCAAAACAAAAAAAACTTAAGAAATTAACTGACAAAAGCCTTCATTAACACAGAATTAAGGCTGTCCAATGGTATTTCATAACTTTTCAGAACAATAAGTTCAGCACACTTTAGGGGGTGGAAACACACACACACACACACACACACGAAAAGCAGGGAATATATAGTGCATGCACACCACATAACACCCCCCCCCACACTTGCCTTTGCACTGTCCCAAGCAGGAGTTACCAGTATCTGTTCTACACACAGCTACAAAGATAATAGCACTGCTTCTATATTTTACAACCCACACACTGTATTTTCATTCACCCTTCACTAAAACTTCAGACTTACTCAGCATCTACGTAACTACTGACAATCCCCATTGCAGAGGTTCTTCCGACAATTTTTTCTGAGGGGCGGGGTGGGGGGGAGGGTGAGTGGTGGGGCTTAGAATGCAGCCACCAAGTCCTGTTGGTGGCCACACTTGCACTTTTTCCTAAAGTTAATACATATATACATCCAAATCACTAATGCACTTATGTAAGGTTTTGGGTTGTTTTTTTTTTGCGCCAGACTCAAATAATGCACAGTTATCTCTATTCTTTAGTGGACCTACCAGAATAGAAATACAAATTTAGTGATTTGTAAGTTCATGTCTTTTTTAAAATGATTGTTTTTAGTGTTTGTTTTTACAACAATCCTAAAATAAACTCAAAAATCCTTTGATATAATAGACGTTCATAAAATAGTGGGGGGAAAAACCCAAAACACACTTGCAAGATGTTCCAGATTTTATATTTTAGGAACAGACCAAAATGTCAATCCAATCCAGTGATGATAACATTAGCTTGATTTTTCTTTTTTTTTATGCCCATGCAGGTTGTGGGATGGCTGAGGAAGCAGTACATACTATTCAGCTTCCTGGGTTCCTCAATAATCTGCCTAAGCGACCAGGGAGCTTTGTGACCGGGTGCTGGCAAACAGGGTGCGTGCTAACAGGAGGGAGTTTGGAGAGGGGAGTTTAGAGGGGGAGCTTGGAGGGAGCCAGTGACTTCTGTTGCCTTAAACTAAATCCTTTATAACAACCTCTATCTGAAACATTTAATTAACCCTCATATATAACTAGAGTAGGAAATGGAGGCAGAAGCCCAGCAGCAGAGTGGGGGCTATCCTGTTTATTGTGTCGAGTGCAGTATGTATGACTACCTACCCTGTGGGCGGGTGGCGTATGTGTGCGCTCGATGCAAGGAGCTCCTGGCCCTCAGAGACCGAGTGCGTGCTTTGGAGGCCAGGGTGGCTGAACTGGAGGAGCTAAGGAAGGCAGAGGTGTTTGTGGATGAGACTTTCCGGGACATAGTAGGGCTGTCCCACCTCCAGTCTGACAGTCCTGAGGCTGTTACGGAGGATGAAAGGCTCAGGGAAGGAGAGCAGTCAAGGGGAGCAGAGGGAAACCATCCCGTAGTTGGGACCCTCCTTCCAGAGGGTGATGTATCCTCTCGTGCCGAGGATACTTCTCCGGGGGAGGGAGCGCCGGCTGTTAGGAAGAAGCAGGTTTTAGTAGTGGGGGATTCGATCATTAGAAATATAGATAGTTGGGTTTGTGATGACCGGGAGAACCGTATGGTGACTTGCCTGCCTGGTGCGAAGGTTGCGGATCTCTCGAGGCATCTAGACAGACTTATGGGCAGTGCTGGGGAGGAGCCGGTCGTCGTGGTACATGTTGGTACCAATGACATAGGGAAGGGTAGAAGAGATGTTCTGGAGGCCAAATTTAGGTTACTAGGAAAGAGACTGAAATCCAGAACATCTTTGGTGGCATTCTCTGAAATGCTTCCAGTTCCACGCACAGGGCCAGATAGACAGGCAGAACTTCAGAGTCTCAATGCGTGGATGAGACGATGGTGTAGGGAAGAGGGGTTTAGATTTATTAGGAACTGGGGACACTTTTGGGGTAGGGGGAGCCTATACAGGAATGATGGGCTCCACCTAAATCAAGGTGGATCCAGACTGCTGGCATTAAACATTAAAAAGGTCATAGAGCAGTTTTTAAACTAAGAGGTGGGGGAAAGCCGATTGGTGCGGGGGAGCACCTGGATCGGACGGAGACTTCTCTTACACGAGGCTCCATAGACAGGGATTCCCTAGAAGTTAGTCAGATAGGGAATGTGGGAAATAATATATGGGCAAGATCAGATGTGAAACAATCGTGCATAAAAAAATCCACCACGTCTGTGAAAGGCGGACATATAAATAGTGGTAGTTTTCTAACATGCTTTTACACTAATGCTAGGAGTCTGTCTAATAAGATGGGTGAACTGGAGTACCTCATATCAAAGGAGGAAGTTGACATAATAGGCATCTCAGAAACATGGTGGAATGAGGACAATCAGTGGGACACTATCATACCGGGATATAAATTATATCGGAAAGACAGAACAGGTCGTGCGGGTGGCGGAGTGGTACTATATGTGAAGGATAATATAGAATCAAATGAAGTAAAAATCCTAAAGGAATCAAAATGTTCCATAGAATCATTATGGATAACAATTCATTCCTCTAATATGAATATGGCATTAGGACTATATTACCGACCACCTAACCAGGACAGTGATAGTGATGCTGAAATGATGAGGGAGATTAGAGAGGCTATCAAAATAAAAAACACAGTAATAATAGGAGATTTCAATTATCCCCATATTGATTGGGTGCATGTCACCTCAGGACGGGATTCAGAGATTAAATTTCTTGATGCCTTAAATGACTGCTTCTTGGAGCAGCTAGTACAGGAACCCACAAGGGGAGAGTCGATTCTCGATCTAGTCTTGACTGGAACGCAGGATCTGGTCCAAGAGGTAACTGTTACTGGACTGCTTGGAAATAGTGACCACAACATAATAACTTTTAATATTCCTGTGTTGGGAAGAACATCGCAGCGGTCAAACACTCTGGCATTTAATTTCAAAAAGGGGAATTACACTAAAATGAGGAAGCTAGTTAAACAGAAACTAAAAGGTAGAGTAATTAAACTAAAATCCCTGGAAGCTGCATGGAAACTGTTTAAAGACACCATACTAGAGGCCCAACTTAAATGTATACCCCAAATAAAAAAAACACAGTAAGAGACCTAACAAAGAACCACCATGGCTAAACAGCCATGTTAAAAAGGCAGTGAGAGAGAAAAGGGCAGCTTTTAAAAAGTGGAAGTCAAATCCTAGTGAGGAAAATAGAAAGGAACATAAACACTCCCAAATTAACTGTCATAATGTAGTAAGAAAAGCCAAAAAAGAGTTTGAGGAACAGCTAGCCAAAAATTCAAAAAACAATAGTAAAATGTTTTTTAAATACATTAGAAGCAGGAAGCCTGCTAAAAAAGCAGTGGGGCCCTTGGATGATAAAGATATAAAAGGAGCGATCAAGGAAGACAGTGCCATTGCGGAGCGATTAAATGATTTCTTTGCTTCAGTCTTCACGGCTGAAGATGTTACAGAGGTTCCTAAATCTGAGCCAGCCTTTTTAGGCGACAAATCTGAGGAACTCAGATTGAAGTGACATTAGAGGAGGTTTTGGAATTAATTGATAAGCTGAATAGTAACAAGTCTCCAGGACCAGATGGCATTCACCCAAGGGTTCTGAAAGAACTCAAATGTGAAATTGCGGAGTTATTAACAGTGGTTTGTAACCTATCCTTTAAATCCACTTTGGTACCAAATGACTGGAAGACGGCCAATATAACACCAATATTTAAAAAAGGCTCTAGAGGAGATCCTGGCAATTATAGACCGATAAGTTTAACATCAATACCAGGTAAATTAGTAGAAACACTAGTAAAGAGTAAAATTGCAAGGCACATAGAAGAGCACGAATTGTTGGGCAAAAGTCAGCATGGTTTCTGCAGAGGGAAGTCGTGTCTGTCTAATCTATTAGAATTCTTTGAAGGGGTTAATAAACATGCGGACAAGGGGCACCCAGTGGACATAATATACCTAGATTTCCAGAAAGCCTTTGACACGGTCCCACACCAAAGGCTTTTATGTAAATTAGGTGGTCATGGGATAGGAGAAAAGGTCCTTTCATGGATCGGGAATTGGTTAAAAGACAGAAAACAAAGGGTTGGAATAAATGGTAAATTTTCACAATGGAGGGGGGTAACTAGTGGTGTTCCCCAGGGCTCAGTCCTGGGACCGATCCTGTTCAACTTGTTCATCAATGATCTAGAAAATGAGGTAAGCAGTGAGGTGGCAAAGTTTGCAGATGACACCAAGTTGTTCAGGACAGTCAAAAGCAAAAGGGATTGTGAAGAACTACAAAAAGATCTCAGCAAACTGAGTGATTGGGCAGCAAAATGGCAAATGAAATTTAATGTGGGTAAGTGTAAGGTAATGCATGTTGGAAAAAATAACCCAAATTACACGTACTACATGATGGGGTCAAATTTAGCTACGACAGATCAGGAAAGGGATCTTGGAGTTATAGTGGATAGTTCTCTGAAGACATCCACGCAGTGTGCAGCGGCAGTTAGTAAGGCAAATAGGATGTTAGGAATTATTAAAAAAGGGATCGATAATAAGACAAAAGATATCATACTTCCCCTATATAAAACTATGGTACGCCCACATCTCGAGTACTGCGTGCAGATGTGGTCTCCTCACCTCAAAAAAGATATATTGGCATTAGAAAAGGTTCAGAAAAGGGCGACTAAGATGATTAGGGGCTTGGAAAGGGTCCCATATGGGGAGAGGCTAGAGAGACTGGGACTTTTCAGTTTGGAAAAAAGGCGATTGAGGGGCGATATGATAGAGGTATATAAAATCGTGAATGGTGTGGAGAAAGTGAATATAGAAAAATTATTTACCTTTTCCCATAATACAAGAACTAGGGGACACCAAATGAAATTGATGGGTAGTAGGTTCAAAACTAATAAAAGGAAATTTTTCTTCACACAGCGCACAGTCAACCTGTGGAACTCCTTGCCCGAGGAGGCTGTGAAGGCCAGGACTCTATTAGGCTTTAAAAAAGAGCTTGATAAATTTTTGCAGGTCAGGTCCATAAATGGCTATTAGCCAGGGATAAAGTATGGTGCCCTAGCCTTCATAACAAGGGCAGGAGATGGATGGCAGGAGATAAATCACTTGTCTTCTGTTCTCCTTCTCTGGGGCACCTGGCATTGGCCACCGTCGGCAGATGGGATGCTGGGCTTGATGGACCTTTGGTCTGACCCAGTATGGCCATTCTTATGTTCTTATGTTCTAACTCCAGGGAGTTTGAGGAACCCAGTAAGCTCAGTAAGTACTGCCACCTCAAAACCAGCCTGGGGCATAGCAAAAGCATCTTCAAAAGAAGACTTTTTCCCAGGGCAGTTTAGGTCTGCTGAGAAGAGTGGCTGCAGCTGGTTCTGAACACTTCCAGGCAGGTGGATGAGGGAGCCAGGGCTTTGGCAGGCTCCAGGCTTTGACCAGCCCTGGTACCCTCTGACCAAAGTGTATGGAGGAGGGGTGCTTGGGGCTTCTCTGGGCTGGGGCTCTGGCCACCAGGGGCGTGTGGGGACATGAGGGATGGAATAGGGGACTAGCCTCCTCAAAAGCAGGCTAGCCATTTGCCATCCATGCACCCACCACTCACTCACCTCCTCTAAAGTCCCATGCCTCCTCACTCCTCTGCTAGACACCCCCCATTTGCCCACAATGTGAACCTTCACTCACTGCTGGCTCAGCATCCACTTCTTCACTCCCCCACTTGCAGTCAGACTCCCCAACCAAGACATGTTTCATCACTTCCCCCTCTACTCATCTCCACAACTTGCTCCATCAATTGCTGTGCATCCCATCTGTGTATCCAGAGAGGTGGCACATGTTAGAGCGGAGAGGAAGGAGAAGGCTCATGCTCTTCCCACCACCATGGAAGCTCTCGTGTTTGCAGGGAAACCCCCAAGTGACTGCATTTGGGCAACAATGCCCTATGGTAAGACAACTCTTTTGCCCATTACAGTCATAACATGGCACTGGACAGAAGTATACTCTTAAGGCAGGCAGGCACACACCCACACCCTTTTCCTTTGATTACACAGAGCAGATAGGGAGAGCGGCTCTTGCTCTCACACCCACCCACACAGATGAGCATGGTCCTCCTAGATCATCTCATCCCAGTTACAAGTCTGGGAGACTGCATTAACTAATGCCTGTTCCTCCCCACCACCATTCAATACAAGTACACCTAACTGCGAATGCAGCTGGAGTACTTGTCAGTAATTCCCAGAAGCTACTGCCTGCTTGAGGGGGTAGTCAGTGTTCAATGGCTGTGTACCTTTACGCTGAATTCCATGCTTTTCCAAAAAGTTTAAGGCTTGCCAAACTTGATTTTCTAGAAGGGTATGAGATGCCATTGATAAATTCATTTAACAGAATTCAGGTTATCAGGGAATATATGGTTTACTTCAAAAAGAAGCTTTCAGTAATTTACACTTACAGCACCTTCGCACTCTCAGAAGGAGATTTCTTGTGAAGGCACTAAAAACTTCAGAAACTAAATAAGGATTTTTTTAAATAAAAAAGGAAGCACAAGGCTTACTTTCCAAGCCTTTGTAGCCCCCTCCAACAATTCAGTCTGAAGAACAGTAAGCTACCACTCAACTCACTTTCTTGCCATTGCCAGCAACTAACATACAGAGCTTGTGTCTTGCCAGTGTCAATCAGCTTCCCACTGTCAGGGCTAGACCTTAACTCCCCATCCATGACAGCAAGTGACTGTTTATCAGAGAATACCGATTTACCATGTTAAGCCTATGAAATCTGTGTCAAGACGACAAGCCCTTACCTCACAAGCTTGAAACTTTTGGGAATGCAGCCGTTATGCTAGATATGCACAAGAGCTATCTTTTTTGCTTTCTTTGACTGCAACTCTAGCCATCACTCAATTCTGTTCCTAAGGTTATGGTAAGTGCCTGCAAAAGAGTAAGTCTAGAGTTGTGTTCATACACTGATATCACACAGTTCATTCTGCATATCTGATGTGCAGTCAGTCTTTGAAATCTGCCCTAGATTATACGCAATCATCCTTCAGTAGCCAGAAGTGTTTTTCAGGAAAACATGGTATTAAATTCTTTGAATCCATTGCATGGCAAAATGCCGTTCAACTAGGAACAAGATTTGGACTATAAACACTACCAAAGAACTAAAACATTTTTGAAGCAAAGATACTTTGTGCCATTTTATGTGCATAAAGCAAGATTAATTCAAACAGCAAGAATTTACTGAAACAAAAACCTGATACCAGAAAATTATGCATCCAGTTAAAAAATTAATCAGATTGTATAGGCCCTTTGAAAGGTAACCAGCAACACAATTTCATGAATGAAATATGAGCACGTTAAATAAACTTCACCATGAAGCCTCCAGGGATCCCATGCCAGTCCCAAGCCTGGATGAAGGAGGAGGGTTGGTCAGATGAGTGATGATATGTTAACCGTAAAACAACGATACAAATGAAGTATGATGCCAGTACAACTAAAATGATAAAAGATGCTGGCTCGGAGGTCGCCTGGATAAACAAGGTCCGCAACACCAATCGAGCGATTGGGGTTGGGTTGATAAGTTATGTACTGAAAGAAAATTACAAATTAACATATACACTATCAATTGGAACATAGAATGTGCAAACACTGTGGGCAACTGGAAAATTAGAGCTGCTTCAGAAGGAGATGGAGAAATACTGATGTGATATACCTGGACTGGCAGAGATGCATTGGACTGCATCCAGAGAGATGTGCACTTGTGAAGTTATTTGGTCAGGGAACGAAATGAAGCATGGAAGCAGGAGTTGCATTCCTTCTTGTCAAAAGAGCTAGAGGAGCATTACTGGGATACAAACTGTTGACTGCAAGAATGATGGTAGCAAGATTCAAAGCGAAACTGTTCAACATCTCGGTCATTCGGGTATATGCACTCACATCGAACAATACAGAGGAAGAGATTGAGCTATTCTTGACAAAGATGCTGGAGGAGATACCAAAGAGACATGCTGATTATCAGAGGAGATTGGAATGCAAAGGTTGGGAGGATCATGGGAAGGTTGGATGTAGAGAAATAAATGAACCAGGTAAGAAACTACTAGAGTTTGCTACGGAGCACGAGGTAGTGATCTGTAACACAAGATTCAAAACAAAAGAACTGTAGGATGTGGATATGGTGATCAAATGACATGAAGTCCAAGCAAACGATAATATGATTTTGATAAGAAGAAGATGGTTAACATCAGTACAGCAGTGTCAAACTTTCCAAGGAGCAGATATAGAGCTGGACTAAAATCTAGTGATAGCAAACATCAAGATAAACTGCATCTTACGCTTTCTCTCAAGTTTTAAGAAAAAAAAAAAAGATGTGGTGAGGCTAGGCCAGGAAGAAATAGGGAATATGTACAGGGCAGCACTAATATTTAGGAATGTGGCCACAGAGAAAGACCTAGATAAGAGTTGAAGGGATAGCCACAGCAATAGAAGAGGCAACTGAGCAGACTGTTCCAGAAGACAAGAAGATCAATAAGAAATGGATTACACAGGAGACAGAGCATTGAAGATCAGAATGGATGCTTCCAAGAGGGTGGAACATCAATATAGGATGAAATGCAATCAGGTAAGGAAAGCAGCCAGGAAGGATAAGGCAAAATGGTTAGAGGAGCAGTGTGAAGATAGAGAGGTATTACAGCAAAATTAAGACCAGGGAGGTGTATAAAATGATTAGGAATATTAAATATGACGTGACAGCTGAAGCAGATGGCGATCAAAGAGGCGCTCATGAACAAGGAGAAGATTGGTGCACTATCTATACAAAGCACAGGAGGAAGTAGAAAGAGCAGTGAAACAACTTCACCACCACCAAGAGCCTGCAAATGCTAAGATCACAGGAGAAGTGATCAAATATGGTGGAGAAAGTATGAGTCAGGAAATACACTGACTCATACAGCATGGAAAGATGGGAAGGCACCTAAGGAATGGACAAGATCTGTGCTAGTGACAATACACAATAAAGGAAGTACACTGAGTGTAAAAACTACAGAACGATTGCCCTAACGAGTCATCTAGGCAATGTGCTGATGGATACTGATGGACAGACTGAGATCACAGACAGAACATCTAGCGGACAAGCAAGCGGGGTTCAGGAAAGAGAAGTACTATACAGGAGATATTGGCACTAAGATTGATAGCATAGAAAGCTCAACGAAAGAAAAAGGACACCTACACTATGATTTAGACTAAGAAGGAAATGGCAACTAGAATAGTGAAAGCAAGAGCAAATTTGAAGGTGATAGATAAGATCTGGAAATGCAAAGCGATTAGCTTAGGAATGAAGCTGAGCATCTTGAAAACTGGTGTATTCAGCAACATGTTATACAGATGTGAGATGTGGGTGAAAATGAAAGATTCGAAGAGAAGAATATTGGGGTTCGAGAGGAGTTGTTAAAGAAAGATCCCGAGAACAGGACGGATGCAGGTCACCAACAAGGAATTATATAGGAAGATGCAGACAAAAAAGAGCTCCTACTGCAGAAAGTTATACAATGGAAGTTACAGCTATTCGGGCATATTTGCAGAATGAACAAAAAAAAAAAAATCAAGACCCTGGTATTTGGCATAATGGATGGTTTGAATCAGAGAGAGGCAGACCCCATAGAGAATGGGTAGATGATACAGAAGACTGGTGCGGAGCTAGTCTACAGAAACTATGCCACTCTGCACCGGACAGGGAAAGATGGAAGAAAATAGTGAGAGAGAGAGAGAGAGAGGCAGACACCAATGGGTGTTGAGCCCATGGTGGTTGTTGATGACGCCAACGACATTAAATAGGAAAATGCTTTTAATAAATTGGAGTATTAGTTTTATTTGTTTAATAATCTGAAAGAGGAATAACAATACTTAAATAAAGGAACTGTGAAGGAGGATTGCTTTAAGGCCCTTTTCTGGGTTGGAGTCCACTGACTCTCAGGGGAAAAAAAAAAATCAGTGAGAGACACAGGCAAGTGAGAATCAAATGGGGCACCTACCTGGCACAGCTAGTGTGAGAAGGAAAGCACTGGTGGTTTTGTGCTGCCCTGCACTTGCAAGCACCACCATCCCCGCCACTCCCATTGGCTGTGATTCCTGGCCAGTGGGAGCAATGTGGGTTGAGCCTGTGAGTGCAGGTACAGAGTATCCCCACACTTGTTTCCCATTCCAAGACAGCACACAGAGCTGCTTCCTTCCTGCTGCCAGGCAGACACTTGGGTGGAGGGTTCTCTGCAGCTGCAGTTCCCAGCACACCCAGAAGGAAGGAGGTATTGTCACACGGGAACCTGTGCCAGCCCAGGATCCAAAAATCAGACTGCTTCTCCCTCTGAATCATTGGGCACTGAGGGTCAGAGGGTATGAGTATCCCAGCCAGGGGCCCTGCAGCTGGCCAAGATGGGAAGGAGATAAGGATGAAAGTCTGGGCTAGGAAGAGCATAGAAAGACTCCCACAACAATCCAGTTCCTAACTCTCTATTCCTGGTGGAATTTGTGTGTATCTGCTGTTACAGATAAACTCACTGACAAGTATTTTGAAATAAATTACTAAATAATTACTCCAGCTTTAATTATTTTGGCATTATTTTCATAAAATTTGCAGAATTTGAAAATATTGTGCACATAATATAATTTTTGGTGCAGATTTCCTACAGGAGTATATTAAGCTTCTGCTAGTACCTCATGTTATCAAATATGGAAAAATGCACAAGACAGATTGAGGCAAACAGAAAAAGCAATACCAAACTAATTTCCAACACACCTATCTGCATTAATTAAAAATTTAGTCAGGAGCAGATTTTTAATGCAACCTTGTCATATTCTTCTGATCCATTTCTGAGCAGTAACAGTTTAGGAAGATACTAACTTAAAAAAACACTGTAGTTTCTACAGTAAAGAAAACTCTTGAAATAATTTAAAATAGAAGATACATAAACTCTGGAAACATTGTCTATGCTTGCCACTGAACAATGACATTGATGTTCTGTATGGTGTTTTGTGTGGTCACTGATTTGGTTTGCCACAACCATTTTAGCAGCATTTCTGTGATTATCACCACTTTATATAAGAATGAAATAAGAATGGTCACAGTAACACTTCCATAGCCCAAGTAATTCATCTTTTTCAGGACATCTCAAAGTAGACCTGTTGGCATCTGATGAGCAGGCTTCTCTTTATGGGGAAAAATCATATTATTTAAGCCTCTGGCAAGTCCAGTTAATCCCTAAGGTTGGAACCAAGTGGGAGATTTCCCCCCTTCTCCCCACACACACAGTACCTCGAGATTTAGGCACCAGCTTGCACTGAAGTTCAATGGGAATTGTGCATCTACCTCCCTAAAGCACATAAATCCCATCTCAAAATTCAAGATACAGGCTGACCCTCTATTCCGGAACTCTCTGGTCTGACAACATGCATGGTCTGGCATGACTTTAGTTAGCCAGATGGCCACTTATCACGGGCTTGGCCAAGTTTCCTGTGGTCCAATAAAGTTGGTTTACAGCCACCAGTCCTTGCTCTCAGTATTTTGTACTGAGATTTAGCTCTAATTTATCCTTATCTTCTCAGAGACCAGTAATTAATGCAAGTGTTGGTAATGCTGCTAGACAATATTGACCTCCTGTGGTTCAGTAAATTCACTGTCTTGGCAACAGTCAGGTCCAAGGGTGCCAGACTAGAGAGGTTCAACCTGTACTTTGACCTCCAGTGCAGAATACATTCCTGAAACTGGTGTGTCTCTAAAAACTATTTCAACAATTCAAGAGAATTGAAAGTTACGATCTGTTTTTGTTACTTCCTAAACGAGAACATCCAACAGCTTAATCAAGGGTCAACTGTGTTGTATTTAGATCTGAGTTTTCTTGAACACTGGAGAGAGCAGATTACACTAATGGATTTTAGACACAGTTGGATACTGGCTCAATGAGAGGCTGAGCTGGAGTTTCCTCCCTTGTTTCTCAACACACATGCCAGCATTTCTTGGGAACAAAAACATTAATTACAGCAGAATTTATGCTGAACAAATCCCTACACCCATAAAATCCTGAAAGATTTAGAATAGCCCTAATTGGCATTTTCGTCCTAAATACTTCAATAGTTATTGTAACTGGTTTTATGTATAACAAAATTAGAGAGTCCTTTGCTAGGCACAGAAAATGCAGTCTCAGGAATTAAGATCCCAAGGTAATTCATCATTTAAAGAAGTTTATGCTTCAGCTGAAGCACTATTGAGGAATACACTCTGGGCAACACGAAACACAACAGATACATGACAAAGAAAGAGCAAGGATTGTTTCAGCATGTAAGCTAGAACTCTTCATAAGGGAAGTCAGACGTCACTAGAAATGAGCTACAAAGGCAAACAAATGTATTCTGGATATAGAATTAATAATGTATATATGAGTAAGAAGGCTCTGATGACAGGAAGTATTTTCAGAGGAAAGTATGGCCATCATTATGCAAGATGCAAATTATGGTCACCAACTGTGATCACTGGACTCAGGACCAAATTATTTTTCATCCTGAATCACAAACTCAAAATGAAGACTCACTTGCATTTGAAGAACCAGATACTCCTACAAATTTTTTTTAGTGCTGTAAGTGACGCTTTTTATTTCCTATAAGACCCTACAATATAACAGAACCCAGACAAGATCTGAACCTTAATCATCTGGAAGTTGCAAGCAGCAGGCATTAATAAAAAGCTTAGAACATACCACCTGTTTTACAGACCCCTGCCCTGAAGAGAGTTTACCATCTAGCTAGATAGAACACAGATGAAAGATTGTGGCAAGGAGGGGCAAATACACACATTCAAGTTGCACAAATATCAGGTTAATGTGACTGAGTGGCAGGGAGCTGGCACCTGGCTGCCCACCACTCAGGGTAGCTGGGAAACTGACCCGTGCAGCAGAGCTGGTCAGTTTCCCTAACTCCTGTGACAAGTGAGCAGCCAGGAGCCAGGTACCAGCTCCTGGTCACTCACAGGAACAGGGAAACTGATCAGCTGCTGCACTGGTCAGTGTCCCTGCCCCTGTCAGTGGCGACAGCCCAGAGCTAGCAGGTGAGAAAAAACAAGCTTCACACATGAAGGATAATACTGTACCAGTGTTTCATAATCTGCATGAGAGAGGTAGCCATGTTAGTCTGGATCTTCAAAAGCAACAAAGAGTCCTGTGGCACCTCATAGACTAACAGATATTTTGGAGCACAAGCTTTCACGGACAAAGACCCACTTCATTGATGCATGAGTGATTTATGCATCTGATGAAGAGGGTCTTTGCCAACAAAAGCTTATGCTCCAAAATATCTGTTAGCCTATAAGGTGCCACAGGACTTCTTGTTATAATCTGCATATACTTCCAACTGACTGCCAGTGACAAGTTATTTTTGAATATTGCAAGGGTTTGAATCCTACCTATCTTAGAAGCAGGATCCCTCCTCATGAGGATGTAGAATATTTAGTGGTCCAGTAAAATGCTCGAGAGTTCCTTTGTTTAAATGGCAAGGGGATACACTAAACAGAAATTTCTTAAAAGCGGCAAGGGGGTCCTCATCTCTGGAGCTCACTCCCTCTCAAACCTGAACCTGTATTTGGGCGACCGTCAAGACGTGTTGCAAGGCCAATTTGAGACAGTTTTGGGGGCAGTGTGGTATGCTGGCATGTCTTTGGAGTAGGCTTCTTGGAGGAAGTTTCTGTCAAAACTGAGAGTTTGTTAATCTCATTTAATGAATTTTAAATCTTGTGAAAGTGCACAGCATTGCACGCCATAGATGTATAATGCTAAAACCACACAAAGCTGGTTCATGTTCAGTAATTTGCACAAAATTTAGCGGTTTTGAATGGTATCAGCCCTCAAGTTTTCAAAGATATTGAAAGTACATTAGGCGACAGAACACCCAAAACCATGATTTTAAGTCTTGCTTATGTTATTTAACTGCTGCATGGCGTTTAACATCTCTCTTCAGGATCAAGCTAAGAGAAGTACTCTATAACTTATCTGAAGGTCCATCAATAACTCAAGATCCAGCTACCTGTGATGACAAAGCAAGATGTAGTTTAGCTTGTTTAGATCTTACGTGTAGGAACTAGAATATTTTGATCAACAGTTAAGTTATAAGGCACTCACATTTAACCTCAGCATTATTGACCCTTTAACTGCAGAAGGGCAGTTCACATTATTCAAAAGCATTGCCTGAGCTGTCTGCATACACTACTGTCTCTACTGTATCCTACTGCAGCAAGTGCAGCCTTCACATTCTCACAGCCATGTGAGCTAGAGACAAACATAACTGGAAAAAGCTTAGGTTCTGAAGCACAAGTTGCCACCATCAGCACATAGGGGCTGCATCTAAACTAGCAAGTTTTCAAAAGGTCCCATGGAGCGTGTGTACACACACACACACACACACCTTCTTTCAAAAGTAAATTGAAAGAATGTGGCACTCCATTTGAAATCAGTCTTCCTTTCCCGTTGCACCTTTCGAAAGCTTCTTTCAAAAGAAAACATGCGTAGATGCTCTGCATGGCCCTTCTTCCAAAAAAGCAGGGTCTGTGTGGATGCTCTCTTTCAAAAGAGAGAAAAAAAAACCAAACACTCTTTTGATCTGCTTTACTGTGTGTAGACACACACTTTCAAACGAAGCTCTTTCGGAAAAGATCTTCCAGAAGGGCTTCTTTTGAAAGATCTCTGTAGTGTAGCTGTAGCCAGGGCTGCTAAGAGACATATTAACACAGAACTGTAAGTAACTTGCAAGTAACTGCAAAATATGAAGGCCAGTGAACAGAGACAACCCATGCCCTGTAGGGAACGGTGGCAGGAGAGGAGGATGCAGAGTGAGGGCATCCAGGTCAAGCAATTAAAATCTAGAGATGCATGTGACCCTTTGTGTCCCACAGCATTATCTATGCCAGTGAGTGACAAGAATGTTTCTGGTTGTTAGCCCTGTGCTCAGGCACTAGCTTATGCTGCTTGTAAGGACACCACAGAATCAAATTGTGGCACTGAATACAAGCATAAGTGACACTGTGTAAAGCTGCTCCATGATGCTACTGTGACATTATGCCCTATATTCCTCAAAATATTACGTGTACAACAAAACTGAGGTTTTATGCAAGATGGGTCATGTGAGGTAGCATTGGAAAGGGTGTGATTTACTCAACGCGACTATCCTATTTTTATATATGTACTACTTCTATATCTGAAGTCAGCAATATGGAATATATCATTACAAAAGCACGTGAACCTGGAGAACACCCACCAGCCAGTAAAGCAATCACTCTGGATGGACGAACAGGAATGACAATACGACCTTCAAGATGCTAGTCTTCCTGACAAGGCTTCTTTGACACACCTAGATCAGGAGATCATGTCACCTGGTACAGGGTACCATCCTGATCTGCTGGTATTTTTCCCCTTGAAAGTGGGTGGGGATCAAACTAGGAAACAAAAGATTCTCACTACATGCAAAATCTTATTTAAGGCTGGGGAGTGAGTTAATTTGGTTTTTCCTCCATTGCTTCCTACCCAATAAGGAAGACTACTAAAAACACCTAAACAAAGGCACTAAGGAGGGGATGGGCAAGGTTTGCACCCAGGCGCGAGAGGTCTAGCCTGAGAAAACTATACCTGGAAATTTAAGTTGCTAGCACCATACCTTACTTGCAAGAAATCCTGCATCCTGCTTAAAACATTTAGGATGAGAAATTACTTGTAGTCAGTATTCTTCAGTGTATTAGGATTAGTTTGTGTGGATTTATTTGCTCAGTAATCTGCTTTATTTGCTAACCCCTGTAATCACTTACTCTTTTTTGTTCACTCTAAAACCCAATTCTTAACTTGAAAGGGGGCTGGGAGGGTGCACAAAAAGCTGTGCATCTCTTCCTCCATTTTGAGAGAGACAGCATGTTTAATGATCTTATGCTGTATAGATCTTTATATAGCACAGGACAACATAATTTTGGGTTTATGCTCCAGAGGGTGTGTGCACTTAAGTGTTGGGCAATCCCCAAGTGAAAGTCTTCCCACACAGCACTGATTGCAGATTGTGATTACACAGCTGGGTCAGGCTCTATCTGTGGGTGTGTAGCAGGAAAGGATAAGGGAGCCAAGGCTGGTAGAGGGGATAGCCTCAACGGGACCCCAAAACATCAGGCAGCACCCCAGAAGAGATCAAATTTTTCAAGTTTGCAAAAGTTGGAAGCTTTTAAAATAGTTTTGCAATAAACACTATGTGAAAAGAAAGTTCTTTCTGTAGAAGGCACCTTGTCTAAATTATGAAGAGCTTTGTTATTTCTTTTGTACATCTTTATCAGAATTCATCAAGCCTCCATGGACACAATTCATGGAAAATGTATGAAGTCTGAAAAGAAGTCTAAGTTACAGAATAAGCAAGATTTGTAGCTGCTTATGTTACATTTTTGACTGAGCAGTGGTTTGGAGAATAACAACCTACCTGTAATATTAGCTTTATGAATGATTGTACAACAGAGCTAATTTGGTACCTCAATTTCCTGAGGAGCTAATCCATAATACGCATATAGTGCCGATATTAGATACAAACATCCTTTCCTTCATGATTGGTTACACAGAGCATGTCTACACAGCAATAAAACACCCTTGGCAGGCCTGTGGTAGCTGATGCAGACTTACTGGGCTCAGACTAAGGAGCTGAAAAACTGCAGACGTAGGGCTTGGGCCAGAGCATGAGGTCTGTGGGTCCATGGGCAGCCAGAGCCTGAACATCTACCCTGCAGTTTTATAGCTCTGCAGCTTAAATCAACTGACATGAGCCAGTTAGGCAGCATTCCCTTAAATTTTTAATGCAACCTTAAAATTTGTTAGGCACACCAACATGGAGGTGATGTGAAACACACAGCCTCCATATTGATGCACATAAAACTCATTCAGTAGAAGTGAGGCCTAGAGATTCTGAACGTGAGAGGGAGTTTAGGCCTGGGACAGAGGATTGGGGTTCAGAAGTGTGACTGCTCTGGCTGGGGAGAAGGGGGTGGGGTTCAGGACTGGGACAAAGGATTAAGAAACAATTGTTCTTGGCTCTGGGCTGCCCATGGATCCACAACTGGGAGAGGTGGAGGGTGTGAAGCAGGCTGGGTGGAAAGCATGTGGTCCCAGGTTGCCTGGGCCACAGTGGTCTTTGGGCTGGGAGAGGGCATGTGATTGAAGCAGTCTTTTGTCCGGCCACCAGACTGGAGACTAGATTTAGGGCGGGCTGGCATTCCTTGAGCACCTGCATGGTGCTAACAAGGCAGCTGTGCAGCTTAGATCATGGGAGTTTTACTTTAGTGTGTACAAACTCATACAGGGTATTGATAAAACCATGCATGCTACCAAGAGAGTTTGCAGATACTAAAAAAGCACCATAGAACTCCATTAGCTCTCTTGTGAAGCCCAATACAGTCCATGTATCTTTCCAGCAAGTACATGAAGAGAGCCCTTAGGACACACAACATTCTAAAAAACAGTGCCCCATACAAAGACAGGGAATGTCAGAAGAACCTATTGAAAAAAATTCTGAAGTCCTTCTTGAGCTTTCCCCGCAAACTGCCCTCCGTCAAAGGGTTCAGGCAGGGGTTTTAGCTTAGGGATGGGCAAAATTGTGGGTGTGCTGAACAAGTAGCCTTCCTTTACTTCAGTGGCCTACATCTACCTGCAGCCCCCAGCACCCCATCCCTCCCCCTGCACTTCTTGCACAATGGAGCCCCACATTTACCTGCTCCTTCCCCTCCCTCTCAGCACTTTCAGAGGGTACAAACTGCTTGAGTCATCCCTGCTCCCCAAGTGCTGAAACACTAGAAACAGCTATTTTGTGGTGTTCCAGCTCTGGGAGAAAAGGGAAGCAGCAGGGATAGGGCACAAATCAGACAATTCACACCTCTGTGCAAAGTGCTAGTGCTCAGAGGAATGGGGGGAAACATAAGAAGCGGGGTGTGCAAGAGGTGCAGGTATGGTGGGGGGCACCCAGTGGGTCCAGATCACATATTGCCTATCACTGTTGTAGAACGGTGTTCTTCAGCCAGGGGTACATATACTGTTGTGGGTACACCGAAGTCTTCCTGAGGTACATCAACTCATCTAAATATTTGACTAGATTTACACACAGGCCACATTTTAAAAAAATGAAAAACAAAACTAGTAGTACAATCTAAAGGCTCATTCAGACAAGGACTTGTTTCTACTGCTTCATATGCCTTACACAGAAATATAAAGTACAATATTTCTATTTTCATTTATTTGACATGAAGATAGTAGTAAGTCAGCAAGTTCACAGATGTAGTCTTCTGTGATATTTTTGCATGCTTCTGTAAATAGTTTAAGTGAGATATAACAAAAAGATCTCAGCAAACTGAGTGATTGGGCAGCAAAATGGCAAATGAAATTTAATGTGGGTAAGTGTAAGGTAATGCATGTTGGAAAAAATAACCCAAATTACATGTACTACATGATGGGGTCAAATTTAGCTACGACAGATCAGGAAAGGGATCTTGGAGTTATAGTGGATAGTTCTCTGAAGACATCCACGCAGTGTGCAGCGGCAGTTAGTAAGGCAAATAGGATGTTAGGAATTATTAAAAAAGGGATCGATAATAAGACAAAAGATATCATACTTCCCCTATATAAAACTATGGTACGCCCACATCTTGAGTACTGCGTGCAGATGTGGTCTCCTCACCTCAAAAAAGATATATTGGCATTAGAAAAGGTTCAGAAAAGGGCGACTAAGATGATTAGGGGCTTGGAAAGGGTCCCATATGGGGAGAGGCTAGAGAGACTGGGACTTTTCAGTTTGGAAAAGAGGCGATTGAGGGGCGATATGATAGAGGTATATAAAATCATGAATGGTGTGGAGAAAGTGAATATAGAAAAATTATTTACCTTTTCCCATAATACAAGAACTAGGGGACACCAAATGAAATTGATGGGTAGTAGGTTCAAAACTAATAAAAGGAAATTTTTCTTCACACAGCGCACAGTCAACCTGTGGAACTCCTTGCCCGAGGAGGCTGTGAAGGCCAGGACTCTATTAGGCTTTAAAAAAGAGCTTGATAAATTTTTGCAGGTTAGGTCCATAAATGGCTATTAGCCAGGGATAAAGTATGGTGCCCTAGCCTTCATAACAAGGGCAGGAGATGGATGGCAGGAGATAAATCACTTGATCATTGTCTTCTGTTCTCCTTCTCTGGGGCACCTGGCATTGGCCACCGTCGGCAGATGGGATGCTGGGCTCGATGGACCTTTGGTCTGACCCAGTATGGCCATTCTTATGTTCTTATGTTCTAACTTGGTGGTATGCAAAACAAATCCGACTCCTGTGAAAGGTACATTAATCTGGAAAGGCAGAATGGCACTTGTTTCACGACCTCACATTGCCCCATAAGGTACCACTGGTTGAGAAACATGGTCCTATGGTAAACGAGATTGGTCCGGGGTACTTAATTTTTATTTTTTTTTAAATAAAATAAAGAATAATGTTGAGAAACACTGTTTAGACCCTTGTGTAGAGATCCATAAGTGTATTGCATTGAACAGTCCCTTTAGTAGTTATTTAACATGAGCACAGAAGAAAGTTTTCTCCTAGTTCTGCAACCTCCACAACCCCTCTACAGGTATGTCTGATTGCTGCTTCATATAAAAGCTAATATTCAGTACTCTCTCTCTTAGGTCCAAGGTCAGAACAGACATTATAATCATCTAGTCTGCATTCCTTTATAATGGAGCACGAACTCCCACAAAATTCCTAGAGCATCTTTTAGGAAAAAGCATCTAATCCCAATTTAAAAATTCCCAACAGAAAAATTCACTGTCGTAATTAGTAAGTTATTCCACTGGATAATTAACTTCATTGTCAAATATGTACATCTCCTTTCCAGTATGAATTAGTCTAGCTTAAACTTCAGCCATGTTATATGTTTCCATATTCTTTTGGCTAAAGAGCCAACTACTAAATACTGGTTCTCTATGAAAGTAACTTACAGACCACAATCAAGTCAACTTTTAATCCTTGTTTGTTACAATAAATAGACCTAGCGCCTTGAAGTGATCAAGGAAGATTTTTCTAATCTTTACAGAGCTGGGGTGCTGGGATAGAAGTCACCTTTTTAGAGCCCTGCATGGATACAAAATTTCTGTGTCTGGGAAGAAATCATTATCCATTCATCAGCAGAGGATTACTCCCGAGAACTGCATCAGCCAAATGAGAAGAACATGGTGCCACCCTCCCAGGAGACAGCATCTCATGCTGTCAGCTCCTCCTGGTCAACTGTAATGTCCCTAGCATGGGGCTACACAAAGCCAGATAGGAAATGTGACTGGGGAGGGGGGTGCTATACAACCACACATCCAGGAACAACTGCCATCTCAGGGTGGTAGTGCCATACTCTTTTCATGTGGTCATTGTGGTTCTTGAGTACCACCAGTGATTTCTATCCATAGATATCTACACCCATGAATGGTATCTATATCCACACAGGTCTCTACTCATTTGAGCTGACCAAAATAGATGCTGCTTTTTTTCTTCTTAGGCGCTGAAAAAGTCCTATTAGGCCTGCATGTGTTAAAGACTATCTACCAAGACAGCCAATTAAGCTGAGCCATGCACAGATGCCAATTTTTAGGTGCACCAATTTTGTGTAAGAAGTCCCCTCCCCAACATACTAAAGTAAATAAGTCTGTGCAGAGAAAATAGCTTTTGCAAGTTTTTTTTGCAAGATTCTGCAGTATTACAAGGTCCAATTGTACATCTTACACACAAGACACTATTATACCTGAACTTGACCGCCGCATTTTATGGTGCACAGGAAGGAGCTATTCACAAGAGCAGAAACTTTGATCTGTTGGAACTCCAGCTTATCTACACAAGATCACTTGAAATTGGGCCCAAACATCAGATTCTTCATTTCCAGTGAGAGCCTAGGGAGCTCTACATGTAAAGAGACAAGCAACCAAGAATTTTGAAATAAGAGGCTCACTAGTATTAGCCACACCAATATTCCATCTCCATCTGCTGGCAAGGAGGAATGTATTCCAAGTATCTGAGGTAACATAGAAGACCTCAGAGAGAATTGTAACAGGATATCTATAGTGAAGTGATAAAATGTATTCCTTTCAAAAATACAGGACAGAAAATGTGGGCAGTGGAGAGAGTCACATACTGACCACAAAAGAATTCTTATTCTTGTAGCTAAAAAATGAGGACAGAGACCTGACAACGTAACCAAACACATAATGAACCTTTTGTACCAGCACTACTTGCTCACATACAAGGAACAGAGGAACTGGGGAGAGGGGGAGGAGAGGAGGCGGGACGTGAAGAGAGTAAAACTGGTTAGCTTGCTTTAGGAGGAGAGACACACTGAAGCAAAGAAAATACTGCCATTGTAGAATCCAGCCACTCCAGTCCTAAAAGGCTCACATACCCAGACAGGGATTTGCAGCAGCACTTTAATGCATTGTGTATGAAGCGCTAATCAATGGCTAGAGGCAGCTCCTCTGGTCCTAGTGAAGAAACTAATATAACTATATTAGTTAATATATAGCTAATATAACATAACTAATATAATCTGAAAACAGCCATTTTCTCCAATGTGTATGAAGCGCTAATCAATGGCTAGAGGCAGCTCCTCTGGTCCTAGTGAAGAAACTAATATAACATATTAGTTAATATATAGCTAATATAACATAACTAATATAATCTGAAAACAGCCATTTTCTCCAACAAGCTTTCCATTGCTAAACTCATTGGTAAGTTTAGCATTATAAAGAGAGGCACCGGTAAATTAGATTTTTTTAGCTATGGGTAATCAATCCATGGATCACATTTTTACTTTACAAAATATATACTAGTTACTAAAAAGTACAGACAGCTCAAAGCAGACCAACCTCGCTGTGTGGTTTAGTGGACAGCTACATTGCATAATGGCTGAGCAAAATGTTACTACACAGAGCTTGAATTTAAAACAGTTTAATGCTAAATTCACTGCAAGATCACCTTGAACATGCTCTACAGTGTTAAGCAAGATCTTCACTACAAGCATCCTTAAGGCTTTCGTACACAGATGTACCAGTGTAACTAAAGGTGTTAAATATTAAGTTAAACTGTGTAAGAGACTGCATAGGCACTTGTTTCAGTTAAGATTGAAAAAAAAAAAAAACAAAGTCTTTTTTCAGTTTGAGTAATTTATTTAAACTAAAAAGAACTGAAGAGCAAACTTGTATGTGGGTACGTCTACTTAACCAAGTTAGTGTAAAAACTCAGACCTTTTGTTAAGCCAATTCAGTTTCTCTCATATACAAGATCTATAAACCAACAGGCATGATAAATTTGGTTTATATCTATTTAGACCAATTTAAGTGCTCCCATAAGAATTTAATCGAACCAGTGTACATCTGTGGAAAAAGATCTAAGCCAATATCTACAATATGAGGTTATAAATAAGCCTTCCACTTCAACATCCACAATTTTTCAACAAGCAAACGCCATCAACGCAAACGCCAGACTACAAACTATTCCCAATCTTCATGACCTCAGCAATCCTCCTTCTGCTACATCTTAATCAGATTAGGCATTGCATGAATAGTTCTGAGAGCCACAAAAGGTGATGCAGAGCCATTCAATTTGTTAAGAAGCAAGATTATTTGACACATCACTAGTCAAGTCCTTTCAATATGAAAAGTGGCACCTGTGCTTTCAAGAACATTTTAATTCTATGCATCACATACAAAAAAGCAAAAGTTACAAACTGTATTCCCTTATTGTTGGTAACCGAAATAAATGTATCTCTGAACAAAAATTTGATTGCTCTTTCAAAAATTCACAACTAAACACCAACTTTGTACAGCAGCTTTGAATGATACTACGCAGAAGAAAAATGCCTACTACTCACCATCTTAATTTAAAAGAAAACAGCACACAGTTTCCTTATGTCAAGATTCTTTTAAAGTACAGTGGGGTCACAACATTCGTGAGGACTCAGTGTTGAGAACCCTTGCAAATGCTGAGTTTCACAAAATATCACTTTGCAAATCTCATTTTATCCCACTTTACCCTGGCTGAGGTAGAGAAACTTGGTGGACTCTCTTTGGAAGCTCTGGGCAACAGTAGTGGAAGGTGGAGTGTGGGCTGAGGTTGGCGGCCACTGCTGTGGTGTGGGACATGTCAGCACCGCCGGAGCTGCCGCAGCTGCTGGATTAGGGCCCCCTTCCCGCCTGACTTCCAACGCGGTACTGCACCCCACACTCTGGCCTCACCCATGCACTGCACTGCTTCGTCCACAGCCCAAGGAGGATGTGTGGAGTCTCTGGGTCAGTGTGCACGTGTGGGGATCAGGGCACCCATACCTCCCTGTCCCATATGGGGGGGTGGGGAAGGGTCCACTCCTCCCCAGCTCCACAAGCCCTGGGGAGCCAGCACTCCCCCTCTGGAGCCCCAGGGAAGTGCCCTCCCTCCCAGAATTCCAGGAAAGCAGCAGCTGCCAGTGTCCCCCCCACTGAGCCCTGGCTACAGAGCAACAGCTCTCCTTTGCTCTTTGTCCTCCTGCTGCCTTGCTCAGTGCCCCAACTAAAGCCACTTTTCTTGTGGCTGTTGCTCTGCCAGGTGCGCCACTCACAAATAACTGAATTAATGAATGTTAAACTCATGAATGTTGCGACCTTGCTGTATATTAGATTTAACACAGTATTGTATTCTATTTTTCCCCGCCTCATATCTGCTGCTGCCTGATGGTATACTTTCAGTGCCAAATTAGATGTGTTGTTGACCTGTGAGATCATAATTCTAGTGCTCATAATACTAAGATCCTACTGTACACTTTTGACAGTTTAAAGCAGTGAACTATGTTTCACATATTTAAGGCAACATTCCTATTATATCTACGTGCCATCCCATGCATTATAGCGACATATTTAATATAGAAAACAGGAATTCAAAATTAAGTTATTCACAGCAGGCTGTTATAAGTAGTATTTGGTACGGCTGTAGGTTAGATTTATGCCTTGGTATATAAAATATCCTCAAGTAATAGTTCTGGGACCTATAGTGGTTTTGTTTCCCTTAGTATCCATACAATCTATTTCTACATAACCAATTTAAGTCATGAAACAAAGAAAGCAGTCCTGTAGCACCTTAAAGACAAACAAGATTACTTATTAGGTGATGAGCTTTTGTGGCAAAGACCCACTTCTTCAGATCCGACAGCCATGGTTACATTATCCCAGAGATTCCCGATGTGTGGTGTGCTTGGTTGAGTTTACTGAAGGAGAAAGACCTGACAGGTCAGCCCTAAAGGGCTGGAACCTAAAGGGAGCTCTGTCTGAGCAGTCTTAGCTGACAGAACAATGCTGAGTCACGGACAGTCTCACTCCTGTTGTGGCAACTATCTACCAGCAGTTACCCTCCTCTGCTGGGTAGGCCGGGGTGACTCAACTTCAAGCTGAAGACCGCACTACGGGAGTAATGATACTCATGCAAGTCACAGCCCTCTGTTGACCCCAGCCCTTCAGAACAGCCCTGTTATTTTTCCCTGCATAGAGGGGCAGGGAGCAAGGACATGCAGACAACTGGACCCAAGAGCTGAGATTACCTGACCACCATAGGAAGAGAATACTTCCTCAACTGCCAATAGCGAGTACCCCCACATACCCTTTTATGAGTGCTAGGTCCCCCTCCCCCATGCCTGGAACATGACTGAAAGGAAGAGCTCAGGAAACATAAGTGTGGGAATCTCTGCATTAGATGTTACAAACAGTACTGACTTCAACATAAAGGTGGCGTTCTCACATCTTTAGCATGCATCTCTGCCTGCCCTCTGTCTGTTTAAAGCTTGTACCTGAAGTTCAAAAGAATGCACAAGCAGCCTTAATTTATAGTCTTGGAAAGCTTGTACCAAGGAACTAGTCTTCCCAATATGATATAATTTCATTGAAATTCACTTATGTGGAGGGAGACTCTGTTTTATGTAACAGTTCTCCAAGCCACAGCCTGTGCCACACCCCATATGCTTAGTTACCTTGCAATATTCAAGGATTGATTTTCCTGTAATCAACTTCAACCACTTACAAGTGATGACAAGTATCAGAGGGGTAGCCATGTAGGTCTGCATCCACAAAACACCAAAAAGTCCTGTGGCACCTTATAGACCAACAGATTTTTTGAAGCATAAGCTTTTGTGGGCACAGACGAAGTGGGTGGCATCAGATGAACTGAGTCTTAGACTAACATTTTTTGGAGCATAGGCTTTTGAGGGCAAAGACCCAGTTCATCAGATGCCACACACATCATCTTTGCCCATAAAAGCTTATGCTCCAAAGAAATCTGTTAGTCTATAAAGGTGCCACAAGACTTCTCTCTCTTTTAATAATAATTAAAAAAAAAAAAAAACCACACACAAAAAAGCCACGCACACCACACATACATGGTTAGCTTCCAATCCCACTATCACTAGAACTGCTCACGTGACCTTAAAGTGCTTAGGTCCAACTGTCTGAATTATTTAGGGTTAGATGATATAACTCAAAGCATTTTAAGAAGATAGTAATGTACAGAGTAAGTTGGCAAGCTAGATGCCTGCATGAAAAATTTCAGTCTGCAAATTAAAGGATGCTTAGGTATGCTGAAAAAGCAGATTAATTCATAAATTGTCAATACCTAGGAAAATTATCCTAAATAAATTTCAAAGGATTATTAGCAATGTTGTTGAAGTATACTGGCAAGGGTTTTGTTTTGTGCCATTACCACACATAGTGAAACAGAACACAGCTTATTCTTTGAGGAATGCAAAAAACTTACTAAACTGAAAAATTCTCTAGCTATTTTAAGAGTGCTACTCCTGATCTCACAATTTTAAATCATGTTTCAGCAAGAGCACAATTTTACAATCAAAGTTGCAGACTTCTAGAAAAAGGATATAACCGAGGTACTGATAATCTAAACACCAATGGCACAAAAAAACAGAGCGCTGACAATTTGGCATGGCTTAGTACTAAAAGACAACTAAACAGAAATGTTTGTTTTAATCTTATTATAAGATATTCCATTAATTCCAGTTATTCCTTTTAGGGCCAAAAAAGGAAGACAAAGCAATGCTGTAATTCCTGCCCTTAAACTTCAACCACATTCCATTTCAAGAACTTCAGTGTTTACTTATGCAATTAGTTTTCAGAATTGCTTTTCCAGAGTCAGGCAACAATGGGAATATAAAGAATAGCATATTATATTTTATAAAGTTATTGAAATGAAACCAAAAACTTGACTCTTAAAGCAGTGTTAGAGAGCCACAATGCTTTGTAGTAAGAAAGAACCAAGAAAACCACTGCAGACTTGTGTATCTGTGAGCACAACAGCAGGGTACAATGGAAGATAAAGAAAAAAATTCTGATATAGGCAAAAAATGTTTTAGTGCTATGCCTCCTCTAGGTAAATTAGTGTTGTTACATTACTGTCAGTTTCATTACATTACAATATCCGTTCCTTTTACATGACAATGCCGAGGAATGTAAAACGACTCAAATTATTTTGGACTGCCTATTTCCTCTAAGTATGAGCTGACAGTGTGGGGGTGGAAGTCTGCACAAGTAACAGTATCCCATGCCAGACCTTAAAAGAACACAACTAATCGCAAATCTGAAGAACTGCAGTCCCATCTGGATGGAAGAGACAAAAGATTCTTAGATCTCATGTTTTAAGATGTCTCAGACCACAGCAACATCCTAAAAGGAGTCTTTAGATTAAAACAAATATAACATTGGAAATGAACAAGTACTCTAAAGCTCTTCATTTGACATTGAGGCTGAAAGGGCAAGGAGAGAAGCAAACACTAAGGTTGCAGGGTGGGTGAGGGGGCAGAAGGAAAAGCACTTCCCCTCCTTTTTGAGGAGAGTGATGATACAGACAGTGTAAAGTAGTGAGGGGAGTCCCCAACTTGGAATTCACTGCTATTGGGCTCACCCTTGCACCTGGCACTTCTCACATACCCCATCAACACAATTAAATTTCTGTCTTTGAACACATTGCTGCTATAAAATAAAACAAAAAGCAAAAAACAAAAACAGCAACACCCCACTATTTAGCATAGAAGTTTCTAATATCCAATGTTAGGAAGTCACAACATCTCTTTTCAATGGAAAAAGAAAAAGTGTTGTATGTGAAGTCAGAGTGAGAAACGTGGAACATTGAACAATACGTAAGTACAGAAGCTAAACCACTTAACCACTCAAGTGACTGGTTGGATTTTAGTCATACCACCGTTTGAACCCAAATAAAAGTAGTCACATCTTAAGGTTAGCAAAAATCAAAAATCCATAATCAACTGAAAAGGCTGCACCCCCTTAGCCACCTCATATTTAGTGTGAAAAGGAGAAAGGAGAAATGTATGTGAGTAAAAAGAAAGCGAAGAATAAATCAAGTGCAATCATCAATGGCTCCAACAAGCCTAATATATGTTCATTCATGTAAAAAACAAACGTTCCAAATCAGAACTTCTTATATCTGCACTTTATATTATGCAGTGAATCTCATGTTGAACTCTAAAAGTCTGTTTTCCTTGTTTAACGGGAAAAACAGTTTTCATATTTAGGCGGACATCCAAATGCTGCCTCAAGTGCAACTTGCTGATATGAAGAAATAAAAGGAAAAAAAAAATTCTAAGAACAACAGCTTGAAAAGAGATCAAACTATCTTCAAAGAGTTGATCTGCAAATAGTAATAGCCTGCCAGCATCAATATAATGCAGGATGACAAAACTGAGCAGGTAAAGTGTACATTAAATCAGTGACCTACTACGCTCAGTCCAACTGAACATCTCAGGTTCTGTTGAATCATTGCCTGTCTTTTTAGGTTCCTCTTATTCTTCCAGTCTACCCAGCCTTGTCCACTTACTCCACGCTTTCATACTGCCTCAGTTTGGCTCCAATTACTGTTCATTCCTGCTGCTATAGCATGCTCAGATTTACAGCACTGCTATAAGCTTGCTTATACTGTTGCCACACACCAGGTTTAGCAAGCTGTTCTTAGACTGAATTCAGACTGAGAAAACCATGTCCATAATTCTTTCACCACACTGTTGGATGTACTTACCAGCTGATACTCACTCCGCCGGCTAAAAGCTTCCTTGATCCCAGAATCCCTCCACAGCGCATTCAATGCGGGTACGTACAACTGGAACGTGGCTGGCTCTATAGGCATTCCAGGTTTGTTTTCAAAAGCCATCAAAAACATTCCATGCTTCTCATTCTCCGTGTATTGCCAAGGAATCCCTAGTTTGTCCCGTGCATCAACGAGAACCCTGCAACCCTATAGAATGATTCAGATAAAATAGAGTCAATGATTTAAATAAAAAAAGAGAAAAAAAAAAACAAAAAAGGTAAAGGAACTCAAGAACTTGAAAAGTACATGAAGTTCACTGTGACACAAGTCAGTACTCCTATGGGAAGATAACTCATAAGGGAATCCAAAATACACTCCATTGACAGGAGCAACATGACAGAACAAAAATTTTGCTTAAGCAACACAACTGCTACGTATCTGGGGGTGGGCAATAAAAACACTTCTACAATACCGCATGAAAACAAAAGGATAAAAATAAAGACATACCCAAGACATGATTGACTATTTTCTGTCTAGCTACTTAAAACAACTCTCACCCCATCATTGTATTATCCAAAGGCCTATCAAAGCAGCCACAGCCTGAAAGAATGTTAAGTGCTAACATCTCTTTCCACCTGTCCTTAGCAGCTGGATACTGACATCAGCTCAGTCACATCCAACTCCTGAGAAAAAGTTAGTGGAACACATTCCAACAAAAGGCAGTTTTAATGAAGATTATTTATCAGATCTAACAGGATTGAAATGCTGAAATGATATTGGTTGTACCTACCCAAAAGACCTCCATTTCAACAGGGTACATCTATCCCTCAACCCAATTGTTTTTCTTCCTCTAAAGCACTGGAATAGCCCTGGAAGTTTCTGGACTTATGAGCCATCACCTGAAAAACTAATTTGAAGAATTACCAGAACTACTGGAAGATGAAACTGGCTTAAAAAGGAGGAGGTTGAAGCACTGTGGCTATTATTTAAATATGTGGTGTAAAAAGAAACAGGAACTTCCCAAAAACATCTCTTTGTTGGCTATGTCACATACATGGAGAGCGAGCCACACATCCTTTCAAGCCTTAGGTATTCAGCATGGAAGCCAAAAATTGTTTTTGAAGAGACATATAGCATATCGTATTGAAGTAAACCAGACTGATTTACAGGTCATTGTCTATGTCCAAGAAGATCTACAACAAATTTAAAAAAATTTGAAGACTCACTGGACCTTTGTGTGTTTAATCACATAGCCTTAAAGTACTAGTGTCATTTTTTCAGTTGTGCAGTTGAAGTTCACATGAAATTTAATTACTTTCAAATTTAAATTACCAGTGACACTTGTAAATGAACTCCTAGAGCTGCTCAAGTTGCTATGAAACACAATTTTCACATTGGAATGCAAGTTAAATAGCTCAAAACCTATTCTAAGTTTGTACTTTTTTTTGAGACACTGTTTTCACCAAGATAGCTGTCACCAGCTAGTTCAGAGGTCAGCAACCAAAAGAGCAAGAGCAGCTTTTCCCCCCACATTTGGTAAAAAAACTCTAGAGCCACAATGCATGAGAATATGAGATGGTCCTAAATAATGTCAAACCATACTTTTTGTAACCCCTATTTTAAGAACACTGCACACACAATGATTTTTAATATGATACATGTTTACTGCAGGATGCTCAAAAACTTTATAGATATTCTATTTCCTCATACTTTACATGTTTGTATCACTGCCTTCTTGACTTCACTCCTGAACCCACTTTAATTATGTCAATGTTACATCATGTTTAATTTCAGTTTTTTCTTAAAATGCATGTTGCACTTCATAGCCAAAATACAAGCTTCCTTTTCCTTTTTAAAAAAAGGACTTAGCAACACGATCAAAATATAGTATTATAACCCACAATGCACTGCACATATTAAAGGGGAAGTTATCCAACATTTCGAGATCACACTGTTTGTTCTTTAGACCCGAGTTATTCATTGTTGGGCTTTTTGACATTCATCATTTATCAATACTAATCAGTTTTGGGTTTTTTAAAAACAAAACAAAAAACACTTTGCAGTTATAGAGTTGGGAGCTGCAAAGAACTCACTAAAGAGCCGCATGCGGCTCTGGAGCCGCAAATTGCAGACTGGGCAAAAATAGGCACATTTTATTCTCTATTAGCAAGTTTCCTTTTAACTTGCCACATGCACAAAAAGACCTTTTTGGTGGGTAAACTGCCTCCTTCTGATTTCATTTTTCTAACAATCAGATTCTGTGTGTGGTGGGCAGGGAGATCTAGCTCCCTAACTTAAGCAGTTCTTGACAATACAAAATTAACTGAGTCAGGTTTCAACGTCTGAAGTTTTAAACAAGGCCTTTAGTTCATATGAATGAAAAAAAAATCTTTGAAATTTAAGGCTTAACTTCCATTTAAATACACTTGTGTTCAGTAGTGCTATGTAGAGGACAACTAGTTCTTAAAAAGCAATATCCATTTAAATGATGGATACATTAGAGTTTTGTTTTATAAGTAAACAGCTCACTGGTCCACATCTGGCATCTGTTTTAAACGAATTTAAAAATCAAGCTGGTTTGCTCAGCAGTGAAAGGTTCTGGGGACACTTTGGTTTCTTTCAATACACACAGGACTGAAGTCTTGTTTCAGCAGCTTCACCCCAAGCTTACTAGACCAAGGGCCTGAACCATCTTGTTTGGGACATCTGACAAAACTTTTTTTTAATGTGCACATGCAAACTTGGATTACCTAAACACAATAAACTCAGTCAGTAGAGCATAAGCTTTTTTCTGGAGAGCCCAGGGCTGAAGTCCCTGGTCAGGCAAGAGCTCCTTTCCCCCTCTGCCCCATGGCCTCAGGCTGTCTGCAATATCTACCCTCTCCTGGCCACATTACTTTGAGAGTGGGGAGACAGCTCAGTGGCTGGAGCATTGGCCTTTTAAACCCAGGGCTGTGACTTTAATACTTGAGGGTTCCTTTCAAGGTTCCAGAGGAGGTTAGATTAAAAAAAAAAAAGTGAGGGACGGCGATAGGTCCTGGTGTGAGTGCAAGGGACTGGACTCAACAACCTCTCCAGGTCCCTTCCAGTTCTTCAGTTAACAATATTAGAGTACAGACCTCATCCACTCTAGCCCTTTAAAAACACATAGGAAGGATGTCTTTAAAAAGATACTAGATGGAGACCATTAAGATACCTTAAACAGTTTTGAGTGGCATAGAACATGAGTTTATAATCAAAGTACCTCAGAAACCATTATACAGGAATATTCTAGTGTGGTTTCCCAAACACACACACACACACACACACTCTCTCTCTCTCTTCCACTGTTCAAAGAATACGTTCTCATGACATCAAACAGAACAATTCACTATTTAAATCCTCAAAATGAGGTACTGAAGATACAAATTTAGGATTTTGACTACTGGACTGACCAAAAGGTGAAAAGCCTGTTCACATGTCCAGATTGCTCACCCTCCCGTTGACAAAAAGTCTTAATCTGTTATCACACGTGAAACTCTCACCATAAGCATAAGCAACACAATAGAATGTACAAGGCTGTCTTTCAGAATTGCTCAAACTACACATTCGCCAAATCTAATCACTTATACAATGTGCTACTCTGAGAAGAGCTCAAAGTCATTCTACTGGTTTCCAGAACCAGTTTCATCCTGACCAGTGAACAGCTGGTATCTTGAGACTTAATGCCAAACTTGTGGAGTGTTTTTGCCTTTATCAATATGCACAGGAATGTTGTGGTTTGTTTTTTAAAACAAGAGAAATTGTTATTTGTGCAGTTCTCCAGGGAAGCTATTCAAAATGCAATCGCATCAATTGTTGCCATTTCCCACATCCCTTAAATTTGATGGGAAATATCAATATAGTTCCAGTCCATACGAGCTAGCGCTGACCTTTCACCTACTTAGGCTCCTGCTGTCCAGAAATCTCCCCTTCAGCCTTTTACTATAGCTTTTCTCTCTTACAACTTTAAGATGTTTTCATCCTTTACCTTTTAAAGGCTCTCCTCAATGAGTGGCTAACTGTTCTAACAAGTTCTTACCAAAATAACAACTTCCATCAACATCACAACACTAATGTTTTTAAATACTGATATACATTTATTTCCACGCAGCGGTCAGCTCTGACGTCTCATTTCCACAAATACAAGATACGAAGAGAGCAGAGATTATGCTAGTTAAGTTTCTCCATCTGGAAAACTACCTGGCCCCTGATGGAGATGTTTTGCAACTATCAGTTTCAGGATGGATTTAACATGATTTAATGCAGTCCCCCCCGCCCAAAAAAAAAAAAAAAAAGATTTAAATCAAGTTCCCAAAAAGCCAAGAATGACAGTGCTTAGAGTACACTCAATTTTGGAGCGCCTTGAATGCCCTGGCACTTCTGCTTTTTGAGAAAACAAGTACAGAACTGAGTTCCCTTGGAAAAACTGAATTATGTTAAAGTAAAATAGGGAATAGACTTACAGTATCACCATTATGGTCTGCAGCCATGTCGTTCCAAAATAAGGGGTGTATTATTTATTATGTAATATAAAATAAGAAAATGACTCAGTGTCAATGGGCAACTCTAGATTTCTCTTACTGCAGCTTTCTGTATTGTATACTTGAGTGACAGATTCTAAACTAGGGATGTAAAATTCTGTTTACTTGGTTAACTGGTTAAACAGGTGTGGGGATTGGCTGGGAGGGTTTAGAGTATGCAATGGTTTCTCCTACTCAGGGAAGGGTCTAGATCACCAAGAAGGAACACAGGCTGTCATAAGTAAAAAACCCTAATTTTTGTGAAGCAGAAATACTGTCACAAGTCTGAGAGACAGTTTCTTTGGACAAAACTTCATATAAGGATCCCACGAGAATAAAAGATCCCAAAATTGAACTGCTCTAAATATTCTGATGGTGAATTGGAAAGTTACTTTAATAAGAAACCATCCTATAGTTTGTCAGGCCACCTCTGACCCATCCATTAAAAACAAAAATCAAGCCTTTCTTTCCAGATTCTTAATAAAGCCTCTCCAGGGACACAGCTTCAAAAAAATAAAAAAATGCCAGGATGCAGCAAAAGAAAAAGCAAACAGGACTAGTGAAGAAAAAGGCTGCAAAGCATTAACTGGTACAGATTGGACTAGGGACACCAGGTAATTTACCAGACCAGAGAAAGTCAATGCTGGCCCCTCTGCTCCACTGGCTACTGAACTCTGCTCCAGCAGCAGCACAGGGCTCAGTATCGATTGAGGGGGCACAGGGAGAAAGGTGCTAGGGAGAAGAGGCAGGACATTTGCAGAGCCCCACAGCCCCTGGGTTCCACTCCTGGCCCACTTCTGCAGGCACTCTGCCTCTTCCACCTCGTATACCACCCACGCCCATTCCTCTGCATCCTCCTCAGAGTCTGAATACCACCAATGAGCTATTTGTGGTGTTCCAAAAGCACTGGAAGGGCAGAGGGAAGAGTCGCTTTTCCCCGTGAATGCTCCAGCCTGGGAATATGCACAGGGATCCCAGATCACAGATGTTGCTGGATTAGGGAAGTCCAATCTATAGGAGGTCCAATATATACCCCCAAGAAGCTAGATATTTGACCCAATGTGTACCCATCTAGACCAAACTCCAGTATGCCTCCTGGATGTGAGAGAACTGGAATCCTATATACTCCACCCAGATCTTTTTCAAAATGTCTGAATCACCAACACAAACCTTGCACGCCTTAGACTTGGGAACCTCCTTATGTTTCATAAAAAGGTATTTTTCCATCTAGTTTATGGCTTAATATATTATGCCAAACATTTAACAGAAGTGTCTGCATTACACAAACTGCACAGACTTTTTGATAGGAGAAACAAGTCACTGTCTTGAAGATGTTACAATCTAAAGAACAACAACATTTCTACTGGACACAGTAAAAGTTATAGGAAAGAGATCAGACTAGTTGTGTTATTATTTTCATACAAATACTTGGGAAAGGAGCTACCGGTAGTCATTCTTAAGGACATAAAAACACCATCCAATTTGTCTCCACCAGCATTGGCGAGAAAATGGTAATTGGCATCCCTCTGGTTACATAAACAACTTGCTGGGGCTTGTACTGGTATACTGTATGCCAGGGCATTATGGAACAAAGAAAGATGTTTTCTAGTATGAACACAGTGGTTTAGCGTTACTGCAGAAAGTCACAGTTCTCTACTTTAAAGCTGGGAAGCAAGTGATGGGGTCACAAAGTTTATCTTCCCACATGTAAGGAGAGGATTCATTTGTACATTTTTTGTTTATCTGACTGCTACCTCTGAGAGAAAGCAGATTCCCTGTATTCCAAAATATGTACAAAAAGTGATTGTTTACCAGTTTAAACACTGTCAAGAAGATTTTATAACTTAAGAACTTTGTAAAAGTTGCATATGACCCATGACTCAAAATTCAAGATAAGGAACACAAGTAAAAATGGAGATGTCCTCAGTGTTCTGAAATGCATCAAAGGATCATAGAACATTACTGTTCTTTACCAAGGCAATACAAAATAACCACTTGTCTGTCTCCCACAGGTCTTCACTGGCTGAGCTTTAAAGAGCCCCTTTCCTATATACCCTCAGCAATAATATACCATCTGTTTTTTGCATTGGAAAGTTTAGTTTGAGTTCTTGTCATTGTGCTAGCCCTTAAGGCAGTGGTTCTCAGACAGCAACACATATACCTCTGGGGGTATGCAGAGGTCTTAGAGGCTACATCTACACAGCAGCGTTATTCCAAAATAACGCATGGCGGCATAGCTATTCCAAAATAAGATACTACAAAATAACACAGGTACACACATTTGCATTTCAAAACAGCACCCAACTAGTTTAAATTAGAATGTCCAGACACACCATGTCTATTACAAAATAGTACCATTGGACACCATTATGGTTTATTTTGAAACGGTGCTATTCTGTGTGTATTAACGGTGCCTATTTCGAATTAGGCGTTATTCCTCCTGCAATGAGGAATATGAAATTCAAAATAACATGCCTACTATTTCACATATATATTATATATATTTCAAAATAGCGTGTGCTTAGTCTAGATGCTTGCAAAGTCATTTCAAAATAACTGCCGTTCTCTTGAACTAACTTTTCTGTGTGGCTGTAAACCCTATCTGCCTAGTTTTACAACAGGCTACCTGAAAAGCACTGTACTGACTTAAACAAAACTAAAATTTCATACAATGACTTTATACTGTTCTATATAGTATAACAGTGTTTCTCAACCTGGGCTTGCAATTCATTTTGTAATTAAATAGTAAAGATAGGGGGAAAAATTTCAGTAATCATGTGCTGTGACACTTTTGCATTTATGTGAGATTTTGCAAGCTAATAGTTTTAAGGGAGGTGAAACGTGGGGTACCCAAGATTAATCAGCCTTCTGAACGTGATACAGTAGTGTGGAAGAGTTGAGAATCACAGCCTAGAAGGAGCCAATAAGCACTAACTCTAAATATATCAAGTCTAAAAAGAATATTTATTGAATGAACAGAGACTTTCTGGTCATCTGAACTCTAGTAAACCAGTTTTAGTGCAGCTAGTGTGAGAAAGTATTACCTTATTAATGTAATTACTCAAAGAACCAGTAGTTTCATGTAATCTGAAATGAGTCTCCAGTTTCAAATATGGAAGATAAGTGTAAATGAACTTCCTAGGACATCATGGGTCACCAAAGACAGTTAATCTTTTGCATTGTTTCTCTGTATATATCATTCAATAAAAGTCTCAATGTAATTACAAAGAACAAAGGCAAAAACAATTCATTTCGTGAGTTAAAGCAGGCTATTTAATAGTATATTTAGGATTTGACCTTTAAATATCAACTACAGACATAAAAATTTCACGTGGTAGACAAAAATATGAAGATCTATAGCAATTTACTGCAAGTTCTGATCGAGGCTGGTTTGTCAATCGACTTCTCTGGTCATTTTAAGCATCTCTTTACAATCCCTCCCACATTTGGATTTGCACATTTATTTAGTGATCAATTAAGAGTTATTAAAAATAAGGATTGTGGTGGTTATACTGCTTGTACAGCTACTCAACATAACAGGAGTTTGGGGGAAAAACATTCACTTGCTTAAAACAAAGAAAAAAAGAGCACCACCTCTGAAGCATTCAGAGGGTTCTCACGCCAAATCTTAGAGGCAGGAACCAATGATACATGCTATTTTCACACCGTAGCTCACTTCAGGGACCCAGAAACTCTCAACTATCTGTAGATCAGATAATATGGAATGCAGTGAAAGATTCTTATTTTCAAGTCATTTCACTCACTGCTCTTCTACACATGACACACTACAGCAGCAATCCTCTGCCACTATAGTGCTCCAGGCTAGATACTATCTGCATCCAATGGACAAGTTCTCCTGTTAGCACAGGAAATTTTCCTCCCTGAAAGGCTAAATCAAGCTAGATCAAGAAAGGAATTCTATCTACTTAGTCGTTGTCTACACAGTAGGTTAGTGCAACTTAAATGCATTGTTCAGGAATTCTTCATACTCCTGACCAATAGAGCTCAGCTGACCTAACTTTTTAGGTTAGGCTAAGCCTAGGAAGAAATTTAGTTTTTTTGTCACATCCTTACAGCATTTTCCCCCTGCCCTCCAAACAGGAACAGCAGATACCGTAACAGCAAAAAAACTTCTTTGTAAGAAATTGTCTTCTGACCAGTTCACTTGACCTAACAGTTGATTTTCTGCTAAGACCAGAAGTTTTTAAAAAAAAAAAAAAAAAAAGCACAAACCTAAATACTGCAACATATTAGATAAGGAAATCTCCACAGATTAGAACACAACATGCAAACTTTCAGTGCCCTGGAGGCAAACTGTTTGCCACTACCTGTGGCCTTTATTCAGGGGAAAAAAACCTTTTCTGGTCATTTGAAAAGTGTAACATAGGACTAATACTAGCTAACAGTAGCATCTAATTGGATTTCCCAAACTACAGTATTTAAAAAAAAAAAAAAAAAAAAAAAGATTGTTTTGTAATATTTCAACAACATTCTTCCCAGCAAAAGTGTTGTTAGTATTTGTATTATACTAACAAACAGGTGACCAAAGTCCGGACTATAAGCTTACCAGATCACCTACAAAAATGCAAAGCCACGTGAGATGTTGACTGGCCGTATTGGTAGAGCATTGAAAAGCAGTTTCATTTCATTCTAACAATTAGCAGGAGGGAAGAAATATTTCCATTTGCAAGACAAGTTCTCTCTCTCTCTCAGAAAAGATGAGGCTCCCCCCCCATAAGTGTTACTAACCACATTTCTTTAGAAAACAAAGCAAAGCACTTTTTTAAATTAGGTTAAAAAAAAGATTGTAACAATGTTTTGAGGTACTAAAATACTGAATTGTTTTAGTTAAAGTTAGATGGGAGGGTATCTGTCAACTCTTTGCTCAGAGAGAAAAATCCTTAGCATTTAAGACAGTTGTGTAGTCCACTGAGTGTTTTTGATTAGCCCAAGAGACCACATACCTTTCTCAAGATAGACTGATATTTAAAAAAAAAAGTGCAGGAACCATTGGTGACTACCACAAAGGAAAAATAAGGCATATATGGCAAAATCATCATCTCAGGTCACTAAAGTCAGCATGGACATGAGAAGAACCAAACTCCTCAAGTATCACCAACCTGAGCACCTAACATGAAAAATGTAGATTTACACAACTAAACATTGCCAAAGAATGTTCCTTTGATCTAGGAACTGTCTGAAAGAGCCATTTCAAATTCATTGTAGTTCCTTGTTATTAGCATAATTCTCTTCCCCCACTTTACAGAGGATATAAGCAAGCTACATGTGAAGCAGTGCAGCTAAGACCTTTCCCAGGCTTTTAGGCATTTAAAAAATTGGCAGGCCTCATACCAAAACCTGTAAGTAAAATGGTGTAGTACAGACTATTGGTTAAGATAGTATATTCTGGCCGCGTCTACACTGACAAAAAACTTCGAAATGGCCATGCAAATGTCCATTTCGAAGATACCAACAAGGCGCTGAAATGCTTATTCAGTGCCTCGTTAGCATGTTGCCGGCTGCGGCTCTTTGAAATTGCTGCATTTGGCTCCCACACTGCTCCTCCAGATGGGGGTCCTTCTCAAAAGGATCCTGCCAACTTCAAAATCCCCTTATTCCTATGAGCTCAATCCCCTTTTCTATCTGGAGGAGCTGCATGGGAGCAAAACATGGAAATTTCAAAGTGCTGTGGCCAACGGCATGCTAATGAGGTGCTGAATATGAATTTCAGCGCCTCATTAGTAATCTTCAAAATGGCCATTTGCATGGCCATTTTGAAGTTTTCTGTCAGTCTAGACGTGGCCTCTATGTTTAGGAACTAAGGCGATGGGCGAATGTAGTTCTGTCAAATGTGATTTCATCATGGATTCTAGCAATTTGGGGGGGGTTGTATTTTAAAAAACGTGTTTCATGAAAACATGGTGAAAGGCTATCAACTTGCGAGTTTTTCCTCATTCAGAATAGCCTGTTAATATCAGCATGGCTGAAGATCACAAGATGGCTGCCATTTCATTATTGTCAATCTGCATGTGACAATGGACCAGCTACCTCCTACTGTTTTCAATGAGATTGAAGTCATGCCCTTCTGCAAAATGGTTGCAACTTTAAAGTTTGATAGCCTAGACAGGTCACAGGGATTGTGAGAAGAACACTGTACAATAAGCATGGGGAACCTTTTTCAGGTAGGGAGCCAATGACCTGTAGATTGGGTGACTATATCTCCCTGTCCCAAATATCGGACAAGGACAGGGAGATATGGGGGGAGGGGCAGCAGCCACCAGCACTCCCCCTGACCCCAGAGCCCTGGGGAAGCAGCAGCTGCCAACAGCGCACCCCACTGCCTCGGAGCCCCGGGCAAGTGGCATGGACACAAAAGCTGAGTGCACTCTGGCCAGTAGCTGCTGGTGGAAAAGGTGAGCGAGTGTGTGGGGAGGGAGGGGCAAATAGTTCCTTTTAAAAAATAAATAGCAACACCTTTTTGGCATACTAAATACAGGACAGATGGTCACCCTACCTGTAGGCAAATTAGCTGAGGGCCACACAAGTGAGAAGCAAAAAACCACCCACCCACTTCTTCACTGACGGGGTACCTGACTGTTGAGAGGGAAGGTGAAGGATGGGGATGGATGATCTGGCAGGAAACAGGTGTGGACAAGGTCTAGAAGCATGTATCTAGGTGGGAGGAAGGGTGCTAGAGGGTTTGGGGTGCAGGGTCTGGAATGAAGGGGTCACAGTGGGGGTGAGGGTCTGGGTGAGATGGAGCGCAGGAGCAGTCAAGGGATAAGAGGTCTGGATGATGGGGGCACAGGAGTGGTTGAGAGGTGTGGGGTCTTGATGACAGGGAGGCAAGCTTGCCTGTTTGCCCCCAAACACACATGGCTCTGCTTCCCCTCTCTCCATGACCAGGCACTGGCTTCAACTGTACTGATTGGCCGGAATTGCAGCCAGTCAGAGCAGCATTAAGAAGCCTCCAACCAGCGCTGCTGACGCTGCTGCTGCTCCACCTTCCCTTCTCCCAGGCTGGGGGGAATGGCAACAAGTGGCAGCAGTGTTACACCAAGCCACCTCCTTCTCTCCTACCCCTGGCAGAGCCTGAGGTCTGGATCCCACCCTGACTTGCCTGATCTGCCCCACAAGGCTTTGCGCCCCAACCCCACTGCAGGCTAGATGGTATGGAGGGGAGCCCTGAACCTCGGGGCCCAGATCCCAACAAGCTTTGGTATGCATCCAGATTACAGGCCATGGGTTCCTCACCCCAGCTGTACAGTATAGAAAGGGAGAATGAGGAAGAACAGGAGGCAAAGAGTTGTGGAGGCAAGGAGTTCATTCCTTCAGAGGTGGTGGACGGGGGGGGAGTTGCTACCTTATCACCAACAGAGGAGCAGAAAGTAGAAATGGAAAAAGGCCTAAACCAATTCCACAGTCGGTACCAGAATATCACATGAGACTAACTTGTCTATATTTATCTGTAATTCATCAACCCTAAAGCGAATAAGTTCTATGCACAATTGTGAATAATGTACGCAGCCAGTAGTTCACCTATTTACCATCTAGCCTCTCTTTTATCAAACGAATCAACTGGAATGGGGAGAGTAAAGAAAGTTAACAGGACATGGATGGCAATTTTCCTATCTTGGGGAGTGAGGGTAAGTGGAGTCTCCATCTTAGTAGGTTGGGCCAGGTGAGGAGTACATTTTAGGAATTATTCTTCAAGCAAACACTATCACAAAATGCACTGGTTGAGGAGTAGAGAGAAGTCAAGATACTTAAAAAACCTTTACCATAACCAAATATTTTTGTTCCTTAATATTGGTAGTACTGTACCGTAAGTCAGCAAAAATCAGGATTGTATACAGCATTGCTATAGCCATGTTAGTCCCAGGTTATTAGACAAAATATGGGTGAACTAATATCTTTTACTGGATTAACTTCTGTTGAAAGGAGAGAAGCAGCTTTCAGATTTACCAGAGCTGTACTCTTCCGGACTAAGAAGAGGAGCTTTGTGCAAACTCAAAAGCTTGTCTCTCTCACCAACAGAAGATGGTCCCATAAAAGATACTACCTCACCCACCTTATCTCAGCAATATCAATCACTCAAAATACTGGAATTAACCATGAAAAACTGCTGTAGTTTTCAGACCAAACTCATTTTCTCCAAGCTGTATTATAGTGAAAACTAATCAAGTGTTTGATAAACAGTATTTTGTAACATTAAGAACTTTTGATAATATAACATGCTGAAGCAGTCCCTTGAATTTCTGCATTCACTCAAGTAAAATTCACAAGCTTTTCTCACAGAACACACTAATGGTGTGTTTAATATACAGCCATTTCATTTAATGGAAAGTTTGAATCAGAAAGGAACAGACAACACCATTAAATTCAATTTTTACACATATAAAATTTACCCAAATAGATGCTTTACTCTCAGTTGCTATAGGAAAAAAATAATTTGAAGATAAATATATTATATTTCCATTTTCTAGAAGACTAACTCAGTAGAAGAGAGATATACCCTAAAATATCAGAAAGATCTTTTAGAATTTGAGTCTTAACTCATCTTCAGCATGAAAATTCCATCAAGTACTTCACATGAATGGTGGAATGATACAGGTAAATACATAATCCAGTGCCACCCAGGTGAGAGCATGGTAAACAGTAAAGATGACTGCTCTCCCAGACCGCAAGCTCAAATAAAATATATGAACAAAGGAAAGTACCGTTTACTTAGTCCACAGGAACACAAACATTAAGAAACATTTGGATTAGCTAAGGAATCTCTATTTGTAGCAGAAGTGACATCTGTTTATCTGCAAACTGTGAAAAGGCTTCTTGTCTCCACATAAATCCAATGAGATGGAGAGATGCAGTAAAAGAAAAACATCTTGCTGCAAATGAAGCTTGCAACTAGAGTTCAAGGTAGAGTGACTGCTAAGCCTGGAGGTGCAGATTGGCACAAACACTTGGAGACCTTTCAGAATTTTGTTAGTAGCTTTTTCATTCAATTTGGATCTTAAAGATTAGTGTTATGAACTTATGGCTGACCTCTAGCTCAGAATTGGTTTATATATTGAGTGTTGCTGAATCAGTTTCTAGCGTTCTGACCTATGAAGTGGACTGGGACCATATTGCTCCTCATAATACAGTGGAGCCCCGACACACACACACACACACACACACACACACACACCCCTCAGTTTAACATGACTCAAGGTGGTGAGGCACTGGCACCAGGGTTCTCCATGTAACACAAAAATCGACATACGTGGGGTTGTGCAAGAACGCAAAACCACGTAAGTTGGGGTCTACTGCCAATGTTGCAGTCAGGAGACTTCACACTGTTGCTAACTCTTGATTTTGTCATAAGTCTGAGAATTACTGTTTCCCTTAAACCCCCAGGTCCTGCGGCCAAGTGGAATATGCAATGATTCGAGTCTTCATTCTCAAAGAAAGTAGTTTCTAGCTCTCATGGATGCAAAAATGTTTCAAAGTGCCATGCTAGTACAGGGGAAGGGAAATGGCCTGTACAGGTACCCACTCCGCTATCTGCAGAAATGCAGAATTCCACCTGACTCAGCATGGATGCCTGTAGATTTGAAGGAGGGGGCGGGGGGCAGCACTGCTGATGGCGCTCCCAAGTTTCCAGAACAAAGTTCCTCCTTCCCCCATTCCAAGATAGCCCAGGTCTGTTGACCTTTAGATGCTAGGTGTTTCTATTTGCATAGAATGATGCAAACACGGGTATTTGAGAGGAAACAGATTTGCTGATAGAAACAGAACTGTTGTCTGCTAGCTCTAATTTTGTTTCTGTAATTTTCAGAAAAGGGTGTTTCACTCCTTAGAGCCTTGTGTTTAAATTTACAAGCCTGCTTCCCCAGATCCAAAAAACAAATAAATCATCATATGCACAGGAGGTCCCTCGGTCTCAAGCTCATGCCCAGTATGTTAATGGCACCAACTCCAGCCATCACTCAAACATGTTTCAATAACTAGAGAATTTGTTTGAACTGTAACTTCATCTACAGGTGATCTCTCCATCTTCTGTATTCTCAAGTGGGTTAAAAAATTATAGTGTAAGGCTTAGTCTTGAAAATGCCAAGATTTGTTTCTTTACTCTCCAATGACCAATCATTTTCTGAGAGTCTAAGGATAAAAAAGGATGAATAATAAATAACTGATAAATATTCACTCTTTATCCAAAAAGATTATTCAAAGAAATAAACATCAAGAGTAACTGTTAACGGTATTCATTATCCTGGCAGCCAAGATGTAGTCAGTTATATTGACCACTTTTCTCCTGACACTAACAATAACGCATCCAGATCTAAAAATATCACTTATTTGAGGTTGATGGAATGTACTATGGTAAGTTTACACTGTGAAATTTAGTGAGATTTATTGATTCTATTTTAATTGCAATGTAAAGAGCACCAATAAATACATTTCAATAACAATTTCCAGGTAAGTCAGAATCAAGGTGTCAATGACACCAGTCATTTTATTACAGTACTGAGAGTGGACTGAAGGTAATACTAGTTAAGGACCAGTTCAATCATACATTGTAAGGTCCGATTACTTACAAAGCCAGGCGCACACTTCCAAAACTATAGTTCTATTACACCACTTACACACTGAATTTTCTTTAATTAGAAAAGGCATCTTTAAAAAGTAAGATAATTCAATAGTTAACAGTGGCAGCCCTTTGAGGTGCACAGCTTTAATGATGGCTAAGAAAGTGATATTGTCCTGCAACAGACAAAAAAAAAAAAGACAGCTACTACAAATCCAAGAACTACTAATCAAGACTCACTACTCAGAGTATGTTTTACCTTTACAGTGAAAGACTACTGAAGGTCAAGCATTACTAACACCTCAAATTACTGAATTCATCCATATGCAAACCCAAAACAGTGTGGCTCAAAACGAATTTATACACCAGCTTGTGTAATTCCCAGTAATGAGAAGACATTTACCCCCAGTTTCTCAATACTAATATAAGGGATATGGGTTTCTTGCATGCATTACAAAGGGACATGTGTCCAAGGAGAATAATCAGCTTGCTCTCAAACACAATTTACAACTGAATGCAATAGTACTGTTCAACTCCACCCTTTCTATTGCCCCATAAAACTGGCGTCTGTATTTCAGACAGCCCTACAGTCAAGCACAAATGCAGCCATAATGAGACTGCACTTCTCTACAGCCTTCTGGAATTTTTCCACTTGAAGTCCACAACTTAAGTTATGGATTGGAGTTTCTAGCAACAGTTTCTCTGGACTCCCTTCTTACTCAATACTCATTTCTCAATAATTTAGTCATTTACAAGAAATTCAGGTTGTAGACTCCCTGTCTCCATCCCCCAATCCACTCAGTGGTCCTGAGAGCTGTAAGTATTTTTGTCCAGCTCAATATGGAAATTGATTTGGAAAAGCTCCACAGATTACACTGTTTCCTAAAGTGAAATTTAATGGTCTAATTCTTTTTGAAGTAATCAGAGGCTGACACAGTTAGTGTGTCAGTATTTGTGGGTTATTTTAATTGTTCTCCTGCATGATGCCTGCCTCATTTCCATTTTTGTGGTGCTCTATTTCAATAGTAAAAAAACAAATAGAAAACATATAAAAGAGACATCAGAGTTATGACTCACCAAGTCACAATACAGCTAAAAGTCCCTAAACCTTCATTAATCACAGTGAGAGGGAGCAAGAATGGGTGCAGGTTTTTTAATGTATGCAGAGTAGCAATTAATTTGTTCTTTGACTCTCAGATGGGTACTCAAACACACATTTTTACAGGATAGTGGCAACCATTCACCAGATCTGAAGCTTGTAATATGCAAAGATTACATTTGAAATTCTTTAAAAAAAAAACAAAAAACAAAAAAACCACACACATCACAGCAGTTAATCCTGTACTATCCACTTTCCACTTCCAGGTGGGTGTGCTGAAGTAATGCAGTCTGTGTACTCAAAGCAGACCATTAACACTACTGCTTTTCACTTCAGTCATGAAATGTTTCAAAGTTACTTTGAAACTTAGCCTTGATTAACAAGCAAAACCCTAGTTAACCAGTGATTATTTACTTTAAACCAAAGCAAAACTAATGTATTTGAAGATTGCCCCACAATGCCAGAAAAAGCTAGCCGTGTTCTGAACCATCACCTGTACTAAATGGAAAAGTAAATTTTGGATCACAGGTTTACTTTTTTCAGCTTTTTTTTTTAAACTGATCTCCCAAAAGAAGTCTAGGAACCATACATTCATGCTTAATTTGAAATAAGATACAGGAAAAAGAGGCTGTGAAGTCAGAAAGGAAGAAGTGAAGTTTTAGTAATGAAGGAAAACAAACCAGCTGACATCAATGTGACAAAAACACATCTGCACCAATTCACACCATTTTCTGTAATCCATACAGAATGCCTGAGTATTGTTGCAATAGAAACTTTAGAAAGAATGCCATGAAAACCGTGGAGTGAGGGATAGTCTTCTTTCTTTGAAATTTAGTCATATTGGAGAATAAAATGACCATTTAATCCAAGATATTGACTAACAGACATCCCAAAACTGCAGAAGCTTTAACAGACCTGCTTTTTGACTAATGCTGAAGAATAATGTGCAAAGAGGACCTAAAATGCAGTTCAACTTTCAGCAATAGGGTCAAGCAGTATTAACTTTTTATAACATTGAAGTGCTTAAATTCTGGAGCATAAAATGAGTCACTTAAATTTATTCAATATGTTTAAAGATTTCATGCTTGTAATACTGTTTAGGTAATCTAGGTATTTCTATGTAAAGTTCCTGAATGGTTATATTAACCAACTAATAACTAGTGTCTTGTTCCATGATGCTATATTTAGACTCCACCTATTAAACCCAAACTGAAATTGCAGACAGCTCCCCCAGCATCCATGGTGGAAGAGTAATCTATTGTGAAAGGTGACTTTTTTTGTCAACTGCCAACATGAATAACTCAGACAGAGGCTGTCCACTTGTGCAGGACTGTGGTAAGGTAACGTTATAACCTGGGTTTCCCACACTGCCCTTTAAAAAAAAAAAGGCAGTTCTGTCCCACTTTTCTTATACACATGAATCAGTGTCCCTTACCATCATTTAAAGTCAGTTTAAGATTGCACCAAAATTAACAGATTAAGCAAAGATTCAGACTTCTCACTTTTGGGTCTAGTTTAAACCTAGTGATGCTTTTCTCTTCCCTTCCTCCTCCCCCATTCTGGAATACTAAAGGGAGAGAGAGAGAGCGAGAGAGAGGTAACAAAATCCATAGCTTTACAACTTGCTTGAGACCTCCTTGCATATTATATATGCCCACTTCTTCAGGCTGCCTGCAATGTAAAGCCAAACCATGGCACTTGATATCACAGGGAACCCTTTTTTCTCGTCCCTTCTCTTCCTACCACCCATTTTCAGTGACTTGCCTCAGGTTAGACACTACAAAAAGCCCAGGTAGCAGAATTAAAGCTATGAACCATATTCCCATTCAGTGTGAATGGAAAGGGAAGCTTCTGAAGGAGTTCTTGACTGCAAGAGTCAATTGTTCAACTTGTGCTTAAAGAAACCATTGTTATAAAAAGTTTATTCTTGGAAGCACATCTTATGATGTGAAAGCAATTTTCCTTATTTTAGATGGTGCACAGGCCTTCCCCGCCCCCCCCCTTTTTTTTTGTTTTTTTTTTTTATTATTAAATAGAAAATCCCAGAGCACTTACAAGGTTCCTCACAAGTGCAGGTCCATACAGAAGTGAGGAAAGCCCTATATAGATATCTTCAAAGGACCAAATCTGTTTTTCATTAATATAGGCAGGGATCCTTCCTCAGTAGGGAACAAGCCCTCCTGGTAGTGCTGTAAAGAAACATATGGAGAATATGCGAAATAGCCCCTATGCACACTATGTATCCATTTTTCTGTGGAGAACGGCTCCTTGGAGTCCCTTGGTGATCTGCCTGTGCCCACCAGCTTTTGTACAGCTGCAAGACTGTTTTAACTAAAACATGACTATCACCTGGTTATTACAAAGAGCACCTAAGGTCCTCAGGCACATTTGGCCCTTGCAGTCAACTTCCCTAAGCTCTCTGAACCTTGAGGATGTTCTTGTACAGAATGGCTCTGAAATGCAGGAACCTTACTATCCTCTCACCAGGAAGTCACCATAACCTCTGCCCCAGTCAAGGGCAGACTGAAGTCGCCTCTCCCACAACACTCAAACCAGGCTGTTCTGAATTTTGAAGCCATCACTCATAGCGTCCTGAACAGGCCCCAGGCACACTCTCCCAAACATATCTGCACAGCTCTTTGATGTTAAGATCCCTGTCTTCTCTTCAAAATGTCCCCCAATTATAGCTTACAGGCATTAAAAGTTATAAACACCATATTGGGGACCTGCCCAGAGTCAACCTCTAGGAAATGATGTCCAACACCCATTCTTCAGGGTGGAGAACCTCATGCCCCTCTGACTTGCTGTCTTCCAAATACGAGAGTCCCTAACTACTCTGAGAATGCTCACTCACATCAGGGGTTTCCAGAGCAAAAGCCACACCTATACCCCACCCTTGTACTCTATGTCTTAAAAGTCTCTCCAGAACCCTCCCTTGAATAGTGGGCCCTTTGAGACCAACCTGTTGGACTACAGGGCCTACCAGCTTTCTGGTTTCATCCAATTCACCCTTAGGCTACCCTCACACATGGCACAGAGCCCCTGAACCCCGAGACGCCCCAAAAGGCTGGGTTTGCCCCAGGTGGCGGCCCAAAACCCCATCAACCCTTCAAGTCTTTGTACTGCACGGGATTCCCCCTCCAACTTTCGCCCCACACTCTAGGGGAGTGCCGAGATTAACTGCTGCCCTCCACCCCGTTTCTCTAGGGCAGGGCCAAGCCCCGGCGCCCCTTCCCCACCGCACCTTGACGATGTTCTCGTAGATGACGGCCCGGAACTCCAGCAGCGCCTTCTGGTCAAACTCGCGGCCGTGGATGATCCGCATCTGTTTGAGGAAGGTGGACTTGCCGCTCTCGCCGGCGCCCAGTAGCAGGATCTTGACCAGGCGGCGCACGGCGCGCCGCTCCCGGGCCAGCATCGCATCGATCTCCCGGCTCCGCCGCCGCGCCTCCCGCTCCGAGTCTCGGCTCTGCTCCTTGCTGTCCCGCCGCGGCTCCCCGCGGCTGGTGGCTTCGGCCGGCAGCAGGCAGCGGCTCAGGGTCCGCACCACCCCGGACATGGCTGCTAGGGAAGGGGACGGGATCGGCACTCGCTGCCCCGCGGACCCCACCAGCGCCCCCAGCACCGGGCGGAGGCCAGCCAGACGCGCTAGAAGCCAGCAGGGGGAGGAGCAGCCGCAGCCGGTGGCTAAGGGCCAGGACCGCCCATTCCTCCGCTCCGCGGGGCGGGGAGACGCTGTGAAAGGGAGGGGTCTGGCCCAAGGAGCTGGCGGGGCGCGGCCAGAGACCCTGAGCCGGACAAGGGGCAGGGCCACAGAGAGGCCGCACACCGCGGCGCAAGACTGGCTGGCTGGCTGGCCGGCCGGCGAGACACGTCAGGGCTGGAAGGGAGCCTGGCACCCCCTAGGTCACTCAAGCAACCGCCGCGCCCGGCTGGCACCCAGAGCTCAGCCCCTGAGGGGAGGAGTGGGGCGGGACTTCACCCCACTGCCCTGCGCGTCTCATTGGGCAAAGGGTTGTCCATCAATCTAACCAGAGAGGTGATTGGACACGCCGTGCTGAGGGCGGATGCGCGGGGGGAGGGGCAGAAGGGAGGAGATTCGGGCGGGGAGGAGAAAGGGAGGAGCTATGAGTTGGGAGGCGGGTAAAGGGCAGAATCTCCAATAAGAGAAGAGAGATGGAGCCAAAGGGGCGGAGTAAACAGGAGGCGGGATAAAGAGGAGGGGTGGTAGAGAAAAGCTGGGGTAAGCTGGCCGGCTGGTTGCGGCTGCCTCTCCGTGTCTGGGTTTCATGCTCTGTTAGAGGCGAGATGCTGGACTATTTTAGAGTACAGGTTGAGCCTCTTTCGTTTGGCTGATCCTGAACCACAGGAGGTCAATATTATCTAGCTGCTTTGTCAACGCTTCCACTGTTTACTGGGCTTTTAGAAAACATTTAGGGTAAATTAGAGCTAAACAACAACACAGAACGCTAAGTGTGAGGTCTGCTGACTGTAAACAAACTTCATGGGACTACAGGAAACTTGGCCCTAGTCATAAGTGGTCACCTGGCTAACTGAAACCATAACAGAACATGGATACTGATTACCCAGAGAATACAGGACTAGACAGGTTGCTCTTGTACTTACTAACTAACTGCATTTGGAATAAAATCTAGTCAGACATACTGTTAAGGCTGCTGAAGGTGTGAATGACAACATGCTTATTAGTACCATAGTTTTTTCAACATTAGCTGGGACTCCCCTTGGTTTGCAAAGATAACTAAGGAAATAACATCAGGTTTGGTGTTTTGAAAGGTACTGATGAGCTTCTAAATATTAGAACTACAAAAGAGTTTGTTGTTATGCAGCAGGTAGGGTGGGTATTGCTAACATTTGCACTTACAAGTAACATTTGTGTGGTATTAAACAATGAGCCACATGGAATTGGATGCTGTATGAGATTCTGATTTATCAGCCCTGGAAGTCAGTGAGTGAACAAATTCCTGTGTACTTTAATAGATGCAGGATTAATCTATTAATGAAAAAAGGAGTGCATCCCTGCCAGGTCAAAAGTTATTTGTGCAGCCAAAATGCTGTAATCAGTTATGACGACAGATCTTCAGAGCCAGTTTTAGTACATCCATGTAAAACTGGCCCCCCCCCAAATCAAAGGAGGGTTCCTAAAACTGCAAACTTGACAACAGGGACCTTCACATCAAGAAAAGATAATGATGTGGAATGTATGTCCAAATGTCTGATGACAAAATATTCTGGATCTAGGATAGCAGAGACATGCATGTACTTTAAATGATTTCTTAGGTTAGTTCTCGGGCTCTAATAAAAGAAGAAATTCAGATTGAAGCAGCAAGACTGTGACTTTTTAATTACAATACTAGTTATATTTTTCAAGGCAAAGACTCTAAAACAGAATTAAGATTAGGCGTAACAGCGTTTAAACAACAAATGAGAGAGATAGTTATCTCCAAATCAAGCATCACCAACCCAAGAAATGCAGAGTTATTACATTTAAAAGAAATCCAAACTTGTTAATATACAGAAATGCACAGGGCAAACATCTAGTAAATCTCAAGGGCCATGTATTGACACCAAGCAATAATTAGGACTAAGACATTTTAGTGTTTGTCACACCAGATTAGAGGAGTTTTTTGTTTTTTGTTTTGTTTTTTGGGTTTTTTTCCTCTTCACAGTGTTACTACAGAATTAGGTTAAGGTTATTTGTTTGCTTTAACTACATGCTTTCATACCCAAGTTAAAACAAAAAAATGTAACCAGCAGTTAAGACCTCAGGAATCTCCAACAACTCTCAGTGCCCAAAAATCTCCCCTCTCTCGGAACTGTCAGCTTCTCTCATGCTCTAGCCTCCATCCAAAACAAGAGAAAAAAAATAGAAGTGCCAGGATGATTGACATGCTATTTTGGACCCAGGGGCCGTGTCTACACTACAAAAATAACTTCAAAGTGGCTTACTTTGAAGTGCAACTTCGAAGTAAGCAACTTCAAAGATGAGCATCTACACACACCCTACTTTGAAGTTAAACTTCGAAGTAGGGCACTACTCCATTCCTGGGAACGGATAAGGACTTCGAAGTTGGACTCCTGACTTTGAAGTTAACTTTGAAGTAAGGGGGGTATTTAAAGAATGGGGGTCCCAGAAAAAGGGAGGGCCAGAGGTGACTAGGTCTATTCAGCAAGGTGGAAATGGCCCATTATCAATAGTAGGTTTCAAAAGCAGAAAAAAACAAGCCAGATCAGACAGGGGTATATGAGCCATTGTCAGAGTCCAATGGGGGAGATCATAACACCCAAGGCAGAAAAGCTGCCTTTGTAAGCTGTGAGCCACTCCTAGTCTCTGTTTGATCCTTGGTTAATGGAGTCAAATTTGCAAATAAATTGCAGCTCAGAGATTTCTCTCTCCATTTGATTTTTGAAATTTCTTTGTTTCAGGACTGCCACCTGTAAATCTGCTATTGAGTGTCCAGGAGATTGAAGTGTTCCCCCACAGGCTTCTGTACATTACCGTTCCTGATGTCTGATTTATGTCCATTTATTCATACATTCATTTATTCATTTTTATTTATTCCTGATGTCTGATTTATGTCCATTTTTTCGTGGGTCTTTGCTTATGCTCCAAAATAGCTGTTAGTCTATAAGGTGCCACAAGACTTCTTGTTGTTCTCGAAGCTACAGGCTAACACGGCTACTTCTCCAATATTCAAAGTAAGGGGAAATGTGTGTCGACTCTCTGCTGGCTACTTCGATGTAGTGCCTAACTTCCAAGTTAGTTCCAAGTGCAGACACACCCTGGGAGTAGTAAATTCCAAAACAAAGAGTCTGTCTGAAAAATGCTCCACCATTCACTCTTGCAAATTGAGGGGTTCCAGCTCAAACATTTCCTTCAATAGCACCTGTGACAGTATAAAGAGACACTGTCTCCCAAGAAGGTAGATCCCAACCTATTTATACTTTTATAGGTCAAGATAAGTGTTCCCTCTACTCTGATCACTTGTGCAGCTGTCCAGGAGAGATACAAATGCCACACAGCAGATTAACAGAATGCTCACAGTACCCAAAGCCAGCAGCATGTGTTTATAATGGTGGTGCACATCCACATGTCTTGGTGCACATAACAAAATTTATTCTGCACCCAGATGTAAAAATGAGAGTGAACACAGTTCAAGACCAAGAACATAAATTCATGTGGAGAACCATAATCAGCAAATAAAGATCATGGCACTGGTGTAATATTCTCCCATCAACACGCAGTCTCCAGTTTAAATTTTCAGATTGACTTCATAGGTACAATACATTGCACTAATCCAGTGCTGAGGCTACAAGGGCTACATCTGAACAAAACTGTCACAGTCTCCTGGCCAAACACTGGTGAAAAAAAACACTCCTGGAACTACTGCATGTGATTGCCTAACAGCAGGCAGGGATTCAGTACTCTCTGGCTGCAAACTTAAGCAATAAACACCACATATCCTAAATTCTAGATATAGGCTACGTCTACACGTGAAGCCTACATCGAAGTAGCCTATTTCGATGTGGCGACATCGAAATAGGCTATTTCGATGAATAACGTCTACACGTCCTCCAGGGCTGGCAACGTCGATGTTCAACATCGACGTTGCGCAGCACCACATCGAAATAGGCGCAGCGAGGGAACGTCTACACGCCACAGTAGCACACATCGAAATAAGGGTGCCAGGCACAGCTGCAGACAGGGTCACACGGCGGACTCAACAGCCAGCTGCTCCCTTAAAGGGCCCCTCCCAGACACACTTGCACTAAACACCACAAGATCCACAGAGCCGACAACGAGTTGCAGACCCTGTGCATGCAGCATGAATCCCCTGCTGCAGCAGCAGCAGCCAGAAGCCCTGGGCTAAGGGCTGCTGCACACGGTGACCATAGAGCCCCGCACGGGCTGGAGAGACAGCGTCTCTCAACCCCCCAGCTGATGGCTGCCATGGAGGACCCCACAATTTCGACGTTGCGGGACGCGGATCGTCTACACGGTCCCTACTTCGACGTTGAACGTCGAAGTAGGGCGCTATTCCGATCCCCTCATGAGGTTAGCGACTTCGACGTCTCGCCGCCTAACGTCAAAGTTAACTTCGAAATAGCGCCCGACGCGTGTAGCCACGACGGGCGCTATTTCGAAGTTAGTGCCGCTACTTCGAAGTAGCATGCACGTGTAGACACAGCTATAGTGAGGTGTCTCCATACCTGGTTGCTTGTCCCCCTCACTTTCAACCCCCTCTCGCTTACCGTCACTATCATCTTATGTGCGATGAACACGATCCATCTAGCTTTCCTCCATGTCCTGGTCTCCTCCAAACATTGGGCCAAAAGTGTAACAGCACCCACAATGGGCACATTAGATACAGCGAGAGATGAGTGAGGCAGCTAAAACAATTGGACTTTTAGAGAAAAGTTACTAAGAAGGAGGGCCCAAAATTTGTTAATGAATGCACAGACATACAGGGAAAAATGAAAAACAAGCTCATCCTTTCTGGAAGTGTACAAAAGTAATATTGACCACACAAGATGCTGTTGTCAGCCCTCCAAAATAAATCCTTTGAGTCTTAATAAGAGCAGTGACTTCGGTAAGGGGAGACTCACGAGCAACAGAGCATAGCAATTTGTCACAAATTGTTCACTACTCACTATTGCAGGACCTAATTTTGGGGTTTTGTCTCCTAGTACCTTTCTTCTTGATAGGACTTGAACTGCACCATTAGACTCTGCAACGCCAGAAGCCTCATATTCAGGACAGTTTCAACATTCGCGAAGGTTCTGGGTTCAGAAACCTTGCTAATGTTGATTTTTACAAATGTGGGTGAGGGGAAGGGCTCAGAGCCCTGGGAAGCGGCAGCTGCTGGTGCTCTCTCCCTGGGACTCCGCCGAAGCACCGGCTGCTGGCACTCCTGCCCCAAGGAAGTGCTGGCTGCAGATGCTCTGGCCCCAGAGCCCCAGAGAAGCCATGGCAGCTGCTGGTCCTCCTGCCCGGGGCCCCAGGGAAGCCACAGCAGCCACTGGCATTCCTGGCCCCAGAGCCCTGGGGAAGCAAGGCCACTTGCGAATAATTGAATTTGAGAATGTGGCATTCACGAATGGCGAGACCCTATTGTATATTACATGTAACTCACACATTCAGCCACTAGATGCCATCACTGTCTCACAAAGAAACAAATCAGACTCAGGGCAGGTCTATCAAAACCAAACAGCAGTCATGTAGCACTTTAAAGACTAACAAACTAATTTATTAGGTGATGAGCATTAGTGGGATAGACCCACTTCTTCAGATCATAGTCTTACCAGAATAGACCCAATATATAAAGCACAGAGGTCCAAAAATTGTTATCAAGGTTGACAAATCAGAAGCACAGAGGGATGGCAGGGGAGTGTGGGGTGGGAAAGTTAAGAGTTAGATAAAACATCAAATTATGTAAAAAAGTCCTTATAATAGGGTCACGTAATTGCTGTCCCTGTTCAAACCACATGTTTATGTGTCAAATTTAAATATGAATGTTAGTTCTGAGCATTCCCTCTGTAGACAGGTGTTAAAGTCCCTTTTCAGTAGAACACAAACTGTCAGGTCTTTATCAGAATGGCCCACTCTGTTAAAATGCTGGCTGACAGGCTTGTGTATTTGGATTTTTTTGATGTTTGTTCTATGTCCAGTTATTCTTTGTTGAAGTGTGTTTGCAGTCTGTCCTATATACATTGTGTGTGGGCATTGTTGGCACATGATGGCATATATGAAGTTAGTTGAGGAACAGGCGAATGTGTCTAGGAGTCTGTAATTAACGTGGTTAGGTCCAGTGATGGTATCTCCTATTTTGTTTCAGGAAGAAGGAGTTCAAGTACCTTGGCAGTGTGATAGCCAATGATGGCTCCCTTGACAAAGAAATCAATGCCAGAATCTGCCAGGCCAGCCGGGCACTAGGACATTTGAGAGCACAAGTGCTGAATCAGCACAATATCCGACAGTCCACTAAACTGAAAGTGTACAAGGCTGTAGTCCTGACCAGTCTCCTGTATGGCTGTGAAACCTGGACCTTGTACAGAAAACACATAAAACTGCTGGAGCGCTTCCACACACAGCCTGAGGTCAATACTGCACATTTGGTGGCAGGACAGAGTTACGAACCTGGAAGTCCTGGACAGAGCAGGAACCACGAGCATCGAAGCCATGATTCTGAAAGCCCAGCTTTGCTGGACAGGGCACGTCATATGAATGGAGGAGTCAAGAATCCCTAAGCAACTCCTCTATGGTGAACTCTCCCAGGGCAAAAGGAATCAAGGTAGGCCTTGCAAGAGGTATAAAGACTGCGTGAAGGCCAACATTGCTCATGCTGGTTTAAAACCAGATCAGCTAGAGCAGCATGCAAAAGACTGAACAGGCTGGTGGGCTCTCGTACCACACGCGTATGACAACTTTGAAGAGCAGCAACGCATGCGCCTCACTGGTGCTCATGACAGGAAGAAAGCAACAGCAGCAACCGCACCAACAGAACCAGGGCAATTCCCTTGCCCCCAGTACTCAGTCACATGCGGGTCCCAACCGATAAGCCTGTGCAAGCTCAAGACGTCATCATTGGACACGAAGGACTACCGACTACTGGTATCTCCTATTTTGTTTCAGGAAGAAGGATTCTTTCGAAGATAGGGTTTATTTTCAAAAGAGTCCCACCTATACTGTTTTTCTTCTTTCGAAAGACTCTCTTCTGAAAATAGATTATGCCAATGAAGCACAAGATATGTAAATGAGTGCCTCTTTTGCATTCTTTTTTCGAAAAAGGAATGCAAGTGTAGATTTAGCCTAAAGGTCTTTTTGGGATTGATTGATTGATGTGTTAAATTGAGTTGGTTTTTCCTGTATATGGTATTGGGTATGTGATAGGAGAGCAAGATCACCTGCGAAGTCCAGGTCTTCAAGGGATGTGGAGGCTGTCCGTTTAATGCCTCTTGGCATGTCATTTGTTTTATGCTGCATTACCCAGTCTATGGCAATGTTGAAGAGGACCGCTGACATGACACAGTCCTGGCTGACTTCAAAATTCAGCTCACTGTAATCAACCCTGCATATAAAGTTAAAATAGATGCTTTTGAGTAAAAGAGTAAGGGGAAAAAATCCTCTGGCTCTTCAGAGCAGCTGAACACCCAGGACTCCAGAAGACATCAGTGAGAAGTGCAGGTGTCCAGTGCTTGTGAAAATCAGATCCTTTATGGCTATGAAGTGACCAGACTGGTACTTTCTTATTAGTTCTAGAGCCCATCTTTAGTACAACTGACCACCAACACCACTTCCTCTCTGCAGTCCAGGCTGCTTCAGGGTGCTGAGGGATTTTTAGAGTACAGAAAGGTACCAAGCTTAATTCACTTGGAAGCTTTGGTCCCAGATGAATTGCTCATCAAACAAAGCAGCAGCCAGCGATGCTCAGCTTCCATTACTGGATCCACTTTAACAATGCTCACTTGTGGCTTGAAGTGGCTTACCCATTCATCCTGCCATCCAGCAGAAGGAAAAGATCCTTCCCCCCTCAATGCTGTGTTTGTTCATCCAATCACTCCCCCACCCCAAGCTATGGTCACTGCCATGTAGAATGATGTTTGATCACTGTTGCGAAGTTGCTACAATGCTGCTTCTGTTTTATTGCTGAGAGAATGGGAAATAACCTCATAGGCTGGGCAGTGCTGGTGTGGCATCTCCTGCATTTTTGTGTCCCCCAAGAACCACTGGCATTATCAAAGGTGTCACTCAGAGATGCCATGGAAGACAGGTTGAATGGACCAGCAAAACAAGTGACAGCCAGTGTCTTAAACTTCTGAGCCAGGGGCCCACCATGTGGTGTTATTGAGCTGGGAATGCTGAAAGGAAGGAATGACAAAATGTGTAGTAATGGCATCCTTGTGGATAAACCACCTGAGCTGTTTCATCTGACCATTAGGTTAAACAATCAAACTGAGTCTTTATTATTATTACTGCAAAGCAAAAGCCATCCTGGCATGGGTAGTAGGTGAGGGCCCAGCTGGGGAAGGCAAGCTCCAGCCCCACCCCCACCCCTTCCACAACTTGCATCCCACAGAGCCAACCCCCAGAGCTGCGCGTCCCCAGGTGTCCCCCTGCCAGTGGGTGGCATGGCCTCACCCTTCCTGATGGGCCAGAGAATCTGTCAGCCACACAACTGACTGTAATTTAGGATCTGGAATTTCCCAAGATGCAATTGGCTCCAGGTTCATAATTAAGGGCTTCCTTGAGTTATTGTGGGACAGGGAAGAGACCGGAACAAGGCTGGACAAAAAGAACGGGGAACAATCCCTTATTGACCATGACGGAAAGTGGTCAGATGGCCTAATAGCGCATCCCATCTCTGTGTGGTTTCAGGACATTTCTCTGTTTAGTAATTCTTTCTTTTCCTTTTCTTTTGTCAATTTCATGAGCACAGAGTCAGTTCTTGCTCTGTGTAGCTTTTCCCAGCATGCGCTATCCTGCAGATGGCACACCCACCACTAAACAGTGTGGGAGCTTGAGACAGGCCTGGAGGGACAAAGCAAGTCTGTCTCTTTTATAACATTTGCAACAGAGAGAATTTTTGTGTGCGTGTTCTTTGTAACACTCATTTTCTGTCCCTTAGGGGATGAAGTAGGAAAAATTATATGAGAGTTGTGGCTCTTTACTTGGTTAATCTTCATTCGCAGCCTACTTGGCAGCAGCCTGTTCTTTTCCTGAAGCACCAGACACTGCCACTTAATGAACTAGTTAATTTTCAAACCACTATACCTCATATTAAGCTCCCCATTAGTAGTAGTTGAAATAAGCTGATATTTTTAAATCTAACTTGTGGCTTCCACATAAAATTTCTGTAGCAAGGTACATATGGTGTACAGCATTCCCTCTAATTTTTCCCATCCGTGGGCAGAATAAATTTTGTTATGTGAACGAAGGCATGTGTGGATGTGCACCACCAATAGAAATACATGCTACCTGCTGTGTGTGGCTGTGGGTGTGCTGCTAATTAGCTGAGCGGCACCTAAATCTCCCCTGAGTGACCCACCCAAGCGCTCAGCTTACAGCAAACACTGACTGTGTGCCCTAGCAAGTATCCTGATGAATGTAAAGACATGCTTCAAATGCTCACAAGGCCTAGATTCTGAGTATATGGACATCTTGAGAACATTCAGATACTGTGACCAGAGCCAGTTGGGGGTGGGGGGGGAGCAGGAGAGCCATTTGACCTTAGCCTCAGACTCAAAGGGGGCCTCAAATTTAGATATTTGTTAATTTTTTTGGCTTTTGATAAGTTTCACAATTTATGAGCATTCCTAACAGACCGAAATGTGACACATTCTCCCAGCTTAGAGCTGCAAAAGCTAGAGAAACATTTGTTAACCAAAAATATTCAAATTGTGCCTCTCTCTGTGTGTGTTTTTATCTTATTTTGGTCTCATGTGTCATCATTTTTTATTTTATTATGGTGGGGTGGCCTCAAAAGCTGGAAGTGGCCTGGGCCTCTCAGATGACCTGACTGGGACTAGTGAGTCTAAGTGCAGGACAGTTATCTTGAGAGTACAGGGACTGGACTGCAACATTATATCTGGATGATGCATTATCATCAAAGAAGAGAGGCCTTTGGGGTCGAAGTAGGGTGACCACATTGCCCTATGGCAAATACAGGACACCAGCCTCAGGAGATGGGGGCGTGGCTGCTGTCCCATGTCAGGACTCCTTGGTGATGGGGGCTGCTGCTCCAGGGTAAGGCACTAGGGATGAGGGCTCTTCAGCCTCCAATGGGGAGGCACCAGGGATAAAGGGTAGTGGAGGATGAGGGCTCCAGAACCCTCAGTGGTGGTGGGGATGTTCCAAAGCTTCCCAGTGTGTGGGGCGGGAGTAGGGCAGGGAATGAAGCAGAACCTTCCTCCCTAAGGCGTGGGAGGCTGGGGAACAAGGCAGCTGATCCACGGAGGGTCTCCCTGGCAGCAGGAGCTGCCTCTCCTAAGTGTAGGACACCAGGGAACGAAGCAACTGCCCCATTGTGGAGTTCACCAGCAGCAGGGGCTGCCACCATGGGGTGCTGGGGAATGGAGCAGCCGCCCCACAGAGGAGCTCCCCTATAGCAGGAGCTGCTGCCACAAGGTGCAGAGCTCCAGGGAACAGGACAACCATTCAGTGGAGGAGCCTGCTGGCAGGAGAGGCAGCCACTCCAAGACACAATACTGGACAGTTTGCCTATTTTCCTAAAAAAGCTGAGACCTGTAAAACAGCTTAAATTAGGGACTATTCCAGTAAAAACAGGACGGATGGTCACCTTAGGTCTAACCATTGGGTCTCTTAGTTCTGAATATGTGGATATGGCCTGAGAAAACTAGGGATTGGCTCTTATGCTCTGCCTGGGAAAACAGATCTTGAAAGCGCATGGACTGGAATCCAAGAACAGGCATATATGTCCTGGGAGAGCACACCCAGCAGTGGCTTGTGGCTTCTGAGTGTGGGAGGTGCAGCACTAAGGAGTCCTGTTGGTTCACACTTGCCCTTGGGACTTCTGCATTATAAGACCAATCACCCAGTAATAACAAGAGAAACAGGGAGAAAAATAACATGGCAAAAATGACTAATGCAAACCAAGGAAAATGGAGCTCCTTGAGACTATAACTCATCTCAATCACTGAAAAACTATGCCCAGTTGTTTTTTTCTGTAGTGTTTTTTGAAATGACTTAGTAAGGCAGAGCCAAATCTCTCTCTGGGTAATACAGAACTCCCCAACCAGTATGAAATTAGCAAGACTTAATGCAATTACATGTGTGTCCTGCTAGTGAATAGGTAGGGAAAACAGATGTTCTCTTTGGTTATTCCCTGAGATTCAAGCAAGGCCTCTATTAGTTACTTAACAAAGAAGATTGGTGCTAATTGTAAAAAGGCTACAATGATGCCATTTTTATTAATCTATTGTAGAACCGTCCAGTGACCTTTATCTCTGAGGTGACACTCACAAAAGCAGGGTCAGCCACTTGCCTGCCACCTGCTTCTTAATACCTATACTTTAGGGTAAATGAAACAGCGTCCCCAGTGTTTGCAGAAGTCCAGCCTTGGTGCAGGTAATCAGTATTCAGCTCACTCTGCCTGGGTTAGTTTAAAGACCTGGCAGAGCAAAGGGAGCAGGAATCTGCCCACATAATTTTGCACTGAAAACTGCAGGTGGAGAACTGTCTCTTTCCACTTTAACAAAAATATTGTAAGGGTTTAAAAATGGTGGTACTTACAGTAAGTATTTGCACTTGAAAGATTATACCACTGCCAGACTATATGCTCAAGTCCATGCATGGGGCTAACCCTCATTTTTCACTTGAGAGCTGTGCATCTAATACAGATTTAAAATAACAGAGAGGTAGCTGTGTTAGTCTGTATTCTAACAAAACAAAACAGCAGTCATGTAGCACTTTGAAGACTAACAAAATGATTTATTAAATGATGAGCTTTCATGGGACCAACTCACATTTTCAGAGCCAAAGTGCAGATTTAAAGTGTTAGCCCCACCACTTGACAGACTCTTTGCTCCCATTAAATGTCTATTCACTCCCCCGCCCCCGCCCCGATGATGTGATGACCAGCTTCCTCTGTCTTCTGAAGAGGTTCCTGTGGAAAGGGAACACTTATTAACAGAAAAACATATTTCCAGAACAAATGGGAGAGTGCAATATTTAGCTATCCCTCCAAGTACTGACCTGGCACAATGTGGCTCAGCTGGTGAACACTTAAGAGATCACAGATAATGGGGAAAGACGACCACATGCACACAGACCAGGGACTACCAGGTAATCTAGGAGTGAATGGTCCCTGCTGATGTGGAAGAGTAGACTGTGTCATTTAAAGACATGGTAGCAAATGCTGCAGCATGCGACTAGCAGGGGAGATTAACTTTTCTGGAGCCCAAAGCTATTTGATTTTTGTGGGGGGCCCTAGGTTCTGGGGAGCAGCAAAATGGGGTTCAGAGTTTGGAAGAGGGCTGTAGGTTGAGACAGGGAGTTGGGTACAGAAGTGGGTGAAGGTCCTTCTGTGGGGGGGTGGGCTCTGAGTCGGAGCTGGGAGTGAGACTCTTGGGGTGCAGGATGGGAATCCAGGCTGCACCAAGCAGTTTGGAGTATAGGAAGGGGCTCAGGGCAGGAGGTGCAGATCAGAGTCTGGGCAGAAGTACAGGTGTGGGGGACAGCTTAGAGCAGGAGGTGGGGGTGTGGGGTCTGGACAGGAGTTAGAGTGCAGGAGGGGGCTTACCTGAAGCAGCTCCCCTTTGGTGGTGCAGGCTGCAGGAAGGGAAGGGGGGCAGGTGACTCAACAGGCTGCCCTGCACTCTCCTGCAGATACTGCCTCTGCAGCTCCCATTGTTCATGATTCCTGGCCAATGGGCACTGCAGGGGCTGAGCCTGCAGGCAAAAGAAGTGTGCAGATGGACTTTCCTGGCTCATGCAGCTCCAGCCCAGTGCAGGGGAACAGTAGCATGTGGAGCCGCATTCTGACACCCCACTCCTGCCAGGCAGGGCCAGAACACAGGCACTTCAGTGGCTCCAACCCATGGCCCTGGGCTAAAGGTGCCCCATAAAAAGATCTGTGCTTTTGGCAGCCCAAAGATAATTTTGCAGGTACTCCCTTAGTCTAGGGCCCTGGACTGGAGCCCCTAAAGCCCCTTTCTTAATCCAGCCCTGCTGGCCAACCGGAAGGCAGAAGAGAGCTGGCAGACAGCTAAACGCAGAAAGCAGAGGTGTGAGATGATATGTGTGAGCCCACACAGAGGAGATTAGGTATCCCGTCCCCTTAATGCAGAAAGGGAGAAATAAATCAGGCTTTACTGCAAGCAGGGTGGCAGGCAGTTAATTAATAATGGAAAAACATATTTCAGTTCTCAAAGGAAGAGAAATGGGTGAGAAAGTAAGCGGGAATAAACAGAAAACAGTTTGAAAAGCACCTGGGGAACAGAGAGAGGGAGTCTGGCAAGCAGCCTTAAGCGCCTGTACAGCACACATCTGCAGCCCCTGGTGATTTGCAGACCAGGTGCTGTGTGATCTAGGCAGCTGAGTTAAGAATGGCAGCACAGTAGCCAAGTGGTATGGTTGGCGTTGTCCCATGGAAGACTAAGCCTTTTATGTCCTGTCCCAGCCCCCGCTCTCACCAGCCACTCATCAGGTGGAAAATGGCTGGGCTGTACAGACAACTCCAAGTTCTGGTGTAAGCGAAAAAGACTTTAAAAATCAAAAGCTGCAAATGGAGATTACATTTAACCTGGGGGACAAACTCGCTCAGCTAAATCCTGTCACGTCTGAGCACAAGGCTCTGGCTTCAACGGCTACAGCACACAGAAGCTGATCTCTGGGTTTTACCCAAATGGCTGAATGTCGCTGGTTTTGCTACCACAACAGAGTGAATAAGACAGGGACTGACAACTCTGTGTGCACCACTTAACAGCAGTGTTAGAGGGGCAGCCCAGTGGCACAGGAGTACACTGCAGGGGTAAATAATCTTCCTGACGAAATCAGACATGACTAGCCAAGTGCCTATGGTTATATCACCTAGTGGCTGGCCTACAAGGAGACTATAGGCCAGTGGTCCCCAACTGTTTTATGCCCAAGACCAGTTTTTGAATGTAAGGGCAACCCAGGATCTACCCTGTTCCTTCCCTGAGCCCACACCCCTCCCCACACCTCTTCCCCCACAGCTACATCCCATCCACTCTAACCCCCCTCCTTCCCTCTGACACTCAGTCGCTCTTCCCCATTCTCACTTTCCCTGGGCAGGGGGATGGGGTTCGGGGGGGGGCAGGCTCTGGGCTGGGGCTGAGGGGTTCACAGTGTGAGAGGGGAGGCTCCAGGAGTGGCTGAGGGGTACTAGTATAACCCATACACCCAGGTGTGGTTAACTGTTCCATGTGGTGGTACCTAGACCACTTCACAGAGTTAAAAATAAGTGCCCTCTACAGCCCAAACTCAGAGCTGGCTGGCCTTTAGTTCAAGCTGTAGAGGTACCTGCTGTAAGCTCCACAGGTCCCAGGTTTGAACCTGCCCATGGGCAGTTACACAAGCTCTGTGAGGGAGCTGGGCTGCAAGAGAGGGTGCAGGGTTGCTGGCTCTAGAGGGGTCAGGGCTAGGGGTGAAGAAGGGGGTTTGGGAGGAGGTTCAGGGCTGGGATACAGAGTGCAAGAAAGGGATACGCAGTGCTGGCTCCAGAGGCGGGGTTGGCATGTGGCCTCTTGCCGGGTGATACTTACGGTCAGGCAGCTTCTGGTTGGCAGTGCAGTGAGGCTAATGCAGACTGCCTGCCTGGCCCCACACTGCTCCTGGAAGGAGCTAATGCACTCCTGTGGCCCCTGGGGATGGTGGGGTGGGTGATGACACATGGCTTTGCCTGCTCCTCCTCTCTGCTGGGATTGCTCTCCCAGCTGCCATTGGTCACAATTCCTCATTCTTAGCCAATTATAGCTGCGGGGGTGGTGCTTAGGAACAGCGTTCTGAGACTCCTGCCTTCCCAGGGCCACACTGGCCACTTCTGGTAATGGGGTTGGGTGGGTGCGCTGTCAAAAGAGGGAAGTGAAAATGCCGCCTGGCAGCTGGTAACCTGTGACTATTTAGAGCTCTTATTTATGGCCCATATCACTTTGCTTGTAACACTGTGCTGCCGACTCCTTGATTCCAGCGGCATTTCAGCCTCTCACCCTGAAGCAGAACAATGCACAGTTCCTGGTAAACAGGGCTCCCTTCTTCTATTATTAGAATGCAGGGATTAGATGCAGAATAAGACAGTCCCGGCTCAAACTTCCAGCTTTAACTCAGCCTCTGGCCATTATTCCAGCATCCCTGAGTCACAATCTGTATCGTGGGGGTGCTGAGATCCACTGAACCAAACTTTAAGCCATGTATTTGATGGAAGCAACTTCAGGCCTGAAGGTGCAACAGGCAGCCCCTCTGGACCCCTAGTTCCAGCACCTCCTTTGCTACTGCTATAATTTTGTGAGGAAACTGCAGGTCAAGCAGTTTGAGAACAAACACTGGTGAGGCCAACTGAATTTCAGCTCCAGGAGGCAGCTGGGATGCCCCTGCTCAGTCCTATGGTGAGTTTAGCCAGGGAAGATTACTTAAGACTTTAATGAAACATATAATTTATAACCTAGGCTGGAAGAGGAACAGGTGACACCAGGGAGAGCCCTGTGGTTGGCAGGACAGCACATAACAAGGATCCCAAAACAAAGTACTTCCTACAGGAGGGAGCAAGATGACAACCTTGGTACGTTGTAGCAAAAGGCTACAGTGCAGTGAGGATCCAAGGAAATAATTCCATGCAAGGTTAGATGACAGACGTACCCCATTGACTTACATTCAGTGTAATCTGCCATGTTGAAATTTTCTGGGTTGTTGCGACAGAGACCTAGGACCCTTCAGGGACTTGCAAGGTAGGGCTGCAACTTATCACTATGAAAAACACTTGAGAAATATGATGGTGCTCAGAAGAAGCAGAAGGGTTCAAAGGTCTCTCAAACCACCATAGTCCATCATTCTGGAATCCAATCAGCAGGATGTCATGAACAGATACAATTGAAATTCTCATCAGCTGTGCCTGGTCATCTTGTTTTATGAGTGTCCAGTTTTGGCTTTAAATGGATAGACGGATTAAACTGTCAGGAAAAAAAAAACAGACAATGCTAAATATCAGTGGAAACAGGGTGAAGCATCATTTTGTGGTGTCCCTAGTCTTGGAAAACTTCTCGATTAGTTCAATAGTCTTTGTAATACCACTCTAGAGATTATAGTTGGGCTCACAGCGAGGCCCAGGGTGAACAGGGACAATGAGATGTGGCATTCACATCAGGGACATGAGCTGAAATGATCTAGAGAGCAGTAAAGCAGTAATAGCCAGGAACGCATGATCAGTGGTCTCTCTAACTTTTCCGTCCATGGGCAGAATAAATTTTATGTGCACCAAGGTATGTGTGGATGTGCTCCACTAGTAGAAACATATGCTGATAGCAGTGGGTGACTGTGGGCACTCTGCTAATCAGCTGTGCAGCACCTGACTCTCACCTAGGCAACCAACAAAGCACTCAGCTTACAGGGAACATTACACATGATGGATAAAAAGTAACAGAGAGGAAGCCGTGCTAGTCTATACACTATCAGACCTCCGGTCTGAAGAAGTGGGTCTGTCCCACAAAAGCTCACCTAATAAACTATTTTGCTAGTCTTTAAAGTGCTACTTGACTGCTTTTTGTTTTGATGATGGATAAAGTAAGAAGAAGTTAAAGAGGGGTTTACAGCAGAGAAAGCCAGACTTGAGGCGCACAGCCAGATGCCTTCAGCTCAGGGATGGTTAGTGTGATATGGGACACACAGCAGAGGAGAGGAGATTTGAGACTGGCAGGAAAGGGCACAGGAATCAGAGTGCAGAAGAGGTGGTGAAAAGTGCCTGGCTTCTCAGCTTTATGTACACTTTTACTGAAAGTAAATCAATATTGCCTTGCTTCAGTGCACTTCTATCAGACGGCTGTTACAAGGCGGTCAGGGCTGGAGCATGTCTCGGCTGAACTGAAAACAACTTAACCCAAAGAGATTTTTTCTTCTGTAATATGTTCTATTACCTCAATTACCCGATCACCTCATGGCATGACCCAGTATGTTATCCTAGGTGCAGGAGTTAGGAGTGAGAAAAATCATGTCATGTGACTAAAGCCAGAATTCTCTGTCATTCAGGGCACTCTAAACAGTTGTTATTGCAAAGGGGTTTTAATATACAACAGCTGGGAATCAAAGGCAAAGGAGGTTTGTCTGAGACAGAGCATTTTAAAAGAAAATACCTAACAGTGGTGCTTTATCCTCTTTGATTGCTCATCATTCCTTCACATACAGATGCTCTCCTTTGCACACCTGTCTGCATGCCCATTGTTTCTGGGAATGGACGTTAACCTCTTTTGCCACTAGAGGGAGGTAGAATTCTTTAAAAAAAAATCAGTAACACGGCAAAAATGCACCAAAGAAAGAAAAGAGGGAAAATATTGAAAACCATTGCATCTGATTCTGATCCAAGCTATCTGCAGTAAACCCTGGGCCCTAATAACAATAAAATGTGAATGAACCAGTGCATGATCTACTAAGGTATTTAATGCTTTGACCAATACAGCTTAGCTGAATCTTACTCAGACTTCTGGACTTGGTCCTGGTTAAATCCATCACTGATGTTTATGTATACGCCTTCGATCTTGCCTTTTCCCATTACTCACAAGACTGGGCTTGTAAAATACATTAAGTCCTCAAAAGCTCGCTCCTAACCCTATATGTGCAACTTTACTTGTGACCAACTATTGGCTTAATAGGTGGGATCATCTAAGTTTTCACAATGGGGCCTGATGTCCCATTATGCAATTGCTCAATGACCCCTCCTGCTGCGCCAGAAAACCCATGAGAAAACAATTATTTGGCATATCTCAAGGATGTCAGCCACAAGAGGAGAAAGGCCTATCATAAAACACAGTCATCCCACTCAGAGGTAGTACTGGGATTTAGCTAGTACAACTCAGCTGCACAATATAAAGGCTTCTGCCAGTGAAGCCAAAGAAGCTATGTGCTAGCTGAACAATGTGAGGAAGAAGGGTTATCTCTGATCAACTCTGCCACACTCTTTCAGAAGGTAGCAGTGACTCACTCCTTCCCCTCTCCCATCGGTTAAAAAAAAAAAAACAGCAGCTGAACAAGATAAAGCACGTGATAAGAAAGAAATTCCTGTCTGAAGGAGACTCACATTTCCAGTAAGAGAGAAGCAGCACTCATGGAAACTTTCAACGCAGCTGAAGAGCTGTGGTTTCTGTTGTGAACTTTATTAAAGTAACAGGGCTAAGGGCTTTTGTCACCTGGCTGCTGCCCCCTCACTCTGATCTGGGCTAATTATAAAATACAAGTAGAAAAACAACTGTAACAGAGAGGGAGCTGTGCTAGTCTATATACTATCAAAACAAAAAAGCAGTCAAATAGCACTTTAAAGACTAACCAAATAATTTATTAGGTGAGCTTTCGTGGGACAGACCCACTTCTTCACACCACAGCCATACCAGAACAGACTGAATACCAGAACAGACTCAATATTTAAGGCACAGAGAACCAAAAACAGTAATCAAAGAGGACAAATCAGAAAAAAATGATCAAGGTGAGCAAATCAGAGAGTAGAGGGGTAGAAGTGAGGGGAAGGTCAAGAATTAGATGGTCAAGTATGCAAACAAGCCCCAATAGTGACTCAGAAAATTCACATCCTGGTTCAAACCATGTGTTAATGTGTCAAATTTGAATATAAAAGACAGCTTGGCTATCTCCCTTTCAATAGTGGTGCAAACATTTTTCTTCAGTAACAGGCAAACTCTTATGTCATTAACAGAATGGCCCACTCCATTAAAATGTTGACTAACCGGTTTGTGGATCTGGAGTGTTTTTATGTCTGTTTTGTGCCCATTTTGGAAACCCACTGATCGCTATACTTACCTACACCCTTCTACCTTCTATCCTGCACACATAACTAGATCCATTGTTTACAGTCAAACCCCTAGGTACAATCGCATTTGCTCTGATCCAACTGACAGAGACCAAAAACTACAAGATCTTTACCAAATATTCATAAATCTCAATTACCCACCAGGAGAAATAAAAAAACAAATTGACAGGGCCAGATGAATATCCGGAGATGAGCTACTCCAAGATAGGCCCAAAAAAGGCAAGAATAGAACACCACTGGTCATCACCTACAGCCCCCAACTCAAACCACTGCAACATATTATTAAAGACCTACAACTTATCCTTAATTAGGATGCCACATTCCAGAAGGCCCTAGGTGACAGGCCTGTTCTCTCCTACAGACAACCTCTCAACCTGATGAGGATTCTCACCAACAGCCACAGTCTATACCCCAGGAATACCAGTCCTGGAACCTTTCCTTGCAACAAAGCCCACTGCCAGCTTTGTCCACATATATTTTCTGGAAATACCATCACTGGACCTAACCAGGTTATTCACAGAATCACTGGCACATTCTCATGGTCCTCAACTAACATATATGCTATCATGTGCCAACAATGCCCAGATGCTTTGTACATTGGACAGACTTCTAACTCCCTTAGATGACGAGTTAATGGGCACAAAACAGACATAAAAACACTCCAAATCCACAAACCAGTTAGTCAACATTTTAATGGAGTGGGCCATTCTGTTAATGACTTAAGAGTTTGCGTGTTACTGAAGAAAAATTTTCACATCGCTATTGAAAGGGAGACAGCTGAGCTGTCTTTTATATTCAAATTCGCCATATTAACATATGGTTTGAACTGGGACGGGAATTTTCTGAGTCACTGTAGGGGCTCGTTTGCATACTTGGCTTAATCTAATTCTTGACCTCCCCTGCCCTTCTACCCCTCTACTCTCTGATTTGCTAACCTTGATAATTTTTTTTCTGATTTGTCCACCTTGATTACTGTTTTTGGTTCTCTGTGCCTTGAATATTGAGTCTGTTCTGTTATGGCTATGGTCTGAAGAAGTGGGTCTGTCCCACGAAAGCTCACCTAATAAATTATTTTGTTAGTCTTTAAAGTGCTAGTTGACTGCTTTTTTGTTTTAAAATCAACTGCATTTCTCTCTCATCTATTTTCATTACCTCTCCCCCCTCACCCCATCAATGTTGCTCATACCCATGGCTGCAATCAACCTTGAGCTTCCTGTTGTATTCCTTGAATAAGGCCACTTCAGAAGAAGTGTAACCAGAGGCTCAGTTTGTTGAAAATCCTTTGTGTGAAATCCTGGTCTCCAGGAAGACCAAAGGGAACGTTACCATTGACTTCAGTATGGCCTGGATTTTGTCCTGAGTTTCTGGAGACCTGAGGTTCCCCCCTACTTTATTTGGAAGGATGGGAATGAGGTGTTTATTGAGGGCCATTTGTGAGTCTTGCTGCAGCCTCCATTCACCCTTTATTGATGCAAATGTCAGCTTTCCCGAGAACCTTTTGCTTATCACTTCATACTACCACCTGCTCCAAACTTTGAGATCTGGCCTACTCTATAGTCTGGATAACAGGGAGGAAATCTGGAATATGGGCTCAAGCCTGGTCTGAAGATTAAATTCAGATGGCCATAAATGGTAGGAAGGGAGGGGACAGACCACGTGTATTTCATTACCGCATGGTCTCCACTCTTTCCACTTGCAAGACAAAAGCCTCACCATTCAGCCCCCAAATCATGTTTGCTCTGAGCCAAAACTAACTATGCAAGTCCTAGATATCTCCTCAGGTTATCCCCCTCACCTACTGCAACCCTGCCCAGTAGAGAGGATCTGTAAAATGTGACATCTTGGGCTCTGGTTTTCAGAACATGCATGAACTTCACCGAGTTCACCTGTGGAGACTCAACAGCTCTGATAATCAGGAATTCCATATGTCACTACTCTGTCTGTCCCATAAGGCTTGTCTATACTATGCGGAAGATTGGTCAGGGTCAATAGTCTGGTGTTCGATTTCATGCACCTGGTAGAGATGCGTGAAATATCTAGGGTCGCAAGTCGACCTCTGAACTCCCTTTTCGTGAGGAGTAAGGGAGGTCGACCAGAGAGTTTCTCCTGTCAACCTCCATCTGTGACAACATCCAGGTAAGTCAATTGCAGATAAGTCAATGCTAGATACACAACTGCCATAGCTAGAACTGCATATCTGCTGAGAAGATGTTGATCCCTGTCCATTGGAGAACTAGCAGCTCTTACTGCCATAGCAGGAGTCAGAGGTGCTAAAAAGAAGAATTAGAATAGGTACCCACCACACATTACAGTCCAATCTCTTTTGAGGCAGGCAAAGTAAATAATAGCAATAAACTATGGTGGGAAAATCAATCAGTACAAACAAAGCAGTGTCCACACTATTCCTGCCTTCACTGGCTCCCTGTTAGGGCTCTGATTAATGAACAGCAATGTGATAATGAGGCGAGTAGCTCAGCACCAGGGTGGAGAGAAGAGCTGTGCTACAATGCCAGAGTTCAGACAAATCAGCATGAGGCTGGCTTTAAAAAAGGCTCATTTATTCCAGGCTTCCAGAGAGAAAAAGGCCATTCACACAGAGGGACAGGCACATTCTGGGGCAGAACTCACCAACAGCATTGCCCGAGAGAACATCTTCGTTTGCAGTTACGGGTCATACCCAGTGATCCCTTTAATTTTTTTTTCCATCCATGGCTGGAATAAATTTTGTTATGTGCATCAAGGCCTGTGCAGATGTATAACACGAATAGAAACACATGCCACCAGTTGTGAGTAGCTGCGAGCCCTCTGCTGATCCGCTGTTTGGCACCTGACTACCTCCTATGCAGCTGCTCAAGCGTTCACCTTACGGGGAACATGGGCCATACCTGAGTATTTAGAGCAGGGGTCAGCAATTCCTGGCATGTGTGCCAAGAGTGGCCCACCAGGTGGGAGCTCTGCCTTGCTCCTCGTCCCCCACGCAGCCGTGAGCTTGTTTAAAGCCAGGCCACCTGTGGATTAACAAAAGACCAGCTAATGCTGCCAACCACCACCTAAATGGTAAAGCTCTGCCTCTTCATTTATTTATTAATGAAACTCTTGAAAGTAGTACTATTAGTCCTATCAGTCTTGGACTGTACCAGAGGTCAAAAGTTCAAATTTCAGCATTCTGCCTGAAAAAGGTTGCTGACCCCTGATTTAGAGGCATGTTTTGATCCCCTTTTTTCCCCCTAAATGGGTCTGTGCTCCACTTGCAGCCCCATGCAGCACATGAGTCAGAATCGTGGCTAATCTACTGTATTTGATCAGAAATTTCCATTGGTGCGAAGAACCCAAGCTAAGTCAGAGAAGGGACATGGTGTAGTTGTTGTTGGCTCATATTTAAAACCAGCTCAAATGACATGCAAATCAAAGGCGTTATGTCCACTTACATCAGGAATCAATCAGGCTGCTTTCTTCTCTCCCTTTGTTCCTATTTTGCTTAACCGAATTATTCTGCACTTTTTACAGCTCAGCTTCATTTTCTCTCTTCCTATACTTTCTGGTCCTCTTCATACACAAGGCTGATCCTCAGTCCTTGCACATTCTGGCCTTCTCCGTGCAGGGTGCCTGGACATGGCCCTTGTACATTTTGGCCATCTTTGAGGTGTCACACCAGGAACTAGCTCCCTGCATGCATTGGCGTTTTCTGCATCCTGCACTACTATTCCTGTGAATGCTGGCCCTCCTTGAACTCTGATGGGACTGATGGGCACTTCTATTTGCATCGCCTCCCTGTTTTGCCAGAGCTGTAATAAATGAAATTGCTACAGGCTGCGCTGGCAGTTCTGTTTTGTTTCTCCAGACCTCTTTGTTGGTGAAATGAACAGCCTTGTAGAACACTTCTCTTCTGAGAGCCAAGGGAGCCATGAGCGTCAGTGAGGTACTTGTCAGAGGAGAATTTATGGTGACTTGAGCTCAGAGAGGAAGGGACATTCTCGAGGGGATCAGAAGTACCTGTTCTTTCCCACCAAGAAATGCTCCCTGAGTCTTTTCATCAGCCCTGAAGCTTATGACAAGAGCAGCTGATGGGAGTGAGCTCAAGACAGACACCATCCTTGTCCTGGATTTCAAGCTGAATTCTTCCCCTCTCTTGTTCTGAGTTTTCCTTTTTCTCCCTGCCTTCCCCTGAAGCTGCTTATCTCTGTGCAGACTGAAATAGCAACTTCTTGTGATGCCCCTGACCAAAGCTGACAGGTTCTGGAACACAACAGGGGAAACAAACTCTTTTGCTCTTTAGTCTGGGGCCCTGCTCCTGCAACCAGCTCTGTTGACTGAACTAACCCACACATCCTTCCTGATAACCCCCGTCCTGGTGTCTGCTATTTACATACTGGCTGATGCTGCAGTTACTTTGCTAGCAGGCTTGTCCTGGCTTGTTATCCCTCCAAGGCCTGATCTGCAGCCTGGGATTTTCTATGTGAAAGCACCATGGCTCTATTGCTCATCTTGTCTGCAGTTTGGAATAAAATCAATACTGCTGTTTGTTGCTAATTTGACAAACGGCTTTTGATGCTAATATTTGATGAAACAGCCGGGCTGGTATAGATATTTACACTCAAACAGTTTTTCTATCACCCACCATCTGTTTTTAAAGGGACTTTTTTTTTTTTTTATTCCCACAGTGACTAATGGCACATTTAACCCCATAGAATCTACTTGTGATGTGAACATCAGAGGGTTGCTGCAGCAGAGGAACAGAAAGAGGGGGTGGGGGAGGGAGGGTGATCGCGTGAAACAGGACTCTTGTAGGAGCTTCCTGTTCTTCTAAACTTGGCTTACGAGTAAGGTTTTTCAAGTCAAACTAGAAACCTCACCTGCCAGGGTAGCTACTACTCAAATGCTATATCAGAGTACCAGAACTGCCCTGCACCTTCAGCCATGTTCCCTCTAATTTTTTCCATCTGGGGCAGAATAAACTTTGTTCTGTGCATCAAGGCATGTATGGATGTGCACCACCAGTAGAAACACATGCTGCCGGCTGTGGGCACTCTGTTAATCAGCTGGTCAGCAACTGAATGTCTCCTGCACTCAGCTTAGGGGAAACACTGGCCTTCCCTCAGAGCCTTGATCCTATTTCAATGGCTGACTCTATATAGCTATGTGACTCACCACAGTCCTCTGGCTAGATCATGAGTCTAGGAGTCACGAGAGCTGGGCTCTGTTCTTGGCTCTGCCACTGTCTTGTTATTTGACCTTGGGCAAGTCCCATCACGGCTCTGTACCTGTGTTTTCCCCATCTGTACGATGTGGATAGCAATGCCTTCTGTTACAGAGCATTTGGAATTCAATGGATGGAAATCTAAGAGCTAAGTGCTGCTGGCCCTCTTGGACACATAGCAGGAGCAAGAAGAGATTTCCCTAGAAAGACTGAGGAGACGCTCTTAAAGCAGAGGAAAGTCTCATGTGGAAGATCAAGGATGATCCCCAAAGGATAATAGTATCTCTGCAGACTGAGCACTATCTCCAGAAGTATAAGAAAATTCTATCAAAACAAAAAAGCAGTAAAGAAGCACTTTAAAGACAAACAAAAACATTTATTAGGTGAGCTTTCGTGGGACAGATCCACTTCTTCAGACCATAGCCACACCAGAACAGACTCAATATTTAAGGCACAGAGAAACAAAAATAGTAATCAAGGTTGACAAATCAGAAAAAAAAATTATCAAGGTGAGCAAATCAGAGAGTAGAGGGGCAGAGGGTTGTGGGGGGGAGCCAAGAATTAGATTAAGCCAAGTATGCAAAAGAGCCCCTATAATGACCCAGAAAATTCACATCCCAGTTCAAACCATGTGTTAATGTGTCAAATTTGACTATAAAAGAGAGTTCAGCAGCCTCTCTTTCAAGACTGTTGTGAAAATTCCTCTTCAGTAAGATGCAGACTTTGAAGTCATTAACAGAATGGCCCACTCCGTTAAAATGTTGGCTGACCGGTTTGTGGATCAGGAGTGTTTTTATGTCTGTCTTGTGCCCATTAACTCTTTGTCTAAGAGACTTTGAAGTCTGTCCACTATACAAAGCTTCTGGGCATTGTTGGCACATGATGGCATATATGATGTTAGTTGAGGAACATGAGACTGTGCCTGTGATTCTGTGAATACCCTGGTTAGGTCCAGTGATGGTATTTCCCAAATAGATATGTGGACAAAGCTGGCAGTGGGCTTTGTTGCAAGGAAAAGTTCCAGGACTGGTGTTCCTGTGGTGTAGACTGTGGCTGTTGGTGAGGATCCTCATCAGGTTGGGAGATTGTTTGTAGGAGGGAACAGGCCTGTCACCGAGGGCCTTCTGGAGTGTGGCATCCTGATTAAGGATAGGTTGCAGGTCTTTAATAATTTGTTGCAGTGGTTTGAGTTGGGGGCTGTAGGTGATGACCAGTGGTGTTCTATTCTTAGCTTTTTTGGGTCTCTTTTGGAGTAGCTGGTCTCTGGGTATTCATCTGGCCCTGTCAATTTGTTTTTTATTTCTCCTGGTGGGTAATTGAAGTTTATGAATATTTGGTAAAGATCTTGCAGTTTTTGGTCTCTGTCAGTAGGATCAGAGCAAATGCGATTGTACCTCAGGGCTTGACTGTAAACAATGGATCTAGTTATATGTGCAGGATGGAAGCTAGAAGCATGTAGGTAAGTATCAGAGAGGGAGCCGTGTGAGTCTGTAGCTTCGAGAAGAACAAGGAGTCTTGTGGCACCTTATAGACGAACAGATATTTTGGAACAGAAGCTTTCATGGGCAAAGACCCGCTTCATCAGATGCATGAGTGGGGGGTGCTGGTTTTAGAGCAGTGTTTTAAAGAGTGGGGTCCCAGTAAGAGGGAGGGCCAGAGCTGACAAGGTCTATTCAGCAAGGTGGAAATGGCCCAGTATCAACAGCACTTAACAAAAGAGGAAAAAACAAGTCAGATCAGACAGGGGGATGTGAGCCTGATGTCTGAGTCTGATGGGGAGATATTAGCACCCAGAGCAGAGATACTGCTTTTGTAAGCTGCGAGCCACTCCCAGTCTCTGTTTAATCCATGGTTAATGGAGTCAAATTTGCAAATAAATTGCAGCTCAGAGATTTCTCTCTCCATTTGATTTTTAACATTTTTTTGTTTCAGAACTGTCACCCTTAAATCTGTCACTCTCACAGACCTTAGGAGGCAGGCCTGCCCTCACCTATGGACAGCCTGCCAACCTTAAACATATCTTTACCAGCCACTACAAATCACAAACCAGTGAATCTGGGCCAGGAACCAGCCCCTGCAATGGTCCTCACTGCCAATTGTGCTCACATATTTATACCAGTGACATCATCACAGGACCTAACACCAACTGTGCCATCAGGGGCTCCTTTACCTGCACATCTACTAATATAATATATGCCATCATGTGCCAGCAATGCCCCACTGCAATTTACATTGGCCAAACTGGACAATCTCTCTGTAAAAGACAAAATGGACATAAATCAGACAGCAGGAACGGTAATGTACAGAAGCCTGTGGGGGACCACTTCAATCTCTCTGGACACTCAGGCTACGTCTACACGTGAAGCCAACTTCGATGTAGTCTACACGTCCTCCAGGGCTGGCAACGTCGATGTTCAACTTCGACGTTGCGTGGCACCACATCGAAATAGGCGCTGCGAGGGTACGTCTACATGCCAAAGTAGCACACATCGAAATAAGGGTGCCAGGCACAGCTGCAGACAGGGTCACAGGGCGGACTCAACAGCAAGCCGCTCCCTTAAAGGGCCCCTCCCAGACACAGTTGCACTAAACAACACAAGATCCACAGAGCCGACAACTGGTTGCAGACCCTGTGCATGCAGCATGGATCCCCAGCTGCGGCAGCAGCAGCCAGAAGCCCTGGGCTAAGGGCTGCTGCCCACGGTGACCATAGAGCCCCGCAGGGGCTGGAGAGAGAGCATCTCTCAACCCCCCAGCTGATGGCCGCCATGGAGGACCCGGCAATTTCGATGTTGCGGGACACGGATCATCTACACAGTCCCTACTTCGACGTTGAACGTCGAAGTAGGGCGCTTTTCCGATCCCCTCATGAGGTTAGCGACTTCGACGTCTCACCGCCTAACGTCAAAGTTAATTTCGAAATAGCGCCCGACGCATGTAGCCGCGACGGGCGCTATTTCGAAGTTAGTGCCGCTACTTCGAAGTAGCGTGCACGTGTAGACACAGCTTCAGTGGCAGATTTAAGGGTGACAATTCTGAAACAAAAAAATTTCAAAAATCAAATGGAGAGAGAAATCTCTGAGCTGGTTTGATTATAATGTCTGGGTTATTTTTGAGACTCTGGACAGCATAGCGTTCAGCATAGTTGAGAGTGTGTCTCATTTGGCATTGTTTGTGTAAAATGTCAGTCTGAGCACGGTTGCGGAAGCATTGTACGTAGCAATCCAGACTTTCACTACGACTGTCGGGGGGAGTCCACAAAGAGTTCTTCTTCTTTTGGTGCTAGTGTGGGGGGGCGGGTCAAGAGAGTCAGACCATTGTTCATAGTTGTGTGGGAAGAACTCCTTTAGAGGGGGGCGGTGAAAGAAGGCTTCAAGGTCACCACAGAATTGTATTAAGTTCATGGAGGAAGTAGGGCAGAAGGAAAGACCCCAGGATAAGAGAGACTCTTCTGCTGGGCTGAGTTGGTAGTTGGAAAGGTTAACAATATTGTTAGTTGAGCTGTCGTTATTGTAGTTGTAGTATCCTGAGGCATGAAGTAATTTAGAAAATTTATTCTCTTTCCTTTTTTGTAGGAAGTGGAAGTGTGTTTTATAAATTTCTTGTCTAGTACAAGTAAAGCTTCGTTCTGTGGGGTCTTGCATGGATGCCTGATTGTTGATGAGAGTTTCAAGTTCAGAGAGTTCATTTCTAATCACCTTTTGTTTATTGTAAAGAATTTTGATCAAGTGGTTCCTCAGTTTCTTAGACAGCATGTTGCATAGATGCTCGCTGTAGTCAGTGTAGTATGTTGATTGTAATGGGTTTGTCACTGTCAGTCCCTTGAGTACAATGTCCATTTTCTTGCATTTGGAGAGAAAGATGATGTCTGTCTGGATCTGGGTGAGTTGTTTCATGTAGTTGATGGATCTCCATTCTAAACGGCTAAATGTAGTGCCTTGCATGTTGAATACTAACAGAGAGAAAGCCGTGCTAGTCTATATACTATCAAAACATTTTAATGGAGTGGGCCATTCTGTTAATGACTTAAAAGTCTGCCTCTTACTGAAGAGGAATTTTCAGAACAGTCTTGAAAGAGCGGCTATTGAAACTTTATTTTATATTCAAATTTGACACATTAACATGTGGTTTGAACCAGGATGCAAATTTTCTGAGTCATTATAGGGGCTCTTTTGAATACTTGGCTTAATCTAATTCTTGACTCGCCCCCCAACCCCCTCTACTCTCTGATTTGCTCACATTGATAATTTTTTTTCTGATTTGTCAACCTTGATTACTATTTTTGGTTCTCTGTGCCTTAAATATTGAGGCTGTTCTGTTATGGCTATGGTCTGAAGAAGTGCGTCTGTTCCACAAAAGTTCACCTAATAATTTTTTTGTTAGTCTTTAAAGTGCTACTTTACTGCTTTTTTGTTTTGATAGTATATAGACTAGCACGGCTTTCTGTCTGTTACTATTAGAAAATTCTGGGGGCCATGCCAGACTCTAAAAGCAGCATCATCACAAGGCTGAATTAGATTATCTGTTCAGGAAAGGGTCAGACGCTGGTTCCACTAGGTACTGTGTGGAAGCTACAGAGCTTATCCAGTACAGCAACTAGTATTCTAGACTGATGCACCTAACCAGAAACTTTGTTAACATGTGGCTAAACTCCCATTTTGCAGCTAAGGCAAAATAACCAGATTTATTTAATTTGTTGCAAAAAATCACATTTGGGATTAAGGTCTCCCAACTGAAAGACTGTTGCATTGGTCTACAGTAGACTTCCCCACCCACCTTTCTGTCTTTCCTTGTGTGGATAAGTCTAATAACTAACCTGAAATCTCATCTCTTAACACATGCTAAGGCCAAAAACAACCAACGAAAGCAAGAAGAGAGCTCTTGAACTCTCAAAACATCTTACAGGAGTATGGGAATAAATACACCTCCACTTTGTATATTGTTTCTAGGAAAGAATGTTAAAAATTTCCTTGTGTGGTTTAGTCTAATAATGCCAGTTCTCTTCTGGAATTATTATTCAGCACGCTCTCCCATTTTAATCATTTGGTTGGGCTGACAGCCACACAGGACAACTCTATAACAAAGGACGCTATGACAACAGAAGTACATTGCAAGCCATGAATAGATGCATTTATGAATGGACTGGTCCACAAGAACTTGGACAATCGGACAAGGCAGGTGTAGTAGAGGACACAGAAGAACTCGTAAGTGTAGAAATATCCTCTTCTGAGGTGATTTATATGTCCCTGTCCATGAGCTGTGGTGTCTGTATGGTTGCCCTGCATCCTGACCAAATAGCTCTTAAGCTAAGCATTTAAAACTTATAACCTGCTTTACCAGCAGTGGTGACATATTTCCCTCACAAACCACATCAAAATTAGATAAATAGAAAAACCATATTCACTGTTAAAATGGAGTTTTAAAAACACAAAATGGCCGCCGGAAAATGACAGTTAGAAATGACAGTTGCAATTAATATTCGGCGGGCTATGAATATGTATGAAGTTATGGTTTGAAAGGTTTCAAACTGATTGGTTACTTTAGAATCCTCATACATATGTAATAGTCAAATGCCCCTTTGATACATTGTGGCACTGAGGAGGACCTAGCAGGCAGAAGTTGTCAAACAGGTCCACCCAGGCTGCATATATTCAGGAGAGCAGCCCTGCTTGGGGCATTCCGGACCAGACCTCGGAGGAGGGCTGACAAAGAAGAAGGAAGAAGACTACAGAAAGACTGAGCTAAGAGCTGGACTCAGCCTGTAGCCGAACATCGCTGGCGGAAGAGCCGAAGCTGACCTGCGTGTCAGTCATCGCTCTCTAGCCGCCGTGGGCCGTCGAAGAACAGAAGAGCTCCAGCCTGAAGACCAAAAGAGCTCCAGTCTCCATAGAGCTAAATCACTAGTAAGGCTCCGGTTCTTTTATCCGGAGGGTTTGCCTGGCAGACCGCACCGCTTAAACAACGGTGCCCTGCACGGGGAAACCGCAGCAGCGACCCTGCCCTTCCAGTCACCGACTCTAGCTCAGGCCGGTGTCTGAAATATCACGGTCGTTCCTAAAAACACAGGAGGTTTTTGTTAACCAAGCCAGTTTTTCCTCCTGGCTCTCTTTTTCTCCCTCCTTTACTATCTGACCTGATGCGGCTGCCGTACAAGCGCGCCGTGAGGGTCATAACTTCCTAGCTCGAAGAGAACTACAGGCCCAGCGCCTGGATCACAGAGCAGGAATAAGGAGGTATTTATGGTCTGGGTTTAGGGTTAAATAATTAGGTGAGCAGTTAATGTTTTTATATAGCTTTGTAATAGAGGGTGGATTGGGACTTCCCCAAGTCCATGATCTGCGCCTTATATTTTGTATTCCTTGTCTTTCTGTAAAGGCACAGGAGGCCAATGCTATTGGTCTAGCTTAAAACCATTGCATGCACACAGGAGGGTAGTTAGGTAAACTGCTTTGTTATTATAATCCAGAGCTATAAGCTCCCCCCTATTTAGGAGGGTAGAGCGGTCAGGGATAACCCTATAAAGGGAAAACCCTGGTGTTCTTAGCAACCCTTTAAGGGTAATAAAGGTCTGCAATAAAGGGCTACCATAACAAGGTGGTCGAAATAGGCAGCACCATTTTTTGAGGGGATAACCTTTAACGAGGAAAACCCCTCCACTTAACTAAGGGGAAAACCTCTCAGAAGAAAACCCTGCATATACTGGGCTCTCCCCTGCTTGGCCAGCAGGGCAACCCACTTAACTAGAGAATTGACCTAGCTTAGCGCAGGCAAATTCTTTTTCTAAGTAAGATCTGCTCCCCGCGGTAGTCGGCCAAGGGTTGAGCGACCTGGTGAACCTCAGGAAGATCCAGGAATAAATAAATAAATACAGTACAGCTCTGAAGTTAATCTTTCCATTTTACAGCACGCATCGAAGGCTGCACGGTCCGTCCCGGAAGCACAGTAAGTAGCTGAGGGATTAGAGAGCAGTGCTGTTACAGCAGTTACCTATTGTTTAAGGCTATAAGCCATAGTATTCAAATCCTGTGCCTATTCCACAAAAACAAGGGCTTACATATTTTGTGCAACTTAGCTTACCAAAGTTCATACTTTTGAGTTTTAAAAAATAAATTCTGTCTCCCTGTTTGAACCTGACATCTTGTTTGTATTTTCTTCCTTGGGTAAACACACCGCAGCAGCGCAGTTCACACACCCTGAAACCCCGTTGTGATTAGACCCACCGTAGACGGCGAGCAGGGTCGCGGGGTAAAATCCTGGGAGCATTGGTAAGGACTCAGTTTTAGTCCAGTCCATTGCTCTGGTGTGATTGACTTGGCCTAATCAATATTCAAATTTATTCATACGTCACTCACATCCTCGATAGTAAGAAAAAACCCAAGCATTTAGGGTCTGGCAGTTTTCTTGTACATTTTAATGTTATCCAGTGGGTAGAACAATAGAAACAATGCTTCTTTAAAGCAGAAATTGCAGTTCTGTTCCTTGTCTTACAGTCCCTGTAACAAGACTGTTCTGGTGTGCACACACATGTAAGTCACCTTCTATTTTACAAGGGAGCTAGATATACAGAGCAGACCCAACTGAATAGAAATTGCAAGTGATATGGGTTCCAAGAGTCCTAGTTCTCAGAGCTACAAGTCTCTTAGCACAATTAAATAGGGGGAATAATAATTGAACCAGCCATAAATGCATTCAGTAGGTCCAAATTCTACTTGTGCCAGCTCATTCAGCATTAAACACAGATGCAAAATCCTAAATTGCCATTGTCGCAGAAGCCTTGAACCCCTGGTTGTACTCTGGAGTGTTTAAAAGCCCCAGTTTCACATAGTTATTTGGCATGTCATAATCCCCGAGAGCAGTGGGTTGACAGACAAAATCGGAATCCCACAGCACTGAATTCAGTCTGCCTGGACACAGCATTCTGATTTCAGCACCTGTTCACTGCTAGCGTTTCCTCCAGCCTCAGGCCATGAAAATGGTTCAGCATAAGCTAACATATATAGAAGTGATGTCCTGACATTTTTATAAGAACCATAGCTGACTTCCATCTAAACTTTGTAGGAAGGAGTCTGCTTTGTGCACACTCACCCTCTCCTGCAAATTGTGCTACTTTTGGCATCTATTACTGCAGAAAAATGGACAGCTTAGCCTCTAGCCAGCATGCTGATACAAAAGAAAATCAAATACTGTGTAGTGAAGTTTGCATGAAATTCTTACGTGCAATGATTTCCCACTGTGCTGGCCTTTATGATACTGACTATATAATACAACATAATTTAACAGCTGGGCAAAGCAGAATGGAAAGTTGGATTTAGTTTGCTTTTATTATCTTAAATACTGCACATTTGATGAATGTAAACCACTTTTTTTTCCCCCTTCAGCATTTGAAAAAGAGAGTTGTATCTCACGAAATGTTATGCCCTATCCATGGTGTCCAACAAGTTCTCAACTAGCAATGGTATTCAAAAAACATATGTATTGTTCAAGCCAACTAGCCACACTCAACCAGCTGAGTAGCCATATGTGATTACTGGCCAGCATGTTGGACACTATGACCTAACACAATAATATATTTGGTAGTCTTTAACGTGGCAGCAGACTCCTTGTTGTTTTTGCTGAAACAGACGAACATGTAATCCTTTCTGAGATAAGTAACCTTTATGAGGTATTTACCAAAAAATATAGCAGATTCATGTGTGCGTATCCTGTTACGACATCCACAGCTTGCTCTGTTAGAGCTGCATAGGAACCAGATTTGTGTGTGCATGTGCACGTGTGGGAAATTCCATGATTTTTTGAAATATTTTGAGATACAGAATTTCAAAATTTATTGTGAAATTAAATTTTGAAAATATTTTGTTTTGGTCAACAAATACTTGATTTCAAAATGTCAACTTTGAAAAATGAACATAAAAATTCCAAAAGCAAAACTCAAAACATTCCATTCTGAAATGTCAAAATGGAATGTTTCGACATTATCGTAAGTCTTCATTTTAATTTAATGAAATTTAATAAAATTTATCTTCCTTCTGTGGAATGTCTTGTTTTTCATGACACGGCACTTTTTGGTGGAAAAGCATACACACCACTGGCATTTTCAGACAGCTTTTCTTATGGGAAACGCTTAAAGGGAAAGAAGTAGATTTTCCAACAGTTCATTTTTAAAAAAGATTTTTATTTCCTCATTCTGTAAGTGTTCTTAGAGAATAAATAGCTCATCAAGTGACAAGGCAATTTACCTTGGATATTGGAAAACTCACCTTTACATTTTAAAATTTGAAGACTAAGACGTTTTTCCAGACTCCAATTGCAAACCTTTAGAAACTTACATTTTAAGAGTTTTATGTAAACTTTGCTCGCTTACCATAGCCTTATACAGACCAAATGCATCTCCAGTAGAGATGGGCTTGAGCCAAATCCTCAAATTTAAACCCTGGATTCCAATTTGAATGTGGTATTGTCATTTGAATACTTTTTTTAAAGGACTGCCTGATTGCTATTATTTGCTTGTATAATGGTAGCACCTACTTCAGTATTGGACCAGATCCACATCATGCTAGGTGCTGTGTAAAAGCAGAACAAAGAGATTCTAAAGAGCTAATTCCCTGAAATTTGGGAAAGTGTAGATTTTAATCTGGATTTCAAACCCAGGAGAGTTCAAATTGGGATTTTGCTTTGGGCCCATCTTTATTTTACAATCAATTAAATCAGTTTCCTGTTAGCTGTCTGGTGGGCAATTGGCTTTGTTATTGCTCTAATCCCTTACAGACTCTGCATTAATGTTGTCTGCACCCCAAGGATGATTAACAAATTGGCTGCACCTGAAAGAATGTTTGGGTGAGGGAGGAGTTGGTAACCTCAAAAAAAGTGCATCACAAATAAGAACTAGATGAATCAAAAACCTGCAACTGAGCCCCAACTCCAAGTGGGGATCTCAAATCCACCTATGGAGCATGTAGAATTAAAAGCCAGATGCTGAACGCCTTCAAATTTGGAAAAAACTCATTCACATTTCAATCTTGCATGTTTGTATATATGTAAATACAGGAAGTTAGTTTGCACCAATGGTGACATTTAGATCAGATCCAGATGCTCAGAGTTCTCACAATTGACTCCCACTGACTTCAGAGAGGCTAAGACAACTTCTATCAGCTGTGGATCTGCCCCTTGAGTTCACATCTGGGGATCAGATGAGGAATACAGCTTCCAGCCCACTTCCAATCATTCAGTGGGGAAAGAGGAATGAGGATTATACACAATCTACAGGTTGTCAGACATGTGTGAAGGAACTGGGGGTAGTAGAACTGGGGGCTCTACCTGTTGAGCTAGGGATAACTCCACTAGTTCACACCAGCAGACACTAATGATACTTTACAATACAAATGGCATTGGAAATCAAAGCAGGTGCATTAAAGTGCTAGGAGACTGACTGCATCTCTTCCACTGAGTTACTTCTTTTACAAAAAGTATTAGTTCTATCATCTCATCCAATCTCAGTCTCTATTACCACCTTCCCATACTTCTGCATAAAGACAGTTCAATATTAAAACTTGTGGTCTTGTGATCTCAGAACATCACAAAAAAAAAAAAACCCTGGAAAATGCCACTCTGACACTTAGCCCTCCTCCAGGTCTTATAAATTACAGGTGAAGTCTAGAATATTATGCAACATGCTAAGTACACCAGTTGATTGCTACCCTCTGCCCCTCAATACAGTATACACATGCAACCAATCTGTGAAGAAGTTTGGGATTACAAACTGCTAGTTGTAGCATAATCTCTCTGCTCCCCTAAACTGCAGAAGAGGGCAAATTCCCAGCAGATAGAGTGAGACAGACAACTAATTATTCTCAGAGTAATACTTGCTATGAGCAGCCTTTCAAGCATTACTGATGTGCTGGGCAAAGTGGCAGAGCATGACATGGAAAATGAGCCATGATTTCTATAAGCTAACATTAAGACAAAATTAAACACATCACCGCACATATAGGCACAGGCTGGCAAGTTGACCAGGACAAAAAAAAAAGTGCATCACCATGGAGAGGCAGCCAGCACACACGAATGTCAGTGACACCTCCCAAGGAAAATACAGTCACTCATCCAACAACTGTGATAATGCCAGACATTTTGCTTCAGTTCAGTGTGCCTTTGATTACCAGCTGCTGCTTGCTGGCTTGAAGCACCAAAACCAGGGACTTTGGATGAGCACAAGAGCAATGGCAACTTTCAGTTTCAAATCCATCTAAGAAGGCAGGAGGTAAATGGGGATGCATGGATGACTCAGGGGAAAAGGGATACACAACCATAGGTCATTGTTTCATTCATCCCAGGTCCATAGTGGTGCATGTTATTATTATTGGAAGGCTGCTTTGAAAATTAATTTGACGGTTTCAATCCAGTGCCAATCATACAGGCATAACATTTTCAACAACACCCAAGTGACAAGGAGGTTATGCCCCACTGCCCAACAAAGGAAGGCTGTACTTTTAAAAATGCAAGTAATTTGTAAGTAAGTAATTTACGCACTTTTCAAAATGTTACCCCAGCTGTCTATAGCCAAGTGTGATACAAACTGACTTCCACTGAGGCAATCATGGCAGAAGCCAAGGACTGAACGGGTCAAAAAAACTTGAACTTCCCCTAGAGAATGAATATCCTTGGAGGAAGAACACCCTTTCATCCTCTAAAAAATGGGCCCTTCCACTCAGAGGAGGCTTGTTGGAAGGTGACAGTGCTGGAGAAGCATGTGGGTCTCTGGGGTGAATACAGACATCCACATCCTCCCACAGTACTGACATTCATCTTCTTTCTTGACACTTCCCTACTGGGGGTTTGGCGACTTTTATAGTCTTCTTCCAAAACTCATGATTGTATGCCAGGCTGTCATGCAGATTGGTCTCCCTGAGGTCTACAGATATTTGATCTATGTACCAAGTCCTTCATCTCCCACTTTTTCTTCTTCTGTCTAGGGTCATTGCACAAGCCATCTTACTAATATAGCTCTCAGGTCCCTACTACATCTACCCATAACAACATAACCTAACCTCCCTCATTTTGTCTCCAACTGGGGGAACTCACATCGACCCCCTTACAACCTCATTCCATTTCCTATCACAGAGTATCCAACTGTTTGACCATCTCAACATTTGCGTTTCCATGGTAGAACGCACACAGGTTGAACCTCTCTAGCCAGGCAACTGTAATCTGGCATGATTTTGGCAGGACCGTCCCTTATCCTGGGTGTGGCCAAGTTTTTCATGGTCCCATAAAGTTTTTTTACAGCCACCAGTCCTAGATCTCAGTGGTTCTGTGCTGCTATTTAGCTCTAATCTACCCCTAAATGTCTTTTGAGAGCCCAGTAAGCAGTGGAAGCATTGGTAATGCTGCTGGACAATATAGATGTCCCATGGTCCAGCAAATTCTCTGGTTTGGCACCAGTTAAGTCCCAAGGCTGCCAAACTAGAGAGGTTCAACCCGTACTGATTTCCTTTCTTGTGACTGGCCAAGTCTCTGTTCTGTAGATTAAGATGGGTCAAGTTATTATTTTATACACTCTACCTTTTAACTATTTTGTCATCCTTTTGTCACAGAGACTGGAGTCAGCTCACATCATACGCACCAAGCAGCTTCAGTACTAAAATATGCTTTTGAAATTAATGATTGAGACAGTGGGGCTAGGAAAAAAACAACTGTGACAGGGATAAACCAAGGGAAGTGTGGGCAGATTTGGAAAGGTCTGAATTGTCATTGGGGAGCTGGGAGTTCGCTTTGGTCAGGGTGCCACGACTAGGCAGGCTGCTGCAAATTGCTAAACAGAACTGAGATTTAAAGATGACAGGAAAATTGTTATTTTCATTACTGGTGGGAACAATGATTATTTCTGTCCTTCCCACATGAAAGCACATGCATGCACAGGGCTGCATAGCTGCTGAGGCGATCAGCTGCAGTGTTTCTGTTGCTACTGAGCACCTGACAACTTCTTTGATCGAACATGTTCAGCTTCTCACTTTGGACTGGGTGTAGAGCACTCCCTAGATACTGTGTCCTTCAGCCTGACCTTCATCCTTCACCTCCCTATAGATTACACTGCTGTGGTCACCTCAGGAGATTGAGTGAGGTCCATCTTTATACATAATAAATTAGCTCATGCGCCTTCTCGAAATCTTTGTCCTTCTTATGTGTGAAACAGCTGCTGTCTCTGAATGGATGCTGTGGGAAGAGGTACTATGCTGGTAGCAGCTTTCCCATCCCTGTCCTAGCTACCTAGCATCTGTGACACCCACTGTTAAGCACACAGCTCTGATTCCATTCCACACAAACTCTGCCAGCAGCAAAAGTCCCCAGCCAGCAAAGATTAACAGGAGCGGCCGGCACTGCATTAGAGCTGCCTGAAAGTCTCAGCTCCACTTTACCGTGTCCCTTCACTGCCGCTGAGCTCCATTTTATCTGCAGCGGGGTTTGTTTTGTTTTGTTTTTATAGCTGATCTTCGTCTACCCAGATGGTTTTACGCTGCTCTTCCCCAATCTTCTCCTTGATTACCCGGATGAGATCCTCAATACTGCTCCACATGTCTGCCTCCAGGCAGGCATAAAGGCATGGCAGTGCTTCCAGTTCTTTCTCCTTCTGACGACACATGCGAAGGAACTCCTCCTCGGTGTCTGGCTTTGGCAACAGCTTCCTGCATCAGATGACCAAGTAGAAAATAAGCAAAACAGCTTTACATTTATAGTGAAGCCCTACAATCTCTGCCTCACCCAGCAAGAGTTGATGTAAAGAAGGGCGTAGGAGATCTAGACCCTCACAGCTACTCCCGTTGTGTCCTCGTCCACCAAAAGTGATATAGGGATCAACGAAGGAGTGCTGGCGCTAGGGAAATCGCCACTACTCCACACCCAATCTTTCCCACCAGGAATCACTGTAGCAAATGGCACAGGAGTGCTAAGTATGGGGGAGTGTGCAGACACTCCAGGGCCATCCTCCTGCAACAAACATTGCTGTGAGGAGTGGGACAGAGTGCTGGGTTTGGGGCAACTCATAAGTGGTCATATTTCCAGGGAGGAGCAGGTGGAATCATTGGAGGACATGGTGCCGTACCGAAGCACTAGATTAGCGAGAAGCAGCTCTCCCTCTTTCTCACTCAATGAGAAAGTCACTGGACTATAGTGTTTTTCAGTGACAAACATGGAATAGCAAGTGTTCAAAAGATTTGATATGTTACCTGAACCGCTTGATGTTTTTCTCTGAGACTCTGATAAAGAGAATAATGGGATATATCTTGGCTTTGATTAAATCTTTTGTACAGCTTATTCCAGCTTCCAGCAGACAATGCTTATTCTAAAACACAAAGTCATAATAGGGTCATAAGAGAACATCCACAGCACTAATACCTTGTGATACAGGCAGACAAATCTCAACAGGGTCAGAACTGCTCTTCATTCATCAGACTGGATGTAAAGCCTTTAAATCAACTGCACATTCCAGGTTCAAGCTCCTCTCGTGAATACACAGCTAGCCAATCAGACAAAGGCTAATTTTAACACTCAGTATGAACACTTTCTTTTGGCAAAGGGTTGAGAATGAGTGACTCCATCTAAAGATAACACATGAGCTAAAATACTATAAAATAAAAAATGAGATCATACATACATTACACACACACACACACCGTCTGTGTTCAAAGTGAACATATACTATAATTACTTCTAAAAAGCCCCAAATCACTCACTTTAATCCTCTTTTCTCCCACCCTGTGACAAATACATTGTATTTGAAGTGCTGCCTCCGTCTTTGACCTTGTTATCTTTATACTGCATATCATTGTCTCTCTCTGTGTCCCAGCCTATCCTTTCACTTGGCTAGGTCCCTCTCTCAATCTTTTGCATTTGCACACACAAAACAAAAGGGGGACTGACTAGGGAAAAGTGGGTAGGAAATGAGAGGGTATTTCAGTATATCAAGGTAAGCATCACAGAGTGACTGTGAAAGGATACGGCTAAAGAGCAAAAAGAAAGGAAAAAATAACTATGAAAAGCTAAAGCTATTTGGGGAAAGATAAATGTAAAGCTGGGAATGGGATAATAAAGGGAGAAAGAAGGCATTATTCTGAAAACATAAGACCTTCATGTGGCAATAATCTGACCACTCTGGTTATGAAAAGCAACCAACTCTATAGGCTGACTCACAGACAGCCTAAATACTGGTTACATTCCAGTCCCATCACCTTGGCAGTGACAGCCTCAATATTGGCAGGTACAATGCATTCATAGGTGTTTGGATTCTTCTCCCTGGAAAAGATGATCGTCTCTATCCTTTGCTTCCTCAGGAACTCTTCCTTGGTTACAATATCTGTGGCAGAGGGGGGATGAAAGCGAGGTTCACATATGTGCACTTAGATAATTGTTCAGAGGAAGTTCAGACAGGACTTTCCAACGGTGCAGTGAAAGAAGAGCAAGGATCTTCTTGACAGCTGTTCACATTTCATTCATTTAATTGAATTGAAGCCTGACCTGAACCTGGCTCAGAACCTCGAATATAGCCAGCACTAGTGGCTTCTGAGCAGTCACCACAACACAATCAAGGCCCTAAATGACAACACTATGATACAGTAAAAACTATACTAACCCCTAACATCAAAGAGCAGCCATGTTCCACAGCACCACAAAGCAGGAATTTTACACAGTAGCTTCAGATGGCACTTCAGAAAGGAATATGTTACAATAGCACCACATTATTATTGGTATTGCCATGAGGTTAAGAGATCCCCGTTGTACTAGGAATTGGACAACCACATAACAGAAAGATGGGTCCCTTCCCCAAAGAGCTTACTCAGCTCTAAATAGACACTGCACACCAAATACTACAGCACGCTACCCGGCACGTGAATCTGAAAATCAATCTGACTAGCAACAGACCAACTTCCCTGTCCAAAGTGCATGAAAAGCAGAATAGTGAACAAATGATACAAATGGCAAAGAGGAAATTAGACTCTTAAAATTACTGTATTTATATCAGTCTTAATTGCTCATACCACAGGCTAGGGTACTGGGGTTTCAGAACACATGGTTTTTAATCGATGAGTCTCTCCTCATGAGGTAGTTGTGATGATCTGAGGAATCTGCTTGTATAATTTATGGTTTTTGTGTGAGATGATGAATTCTTTGTAACTTTACCAAGCTGCCAACTCCCTTTTGATTGTGAGGCCTTGTTGTTTTCTCTGTGAGCCCTTTAACCTCCATGTTGGACTGAAATTTGAACAGGTACAGATACGGAATTGACAACAGTGGCTCGTTAGCTCAAATGGCTGTTTGTAAAAATATAAACATCCTAGACAACTGACTCGTTCCCAGCAAGGAAAACTGGTTTGCCAGGGGAGAGAGCGTTTCGGAAGGAAGTCCTGATAAGGTCTTGGATCATCAGAACAAGCTGATCCAGGAGTCACCTCACAGACTATGAAAGGGCTTGCAGCAAAGGGAAAAGAGGTGGACTGGCAGCCAAATTTATGCAACAGAAGGATGCTGGATGGCCTTCAAGGACTTTGACCCAGCTCACAGAATGCTAGGTGGAGAAACTAAGCCCATGCAATGCACGCAGGGTTTATTAGCTGTGTATAGGGTTGCGTGTCTTGTGCTATTACAATCCTTTGCCTGTATGTCATACACGTGCCCCCATGAGAAACCCCAAAACCCTGACTTGTCAAGCGACCTTCTGAAAGAGGGGGTGCTCAAGCTACGGTGGGAGTCTTAGCGTGTGTTTTGATTAGATGCCGCTGAGTTGTTGCAATTCACATTGTTGCATCCCCACTGTACTACTCAGAAGCCCCTTGAGCTACAGCCCAGTCCCTGCCAATGGACTAGTTAGCTCATGCTTCCAGTGCCAGTTAAGTCAAGCTAGAGAATTGCATGCGTGGATGGGAATTAAACCAGGGGTCGTAATCAAGTTCTAACCCAAGATACGTGAGGGGCTAGCACCGGTTCTAAGGACTGGGCAGTGCAGTCTAAGCTTTTGGGAGAGGGGCCTGATTATGAGTTGTACTCTGAAGGTGTGTTAGGGATCCTACATTGGGGGAGTCACTGACCCTGTTCATAGTCTGCCAGCTAAAAATACAAGAGATTCAGCACCTGGATTTTCACAGCTGTCTAGTGAGTGGAACAGAGGTGGTGCTTGATTGCAACTCTGGCCATAGTGTTCCAGAGCAGTCATAGAATCACAGGGTGGAAGAGACCTCAAGAGGTCATTGAGTCCAGCCCCCTGCTTCAAGCAGGATCAACCCCAACTAAGTCATCCCAGCCATGACTATGTCAAACCAGGACTTAAAGACCTCTAGGGATGGAGATTCCACCACCTTTCTCAGTAATGCATTCCAGTGCTTCACCACCTGCCTGGTGAAGTAGTTTTTCCTAATATCCAACCTACTCCTCTCCTTGGCTGTGTCTACACGTGCCCCAAACTTCGAAATGGCCACGCAAATGGCCATTTCGAAGTTTACTAATGAAGCGCTGAAATGCATATTCAGCGCTTCATTAGCATGCGGGCTGCCGCGGCGCTTCGAAATTGACGCGCCTTGCCGCCACGCGGTGCGTCCAGACGGGGCTCCTTTTCGAAAGGACGCCGCCTACTTCGAAGTCCCCTTATTCCCATGAGCTCATGAATATCTTCCCATGAGCTCATGGGAATAAGGGGGCTTCGAAGTAGGCGGGGTCCTTTCGAAAAGGAGCCCCGTCTGGACGCGCCGCACGGCAGCAAGGCGCGTCAATTTTGAAGCGCCGTGGCAGCCCGCATGCTAATGAAGCGCTGAATATGCATTTCAGCGCTTCATTAGTAAACTTCGAAATGGCCATTTGCATGGCCAATTCGAAGTTTGGGGCACGTGTAGACGTAGCCCTTCTGTAACTTCAGACCATTACTCCTTGTTCTGCTGTCTGTCACCACTGAGAACAATTTCTCTCCGTCCTCTTTAGAGCACCCCTTCAGGAAGCTGAAGGCTGCTATCAAATCGCCTCTCAGTCTTCTCTTCAGCAAACTAAATAAGCCCAAATCCCTTAGTCAGGGGACAGGATACGGTTTTGAATGGCACACAGTTCACAAGAGTATCACTAAGAAACCCAGTCTTTGGAGAAGATCAAATACAACATCTTTATGCCCTGGACTGGAAAGAAACCTATCATTGATCAGAAGGAAGATATTCATCAATATTGCAATGGCTAGACACAAGCTGATCAAAATGTCCCATCACCTAGTGTAGTAGATTTTGACCATCGTGCTGTGGCACAACGAACTGTCAAGTATGCTGTGAAATTTCATCAAATTTCCCCTCACTGTGACTCTTTGTAGAGCCACCATAGGGTGGAGGGGGAAGTGATGACTATACACCAGCTGGGGCTCAGGCAGCAAGTCTGCCTGAGTCCCAGTTGGTGTGGGGTTCATGAATTCCCTCACTCCTGCCACGGTGCTTCTTTGCAGAGCCACCGTGTAGGGGAATGCCAACCCTGAAGGAACCCATTCATGCTAGGAGGCAGCTGGAATGGTGCTTCCTGGCCCAAATGAGAAGGCAGACAGCCCCTCCACTCCGAACTAAATGCTAGGGCAAGTGGGAGGGAGGGAGAGAGGGAAACTGTTTGATTCGGGACATGGTTTAACTGCTTTGTCCTGGCTCCAACGGGTTGGCGGAGAGGGTAGCCTTCTTTCTGGAGTCGCCTTGCCCACCTGTGAGTTTTTCAGTGGTTACTCATTTACTCAACATCCCTAGCATGGCATTGAGCAGATTTTGAAAATGTGTTTGTGCTCGTTTGTGTATTCTGTGGTAGATCTGTGCATTTGATCCTTATTTAGCTTTTTGTATGCACTACTTTGTTGCAAATCTCTCTAGTAAGACCGTAATGACAGTAAACGTAAGTAAAGGTGACATTTATGAGCAATCGATTCAACTGAAAAAAGCGTGCGCACCATGGAATTGGATTGTCTTATTGAAGGGTGCCGTGTTAGTGAAAAGGTTGGGCATCACAGTCCCTGGTGTGCGTTATGGCCACTGCAGAACATACACATATAACATCCATAAACACAGCACCTCAGGACTATTTATGATGGCTTATCTCAGACACATGCCAAAGGTTCTTCCAAACTGTCCCATCGCAGGATCCAGAGCTAGGCTGGGTTGTGACAGAGTAGGATTCCCATGCGGCTGATGTTTGTTTTGCCTACAGTAGGCAGGTTGCGAAACGTACTCTGTACCGCAGTCTTTTACACACTTACCTGGCTTGCACGTGTTGAATTCCAAGGCCCCTCCAGAATTGAGGAGCTTCTGAATCAAGGTCTTTGCAAGTATAGTGGGGGTGAAGAGGACTGGGCGCCTGCGGTCACAGTGGATTGGTCGCACCAAACTGTAGGGGATCAGATTTAGGTTCTTGCTGATTTCGCTTTCAGAATCCAAATCTGAGTAAAGAGGAAGCTGTTTACAATGTAGTTTATTTTTCAGCAGTACTGGCGGCAGCCCCGCTGACGGGAGGAGGCTAAGGAGGCAGCTGCAGTGGGGCCTGGTGATTCTATAGGGCCCAGGACTCTGGCTGCTACCACTACCACTACTGTGACAGCTGGAGTCCCAGACAAGGCACGATAGGGGCCCATCATTCTGTCCCCAGAAGAGGCAGGGCTTGGAGCAGTCAGTCTGGCCACTCACTCTCCCTCTGAGCTGCCTGCAGAGTGGCACACAGCACTCCGCAGCACTTCACAGGGGACTGGAGCTTTGGCCATGGTGTTGGCTGGAACTCTCGGCCCTTTGAAATGCCAGGGCTGGGGGCAATTGTCCTTTTTGCCCCTGTCAGTGGGCCTGGCCCCAGGCCCTTTAGAATTGCTGCCAAACAGCAGGAGGTAACACACTTCAGAGCCCCATGCTGCAAGCATGGGCTGGCTCCGAGGGCCAGTGGGAGCATCATGAAATCCATGTGGCACTGAAGTCTGGCTGCTCCAGCCCCACCCCTTCTGTCCAAGGTCCCGCCCCTTTGGGAGCACAGAGCTGGATCTCACCCACACTAGCCAGTGGACCACTAATCCTAATGGCTGCCCTGATTGGCAGTGGGATGTAGAAGAATCTAAGACATTAAAGAAAGGAATTACATGTTTGCTCCTCTTGTCCATCCCACCACCCAGAGCAGTATTATCCACTACTACATATTCTCCAGTGCAGTGTTCAGTTTAGTTTTAAATGACTCAAGCAATGAGCCCCCTTGTCGCTTCCTTGGCAGGCTAAATAGACCACCTAGTTAAATCTTTTTCCTGACTATCAGCCTAAACTTTCCTTTACTCAACTCCAATTCGCTGCTTGTATACACGTCCTCCGAGGAAGGCTAGGAAAGAATCTAGGAACAGTTGTCAACAAAGTAGAAAATTTCAGTCCAGTGGACTTGTTTTCATTGGCTATCTACCACCCCTCGGCCTCTGTCTCTCCAGAAAAGTCAAGGGATTGAATCACATGCAGAATAACATAAACATTCGAGGTGGAAAAAGCCTAGGAGCCAACTGTGCAGTCATTTAACCCACGTCAAGAGGGCCCAAATGCTGTCCTGGTGTTACGTCCTTACCGTCCAGTTTATCGGGCATCAACTTCAGTACTTCAGAAGAGGTCCGTGCCAAACTGGAGGGAGAGCCAGTGACAATGCGGACTCGCTCGTTGCTGTTCATACGCTTGTATTTGTTCTCAGACCTGCTAACAAACTGAAAGAGTAAAACAAAGAGGTTTGACTTTCTTTTATTCTATGGATCTATATGCTTTGTTCTTCCTCATATTTGTTTGCTCCATGTCCCGTTCCATTATCTACCAGATCTGAATTACCACTGTCTAGTAAAAACAAGGCTGCAGGTTCACTAACCTTCCACAGAGCTGCTGGCTGAATTCCAAGGCTATTTTAAATAATGTGGCTCTGACCTTCAGCTTTTGCTATCCCCTGGTGGAATTTTTTTCCTCTTGTTCTCTCTACCTATGAGTCATGTTCTATTTCTTTCTCAAAACCAGCTGGCACCAACAGAGTTACTGCAGCTAGACTCACTGGGGAGTAGTCTGTCCACTACGAATGTTAGCACAGCAGTATCAAAGACTCTACCCATTTGTGGGCCCTTATCTTACTACCAGGGCTGGATTAAGACATGCTGAGGCCCTAAACTGTGTCAAGTTTAAGGGGCTCTACAGCATTACCAAAACAATGTACATTAGTCTATTAGAAGCCCCTCATAATCTGAGGCTCTAAAGTGTAGTTTACTTAGCTTGTGCATCAATCCGGCCCTGCTATTGCAACGCTCAACATTTGACAGGGACAGAGAGGGAGCCGTGCTAGTCTATATACTATCAAAACAAAAAAGCTACTTAAGTGCTACTGGTCTGCTTTTTTGTTTTGATAGTCAACATTTAGTTTGTCAGCACTCAACACTTCGTCCTATAGCAGAATTTAATAATCAATAATATGCTTCTTTCACGCATTACCCAACCAAATACTCTCCTGCCCACCCAGGCCCACCAATGGGCAAGGGGGCGGGGGAAAGGAGGCAGCGCCTCAGGGCCTGACATTTCAAAAGGGCCCAGAACGCTGGCCACTGCTGCTGTCACTTTGGCAGTGGCCAGAGCTCTGGACCCCTTTGAAGTCCTGCTGCGCAGCGCTGGTCTGCCACTCCATGCAACTGTGATGGATTGAGGGTGTGGTGGGGGGGGTCTGCTAAAGGCTGACTGCCCTGGGCCATGCCCCTTCTGCCCGTAGCCCCTGGGGCATGGAGCCAGGCACCTCTCCACCTTGCCCGGGGGTCCACAGTGGCTATTGGCCCCACTGCTCCCACCTGACCATTCTCCAATATTTCCAACCACGATTGCAGGGGTTTTGGTTAATAATGTGCTCTGAAGTCAAGCTGAGAAAGGCCTAATGTGGTCAAACGGCTGGCAGCTGACTGTAGATAAATTCAGGCTAGAAATAAAGAGAGAGTAATGAACTGCTGGAACCGACTGTTTTTAAATCAGGATTGGATGTTTTTCTTACAGACCTGCTCTAGGAACTGTCTGGGTGGAATTCAGAGGCCTATGCTATCCTGCAGGTCTTACTAGATAATTATACTGATTTCTTCTGATCTTGGAATCTATGAATCATACCTCTCTCCCACCCATAGTCTATCCCTTCCATGATATCTACCTCTGAAATTAAATAACTCTTCTCTTCTAGGATTTTACTGTCCGATGGATCAAGAGATGTAAGCCAGCCAAGAGAATTTATTGTTCTTCAGAGAAGATCATTTGAGCCCTTCAGGGCAGGGCTGTCGGATATATCCAGATTAGATTAATAATGGAGATGAGCCTATTAAAAGGGAAAGGTCCTGCATGCCAGGGAAGTTAGAATGAATACATCAATCAGATTTCTCATATGTTAAAGCTCTCTGTGACACTGATAATCACTTATACAATGTCTCCAGCATAGGAGATTAGACTCTGAGAGAACATGGTACCTGAAAACATCACAAAGTGATGGCTTACTCAACTCTCCCAGGGAAAATCATGCTCGATGTTTTGCAGAGGATAATTTTAACTTTATTACCTGTAAAATTTGTCCCAAAAGGAAGCTTGCACGGGAGAGGCGTGGGCTGGTTTTAGGGTCATTCTGTGAGGTGGGGTCCTCTGGCTGCAGTGTGTTCTGATAGGAATTGTACAGGACAAGGTTACTTTCAGTAAATCACAGCATCCAAAAAACCAAAACAAAAGCTAATAACTCCAAATCAAGCCTTCAGCAGCTATCCAGCTATTGACAGTTAAGGGAATAGTGACTCGTTAGCATTCATTCCCGTTACAAAAGTTAAGGAGTGTTTTGTGCAAACTACAGACCTCGTACGGCCTATGCTGAGAAACTGTGCTCCTGTTGCACTGGCCCATACTTCTTTTGTTAGAGGAATCCCTATGATTGTGTCTGCATCACAGATTTGACCAGAGGCCACCTGTGCAGTAAGCATTGTGCTGTAGGATGGCAGAGCTATTTGCACCCAGCCAGGTCTTTATGCCATTGACTGCCATCTACCCGGATGTTTGATCAGAAGACTGCAGTGTACTGGAGGATCATCTGGTGCTTTGGCTTGTTTGAAGTCTAATCCAAATGGGGACTGTCGCATCTCTGCCTTTTCAGAAATGTTCTTGTGTGGCCCCAAAGTGTGCTAAAGAAGTGCTAGGTCCATACACAGTGACTTATGCATAGAGACCTGCAAATCTGTGGATATCTGCTTTGTATCTGTGGATATCCACATCTGCGGCCGTTGATGCAACTATCCATGGCTCATTTTTGCTGCTACATATGTAGATGCAGATATAAATTTTGCATATAGATTCCTGCAGATCTGTAGCTAGCCATGCAGATGTGGATGCGTATATCCACTTTATATCTTCGGGTCTCTGCATCTATGGATGTAGATGCAGATATCGGCAGCTCATTTTTGTTGATACACACATGGATGTGAATATGAATTTTATATCCAGAACCCAGCAAATTTGCCTATCTGCAGATATTTGCATCTATGGATGTGGATATCCATGGATCCTTTTTGAGGATCTGGTTACCAATTTTGTATCTGTGCAGGGCTCTAATACAACAGAAAACTAATTTACTAGTGCACATAAGAACTCTTGGGACTAAAGAAATAGAGCCAACTTGCTATACCTCTGGGTACAGGAAAAATTCTGGTGACCCCATACACCAAAGATAAGGTAATCCCTCTTTTCTGCACAGCGTACCCTTTTGGAGGAGGCAGATTCTTTGAGAATGGGATTACGAGTTAGATGCTTGTTCGAGATGAGAGAAGGAATTCTATTATTAACTGTAAAGACACAGCCCCTTTCCCATACAGGACTGAGGGAAGGAGTTTTGGAAGTTTAGAGGTGTCGAAGACTTAAAGAGACTAGAGACCAGGTAGAGTGTGCATTAAATATGTGGACAGTCTCCCTGCCAGCATCAGGAGTTAAAATAATATTGGGGCAAGTCCTGGAGCAGGGAACACTGGGGAAAAGGCATGGAGACACCAGGCAGTTATCCACAGGGTGGACCAATGGAAGCTTACAGAGTGTGATTCAAAACAGGAAGTAGTGAGCCATATAAGCTGCTTGGGCAATTGGTGTGGAAAGACCCAGTTTGTGGTGACCTACCCGGAGTGCTCGAAGAGTGTTGGATGAATTTTCAGTTTCATCCCTGCTGCCTCTGTGCATCAGCCGCTGTAGCTTCACCAGAAGCAGTTGCTGAGCTCTGCAGGAAGCAACAAAGACAGGTAGATCACAAAGATGTGTCTGAGACCATCCAGAGGAACAGCAGATGTACTGGTTGGTGTTTAGGGAACAGACTGCAGAGAACTAAAAGAGTGTTACGAGGAGTGGGGAGAAAAATTGTTCTCCTTGGCCTCTGAGGATAGGACAAGAAGCAATGGGCTTAACCTGCAGCAAGGCAGGTTTAGGTTGGTTATTAGGAAAAAGTTCCCAACTGTCAGGGTGGTTAAACACTGGAATAGGTTACCTAGGGAGGTTGTGAAATCTCCATAGCTGGAAATATTTAAGAGCAGATTAGACAAACACCTATCAGGGATCGTCTAGACGACACTTGGTGCTGCCATGAGGGCAGGGACAGGACTGGTCCCTTCCAGTTCTAGTGTTCTACAAATCACACAATAAAGACACAGAACGAAAGAGCAGGACTGTGGCACACAGCTGGTGTACAGCTTCTTTTCCCATTCCCTCTGAAACCCACAGTCTCCTAATAAAATCTGGGTCTCCCCCTCCAAATTCTTTCGTTCACCTTGCAACCTAACATCTGCCTTGACCTCCACTTCTGAGATATGCCCCTCCCCCCATTATAGCAGACACTGATTTACACTATTTGCTGCTTATAGTAAGGTCACTGTCCTATTTCAGCTTGCACTATGCTCACCTGCTGTAGCTGGGGATGGTCCCCATTTCCAGGTTCCTGTCAGTAAAAGGGTCAACTCTGGCACACAGCCACTCACACTTCCCCTGGTACATGGTGTCAAGAATATGCACGATCTCATCACACTTCACTGACAGGGAGCAGCAGTCCAGCTGGCTAGAGATGTTCAGATTCAGGCGGATGTAAAATGAGTCCCCTGATGTGATCACTCCTTCTTCCAGTTCCGACAACAACCTCCTGTAACCTGCAGCAACAAAGGAAGGAAACAAGCATAGAGGATCTGTGGCCAAATGCTGCTGTACTCCCAGCTTCCACTGACTTGGCTCTGTTGCGGTAAACGCTTGTGGAACTGAAATTCTATTGTAAATTGAGAGGGCATTTCTGAGAGCCAACTCAAACTGCTGGGGTTCTAGCTGAAATGGTCTGGGAGCAGATCACGCTGCATGTATAACAGTTTGTAAGGGATTCCTATTGTAAGGATACATTTAGGCAATCTCATTTCCGGTAAGTCATGTACAAATCACGCATAAAACAGTGAATTTCCCAATCCAGGCACAGGCTGAAAAGCTGCACCTGCATTCACAAGTACAACTGTGTGTTATACCAGGAGGTCTAATGTCAGCTATTCACTTTATTAGCAGCTGTAGCTGGCACTCCCATAATCTATAACATGCTTCATCTGCAGCCAAGTGGTACACAAAAAAGTGGGATAGTCTCTTCTGCTTAAACATCAAAGGAAAATCAAAGGGATCACTTGCAGCGTGATCTGCACAGCTGAATTCCCCTAACCAAGATAAAGAACAGGCCAACATAGCTGCATGAATAAAAAGGGCTTTTGGAATGTTATTTTTGATCCAAAATACCAAAGTTTTACTACAAGCCAGGATCATTGAAACCAAACTCCACATAGTGGGCTCCATCTGTTAGAGATAAGATAAAAAAGCAACAGTGATAAACCAAGTGAACTCCAAAGCGAAAAAGTGAAATCAGACTTCAGAGATGGAAAAGAAAACCCAGCACACCAGGTTATGCCACAGAAAATAGTACAGAAAAAAAATCATCTGCCACATTGTCATTATTGTCTCCAATGACCTACTACTAAGCTCTTCAGATTCCTGGAATGTGAGATGTTTGGGGTGTTTCTGCTTTCAGTGACATTGATGCAAATCTGAAGTTGCTCTACAGAAACCAATGGATTTACTCCAGGTTTACTCCATACAAGTAAGAGCAGAGTTTGGCTCAATGGGTTCTAATCTAGCAGAGACCTTGCCTTAAACAGACAGCTGACAATTTCAGGTAAGACCAACTTTATGTCTTACCTTCGTGGTTTGGTTTATACTGGAGGGTTACCGGTCCACTACACCTCTGAATAGTCCAGTGAGCTTCCTCCTTTGTGCAGGTGTCCAAAGGAACGCTCTGATTTTCTCCTCTGATGCAGCCTTCCAGCTAGATGAAAGGGTTCTGTTAGCTGTAATGTGTGAGCCAATCATGCCACTTATTAAATTTAATAGCTTTTTTTCTTCTCTACATTGAACAACTGGCCTATTTTGCTATCAGTGCAATCAGTTCAGCTTGTATCTGCAACTCTTGACTGTGCCCTTCAGCCACTTCTTGCCTTTGTTCCATCTTCTGCTCAAATCCCCTTCTACACTCAGCCTTAGTTTCCATCTGTAACTCCAAACCTCAGATCTTCTCTTCCACCAGCTCTACCAAGTGGAACTTCATACCAACAAAGCTTTTCTCAGGTATCCACTCTAGGATCATGTACATCCCACAGCTTCCGCTGTGCCCATCTTCATTGTCTACTTTCTTGCATAGTTTGGGTCAATACCCCTGGTGCCTCTGTATCTGCCGTAGCTTTCCTGTCTAAAATCCTGCCTAACGAAGAAAAAGAAATGAGCAAAAAAACCACACACCCTACACATCCATGCCCTTGGACTCCCCTTTCAAACTCCCCTGTTCACAGCTCTGTTTGTGACACCTGTGCTGTTGGCTGACTGTCTGGTTGCCTAACCAGGGCTCTGCCTCCGACCAGCCTCCACAAACTGAACAAGAGAAAGCAAAATAAAAAAGCCATGCAAGATGGGGGTGACAATGCTCACTACTCCCATCCCAGTTTTTTCCAAGGGTTGTCACTAGAAGGAAGACTTCCAGCTGGAGTCCCTTTAAACTGTAATGGTGCAGGAGCCTGGGAAGCCCACAAATACGCCCAATTCCAGGTTCTCCCAGCAGGATTCCTGATTAGCTGTAAAGGTGTAGGAGCACTGGCTGCAGAGAAGCTCATGTTTTGTCATCAACGAAGAATTAAAAGAGTTAAAAAGAAACGAAGGGGATTAGTGCAATGAGCACACACAGTTTGTTGTTTGTTTAATGCTCACCAGAAGCAGCTGGTGTCCCTCCCGGAGGCCAGCTTTCTCTGCTAGGGACCCCAGCTTGACAGAACTGATAAAGCTTCCTTTGTCATTGCCGCCCAGAAGAGTGATTTCTGAGTTGAGGCTGTCTCCATTCAGTGTGACGCGTTGGACAGTGTGACAAGAGTTCTTAATGCGACCGACTGACGTCACAGAAGGACGGAAAGGTCTGTGTTCATGAAACAAATAAACTGCTAAGACAATGCGGCTCTCAGCTTCTCCCAACTAGTCTGGGGCAAAAACAGGACCACTCTGGGGAATGAGAAGGGGCATGCAAATGAGCTTTCTATGTTTATCAAGCACTAGGACCTAAGGATCCCCAGGGAGATCTGCCCTCTCTGCTACAATACTACTTAAATTATACCAGAGAGCAGCATCTGGGCATTTCCTTAACATTGAAATAAGACTAAAAAGCCTCATATGTAGGGTGGAACAGAGTCTAGTAACCAGCAGAGTGAGACAACAAGGTCACTAGAATGAAGTTCCTTTCTTCAAATAAGTTGCCACCCCTCACTTTTCTGAACTAGGCATAATTGCCTATCATAGCCTCAGGTGGCAGGATAAATGGTCCCCACACAACATGTGGTGTGGCCACACTGTGACATGAAAACATAAGGAAGCAAATGATGAGATCCCTGTGTCATGTGACAGCCCATCCTCAGTCATTCATGGAGCGACCTAATATCTTGCATTTAAAGTTGGTAACCATTCCCTGGGTAGCCTTTCTATCCCCCTGATCAAAAGAGGGCAGATAACCCAACATCCCCAAAATACCTTTCCAGTGAGAACTTCCTAAAAATGGAACTGACGTGCTCAAGGTCATAGGCATCCATGCCTTCAGACTGGTGAGAGGAAGAGGAGGAGTGCACCGAGGGAGCTCCGTGTGAGTACCTGTCATGACTGTCATCTGAAAAGGGATATCAAAATCAGAGGAAATGACAGGGAAAGTTGCAGGAGGTGTAACTGGCTGCAAGGCACGCCTGAGGGCGGCAGGGGAGGGGATAGAGAAACATTACTTTGATTCAGAGTAGAAAATGACATCCATGGGTCCTGGAGTCAGAAATGAGAATCTCCCTCATGCCTGGACAAGTCAGCTAGTCCTTACTAGCCAAGTACCCTCTCTTTCTTCCAAATCAAATGCCTCCCTAAGACCACTTCTTCAAGCAATAGCTCCTCCCTTTTTCTCATCACTAACCACTGCTTTGGCTTTCCTCTTCTGCAGCACAGAACTGGAGGTTTTCTTGTGCTTTTGTGCCACATGGTATTTAGACGGTTACATTTTCAGGTCAGAGGCTGCTCTGAAGGCACCTTATAAATTAGCAGCCCCACAAAAATGATTTTCCATAAATGCTTGGGGCCCACCAGACCAGTGAAAGGATGATGGAATGTAAGAATCCCTTTGAGAAATTCTTTACTAATGCTCCCAGCAACCCAAGAAGAAAAGAATTGTTATTCCCATTCTAGGCAGGGGAAAACTGAAATACAGAGTAGTTCAGGGAGAAACCCAAAGATCACACATTGGTTCTGGACCACAGCCAGGATTGGAAATCAATAGTTCCTAGTTCCCAGATCCTTGCTTAGCCCACATGGCTTCATTCTAACAAAATGAGGGCTCTCCAAAAGCCAGAATCCATCCACAACTCCTGTTGGGAAAGGAGGGCTGGGTTTAGCGAATCAGTGAGCTGCTCCACCACTTCTCATTGTGATGCCCATTAAAAGAGATTTGGGCTAAACAAGCTGCAGCTCCGTCTCCAGCTGGTGTTGCCCATACCATGTCCTAAGAAGCAAGGTTCAATGGTCTTGTAGTTCCACTAAATGTCCCTTCTGGTGATTACAATCCCTGTATTTGACAGAACCCAGCAGAAACCTTGCTTCAGCCTCAGAAGGCCAACCTGCTGGGCTCTACTCCATGTGAAAAAAGAGAGTCTGGTGTCAACTGATTTCATCTCAATTGTTATGTTTTCCAATGGGTGTGAAGGTGAGAGACCTTCATATCCTTGCTGACGTGCTACCTGGGTTGACAGAGGCTAGTACTACGACTAGACATCCTTCAGTCTGTGTAGACTATGGATCGCACCCTTTGTAACTCCATTTAAGATCATCATTTACAGCGTTGACTGTGACTGTGGAGGCCCACACAAGAGTGACAGTCCTTGCTACATTGACAGAGGCTAGTAAACAGTAAGTACCCCTCTCCTAGCCCAGCTCTGTGATAATGGAAAGTCAGTACATACCACGTATCTTCCTTCCGCCAAACCTATATGTGAACCTAGGGGCTCGTCAGTAGCATCTGAGCTTGGTGAGTTAAGGAGCCATAGTCATGGCTCAGAGCTGTGGATTGGTACCCCCCTGCTTCCACGCCCCCCCCCGCCCCGCCATCACTTACCATCTAGTTCCAAAGTATCACAGCCAAAGCTGTCATTGTCCTCTTCGGCCAGGCTGCAATTTAAAAACAAAGTGTGTCAGAGGGAAACTTCACTTTTCAATATTCAGCAGGCATCAGTTGGCTCTGGCAGAGGAAGCTCTGTGATGGAGGAGGGATTTGGAGGTGGCACATGAAACAGCAGGACAATGCCAACAGACTAAGATTTGCAGACGTGTGAGACAAGGAAGAAGCAGCAAGGCTGCATAAAAAACATTATCTAGAGACACCTGTGGAGGAGAGAGAGGCGTGGGACGCAGCAGGAAGTTTCAGAAGGAAGAAGTGTTAACAGAGAGGTAACAAAGGTTCTGACAGGTGGAAGGAAGCTGTGGTCTCTAGTGGCCCGATCTGTTTGATCTTCACTTATTATTTCAGTTCTTCTTTTGAACACTTTGATACAGGGCACACAGAAGACCTGCTTTAGACTGCAGTGTGCTTTGTTCCTCACTGGGTCCAAAATGCAAAGGAAGGGCTTCAAAAAGAGCAATAAAAATTACTTGTTTTGGTGAGGACTTTGAAGTGCACTTGAGTATTATAACAGCTGCACAGGTTTTCCTGAGGGACCTTTTACTGTCAGGTGAAATCGAGAGGAATCTCTAGGTGTACCAGGCTACATTCAGCACCTCACACTCCACACCCATCATCCCCACCCAATATCCTTTCAGTGGAAGTTGGAGCAGGCAATGTGACGAAATATTAGCCACTTCAGGTCTTGCTGACCTCTTCACTAAAAATAAAAACCAAAAGCCACCAATTCCCTTACTGTTTCTGAACAGGCTCTTCCCTCCACAATAGGTAAGACTTCACAGGGTCTGAGGCCGGAATAAAATGCTGCTCATCATAAGGAAGACCCACAGAGGTTGGTCCCCAAAGAAATGTTGTTTTATTTAGAGGGAATAAATGAGAAAAGATCAGCCAAGAGTGAAAACAATGAGGCTTCCATTTCTGGTGTTGACTCTGATTTTCTGCCTCTCTGCTAGAAACAACTATGGTTGTTACAGTCACTCCAAGATTTGGAAAACTGGCCCCAGCATCAGCCTATTTAGGGGCATGGCATGAGCTGGTTTTTGGGAAAGGGCTTACAGCGGTGTTGCAAACCATAGCCTTGGCTGCCGAAATCACATTCTCATTAGACAGAAGGAAAAGGAGAGGGATATTAAAAAAGAAGAAATAAGGTAGGAAAGGGACAAGGACATACAGGAGGAGTACAAAGTCTCTCATCCAGCATGCCATTGGCATTAGCTGGAGCCAGTGAAGACAGTGATATCATCTGGCCCCTCTCCATTGGCCCAGTGAAGACATCTCTCAGGCCTGTATAGCAAACATTTTGGATCCCAGGAGATGGGAGGGGTAGCCACTGAGATGACGCTTGCTCCTATCTTTTAATCAGCTAGCTTTACAGTAGCCAGATGACCTTGCCACCCCCAAACTATCTTAAGGATCTCAAAAGGGAATGATGGGTGCGACAGCCAACTTCTGCATTAATTTGTCCAGCAATTGGGCCTAATTTTCAATACATCCACTTAGGGTCATTAATTTCTGGTCCCACACTTCTCTTGTTTACCCAGAATGATCTTAACAGTCCTTGAATTACATTAGCAGGCCCTTCTGTTTAGACTAATTCACTCTGTCTCCCTGCTGCATCTTTTCTCCCCCAATAGGTTACTCGGACATTTTATGAACATTCATTCACTTTTCGCTGTTGAACTCAAAATGAAAGCAAGTTTGTAGGCCCAGTTATCACAACAATGTTCAGCCAATTGAATGCTCTAATTGGTTAAATAGCTAAAGCAGCCTGATCAGAGCAAATGTTCCAGTTAATGCTGAAAATCAGTTAAAAAGAATATCCTCTGTCCCCCTCCATTCTTGTCGATGAGGCTGATATTTTCTCCACGTGACCCAAGGTAAAAGCAGAATTTTTGCAGAAAGTTTGGGGAGAATCAATTCAACTGTTTTAAAGTGATATGATCCTGCAGGGAGAAATAAACCCAACTACTTCGCCCCCATGGCCCCCCCATAATAAATTGCCTCATTTCACTTTCACAAAAATAACTCAAAAACAGCTGAACTGTGAAACCCGAGACTTGGCATGTAAATAGTACTTTTTTTTCAGTATGTCCATGAAATGAACAAGTTTGAAAAGAGCTTGGCAGGCTAATCATAAAGTTGTAAGCTATTGAAAAATTACTTTGGAGCATGCTCCAGGGACATCTGTAAAAGTTTTTGACTCAGCAGAAAAAGACTACACCTCTACTTTGCTGGACTCCATGCAGATTTCTCTGTCTTGTCAGAGAAACAAGATATTCTGCTGAGTCAACTTTCATGAAGGGAATATGTAAGTATTTCTCTCTGTCAAATACAAACACTACTCCCCCACTCTCCCAAGATTTAACATCTGGAACCAGAACCACTCATGGGTCCAAAGGCTTGCACACATGGCAAACACCAAGATTTTACAATATTATAGTTTTCACTGCACTCTGCAAATGTTAAGCTTCCATATGAAAAAGTGGGCACTGATTGTTGATGCGCAGGTTGAGATATGTTGGTTCTGATTTTAAGAGATGCAGAGCTCCTCTGCTCCTTTTGACTTCAAATGTACCAGGGCTCTGATCTGCTGAAAATTAGACCCGAGCTGTCACAAAAACTGGAGCATCCCCATTGAGTGGCCTAAATGTCTATCCTTTTCACACACTGACACACAGTCAACACTTTGTACACAGATGGGCTGCTTTCCTCTTAATTCAACCATGCTGAAAACTGTCTCAAAGAGACGAGCTCTGCTTCCTCTTCCACCCTATTTACCTCAATAAGGCGTGAACTTCAGAACCTCTTTGGGACCATTTATGTATTAATGTTACCAAATCACTGGCAATTGCTTATTCTCTCCCCTTAATAAAAGCAGCTGTCACATGAAACCCTCTGGTCCCTCAACATAAAGAGTGTACACTTACACCGAAAAGAGTCACAAAATGTGAAAAATTACCTACCTACAGTAACATTAATTCAGCCACGTTGCACTTTTTAAAGTAAGCATGCAATGAACCAATAAAAAGTAATACACTACATTTTAAGATGAAAAATAGGAACAAAGTTACCTATGTGCAGTGTGCTAAAGGTAACATTTTAGTAAGAACCTTAACTTCTGTATTTTTTTGCTTTGCAAAATTTCTGCGGATTTTAGGAGTGCTGGATGAATTGGGATTACAAGTTAACGTTAAGGAATGGATTGCAGTAACTATTTTAGTAGCCAAAAGGATGTACTTTGAGAAAATGGAAATCTGTGACTCATCCCTCTTACACAGACTGAGTCTGAGAGCTCTCTGCTGCTCCATTAATGGAAAAAACCTGACTCTGTCTAACAGAAATCTTTGGAAAAAATCTGAGGATATCTGGTCACACGTGAAATTATTGCACACATTAGTACATATTAGTTCCTAATATTCATAGGTTATGTTCTCACTTATTTATTTAGTCACTTTAACAAATGATGTCCTGCATGACCTCTGTGGGTTCAGGTCTGTGTTTCTTTGTTGGTTTGTTTGTTTCATCCAGGTTTTACAAATAATGAACATTAAATTGTGTAATTCATACGATATTTCCATCCTGTGTGTGCATTTTATATATATTTGTTGCATTAGGTGTTTATATTTTACATAAGAACAACAAAAGTAAAGTTTTAAAAAAGTTCTCATGGCGTGTCCTTAACACAAGTGTTTTACATGTCCTAACAAAAGACCAATATTTAGCGTGACAACAGTAATAGCAGTTGGGTGCTACAATCCAATACAAATGCACATCGAGGTTAGATCCCAGGACTTCTGCTTTTTTCCTTTGCCTAGAGAAGTCTGAACTCAAATTGCACATCAGCAATTATGATGAACTGGGAAGTAGCTGTACTGTTTGTTATGAACATTTTGCAGAATTCTCTGTGTTTGCTTATATGGGCCTACTTCCTGCAGAGCTTGATTAAAGGAACCAAGCAGGACTGGTGAAACAATAACATAGATAAGCGTTTGTCAGGAATGCTCCCTAACTGGCTCCATCCAGACTAGAATGAATTACTGTTCTCAAGAGTAAAGCTTGGGATCCGAGAGATCAGAACCTCAGAGATCCTAGAAAAGGTCTTGTGGGGATCAAGGAGAGGCTGCTCACAGAATATCAGTGGAAAGCAACAGCCTGGCAAACATGTGAAACTGCAGGTCGGTCAATCTGTTTTCCCTGCCAGAGAAGGGGAGAACTGGGCTGAGGGGAGTTTTCAAAGGTGTAATGATAGCTATGCATAGGAAGGCCAGTCATCGGGTTTTCAACCAGACAGTCCTGCTTTTCTAAGGTGCAGGGTGTGGGTGGCCTGCAAAAAGATCTCCAGGGTAACAAAAGTGCAGATGTTTGCAGAGACTCCCTTAGCCTGGGGCCCTGGGTTACAGCCACTACACCTTCCAGACCATTCCCACCAGTCAGTGGAGAAGGGGAAGGATGTGACTCCACCTGCCCCTGTTCCTCCTGCCACCTGCTGCGCTGGTGCTGCAAAAGCTGGAAACTCTGTTCACACACTTCCCTCACCTGCAGGCTCCTCCCCTTGCTACTCCCATTGGTTAGGAATCACAAGCAATGGGAGCTGCATGGGAGGGAGTAGGGAGGGTGGTCCCTGCAAGTGAGCACTGGGCAGCATGCAGAGCCACTTGCTCCTGCCCTCTGCAGGGTCTGTGCCACCAGGTAAGCAACCCACCCTGGAACCCCCTGCCCTAGTCTCCCTGCCCTGACCCCTTTATGCACTCTAACTCCTGCCCAGATTCTGCACCCCACCCCAACCCCTTGCCCAGAGCCTCCTCCGTCATCCTAATTCCATCTCAGATCTGCACCCCCACCTCCTGCCCTAACCGCTCCCACGTCTAATTTCCACCCAGACCCCACAAGCCAACCTCCAGCACCAGCTTCGAGTCCCTTCTTGCACCTTAACTCCTGCCCAGAACCAGCAGCTGCGCCTCCACCATCCTGCCCTGAGCTCCCTCTCAGACCTTAGAAATTCATCCCCATCTTCTTCCCTGAACCCCCGCTCCCACACCCGACTTCCCCCCCGCCTCAATCCACAGCCTTCTCCTGCATTCTGAAATTCTCAATATCACCCCATCCCAAAACCTACAGGGCCCCACAAAATCTAATAGTCCTTGGCCCCTAGAAGAGTTAATCCAATTCTGACCAGGGGGCTGCAGCCCAAGCATCCAGTCTGAGTATGGTTAGACCATAAGTTTCCACCCAGGAAAAGGAAAAGGAAAAGGGTTAGGGTTAGGGTTAGGGTTGCCTGACTGGTGCCCTTGGGAAGGACTAAAAGTTAGTTCCATAGCTTTGACAGCATTTCCTACACATCTTTCACTGACATGGCTACCTACGTGCAATGTGGAGTATCTTCTTTGCAACGTCGGACAATTGAGTCATTTCCTGGAGGTTCTGGGGTGGTGGACATGATACTGTGGTTTCGATTTCTCAGGGTTTGCTTTTATTTAAAAGAAGAAAGAAAGAGAATCTATGTTGAGTATTATTTCCATTGCTCCTTTTCAAGCTCTCCATCAGCATTTAGGTCAGATACCGTACTGCTAGAGCTCTCCACTTAATATGGACAACTGGGACAAACTCATTCCAAGCACACAGTCCCACATACACGAGCTCTTACCTGTATGTTCCCAACTGTTTTGTGTGTGTGCCCAAGCCCCTTTGAAATGGCACAGTGGCGCTATTCTACCACTCTGCGCAGCTCTAAGGGAAGGGGAAGGATAGGCGGAAGGGGCCCCCAGCACCACAGTCCAGCTGCACCAAGGACCGAGTACCCTAGACCCCACCCCTTTCACCCTTGGCTCTGCCCATTCTGGGAGTGAAGAGCCAGGCCTCCCTCCTACCTTGCCCCAGGGCCTACATTGGCTGCCAGCCCCCCTGTACGGGGCAATGCAAGGGACTGAATCACTGCAGTTTTAACTTTAATCCTGTTAAGTGGGACACATGGTGCATTGTCAATATGCACTAGGGGATACAGAAAAAGAAGGAAAAATACATGTCTAAATAAACTAACCTCATAAACTATTGCAAACTGCTTTGTAATCAAGGCAGCATAATTCATCAGTGTATCTGACCAACATTCCCCAGGGTATCCCTACAAAGGTAGCTGAATTTATTAGGAGCAGCAAAGGGTCCCCCACTGGCTATTCTGGGGTATAGTTTTTAATTTGCTGGGGCCAACATTTCTTACAGCACTCTGACAAGGTGTCTTGCTCTTCAGGTCTTTTATTAGCACTCGGCAAGATCATTTTCTTTAACTACACCTGGTGTGTCAGTGCTCACATTGTGTATAATGGCATGTCTGCCTTGGGAGATTATGGGGCTACTTCAGAAATGGATTAGTTAGTGTGTGTGCAGAAATTACCAGCTGCTAGCTGTGCCCCTTCTTTGACCCACTGTTGCTTATGGACATGAAGGGCATGAGAAACGCCAATGGAATTTCAAATGTTCCACTAAAAATCAATGACAAAACAGCCTGTGTAGAAACGCCTCTCCCGCCCACACTAAGTGTTAAATGGAGAGACGCGATACGGAGAGGTTGTTAATACTCTGCAAAGTCCTGTCGAAATATCTTTAAATAAACATAAGCCAGTTATGTGATTCTGGGAAAGGTTAATAACATGGTTCTAATAAAGTGCTGGTAAAAGGATTAGGGAGCTACTGACAGGACCCTGAGATTGATCACCGCTGGGCTGCTCGTGCTGGGCCGTGGGAGCGCTGAATCACATTTGAGGGAAGGTCAAAGACAAACAAGGGGCGCCCAAAGGCTCCTTACAATTTTGCCAGCTTCACAGTTGCTGACTGAGTTAGCGATGGAAAGAGGATTGGAGGAGATGGTGTCTGTGAAGCTGCTGCTGCTGCCATCAGCCCCATCTTCATCCTGGGCTCTGACTGCTGTGCTCACAGATGACAGAGACGAAGGCAGAGAGGGAGACAGACATCAGAGATATTTCCCGTTAGATTTACTTCAGTATAAACGCTAGCACAGAGTCCCAACGCCCAGCAACAGGTCAGATTATCCGCCCCTTCAGGCTACTGTCTGCCCCTTCAGTCTCTTTACTGAATAGGAGATTGATGAGCCTTCTGATCCCTTTCCTCCATATCCTGTTGGTTGATGCACTACAGCAGCAAAATGCACACACATCTGGGGAGCACCCTGCCCCTCATTCCACCCCCGCTTTAAAACATGGTTTTCTGGTGAGGTTCATGAACTTTAATCCACCAACTAGAGGCCTGGTTGCAAGGGGGAGATAGGCTAGAAGAAAGTTCTAGACAGAAACATGTTGCAATACACATCAAAAGTGTATGGGCCAGACCTAGTGCTGGCCAGGGGAGGAGCTCCGTTGGAGGCTGGCACAGTGTGTGTGGGGTCTCTGTAGGGGGGCTGGGCATGGGAGAGGCAGGCACAGTGAAGAGCAGGCTTTGTTGGGCGAGGGGTGGGTCTAGGCCAGGCCAATTGCTAGCCAAGGGGACTGGGGCTAGCACAGTGTGTGTGGGGGGCATCTCTACTGGGGAGGCTGGGCTGGGCACCAAACTGGCCAGGGGACAGTGCTGGGCCAGGACTCGCACTGGCCAGGGAAGGAGCTGGGGATGGCATGGCGTGGGGGGTGGGAGAGGGGAAAGAACGGGGCTCTGCTGGTGGGGCTGGCACAGTGTGTGTGTGTGGGGGGGGGGAGAGTGAGTGAGTGAGTGAGTGAGTGAGAGAGAGAGAGAGAACATGGTAGAACCTTACCCAGACAGACAGATGGACGGACACTGCAAAAATAATATATATAATTAAAGAAATGTCTTGTTTATATGAAAACTTAAATGAGCTGATTCTGGTCGTCTGCTCCAGGGGTGGCAATTTGCTCCTTGAACATGCTATGAACTCTACTGAGTGTCTGCTTAATACGCAGGCTGCATGGGGCAGTGACTGTCTTCCTCTACCTTTTGCAGAGCACGGAGCATACTGTCTGCACACAACAAATAACACATACTGCCAGCCCCTATTGTTTCTTTTTGTGAAGTATCTGTTTGTTATATGGAGAGCACTAAAAAACGTCAGACAGCCAGGATGCTCATAGTAATTCAGTGAGACTATGTATAACTCATGGATATGTCAACACCTATCAGCAGGGGATAAGAGTTAAAAACGGAATCCAGCTTGCCAAGAGACAACAGGACTGTTTAGATGATCCATTACGTCGAAGCCTTTTCAAATCAAAGGTTCCACCACTATTTAGAGATGGAAGACTATTATCATGTTCTTTAAGGTAGGTCTAATTTTGTCCCATTTTAAATTGTAATTAGATAAAAGATGAAACATACAAGTAGCTAGATAGCAGAGCCTGTCTGTGGGACAGGACAGAGGAGTCTAAGAGCAACCTTGGATGGAACGAATGATCAGACAGCCTCTCAATTTGAAATGATGATCATCATTATTTACTGCGCAAGACGACTGCTGCAGAGGTCTCTCAAGTCTAGCTCGGAGTTCACCCAGTTGGCATTTTAGTTAGAATAACTGATGCAGATGGACTAGATGAGACAGACTGAGACAGGCAAGAGGGACAACAGTATTCTCTGACCTTGAAAATCTGACGCTTTACTTGAATGGACGGGGGATTTAGCTCGTGGTAGCTGAAAGAAAGAGGACAGAAATCAAGCCAAACTCAGCGTATGTGTCACATTCATTGTAAAACAGACACCTCCTCTCCTACCCCCTGCACTGTCATGCTGCAGAACCTATGTGCCCTCAACAAGTAGGGCTTGGAGAAGAGTTATTTAAACACTATTCATTGCAGTTCCCATATTTGGCAGAGGGATGAAAAAAGAGGAAATGGGTCTATTGTGACTGGTTTCAACAGGCTACTCATCTAGGAAGTCTCCCATCATCAGGTAAAAGTTGAAAATGGACTTCTACTGCTGCTGGCAATACAGACAGCCAGAGGTCAGAAAGGGAAGGAAGAGCAGAGAGAATCCAGGTAGGACAAAGTGAAAGAGCAGCTCATACATTCTATACTAATCTTAAATGGTCATTTTGTGCAATTCATGCATGCGGTGGCAGTTGCAGTCAGCCCAGCAGTCCAGGAAGTCAAGGACTGCAGTCATGGAACAAGTAGGCTATGCTTGACGAGTAGACCAAGCTTCATGTAATTCTGAATTAGGGAGGTAATTTTGCTACAGATTTTGTTCATTTCTCCCTATAGTTCCTTCCAGGCGGTGCTTTTCCAGCAGAGCTGTATTTTCCACCAGTCATTCCACTAGCCATGTGCTAGATTTAGGGCATTACGTCAATTTTCAAGTTGTACTTATTTCACTAGTATTAAGGAGGCAAAGATTCAGTTTATTTAAGCCACTGTGTGACTATTAATGAGCAGCATGAGTACAGAGAGCAGAGAGGAGGAGGAAAAATGGGCAGTAAGGGTATTGTTTCAAAATAAGCTATTTCAAAAGACATTTTCCGGAACAGCTATTTTCGAAATAACGCTGCTACACACAAAATGCATTTCAAAATAGTCCTCAGCTATTTCAAAATAGAGTGTCTACACCCATTAGAGCCTATGTTGAAATAGAGCCATTGGACACAGTATGGCTTTTTTTGGAAAAGGCTCTATTCCCTGTCTACACAGCCCCTATTTCAAAATTGTTTCAAAATAGCGGTTGCATTGTGTAGACGCTCACAACGTTATTTTGAAATAACTTTGCTGTGTAGACACACCCTAAGGCCATGTCTGCACTGCCCTTCCCTTTCGAAAGGGGAATACAAACGCAGCTGATCAAAATATGCAAATCAGCACCTCATGTTCATTTCAGTGCCTCATTTGCATAATGGCAGCCGCTAACCAGTCCAGCAGTGCTATTTTCTAAAGCCCAAACAGCCGTGTATCACCCCTTTCTAAGGAACCCCATCTACATGGCTGTTTTGGCTTTCGAAAACAGTACTTCTGGAATGGTGAGTGGCTTCCATTATACAAATCAGACACTGAATATGCAAATCAGCACCTCATTTTGCTCAACCACAGTGGCATGCCCCTTTTGAAAGGGTGGGCCAGTGTGTTCTGTGAAGCCTGATTGCCTCTTTCCAACAAGGCCTGACTCTATCTCCTCCACAACCCATCCAAACTACACAGAGCTGGCCTCAGATTGGCACACACCTGGATTCCCTTTAGGTTCATTCTTCTTTTAAGTCGAGACTGATCAAAGAGGAAGAATTTATTGTCTTCTGGTGACTCTTCAGAGGCAGAGGAATCATCTGCTTCCTGACCATTGGCTTTGGGGCCAGGTGCTCCAAAGGTCTGGGAAATAATGGCAACTGGAAGATTCCTTGGTAAACTCTAGAGATAAGAGAGAGATTTTAGTGACCTTTTGATAAAGGCTACTGCCACAAACTTAGCATCAGTCCTGCTGGCCTCCCTTTAGTACCTCTGTCAAGACTACCTCTGGATCAAGTGAGGCATGCACGTTCATCTGTCATGGTGTTCTGCAGTTCAAGTGGTTCAGACGCTGGCTGTGGACCAAACCAACTGTGGTTCAGGTCTCAGACTAGAGACTGCAACTAAAATTCACTGAAATTTTGGTTCCTCTTTAGTATTAATTCATAGACCATTGTCAGGTTACGTGTTTGCAAACTTCATTAGAAGAAGCTCCTAGAACCTTCTCCAGTAGGCAAGCAACCTGCCCTCTGCATTTCCTCTTCATTCATTTAGTGCCAAGGCTCAGCAGAAGTGAATGGCCAGTTTGAGAGACTTGATGGGTGGCACAGACAAGCGCTGGCCCCACCCCCTTAGTCCTGGAGTGCTTCTCAGAGCAGTAAAGTTGAAGAAAAGAGAGACTTCCCTCAACTTCTCTTTTTCAGGCTAGAATTGCTGCTCTCAGAGGAAATAAAAATAAAATCCCATCCCCCTCTCCCTCATGCTGTAACTGAGAGCGGCGAAAGAAAAGAGTGCAGCTAGTCCTTCCTGGCTCTACCTGATCATGACAGTTCTCCTTAGAGAGTCGCCGGAGTTTGCACTCCAGGTTAACAATGCAAGCCTCCTTCCGGACTGCCTCTATCCGAAGCTCATCATTCTTCTCCTCCAGCTCCCGGATCTGCTTCCTGTACTTGTCCTTCTCAATCAGACACTGCGAGTACTGTGTCTGTGCCTCATCTCGGGAGTGGAATGCCTGCAGAGGAAGGAATCGTACATCTCTGGAACAGGGGCTGTTTCTTACTGTGTGGTTGTTCAGCTCCTAGCACAAGGTTTGGGATCTCTATGCACTATCAGAATATGATTAAGGAAAATGATGGCAGCTGACAACTTTTCAGCGGTATCAAAATATTTCAGAGAGCAAACCAAAAACCTTTCGACACTAATAAGCCATCTACTATGCTGCCATTAAAGTTTCAACACTCATTGGCAGCTGCCACAGAACCTCAAAATTTCTTCCTGTGCTTACACTAGCAAATAACAGCAGTGTTGCAAATACCACGATTTAGCATGTGTTTTTAATGGCAACTTCTATATGTAACAAATGTAGTGACACTTTTGGTCCAACAACCCTCAATTCCCAGAGATGGCTCCCGAACAGAAATGGAAAAGGAGAAGATCCAATTTCTCATTGTTACTTCCCCACCCTGTACATGTCATCTACCTGGTCTCGCTCCTTCTCCACCTCCTCCAGCTGTATCATCACCGTGGTCATACGGTGCTTGTACATCTCACAGTCTTTCCCCAGAGTTGAGCACTTTAATTCCAGATCTTCCTTCTCCTCAAGATACTGCAATTGACACAGACTCTTCAATAAAAGCAGTACATCAAAGCAATTGGGAGGCGCCCACTAATCTAAACATTTGCAGACATAATACATAGAAACATATGAAAACGGTGTTGCTCCATGCTGAAAAGGCCTGGTTGTGAGAAAGTTTAGGTGGCTGCTGTCCACACTGATGGTGATGAGGTCCTGTTGTACACCCCACAGCAGTGAATGTTGTCTATGTGAAAAATCAATTGGTGTGCAGTCATTGCATCTGCCCTGTCTGGATGACCCTTGACAGATTCATGCGACTAGCTTAGGATGGGAAGTGAGCAGTGTTCCCTGTAAGCTGAGCACTTGGGCTTCCCCACCCCACCCCAGGAGAGATCCACAGCAGTCAGGAAGTTTTTCTATTGTGGTGCACATCTGCACGTCTCGATGCATATAATAATTTTTTTTCCACCCTTGCATGGAAAAATTAGAGGGAATACTGAAAGTGAGGACTGAAACAAACTGCTATGACACTTCTCCACCTGCAGCCACTTGCAGGTACCATAGGCCATCTTAATCAGGGATCAAAGACAAAGATTTGATCCCACCCTGTCCTGTCTCCCTCTCACCTTGTCTCTCAGATCCTCCACATGACGGATCTCCTCCTGGAGATTAAAGATCTTGTTCACCAGTTCCTGGCGGTCCTCTAGTGCTTCCTTACGGTCATGCTCCAAGATATCCAAGATGGCTTTGTCTGAATCTGGCAAGCTACGTTTGCCAGCCTGTGGAGACAAGGTTTAAAGATATAGGAGAGGTGGAGACAAAACAGAGAGAAACAGAGGCATGGGGGAATAAAAAGGAACAGACAGTAGAAGAAAAAGAGAAAACAAGCAAGGGATTGCAGTGGGAAAGTAGGAGATTGGAGGGATATTTATTAACGTCTTAAAAGCTGGACAAAGCCCATCTCATTGTCAGAACAGCTCTAAAAAAGGGTTGTTTTTATTGGATCTGATATAATTTGATACATTTTGGATGCAGGGACAATGAGCAGCCGCTCCTTTGCTGCAAACCCTGCATTTAAAATCTATTTTGCAGCTCACACTGAGCACAGAATTTGCCTTTTGCCAAGGAGCATGGCACAAGAAAACATGCAGAGGAATTTTTAAATCATGCAGACTTTGCATGACTATGCTTAATGCATATTAAACACATGCCTAGACTCACCAATGCCCCTGTCTAGAATTACTTCATTTTCTACAATGTCCAGAAATGCTTTTCCCCCTTTAGGAATTAAAATTAACAGGATTACTGTGGGAGAAATAAATTGCATCCAGAAATAATCATATAAACCAGGAATCAAAGACAAAAAGCTTAAGGAAGAAAATGCAAATTTATTTTAAAAATACTTACACTAAATTGGAGAGTCCACTGGTACTTTGTTTTCCAAATAAAATACATATTTCTAAACTAAGTGTTTTGTTTATTGATTACTTCATTATTTCCTTCAGTGTCAAGAGTAATTATCACATTAATTTTTTAACAGCAAGAGTCTTTGGGATGAGACTACATATCAAAGTAAGCTTAGATAGGATACTTTTTTTTTCTTTTGTTTTAAAAAAGAGCTTATGCTACACCTTGCAGAAAACTAAGGCCAGGTCTACATGAGGAATTCGGCCACTAAGATTACATCATTTAAGGTGCAAAAAATCTGAACTCTTAAGTTACACGAATCAACTGACCTAATTGCCAGTGCAAACTATGCTAGGTTGACAGAAGAATTCTCTCATTGACCTACCTGTCACCTCTCTGAGGCCAGTCTACACCAGGGATAAAGTCGATCCCAGATGCGCAATTCCAGCCATGCCATTAGTGTAGCTAGAACTGACGTATCAGGATCCACTTTGTTCCCTGGCGTAGATCAGGGCTCTTTTGGCTTGTGCCAATGGCCCTTACTCCATAAAGCAGTGTGGAGTACCAGGGTGGACAGCCGAGCCCAGAGAGATTGATTTTGCTATGTCTTCACTGATGCAGCAAAAATCGATCTCCAGATCAATTGCAGTGCGTCAGAACCGCCCTCCTCATAAGTGTAGACATACCCTGAGAGGTGGACTACTTATGCAGCATAGGTAGTGTCTTCCCTTAAGCCTATAGTGGTGCAGTGATTTATGGGTAGGCAGGCCACAAGACTGTTTAGGCACTTCTAGAAAAGCTACAGCTGTGCTCTGGCAAAACCATGGTGTTGAGACTCTTTAAAAGGTGTCTTTCTATAAAGGAAATTCTCTGCCTGCAAAGAGCTAAGCACCCTCACATTGAGATAGATCCTCAGGTCTGGCCAAACCCTGCTTACAGCATCACATGTTAAAAGGGGGCCAAGGTGGGTGTGCCCTCCTTTCTGATCTTCCTTTACCCCAAATGTGAAGCTGGCCATAGCTGGTAGAAGCCCCAGTGCAAGTTAGAGCAGTTTTCTGCAATAACCCACAAGGAGTTCATCTCAGTAGCTCATGACTGAGGAGAACAGAAACATTCTGACCTGGCCTCCTTTCCCCAGACAGATCCCTTACTCCAGGGTGGGTGATGGCACAGAACTGGCTATGTAGGCCCTACACCCAGGGATCCAGCTAGGTTATTTTGCATTGATGAGCTGGAACAAAACAACTCCAGCAGAGCCAGAATTTACCTCATTGATTTCAACAGGAATTGAGGGACCTCAGCAACTCAGAGCAGACGTTCAGTGCCTTGCAGGCTCCAGCCTTGCACACACATCTGGTTATACTAAGTTAAGAATTCCTTTGGCTTGTGCATATGTTTTATAGGGGTACTCCACAGGAAGCTGGGGGCTGTACAGCTTCTTGGCCGTTGTAAACGTGACGATCAGGTTCACTGTAGTTTGCAGGGCACAACTCCCCCACCACGTTTCCCAGCATAATGGGTAGGTGGGTGGGTGGGTACTGACTTTGAGGCAGGGAGTAAGAGTACGGTACATAATGCTGCCTCTGTCTTACCTGAATGACAGACTGTAACTCTTGGATTTTGGTCTTCATCATCTCATTCTCTCGCTCCAGTTCCAGAACCTGTTCTTTCTTGGGCCGGTTTTCAATGTCATTCTTTAGCTTCAGTGACTGGTTCCTCTCCAGCTTGCATTCCTCTTCCATCTTATTTAACCGATGCTTCAGCTGGTCAATCTAGGACATCCCAGGTTCCAATGACAACCAGAGAGAAACAAAAAAAAAAAAATCCAAAATACTTCAAGCCTTTGGCATACAGTGAGCTAAAACCCCCCATCCTCTCTGCTGGAGAGTACGCCAAACAGGGTCTTCATGCTCTTGGGGTGACTATTCGCAAAGCTTAAAACAGCTCAATACTGCTCAAGCATGGTATGTTGGAGCCCAGGGATAATCCACAATGAAATGTTAAACAGTAACAGAGAGGAAGCCGTGCTAGTCTATACACTATCAAAACAAAAAGCAGTCAAGTAGCACTTTAAAGACTAGCAAAATAGTTTATTAGGTGAGCTTTCGTGGGACAGACCCACTTCTTCAGACCATATCCAGACCAGAACAGACTCAATATTTAAGACACAGAGAACCAAAAACAGTAAGCAAGGAGGACAAATCAGAAAAAGATTATCAGAGAGTGGAGGGGTGGGGGGGAAGATCAAGAATTAGATTGAATTAAGTATGCAGACGAGCCCCTAATCTTTTTCTGATTTGTCCTCCTTGCTTACTGTTTTTGGTTCTCTGTGTCTTAAATATTGAGTCTGTTCTGGTCTGAAGAAGTGGGTCTGTCCCACGAAAGCTCACCTAATAAACTATTTTGCTAGTCTTTAAAGTGCTACTTGACTGCTTTTTGTTTTGATATGAAATGTTAGTGTATACATGGGTAGCTGTTCCAATATATTACTGATGCTGAAAACCATGGATTTTCCTCCACCCATAGGCCGAGAAGTGCCACCCACAAAGAATCTTACACTATTGCACATCACCTCAGTATACCTTTCATTATGCCTTGAGTCTCTAACCTGGCTAAGCAAAGCAAGTAGAAGTTCTACACACTGTTAGCATAACTGCAAATACCACTGACCCAAACCAATCCACAGCATCTTTTACCTCTAGCTGGAGGTCCCGGCTTCTCATCACAGCCATGTTCTTCTCTTCACTCAGTTGAGCGTATCTCATGGCCAGGTTGTAGTTCTCATCCTTCACCTTGATTAGCTCATCGTTGTAGTTGTTCCTTTCCTCTTTCATCTTGTTGTATCTCTCCTGGAAGGTCAGCAACTCCATATTGTTCAATTTCAGCTGCTTCCGCTCATCCTCCAGCTGGCGGGATTTGGCTAAGAGTTCACAACGCTGCATATCCTTTGTCTTCACTTGCTGCTGTAGCTTAATGATTTCATTCATTAGGAAATGCGTGAGGCCCTCATGTCCCTCCTCCACTGGAAAGAATCAAACAGCCCATCAGCTCCAAAGTCTGTTGTACTGGAGCTGGTTAACAGTAACATGGGTTCAGGCCATGTTGAGACAGCAGAAGTCAGTGTACATACACAATACACCCACACCATCAAGCTCAATAACAGATGCACAAATACCACATATAGACACCACAATCACACATATATGCACCCCATCATATATAGGGTCACTAGACACAGACACATACATTGTGTGGTAAGGCTAGCCTCATTCTTGGGCTCTGGGCCTCTGTTCAGTCCACTGGCCCCATGGGGGGTAGGATGCTGGTCTGGGGGAATCCGGGCCCCACCCACTCATTCTAGGTTCTGGCCCAGTGACCCTATGTGGCTGCTACTGCTGGGGAAGGGCTCTTCTCACCCTGGACATCGCAGCTCTTCTTCCTGGGCTACTTCCCCAGACAACCCCCCACCACCCATACCTCCTCCAGTCAGTGGCAGCAGCAGCACGTTCCCCCTCCTGGATCGGTTCAGCCAGGTGATCAGTTCTGCCTGGCCTCACATCAAATCTCAGGGCCACCTCAACAGGGGCTCCAGCCCCTTGCTGCTGAAAACTCCTCCCCTCCTCTGCTGTTCCTAGAAAAATTCCTCTTGCTTCTTACCACTCACCTCCTATGCTCTCCTCAATCACCCCTACTTCCCCATGGGCAAAGGGCTTTTAAAGGCAGTATTAAGTGGGACCAGCTGGCCCCACTTGATTTAGGGTAGCCTCCTCCCCAGCTGCTCCCACTCTGTCTGTTTGGCAGTTCAACACAGCCTTGCTTTTCCTGTACTTACTCCCCTCGACTCGCCCTGTCACAACACATTTATATTCATTCATGCACATGTTCAGAGTACATATGGACACCATATGCAATGCATACTTACACTCAAGTCAAGTCTAGCCTGGCACTTTACAATGCTTGTAACTTTTTGCCTCTAGGGTGTGTGTGTAAAAATGCCCCCCCACATCCCTGCAGCATCGAATCATAGAACACTAAGACCGGAAGGGACCTCGAGAGGCCATCGAGTCCAGCCCCCTGCCCCAATGGCAGGACCAAGTACTATCTAAACCAACCCTGATAGACATCTATCTAACCTGTTCTTAAATATCTCCAGCAATGGAGATTCCACAACCTCCCTTGGCAATTTATTCCACTGTTTGACCGCCCTGACAGTTAGGAACTTTTTCCTAATATCCAACCTAAACCTCCCTTGCTGCAGTTTAAGTCCATTGCCTCTTGTTCTGTCCTCAGAGGCCAAGGAGAACAAGTTTTCTCCTTCCTGCTTATGACTCCCTTTTAGATACCTGAAAACCGCTATCATGTCTCCCCTCAATCTTCTCTTTTCCAAACTAAACAAGCCCAGTTGTTTCAGTCTTTCTTCATAGGTCACATTCTCTAGACCTTTAATCATGCATCCCAGAATCATGTTTGCTTTTTTTGCAACAGCATCACACTGTTCACTCATATTTAGCTTGTGGTCCACTATAATCCCTAGATCCCTTTCTGCTGTAGTCATTCCTGGACAGTCTCTCCCCATTCTGTATGTGTGAAACTGATTGTTCCTTCCTAAGTGGAGCATTTTGCATTTGTCCTTATTAAACTTCATCCTGTTTACCTCAGACCATTTCTCCAATTTATCCAGATCATTTTGAATCATGACCCTATCCTCCACAGCTGTTGCAACCCCTCCCAACTTGGTATCATCTGCAAACTTAATAAGCATACTTTCTATGCCAATATCTAAATCATTGATGAAGACACTGAACAGAACCGGTCCTAACACAGACCCCTGCGGAACCCCACTTTTTATACTTTCCCAGCAGGATTGAGAACCATTAAGAACTACTCTCTGGGTACGGTTATCCAGCCAGTTATGCACCCACCTTATAGTAGCCTCATCTAAATTGTATTTGCCTAGTTTTTCATAAGAATATAATGAGAGACAGCATCAAATGCTTTACTAAAGTCTAGGTATACCACATCTACCGCTTCTCCCCTATCCACAAGGCTCATTATCCTATCAAAGAAAGCTATCAGATTAGTTTGACAAGATTTATTCTTTACAAACCTATGCTGGCTGTTTCCTTTTACCTTACCACCTTCCAAGTGCTTGCAGATGATTTCTTTAATTACCTGCTCCATTATCTTTCTTGGCACTGAAGTTAAGCTGACGGGCCTGTAGTTTCCTGGGTTATTCTTATTCCCCTTTTTATAGATGGGCACTATATGTGCCCTTTTCCAGTCTTCTGGAATCTCTCCTGTCTCCCATGATTTTCCAAAGATGATAGATAAAGGCTCAGATACCTCCTCTATCAGCTGCTTGTAGGGTGTATTTCATCAGGCCCTGGTGACTTGCAGACATCTAATTTTCCTAAGTGATTTTTAACTTGTTCTTTTTTAATTTCAACTTCTAACCCTACCCCTTTCCCACTAGCATTCACTATGTTGAGCATTCCTTCATCAGACTTCTCAGTGAAGACCGAAACAAAGAAGTCATTAAGCATCTCTGCCATTTCCAAGTTCCCTGTTACTGTTTCTCCCTCCTCACTGAGCAATGGCCCTACCCTGTCCCTCGTCTTCCTCTTGTTTCTAATATATTTGTAAAAAGCCTTCTTGTTTCCCTTTATGCCTGAAGCTAGTTTAAGCTCATTTTGTGCCTTAGCCTTTCTAATCTTTCTCCTGCATTCTTGTGTTGTTTGCCTATATTCATCCTTTGTAATTTCTCCTTGTTTCCATTTTTTATACAATTCCTTTTTTATTTTGAGATCATGCAAGATCTCCTGGTTAAGCCAAGGCAGTCTTTTTCCATATTTTCTATCTTTCCTACACAGCAGGATAGCTTGCTTTTGGGCCCTTAATAACGTCCCTTTGAAAAACTGCCAACTCTCCTCAGCTGTTTTTCCTCTCAGTTTTGCTTCCCATGGGACCTTACCTACCAGCTCTCTGAGTTGACCAAAATCTGCCCTCCTGAAATCCATTATCTCTATTTTCCTGTTTTCTGTTCTACCCTTCCTTAGGATTGTGAACTCTATGATTTCATGATCACTTTCACCCAAGCTGCCTTCCACCTTCAAGTTCTCTACCAGTTCCTCCCTGTTTGTTAAAATCAAATCTAAAACAGCTTCCCCCCGGTAGCTTTTTCAACCTTTTGGAATAAAAAGTTGGAATAAAAAATTGTCTCCAATACAATCCAAGAACTTACTGGATAGTCTGTGCCCCGCTGTATTAGTTTCCCAACATATATCTGGATAGTTGAAGTCCCCCATCACCACCAAATCTGGGGCCCTGCTTGACTTTGTTAGTTGTTTAAAAAAAGCCTCATCCACCTCTTCCACCTGGCTAGGTGGTTACAACACTGCAAAGTGCCAAAGGGAACCAGGCTCCTATACTGGGAGCCATGAGACCTCTCCCCCCGCACTCATGCCATGGTCACATGTGACTAAATGGTTAAGTGTAGACAAAGCCTCAAACACATTGACTGAGTCTTCACATACACTCTAATACCCAGGCACATATATGACAGTGATGAATCCACACACATGCGCTCACCTTTCTTGAGCTTGGTGGAGGAGGTCCATATACACCCACTGCACTAGCTTCTGACCTCAGTTACCCTGGTGCTAATCCAGAGAACCTGCATTCACTGTAACAGAACTACTCCAGGCTCACAGCAGTGTAACTGAGACTCTAGTCCCCAGTTTCTTTCCCTGAGGCACCTTGTAATGACCATAGTTCTAGAAACGGAAGCAGACCAGGTAGCTGGAGCTCTTCAGATTCACTCCCACAATCAGAGATATTGCTTCCACCGACAGGTCTGACTATGGTAGGCAGAGTGTCTGACAGACTCACCCACCCTGGGCAAGGGCAGGGGCTGTGAGTTCCTGGAAGGGGAGAGGCCATGGACAGAAGGGGCTGATGAGGCTAGCTTCTGCCAGGCAGCCGTCAGTGCACCATGTGGGGCTCCAGTGGTAATTTAAAGGGCCTGGGGCATTTGCCCTTTTTTCCCTTGTGTCCTCTGGCAGGCCTGATGGTAGGCCATATGAGACTAGAGAGTGGGAATGAAGTATTACTCATCACAAAAGCCTCATCAAGACTCCTCACCTGAAAAAAAAAAACCCTCAGAGTCTAATCTTGTGTCTTAATCACAGCCCTTATTTCCTCAGGGACTGATCCTACTCACCGACAATGGTAGAAAATCTCCGTGTGGGCTCCTTCCCTGTCACAAGTTTGTAGAGTTCAGGGTAGTAAAACTCCAGGCTCTCTAAGAAAACTACATAGCCCCTTTGCCCCTTGGTATGAAGGATGTCCAACAGTCGGCCTAGGGACAACCCAAAAATAGTAGAATGAGAGAAGACACAGGAGCACGGAAAACAGAATCATCAGATACTGTAACCCTGAGCCAACCCGGCTCCAGTAGTTGCTGCCCATTATAACTGAAATGTGGCAGCAAAGATATGTTGTAATGAAAGCTTGGTGAGCATCAGTGTTCCCTCTAATTTTTTTCTATCCATTGGCAGAATAAATCTTATTATGTGCACCAAGGCATGTGAGGATGTACACCACCAACAGAAACACACGCTGCTCAGTGTTGGTGGCTGCAGATGCTCTGCTAATCAGCTGGGTACGACCTGAATCTCTCCTGGGCAGCCACTCAAGTACTCAGCTAACAGGGAACACTGGTAAGCACCAGTCAACAGAAGGCTGGCTTGGCTAGTCACTGTTACCAAATCGCTCTTCATTTTCAGGAACATCTGAGTTTTCCCAAAAATCTAACTTCAAGGGAACAGAGAACCCTGCTTGGATTTTAATCTAATGCTGGGGTCAGGTCAAACCCAACACGGGCAGTGCAGCACATAAACTGTTGGCTGTTCAGGACAGAATTACCTGCTCGGTTGATTTTGGAGAGCAGCATATGCGAGTTGAGCACCTCATCCTCATCTTGCTCATCGATGACTTTACACTGACGCAGATATGGGGTCAGCTTGGCTGGATTGATGTACCGGCTCAGCATGTGCCGATTGCACTCCACATTCTCCCACAGGGCTTCCTCCTTGTCTTTCAGCATATCTAGGCAGTCATCCATTTCTGGCTCTTCTCCTTAGCAAGGGGAACAAATCAGCAAATAATCATGGAGTGTACTGACTCAGGAGGGTTTCAGTCCTGTCTACCTTTCTGGGCTGCCCTGTCATACAGGATGAACTTGACCGCTCTCAGGAATGCTGATATTGCCCTATATTAAAATTGTTTGAGCCAAAGAGCAACCTGTCTTCTTTTATCAGAGAAGTGACAGCTTAGAGAGCTCTGAATGTTTGCATATAGCTCAAATGATGATTCTGCAGCTCAGTTAAATCTAGGATGGTTCTCAAAAGGCAGAGAATTCCCCAGACTCCTGGAATGGTATTCACATTACAACAGGTAGATTTCCCTTTCACATTCTCAACTATGGGCGGGGGGGGGGGGGGGTAGCTGTGTTAGTCTGTAGCTTCACAAATAATAATAAGTCCTGTAGCGCCTGAGAGACAAACAAATCTATTGAGCCATGAGCTTTCGTAAAACCCACGAAAGCTCATGACCTAATATATTTATTATTCTCAAAGGTGCTACAGGACTTCTCAATTCTATTGGAGATGATCCACATCCACTTTGATTCTATTAACACTGATGTCACACTTCCATCTCCCTCTTTTTTCTTCAGCCTCTAAGGAAGTGAGTTATCTCATGAAAGCTTATGCCCGAACAAATGTGTTAGTCTTTAAAGTGCTACCAGACTCCTTGATGTTCTTAGAATAGACTCCTATAACTGGAAGGGACCTCATGATGTCATTCAATTCAGGTCCTTGCACTCACAGCAGGACCTAGTAGCACCTCTGACAGATGATTAGCTAACCTGCCCCTAGGTATTCAAAAGCTGCTTTCATGAACTATATTTATGGCCCCAAGAAGGGCTGAACTCCCAGCTCCTGTTTTATAAGGCCAGTACTCTAGCCACTGTGCTTTTTTGCTGAAACAAATTAACTCTCTGAGACTCTTCTGAATGTCTACCATGGCACAGGACATGTAATGGAAGAAAGGGGACTGAATTTGCAGAGCTCAGCAGCTCAAAGACATATGATTACCAAACTATTGTGGGGCATTACTCTCCCCACACAGCTTTATCTTGGCTTCCCAGATTTGAGCATGTACTCTTTCATGTGTGTGCATGATGAAGAGCTACATATGTAAGCAGGACTGCATCTGAATATCCAAAGGTAGATGTATGCATCTGTAGTACATGTGTCTGCATTGCCTGTCTGTGAATTAGTGCGTGGGGCATAAAAGTAAGTACCTGTGTGGATAGCTGTCTGTCTGTGTGTGCTTGAGTGGGTTTAAATGTGTGATACCATCACAGCATGAAAATATTGTTGATTTATGCAAATGTAATCACATATCTGAGCTGCTACTAAGTTGCCTCCTGTGAACTTCTTGGTGGCCAGCTTGTGTGGGAAGGTTATAGGGCAGGCAGCTATGAGGTGAGAAATCATATATTGAAGTAAGTCAGCATGCAGCAAGAAACCTCCCAGGCATCAGGGAGGAATGCTAGGTACGCTGAATTTTAAATATTTTTATAATGCACTCTAAACTTTGCAATCAAGCCAAGGTTAGCCAGTCTGGACTCAGCCTGTCTTCTGGATGTTACCAGCAGCTTCCTATTATTATATCCCAGGAGTATCTGGAAGAGCCCATCCCAGACAGCAGGCCCACTGTGCAAACACATAGGCAAAGATAATTCTTCCCTGAGGAGTGTTCTATCTAAGACAGTGGTTTTTAACCAGTGTGCTGCAGTACACCAATGTGCTGTGAGAACTGTGTAAGCGTGCTGTGGAAATTTCATCAATTTTACCTCCCCCAGCTCGTTGTAGAGCTGGCAACTCCCTATTCTTTGTCTCTCCCCTTATATCCTTTTTGCCCAAGGTGAGAATTCTTTGTTCTTAATTCAAACTTTTCTCACCATGGGTCATGTCTACACTAGCCAAAAACTTCAAAATGGCCATGCAAATGGCCATTTTGAAGTTTACTAGTGAAGCGCTGAAATACGTATTCAGCGCCTCATTACAATGTGGGCGGCTGAGGAACTTCAAAATTGATGTGGCTCACCGCCGCGTGGCTCATCCAGACAGGTCTCTTTTCGAAAGGACCCCAGCTACTTTGAAGTCCTCTTATTCCTATCTGGTCATAGGAATAAGGGGACTTGGAAGTAGGCGGGGTCCTTTTGAAAAGGAGCCCCATCTGGACGAGCCGCGTGGCGGTGAGCCGCGTCAATTTTGAAGTGCCGCAGCTGCCCACATTCTAATGAGGCGCTGAATACATATTTCAGTGCTTCATTAGTAAACTTCAAAATGGCCATTTGCATGGCCATTTCGAAGTTTTTGGCTAGTGTAGATGTAGCCCTTGAGTTGAAAATTACCAGATCCAAAATGGTTTACAGCATCAGGTGGCCTGGCCACATATCTTTCTAGGCACAGTTTGAGCTTACAGGACAAATGAGGCTGTTCAGAGGCCACTGACTTGATCACCAATCCATTCAGTGATGGCCCTCATTAGCACATTTAGAATTATAAACAAATCCACGCTTCATATTTCTAATTTTATGTACAAGAATGATACATGTGCAAAAATAGGATATACACATTCAGCAGACTGCAACATTAAAATTGATATGTCACATGAGATAGCTAGTCTAAAGTTTCTTTGAGTTATACACACAAATATTCATGAGTCAATTTTCATAAAGCATGGGGGAGGCCTACGATGGAAGTGATGTAATGTCAATGTGCTGCTGTCTAGGTACGAGAACAGAGGTCTGTTTTAGTAGATTTGTCTTAGTAATTGACTTTTAATGAGTAACTAATTAACTTAAAAACTCAAAACTATTTTCCTCGGGCCAGAAGAGTTCTCCTCAGTTCATGCATTATTACCTTTTCAGCCTACAGATTCAGAAGCTGAAAAACTGCCTGGCTCACAGTGGAAATCACCTGGCCAAGCTACCCTTTAGGACTCTCTGGGGCTGAAAGTGCCTTCAAATTTGGGGAAACTAGAAATTTAACATCTTGTGTACATGACAAATATTTTTTCCAGATGTTTTACTACTAGAACTGATGCCGAATAACTATAAAGAGTCTCCAGACTGCTTTGTTTATGGCTTCTGTGGTCACTTGTGAACAGTCAGTATTTGTTACAGTTCTGGCCAAAGCCACCTTCCCCATGCTGGCATTTGGTGGTGACCTTCCTGTAAAAATTTCAGTCCCGCTCCTCTTAGTATGGACACATGGTGAGAGCATTACTGGAGGTCTGGGTCTTGTCTCTGGATAGAATTCCTTTAGTTTGCAGAAGCACTGGTCTATGTACCCCTTCTCCTTCATTTGTTTCTCCTTTCATCCAGTGACTGCTGTTCAGATGGGCCTAGATGATCTCTTCTTATCAGAGGCAAGGAAGTCCAGAACTGCGAGGTGGAAGTACAAGGAAGCATGGGGCACAGCAGTTACATTGGGTGTGCAGCTCTAGCAAGGCAAACTTGACCCAGGCAGGAATCACAAAAGAATGCACTTGCCTGAATGCCAACATTTAAAAGAAAAGATGACATTCATTCAAAAACACCCCAGAGCACTAGAGGGTGCCCTAGCAAGGTTGATCCAGATGCGAAGTTACACAGTTTCAACAGCAGTTGGAGGACTGCCAACAGCAAAACAGTTAATCCAAAATACAGAGGTGTCCATGGAAACCTTACTTTGAAATAACCTCATTTTGGAAGAGTGTTACTTCACTTCCTTTGAATTACCAGGTCTCAAGGTCACTATACTGTCTCCCACCCTTCCCCTTCAGTGGGTCTGCCAATAAGCTCACATCTGGGCTTCCAATGGAGCAATATAAACTCTTTTCTGGAGTTCACAACATCCCAGATTCACTTCTAGCTTGCTCTGTGGAATCACAAACCCTTCAATTCTCTCCCAGTGCTTCCTTGGTAAATTGCTAAGAGATTTCTCCATGAGATGCTTGAGAGTGGAGTTCACTCAGCAACACCAACCTCATTGCAGAAACATTTTCAAAGGAAATAAAAAAAAAACCTCATCAGGAATCCCCTCATTAAGGAATATAAGAATTTCATGATAAAACAAGGGTAACTACACATCCACAAGCCACCAAAAAATCCAAGATCCCTCCCTTTTGCTTCTTTGTTTACATCTCCTCTTGCCTTTGAAGTCCAACATGACAAACATCCTTGACTCCTCTCAGAGATGCTGCTTGGTCTATTAGAAGGGCTATTAGTGAGTCAGGCCAGATCTACAGTAGGAGGTAAAATGGACTTTAGATATGCAAATCCAGCTATGATAATTGCATAACTGGAGTCGACATATCTAAAATGGATTTTTGCCACTGCCCACATAGCGGGAGGTCCATGGGAGAAACTCTCCCATCTACTTCCCTCACTCCATGTGACTGCCAGGAGTACTGGGATTAGAGGTGGTACCATTACAGTTCAATTTAGCAAGTCCCCAATAGCTGCGCTAAACTGAACCCTAGAAGATCTACCGCCAGCAAATCGATCTTCCCCTAAGGGTAGATGTAGCCTAAAATACAGCATTTTCTTTCCTTCAGTAGCTCAGGGCTTTGCCATTGTGGGATTCCTTGGGTCTGATCCTGTTCTTATCTACAAGACTGTGAGCCTAGAGTAACTCCAATGTCTCTCATAGACTTACTCCAGCTGTTCACTGCAAAAACTGAAGGTGATACTATGGCAGCACGAAATGTCTATTTAGCTTGCTATTTAACAAAATACTCTATAATGAATTAAACACTAGTGGGAAGTTGGAGCTTTGGTGCTCTGGTCAGGAAACAGAGAAGGTCAACTGAAGTCCAATGAAAACTAACAAATGCACTGCATCAGTGACTAAGAGTTTTAAATGGAAAAGAGATGTCCAAAGTGCATTGTTCCCTGCCTCTACCCTTCCTTCCCTTGATGTCTTTGCAGGGAAGCAGTTTTCATTTAAAATAAAAGCCAATTAAAAATGACAGATTTCAATGTCCTTGAAATGTGTAAAAAATGTGTTACCATTTACTGTCCCTGACCTTTACAAGCATTCTCTAGTGTCTGATTCCAGCTCTTCTTAAATTGTAACCTGACACTTGTAGAGCCTCTTATGCACCATGGAAACACTCTGGCATCCATCACAAATCACCGGTGCAAAGACACAAACTTGGGCTGACCTGACCCACAATTTGGCAAAAGAAACAAGAATAACCACAGCAGTTGAGGAATTGCTCTCCCACCGTTCCTTTTAGTGGCTAGTACACAAGATACTCTTTAGCGGCAGGCGATCTTAATCCAATAATAACTTCCAGCTAGTCTTAACTATTTCAAAGGTCCTCATGGATTGAGAAGAATAAAAGAGAGAATCCCTTTTTCATTAAAAGTAGCATATTCTCTCTCTCTCTCTCTCTGGAACTAGCCTTTTCCTGGCTGTTTCACGCAAATGCACCTTTGTATGTGTTTGCTATTTTTTCATTTTTGTTATAATTTTTCACTGAACAAATCACCTTGCAGTTAAAGCTCTTCTCTAGTCTCTTTCAGTCTCCTCATTGTCATAGAGCAGGGACTGGTCTCCACAGATCAAGGGAGAAAAAAACGCCCAGGCTTCAGAAGCAGGGTTCCATAAAGCCCTTACCTCCAGGTCAGAAGTAAAGGTTCATTTTTAGACAGATAAAAAATGCTTGGGGTTTATTATTATTCCAACATCATACTGTGAACAAGTTTAGCTTTGAATCCTGGGGACTCTTCATTAGGTGGAAGTCCAAAGTCAGGACAGGCAAGGAGCTTCTCTTAGCAGCAATGAGAACAGCAAGGGAAAAATCCTGGGGACTGAGGAGTTGTTATTCTGCAATTCAAGCGAGTACGGCTAGAACACTCTCATGGAAAAGCTTCCACTGATGACTTCTACACACACAGCGTTCACCAAAATGGTGCAGAACTTAATCCCATCAACCACTTAATTGTTTCCATTACCTTGCTCTACTTCTTACCACTCTGTCATTCTGGAGGTGACCAGAACCAAAACCTACTCCAGGGGTGGGGAACATTTTTTTGGGTCAGTGGCCAATGACCTGTACACAGATCAGTTGGGGGCCACACAAGTGCATGGGGGCCAGGGCTATGGGGTCTGGGTGGGAGAGAGGGTGCAGGAATACTTTGGGAACTGGGGTTGGGGGGTCTGAGCAGGAGAGAGGGTGGAGAAGTAGACTGGGGGGTGGGTGAGCTGGCCTGGAGTGGGATGCAAGAGAGGAGTGGGGGGTTGGGTGGGAGGGGTGCAGGAGCAGGCTGTGGGTTTGGGTCTTGATGGAAGGAAGGTGCAGGAGGGTTTAGGATGTGAGGTCTGGAAGGGAGGGGTCAGGGTAGGGGTGAGGTGTCTGGGGAGGGAGGGAACAGGAGCAGGGTGAGGGTGGGGAGTCTGGGCAGGAGGGGGTGAAGGGTTTGGAGTGTGAGGTCTGGGTGGGAGGCATCAGGGTGCGGGGTCTGGGATGGAGGGGGTTCTGGGTGGGAGGGGTGGAGGGCTTGGGGTGTCGGGTCCAAGGCAAGAAGGGTCAGGGTGCGTGTGGGAGATCTTGGAGGGAGAGTTCAAGAAGGGGGTGGGAATGGGGGTCTGGATGAGAGAGGGCTCAGGAGCAGTTGATGGGAATGGGGTCTGGGCAGCGAGGGTGCAGCTTACTGGCTCACCCCTGGATGCACATGGCTCTGCCTCCCCTCTTTGCTCCCAGGCACCACCCTCTTCTTCTCTGATTAGCTGGAATTCTGGCCAATCAGAGCAGCAGGAGGAAGCCTCCGGGCAGTGCTACTGAGGCTGCTGCTGCTCCCACTTCCCTCCCTCTGGCTGGGGGAACAGCAGTGGGCCACAGGGGAGCCCAGAGCCACTTCCTGTCCCCTAGCAGAGCCTGCAGTCTAGAGCTGGCTCTGGCTTGCCTTATCCAGCCAGTGAAGCTTGGGGCTCTGCACCCCCAACACCGCTGCAAGCCACATGCTACAGAGGGGGAGCCCCGAACCTGGGGGTCTGGACCTAGACAAACTGGGCCTGAAGGCCACAAGTTCCTCATCCCTGCCCAACTCTCTAGAACTGAGTGGAAGCAGAGTGCTCATTTATAGCTGTGGTCATTTGCTTTCTTCTGCATGAAATGAAAACAAAAACAAAAAACCAGGCTGCTGTGCAAGTGATGGTCAGGAGGAGGAGGAAGTTTATTCTGGAAGTGGTGAATTATTTGAGTCCCCTGGACTTCTGCATTTTGTTCACAGATGTTCATAGGCTGGTGGCAGTTAAAAAGAAACCACATCACTGAAAAGCCTCGTGTTAACAATAAGTTAACGGGGGGGGGGGGTGTCGGAATTAGGGCCTAATGTTAACTAGATGAAATAAAAGCAAAGTTTTAAAATAACATTTATAAAAAAGAAAAGGGCTACACATGAAAGATAACATTTTAAAGCTGGAACAAGCGAGCTGCGTGCCTATTATCACCAGCAATGCTTTGTGGGTATGTCAGGTCTCATTCACTTTTTATGTTTCTTTAGCACACAAGGGACAGGAAGTGCTTTCCAACTGTGTGTTTGTACAGCACCTAATACAATAAATCACCATAGTAATGACAACAGAGAGCTTTTTTCACAAACCCTCTTTTTGGGCAGATGTAGCTTTGCTGTATCAGAGCAACATCCAACAACAAAACGCAAGAGAAGGGTTTAGTTCTAGCACTTCCCCTAAAGGAAAATCAGAGTATAAAATGTGATAAGGAAATCAATTCTTTTGCTTAAAGAACCAGGAAATCCGGTTTTATTTTTAAGCTCTGCCACCAGTTTTTCATGTTCCCTTGGGCAGGTCATTGAAGGCCAAATTTTAAAAGTGGCTGCTAAATTCCAGGTGCTGAACTTTGCGCAACCACAGTCTTGTTTCAAAGGCACTGAATGCCTGCAACTCTGACAGATTTGGGCCAGAGTTCTGGGTGTTCCGCACTATTGAAAAATCAGGTCCCTTTTTTTGAGATGCACAAAAATGGAGTTAGATACCAACCTGAAGTGCCACATTTGAAAAGTCAGGCCAGAGATATGTCCAGATTTGGATACCATAAATGAGGGGAAATTAAAATGAAAGCCTGCTTTGGAAAATATGAACCTTAGTCTCTTTGTGTTGCAGCATCCCTATCTGAAAATGAGGATAGCAATAAATGCCAACATCACCAGGCAGCATTCCGTAGTAACTGCAAAGCACTTTGAAATCCCAGCTGGGTTGGTATTAGGAGAATATTAATTATTTCGACTACTACAGTATTATTTCTTCAGATTCTGTAGTCCTCAAAATATCTCTAGGGGGCTGAGAACATTGCTGGATTATCAGGTTGAAAATGGATATGTTTCTGCTTTACATAGTTTGGGTTGATACTAAAACAAGCACTGCTATCAGCGCTCCCTTTTTCTGCTGGTAAGAGAATCAATCAGCTTGCTAAATGCCCCAGTGGCAGCAAACTGTAGAAAATATAAAATGAACAACTCATAAAAAATAAAACAGGACATTTTAAACACAATAGAGTTTTCCATTAGCATAAACATCTTCATTCCACTTCTCTTACTAACTCTGGCTTCTTGTTACAAATAACTCAGAGGGCTTGTCTACACTACCACCTTCCTTCAAAGGAAGGATAGTAATTAGGGTGTTGGGAGTTTACTAATGAAGTGCTGCCATGCATAGGCAGTAAAGGGACTTTGAAGTCGCCCTAGCACTTCAAAGTGCCAGCGGGTGAGCTGCGGCTAGACACGTGCCCGTACTTCAAAGTTTAAAATGTCGAAGTTGCCATGGGGGGGAATTGCTTAATGAAGTGCTACCTGTGCATGGCAGCACTTCATCAGTAAACTCCCAACACCCTAATTATCATCCTTCCTTTGAAGGAAGGTGGTAGTGTAGACAAGCCCAGAGAGGAAAAGAGATTTGTAGGAGATCAGTCAGGTAAAGCTGGACTGGCCCATTCCACAGTACCACAGAATATCAACCTGCTCAGGATCGATCTGTTGTTTTGTTTCACGCATGTGTGAAATGGCACCTTCCGGGGTCACCATCAATTCCGGAACTCTTCATGAGTGGCAAGGATTTAGGAAGGTTGACAGGAGAAATGCTCCTGTCTGCCTTCTCCCATAAGGACAGCCCTAGCAGTTGCCTGCTGGTAAGTCCATTTTACCAACACAGTTGGCATAGCTAAAATTGCATATTAATGGTCAACTGCTATGTCTAGTATAGACGTAGCCTCAGTGTCATATGGCACGCCCCATCCCACTTAGAAGAAGACTAGTGAGCTCCTCTGGGCTCAACTGGCACCAAATTGGCCCACTTGCAAGCATGATCCAGCTGAAGGAAGCAAGATTTAAAAAGAAAGCTCGTCGTGGGAAGAGGTGGCAACCAGGAGGAAAGCTGCTGTGTCTCACAAGGAGCTGAGTCTTGCAACAGAGCAGCTCAGAGGGAAACAGCTGACAAGCCTCTGCCACCTCCAAGGACTTGCTAGACCCGGGACAACTTGACCACTGCAGGGCAGGCATCAAAGGTAAACTCTGATCTGGGGTTCTTCTGTGCCAGGCTGCCAAACACAAATTAGACCTTTATAAAGTGATTCAAGAGGCTGTCTCCTTAAGCAGGAGATTCCCCACAGCAGAGAACCCAGAGAGTTTGGAGTCAAGTTCCCAAACGGGGAAAGGACTCTGGAAATGGAAGACCCACACTGAGTGTGACCCAAAGGAGAGGCCCAGCCTACCACAGTCCTCATTGAGGACAGTTGAGAGGCACGTGCATGTATCATTCAATCTCTACCCTACTTCACATGAGATTCTTCTGTTACTCAGTTTGCCTCTTGGCCCACAAAGGAACTAACCAATGATACCTCTATTTCTTTCCATCCTTGTGCAGAATATTTTTATATGAACTGAAATGTGTGGATGTGCACCAGCAGTAGAAAAACATGCTGCCAGCTGTGGGCAGATGGGGGTGCTCTGCTAATCAACTGGGTGGCACCTGACTGCCCTTCTGTGTGGATGACCAAGTGGTCCACTTACTGGGACCACTGGGACCAACTACGATTTTCAGTACACATCAGAGAAGAGAGGCAGAAACAAGGCAAACCAAACACCTCAACCATGGTTCAGAACGCTGCGGAAACAAACCCAACTCACTTCTGGTAAAAGGAGAGGCATGGAATTCCTCTTCGCTCTTCATACTTCTTATCAGTTCCACAAGAGATGCAGACCTAGAAGAATAAAAAGGAGAAATCTACTAAATTGTCCCTATATCCATATGTGTGTCCTTAATGAAAGTTTTGGGAGGAGGGACAGCTCAGTGGTTTCAGCATTGACCCGCTAAACTCATGGTTGTGACCTCGGTCCTTGAGGAGACCATTTAGGGGTCTGGGCCAAATAGATTTAAAAAAAAAAAACTGTCAGGGATGGTGCTTGGTCCTGCCAAGAGGGCAGGGGGTGGGACTCAATGACCTCCCCAGGTCCCTTCCAGTTCTATGAGATATGTGTCTCCATATATGATTATTATTATAAAATAGTGAAATAAATCCCAGGGATGAGTCCTCAGTTGGGATCTGTATGCAAAACAGGAGAGAACATCTGGTTCGACTCTCAGAAGAGTTCTACTTTCCCAACTAATAAGTGAGCCACCTAAAGCTCCATTCTACCAAAGTGAAAGACTCATGCATAGAAGAAACAAGCATCAATTATTATTGTAACTGTGCAGGTGCCAATAGTAGCTTGGCACCTCACAATCTAAAAAGATGACAGGTCAAAGACAGAATGCTGGCAAGTGTTCCACATGCCAGGATAATTTTGCTCACTGAAAAAGCCACACACTTTCATATTCCATTTTACTTGAAGCAACATGGGAATTCTGATCCCTAGCTTTTATCTATTTTACAACAAGGCAATTTGCTCCTTTACTGAGACTGCTGGTCTGTCCTATGAGATGCTGCTGTAGAGGTCATGTGTGCCAGGACCCCCCTGCATTCTTTATGGAAAGTGGTTATGAATAGAAATATGCATAAATCAGAGAAGTTTTGAACAAAATCTAGCTTGTAACCTATTATTTTCAATGTTAGAATCTGCTGGATCTGCAAATCCTATTTTTGTGCATGTATCATTTTTGTAGTTGAAGTTATAAATATTGTCTACATATTTGTCCTCCAAATGTTTGTCTCTGTGAAGAGCTCAAGAGGAAGTGTATCAAAACAAAAAAGCAGTCCAGTAGCACTTTAAAGACTAACAAAATAATTTATTAGGTGATGAGCTTTCGTAGGACAGGCCCACTTCTTCAGGTCATAGCCATACCAGAACAGACCTCAATATTCTGTTATGGCTATGATCTGAAGAAGTGGGCCTGTCCCACGAAAGCTCATCACCCAATAAATTATTTTGTTAGTCTTTAAAGTGCTACTGGATGGCTTTTTTATTTTGATAGTGTATAGACTAGTACGGCTATCTCTCTCTTACTATTCAACAGGAGGTGTAGTTACTCTGTTTGTGAGAGTAGGGTTTGTGAAAAGACAGCAGTTACTTAGCAGACAAAGGGCCTTACATATCTGAGAAACTTGACTGCATTGCAATCCAGCAGAGGGGCAATAGCTGATTGCCTAAAAAGGACTCGGACAACTGACCTACTCATGTGACAGTCTCCATCTTTGAGTATACTCTTACATATACTTTCACACAAAGGGCTTGTCTACACTAGCACACTCATTTGAAGGGGGCACATGAGCGAGCCTGAGCGGAGAATAGCAATGAGGTGTTGCACGGCATACGCAGCACCTCATTAGGCTAATTCTCGCTGCAGGAAGTTCGAAGTTGTAAACTTTAAAGCACCAGCAAGCCCATTTTGGGAGTCACTTTGAAGCTGCATGGGTACTCTGAAGTGCCCGCAGTTACACGGCTTGTTGTTATTCTCTGCTCAGTCTCGTTTCAATGCTCCCTTTGAAGGGAGGGATCTTGTGTAGACAATCCCTAAGAAAACAATGGAATTCCCTCCACAAGGGAAAGGTGTAAAAAAGGCCCTGGGGTTCCTCCATTTTTTTGTCTTCAGCCTGCCTTGGAAATTGGATGACACACAAAAGACAGAGAGAACCTTACTGGAGACCCAGGCCAGGATAAGCTCGTTTCTGACAAGAAGATTTTACCTGATATAAAGACAGCTAATCAGGATAAGAACTCACAAGTAAATAGATTCTTAGAGGAATAGGATTAGCTATGCGTTTTCTCTTCTGTTTGACTTGGTAACTCACTTTGATCTGCTTGTCCTTATCTATAACCACTTAAATCCTACTGTTCTGCTTAATAAAAACTCTTCTGTTTATAATCAAGCCCAGTGTAAATTGTTATTACTGGGAGAGGGCTAACACTGTGAATATCTTCCTTGCACTGACAGAGGGACCACAGTGGTCTGAAGAAGTGGGTCTGTCCCATGAAAGCTCACCTAATAAATTAGTTTGTTAGTCTTTAAAGTGCTACTGGAGCACTTTTTTGTTTTGCAGTGATATTGGATATGTTCCGGCAGTGACCTCACTCCAGTACAAGATTAAGAACCATGTTTTCTGCAGTGCTCTTCGTCTCGTAAGATATCTGAGGTCATACTGTGCATTCCTCAAGTCTTTCAGCATTAGCCCTTCAGAGCTCTTATCAAGTTTTCATACAGGAAGGAAAATGACTAATTTTGTCTGAATAGCACTACCCGCAACAGATTACGATAGCCCAGACAGGCGGCACCCAATCCGATTTGCCTGCACGACAGATATTGCCAATAACCAAAACACAGAAAATGGAAAAAACCCTCCTTTGAGAACAGCATGGAAGCTACACTTAGGCTTTTCTGCCACCTCCCGTGCGTATTCGCTCCTCTATGCAGGTGTTTATATCCCACCCACCACCTTAGCATCTGAGCACTTCTTGTGTGGGGAATAATTCCGAAAAGCATCTGTGAAGAACTCAGGCATCTAGGTTCCATTTTGAATGCTGTGAGGCTGTACCTGCTACACCAGCAGAGCTGCAGCTGTGGCAGTGCAGGGCTTAATGACACATGCTCACTACAGTGACGAGAAGGGTTCTGCCATCGCTGTAGTTAATGCACTTCCACAGAGGCTGCAGCTAGGCTGGCAGACGAATTCTTCCATTGACCTAGTACAATCTACACCAGGATTTTGTGGTGTGGATGTTTCACACCCAAAGACATAACTATACCAATGTAAATTTTAGGTATGGCCCAGCCCTAAAACAATGAGACCTGGGCTCGTAAGTGTCTAAGTCCTTTTGGCAGCAGCAGCAGTTGGTGCTCCGGGCGCCTTTGAACTGCTGTAGCAGAGTTGCTCTGCCACTGCAGGTAGCTGTGAGGGGAGGGGGTGGGGGTTCCCAGCATCACAGTCCAGGTGGTGCTAAGGGCTGAATGCTCTAGGCGCCATAGCTGCCACACTTGGCCCTGTCCCTTCCAGAGCTGGGCCCACTCCAATCTTTCCTCAGGCTGTTGGCCTCTCTGACTGGGTCAGACAAAAGGTTCATCCAACTCAGTATCCTGTGTTCTGGCAGTGGCCAATGCCAGGTGCTGCAGAGGGAAGGAACATCCTGAGTAATCACCAAGTGATCCATCCCGTTGCCCATTCTCAGCTTCTGACAAACAGAGGGCAGACACCATTTCAGCCCCTCCTGGCTAACAGCCATTGATGGACCTATCCTCCACGAACTTCTCTCTTTTTTGAGCCCTGTTGCAGCTTGGAACTTCACAACATCCTCCAGCAGGGAGTTCCACAGGTTGACTGTGTTGTGTGAAGGAACACCTCCTTTTGTTTTAAACCTGGTAATAGTAGTAAGCTTTTTCTACTCCTACATCTCGAAGCATCAGCCACTGACAACTATTTGCCAGCGTCCCCTGTCCTGAGCGATCTTTTTAAGTTTTGATCAGGTATATCCCATTTTTTCAGTGTCTGCCTTCAGGTCTCTATAGCTATCTGTTAACTTAATTTGATGACCCCTAATTCTTGTGTTCTTGGAAGGAGCATAGAACTCTACTTTATTCACTTTTTTCCACATCAGTCATGATAGGCCTCTATCATATCCCCCTTTAGCCATCTCTTTTTGAAACTGAAAAATCCCATTTTTAATAATCTCTCTTCTGAAGGTAGCTGTTCCACACTCCTAATAAGTTTTGTTGCCCTTTTCTGAAAAATTTCCAGCGCCAAGATATCTATTTTGAGATGAAGTAACTACAGCTGCATGTAGTGTTCAAGATGTGGGTGTACCATGGATTTAGATGGAGGCAATACCCTATCCCTTTCTTAATGACTCCTTTAACATTCTGTCTGCTTTTTGACTGCTGCTACAGCCACAAGGACTCCAAGATCTCTCTCTTGAGTGGTAACAGTTAACTTAGCTGGGATTTCACTTTGGCTGCTCTAAAAGTGTTATTCATGGCATTTCCCAAAAGAAAACAGAATGATTAAAACAGTGACCAGGACAGACAACTTGACATGTGTTACTCCTGGGGCTATTCTGTACCACGATGCAATGCAGAATTTTGCAGAAATCAATGCTGTAGATATAGAATTTCCTTCTCTCCACCCACAGAAATGGGCTGCAGCATTGTTGGCACCCACTAGAGACTGCTCCACCTGGCAGAACGCAGCTTACAAATAGAAGACAAAGCTGGGGGGAAGGGGAAGGAACAGGAGGGTCTGTAAGTGCCACAGTTCCCAGCACACCCGAAAGCAGAGGTGGGCAAAACATGGCCCACAGGGTGGATCCTGCCCGCCAAGCCTTCTAATCCAGCCCACTCCTGCACATGGAACAGCACCGCTCAAAGTGGTTTGCTGCTCTCTGTGGCTTTCTGAGGGGGCGGGGAAAGTGCAGCACAGTTTCTCAAATCCCATTGACTGGTTTCCAGCCAATACGGGCTGAGAGATTTGCTGACGACAGGGGCAACAGTGAAGACCCTGCAGCACAGAGAGCCACATGGAGTAGTCAAGGGCTGCTAGGAAGCCTGGACACTTGCAAGAGAGTGCAGCTGGTCAGAAGCTGCTTAGGTAAGCGCCTCTGGGACACAGCCTGTCCCTGGCAACCCCGCTCCTGCACCCCAACTCCGTCCGAGACCCTGCACCAACACTTACAACCCTTCCCCATGTGAGAATCCTCTCTTGCACCCATACCCTCTCTCAACCCTGCACCCCAATCCCCTGCTCCAGGCCAAACCCTCTCCTTCACCCAAACTCCTTCTCAGATCCCACACCCTCCTCATAGTCTCTTACTCGAGCTTCTTCCTGGATCCAACCTCCATCCCAGATGCACACCCCCTCCATGTAAAAGTGCAGCCCTTGGCTTTTTACCAAAGTCTTGGAGAGGCCTCCCATCAAAAATTATCCCCTACCCTGCCCTAAAGGAAGGAGGTAGCAGCAGCAGGAAAGAACAGGCACAGTCGGAAGCTGGCATCAGGATGTTTCTCTCTCTAGATCCCCAGCAAGAGATTCTGGGCCAAGGGGCACTGAAGCTGGCCCCTGGGGAACAGGGGTGGGAGAGTCTGGGATAGACAGGATATGGCTGGACTCTCAGAGAGGGCCAGGGAGGAGGTGTGACTACAAGGACTGGGCAGACTTTGGTTGGGGGTCGGCGGGAGGGAGCAGATGTAAGTGTCTGGGCAGAGGGGACATGGCTGGGCTCTAGCAGGAGTGGGTAGTGAGTGTCTGGGCCAGTGGGGTCATGGCAGGCTGTGGATGAAGGGCGGCAGAGAAACAGGAACTAGGTTGTCATAGGTGTTTCTTTAACTCTCTACTCCCGGGGGAATATTTGTGTGTGTGTGTGTGTGTGTGTGTGTATTGTTACAGACATACTTGCTCACAAGTATTTTGAGATGAATTACCAAAATAATTGAAACTGGTGTGATTATATAGTGCTATTTTGACAAATAAAATTTGCAAAATTTTAAAAGTTTGTCTTCAGAATTTTTATTTTTATTTTTGGTACAAAATTCTCTGACTAGTAAAGTGTCTGAAGACATACAGCTGAATTTTTAGATGTGGGCATCTTAACAGAGCATCAGAGGTGCACACGTAGGTGCATTATACACATACATTGGGTGCCAATTGGATATCCAAATGTAGGATTTCAGTGGTCTGTTTATGCCACCATTATTTAAATGGTGCTTCTAGTGACAACACTCCTGTAACAGATACAAGAGAAACAGATGAGAGATGGAAAAAAGGCAGAAAAGGAGAAAGACTGAAAAGAGAAACATGTATAAGGAAAGAAAGAAGGGGGATGAAGGAGGAGAAAAGGTGAGAGGGGAATGCAAAGAGAGAGAGAGACAAAGAGGAGACGAGAGAGAGGAGAATGAAAATACGACAGGCTAAGTAAACATGGGGAAAGACGTGACAGGTGAGAAGCAAATGGGGAGATACAGGGAGTGTAAGACGTCTATACTCCAGGGGAAAAAAGTCAATTTAAGATATGCAACTCCAGCTACATGAATTGTGTAGCTGGAGTCAATGTATCCTAAATCGATTTTTCCTGCCATCCTCACCGTGGCAGGTTGTTGGGAGAAATGCTCCTGCCAACATCCCTTACACCTTGCAGCTGCCAGGAGTATCAGGGTTGATGGTGGAGCTCTGATTGTTCGATTTAGCTCAGCCCCAAAAGACATGATAAATCAAACCCTGGAAATTGACCTCCACCATGTTGATCTTCCAGTAAGTGCAGACATATGCTAAGACTAGGAGGTCCTGAGACAGAGCTTGGCATGCAAAAGATCTGTGTCAGTTCAGAGCAGGCAAATCAAGCTAATGGCACAATGATTTTAATAATTTACCACAGGAATTTAGTGCATGCATTTAAAAGGATTTGAGAAGCAGTGAGATGAAAGGTTGACACTTAGTAAGTACTTTAATTTACACATCCTCCGTGCTACTGTGCATGATGATGAGGACAATGACAGTGATGGTGATATTGTAATACAAACGTGTTTAAAGGCTGGATTTTTTTTGTCTAAATGCAGCATTAGCTTCTTACATACTCTCTTTTTATTCATGTGTGTGAAAAGCACAGGTATAAACAGAAGTTGTTCTTAGGTAGTACATGGCGTATGACATAGTTGACCTAGGGAATGTCGTTGAGATTATGTCAAATCCATTGCAAGGGTTCTCACTTTTTTTTAGGTGGTGATGAGTGTTTTTACAATTGGGATCTAATTCCAACTAGGCTAAGGGGAGGAAGAGTTGAGGACAAGATGTTACGTACAAGAAGGTCAATTCACCAGCCTTTTAACACAGGAGATCTGGATTGAAAATTCACTTTGGCCACCAGTGCAAATGAGTCTGGTGACCTTAGCTTAGGTCTTACTGTTAAGAATTTGTCAAACATATTTTTAGAAGTGGTCACGGGCAACAAAGAAAAATTCATGGAAGACCACAAACCATCCATGACTTTTACTAAAGTACCTGAAACTCCAGCAACTGCAGGGAGCAGGGGTGCCCTGGAGCTTTCCACTAAGGTGGGCACTGGGCCTGCCACAAGTTCCCAGCTGCTGTGGGCAAAAGGGGGCATAGCTCATGTTCACTGTGAGCAGCAGGGTCCTTGGGAGTTTCTAGCCACATTGGGGGGGGGGCAATGGCTCTCAAGTGGGGGCATCCCCACCACCTGCAGGAGGTCTGAGCTCTAGGGTACCCACCTATGGTGGCTGGGAGCTTCCAGACCCCTGTTGCCCATGGCAGCAAGGAGCTGCACGACACCCACCCCAACCCTTGCTCACAGCAGCTGAGAGCTTCTACAGGCCCACTGTGGTGGAGATTCCAGGTCACCCATGTCCTCCACAGAGGCTGGGAGTTGTGCAGCACCTCTGTCATCCATTTCAGTTGGGAGATTGGGGCCCCCTCAGTTCCCGGCCACCACTGGCTACTGGGGTAACCCTGCAGCTCCCAGGCATTGCAGGCTCATGTCATAGAGATCTGTGGAAGTCACACATTCTATGATTTCCATGACAAAATCATAGCCCTATTTACTGTATATATCTGTGTGTATGTCCCTCTACATCATACAACTACCATACGAGTCTGGCTGGGATAGAGGCTCATTCCAACACTGGCAAAAGTTCCCATTTCCCTTCTGTGCATTATAGCTGGTTCTCTTCAGTGCAATTGGCACCTCCCATTTATAGGTACAAATAGATAAATATTTAGAAAAATGTGACTGTACCATATGAAACTATCATAGGTGCTATTTACTCAAGTTTTGACTTACTGTAAACCCATATGTTACATAGGTTTGAACATATGGCCACAAAATTCAAACATGCAATGTCTTCCTCATCCAGGCTATGTCTACACAGTAGCATTATTTTGAAATAAGGTATTACAGAGGAGATATTCCATAATTTCTTATTTCAAAATAATGCTGTTACATACGAAATACATTTTGCAATAGCCCTCACATATTTTGAAATAGACTGTCTACACACAATAGAACCTATTTCAGAATTGAGCCATTGGACGCACTATGGGTCACTTCAAAATAGGCTCTATTCTGTCTACACACTCCCTATTTCAAAATTTCTGTCTTGAAATAGGCGCTATTCCCCATGGAGGCTGAGGCCACACTAGCCCCCTCCTTTTGGAAAGGGCATGGTAATGAGGGATTTTGGAATATGCTAATGAGGTGCTTCCAGGAATATGCAGTGCCTCATTAGCGTAATCGTGGCTGCACGTGATTCGAAAGTGCTGATTTTGAAATGCATGCTGCCCGTGTAGACTGGAGCCTTTTGAAAGGACACCCTGATTTCGAAAGCCCCTTCTTCCCAACACCAAATGGTAAGAAGGGGTTTTCAAATTCAGGGCGTCCTTTTGAAAGGCCCCCATCCACATGGGCGGCATGCGTTTTGTAAGCAGCACTTACAAATAATGCGTGGTTGCCAATATGGTAATGAGGCACTGCATATTCACGGCAGCATCTTATCTTCCAAAATCCTTCATTACCATGACCCTTCCAAAAGGAGGTGGCTCGTGTGGCCACCGCCTCCATGAGGAATAGCGCCTATTTCAAAATAAGCCAACTGCTATTTCAAAATTATTTTGAAATAGTGGTTGCATTGTGTAGATGCTGTGTAGACATACCCCCAGCGAGGTCAATCAGATTCTTGTTGACAGCGTTCTTTCACCTCTAAACATCCAATTGAAGACATGGAATGTCAGCATCAGGACCATTTACCAGGAAGTGCCCAAATTCTGCAAGAAATTAAAACATACTCATGTTGCACTCCAATGGGCAAAAAGGCCCACATTTTTATCTGTTATTTTCATATCATTCTGCTGTTTTCATTTTGGCCTAGATAAGTTAATCAATATAACACTTTTACTCAAAAAACTATGTGAGATCCAATAGCACCACACTATTAGGAAAGTACTGTTACACTCCTGCTCACAAATAAGAATACAACAGTGCAGCTACAAAAAATAAAAGTAATATGAGATGTGAACAAGTAATAAGCTGACTGACAGTTTCAGCAGATGGATGGATCTTAGCAGACTTACTACTCCCAAACACATAACACAATACAAGATATAAAACCTCCCCATTCAAATAAAATATCACAATAAAACAATTCTGGCCTTTCATGGGAATATGACAGCTATTTCAAACACCTCAAGGGCATTATACTCAGATATAACGATTCCACTTCTAGCTCTCTTTACAGAATCAATCACTTGTATGTTTACCAGCTAACTTTTTACCACTGAATTTGTTGCTCCAAAAACCGCTCAGCATCCTATGGCCAATGATTGTTAACATCTATGTACTACTTCTTGAACCTTTGATGCGGAATATTCACCTAACTACTCAATTATGTACCTCCCTGTAATTAGGCTTTTGAAATGCCTGTCATGTAATGTCTACCCTTTGGTGCACCATTGACCAAGGACATGCTTTCACTGCCCACTGGATCAACAGGCAATGAACAAACCAGCAAAGGTCAATTTATCATGTCTCGTATAGACTTGCTAAATCTAGCGTAGAACACTCTCCCATTGACTCCAGTACTCCACCAAAATGATAAGAGTAAGCAGAGCTGATGGGAGCTGTTGAGTTATCATGGTGAAGATACTGCAGTAAGCAGACCTAAGTAACTGGACATCAGCTACATTATTCAGGTAGCTGAAGGTGTGCAACTCAAGTCAATGTCCCAAGGTAGTATAGACAAGGCCCAATTTACTAGTTCAAGTGCTCACACTTTTCTTTCTTAGATCTGCCTGATGAAAGAAGGAAGTGCTGTACATAACACAGGCATTCGAAGACTTTCCCGGTCAGAATCAGTGGGCAAATAATGCTACAACATAACAGAGGATGCACTAGCCTCTGGGGAGTCACACACTTACTCAGTTGATGATAGGCTCCATTCTCAGTCATAAAGCTTCTTGAAAATGCCCTTTGCTGTGCAGTGCAAACATTCCTAATACTTCCTCTGGCTTAAAGCTGAAAGTATCGTGCTGTGATGTCTTCCCAGCCAGCAGAGTTTATGCAGAAATCTGAATCACTTGGCAAGAAAAGTTAACCAACAGGCAAAATGCAGCTCTGCCGAGGAAGGACAAATTTCTACTAAGAATGAGAAGCAGCTCCTGATAGGCTGCCTACTCTTCTGCTGGTTAAATAGCTGTGCCTTTCATGGAGAAGTAGCGGAACCTTTGAACTAAGTTTCACTTAGTAAAACTGGCTTCTCTTCATTAGCGCCTCTGATCCCCTCTCCTTCTCCTAGCTCCGTGTCCTGCCTCTTCAATTGCTGCTGCAGCAGGACTGTGTCACATAGCTCCGGAAGCACACACCCACCATCCTCTCTCAGAAACGCTGTGTCTATATATAGCAGGTGGAGAGGTGTTGGGGGCTGCCTCACTTCCCCTTTTCTTCTCAGCCGAAGCTGCATGTGACTTTCAAATATGACACCTCTGCAGAGGGAAATCAAAGAGGAAGTGGTCTCATGGCAATAGAAAGCTCTGCTCTGGATGGGATAGGGGAGAGGGGTGTTACTTGAAAAGAGCCCTCCCTTTCATAGAGATTACAACAAAGGTCCTCCTGCAGTTACACATTACCAAATAACACTGTGACATGTGCCTCAGTGAAGGGGTGGGGAAAACAAGTGGAATGCACAAGACCATTGTCAGCCTCAGAGAATATTTTCTTGGGACAGCCTAACAGGCAGTAGTAACACTGCTTTTTTGTGACGGTACTTGCTGGTATGGAGTACCGGCACCTCAGCAGCCCCAGTCACAGGATTGGCTGGGGGAGGAGGACGGGGTGCCAGCTGAGTACTGGCTCCTTTTATTTATATATTTAATTAATTAATACAAAAAAAGCACTGAGTATCATGAGGAGCCGCACTGTAATGAGCTCCTAACTCCTTAATTGTTGGAACGGCACTTTGCTCCTGTAAGCAGCATTCTCTGTTAATCATTACCTCACTGCCAGGAAAAAAAAATAATAGTAATGTTCAGGACTTCTACAGCAGGTTCCATGATTAAAGTGCCATGCAAACATTACTTAGTTAAATAAATACCTTTGTGGGACTTTACCTCCAAACTGTACCCATCGCTTTAGTCAAAGGAAAATAAGATGAGACACGAATTCCAGTCTGGAAAAGTTGTTCCCAGCAGGACTAGCAAAGTAGGGGATGAGACAGAATTCCACTTTCACACAGAAGAGACCGCTTAGTTCAATTCAGAGTCAAGTTGCATGACTGGTGGTGAGTGACCCTAAGGAGTCAGAAATCTAACTCTTCTCCTAATAGAATGTGGTCCTTTAGAATGAATCATCATGGGGAACAGTATATGGAAACCCAGGATGAAGGCGTAGTATTGACCGAATTCCTCTGTCTCACCATGGGCAAAGAATAGCTAGGAACTGCCCTATTAGTGCTCCATCTACAAGGGTTTCCTGTGTCTGAGAGTGGCCGCTACTAGAATATCATTTATGAACAACATTGTAAAAACATGACAGAGGATGATGATGATAGCTTTCTTTGACAAGTGTTGTGGATAAGTGAGAAGCAGTGGATGTGGTATACCTAGACTTCAGTAAGGCATTTGACACAGTTTCTCATGATCTTCTTATCTATAAACTAGGCAAATACAACTTAGATGGGGCTAGTTTAAGGTGGGTGCATAAATGGCTGGGTAACTGGTCTCAGAGAGTAATTATTAATGGTTTGCAGTCATGCTGGAAGGGCATAACAGTGGGATTCCGCAGGGATCTGTTTAGGGACCAGTTTTATTCAATATCTTAATCAGCAATTTAGATATTGGCATAGAAAGTACACTTATTAAGTTTGCAGATGATACCAAGCTTGTAGGGATTGCAACTGCTTTGGAGGATAGGGTCATAATTCAGAATGATGTGGACAAACTGGAGAAATGGTCTGAGGTAAAAAGGATGAAGTCTAACAAGGACAAATGCAAATACTCCACTTAGGAAGGAACAATCAGCTTCACACTTACAAAATGGGAAGTGACTGTCTAGGAAGGAGTGTTGCAGAAAGAGATTTAGAGATCATAGTGGACCACAAGTTAAATATAAGTTAACACTGTGACGCTGTTGCAAAAAAAAGCAAACATGATTCTGGAATGCACTAATAGGAGTGTCGAGAGCAAGACACAGGAAGTCATTCTTCTGCTCTACTCAGTGTTCATTAGGTCTCAGTTGGAATATTGTGTCCAGTTCTGGCCATCACATTTCAAGAAAGATGTGGAAAAACTGGAGAAGGTTCAGAGAAGAACAACAAGAATGATGAAAAGTCTAACGAACATGAGCCATGAGGGAAGACTGAAAGAACTGGGCTTGTTTAGTTTAGAAAAGAGAAGACTTAGAGGGGACATGATAGCGATTTTCAAGTAGCCAAAAGAGGGTTTCAAGGAAGAGGAAGAAAAATTGTTCTCCTTGGTCTCTGATGATCGGACAAGAAGCAATGGGTTTAAACTGCAGCAAGGGAGGGTTAGGTTGGACATTAGGAAAAATTTCCTGTCAGGGTGGTTAAACACTGGAATAAATTGCATAGGAAGGTTGTGGTATCTCCATCACTGGAGATATTTAAGAGCAGGTTAGTTAGACAGCTATTAGGGATGGTCAAGATAGTGCTTGGTCCTGAATGAAGGCAGGGGACTGGACTTATGACCTCTCAAGTTCCCTTCCAGTTCTAGGGTTCTATGATTCTGTAAGGAAGGAAGAAACCCAAGCATTTTTGGATGAGATTTTTTAAGGCACAAAGGCAGATGCCTACATCCCACTGAAAGCCAACAGAAATTTGGTATCTTAGTATTCTTCGTGCCTTTGAAAATGTCATAAAAATGGCCATACTGGGTAAGACCAAAGGTCCATCTAGCCCGGTATCCTGTCTTCCAACAGTGGCCAATGCTAGATACCCCAGAGGGAGAGAACAGAACATGGAATTGTTGTGTGATTCCCACACCTGCCATCCATTTTCAACCTCTGACAGAGGCTAGGGACACCATTCCTACCCATCCTAGCTAATAAATATTGATAGACCTATCCTCCATGAATGTATCTAGTTCTTTTTTGAACCCTGATAAAGTCCTGGTCTTCACACTATCCTCTGGCAAGGAGTTCCACAGGTTGACTGTGTGGTATGTGAAAACTTCCTTTTGTTTGTTTTAAACTTGCTACCTATTAATTTCATTCAGGACCCCTAGTTCTTATGTTATGGGAACAAGAATAACTTTTCCTTATTCACTTTCTCCATACCTGTCATGATTTTAAAGACCTCCCTCATATCACCCTTAATCTCTTCTTTTCTAAGCTGAAAAATCTGTCTTTTTACTCTCTTATCATATGGCACCCATTCCAAACCCCTTTTGTATTTGTTTTTTCTCCTGAAACGTGAGGAACAAGAATGCTTACCCATGTTTATTTTAGCTAAGGAACTTCAGAGATTGCAGATGCAAGTAATATGACTCACTATCTCATTTCCCTCACTACCATAGGTTAATTATACTTTATGCAAAAGAACTATTTGATACTATTAAATGTGCTGTCTTTGAGATCCATTGATGGTCACCTTTTCCTTGTAATTTGAGAATGGGTAAATAATTCCTACACTTGAAGATTTATTTCTTTCAGCTCTCAGCTCTATTCAAGAGCCTTAGGACTAGAATTTTTAATTTCTTCCAACAACCTCAGGACCCACCATCAAAGGTTATATTTTGCAAGGCGCTTAGCTGACATCTAAGCAGGTTGATGTGATACCAGTACCCCTTGGTGTCAACTAGCAGAGGACATAAAGGATGAATAAAAGTTTATAGGGATCATCTGGGCCAGATGTTTACATAATAGTGCATTAAAAGATGGGATGTGAGGTCTCTTAACAGCTAGCAACATAGAAGTCGTCCTAATCACTGCAAGACACATGCATGGATGATACTGAAGCAGCTACATGCCTACACTGAAAATGATATTCTTAAGGTATATGAGCTATAAGACAGATCCCAAGAAGATGACAAAGAGGTTTGCATCAGGCAGGGGGGTAGCAGACATTTCGCTCTTTGGCTGATCATTGTGTGACTTATAATTTAAATCTATTTGTGCTACAGCGCCTGCTGCTAATGAGGGAAGACCTGCTGAAAAAATTACAATCAGCAGACAGGGATCCTGTTGCAGAGAAAATGACAGATTTTGGGGAGTAAAACTGAGGATATTAAGGTACATCCAGAATCCTTCACCAAGGAGAAAAACTGCCAATGTTTTCTGTCCTATGAGAGGAAGATTACAGCCATCTTAGCTGAAAAACTCTCCTTCATTCGACAGGAGAGTATGTGGGTAATTGGGTCTAGACTTTTATTTTACATGTGACCTTTTGTTTCCAACCCTTTGGCTTGTTACTTCTCAAATCTCCATGTTTTTAAAATAAACATTCACTTCGGTTGAAGTGAAAACAAGCAGCGTGCGATGCTTCCTTGGGAGCGGCTAACCTGTGACTGGTGTGAGTGTGCAGTGGAATAGGAGCTAGACACGCTGGGGTGGATGCTCAGAGGGCTCAGGAGTCGGAGTGCGCTGCCCACTAATTCACACAGGGCCTGAGGAGACCAAATATGTCTGGAGGGGAATGCTGTGTTGCCAGAAGTGTTAGGGAGCTGAATCCTGGTAGACACAAACAAGATTTCCTCATGCTAATGGCAGATTGTGGCACCATGCCTCACAGTCCTTGGTGTCCTCAGGAAACATCACAGATGGACTTTTGGAAGACTGAGCCCAGATGACGAGGAAATATGGCGTTGTGTGTCACAGTGGGAGAGAGCTGCTAATACCAAGCACTTCAGAAAATCTGGTCCTTATTTAAGTGCCTAAATGGATGAGATCTGTTGAGAATTGTGGCTCAGTTATAGATGCTGAGTACTTGAAAATCTGACCCTTAAAACCAGATTTAGCTTTTCATGAAGAATCACAGAATCACAGGGCTGGAAGGGACCTCAGGAGGTCATCTAGTCCAGCCCCCTGCTTCAAGCAGGATCAACCCCCATTAAGTCATCCCAGCCAGGACCTTGTCCAGCCGGGACTTAAAAACCTCAAGGGATGGAGAATCCACCACCTCTCTAGGCAACACATTCTAATGCTTCACCACCTGCCTGGTGAAGTAGTTGTTCCTAATATCTAACCTACACTTCTCCCTCTTCAACTTCAGGCCATTACTCCTTGTTCTGCCATCTGACACCATTGAGAACGGTTTCTCACCCTCCTTTTTAGAGCTCCCCTTCAGGAAGTTGAATGTTGCTATTAAATCACCTCTAAGTCTTCTTTTCTGTAAACTAAACAAGCCCAAATCCCTCAGCCTATCCTCATAGGTCTTGTGCTCCAGACCCTTAATCATTTTTGTTGCCCTTCGCTGAACTTGCTCCAGCAAATCCACATTCTTTTTATACGGGGGGCCCAAAACTGGACACAATATTCCAGATGTGGCCTCACCAGTGCCGAATAAAGAGGAATAATTACTTCTCTAGATCTGTTCGAAATGCTCCTCCTAATGCACCCTAGTATGCTGTTAGCCTTCTTGGCTACAAGGGCACACTGTTTACTCATATCCAGCCTTTCATCCACCATAACCCCTAGGTCCCTTTCCATCATACTGCTGCTGAGCCAGTCAGTCCCCAGCCTGTAACAATGCTTGGGATTCTTCTGCCCCAGGTGCAGGACTCTACACTTCTCCTTATTGAACCGCATCAGATTTCTTTTGGCCCAGTCCTCCAATTTATCCAGGTCCCTCTGGATTCTCTCTCTACCTTCCAATGAATCTACCTCTCCCCCTAGTTTTGTGTCATCTGTAAACTTGCTGAGGGTGCCATCCAGTCCCTCATCCAGGTCATTAATAAAGATGTTGAATAACACTGGCCCCAGAACCGAGCCTTGCGGCACTCCGCTTGAAACAGACCGCCATCCAGATATTGAGCCATTGACCACCACCCCTTGGGCCCGACCATCAAGCCAGCTTTCTATCCATCTTATAGTCCAAGGATCTAATCCATATTTCCTTAACTTGTGGACAAGAATGTTGCGGGAGACTGTATCAAAAGCCTTGCTCAAGTCAAGGTATATCACATCCACTGACTTCCCCATGTCCACAGAGCTTGTTACCTCATCATAGAAGCTAATCAGATTAGTCAGGCAGGACTTGCCCCTGGTGAATCCATGTTGGCTACTTTTGATCACTTTCCCCTCTTCCAAGTGCTCCAAAAGAGGATGTGACTATAGAGCACTTCTTCACACAAAGCTTGCTAGGGGTAGTAGTTTGTAGTTCTGGTTTGCTGATACTGTATACATTCTCCACTGATCCAGAAAACCTAAAAAATCCAAGAGGAAGATACTTGGCACCATAAATCAATGCTTACACATTCAAGGAAACCCAGGAAGTAGATATTCTAATGATGAGTAGATATGGTAATCATTGTCAATGGACTAAAGTCTTTTCCAACATTTTATCTCCCATCACAAACACCCTTTTTGAGAACTTGATTCATATTTACACTCTGAACCTTTTAAAAAAGATGAGAAAGGTTCTTTTCTATCTCCTCAGCAACACTGCTTTCTGAGACGAGCAAAAGCAGAATTGTTTTTCTTGTATTCAAAAATTAATATAATGTAAAAACTACATGGGGTTTTATATTAGACTCTGCTCTCATCATTATTTGTTCTGTTTATCATCCTTGTGAAAGCTGGTAAGTTTCATCTTTGCAGACTCTATTGCTGACTCAGCTGCCTGAGCCAAAATGCGAAAAGAAAAAAAATCCCTGTTTAAAAAAAGGTCCAATGATTTTATTTTCTCATCATAAATATGAAATTTAATTAGCAGCTCACTGCTAACAAAGTCACAACGGAAAATAAGACTAAAGAAGACAGGCAAGCATAAACCACAAACGTAGCAGCCAATTTAACTCCTGTTTTTCCCTACCAGAACTTCTAACGCTGTCGTGCCACATTTTTCTTTACTGTGAAGGACTCTCTCTCCCAGTGGCAGCAATCATTCCAGTGCAAAACAGCAATATACAATGGGCAGATGACCAGAAGAAAAGCATGAGAGAGCTTACCAAAGTCCTACAAAGATATGAACCTAGCGTCCTTCATAACAGAATCTTCAGCCCACGTTCGGGCCTCACTGGGCTTTGCACCTTTGCCTTAGGGCTTTCAATGTGTGTAGTCCCTTAGCTCCAGAGGGAAAGGAGGTTGTGTGAAGGGATAGGTTTCCAGAACTTGGACTCAGCAGGCCAGCAGCAGTATAGACAAACCTTAAGAATAAGGGGCTTGTTCCTAGGACTGTATGGCCATGTTTTATTAGGCCTGATCCTCTGACGCAGCTCCTGAGCAACAAGAGAATGAACTTCTTGCAGATAAGTCTATGTATGAGTGTGAGATTAATGGGAAGATGAGTATGCTAGGTTTCTATGCAATCACACCGCCATAGGTGCCTGAGGTAAGGGCACAACATGGATGCATAGGTCCTTTTTGCCCTGTGAGATGTCTTGATGGAGGAGCACAAGTTGCCAAACAAACAAACAAACAAACAAAGACAAAAGCCCTGTCACCATTGAATAGTGTGGAAGCACTGTGGGAGAACACTGGGAGAGCTGACTGAGCCAGTGCAACCACAAAAATTGCACGTCCCACCTACTTTAGCAGTGAAATGGTTGGAAATGAATGGGTGTGGGTGGAAGTCTTAAGAGGAGTAGTGCAAGTGAAATTGCTTCTGGACTATTTGGGAAACATTTGGAGCAAAGCTGAGGGTGGACAAGAGTACACTTGGTACTTAAAATAGTGCTGTAAATTACCATGGTTTATGCCACGTTACTGGAGCCACATCTGTCTCAGGATACACGAGACAGAAGGTGCAGGAGGACATTATCTTTTATGGAACCAACTTCAGTTGGTAAAAGACACAGACTCAAGAGCTGTCTCTTCTACCAACAGAAGTTAATACAATAAAAGTTATTACCTCACGCACGTTGTCTCTCTAGCATTCTCTAAAGTAGATGGCTCTTAACAACACTAGCTTGGTTACATAAAACAGCCATGTTGGGTCAGAAAGGTCCATCTAGCCCTGTAACCTGTCTTCTGACATTGGCCAGTGCCATGTGCCCTAGAGGGAATGAATAAAACATGTAATCACAAAATGATCCACCCCCGGTTGCCCATTCCCAACTTATGACAAACGAAGGCGAGGGACACGATCCCTGCTCATCCTCGCTAATAGCCACTGAAGGACCTATTCTTCATTAATTAATCTAGCTATATTTTGAACCCTATTATTGTTTTGGCTTTTACAACATCTTCTGGTAAGGAGTTCCACAGGTTGGTGGGATGTTGCGTGAAGAAGTACTTCCTTTTGTTTTTTTAAAACCTGCTACCTATTATTTCATTTGATGATCCCTTGTTCTTGTGTTCTGGGAAGGAGTAAACAACTCTTCTTGATTCACTTTCTCCACACCAGTCATGATTTTATCAACTTCTTTCATAATTTAATTTAATTCTTCTGGATTCATTGTTGAGACCTCAGGACAGGTCTTGAAATCCTGAAGGATGCAGGAATGATGGAGCATCATACAATCAGAGTGTCTACTAATATGACATAATGACAGGCAGTTTCTTTGAACATTAATGAGCAACATTCAACCCAGTGTGGAACTACTACAGAGATGGCTTGGAGCAGCTGTGGATTTTCCAAATACCACACGTGGATTTTCCACAGGGTTTTGTCCTCAGCATGGCCAAGAGGCAGGGAGTTTACATCTCTGGTGTTTATTTGGAAAAGTAAGAGTTTTGAAAATGCCAGGTGCTGATACTTAACTTCTGGCAAAGTCACTAAGACTAAATCAAGTTCATCGGGTGGTTGTGCAGAGCTTTTCAATGGAGGATAACAAAGTGCTTTCCAAATATCATTTAACTCTCACGTCATCTCCACAGGGCATGTATCATGTTCACTTTACACATAGGAGGGCAGAGAAACAACCACAAATTGGCAGCAGAGTCATGTACATATCCAGGACTTCTGATGCCCAATCGCCCTGTTCAAACCACTGCACTACCCCTCATTTCTCATTCCATACTTTTTTCTAGCTAGATTGCAGCCCCTATTCATACCCTGATGAAGGAGAGAGAACAACTTAGTTTCTGGGTCTATTCTCAGCCTCCTCCCGGCAGACTGTAGCAGCAGCTGGATCTGAGCAGGTGAAAAATAAAGACACCATCTGCCCTATTTTGGAGTTCTGTTTAACTTGATCTCCTGGAATTAACCCTGTCTGTTTCTCTAGCCTGACTGTTTAGCACTATTTCTTACCAGCAGAGGCTGTAGGGGGGCAGAGAGCTGGACGAATGATAACACACCAGGAATAATGAAAATGGAGTTAGCAAAGATAGAGGTGACTTTTCAGGTTTCCACTCACCAGCAGTGATTAATATGAAGCTTTTTACATGCTAATGTTTTCCTGCCTTCTGCCAGTAATAAATAACCAATATGCTTTAATACCTAGTTATTATTCATTCCTTTCAGATATTTGGATTTTGATTCTTTGCTGCAGCTCAATCACATTGAATTTCTTTAACCAGGACAGCTCCATTAAGGCACCGCTCCAAGGACACCCAGCAGGGCGGGTGACAGTAATGGATAACATGGCACTTGAAATAGAGAAAAACCACAACACAAAAATATTACCAGCCAGGGGAAACATAAGAGAAAACTCCAACAAACACAAAACTACATTTAAAATAATGTTAGAGATGTGACATAAACCAATAAAATGAAAAGACTCACAATTATGCCTGGCACTCCATTCTTAAATTGCTCTATAAAGTCTGAGCACTAGAGCAAAAATGTTATGCTACTTAATCACCGTTTGACATCCTTAAAACACCTTGATATAACGTGATGAGTTACAAATGCAACGGCACCATTAACTATGAACTCCCTTGGGATTTTACATTTAACTCATTAATTACAGCTTTAACTGCCTTTTTAATTTTTTTTTTGACTGAAAAGCAGGAGGGTGGAGGTTTTAACCAAGTGATGGTTGAAATTCCAAGCGTTTCTGCCTAGATAATCCGCCTCTGTTCTATCATTTTCTGATTGCTCTGTGCAAGTGGAGAGTTCAATCTATCCTTAACAATAAGGAATGCAAAGGACCAGCATATTCTCATACCTGTTCAACACCCCTGAATTCACTGACTTTGTATGTCCATAAGTATGAGCAGCACTTAATCAGAAGGCTCTTACTGTCATTAGGCTCAGCGGGCACAGGGGAGTAATACAAACACCAACATGTAAACTAACACTCCACAAGGAGATGCCCCAGAAGTCCCATCCTCCTCATTCAGTGTTTTCAGTTCTTTGTTTCTTCTAACTATCACAGCAGAAAAGGAAAAAAACGCGCTGTTTTAAATACTTTGTTTCACATTGCACCAACATGTTCCATAGCAAAGACTGCAAAAAGAGGCTCTAGTCTCGTAAGTCATCAGCAAAATGAGTTTGATAATCTCAACAAACTGGATTTTGTCCATTTTACTAAGCTATTAGAGACGGACAGAATTGCAAATTCTTTGTTCAGGAGAAGCCAGTAAATAAAGGCTGCAATGTGGTATGCAGTCTGGAATGGAAGAACTAGTTCTTATTCATAGACTCATAGAATACTAGAACTGGAAGGAACCTGGAGAGGTCAAGTCTAGAGTCCAGTCCTCTGCACTTATGGCAGGACCAAGCACCATCCAGACCAAGGGTGAGCAAACTTTTTATGTTTTCATCCCTGAAATTATCAGCACCAAGGTAATCCAAACTGATGGAAATTTGGGCATGTGTAAGAAAATAAGCATGTAGAATGTAAAAACTTTATTTCAATATATAAACATGAATATGCATACATAAAACAGTAACATATTTCAGTATTTTTAATTAGATGGATGAGCCTGAGATCCAGCTGCTGATCATGCTGTGCACCCCTCATGAAATTTCATGCCCCCGCAATGGTGCCTGCCCCCCACTTTGCTCACCCTGATCTAGACCATCCTTGACAAGTGCTTGTCAAACCTGCTCTTAAAAATCTCCAGTGATGGAGATTCCACACTATCCCTAGGCATTGCCTTTTTAGTTAAAGGAAAAAAAGGGCCATTACTCAGCCAGTTTGCTGCCTTCCACCACAGCCCCACCAGCCAATTCCATGGCTGGGGCTGCTGAGGTGCCAGTACTTAGTACCAGCAAGTACCAGCACCAAAAAAGCACTGTCCCTAGGCAATTTATTCCAGTGCTTAACCAGAACTAAGGCACAGTGATAGAATATTAGAAAGACTCCAGCAAGAGGCAAATAAATGTTACTGATTTTCTTTACAGACAAAGTCAAAACTTTATGAGTGATCTTATAATTGTGATAATTTTTCACAGATGATTATGCAAAACAAATTAATCACTGGTTGCACTGTAAGCCAGAAATGAAGAGAATTTGGGTTAATTCTGTCAAAAAACATAGTAAAGCAACTTCAGGTGTTCTCTCAGTTTGCTTATGCTTAGGATTCAGAATTCACAATGGGAAATATTTTGAGAGGTTTTTCATTCTTATTTCTAAACTTTATGGAATTGGCTCTTCTGCTTAGGCGTAGAAATAATATCCAGAAACCCGCTAAACAAACTTATAGCCATTAACCAATCTAGCTATACACACACTATTTGCTAAGGTATTTTTAGATCACATTACACACACACATTGCAGAATTAGTTTATAAACCTACGTCACACACTCACAAAAGGAAGACAATCTATTAGCTGTTACAGGTTAAACCTCTCTAATTCGGAACTCTTTCATCTGGCAAGCTCCGTAATCCAGCATGATTTTAATTAGCTGGACAACCACTTATCATGGGTATGGCCAAGTTTCCTGTGGTCCCATGAAGTTAGTTTACAGCTACCAGTCTTGGCTATCAGTGTTCTGTGCTATTATTTAGCTGTAATTTACCCTCAAATGTCTTCTAAGAGCCCAGTAAGCAGTGGAAGGGCTAGAAATATGCTAGAAAATACTGACCTCCTGTTGTCCGGCAAATGCTCTAGTCAGGGACTGATCAGGTTCTGAGGATGCCAGACAAGAGAGGTTCAACCTGGAGTGGCATCAGTGAACACACTACCACCACATGGCCTGTCCCAGCATTCACTTAGCAAATATTCTATTTTATCCACATTAACGATGAAAAAAATCACCGATGAAGGACCTGAGCCAGTGCACGCTGGCTTCATTGAGCTTTGGATCAGGTCCAAAGTCTGTATTTCTAACACCAATAGGGAGCCTTCAGACTCATGAATCTTCTCACAACTTTACCCAATTTACTTTAAAATGTTACTATTGAGGAAGGCTCACAGAACAGCATGCTATTCAGGCAAAGAGAAAGTATATTTGTCTATGACAAAACATACTTCAGATACCAGAATCCAAGTATCTGTCATCTCTATACCCCTTCCCTTTACTGAAGAAACAAGTACTAAGCCTTTAACAATGTACACAGAATAATATATATTTACCCTCTTTAAATAAAACATTTTGTTTGACATTTCTGCTATACTTCCAGGGATGTTTGACACATTTCACTTTCTCGTTGAGATGCTACCCAGACTCACTGCAGCTGATAACACTGGAAAGCAATGCCACTACAGCAGTGAACACAGATGTGGTTTAGAGAGCTTTTACAAGAAATATCCCTCTGCTACACTTGCATAGGAACTACATACATTAAGCCCAGCTGTTAACAGCACTGTTTGTTCTTTACTTTCATGAGCTTTGCAAAATTTACAAGGTTTTTTTGGTATAAAAATGTAAGAGCCCTATTTGCTAGTGATTTTAAATGCAAAACTCCCCATTGATTTCAGTAGTCTGGCATGTAGATTGATGAAAAGATATGGCCCTCACTAAATTGCATCTCTTCTGGAGTTCAGATATTTGGCAGGAGAATGAGGAAGGGAAGAGCTGTAGCTTTAAAATAAAACCTCATTTAACTGTAACTGAAGCAACTGTGACAATTCTCCGGAAAGAAGTAATTCACTGACTACATTTGGGACACATCTTATGTGAAATGGGTATAAACCAGTTCTGTCAAAGTGGCAATTTAAACAGACTTTTTGCAAGGGGCAAGAGGACAGAAGAGTGTCTGAGGAAGGTAGAACAGACACACTTTTTATTACTTTGTTGGATCTGTGCCACAGATAGCAATCATATAAATCCTACAGCGACCATTATAACTCCTGAGCCCTTGAACAAATCACAAGCAGAAAGGTTACTCCCCAGAAAATACTCACCTTCATTAAAACTTCTGACCCAGACAGGAGGGTGAGGGCAGCAACCGTGTGAAAATGTTGGGGTGTGGGAGAGGGAGGATGTTTTACATACACACTTGTAAAATTCCATCCTCTGTACTGAAAATAAACTTATTCTTTTCTCTTTTCTCTTTAAGTAGAAGCATTGTAGCCTTAGCAACAATGGAAGCAATCTCTGAACCCAATCCAACTTCTGCAGAAGTCAATGGCAAAACATCAATGGGTAAAATCCTGGCTCCTCTGATATCAGTGACAAAATTTGCATTGACTACAGTGAGGTCAGGATTTGCTCCTGGTGATTAGATTGAAAGGTCTTTGGGTGGGGGGCTGTATTTTTGCTTTGCCTATGTACAGCACCTAGCACCATGGTGTCCTTGTTGATGACAGGGGTTCCTAGAACGGCATTAAATAACCAAGTGTAAAACCTTGCTTTAAATCATTTTGATTTTAATAACTAAGTTCATTTGCACTTTAGTTATTTTCTAAAGAAAGGTGCATTTTCATGGGTTGACAGGCATTAAAACCTGCCAATTTACAACTAAATAGAACATTTACACTAGGCTGGGTTCATCTATTTGCTATCGCAAGTGGTACACTGTGGCTAGTGCTCCACTCACCTCTAGTGCTGGCAGCTTGATGCAAATAAGCAGTCTCAACAATGCAAAACAATTGCTAATTTGCATATCCAAGTGACTCATTTGCATGTTCACAGCAGAAAACAAGAAGTGAAGATGCGATTCTGCCGGCAAAACCCCTTCTGTTGCTAGCCCCTAGAGACTGGGAAAAAGTAGGTGAACTGTTCCATGTCTTCCAGGTCATCCACTCCCAGTGTGATGGTGGCATTGTTGGACGGGTTGACCCTCAATTGTCTTGGTCTTTCCCTTATTAATGTTCAGTCTAGTAATTGTGGCAGTTTTTTCTAGTGTTGTTACCTTTCCTTCCATGTCGATGTGAAAGGAGGGTGACATCATCAGTGAAATCAATGTCCTCTAGCTGTTTGAACAGTGTCCACAGAATACCTTGTTGATGGCTATCTGTTTTCTTGTTCATAATCCAGTCCACTGTGATCAAGAACAGGAAAGGTGGCAATAGCACCCTTGTCACACTCCTGACAGTATGCTGAAGGATTCTCTCAAGATACCATTGTGAACAACTTGGCAGGTCAAGGGTTCGTACATTGAACGAATCAAGTTAATAAATTTGGATGGGATGCCACGGTGTTGAAACAGGTTCAGGTAAGTGTCTCTATCAATGCTGTCAAAGGCTTTTTCAAGTCTATGTAGATTACATACAGTAGGCGTTCTACTCAAGTCACTGTTCTATGGTCACCCTGAGAGTTGCTATGTGGTCAGTGCAAGAGCTTTTGCTTCGGAAGCCAGCCTGTTCTTCCCCGAGCTATCAATTTTTGTCTTCATTCTCTCCAAGAGAATCTTATTGAATGCTGGAATAGACAGCGATGTTCCTCCAGTTCTTGCATTCCTTCAGGTTGCCTTTCTTTGGAAGCTTGATAAGGTAGCCATGTTTCCAGTCTTGTAGGATCTCTTCAGTGTCCCAAATTTTCCCAAATAGATTATACATCATGTTGACTGATGTCTCACTACCTGCCTTGATTGCTTGTGCAGGGATATGGTCTGAACCAGGTGCTTTTCTGTTTTTGAGATGAGCAGTGGCTTTTCTGATTTCTTCTGTAGGTCTCCTGCTGTTGATTTGCAAATGTATATTTGGTAACTTGGAAGGTTCCATGTGGGCAGAGCGGTTCAGTAGCTCTTCACAGTGTTCCTTCCATCTACTGAGCTGCTCATTTGGGTTCGTTTAAGGGTTGGCTTAGGGTTAACAACCCTATCCATAAACAAAACAAAAAGTTACAGAAACATCCACAAAGAAACCTACAACTATGTATGTCTTGGGAGGAGCTAGCAATCCACTCGGATCGAGTATGAAGCCCAAAACTGCATGGGAAAGCCAAAAGGAAGCTGCCCTGCAGATGACTCTTCTCTGACCCAGGACAACCACCCAGTTTCATACATGGACCATGTATCAAGTGGGGAAGACAGCACAGACTGCAGCAGAGATGCTGCAGTACAAGCTTACAGTTTTGGACTTGCATGAGACGAGATGGACACATTCTGGGCAGCTATGCCTGACAACAGGTGAAACCCTCCTCTACTCGGCACATGAAGAAGATAGTGCACCAAACAGAGAAGGTGTGGGTTTGATGTTATCAGGAGAGGCATCTGGTGCTTTAATGGAGTGGACAGCAATATCATCACAGCCGGATTCTCCACCAAAGTGCCAAAGGCACGAATTGTGCAGTGTTATGCACCAACCAATGAAGCAGCTGAGGAATGTAAAACAGACTCCTATGAGAAACTACAGAGCGTGGTGAACCAGAAAGCAAAGAAGGATATGTTGATTTTGATAGGTGACTTCAATGTGAAAATTAGAAGCATAAAGACAGGTAGAGAACAGACAAAGGGAAACAAAGGCATAGGCAACATGAATGAAAACGGAGAGCGTTTCAGTGCTTTTTGTTCCCTCAGTGGGTTGGTGATAGGTGGTGGTGTTTTTCCACATAAAAGGATCCATAAGATCACTTGAGTTTCACTGGCCCACCAGTGAGAAAACCAGATTGAACATATCGGTACCAGCAGTTCTTTCAGAAAATCGATGCGCTAGAAGAGGAGCAGATGTAGGTTCAGACCACCATTTGATCAGGATAAAACTCATTTTCGTAAGTGGTCCGAATTGCCATGCTGCTTTCCCTTGGCTATGAACTGGCTACAGCTCTTGGTCACTAAAGCTGAATTAGCTGGGCAAGCTTGTTCAATGAAAGATCCAAATTTTCCTACTGCAAATCAGAATGGTGATAAATTGTCAGAGGTGCAAGGATGAAGACTATGATGTCTCTACATGTTACAGGAAGAATACTCTGCCTCCATAGCTCTGGCAAAGTGGTTTTTACCCACAAAAGTTTATGCCCAAATAAATCTATCAGGCTTTAAGTTGCCAGAGGACTCCGTGTTATTTTTGCAAATGCAGACTAACACAGCTTGAGACTTGTTACATAGTTTGTTATTCTTTAGTCACAGGGTCATCCCATACTGGAGACAGCCTCTTGAAAACAACTGGGAGTCAAAGACTGATGCCCCAATTCTTCATTCTGGAGAAACTGTTCTCAACGTAGGAAATTAGCAGAAGGGAAGGCAAATGACTTGAAACTGCAGAACTATACTGGAATAAGTTCTTCATGTCAAGTCAAAAGTTCTACTAGCTACAACAGACAAAGAACCTGCTTCAGACCCCACCTGGCCATCAATGAAGCCACTGAACTGAAATGGATAACAGCCAAGATACTGTTGCCCTGGGGGAGATTTTCAAAGGCCAGTTATTTATCAGGGCCCCAGCCTGCAACATGATGCAATAAGAGGGAAAACCTCTGAAATGGAAGGTCTGATTACCTATGGCAACTATACTGTGCTCCCACAATCCCTGCGGGATGACATAATGGAAGTGAATAAGACATGCCAGGGCCTCGTAAAATGTCATGGATGGTGGCCCAATGCACAAAGAAACCTAAAACACAAAGTGGAATCATGCAGAATGACTAAAATGGTATCACTGAAGGTGGTTGAGAGAGAAGCTCCTGATGAATGGGACACTGGAAGGAGAGCAAGGGGAAGCTACTAAGACTGGGGAGGGGAAGAGAGCTGGTTCTTTCCCAGTAGTTCCTATGGCAGTTCTGCTACTGGTGGTGCCCCGTTCCCCCAAGCTCCCACACTCATTCTTAGCTTTTGGCCACCTGACACCCTGCTTGGGTGCTGGTGCCCTGTCCTATTCCCTACTCCAGTGTCTGATGCCTATGTTTCTGCCCCTTCCCCAAGCTGGGTGCCTCTACCAGGACTCACAGTGGCTAGGATTTGAAAGATGGGACCAGGCTGGGTCAGAGACTCCTTCCTGCTCCTGGTGGCCAGCCTGATCTTGTGCACCTGGCTGGCTGCTCTAGCCTCTGCTCCCCTTTTGTCTCCATAAGATATTGTGGGGGTGGTAAACTTCAGGGGCCAGAAAAATAGATCCACACCCCCAATATTTTTACTGTGGGGACACTAGCCCTGTGATACCCCAACTAAAAGCACTTTCCATGCCCCCCAAAACCAACAGACCATGAGAAATAATAGCACTAGAGCTAGGCGAAGAAAAGCAATCAACTCTCCAGGAACCTGTGATAATATTCTCCACCTTCAGAAATTCTACTTCTCAATAGCTCCACAGGTGAACAGGTGATAGAAAAAAAAATAGAGTGCAGTAGTTTCAGCATCCAGGAAAGATTGGTCACTGACAAAAGGCCATAGATTGCCCACTCTACACCCCTGAAAATCTTGGGATGCTGTCAAATTTCTCACAGACTATTTGCTGCTTCCACCATCATCTTGGAGAGCTAGACAGATTGTTAGGAAAGTCCCACAACACCAAGACGCCTCACTAGCTCTCCCAGGACACAGGGAAATTCCATTGCTTTATGGTGAGAATCTGAAATCAGAACACTGCCAGCCCTGGAAATAAATCTTCATCTTAAACAGCTCTAGCTGAAGGAAGTGAGATTGAGAGAGGTCATATATAAGACGTCTCATGCTTTTAAGCGCCACAATCAAATCCAAACTTAAACCAGGACACTACATCAGCAGGTGTCACTGGTAGTACTTTTACCCCAATAGCCTACAGGCTTGAGATGGATCAAAATTCTTAGTACAGAAGAAACAAGTCACCCCTTCACCTGTTTCTAACCCCTGCTGAATTGTTGTGCGGTTCTGATAGCAGTTGCACTCCTACCCATAGTCTTAATGGAGAGACATGCATTTATCAAAATCTACATCTTTGTGATTTGATAACCTAAGGCAATCAACAAGACAAACTCCTCCTCATGCCTCAGAAGTTCCTGAGCAGGTGAAGCACCAGAATGCGTTACCTAGAGAGGTGGAGGAATCTCCATCCCTGGAGGTTTTTAAGCCCTGACTTGACAAAGTCCTGGCTGGGATGATTTAGTTAGGGTTGGTCGTGCTTTGCACAGGAGGCTGGACTCAATGACCTTCTGAGGTCTCTTCCAGCCCTAGGATTCCATGATTCTATAAGGAGCTCTGCAGTCAGTTAGAAGGAACAGCGTAATGGTTTCCCCTATTTCAACAAAGTTCCTTGCTCAGCTTTGGAAGAGCATGTCTTGTTCTGGGAGACTTTTGGACCAAATCATTCCCATTCTCAGCCTACCCTCACTCCCACCTCTCTGTTTCCATGGTGTGCAATGGAAAGGGAAGCACAAATATCACAACACTTCCTCCACAATTTCCTGCAGACATCCTCAGAAGGATGCAAAGGAAGGGAGGCAGCACATTGCTGGATCGCCAGCCCTATCTGGGCTCCAGGCCAACATGGCAGCACTAGGAGCTGAAGGGGAGAAACAAACAAAGAGAAACTGGGGGAACCATGGAGATGGTGAAGGAGAGAAAATGGGACCATGGTGGAAGCAGGAAGAAACCTGTAGGAGACAGGGATAAGCAGGGGAAGGGCCAGGCCAGAACTTGGGAAGTAGTGTGGGGGACAGTAAACTGCGGGGGGGGGGGCGGGGGGAGAGAGAGAGGAACTGTGGGAAGAGGAGACCACCTGAAGGAACAGCTGTGTGTATATAAAGGGAGATTCCAGGAAGCTCTTTGGGTGACAGACTTCAGTGTGGGTAAGGGGGAGGCTGCTGTGTATCAGTGAAGGGAGTTGGAAGTAATCTGCATGGGTGGTGTGTGTGTGTAAGAGTAATTTTGGGGTGCGAGCAGGATCAGTGTGCAAGGCTGATTTTGCAGGGTAGGCCGCTGTACATGAGAAAGATTTTTGGGAAGAGAAAGAGGACAGAGACTAGAGAAGAGGAGGACAGACTGATGGGGAAGGGGCAGATAAAGAACAAAGTAACAGGGTGAAGGAAGAGAATTCATAACTTGAGAGAAGAGGCACACCTATTGTACAGGCTTAAAAAAAAGAGCATAGTAATGGGGTGGTGAATGGAAATCAGGGACAGTTGTCAGACAATAAAGAAAATTAGCTGAATGGAAAATACACGTAAAAAGATAGCAGAAAAGATAATAGCAGATGCATCCAAGTCAAAGAAAATTAAGTGGAAGAAGTGAGAAATTCAACTGTCAAGCAAGAAAGTATTCAAAGTGGTTTTGACTTAGGGGAAGCATAAATCCACAAACAAGAGGTTTAAAGAAATGGGTGGGATGGATGGAGTGAGGAGGAAGAGACCTTCCTTATGGCCAACCCTCATCAATCAATCTCCTTCCCTTTCCCTGCCCCCAACATCCATTTTTACTTCTTTCTCCAGATTCCCCAAAATATTTTGATATGTGCTTGCACCTATGAATGCAACTTAGGCTTCTGTGCATGCAAAGTGGAGCTGGACCAGCTGAGGGAGAGAAAGGAGCTCAGCTAGCAGAAAGACTATTATAAAACTCTCCTGTGGGGGAGGGAGGAGTGAATCTGGAAGCCGTAGTAATCAGAACCAAGTGCCATCTCAACCAACAGTGGTGTGGAGCTGCTCTGGCAGGTGGCTGCTTTCCTTACCTTGGGCGCTCATGAGTGACCAGGCTGTCCTGCTGTCCTGCTGCTGGGTGAAATTCACTAGGTCATCTCTAGGCATTTGTCAGTATCCCTCTTCTGGAGCCCTAGAGAAATAAACCCTGCTCTGCATCTGCTGGGACACAAAGTAGCGGCAAGGGCTAGAGCCCTGCAGAGAGACTGGAGTCAAAGAAGAGGGCTCTAGAATTCAGAAAGCAAATGCATCCGTGTCGGAACGAGCAAGTGGTAAGACAGAAAGTAAGAAAAAGTGTGTCACGAGCTTGGAGGGGCGGAGAAGGAAAATGCAAAAAAACCTGACAGGAAACCAGCCTCTACTAATCTGCAAAAAGGTTCTTTTTTTTTTTCCCCTAAAAAAAAGCACCCTCTCCTCCCCAGTATAGGGACTGCTCTGCTTGCAAAGGCTTCTGTAGGCAGGTGGGAGAAAAGCCCAGAGGTGCACACTGAAAGCAACCTTTATCCTCCAAACCAGAGAGGGATTGGCAGCCCAGCAGCAGCACAACCACTAGCTACAGCTTCGGGTAGAAGTGTCGGGTCACCTCCCTCCCTTTTATGAGACTGCCTGCACCACCAGGGCTGAGTCTGCAATCTGTTCCCCTTTGATACAAAGGCAGACATGGCAAAGTTGTTACAGGTGCTGCTCCTTTTCGAGGACAATATAATAACCCTTCACTGCCCACAGCAAAATGCCAGCTAGAGAGAGGAAGGGAAAAGATGAACCAACAATGCAAACTACACAGGAGTGGAGGTGAAGTGAGGAAAGGTTTTAAGAGCAGCAGTTTGAGGCAAGGTTGGGGGGTTTTCAGCATTTTCAAGTTTCAGAGCTTCTTCAGGGACGTCCACCTTATTAAACCTTGTTCATTTTGTTGTTTTTAAACAAAAGAGGGATATTTAAAACTATTATTTTACTTTTAAATTAACATTTTACATGTGTTTTCAAGGATCAGAAGAATCCCTGCTGGCTTCATTATGCAACTGGGCTTTGATTTGCCTAACTTCTGCAGACTGGATGCTTGGCTGCTGGCTCAGGGCCATATGTGGGCAAAACCTCATATACCAGGGTCTCACTGAGCACCTTCACCTTTCAAACTGTGGAAACAGGACTCTTACCATAGGCACAGCCACAAGGAAAAAGGAGACATAAGAATGGCCATAATGGGCCAGTCCAAAGGCCCCTCTAGACCACTATCTTGTTGTCTGACAGTGGCTAGTGCTATGTGTCCCAATAGGAATTGACAGAACATAAAATTGTCAAATGTTCCATCCCCAATTACTCATTACTTTCTTCTGGCACAACCACCCCTACCCACCCTGGCTAATAGCCACTGGTGGACCTATCCTCCATGAATGTATTTCTAGTTCTTTTTCTAACCCCTTATAGTATCAGCCGTCACAACATCCTCTGGCAAAGAGTTCCACAGGTTAACAATGTGTTGCATGAAAAAATACGTCCTTTTCATCGTTTTAAATGTATGGCCTATTAATTTCATTTGGTGACCACCTGTTACAGTACCACGAGAAGGAGTAACTAGCTCTTCCTTATCTACTTTCTCTGCACCAGTCATGATTTTATAGACCTCAGGCTAGGGTGACCATATCTCCCTATCCCAAATACGGAACAGGGAGATATTGCGGGGGGGCAGGTAGTGCCTGATCTGCCTGAGCCACAGGCACATGGATGGGGCTGGGAGGGGTGGGGTTGGGGCAGGCAGGGGGCTGCCTTGCAGGGTGGCTGGAATGCAGCAGGGAGGGGGCCATGAGAAGCTGAAGGACCCTGGACAGGTGAGGGGCACTCATTGAGCAATCCATGGGCTGGACCCCAGGGGGTGCCCAGGATGCACAGGTGGGACAAGGCAGGGTGAGGAGTGTCACTGCTCCCGGGAAGCTGCTGGCAGTGCCGCTCGGCCCAGCAGGAGACGTCCCACGGGGGGTGTCTGAGGGGGTGCACCAGTACCTTCATAGACCTGCCAGAGCCTGGAGGCGAGCCCAGTGCCCCACCCCAGCACCAACAGCCCAGCCTGGAGCTCTGCTGCTTGCTGCACTGCCCACAGACTTTGCTGGTCCAGGCACCCCCGCCAGCCTCCAGGAGCCTGACAGCTTGGCTGTGTGCTGCCTACGTGCAGGGCGGACTGGGCCAGGCATGTTGCACCCTGCAGCTGCCCCCACAGGAAAGGCCCTGGCCCCAGCAGGGTGCACGTGCAGGGCCCTGGGTGCTCTGGCTTCAGGGAGTCCTGGGCAGTGTGTGGCCCTTGTTCTACATCAGGCTGGGCGCTGGTCCTCCCAAGCCCTGAGCAGGGCAGGAGGGTGCTCTGTCCCCACAGGCCAATGCAGTGCCCAAGACCCTCTGCCTCCCCTGCCAGAGCTGCAGGGCTGGACTCCCGGCTTCCTCTCTCCTTGGAGAGCCAGGAAGAAGGAGACAGCCACCACCTCCCTGGCACTCCAGCATACCTCTGCCTCTGCAGGGCCCCCTCTTGGCGTGGCCAGAGAACACATTCCGATGTGCTCTCTGGCCAGCAGTTGCGCTTGCACGCCAGCAGGGGGCCAAATACAGGGCAATTAGCCCTTTTTTAAATAAAGGTCAGGATGCCTTTCTGGTGCCCGAAATACAGGGCTGTCCCACTATAATGGGACAGATGTCACCCTACCTCAGTCATATCCCTCCTTCTCTCTCTTCTGAGCTGAAAAGTCCCAGTCTTATTAATCTCTCCTCATGTGGAAGCCATTTCATACCCTTAATCAGTTTTACTGGCCCCTTCTGAACCCTTTCCAATTCCAGAGTATCTTTTTTCAGAAGGGGTGACTGCATCTTTACACAGTATTTAAGATCTGGGGCATACCGGAGCTTTTTATATGGGGTTTTTGTCTTATTTTCTATCCTTTGGTTCATGATTCCCAACACTGTCGGATTTTTTGACTGCCACTGCACACTGAGTGGATGTTTTCAGAGAACCATCTACAGTGACTCTCGTGGATCACGTCAATAAACTCAAATATCTTTCAGGTCACTATTTTGCTGGGGCCAGCACAGCTTCCATGGGTAAGAGAATATGACAGACACTACTGTAGTGACACCAACTTCCCAGCAGGGGGCACTAAGGCAGCCAAGGAGCTGGACCCATGCTGAAGCTTGGTCAGAAGTGAAGTGGGGGGAAAGAGACAGACGAAGAGGCGACTGAGGCCCCATCTGCGGGAGATTGATGCTATGGAGATCAATCTTTCGGGGGTTGATTTTGTGGGTCCAGTAAAGACCCACTCAATGGACTGCTGATCACACTCCCCTTGACTCCAGTATTCCACCTGAGCGAGAAGAATAAGGGGACCATTTCTCTCATCAATGCTGCAGCAACTTGAGCTCATATATGTCAGCTCCAGTTACGCTAATCACGTACCTGGAGCTGTGTATGTTAGGTTGACATTGCCCCCTAGTGTAGACCAAGCCTGAGAGTGTTGGGACAAGGGAGCCAGCATGTGTGTGTGCTCCAGAGTAATGCCATGGAGGAAAGAGGCACTAGGGCGTGAGTGTGTGTTTGTGCTTGCTGGGGAGAAAACAGGAGAATTCAAAGACTGCAAATGGGGAAGACAATGTATATGGAGAAAGGAGTAAGGGAATGGGGTGAGAAATCAGGAACCGTGCAAAGAAGGAGACTACTACACAGGAAATGAACGAGGAAGGGGAAAGAAGGAAAGAGGAACAGCTGGTAGACTATAAAGAAAAAAGTGCAACAGAGAGAAAAGCAAATGGAAAAAGCCAATGGAAAAAATACTGAAAGCTGTAACAGGATCACCGAGCACAGCTCAGAAAGTGAGAAGACACAGTGAAAAGAATGAAAGCAAGGCAGAAAAAGTTAGCCTCAAAAAGTCGCATTACTGAACTGAACACTTAAATCCCCATGGAAGGTGGTTTTAAAAAGGAAATGACAGAGCGTGCTGTGCTGGCTGATCTGCATTTTCTTAGTGCAGCAAAATGGCTTAGGGCCAGCCTGTCTCTCCTCCCCATCCTCAACTTTAGCTCTTCCTCGTGGCTCCCAAGTTTTGTCTCTATCTGTGCCTCTTGATGGCGAGAGCAGTTGCAAAAGTTCTCTGCAAGGGAGGGAACTGATGAGGGTTCAGACTGAAGGGGAATAGAGTTTTCAGCTAAAATGCTGTAATTAGCTTAATAAACACAACAGAAATCCAAAGAACTCTCAGTAGCAGCGGGGAGGAGCTCCGGGCCCATTGAAATGCAGAAGGAACATCACCACTCTGTGCTACTTCCAAGAGCTTGGAGGTGGCCCAGAACTGTGCTCCAGGTAGCAGTAAGCGATGGCTCTGCCCGTTTTGATAAGGCTCCACCCCTTCTGGGGCATGGAGCTGCCCCCTCCCCGCCCCACACACGCGCCCTCATCCTGCTCCTGCCACGGCTGTGGGCCTTGCTGTGTTTGGGTAATGAAGGCTAGTGAATATAAGACATTCTGCAGCTTTTGGGGAAGTGTGGCCAACAGAGTCAGGCAAAGAAAGGAAACAGAAGGATATTTTTTCAGAAAACAAGTTTACTACTAAGTTCTGATTCATGCTTTCTTCTCTTTTCATAGAGGAAGCTGTTATGCAGATGCACCCAGGGAACCATTTGCAGCACGACCACTGACACTAACTATGTGTCTGTAGCTCTCAGTTTCACACAACTACCACGCTGTTCAGAGCTGAGATTCCCCACTGATCTTTCACATAAATACCAAGCCACAGTTGCCTTTGCAACATGGATAATTGTTCCCAATCCCTAAGGAAAAATGGGCTAGAAATAGAGTATAAGGGAAGTAGGAGCTATTCCCAGTGGGTTTTGCAGGGTGCCAGCAGACACACAAACATCTTTTAAACACATTACATTTGAAAGAAGAGCCCAACATTCCCGGGCTCCAGAGTGGGGTCTTACAGACTAGTTAATTATCTTCTAGGGCTTTAGTACCCATAAGGATCCTGAATGGAAACCTGTAATGATTTAAAATGATCCTACTCATCAAATGGAAGCCCCATACACTGAGATTAGTCTTGTGATCCAGCCCTCAGCCACAAGGTCACACTAAGTCCCAGTTTCTTTCATAAGAACTTTTTTTTTTACCTTTGATCCCAATTTCCACTGCCATGGAGAAAGCAAATGGCATTCTCCCTCTGCAGCTTCTTGGCCCAGATTCACTCGGCCTTGAGCAGGAAAACGTAAGTTGCGTCTGTCTGCTATCCGGCACTGGAAGAGGAAATTCACCAAGAGGGAACACCAGAGCTGTGTGCCCTATGGCACTTCATAACATTTATAAAGGAAGAGGAGTTTTAGTTTCTTCTGATGGCTCTGCCAAAACACTTCCCATGGGGGCTGGCAAATGGACGCATCCTTCAGCTGTCCTGCCTCTGACAGGGTTAGGCCAGAAAGCTAGCTCTGAGAGAGAGAGGCTACACCTGGCAAAGGAACAGATGGTTACCCCAGGGCAGCGAGGAACAGCTGAGCTGGGGAAGCAGCCAAAGAGGGGCTGCTACAAACCAGTTAGAGCCAGCTGAGCTCACCTGAGGCTGCCCTAGGACTGGTTAAAGGATGGGGGCTCAGGAAATGGTCGAGGAGGTTGGAGTGGTGAGAGCAGAGGTGGGGTGAGAGTGAGTTAGAGAGCAGAGAAAGTGCTTCAGAAGTTCCAGCAGCAGGTTGGATAGGGGAAGAGTCCCTACAGGGAATGTTTGGGACTTCCCTCTTCCCAGGCAATCAGTAGGGAAAGGGCCTTCCCCCAGCCTCTTCAGCCCTTGGACACTGGGGCAATCTGCAGCTTGAGTCCACAGGGCCTGAGCTACCTGTGAGATGCTGAGAAGAGCGAGGGGTCCGGAGCCCAGAAGCTAGGTTGACTCCACCACAGTCCGTAACTCTTCCTGACCAGCCCCCAACATGTTTGGGGCTTTGCTGACGACCTGCAGTATCCCACTGTAATCTTCCCTCCCTGTAGGATCTTATCCACTGGGAGCCTTGTATCTGAGCTGACACCCTCAGAAACCAGCATAACCTGCACGTGAATCTCGCTTATTTGGTCCATGAGAGGGTCCAAGCAGTAGAGGGGATTTAGCACATTAATAGAGTCCCTTGGCAGGATGCTGGATTTGCTTGGTATGTATCCTTCCCACGAAGGCTTCTAAGACATAAACTAGGACTCCTGTGGTCTTTAGGCTGGTATGTGTTCTTTGACTAGGCCGGGATCAGTAACCTTTCCAAGGTGGAGTGCTGAAATTTGACCTTTTGACCTCTACGTAAGGTCCAAGTGCTGGTGACACTTTTTAAAGTCACTCATAGTCCTACTTATAACAGCTTCACTAATAAATAAATGACGATGCAGTGCTTTACCATTTATGTGATGGTTGGTAGCATTAGTTGTCTTTTGTTAATCCACAGGCGGCATGGCTTTGAGCTAACTTCCAGCTGCATGGAGGAGAAGAGGGGCTGAGCTCCCACCTCCTGTGCCAATGAAAATGAGCTTGTGTGCCGCTTTTGGCACCTCTGTTGGGGATTTCTGACCCCGGGAGTAGGCCATGGGAGCAATGCAAAGCTTTTCTCCCCACTGGAAGATCCTCGCTGCACAACTTCCACCGTTCCTCTCTTTCCATAGCAATTGGACCACTTGCAGCCAGGATGGCATTCTATAGTGCAGCAGTAAACCTGCTGGCTGCCTTTGGATATTCCCAGGCTGCAGAGCCTGATTAGAATCAGCCATGGGATGAAGAAGAATATTAAACTGTCCAACTATTAAATTGCCTTTCCTGTGCCTCTCTTCGTCCCCAGACAGCAATCCCAGCCCATGCAAACCCAGCCCTTAACTTCTTGAAATCTATCCTTCTCAGCATAATGGTTCTGAAATGCCCTGGACACAAGAAATGCATTTTGCAAACTATTGATCTCAGAATTTAATATAAAGCATTTGCCCTGGATGGCAGAGTTCGATGATGCTGTATATAGGGTTAACACAACTCCTTTGCAGCAAAGAAACAGAACATTTCAATACCTTCCATGACAGTTAGGTCAATTTCCTGTAACATCCTTGGTGGAGCTTATAGTATTAAGTTTATATACAATTGTAGGCCACAATTGTGTGAATCTTCTGTAGTGGAGAAAATGTGACAGACGTGAGACCTGGAAGTTTAAAAACTATAGCAAAATTGTGCCAGACAAGTACTGACTTTTAGGATGATAAATGTTAAAATGGATTTCCCGGGAAATCCCTAGGGAGAGGTTAATGCAAATTCTCTAAATCCAGTTACAACATCACATACAAATACAGCCTCTTGAAGCCATGGCCTAAGAGGATAATTGTCTGCTGATTACCTGTTACAGAAGGCCAAAATCAATTTTAGAAAGAAATAGATGATCTACCCAGCTGTTCTTCCGTATGGAAGCAAAATATGTACTTTAGCACTAGGGAAAACCCAGTTCTGGCTTTTGAAGGACATAAAACTATCAGAGTCCTAGGGTCAGTTGGGTTGGACCTCTGGCAAATTTTTAGCAGGTGTGTAGGCTTTTATTGACTTAATACATTTTCTCTGTAATGCTTTTACCACAAGAATAATTGTGCTTGCTAGGAAGGAGCTACATGGTAACTCACAGTGAGGCCAATACACTGGTCAAAGTCTTACGATTGTTTTAGGCTGTCTGGCTAGCTGAAGCTGCTACAGTGTCAGTCAGAAAGCTGGACACCCTCAAAATGATGGGTCAGGAGGGAAACAAAGATCTCTTCCCAAAAGAGGTGATGGTTGGGAGCCAGAGGTCTAACTTGGGTGCCCTTGGTAGACCATGGAGGGTGTATCCAGGCACATTTTAATATTAGTTGTGTTCAACTTGGGGTCCGAAGAGTATGTCTAAGATTGCCAAAGGGGTCTGGCACCTTAAGAATACATTTTTAGGTGTCCACAAATGAAAAAGTTAAAAAGCACTGCCTTAGCACATCATTCTTAGTTAGCTGTGTTCATAATTTATTATGGATCTCTGGAGGTTTGACTCCAAGAGCAGATGTATTTCCCTGTTTCTTTCACCATCCTGGGAACAAGTAGTTGTTGAGTATTCAGCTCTAACTCAGACATCAAAAATGCCTCTTGGGCCGCGTCTACACGTGCACACTACTTCGAAGTAGCGGCGCCAACTTCGAAATAGTGCCCGTCATGGCTACACGTGTTGGGCGCTACTTCAAAGTTGAAATCGATGTTAGGCGGCAAGACGTCGAAGTCGCTAACCCCATGAGGGGATGGGAATAGCGCCCTACTTCGAAGTTGAACGTCGAAGTAGGGCACGTGTAGATGATCCGCGTCCCGCAACATCGAAATAGCGGGGTCCGCCATGGCGGCCATCAGCTGAGGGGTTGAGAGACACTCTCTCTCCAGCCCCTGCAGGGCTCTATGGTCACCGTGTGCAGCAGCCCTTAGCCCGGGGCTTCTGGCTGCTGCTGCCGCAGCTGGGGATCCATGCTGCATGCACAGGGTCTGCAACCAGTTGTCGGCTCTGTGGATCTTGTGTTGTTTTGTGCAACTGTGTCTGGGAGGGGCCCTTTAAGGGAGCAGCTTGCTGTTAAGTCCGCCCTGTGACCCTGTCTGCAGCTGTGCCTGGCACCCTTATTTCGATGTGTGCTACTTTGGCGTGTAGACGTTCCCTCGCAGCGCCTATTTCGATGTGGTGCTGCCCAATGTCGAAGTTGAACATCGACGTTGCCAGCCCTGGAGGATGTGTAGACGTTATTCATCGAAATAGACTATTTCGATGTCACTACATCGAAATAAGCTATTTCGATGTAGTGTGCACGCGGAGATGTAGCCCTGATCTTAAAAAGCAACATGCAGATGGATTTTTGTTACACATATAGGTATAACGGTTTAAATCCAGCAGGAAAATGTTCCCATCTGTAGGTTTATGATATACACTCAAATAGCATTTCAATTGCCTCATCTATGAAATATTGTGTTAGTAAGGTATATATCACAGGGACAACACATAGTGTAAAATTTTCTTTCATATGAATGTACAAGATTTGATGTATTTTTGCAGAAAATACATAGCTGTTAGGGACTGGCACAATATAATGGGATCTAGCAGTGTGTGTGTGTCTGTTGTTAGCACATTTACCATTGTTCTGTAAGTTGTCTGCTTCAAATCCCACTCTAGGACTTTGGTTTGTTCCCATTGGCTACATCTACACTACAGCAATCTGTTGACAGAAGTTACTGTCAGAAGACAGGCACACACAAAAGCAGATAAAAAAGCAATCCGCTTTGTCAACAGAGAGTGGCCAGAGTGCCCGGCAGATCTCTCGACAGAATGGCCAACTGGAAGCTCAGCAAACAGGGCTGCCTGGTGAATCAGAAGCCCTGTTTGTCAACAGAGGGCCCTCTGGAGAGACAAAGGTGTTATCCGTCATCGTAGAGAGGCAGAATGCTGTCAGCAGAAGTGCCAAGTTTCATTGACAGACATTTAGTGTGTAGATGCACCGCAGGTTTTGTCAATAAAACTCTCTAGTGTAGACATAGCCACTGAAACCCCACAGTAAAATGATGATGAGTGGCAAGCTACCAGAAGACCAACCTTCATCTCAAATGGTGAACTCAGATCCATTTTGCCAACATTTGGGGCTTCATAGGTGAAGGTTTGACATACTATGGTACTCTTTCCAAAAGATCATGGGTTTGTTTAATGCCTAACTCTAGGCTAACACTTCCTGCCTTCTACACAGATATTATTTACTAAAGAAGTGTATGAGTTATTTCTCAGAAGACTAACTGCACTGTTGGCTTTAATTATCCTTTCAACAGGGCTTTGAACCCAAGGAGCTTAAAGCTTTAAATATCAAAAATTTAGCCTCCCAGCAACCATGTGAGATAAGAATTCAAAGCCCACTCACCCAGGAACTCTATAGTGATGACTAAAGAACAACATACAATTCCAGGTTAGAATTTGTCAAAATCTCCCATGAATATTTTTGGAGAAGAATGAAAAAATAACTAAAACTCAAATAAGTTTGGTTTCCAAGAAACTATTTTCTGGGACATCCTGCCCCCAACTCCCTGGAACGTATTTGGGACTGCAAACAAAAATACTGTCCAAATCCAGAAAATATTCACTTTCAATTACACTGAAAAACCTGAAAATGTCATTGTGGTTGAAGAGCCATTTGCTGTTGAAAAAAATGTTACCAATAAAGCTCTGATCAGCTCTGCTCTTAGTCTGTTGCCTTAAGCACAATGCCATCCTTCTGCCTATGCAGTGACTGCACTGCCAATATGCCACTCTAACGGATTAAGCTGGGAAGAATGTTAGGACTCCCAGCGTGAGAAGGCCACTCTATCAAAATTAAAATCAAGTGACACTGGGGCTTGGCATGTTACTGCTTCTTGTTCCTTTATGTTAGAGTGGAAATTCTGCAGTCTTCTTCATGGGTCAACATTTATTTTAATTAGTAATTTGCCTGTACTTTTAATGGAAACAAATTGAAGACACCTGCACAGTCTTAATGATTACAATTTATTCTTAATTTTCTCTCTTTTTAATTCCATATAGCTTGCATAAAAGGTCAGGAGGAAGCAAATCTTTGCTAAGTGCTGTGCACAGAGAGATCTACTACATCACAGACATAATAATAATAATGATTAACACATGGTGCTGTGCCTGAATCAAGTTGTAAATAATAATTACAATTTAAATGAGGTTGGGGGAGAAAGATAGCAAAGATAGCAGCTCCTCTGTATTTAGGGAGAGGCATAATCAAAAGGGCAGAGCACAGGAGTGATAAGAACTGTTCAGCCCTAAACAAAGGTCTGAGATTGACTCCTTCTGTGACTTTGAGCAAGGCACTTAACTATCAGTGGTTTTGGTTTCAGTTTCCTTATCTATAAAATGGTCATAAAATGTACCGTAAGTGCTTTGAGGACTTAGTTTAAAATCCTGGTTCCAAGCCTTGGCCCCCCCCCCCGCCACCATGATGTCACAGTAAACTCTTTCATATCTGACAGCCCTGGGACCGGGAGGGTGCAGGATATTCAAATATTCTGGATAATAGAGAGGTATACCTAGCAGTATACAACATTAAAGAAAAACAAGATTAGATATTAAGAAACAAACAAAAAAGTATGTTGAGTACTTTGTCAACAACAGTAGCATTGTACACTGTAAACATACTGTATTTACTGTATTTATTTATATTTGCTTTCACTACACTATATTTATGGAAAATGTAACTAAAATTTATGGTTAAAATGCCAGTTGTTTGAGAGTTATGCATGATAGAATGCCGGATATGAAAGAGTTTACTGTAGTTCCAGTTTGGGTCTGAAATCAGAAGATATGGGTTGAACTCTCAAGTCCAACACTCTCTGGTCTTGCAACATCCATGGTCTGGCATGATTTTAGTTAGCCAGATGTCCACTTATCATGGGTGAGGCCAAGTTCCCCAGAATCCCATAAAGTTTGTTTCCAGACATCAGTTGTGGCTCTCCATGCTCCGTACTGTTATTTATCTCTAAGGCTGCTTCTACGCAGGCCACTTCCTTTGGAAGTGGCATGTTAATACATGGAGCAAAAGATGCTAATGAGGGGTGGACGCAAATCCCCCACACCTCATTAGCATCATGTCACATGATTTGGAGTCTGGAAAAATGGTATTCCAGATTCCAAAATGCCATGTAGAAGCGTGGCCCTGGGGGAGGGCTTCCGGAAGGAAGTCCTCCTTCCGGAGGCCCCTTCCCAAAAGTTTTGAGGAAGAAGGGGCCTCCGGAAGAAGGACTTCCTTCTGGATGCGCCCCCCCAGGGCCATGCTTCCACACGACGTTTTGGAGTGTGGACGAATGGCCTTCCAGACTCCAAATCATGTGACATGATGCTAATGAGGCGTGGGGAATTTGCATCCGCACCTCATTAGCATCTTTCGCTGCATGTATTAGCATGCCACTTCCAAAGGAAGTGGCCTGTGTAGAAACAGCCTAAATGTCTTAAGAGCTCAGTAAGCAGTGAAAGTGTTGGCAATGCTTCTAGACAATGTTGAGGTCCCATGATTCAGCAAATTCCCTGGTTTGGCATCAATCAGGTCCTGGAGTTGCCAGACTAGAGAGGCTCAGTCTGCACTTGCTTTGCATTTATAAGCAACAAAAAGTTTAGAGGTACTACCTAAAGGTAGTGGGGACCTGACTCAGACAACTATTAAGAGCATACCCAAGTAAAACCTACAAAAACACTTCCAATGCATCTACATGAGTAAGTCTGGGGAACAAATGTGGCATAACTCTGTGGGAAACTGGGGAAGGGGGGGGAACTTGTTATTCCAAAAGTGAAATGACATAGAAGTCCACTTACAGAGCTGAAAATAAGTGCTATCTGAGGAAGACAGAAGCTGATGTGATTGTAAAGTTAAAATACAAGGAGATCCAGCCCGCAATCAATTATTGTTTGAAAAAATAATTGTGTTTCAGATTTATTTACATCCTGTCAGATTTAGACTTCCCTTGACTATAACTGCAAACATGTTTCTCTGGCTATAAACGTAGAGTCTGAACTTCAGATTTAAATGAGAAAATATTCCTCATAGAAAGGAAATTTGACAGAGGGATATGCAGTAAACGTTCAATTAAGGCTGTCTGAATTTCTTTCATCGAGGTATTGGGTGATGCATTAATTTGGGCTGCAGGTTGAGATATTTTTGAAGTGTTCTTGCTATGACAGGGTGCAGTCACAGAAGACCCTTTGGGATATTTTCTGGTGTGTTGATCAGATCACTGACACCCGCTTTGTTGCTCTCTGTGGCCCACCACCACCCCGTCCTGCTGAGCCAGATCCTCTCTTCTCCCCCAGCCAAGGCCCAGAGTTGGGGGTGCCACTCCCCTGTAGAACAATGCAGACACTAATTAACTGCAGCTCTGAGCAGGTGCAGTTCTAGGGCACAGCACTCAAGAAATCAACTCCCAGAAGGAATCAAAACCCCAAATAAATCTGCCACTCTGTGAAAAAGGTTTGCACAGGGTGGGCTCATTAGGTAAGCCCCCTGTATCAATGAAAGGGAGAAATGCACAGTAGTAGCTCTCCCTAGGTAATAGCTACTTACAGCGAACTTGATTATAAACACAAACAGTTTTTATTAAGCAAACAGTAGGATTTAAAGTGGTTATAAATAAAAATAGGCAGATCAAAGAGTTACTAAATTACAAAAAACACAATCACTCAGAGCCAATACTATTGCACTAAGAATCCAGTTATTTGTGAGTTCTTACCCTTAATAGATGTCCTTAAGCTTCATGTCAGAAAGAGTCCTATTCTGACCTCAAAGTTAGTCTGAAGACAAAGAATTAAAAGATTCCTAAAGACTGTGCCGAGGGTTTGAAAGTGAAATTCAGTGCTGTTAGAAAGACACTGCATCCCTGTAGTGGTCTGTAGTGGCCCCTGTCTATCAGGCTTGGAGGGAGGTCATTCTGTTTCATGCATCAGGAAACAAAAATACTGTTAAATTAGGAGGCTACAGGCTTTGGTCTTCTCAGTGGGGCAGAAGAACATGTGGTCTTTAGCCCAAGCCTGCAGAATAGGGCAGACAGCAAACAGGATCTGGAGCTCTGATGCTTGTAGTGGGAAAAGCAACAGCAGTTGTTAGCTTCTGCTTTCTGGATGGTGCACATCATCCACAAAGTACAGATCTTCCATCTTAGGGTGAGTAAGTAGGTTACCATCTCAGCAGTGGGGTTGGTGGTAGGGGGACCTAGGCCCATTCAAGCACACCAAATCCCAGCCCAAGGCTGTAACAGGTGTTCTGACCGCTGCATCAGCAGGAATCCCACCAAAACACTCGGATTCATTAACTTACAGCACAACTGGACTAACATCTGGTTTCCCTGGGCTAATTCCTACTGCTCTCAACTGGTGAGGCTCTGTAGTCTGAGTCCTCAGGCTCTTCTGGGTAAAGGGTGGATGGCACCCCAGCTGCTCCTCTCCATAATCTGGGGGCTGAGTGCTACATGGCCGAGCAGCAGAGTCACAGTCCTGCATTGGGCTAGAAATGTATACCTGCTCCCCTGGCTCCCACCCACATGAATTGGAGGGCATGCCTCTTACACTTCCTGTCCCAACCCTCTGCTTCGGCCGCAGGGGTGGGGCTAGCTTGGCTTCGCCCACCACTGAGTCTGTATTGGCATCTCCCTTTCAGGCTCAGAGGGAGGATACTCTGCCTCATTACAATGCCACAACAAAGGAAATAAAGTAGTTTTTGGAGAAAGTTTTTTTTTTTTTTATAAAAAAAAGGCAAATAGACGCTGGCCTGTGTTTTGTTTTAATAAATTGTTCCTAGAGCTGACAAAACATCAATGCATTAAAGTGAAAATGATCCAATATACACAGATGATGCATGGACAGTTGGGAGGCAAGAGCAAAAACAATATTAAAAAAAATGAAATGGAAAAGCCTGACTGAAAATTCTGGACACGAGATATGAATATAGGGATTAGCTTTATGGATCTATCTAGCTTCATCGAAAGTGCAAGAAACCCTGTAATGGTGTAACTGGCCCATAAATAGAATTTAAATGGAAAAAAGGAAGAAAGAAAAGATGTTATACGTGCTGAAAATGAGCAGAATCTGTTATCTTCCACATATTCATCCTATTCCTCACTTGTAAAGCAAGTATTGCAGGAAGAGGGATGGGAAGCAGCTAGACCCCAGGGCACATGTGAAGGGAAGATAAACTGAAGGTTTGACTATACCACTCAGCTTTTAGCAGACAGGTCTGTGGCAGTGTTGTTAAAAGTAAAGCAGCATAAACACTGTTTGTTGGAGCTTTGGCCGACAAAACACCCCTCCCCCACCCAAACAGCATTTGCTTTGATGGCGGGCAAAGTTTTTGTTGTTGGTGGGGGAGGAGGGCTTAACCACCCGTGAATAACAAAAGCTTTGTTGCTCAATTGACAGTGCAGACAAATCCTTTGTTTAGGAACAGGAGTCTGCTGGAAAAAAAAAATTGGGGGTGAATTGGTAATTGGTGGCAGTTGATGAGATTTATCAGAGTCCAGAGACCAGTTTTTGGACTCTGACATGAATGTTTTGTTGCAACTGTTATCTAAGTAGCCAGTTAGAAGGCATTCAGGAAGCAGTTCGGATGCAGTATGTCTGATGGTTCAGGTGTGGGGAACCCCTGGCCCACAGTCTGGACTGCAGCTTGCCTGGATTGAGACCCCAAGGCTGGGGGCTCCCCTCCCCAGTACCCGGCCTACAGTGGTGTGTGGAGTCCCAAGTCTTGTGAGCGAGATCCAATACACTTGGCAGGTTGGATCCAACATGCTGGGGTCAGCTTCGGCTCATGAGCTCTGGCAGGGAGCGGGAGGTGAGGGGGAAGGAGGGAACGGCTCTGTGCGGCGATGCTGCTGTTCGTGTCCATTTCTCCAGCCGGGGAAAGGGTGGGGGAGCAGCAGTAGCAGTGCTTCCAGGAGACTTTATGCCACAGCTCCAATTGGCTGGAATTCTGGCCTATCAGCTGTGGAGGTCAGTGCCTGGGAGAGGTAGGAGGAGGTTACAGAGCCATGTGTGTCCAAGGGTGCGGCGCAGGTAAGCTGGACCCCCGTTACCCAGACCCTATACCCCCAGACAGCTCCTGACCCCCTCCCACACAGCCCCCCATCACACCTGCTCCTGCACCCCCTCCCACCCCAACTCCCCACCACAACCCTGTTCCTGCCTCCTCTCCCCCAGACCCTTCACCTCACCCTTACCTCTCCCTTCCATACCCTGCACCCCAACCCTGTTGCTCCCTTCCTCCCACCCAGATCCCACAGCCTTAGCCTGATCCTGCATCCCTGCCCCCCTCCTGAACCCTGCTCCTGGTCAACCTCCCACCCCCAGCCCACTCCTATACACCACTCCCACCCAGACCCCCACCCACAGCCAACATCTGCATCCCACTTCTGCCAAGGACATCCACCCCAGCCTGATCCGACACACTCCTTCCTGTCCAGATTCCACACCCCAAGCCCACTTCCTGGCAGCCTCCTCCCACATTAAACCCCTCATTTCTGTCCTCACCCCATAGCCTAGAAGAACACAGAAAATGTACTAGCCCTGCCCCACCTCCTAAGCTCTGATTTGTCTATAGTTCAGAGGCCCTCAACCCAAAAAAAGATCACCCACCCCTAGACTTGTTACTTGTGACAGATTTTATCATATTGGGTTCTATTTGTTTGTTTAAGGGACTCATGTTCACTTTTCACTGTGCCCCCTCCCCCACCCTGGGAAAGAAACTATCATAGATCTGGAGAAATTCTCACAATGCTCATAAACAGCACTCATTTCACCAACTATTACATTTACATGTGATTAAACATGGCTCTAAAATTTGTGTCTATTTATTAACCCCTAAATATTATAATTAGTTTTACACTTAAATAGCCCCATTTGAAAAAATGGCACTTACAGGTAAAAGCTAGATTCCCTCTATGCCTGACATATCTATGACATTAAATAATTTGTGTGGCTAAAGCCAGGGACAGGGACTCAGGAGACATGCCACTGGTTTGTTGGGTGACCTTCGGCAAGTAACTTCCCTTCTCTTATCCTCGATTTTTCCATCTGTAAAATGGACATGATGATACTGAGCTCTTTTGTGAAGCGTTTTGAGATTCAGAGATTAAAACACAGGCATTATTATTAAAATCTGTAGAGTTATTTCAGACTTACACTGCGTAACACAGCAGAAGCATACCACAACATGTCCCTGCAACCTAAATAAAAGCGTACCAAAGCCAAGCACAGGTGTTTTTTGTGTTTATTGTATAAATCCAAATTCCTAATTATGATGATTTATTACAGTTGTGCCTAGAGGCCTTTATCAGAGCTGGTGAAGTACTGCACAAATTAAGTCCCAAGTTCAGCAATTTATAATGCACAGGAAGGCTGCTGTGCCCAGTGTGGCTACCTGCCAGCACATTGTTCTACCTGCACATTGTACATTGCAGACTTGGGATCAAAAAGGTGGACACTGTTCCTTCATCTGCTAGCTTCAGTTGAAAAACTAAATTTATTCATACATTTGGGGTAATCTTTAATGAGTTCAAATGTTCTGGAAAAAAAACCCACACAACTGTGCAACATAATTATTTCTGAAAGACAATCATTATGCCTCCACAATTTTTTAGGTCATGTAGTTTTAAGGATCTGCTCAGTAACCTTTAACCTAATGAATATAATAATGCATCTTGGGAAATCATAGCAACCTCTAAATTTAGACTTTTGGCAGGAGGCAGAAACAAATGTCTCTGTACTGATCTGAGTACACTGTAGCTGCATTGTACTGGAGAGGTAACCATTTATATCATCATTTGGGTAATGATAGATCCTCTTTCCCTCCCCTTCCCTCCCCGCTGCCCCAACTACTGCTTCCATTTGTCCTTACATGACCAAATTAATCATATTCTATATTATTATTGCTGGCTTATGGAGATTTTTTTACTCCAACAATATCGAGAAATTCAAGTGTGTTCCCCACACTAATCCTGAAGATTAGTGCAAGATGAAATAGCTTTTGCATTCTGCTTAGCACTATCCTTGAAGCCTGTTCTGAAACTAAACTTATCACACGATTGGCCACCTGTCAGTGGTCAAACCCTCGGGCTATACCTACAATAGAAGCATCTGTCGACAGAAGCGTCTGTTGGAAGAGATGTTCCAACAAAACTTCTGTTGACAGAGCACATCTACACACAAAAGCAGATAGATCTTTCAATCTGCTTTGTCAACAAAAGGGCCTCACGGAGCATCTACATGGCGTTTTTGTCAACAAAACGCATTTTGTGTGTAGTTGCTCCACGGGTTTTGTGGACAAAACTCTCGATTGTAGACGTAGCCTCAGAGAAAATTCCTTGCCACTTGCCCTAGCTTCTTATTCTCTTTCAACTGAAATTCAAGATGCTTGAGAGAAACCTGTGTGGTTTGTATCCTGGTTACTCGAAGACCATTCCACTGCCCACACATTGACCTCTGAGTTGAAGCCATCCAAGGGACTCAAAGCTACCCATCCCAAGACTCAGAGAGGTAGCCGTGTTAGTCTGTAGCTTGGAGAACAAAAAAAAGTTTTGTGGCACCTTACAGGCTAACAGATATTTTGGAGTATAAGCTTTCATGGGCATAGACCCAGTTCATCAGATCAATCAATCAGATCTGATGAAGCAGGTCTTTGCCCACCAAAGCTTATGCTCCAAAATATCTGTTAGTCTATAAGGTGCCACAAGACTTTTTGTTCATCCGAAGACTGAATCACCAAGGGTCTGGTGCTCAATACTCTGGAATGTGCTTCTCTGATTCCCGGAACACCTATAAAAGAACACACATACACAACACCTCTTTGATCCCAAGCCGGCAACGTATAACATGCAGGCAGAACGCTGTGCTGGCAGGTAGTCATACTGGGTACAGCAGTCTTCCTGTGCATGCTCACCTGTTGACATAAAGCAGTCCTCATGTGCCCCAGCACATACTTTTACTTGGGAACAGTTATATGGGGAAATCTTATATTTCACTTTTAGCTTTCATTAAAACTATGTTGAGCAATGGGTGCTTTTTATAAATTTAATGCATGGACTGAATATGGAAATTCATTTGAAAGAAAGTTCATTAAGAGCATGAGCAGCTGGTTGCCTTGGGCAGCTTAATTTAACTGTGCATTACACAAGCAGCCATGGGCTTAGAGGAAATTATAGTTTCCAGTTGTATTAGGGCAGTGGTTGGCAACCTGTGGCCGATCAGGGTTCTGTTTGTGGCCAGTGAGACATTTTCTTTACTGTTGCCCATGGCAGTGCTGGTTTCCATCATGTTTTTTTCCCTACTGGTATTACGAAAGCCACACACATGCATATTAAAGGCACATGAAGGGAGGTATGTGCTGATTGCAAACAACATTGACCGTGAGAGCTGCATGCTCCCTCCGCATCAATTCAAAGCGCTGCTCTGGTTCAACTGGCATACCCTGCAAATTCTGCGTATGTAAGGGCGATTCATAAAACTACCCTACCCTGAGAGATTGACTTGGTTATGACAATTTTGCATCCCTCTGAGATGAAGGTGGGCCACTCACGTGGCCCACTGACTAGTCTAGGTTGCCCATGGCTGTATTAGGGTAACAGTAGCTCTATGTGCTAAAATGCCTGAGAGACCAAGGACCCCAGGAACTCTTGCTGAGATCTCCTTAATGGAAAACCACAGCTGGAACACCCTGTGGGCAAACCGTCAAGTCCTCTCATTCTATGACCATTTGTTCCCTGTGAAGACATGGAGAGTGGGAAAGATTTATTTACAAGAAAACTAAAGGGCTGAAGTTTTAATGGCTGGGAACTAACAAGTTGATTCCATCTTCAGTCCTGACTGCTAGAAACACGAGCGAAACAGATGGCAAAACTGGGACCAGCTTTGGAGGAAAAAACAAAACTCAAAACTACCACCCAAATTCCATAATGTCATCAGCAAATGTCTTCTCACAGGACTCATAAAACAAACAGTGGTTTAGTTTACGGCTTTATTTGAATCTGGTTTTGTCCGGCAAGATGTTTCTGAACAGTTCTGTAGTATGTGACTGAATTTCTTGAACACCTATAATTTAGTTTAAACTGCTACTCACCAAAGGAATTCTGCACAAGATTCATACTTCTACTCAAGTGTACTGCAACAGAACAAAATTAACTTAGGTAAATAATATCCTACTGTCAATGGGACCATGCATAAACTATTCCGTACAAAGAAAGATAATCCAGAAACAGCAAGTACCCAGTAATAAAGAGAAGGATTGCACACTTTATTTTTATGCAGCAGGCTTATAAAGAGAGGTGAGGAAGGGGGAGGCACCTTCCCTGGGGTACAGTTCAATCACATTTAATTTTTGCACACTTTGTGCAGACTTTTGGCAAAATGCATAACAACTGATTACTTGCATTTGTATGTAGAGCCAAAGTATGCAGGTCACAGAGGGTAACTCTATACTACAGAGTTATCCAGAACAGCTTATTCCAGAGTTATTATACCGAAATAAACTATTCCAGAATAATGCATCCACACTACAGGGAAGCCCTGGAACAAACAAAACTTATTTCAAAATAGCACATCCACATACAATAGAGCCTATTGTGGATCAGAAGCCCTGGAAGCACTCTGCTATGTGGCAGCATTATTTCAGAAAAAGCAATTCCAAAAAAGCTTATTTCAGAGTAGCCCCTATTCTCTGTCTATACAACTCCTATTCCAAAATATCTATTTTGTAATAGGCGCTATTCCTCATAGAATAAGGTTTACAGAATTCAAAATAAGGTTTTGCTTTGTAGACGCTTGTAAAGAATTGCAGGCATTATTTCAGAATAGCAGGCATTATTTCAAAATAACTTTGCTGTGTAGACGCACCCCATGTGTTATATCAGCAACATCTGCAGACACATTGACAGTATTGAGCAATGATGTAAAGAGTAAGACTATGCCTACTCTTAAACTACTAGAGCAGTGCTTTAGCACTTCCGTACAGCTACTCCGTACAGTGATGGGAGGGATCCACCTCCCCAAGACCCAACAGCTAAGTCAAGAGAAGAATTCTTCCATTGACAAAGCCGTGACTACATCAAGGATTAGGTTGTTTTAACTACATCACTCAGAGGTGTAGATTTTTCACACACTTAAGTGACATAGCTGGATCAATTTAACTTTTTGTTGTAGACCTGTCTTCAGTGTCATGGAAAGTAAACTATGGGAAACAGAGAGGCTCCAGAAGCAGTCTGGCATTGATGGTTTTGTAAGAAAGGAACATGAGCCGTGGGACAGACAGGAAAGAGAGCACTTGAGATGGAATTTGGCGGGATTTAGAAATTCAGTAACAAATGAGGACTTTCAAGGTGAGGAGGAAAGCATGAGAGAAAGAACTATGATAGTCCACCACCGTGCTTTACGAAAATTGGCTTTTGAATATGCATATGCAAAACTTAAAGATGCTTTAAATAAAATACTTCATGTAACCTATTAATGTTAATGTTACAATCCACTGGATCCATATATCCAGTAGATGGTGTCGTCAGGAAGGCTTTGGTTTCTTTGACCACAGGAACCGTTTCCGGGAAGGACTGCTAGGCAGAGATGGAGTTCACCTTTCAAGGAGGGGGAAGACCATATTCGGACACAGGCTGGCTAACCTAGTGAGGAGGGCTTTAAACTAGGTTCGACGGGGGCAGGGGAGCAAAGCCTGCAGGTAAGTGGAGAGCATGGATACCTGGGAGATGAACTTGAAATGGGAGGGAGCATGGGCTATACTGGGGCCGCGTCTACACGTGCATGCTACTTCGAAGTAGCAGCGCCAACTTCGAAATAGCGCCCGTCACGGCTACACGTGTTGGGCGCTATTTCAAAGTTGAAATCGACGTTAGGCGGCAAGATGTCGAAGTCGCTAACCCCATGAGGGGATGGGAATAGCGTCCTACTTCGAAGTTGAACGTCGAAGTAGGGCACGTGTAGACGATCCGCGTCCCGCAACATCGAAATAGCGGAGTCCGCCATGGCGGCCATCAGCTGAGGGGTTGAGAGATGCTCTCTCTCCAGCCCCTGCGGGGCTCTATGGTCACCGTGTGCAGCAGCCCTTAGCCCAGGGCTTCTGGCTGCTGCTGCCGCAGCTGGGGATCCATGCTGCGTGCACAGGGTCTGCAACCAGTTGTCGGCTCTGTGGATCTTGTGTTGTTTAGTGCAACTGTGTCTGGGAGGGGCCCTTTAAGGGAGCGGCTTGCTGTTGAGTCCGCCCTGTGACCCTGTCTGCAGCTGTTCCTGGCACCCTTATTTTGATGTGTGCTATTTTGGTGTGTAGACGTTCCCTTGCAGCACCTATTCCGATGTGGTGCTGCCCAACGTCGAAGTTGAACATCGACGTTGCCAGCCCTGGAGGACGTGTAGACGTTATTCATCGAAATAGCTTATTTCGATGTAGCAACATTAAAATAAGCTATTTTGATGTAGCATGCACGTGTAGACGTAGCCTGGGAGAGTAAAAAGAGGGCCAGGGCAAAACTGGGAGGCAAGACCAAATCAATGTCTGAGATGCCTATATGCAAATACAAGAAGTATGGGAAATACACAAGAAGAATTGGAAGTACTAATAAATGAATACAACTATGATATCGTTGGCATCACAGAAGCTTGGTGGGATAAAACTCATGATTGGAATGTTGGTACTGAAGGGTACAGCCTGCTTAGGAAGGACAGACAGGGAAAGAAGGGAGGAGGTGTTGCCTTGTATATTAAAAATGTACACACTTGGACAGAGGTGGAGATGGATGGGTTGAAAGTCTCTGGGTTAGACTCAGAGGAGTAAAAAACAAGGATGAGGTCCTACTAGGAGTCTACTACAGGCCCCCTAGCCAGGTGGAAGAGGTGGATGAGGCTTTCTTTAAACAGCTAACAAAATCATCCAGGGCCCAGAATTTGGTGGTGATGGGGGACTTCAACTATCCAGGTATATGTTGGGAAACTAATACACCAGGGGACAGACTGTCCAATAAATTCTTGGATTGCATTGCAGACAACTTTTTACTCCAAAAGGTTGAAAAAGCTACCAGGAGGGAAGCTGTTCTAGATTTAATTTTAACAAATAGGGAGGAAACTATTGAGAATTTGAAAGTGGAAGGATGCTTGGGTGAAAGTGATCATGAACTCAGAGTTCACAATTCTGAGGAACGGTAGAAGGGAAAACAGTACAATAGAGATAATGGATTTCAGGAAGGCAAATTTTGGTAAACTCAGACAGCTGTTAGGTAAGGTCCCATGGGAAGCTAAACTGAGGGGAAAAACGGCTGAGGAGAGTTGGCAGTTTTTCAAAGGGACATTATTAAGGGCCCAAAAGCAAGCTATCCCACTGCGTAGGAAAGATAGAAAACATGGCAAAAGACTGCCTTGGCTTAACCAGGAGATCTTGCATGATCTCAAACTAAAAAAGGAGTCGTATAAGAAATGGAAACTAGGACAAATTACAAAGGATGAATATAGGCAAACAACACGAGCATGCAGGAGCAAGATTAGAAAGGCTAAGGCACAAAATGAGCTCAAGCTAGCTACAAGCATAAAGGGAAACAAGAAGGCTTTTTACAAATACATTGGTAACAAGAGGAAAACCAAGGAGAGGGGAGGGCCATTGGTCAGTGACGAAGGAGAAACAGCAACAGGGAATTTGGAAATGGCAGAGATGTTTAATGATTTCTTTGTTTCAGTCTTCACTGAGAAATCTGAAGGAATGCCTGACAAAGAGAATGCTAGTGAAAAACGGGTAGGTTTAGAAGTTGAAATACGAAAAGAACAAATTAAAATTTACTTAGAAAAATTAGATGTCTGCAAATCACCAGGGCCTGATGAAATGCATCCTAGAATCCTCAAAGAGGTGATAAAAGAGGTATCTGAGCCTTTAGCAATCATTTTTGGAAAATCATGGGAGACGGGAGAGATTCCAGAAGACTGGAAAAGGGAAAATGTAGTACCCATTTATAAAAAGGGGAACAAGAATAACCCGGGAAACTACAGGCCAGTCAGCTTAACTTCTGTGTCAGGAAAGATAATGGAGCAGGTCATTAAAAAAATCATCTGCAAGCAATTGGAAGGTGGTAAGGTGACAGGGAACAGCCAGCAAGGTTTTGTTAAAAACAGATCATGTCAAACCAATCTAACAGCTTTCTTTGATAGAATAATGAGCCTTGTGGATAAGGGAGAATCGGTGGATGTGATATACCTAGACTTCAGTAAAGCATTTGACACGGTCTCACATAATATACTTATCAATAAACTACGCAAATACAACTTAGATGGGGCTACTATAAGGTGGGTGAACAACTGGCTGGATAACCGTACCCAGAGAGTAGTTATTAATGGTTTTCAATCCTGCTGGAAAAGTATAACTAGTGGGATTCCACAGGGGTCTGTTTTAGGACCGGTTCTGTTCAATATCTTCATTAACGATTTAGATATTGACATAGAAAGTACACTTATTAAGTTTGCAGATGATACCAAGCTGGGAGGGGTTGCGACTTCTTTGGAGGATAGAGTCGTAATTCAAAAGGATCTGGATAAACTGGAGAAATGGGCTGAGGTAAACTGGATGAAGTTTAATAAGGACAAATGCAAAGTGCCCCACTTAGGAAGGAACCATCAGTGTCACACATACAGAATGGGAAAGGACTGCCTAGGAATGAGTACAGCAGAAAGGGATCTAGGGGTTATAGTGGACCACAAGCTAAATATGAGTCAACAGTGTGATGCTGTTGCAAAAAAAGCAAACTTGATTCTAGGATGCATTAACAGGTGTGTTGTGAACAAAACACGAGAAGTCATTCTCCCGCTCTACTCTGCGCTGGTTAGGCCTCAGCTGGAGTATTGTGTCCAGTTCTGGGCACCGCAGTTCAGGAAGGATGTGGAGAAATTGGAGAGGGTCCAGAGGAGAGCAACGAGAATGATCAAAGGTCTAGAGAACATGACTTATGAAGAGACGCTGAAAGAATTGGGCTTGTTTAGTTTGGAAAAGAGAAGATTGAGGGGGGACATGATAGCAGTTTTCAGGTATCTAAAAGGGTGTCATAAGGCAGAGGGAGGGAACTTGTTCTTCCTTGCCTCTGAGGATAGAACAAGAGGCAATGGAGTTAAATTGCAGCAGGGGAGGTTCAGGTTGGACATTAGGAAAAAGTTCCTAACTGTCAGGGTGATCAAACACTGGAACGAATTGCCAAGGGAAGTGGTAGAATCTCCATCACTGGAGATATTTAATAAGAGGTTAGATGGATGGCTTTCAGGGATGGTCTAGAAAGTGTTTGGTCCTGCCATGAGGGCAGGGGGCTGGACTCGATGGCCTCTCGAGGTCCCTTCTAGTCCTACTCTTCTATGATTCTATGATTCTATCCTATTTTTGTTTGTCTCATTCTTGTATGATATTAAAATATGAAATATGAATCTGTTTATAGTCTGCAATGTGCTAACAACAGACACTACTGGTGCCTAGAAACCTAATGGCTCAGTGATCAACTCAACAACTAGTAAACAGCCTTCTTTGTCCTGTAAGTCAAGAAGGTGGCTGGTCTTGAAACATGTGAAACACATACAAATGGCCATTTCGAAGATTACTAATAAGGCACTGAAATGCATATTCAGCGCCTTATTAGCATGCCGCTGGCCGCGGCTCTTTGAAATTTCCACTTTTCGCTGCCACGCGGCTCATCCAGGTGGGGGCCTTTTTCGAAAGGACCCCGCCAACTTCAAAATCCCCTTATTCCTATCTGCTGACAGGAATAAGGGGATTTTGAAGTTCCTGGGATTCTTTCAAAAAGGGCCCCCATCTGGATGAGCTACGTGGCAGCAAAAAGCAGCAACTTTGAAGAGCTGCGGCCGGCCGCATGTTAATGAGGCGCTGAATATGCATTTCAGTGCCTCATTACTAATCTTTGAAATGGCCATTTGCATGGCCATTTCAAAGATTTGGGCTAGTGTAGACGTAGCCCCTAAGAGATAAAAAGTATTTTAAAAAGGGCTTGAGGCCCATGTCAAAGAGTTTTTCTCTGATTTGAAGTTTATCCCTGAAATAAGAGCATGCGGTTAGGGTAAGAATTTGCATTTAACAAGTTTCTTAGTGAATTAGAACTAGCTATGCATTTTCTATTCATTTTAATTTAGCAACTTTGACCTGTCTGTTTTTACTTGCAACCATTTAAATCCTGCTTTTAATAACTAATAAAATACACTTTTGTTTTTGATCAGGTTCAGTGTAAATGACTGGTACCTGGAGGTAACAACCACTATGCATCTCTCTCTCTCTCATTGATAAAGGGAACTTATCTGATGAGCTTTCACTGGGATTTTGATCCCTTTTGGGGCTGGTTTCCTGCATTCTGTGTCCTATAAATGCATCTTCCCACAGCTGAAGAAATTCAGTGTCAATGTTACGTTGCAGGGAGACAGTAACCCCAAGTCTTTGCCTTGTCTAGGGCAGACCAGAGGTGACTTCTGTGGCAGGACCCCATCACAGGAACTGCTGGAAAGACAGAGATGGGTCAGAGAAAGAATTCTTGCACATAAAATGACTATAAGTGGAGAACAAAGAGGCATGAGACTAAAGCTCAATACTTAGACACCCACAGACAGCAGGAGGAAGACCTTGAACCACTTGCTTGAAAGACAGGGGCTATGTCTACACTTGCATTCCTCTTTTGGAAGAGGAATGCAAATGAGGGAAATCAAAAATGTAAATCAGTTCCTCATTTGCATCTATTGTGCTTCATGTGCATAATCTTTTCAGAAGAGATTCTTTTAAATAAAAAAGCATTGTAGACGGGGCTCTTTTGAAAATAACTCCTTCTTCGAAAGAACCCTTATTCCTAATTTTTAGGTGCACATTTATTGCCACACTGAAGGATTTTAGCTGTGGATGTGTGAGTCAGATAATCAGAAGATATTAAGTCCCCAGGAGAGCTTCATAAGATGGCCATTGCACTAATTACAAGCAGAAAGAGGGGTTGAGATGAAACCTCGGAGTGTATGCAAGGGTGACATATCTGTGATAAACTAAACAAGAGGTTAGTAATCACTGGCACAGGTGCCAAGAGTGCCATGCAAGCCAATTTTCATTGGCAAGTGATGTGGGAGCTCAGCCCTGCCCCTCCTCCTCCATGCAGCTGGGAGCTTGCTCAAAGACTTGCTGCCTGTGGATTAACAAAAGGCTGGCTAATGCTACCAATCAGCACCTAAATGGCAAACCTCTGCACCTTAATTTATTAATTACGCTGTTGTAAGGAGGATTATTCAGGACTTTTAAAAGTATCACCAGCACTCTGACTGTTCACAGAGATCAAAAGGGTAAATTTCAGCACTCTGCAATGGAAAGGTTGCTGACTCCTGAACTAAATCGTTCTGAACCTGGAATATTTATGGAGTGCACACCTGTGCACTGAACAGCGGAAAATGAGGACAAGCTGGCAAAAAATAGCATAACTATGTGGATAAGGAAGTAAAAAGAGAAAGACTCACAATAGGCTCTTTGCCTGATCCTAAAAGCTACTCTTGTCCAGGAACAGACCTGAGACACCGATTTGAGACCAAGGCCTATGTTCAGAGCTTACTCTGAAGATAACAGATGCTACCTGAGGAAGAAAGAATTAAAGGAGTTTCTCTCTTACACTCAGATGACTGACTGAAAAAACAGCTAGGACAATGGTTGCTAATTTGTTTCAAAGGCAGCACCTCAGTGTTACTGACCCACACATGCAGGAAAATGGGGACATGATCCTTTGTCGGGAGAGACGTGAAGCACAAGAGACTTGGCAATTTTTCAAAAAAGACATTATTAAGGGCCCAAAAGCAAGTTATTCCGCTGTGCAGGAAAGATAGAAAGCATGGCAAAAACCACCTTGGCTTAACCAGGAGATCTTGCATGATCTCAGAATAAAAAGGAGTCATATAAAAAATGGAAACTGGGACAAATGACAAAAGGATGAATATAAGCAAACAATACAGGTATGCAGGGGCAAGATTAGAAAGGCATAGGCACAAAATGAGCTCAAACTAGCTAGAGACATAAAGGGTAACAAGAAGACATTCTGTAAGTATATCGGAAGCAAGAGGAAGATCAAGGACAGGATGGGTCCACTACTCAGGGAGGAGGGAAACAATATCAGATAACTTGGAAATGGTAGAGGTGCTTAATGACTTCTTTGTTTTGGTCTTCACCGAGAAGTCTGATGAAGGAATGCTTAATATAGTGAATGCTAGTGGGAAGGGGAAGGCTTAGAAGGTAAAATAAAAAGAACAAGATAAAAATTACTTAGAAAAGTTAGATGTCTGCAAGTCACCAGGGCCTGATGAAATACATCCTAGAATACTCAAGGAGCTGACAGAGGAGGTATCTGAGCTTTTAGGTATCAGCTTTGAAAACTCCTGGAAGTTGGGAGAGATTCCAGAAAACTGGAAAACAGCAAATACAGTGCCCATCTATACAAGGAGGAATAAGAGCAACCCAGGAAATTATAGCCCAGTTAGTTTAACTTCTCTGCCAGGAAAGAAAATGGAGCAAGTAATTAAAAAATTCATCGGCAAACACTGGAAGAAAATAAGGTGATAGGTAACAGGCAACATGGATTTGTAAAGAACAGAACATGCCAAACCAATCTGATAGCTGTCTTTGACAGGATAACAAGTCTTGTGGATAAGGGAGAAGCAATGGATGTGGTATACCTAGACTTTAGTAAGGCATTTGACATGGTTTTTGTTGGAACAAAGTCTAGACACAGTGTATGAAGTGAACAGGAGGGTTTATTACACACAGCGCTGGTGGAGTGCCACTTCATCCATCAGGACTCAATGGAGCACTGCCAGACAATGGGTTACAATTGATTATATCGATTATTGATGGCCAGGGGGAAAGCTAAAGCATGGGTATCACCCAAGCCTGGATAGGTCTTGGCAGCAAGACAAAATGAGCACAATAAGCCAACAACCTGAAAAAGGTTACAGAGTATCCCTGCCCATAGTTTATAGAACATCTTATCTCTAATACAGGTGTTTTTCCTAACAAGTTATTAGAACAAAACAGATAGACAATAACATATTTATCTCAGATAGGATAGATTGTGTGTCTACAAGGGTAATGATGGCGCCTCCATATTGGCACATTCAGGGGTGCTTATTTAGAGGGTTGATGCAAAAGACGTCAACAGCATAAGCAATAATATATTTGTTTTGAGTACCAGTCTGGGATGGCAGAGGAGAAAGCACCATAATTAGGTTTTCATATGCAGGGCCTCTCTTTGGAACGTGGTTGCTGAGGCAACTATCCCTCCCTTCAGACTCCAAGGTCCTGCCAGAGCTGGGACAACCTTTCCTGGGTCTGGTGAGTGGGGGGAGGAGAGGGCAGGTATCTCTCCACTCATGATAACTGGGTTTCTGAACTATAGGATTATAGGTTCTGCAGGGGTCTGTTTTGGGACTGGTTCTGTTCAATAACTTTATCAACAATTTAGACATTGGCATGGAGGGTATGCTTAGTAAATTTGCAGATGATACCAAGCTGGGAGAGTTTGCAACTGCTTTGAAGGATAGGGTCATAATTCAAAATGATCTGGACAAACTGGAGAAATGGTCTGAGATAAATAGGATGACGTTTAATATGGACTAATACAAAGTACTCCACTTGGGAAAGAACAATCAGTTTTACACATACAGAATGGGAAGCAACCATCTAGAAAGAAGGACTGCAGAAAGAGATCTAAGGGTCATAGTGGACCACAAGCTAAATATGAGTCAGCAGTGTGGTGCTATTGCAAAAAAAGCAAACATGATTATAGGGTGCATTAACAGGACTGTTGAGAGCATGACATGGGAATTCATTCTTCCACCGTACTCGGCAGTCATTAGGCCTCAACTGGAATATTATGTCCAGTTCTGGGCAACACACTTCAAGAAAGATGGAGAAACTTGAGAAGGATCAGAGAAGAGCAACAAGAATGATTAAAGGTCTATGGAACACGAGCTATGAAGAAAGACTGGAAGAACTGGCCTTGTTTATAGAAAAGAGAAGACAGAGGGGACATGAAAGGGGTTTACAAGTACCTAAAAGAGTGTTACAGGGAGAAGCGAGAAAAATTGCTCTCCTTAGCCTCTGAGGATAGGACAAGAAACAATGAGCTTAAACTGCAGCAAGGGAGGTTTAGGTTGGACATTAGGAAAAAACACTGGAATAAATTGCCTAGGAAGGCTGTGGAATCTCCATGACTGGAGACAATTAAGAGCAGGTTAGACAGACATCTATCAGGGATGGTATAGAGATGGTACTTGGTCCTGCCGCGAGGTCAGGAGACTAGACTCGATGACTTCACAAGGTCCCTTCTAGTTCTAGTGTTCTATGATTCTAATACAGAGTGACACAACCCTATCATATCCCTATAAGACCAAGTACAGTTTGATCCCCATCTGCCATCTAGCTGTGTCCTGACCTTCCCTCAGCAGCGGAAACCATGTCTGACACCCCAGGTAGCTCAGCAACAAAACTAAGACTTTAGTAAGAAAGTAAAGGATTAGTAATGATGGATTAACAAGGAAAGAGAAAGAAGAAAGACGAGAAAGATGTTCACAGTCCTTTTGGCTGCATTGTTTTCTTGGCTGAGTCTAGTCCAAAGCGACAGGCCTGGCTGGCAGCTAAAACACAAGTAGCGTTCAGAGGGATGAAGAAGTGGATTTCACTTTTATTTTTTGCTGAGTTGAAAAGTGTCACTTTTTATTTTATTTTTACAGTTGCCTGAGACCATTACAGCTTCTCCCCATATTGGCTGTCACTGCCCTGGAGAAAGTGGATGACATCTGAGAATACCATAATTGTGTGGTTTATCGGCCCATTACACGGTACCCTATGAAAACGACCACAGGCTTATCTATAACATTTTCGCTTTATGTCAGCTAGATGAATTGGTGTACTGGGGGTAGAGCTACATTTGTTTATATAAATCTCAATAATTCTATACTCCAGAAGCAGGAGTACAATGCCTGCTCTGACAGGTCTAATAGGAAACCATGATCACCACAGAAGACATCTGAGGAAATCAGTGCCCTTGAAAGGACGTGGGACAGGGGAGGGGAGGAAGGAAGAGGAATCGGGGTGTAGAGGAGAGCAGACCAACTTTACACATGTTGTTGGCAGCTCAAATGGCTCCCTATGCTGGGGGCAGGGTGGGGTGAAGCTGGAGTAATACAGTAAGAAAGGACTTATTGATTCTTTCTGGCATAACCCCACAGGCAGAGTTAGGGCATGAGATCAGTCAAATAATTCTTTTTGACAAAAGACAGATCTCAGATTGACCCACTGCAGATCATTTGATGGAGGAGACACCTTTGGGGATAACAGCACCCCTCTTTGCCTCCACTGATTCTCCAGTGCTCCCAGGGGAGAGGACAGAGGGCAAACCCTGGCCATACTACTGGATAGGTCACGAGTGAAGGCTAATTAATTCTGTCATGGCGCAAAAAAAGAGCCAGAAACAGGAAGGAGAAGTGTTGGCAGCTGCCCTGTGCAAATGAACTTCACCAGGGCTGAGTTTACAGAGAGCATCTGATTAAAGTAGAAGCTAAATCTCTCACTCTGCAGCTCTAATTGAGATGAAACACCTTCTCCAGACAGTCACCTGGGGACAGACACAATTATAGTTAGGAAAATACTAAAACACAATTAACATTTTCAGCTTTGATCCTGCAAAGACTTAGGCAAATGTTTAACTTTACACACCATGTACAATCCCAGTGAAGTCACTGAGCTGCTCAGAGTGCGCAGCACTAAAACCAGGCATATGTCTTTGCAGGAAAGGCATCATGATTTGGATTTTTAATGCCTTTTACTCCATGAGCTGGCAGATGTTAAAGGCTTTAAAAGAAACAAGTCTTTTTAAAACAGTTAAGATCAAGAACCCCCATATGCCAGACTGATTAACACCTTCTCCTCCCTGATGACACCTGAAGAGAGTTTAATATTCTTGCCATTGCAAAGGTCTAAAAGCAGCCCTGGGAGGCAAATCTCTCTGCTGGAAAAAAGGAATAGAGTCCTGTTGACAAAACAGGAGCCTCAGGGACAAGAGCCAAATTTTCACACCATATTTACACAAGTATAAATCCAGAGTTATTTCACTGGCTTCAATGTAGCTGCTCCATATTCGCACAGGTGTACCTAAGATCAGAATCTGGCCTGAAATAAGCAGTCTGCTGTGAGTCATTTCCAGTGCTAGGCTTCATCAGTGTGAAACAACCCCAGGCCCGGTCAGGACAGAATGAAGGAGAAAGAACCTACAGAATGCATTTTGTGCAGGTCTGATATTCCATCCAACGGAGGGTACTGCTGCTATCGTGTGCACATACACTAATACATGAAACTAATGTAGAGCAGAGATTGTCTGTGCGCATGTAACTACTGGTGAGAAACAAAGTTCTTTCAGACTGTGTTTGTAATAGAGGCTCCCACTGTTGCACTGCCAGATAGTCTTGTTTTAAAAAAACCCCAAAACCAAAAACCATAAACATATCCCTCAAACCCCCGCTAGGTATTGTACATTATTTCCCTATGGACGCACTTGCAGACATTTCAGACACTAGCTTTTAATTCAGAAATTTAACAATTTCAAACACCTTAGCAACACAAAAACCAAACCAGAAACCCTAGACTTTTAAAAGTCTGATTTAACCTCAGAAATTCAGAGAGTCAAAATAAGGTTTTTCAGGCCGGAGAGATTGCTAAGATATTTCATTGTTCATTTTTCAGATTGGTTTTAAATTAAGTTATTGACTATTACACTTTAAAAAAACCCCTGAGTTTAAACAGCTTTCTCCCTACAGGCCCTCTCACCTGTAGAGCCCTGCAAATCCACAGATTTTTGCTGCTTTTCTGCAGATAATTTTGCAGATCACAGGCTGAATGCAGGCATAAATTTTGCATCCATATAGGGCTCTACGTCCCTGATCTTGCAGTGTGGCCAGAGGGCTGCGTATTTCTATTCCCATTTAAAACCACATGGAAGGGGAGAATTTACCTTTAAAATATCCAAGATACCCTTAAATTCAAAAGTTTAACACATCCTCCTCTTCTCTGTGAGGCAGACTTGGTGACCTAGGTCCAATGGGGGAAATAAACTGAGAATCAGAGTTATAAAGGCTCAAACTCAGCTGTTAAGCCACTCGCATGCAGCATTCAACTGCCCTTTTTTCTCCCTCCCCTACTAGTGGCAGGCAGCAAAGCTGTCTTAAATAGGTGCCCTGATAATATAGGTTCCTCCACTAATAGCTGCACCTGTGTGACTCTGTCCCCTTCTGCCTTCTCCAGGCCAATCCCTTTTCCCATGTGCTTCCTATTATGCGTGGATTGGTGGGGCTGGTGGCAGCTATATTGTGGGAAGGAATATTATACAAGGTCAACTTATCTACCAGAGTGCACAAGGGAGAGAAGAGCCCAGATTGCCTTATAGGAGTCAAGGTTGACAAATCAGAAAAAATTTATCAAGGTGAGCAAATCAGAGAGTAGAGGGGCAGAAGTTCCCAGTAGTTCTGCTCCTCTACCCTCTGATTTGCTCACCTTGATAATATTTTTCTGATTTGTCAACCTTGGTTACTATTTTTGGTTCTCTGTGCCTTGAATATTGAGTCTGTTCTGGTATGGCTATGATCTGAAGAAGTGGGTCTGTCCCACGAAAGCTCGTCACCTAATAAATTTTGTTAGTCTTGAAAGTGCTACTGGACTGCTTTTTTGTTCTGAATTTATCTAGCTCTTTTGTGAACCCTCTTATAGTCTTAGTCTTCACAACATCCTTTGTCACCATGGGTGTCTCAATCATTAGCAAGTACTAGTGATGTTCTGTTATACAGGGTTATGTTTTTACTACATGCTCAACTAGGAGAAATAGATGAGGAGGAAAAAAAAGCTTTAGTCAGAAACAAGTATTTGATATCCAATATTACCAACCAAGTTAATTGTTTCTTGGATGAAAGTAGATTTTTTTAACACCATTCTGAAACATCTTGAAAGCCTCTTGTTAAGGATCTTATCTTCTTTTATCTTGAGACCATTGTGCTTCTGGGTATTGCAGTACATAAAGGCTCATAATATCATGTAGAATCACATTCTAATAATCACACAATATTAAATTCAACCAAAGCAATATCTACACCTTCTGGGAGTGAGAATGCTTAATCCTGGATATCCTGGGCTTCTGCCCAACTTTCAATATGTTCATTTGTAAGAAATATAATTAAGGTTGCTTCTGTTTAAAGTTTTGTTTCAAAGGTTTGTTGTTGTGCCATTGTCTGTTTCACTGATACATTTTGCAAGACAGCTGTGCCCAAGCTTAGGAGAGGATAAATATGCATATTGCTTCTCTGATGTTGCCAGTGATATGAAGTCATGTTGACAGAAAAAAAAATTCCTGCTTTTCCTGCTTTGTTTCATTTTTTGTACAAAACAGATTCTGTTTGGATGCTTATGCAAGCACAGGTCCAAATTCTTCCATTCCCAGTACCTACATAAGGGCAGGGTTACATGGGGTAAGTGAGGGTCAACATTTATCCCACAAATTCTTTTTAAACATGAATGTACCACGTACAAGTGTACCACTCGATACAAAAGGTAAATGCGTCATACATAAAGGGCTAAGCATACACGGCCAGACATGGTCCTGGAGTCATTTCAGACCCTTCAAAACTCATTCATTTCATAACAGAGCCAGCACCTCATTGTGGCTCACTCCCTACCAGAAGTTACACTAGCAGTGGGCAAATGGCATGTGGGCTATTGGTGTTTTCTGTGCACTCCCCTTGTGCCACCTCCCTCCGTGACTCTAGTACTGAGGGCCCTGCACTTACCTTTTCCTCCTCCTCCCACCTCCCAGCACTTCTAGAATGCTGTGAACCAGCTGATTCCTGCCCCATTCCTGCTCCTTCCCCTCCCCACCCCAGTTTGAAAGCCACGAGTCAGCTGATTAGTGGCATTCAAGTTCTGGGAGGGAGGAGAGTGGCTGGGATGGGAATCAGCTGATTCACTGCACTTCAGAAGTGCTGTGGGTGGGGGAAATGATGGGGTGCACTTGGGAGAGGAGGCAAGGAAGAGGATAGGTGGTGGTTTGAGGAAAGCAGTGGAGTGAGGGCAAGGGCTATAGAGGAGGGTTGAGAACCCCCGGCAAAATGAAGTGACTGTACAAAATGCAAGCTAGTCTCAACAGTGGAAGAGAAAGTTAAAGGACTAGAGGCCCAGGTATCTGCCCTGCATTGCATCAGAGAAAACTGAAGTCCTTCTGGATAGAAATCTGGGTTTAGTAGTGTAGGCACAGCATGCTGAAGAATCACAGATGGCAGTGCAGAGTGGGGAATAAAACTGGAAGCATCTGATCTCCAGAAGAAGAAAGATGATAACTCATATACCACCACCTGCTCCCCCCCACCCCCCAAAAAAAAACCCCAGCAGAAATGTAGCACTTTAAAGACTAAAAAAATGATTTATTCGGTGATGAGCTTTTGTGCGACAGACCCACCTTCATCAGATCAATCTCCTTTCCAAGACAGACTGACATTTACAAGTACAGAGGATCAAAAAATTGTAATCAAAACTGACAAATCAAATACACAGGAGGGGGATGAGGGTGGGGGGAATGCTAATTGTCCTGCCTCGGATAATTAAAAAGGAAGGGAAGCAGTCCTTGTAATACGTGAGGTAATTGATGTCTCTGTTCATACCTGTTAATATGTCAAATTTGCATATGAATTCCAACTAACAAATTTCTCACTCTAATCTGCTGTTAAATTCTTTTTGTTCCAGGACACAAATTCTCAGGTCTTTAACAGAATGGCCTGCTCCATTGAAGTGTTCACTGATCAGCTTATGTGGATTCAGTTTCTTGAAGTGTGCTCTGTGTCCATTTATTCTTTGGCAAAAGGTTTTGCCCAGTCTGTCCAATCTACATAGTGGCAGGGCATTGTTGGCACACAATAGCATATATAATGTTGCTGGAAGTGCACAAGAATGTGCCTTCGATCCTGTAACTAACATGTTTAGGTCCAATGATGGTATCCCCAGAATACGTGCACAAAGTTGGAAGCGGGGTTTGTTGCAAGAAGTTCCAGGGTTAGTATTATTGTAGTTTATCCTGTGATTGCTGGTGAGAATCTTTCGTAGTTTAGGAGGTTGTCAACAGGAAAGGACAGGGCTGTTACCTACGGCCTTCCGCAGTGTAGCAACAAGAGTCAGAATAGGTTGTAAGAAAGACTTGTGTCCTGGCGCATAAAGAATTTCAAAACAGATTAGAGCGAGAAAATCGGGGAAAGTGAACAGGCAAGACAAACTGGTGTGGAAAAAAATGAAGTACTCAATTCTTTTTTTGCCTTGGTCTTAACAAAGTCAACTCCCAGCCTGCTGCAATGGGTAGCACTTCATGGGGAGGAGTTGAGCAGCCTCCAGCACCATTTGGAAAAGTTGGTCATATACAAGTCCATGGAACTGGATCTATTTCATCTGAGGGAGCTGCGAGAGTTCACAGATGTGATTTCAGAGCCACTGGCTGTCAACTTTGAAAATTCTTGTTGACCGGGGAAGTTCCAGACAATTGGAAGAAAGGCAAATATAGTCATCGTCATCAATAACCATGGGCTCAGCGCCTGTTGGTGTCTGATGCCTCTCTCACCATTTCCTTCCATCTTTCCCTATCCAGTGCAGAGTGGCTTAAGTTTCTGTAAACTAGCTCTGCACCAATCTACTACATCATCTATCCATTCTCTGTGGGGTCTGCCTCTCCTATTCGAACTATCCATTATGCCAAATACTATAGTCTTGGTTTTTCATTCATCATTCATTCTGCAAATGTGTCCAAATAGTTGTAGCTTCCATTTTATAACCTTCTGCAGCAGTTTTTTTTTTTTTTTGGCTGTATCTTCCTACATAATTCCTCACTGGTGACCTTCTGCATCCATCCTATTCTCAGAATCTTTCTATAACAACTCCTTTCGAACGCCAATATTCTTCTTTTCGAATCTTTCGTTATCACCCATGTCTCACATCCATACAACATGCGGCTGAATACACACAATTTCAAGATGCCCAGCTTTGTTCTTAAGCTAATTGCTTTGCTTTTCCAGATCTTACCAATCAAACTCGCTCTTGTTTTCGCTAGTCACTATTTCCTTCTTACAGTCTAGATCATATGTTATGTTGCTCTCCAGATATGTGACCTTCTCTACATTTTCTAGTTCAGTACCATCGACACTGATTTTTCTTCCTATTTCCTTATCTCCAAATACCGCAGTTTTTGTTTTATCGATATTCATAATCAGTCCATACCGCTTCCCTTCTTCGTTTAACACCCGCACCGTTTTCGCTAGCTTCTCCTCATCTTCCTCAATGATAACTATATCATCCGCAAACCTCAAGTTGTTAATTCTTTTCCCATGCAGAGATATCCCTTCTACCTCTTCCTTGATCTTGTCCATTGCTCTCTCCAGATGTGCGATGATGATACTTGGCGATATTGGATCTCCTTGTCTCCTACCTCCACTTGTTTTAAACCTACTTCCCAACTCCCCACATGTTCTCACTGCTGCCTCCACATTATCATTAATATCCTTCAACAAGTCTGCTATCCACTCCGTATGACTTCAACACTGCCCAAGTCACTTTCTGATCTATACTGTCAAATGCCTTTTGAAATCAAAAAGCAAGTGTATACATTTTCGTTCTTCCGTCATTCTCCGCTATCAGTCCTAGTGCCAATATCTGCTGTACGGTACTTCTATCTTTTCTGAACCCTGCTTGCTCGTCTGCTATATGTTCTTCTACCTGCAATCTTAATCTCAGTCAGTATCATCATCAGCACCTTACCTAGATGACTCATTAGGGCAATCGTTCTGTAGTTCTTGCACTCCAATGTACTTCCTTTCTTGGGTATTTTCAGTAGCGCAGATCTTGTCCATTCCTTACGCGCCTTCCCTTCTTTCCATGCTATACTACATAGTCGGTGTATTTCCTGAATCATGCTTTCTCCGCCGTATTTGATCATCTCTCCCATGATCTTATCATTTCCATGGCTCTTGTTCTTTAGTCATTTCACTGCTTCTTCTACTTCCTCCTTCGAAATATCGGTCTCGCTCTTGATGCTCAGTGGAGATCTCTCTTTCAATTCTTCAATCAGTCTCTCTGAGACACTCGGGTCCAACTCTGCTTTGTATAGATTGGTGCAATATCTTGTCCATTGCTGCACAATCTTCTCCCTGTTCATGAGCACTTCTTCGTTCTCAGCTTTGATCGCCGTCGGCTTTGGTTGCCATTTCCTATTAGTATTCCTAAGTGTTTTATACACCTCCTTGGTCTTATATTTGCCGTAATACCTCTCAATATCTTCACATCGCTCTTCTAAACATTTCTCCTTATCCTTTCTGGCTGCTTTCCTTACCTCATTGCATTTCCTCCTGTATTGCTGTTCTGCCATCTCAGAAACATCTCTTCTGCTCTTCAATGCTCTCTTCTCTTGAACCAACTTCAGTGTCTTCGGGGTAATACACTTCTTATTGATCTTTTCTTCTTCTGGAACAGTCTGCTCAATTGCCTCTTCTATAGCGATGGCTATCGCTGCGACTCTCTTATCTAGGTCTTTCCCTGTGGCAATATTCTTAATCTTCTCTTTGAGTGCTGTTCTGTGTGCATTCCCTGTTTCTTCCTTACATAGCCTCGCCACATCTCTTCTTTTCTTAAACGGTGTCTTACATTTTCTTTTGAGTTTTATCTTGATGTTTGTGATCATTAGACTGTGGTCTGAGTCTATATCTGCTCCTTGAAAAGTTTGGCACTGCTGTACTGATGTTATCCATCTTCTTTTTATCAAAATCATATCTATCATGTTCTTGGACTTCCTGTCACTCGATCGCCATGTCCACTTCCTACCTTCCTTTTGTTGGAATCTTGTGTTGCAGATCATTGTCTCATGCTCTGTAGCAAACTCTAGCAGTTTCTCACCACATTCGTTTCTTTCTCCATATCCAAACCTTCCCATGACTCTCCCCACCTTCACTATCTGTTTCAACCTTCGCATTCCAATCTCCTCCAATGATCAACACATCTTTCTTCGGTATCTCCTCCACCGTCTTTGTCAAGTCTTTATAGAATAGCTCAATCTCTTCCTCCGTACTGTCCAACGTGGGTGCATACACCTGAATGACTGAGATGTTGAATGGTTTTACTTTGAATTGCGCAACCATCATTCTTGCACTCACTGGTTTGTTTCCTAATAATGATCTTCTAGCTGTTTTGTTAGGAAGGAATGCAACTCCTGCTTCATGCTTCGTTTTGTTTCCTGACCAAATGACTTCACTACCGCACATCTCTCCCGATCCTGTCCAGCGCATGTCTGCCAGTCCAAGTATATCACATCAGTATCTCTCCTTCTCCTTCCTAAGCAGCTCTAATTTTCCAGTTGCCCACAGTGTTCGGACGTTCCATGTTCCAATGGATAGCATATGTGTTAGCTGTAATTTTCTTTTGGTAGCCAACTTATCGACCCAACCCTGATCATTTGACTGGTATCCCAAACCTTGTTTATCCTGGCGACATCCGAGCTGGCGTTTTTTAACATTTAGTTTTACTGGCATCAGATTTCATTCGTATTGTTGTTTGACAGTCAGCGCATTGACACACATCTGACCAACCCTCCTCCTTTATCCAGGCTTGGGACTGGCATGGAGCTCTCAGTGGCTTCATGACAGAGTGCAAATGTAGTGCTCTTCTTCAAAAAGAGGAAGGAGGAGGATCTGGGGAACTACAGATGAATCAGCCTCACTTCAGTCCCTGGAAAAATCATGGAGCAGATCTTTAAGGAATCAAATTTTGAAATTCTTGGAGGTGAGAAAGGTGGTCAGGACCAGTCAGCATGGATTCACAAAGAGCAAGTCATACCTGACCAACTTGGTTGCTTTATATCGTGATATAACTGGCTCTATAAATAAGAGGAAAGATGTGATATACCCTGACTTCAGGAAAGCTTTTGATACAGTCTCCCAGATTATTCTTGCTGGCAAGTTAAAGAAGTATGCCTTGCCTACAAGATATCAAGCCATCAATCGCTACTCATTGCGCCAGATGATCTAACCAGCTTTCTGTCCACATTGCCAGTAGATTGAGGGATGTGATTATTCCCCTCTATTTGGCACTGGTAAGACCACATCTGGAGTATTAAGTCTTGTTTTGGTACCGCCACACAAGAAAGGATGTGGACAGTTGGAGAAAGTCCAGCGGAGGATATTGAAAATGATTAGGGGACTGGGGCACATGACTTATGAAGTCAGGCTGAGGGAACTCATCTTATGTAGTCTTCAAAAGAGAAAAAAGGGAGGGAGAGAGGTTGATACCAGCCGTCAAGCATCTGAAGGGAGCTTCAAGAGGATGGAGCCAAGCTATTGTCAGTGATGGCACATGATAGGACAATGGTCTCAAGCTGAGGTGGGGGAGGGTTAGATTGGATATTAGGAAAAACTATTTCACTGGGAGGGTGGTGAAGCACTGGAATGGGTTGCCTAGGGAGATGGTGGAATCTCCATCCTCAGAGGTTTTTAAGGCAAGGCCTGGCAAAGCCCTGGCTGGAATGATTTAGTTGGGGTTGGTTCTGCTTTGAGGAGGGGATTGGACTAGATGACTTTGAGATCTCTTCCAACCCTGATCTCCTATGAGTCTATGACACACATGTATAGCAATAGCATGTGTGATGTGCATGCTGGTTGCACACAACATTGTGAGAGCTGTGGGCTCCCTCCGCTTCTTTAGCCGTGTCTACATGTGCACGCTACTTCGAAGTAGCGGCACTAACTTCGAAATAGCGCCTGTCACGGCTACACATGTTGGGCGCTATTTAGATGTTAACATCGACGTTAGGCGGCGAGACGTCGAAGCCGCTAACCCCATGAGGGGAAGGGAATAGCGCCCTACTTCGAAGTTGAACGTCGAAGTAGGGCACGTGTAGATGATCCGCGTCCCGCAACATCGAAATAGTGGGGTCCGCCATGGTGGCCATCAGCTGAGGGGTTGAGAGACGCTCTCTCCAGCCCCTGCGGGGCTCTATGGTCACCGTGTGCAGCAGCCCTTAGCCCAGGGCTTCAGGCTGCTGCTGCCACAGATGGGGATCCATGCTGCATGCACAGGGTCTGCAACCAGTTGTCGGCTCTGTGGATCTTGTGTTGTTTAATGCAACTGTGTCTGGGAGGGGCCCTTTAAGGGAGCGGCTTGCTGTTGAGTCCGCCCTGTGACCCTGTCTGCAGCTGTGCCTGGAACCCTTATTTCGATGTGTGCTACTTTGGCATGTAGACGTTCCCTCGCAGTGCCTATTTCGATGTGGTGCTGCGCAACGTCGATGTTGAACGTCGATGTTGCCAGCTCTGGAGGATGTGTAGACATTATTCATCGAAATAGCCTATTTCGATGTCACTACATCGAAATAAGCTACTTCGATGTAGGCTTCACGTGTAGACGTAGCTCTTATGTTACTTCTGCTGGTAATTTAATTTGCCCCTAATAATGGATAACTTTACGTTGAAAAGGCATGACACAGAAGGAGAATCATGTGCAACATATTTCATCTTATTCTTGGGGTCTTGGTTAGTGCACATGCTCGATTTCAATCTTGCAACCCATTGAAATAAAGGAGGGCTACTCATGTGGCTCACTCACTAGCCTTGGCTGCTTATCACTGAATTACACCATTCACAGGAACAGCTCACTGACTGGGCTTCTCTTGCTGGAAAAGCACCAGCGCAAATTGGAAGAGTCTGAAGTCTGTGTGAGAAATGTGAAGTGCTACTGTCTCTCTTAAGCTTCTTTTCTGTCAAAAGGTACCAAAGCTGCTGCATGCATTTTTAATATGATATGTTGAATTAATTCATTGAACTAATTCAAACTGTCTAAATATTAATTATTCTACAAGAATTCTCATCCATTGCACAATTAGCTTTAGTGAAATTTCTCAAGCTTATTTATTAAGGGGCAATAGTTTTACTGCACATATTTTCAACTGATAGTTTAAAAAAAACCCACATTGGTGAAGTTTCTCTGAGATGACCTATTCCTTCAGGATACATTTCTTCAGACAGTAGGATTGGGAGGGGTCCCGTAACAAGAGCAGGGGAGAGGGAGTCAGGACTCCTCGGTTCTAGTTCCAAATCTGCAGCAAGCTTGCTAAGAGATCTGAAGTCACTCCTCTGGGTCTCAGTTTATCCAGTTGTAAAATCAGAGTAACCATGTATGTCAAGCCCTATCATCACAGTTAGTGGTCCCACTCTTGCAGTCTTTGTGCTGTCATAACTCTTTTCAGCGTCAATGGCTGCAGGACTAGGCACAGAGGTGCCACCTGCAAAGAAACACTCACTAACCTGAGTTTTTTTTCTACCGTGAATAGTCTCTACAGTCATGTCAAGGAAACCACACATAATGGTAACCATTATACCCAAGAGTACATGTTCATGGCCTCAGGCCTATCGTCATCTGGAAGGCCTACTACGATCCTTGGGTGAAAAAGCACTCTGGAAGAAATCTAGCCTTCACTGCCACAACTGGATAGTTTCCACACAGTGAAACCCAGTGGGTTCTGTTGTGCAGTGGGAAGTACAAAGGTGATACACTGGAGCTTAGTAAGGGGAGAGTGAACACTCATGTGCGCAGATGGGGGAAGCTGATCATCCAGTTCTATCCCACAGTGGGAGGCAAGGGCTGAATAACTGGCCTATTCCAGCCACTGGACTAGCAAAGTCTTCAAGGAATAGCTAACAACCCTGTTTGCATTCTGCAGGAAACAATTCCTTTCTCCCTTCTCCACACCTAGGACCCAATTTTGCTCCTACAGATCTCAAGAGAAGAAATCCTCAATGACTTTAATAAGAGCAGGAACATGCAGCTGTCTACTTGTGGCATGACTAAATTCTGAGTTTGAGCCTACATACAATTATTATTCCAACCTGATCACATTTATGCAAGTTCTAGATTTATTTTGTTCTTATGAGCCATTACTTAATAGAGCAGGCGGTACAGAAATTAAGACACTAATACCATTCCTGATGTGCTATAGTGCATGTTCATATGGCTGCAAATGTACAAAAAATGTCAGATTATGTGAAGCATATTGAAGATGTTTCCACACCTGATTGTTATGTGATGGAGCATCGCAGTTACTTAATTTGTAAAAATTATCTTTCCCAATAATTACATTTCTCATGGCATGCTTTCAGTCCTCAGCAGTTAGTTTTTCAGAGTTTCCTTCCTGAATTTTAAACAACTGCAGACAGTGAAAGCCAATTATTTATCAAAGTGACAGAGCTCTAGATTGAGCTCTAAACATAGGCAACAGTTTTTGAAGGTGCAAACTTATTATGGCTGAATTTTTTCACTACCTCCCGTAGTGGAGGCATCTATTTCACATAAAATGAAATAACTAATATCTCTTTCAAAGCAGTTAATTAGTGATGAAATATTAAGACTCACACCTCTTGTGTCTTATTTCGAGGAATGTCACTCAATTTTAGCCCCTGACTTTTTCGCATTCCACACAGTTTGTATCCCCCTCACTTGTAGTGTTGAAAATTATTTTCTTTGGAAAGAATCATGAAACTAAGATTACAAAAAGAGCTACTTACACCAGACAAATGAAACCCAGAGAGTTTCCCCCATAAGTCAATTTTTCATGTCTCTAATTTTAAAGGCCTTGTCACACACTGCTTTCAAACTGGGAGGTTGAGAGGTAGGCTGATGCTACAGTCATGGTCTATGCTAGGGGTGGGTAATAATTTTTGATGGGGAGGGCACTCCGGGAATTGGCAAGTGTTCAAGGACAACACTTTTCTATGGAGGAGGTGCAGGGCCTGGGATGGAGGTTAGGTGCAGAAGGGAGCTCGGTGTAGTAGATTGGGTTGCCAGATAAGGTGTAGGGTACGACAGGAAGTATGGATGAAGGAGGGGGTTGTGATCTGGGGCAGGGGCTTGGGAGGCAGGGTCTGGAAGAGGGTATGGGTGCAGGAGATGATTCTGGCCTCAGGGAGGAGTGTAAGACGGGATGCAGCGGGGTTGAGTGGTGACCTGGGGGTGGGAAGTTGTGAGGAGAGAGGAGTTTGGGTACCAGAGGCTGGGTCTGTCTGGGAGGCACTTACACCTAGGTGGCTCCTGGCCAGCAGCCCTGCAGGACCCTGAGACAGGCTTCCTGACTGCTGCAGCTCCAGACAGATCAAAACTGCTGCCTGTTCCAGGTAGCTCTCTACTCTAGATGCTGGTGGGAGGGACATGTTTCACACAGTGCTCCTTCCCACCCCCAGGAAAATTTCTCAGCTCCTATTGGCCATAAATCAGCCAATCAGAGATGAGAGACTTTGTTAGGTGATAGGGGCAGCATGCAGCGCCTCCTCTTCCCCTCCCCCCATAGGGGCCAGAGCAGATTGCTACATGGGGCAGGAAGCTGCTTAAAGCAGCATGGGGCTGCTCTGTGCCTGAGGGTCCAAGTGAGACAGTCCAGATCCAGCAGTTTAGCTGACGATATCCAGCCCATGGGCTGTATTTTGCCTCTCTCTGATACAGGCCAACAAACCATGGCTTGAACTCGCAGCATTCAAAGCCAAGTGCATGAGTCTTCAGAGCTGGAGATAAAAATCCAGGCTCCTCAGGCTAGATTAGTGTATTCTAAAACTCTGTGCAGCAGGCACAGTGAGGGGGAGGAGGACACAGCATACACTGAACAGGGGATTGATTACACAGTTCTCTTAGACAGAGGGAGTCCATTTGGAGGATCTGAGTGCCACAGCAGAGAAATCCCAGATGAGCCTCTGTTCAATGACTATCATACTGGACAATATCAGGGACTGAAGCAGGGATCTCTAGAGCTATTTGCATAAACTGCTGCAGCTGGAAATAAGGACACAGGCTCCCAGGTGGAGTGCTGTAATAGACCCCTCTCTTTTGTTGACTGGGGACAGAAAAGGCACATAATACACACTGACCAGTGAGTTATACTGTAACTTTGGTTCAGCCATATTTACACTATCATATCTTAACAATGCACACCAGAAGAAAGAATCAGAGGGGCAGCCGTCTTAGTCTGTACCTTCGCAGAACAAAGCAAGCAGTCCTGTAGCTCCTTCAAGACCAACAATATTACTTATTAGGTAATAAACTTTCATGGGAAAGACCCATTTCTTCAGATTCTGAGAGAAAAGCTAAATGTATAAATTAAATGCTGCTGGTCAATACTGACCTTCTTGGTTTAGCAAATTCTCTGGTCCTGCACTGATCAGGCCCCGAGAGCTGGACTAGAGAGATTCAACCTGTACTCAGCTGGAACATTGAAAAAAAAAATGGCAGACATCTAACTTAATTTCTACTTTCCAGCAGTTTCTCTCTCTCTCTCCCCCTCTCTTTCCTCTTCCCACATACTTAGTTTTTATATTTAGCTGATTCCTCAGTTTTTCCTCTCAGTTCTGCTCCAGAAGCTGAAGAAGTGAGTCTTTCGCATGAAAGCTCATTACCTACTAAATAATATTGTTAGTCTTTGAGGTGCACCAGGATTGCTTGCTTTGTTTTTCAGTAGATCGACATACAGAAACACACAAATACATTACAGTGGTCGTTCTTTGTGAAAGAGACACTGTTTGAACTTTTTTTCATCTCTTAATACAGGTTAAACCTCTGAAGTCTGGCACTGCGTTGTCTGGCAACATCAGTGGTCTGGCATGATTTTAGTTAGCTGGATGTCTATGTATCAGGGTGTGGCCAAGTTACCTGTGGTCCCATAAAGTTCGTTTACAGCCACCAGTCCTGGCTCCCAGAGTCCTCTGCTGTTATTTAGCTCTAATTTATTCCTAAATGTCTTCTACAAACCCAGTCAGCAGTGAAAGTGCTGATAATACTGCTAGACAATATTGACCTCCTTGGTTTTCCACTTCTGTGATCGTGATTTTTCCTATGCCAAACAGAAATGGACCAGGTCCTCCATTCATCTGTTTTCATAGCTCCAATGAAGTCCATAGACTTTTACAACGGTCATTTTGAACCAGATAAGAACCTGGCCATAATAAGACCTTTTTTCCTAATGAATTTGTTTTACTGATTGATGTTAGCGTGCTTTTTTTTTTTTTGCTCATTGCAATAGTAAATGAGACCAACAGAATGCAGCAGGCTTTTCAACTCCATCCTAAATAAATATTAGCTTTTTAAAAAATATTCTCTGGATTGTAGTGATTGATCAGGAATCATGGATAATTTTGAAGTAGATTATCCCAGGTTAAAAATCTAATGTGGAAGCCCCATCTACAATCTACTTGACGGTGTCTCTAACTCAGAGTCCTTTCCAGATTCTAGAAGACATACCTAGTTAAAAGTTAAATAAAGGAAGGTGAAAAAAGAGGAAGCAGATATCATCTGTACAATCACAGGTAAAATAAACCATAGTTAATCAAAGTGTTTCAGAGACATCTGCAGGCCCCTTTCCTGGAAGGCCTCAGCAATATTCTTCAATTATAAGGAATCTCATAACTGGAGGTATTCAGCAGGCTGCTGGGTATAATTTATCCTGTTCTAATTTATTAGAATGTGTCTCTATATCACTTTTCTTACTTTAACAAAGAGGTCTTTAAACAAATAGAACTAAATGTAGATTTAATTTATTTCCCCCAGTAAAGAATCCTTAAGAAAATCAATTCTCATTTACAAGGAAAGCCTGGCAGGTGGAAAGCCCCATTATCATGCTATTGTAACTTTCACATTCAGGTTTATGCGACATATGGCATAATTTTTCCTCCTCAATTTCAGAACCCTATGTTAAAACAGCATTAAAAGTCTAACAAACTGAAAAAAGTCAGGAAAATCAAAGTTAGTGCTGACAGCCTGGTAAAAACAAAACTAATGGGTATAGAGCAAAGTGTTAGCAATAAAGACAAAATTCATTTGCTTTTGTCAATTCACATCAAACTCTGTGGCTGTGGCCACACTCGCCCCTCCTTTTGGAAAGGACATGGTAATGTGGCATTTTGGCAGATGCTAATGAGGTGCTCCATGAATATGCAGTACCTCATTAGCATCATGGCTGCCACACATGCTTCAAAAGTGCCATTTTCAAAATGCACGCTGCCCATGTAGCCTGGGCTTTTTTAAACGACCCCTGATTTCAAAAGCCCCTTCTTCCCAAAACCAAAAGGGAAGAAGGGGCTTTCAAAATCAGGGGGTCGTTTCAAAAGGCCCCCAGCCACAGGGGCAGCATGCATTTCGAAAGCGGCAGTTTTGAAGCATTCATGGCTGCCACTATGCTAATGAGGCACTGCATATTCATGGCAGTGCCTCTTTAGCATCTGCCAAAGTGCCACATTACCATGTCCCCTCAGAAAGAGGGGACTAGTGTGGTCACAGCCTATATGTTATGTAAGTAATGTATAGGGACCTGTGTAAGTCTCTAAGTATTCAGTATCTGGAATGTTAGGTCCAGTCTCCCAGCCATTACACAGATAAAATGCTCAAGAGAAGTTAGCAGGTGTTTTGCCTGCCAGGAATAAGAAAAATCAATAGAATTTAAATGTTTGTTTCAAGTTAAGCACACTTTCCTAAATCACAGTTTATACCCTGAGAATGGGGCAGTGGGACTGTCACGCTATTTGACGCTATCAACCATGGAATCAAAGCAGTTCATTTCTGTATTTCTGCACCTTTGCAATCAACTAGGTTTATTTGGTACCACCATTTCCCCACCTTCCTTTGATCCACTAATTCATTGCCACTGGCACTATTTCTGACCTTCTAAGCCTCTGAGCACATCCTACTTCATTTAACCAAAAGAATCTTTCACAAAAAGTATTTTTCCTTTTCCTCCAATATGTTTAATTTCCTAACGTAAAATTACATGGCTCATGGGCACAGGATGGGTAATATTTCTTGCTGAACCAGTGACAGATTTAAATTCTGCTCTCTTGTGACCAAGGAAAGCTAGACATGTGTGCTGCATGTTAGTAAGGAGATGGGAATCTCCACCTTCTAGTGTCAATAAGTTTTTTATTATGAAGGGGGTGTAGGTGGATTCCACTAGGAGCAGGGTGGCCTAGTGGCTAGATCCTGCAGGGTGTAGGACTTCAGCCCACTTACTAGAAGCTGTAAGTTCAGGTTGGGGTGTGGCCCCAAGCGCCTAGTTTTCCCCTTCTCAGTGGAGGAGGGTTTCCTCAGGATTTTCCCTCTTTGCACGTGGGGGGTAGGGGGGGAGTGGGCAAGTTCAGAGGCTGCACCCTCTGGCAGCCAGCTCAGGGGCAGCTGTGGCTCAGGCCCTATGGGTTTCAGAGCCAGCTCCTGTCTCTGCTGGTCAACCCTGAACTGGGCTGGCTTCCCTCCTTGGCTGTGTCTCCACTAAGACAAAACTTTGAAATGGTCATGCTAATAGCCATATTGAAGAATACTAATGAGGCGCTGATTGAATATTCAGCACCTCATTAGCATGAGGACACTTCCAGTCGCGGTGCTTTGAAACCACCACGTTTGAACGCATGCGACTTGGCGCGGATGCATGGGGGTCCTTTTCAAAAAGACCCCGCACATTTCTAAATCCCCTTATTCCCCTCAGTTGAGGGGAGCATTCAGTTCAATTCACCACCTCATTAGTATTCTTTGATATGGGCATTAGCATGGCCATTTCAAAGTTTTGTCTTAGTGTAGACACAGTCCTTTTGTCCGACCTCCAGGTCTCACAATGGTTGCAGGTGAAATGGAGCAGGGCTAATTGGGCAAACAGACTGGCTATCCCCTGCATTGCCAGGCCTTGCTCTCACTCCCTTACAGGGGGGTTTATTTTATTCTCATTTTGCTTCTAAGAGATAGGTATATACCTCCATCTTTCTGAGGCCTGGAAGAGGGTAACTAAGGCAATGTGGCTACACAGGTATAGGGATATAAAAATAATGTTAGTATGTGCAAGTGCAACTTTTGGAAAAATTTAAAGTAAACTCTAAAATAAAACAACGTATAAATTTAATACATGCTGCTGAATGATGACACAAAAGTTTGGTAAGCATATGTCTGGGATGACCTGCTTATATTCAAGGGAGGAATCTGACTCCTGTCACCGTGGTTGATCTCTTGATATGCAAAGTTACCATAACAAAGTCTTCTGGCCTTTTACTATGCACCACAAAGGAGCCAAAAATGATGCCCTACAGATTAGAAAGAATAGTGGGAAAGAGTCTAACACAGTAAGTACTGTGGCAGGGTCAGTGTCATTCCTAGGACCCAGACTGCTGCGCAATTCCCAGTCCTGTGGTATGGGGCCCATTTGCCCTCACTGGGGTTCAGGCTTTGGTTCGTTGGCCCAAAGGGCAGCATGTAGGAACCTTCTGGTCTGACTGGGCTGAGTGACTGGTCTTTCCCAGCCTCCAGCTGAGCCCTGGGGTTTACCAGGGGCAGAGAGCCCATACATTCCCTGAAGGAATGTCTCACCTCATCCACTGTCTCTGGTACTCATGGTGTTCTCCTTGGTTACTCTCTAACCCTCTCCTTGTCTGCTTGTCTCCTCCCTTTTCTCCAACCTCCTCTTCCAATCTCCCCCTCCCTACTAGGGGAAGGCTTTTTAAAAGGCCCATCGCAGCCTCAAGTGGGATCAGCTGGCCCTTAACTGATTTATAGACACCTCTCCCCCACTGCTCCCACTCTGCCTGTGAAGATACCTGATTAGCAAGGGCTGTTCCTGCTTTTTAGAGCTGCCTCTGGCCTGATCCTGTCACAGTACTTTCAGGCTCCAATGCTGCACCTGCCACTTTGTCCACTTGATTGTAGAGCCTGGGGCTAGGCTCAACAGGTACTGCTCAGGCTGCAGTCCAGAGCAACAGTCAAGTTTATGAGATGATTGGATAGCCAGCACGTCAATCCACATCAGAGGCAGCCTCGAGCAATGACCAGCATTCTCCCAGAGGTCAGTAGCCAGGAGATCCAATCTAAGCAGCTGGGTGAGCCATTTGGGAGATGAGATTAGGTGAGGTAGGAAGATTGGGGCTGGTGAAACAACGGGGCATGGCATTCTAGGCAGCAAGCAATGGTCTGTTGCACAGATGGCTTCCTGTCCAGCCCATTATAAAGTATGGGTACCCAATGTCCATCCATTCACGGGCCTGAGGTCTGGCTGCTGTGGATCTGTAGTCTTTAGAACCGAGGCAGTTAGTCAGTGGCAACAGCAGTTCGGGGTGCGTGATTTCCTCCCCATGTGAGTGGTGCAGCATCCCCTTTCATAACTCCTGTAGTGGAGGCGCATGCAGCCTGACATTTGGAAGGCGGTCTACAATGCCTATCCTTCTTTGGTAGGGAGGCTACACTCTGGTTACAGAACTTGGATAGTGCATTCAGCTGCCTGCATTTGAAAGACAGGCATGAGTAACTCACATTTGGCTCCTTCCATTTATGAGAAATGCAGCCAGGGTAAATGCCTCACGTCAGGGTTTTAGGATTTATTTGGCCCTCCAAACTCTAAGGGTTGACACTGGATTCAGCCAGGGTGGTTTTAGCCCTAAGGGCAGGCATGGAACATATGCAGGTGAATTTTTGCTTTCCCCGTGTATGGCTTGGATGGGCACTAAGAATTTAGAGAGCAGTCACCAAACACAAGGGTCCCTGGAACAACATTTACAAAGATTCTATTGTAAAGCCTCACTCCAAGTGCCTGGGGTCCATCCCATTGACTCTCATAGAGTTCCACGCACAAAGGTCCTTTTCTCCAGGCTCTGGGCAAAGTTGAGAGTACAAATGTGTAAGAAGTTAATAAACCCGTTAAAAACCTCTCAGCCACACTTATCAATCATGGTAAATTTCATTTCAGACCAGCAGCAGCTGTTGCCAAGAAAATATATATTTGCATCTACAGTCACCAGAGCATGACCTTCTAACTGAAACAAAATTAAGGATCCAAACCTGCAATCCCTTAAATGACTAGTTGGCTTCAAGAGGTCTATTTCCATAAATTTTCAGGATTGGGCTTATCTTGACATAAGGCATGTCCCTACTTTCCACTTGTTTTAAATCTAAATTTGCATTATCTATTTTCACTGTTTTTATATTATTTTAAATAATTATTAGCTCTGCTGCCTCAGACAGTTTTTCATTTTAATGCTATTGTAAAGCAGTGGCCTTGGTATGATAAAGCTCTATAAAAGCTTGTTATTTGGGTTAGCAAATAAACCCAAGCATGGTGTGAGATTATTTAATTCTTCTGCTTCTCTGCTGAGAAAACCACGGCAGAAAAGAAAAAAATAGCTCAGCGAGGCATGCTATTAAATATAAAAAATACGTTTGTACGCAATAAATAACAAGCAGCTGTGAATTAGGGGCCATAATTCCATCAAGATGTTCTGATGACATCATAAACCATGGGAAAGAAGTTCAAGTAGACTGTGTAATCAGCAGAACCCAGAGCAGGAATTATAGCCCTGTAATTCAAAATTGGTCTGCATTATATTTTACATAAAACAGTGATTCGAATCCTTTTGGGTCCTGCCTCCCCCCATCCGAGAGTCTTGGCTTGTGACAATTCTCCTTGCTTTCATACTCTGATTGCCTCTCCTGACGTCTCCCCAACAATAAACTCCATCCCCAAACAGCTTGTTTCTGCCTGCTTTCCACCAAGCTCTCTATTTATTATCAGTATTGTACCAAATCCCCCCTTAAAAAGGCCAGCAGCCCCTGCAGCTGCCTACTCCCAGAAACAGTCAGTTTCTGAGACTGCCTCTTCTCAACAGTACCTTAAACTAGGCACCATTCTGCTATTATTACATCAGTGAAAGCTTGAGGACCACCACTCAGGTCAATGGAACTAACCTGGATATATATTTGTATGACTAAAAGCAGACTGACAAGTATCAGAGAGGTAGCCGTGTTAATCTGTAGCTTTGACAACAAACAAGAAGTCTTGTGGCACCTTATAGACTATAGACTTATAGACTATAAGGTGCTACAAGACTTCTTGTCTTTCTAAAAGCAGACTGGCTCACTTTTTCCAAACCAGGGGTCTGCAACCTTCGGCTCTGGAGCTGCATTCAGCTCTTTAAGGACTTTGTGGCGCTCAATGCTATAATTGCAAAGTAAAAATACCACCCCCCCGATTATTTTCAATATATGATGAACGTCTCAAACCTCAAAATTGAACAACTCATATCTAAATAGCAAATGATGTGTGATCTTGGAACATTGGATAACTCATCCTAGTGTCCTCCAGGTAGAGAGAAGTTTTGGGAATGAAAGTCAGAAAAGACAGTTGTACAATCACACGTGAAGTGTGAATGAATAGAATATGTAAAAAGTTTGTGAACATCCTGCAGTAAACATGTGTTGCATTACAAATCATTGTGTGCACACTGTTCTTAAAATAGGGGTTACAAGAAGTATGGTTTGACGTTACTTATTAAGGACGATCTCATATTCACATGCGTTATGGCTCTTGAATTATTGAGTTTTCTACCGAAGTGGAAAAAATTGTTCTTCTTGCTATTTTGGTTGCTGACCCCTGCTCCAAACCAAATGTACCCCATGCCTATGGAGGTTATCATTTTAGTGCCACCTTAACCTACCTCTTACTCAGTACAATTTATCCTGTCTCTCCAGCAACAGATCCTTGACAGTCATCAGACTGCTTGACCTTGACTGCTCATGGCTCTTATTCAAACACTGCTGGAGGGTTCTCAGAGGTGCAATTTTTTAAATTATGAGCGCAACATCACACTGATGAATGTTGATTTGAGTGAGTGCTATCACGCCCTCGCTTATGAGGGCATTTTCCAGGAATTGTAGCATGCACACCAGAGCAATCAATATTTCATTATTCACCCACATATTAAACCCTACCTCTCTCCCAATGCCCCCAAACCCCTATTTTTAGAGAGGATTAAGGTTGCACCCTATAGTGAGAAAATTATGAGGTTAAGGATGTTCAGAAAACCTTTGCTATAGGCACTAAACTCCTAATGAAGCTTGGTGGGAGCTGGGTGTGGAATTTCCTTAGGATTTGTTTATGTGGGGACACTCAAGAAAATTAATTCAGATTAAGTAAAGATGTGACTGTAATGTAGATTTGTTAAGGTGTACTAAACCCCTGTATGGATACACAGAATTAAAAGTAATCAGAATTAAAAGTAGCCTGAATGTGGTTTAACTTAATTAATTTTAATTAACTCCAAAGTGAATTAGGAATCCAACTCTTACCTCTGAGTTTTCATTCTAGGCTCTTCCATGGCAGACTTTTTTCACACTAGGGCACTCCCCATTTCGTGACAACCAGAGACAAACCAGATCTTTCCTTTGAGGCTGCATTGAAGACTGGACTGAAGCAAGGCTCTTCAGAGCAATAGCTTCCAGTACAAGCTCTATAAAAGGTTCACAAGGTGGTATTCAATTCCAATCTTTTGCAGCAGAGCCTTGATATAAAATTTAGGGATTCCTCAGAGGAATATCCTCTTTCCATTCAAGCTACTTTACAAGCAAGCAGTAGGAAGAAGGGTGCTTTCAAAAGCGAGGCTTCCTTTCAAAGGAACCCTGTTTACATGGCTCTTTTGGCTTTCAAAAACAGCACTCCCAGAACGGTGTGTGGCCACCATTATGCAAATGTGCTGAGTATGCAAATCAACACCTCATTTGCATTTTCAATCAGCCATTTTTGCATGCCCCTTTTGAAAAGGAGGGGCCAGCGCAGATGTAGTCATACAGCCTATTTAAAAATAGAGCCATTGGACGCACTATGGCTTATTTTGAAATGGGCTCTATTCCCTGTCTTAACAGCACTTATTTTACAACAGCTATTTCGAAAGAGGTGTTGTTCCTCATAGAATGAGATTTACCAATTTTGGAATAAACCAACCACTATTTTGAAATTATTTTGAAATAGCAGCTGTGTTGTGTAGACACTAGGATAGTTATCTCAGAAGACTGGCTTTGATTTAGAAATAACTTTGCTGTGTAGACCTACCCTAACCGCCCACTAGCATCCTGCTAATGTGTGCTCACAGTTCGGGGGTATGCTTTTATACACTCCCGTTTCAAACTGGGGTAGAACAAGACTAGTAAACAGTCCATGCCGACCCCTGGTGCGAAAAGTTAATATGAGGTAGATTCACAGTCTAGCATTCTGTGAACTAAATGTTTGCACAGGCAAGCCGACAAATAGAATTTGTTTTAGTATCTCATGAAAAAGTCTCTCTCTTGCTTTCTAAGTAAAGAGTATCCACGGATCTAGGAAAAATAATGAACACATCTCTACTCATTCCCCTGCCACAGTTTACTCACTCTCCTGGAGCATTCTTTGGGCTTGGGGAAGAATCCTTTGGTTCCAATCCACTGGCCCACATAGTTAAAGCTTCCCTGAATCTTAATAGGCTGCAGCACTCCTTCTGTCCCCAGATACTATGTCCTTTGCCCCATCTCCCGATCATGATTTCTCTTCTGTATCATGGAGCTTCTCTCTCTCTAAGGTACACTAGCCTCCCTCTTGCTGGTCCCACAGTTAAACAGACTGTCTGTATTAAAAAAAAAGTATCTTCATTTCTTCTTCTTTTCCACCCAACTCTTTCTGGCTCTCCGAGGGCTCCTCTACCAACACCTGGCTTCTCTGCTCTATGTTTGAGACTCTTCCTCTCTCCAACCTTCCTTCCTGCAGACAAAGGGGTTGGAGCTGATTTCCCAAGGCATTAGCCAACACATTTTCCTAGGATGCATCCATCTGACTAGGCAACCAGGAAGGTTTGTGAATTACCCTCCCAGCTGGCCTGGTATAGCCATGCTACAGCTCTGACAACAGATAGCTGACTCCACTTCCACTTAGGTATTCTGTGATTCAGCCATTCTGTAACATCCATTGGAATAAGCTGTATCTAGACCAATTCCCCAAATTGTCACACCCACAGACTGGGTGGTAGTTGGTTTCTCTGCAGCCTGCTTAGTTGTCTTAGCCTGGATGTGAACGTAAGAAAAGGAGGAGTCTGCAGGTTCCTCACTGGGAAGTGAAGCTGTCTCTCAACTTACTGATGGGAATGATACTCATGATACACAATTAATGTGTCTATTCATACAGCCTTGTAATCACTGTTTACAAAAAATAGGTAAGCACTGTTACAACTCTAACTATAGCCACTAGAATCAGTGCATAGTGACCTGCCCATGTGAGATGGGGCATTAAAAACTTTTAGCCTGGCCCACATCAGGGGCCTGGGGCCAGGAAATAAAAAGCAGGCTGTTGCCAGCACTCCTGTCCTCTATAACAAAGCCCCATCTTCAGCAGCTCTAAATTGTAACCAGGGAAGGCAAAATGAACTCTATCCCCCATACAGGACCACCACGCTGAGAGTAAATTCCAGCAAACCATTAACTCCACAAAAATCAATGAGAAAACAGAGGCCGTCAAACAGTATCTATATAAGATCAGACTTTCTTTATCACTTGTCCTATATATAGACACACGCTGTTAACTTCACACTGAAAGCTGTTATCACCTCTCAAGCAGCACATCAGAAGTGCTAAGTCAGTGACCGCCATCTTTATTTTGGTCTCTGTCATCATCCTGCCCTCCTCCATCTCCAGCCCTTACAATAAAAAGCAACAACTAATCCACACCATGAAGGAGCATGCAAAACATTTGCTGTCACTATGGACCTGGTTACTTTTGTATATTTCATCTTTATAACCTTGCGTCACATTCTGAATACCTCAGAAAGACCAATGTGCACCAAAGGAGGAAGGAAAAGAGGAACTCTTATTCCAACAAAAGGGACCAGGAAGAAATATATATCAGGGGAGAGCAACCACCAGTGCTATGAACCACCACCTAAATTAATGAAGTTGTTGTAAATAGGATTATTGGTGACTTTAAAAAGTATCACCGGCACTTGGACTGTACATGGAGGCCAAAAGGTCAAATTTTGGCACTCTGCCTTGGAAAGGTTGCTGACCCTGATATATCTGCTCTCTCTAAATCCCCTGTCCGCATCACATGCAGGTTATTTTTTTAAACAGAATGGGGCTCAGATGAATGACTTAAGGAAACACAGTACCTTTGAGGAGAGCATGTGCAGTCATCTAACATAAGGGCACACAAGAATAGAAAGAAAAGGAAGAGATGCATTGGCGTATCTGTACGGAAATAACTAAACAATGGGAAGACAGAGTACAAGGGACAGGGGCATAAGCAGCTTTCTCCAGCAGCTACAGCGGGAGGAGGTCTGCCGATTAGGAGAGAAGTCACAAGTCCAGAGACAGAGGAATTCCAAGGACATGTTCTGTAAACAAGAGCCAGGGTCAGAGACAGGCCAGATTCACAGACCAGAGAGCCGAGGTAACACCAGATCAGAATCAAAAGGCAGGAATAAGGGTCCAGGCCAGGCTGCAGAGAGTCACAATTGAACAAAGTCCAGCAGAGTGATTAGAAGTGCCCACTTTCAAATGACACAAAACCAAACACCCCGGGCCAGCCCCCTTCCCAGGGCCCTGCCTCTGCCTCCTTCTTTCTCCAAGGTCCCACCCCCTGCTCATTCCTTCCCATGTTCCTTCACCACTTGCTCTTTTCCAGCTCTACTTGCTTTCCCCAGGCTGGGATGCAGGGGGTGTATGAGCCCTAGGCTGGGGCTGCGGGCTCCAGATGGGGACAGAATTTAGCAATTCAGGATGTGGGAGAGGGTTCCGGGCTGGGGAGGAATGGTTCAAAGTATGGGAGGGTGTGTGCACTTTGGCTGGGGTGTAGGCTTTGGGGTGAGGTAGGGAGAGAGGGGTTTGGAATGCAAGAGGAGGTCCAGGCTGATGCAGGATGGGGCCGAGGACTTCAATCTGGAGGATTGAGGGAGGAGGGGTTTGGGGCACAAGATGGGGCTCTGGGCTGAGTCAGGGGGTTGGAATGTGGAGAGGTGAGGGCTCCAGCTGGGAGTGGAAGCTGGAGGGGTTTCAGATGCAGGAGGGGGCTCTGGGTCAGGGTATGCATGGAGGTGCAGGCTCCAGGAGGGAGTTTGGAGAGGGAGGGGACCTCAGACTGGGGCGAGGATTGGGGGATGTGTGGGGGGAGAGTGGAGAGGGTGGGGTCCTGGTGGCACTTAATGTGGCTCCCAGGAATCAGCTGTCCAGCCCCTATGGGCCAGGTGATGCCATACACTGCCCTCGTGCACTGCTCCACAACTCCCATTGGTCAGGGTTCCTGGTCAAGGGGAGCTGTGAAGCCAGGACTGGGGGTGGGGGGCAGAGTGCAGAGCTGCCCTGTGCCTAGGAATGCTGAGGTCTGATGTCCACTTCCAGGAATCAATATAGAGCAAGAGCCCTTTGGGACCCTGCCTTAGCCCCAGGCCCTGCTGTGCTGCTGACTGGACTTCAACGGTTCGACCAGAGTTGCCAGGGTCCCTTTCCCACCTGGCATTCTCTCTGAAAACCGAACATCTGGCAGCCCTAAGAGTAAGAGGCCAAGGTCTGTATTGGGACCCAGACAACCCCTGGGATAAAGTTGGGTTGCCTGGGCAGAGGGCCACAGGATACTGTCATTTCTGCAGAGTGCCCCCTTGTGCCATGCCTCTAGTCAGCAATGTATTTACAAGGCTACTATTCCCTAGAGAGCTGCTCTTCTATCACTGGAACAGCTGACACTTTTATGGCATGCAGACAGGGCTGCCAACAGAAAGGCTGAACCCCTGGGGCAGGCTGGGGGGCTGTGGCCAGGCTGGGGCCAGAGATTAGCCTCCTGCAGCCAGTCCTTCAGCACTGCTCAGCCCATGCGATGGCAGAAATTTGAAGGGCCTGAGACTTTGGCAGCTGCCATGGTAGCCATTTCTAGGAGCTCCAAGACTTCAAATTGCTGAGATGTGGGGCATCCGCCTCTTTTGCCCCTTTCCTCCAGCCTTCCTGTCTGTGGTCTTGCACAGGGACTGCTGAGTCCACTTCTAACCAGGCATCACTGCTGGTCACTTGTGCCAAGCTCAGTCCAGAAGGAATGACTCAAAGCAAAGATGGCGAAGGTTACAGAAACTTTTACACAAAGCGTGAGAGGATGCTTGACAATTTTTAAGGAAAACATCCCTCCAGCTGTCATCATAAGCTGTGTAAATATTAGCAATGTGAACTAGAATAAAAGGGCCATTGTCTGAGAGAATGACAAGTTATAGATAAGAATGGGGTCGAGATCATTCTTATTTGCATACAAATTGGCTAATATTTTTCCCCTTCCTGCATGAAGAGTGAAAGGCCAAAGCTTCTCTCCTTCACAACTAAAACTTTTAAGGTTTTTTCACGGTTCAGCCCCGCTTACGTTTTCTTTTTTAGACAAGTTTAGTTTTTCAAGAGCTCTGCTACAACATCTTAATCCTGGGCAGCAGTACTCCTTCATTCTACCAATACATTTCAAAGAGCACACCTACATTTCAACTCTCTGTACATCAGCTCAGTCAATGAGCCTCCATTCTGCTCTGGAGCAGTCCTCAAGGGTCAGACGCAGGCCAGGTCTACACTAGAACTGAAAACCAATTGCATAACTAGAATTGATTAATCGGAAATTGAATTTTGTGACTGTCTTCACTAAGGAAGGTCAACGGGAGCATTTCTCCCATTAACCTCCCTTTATTCTCGACTGCCTACCCCAGACAGATTGATTTCATGCATCTTTACCAAATCAAATTCCGGAACATCGACCCTGAATGGGTCGGTCTTCATGGAAGTTTAGACAAGCCTTCAGTTTTGCCTCCTGTCTGCCTTGGCTCAGCCAATAGTCTTCAGATCTTTCCTTTGCAGCTCTCTGTTATTTTAAACTCAGTCCCTCAAGCCACTCTGTCAATGCGCCAAGGTATTAATTTGCAGCACCCAGGTAATTTCAACTCTTGGTTAGTCCCAAACAAACTAAATCCTGCAATAGTACTGTCTCTGATATAGTTCTGTATGACCAGGCAATTTCCTCCCTTAGTTTATGAAAGACAGGTTGCACCTCTCAGAGATGAGATTCTCTCTCGTTCGGCAACATTTGTGGTATGGAAGGATCACAGATGTTCCAGGATGAGAGAGTGTCCCAGGACTCTGGCCAGACCAGTTTCCATGGACCAGCGTCTGAAAGCACAGCCAGAGTGAGTCATGCAAGGGCCAGCGTAGAGACACAGCCCCCCAAGGTAGTGTGGAGGCTGGAGCTGGAGCCTCTGGCTGCCCTGCAACAGCATGGGGGTGGGAGCAGCAGCTCCTAGCTTCCTTGTGGGGGCTGGAGTCCCTGGCTGTCCCAGGGAGTTAGGAGCTGGAGCCCCATGGGAGCCCAGGCCAGGGTCACAGGGCCGCCTGGTGGCAGACGTCCCATGGTCAAGCAAATTCTCCTTTTTGGGACTCGTCACATCCTGACCGTGCTCATTCAGGGAGGTGCAACCTGTATTTCACAGATGTGCATCACTCTCTGTTGCTGAAGCTCACAGTGGTTAGGAAAAAGGAGAGAGAACCAGCTAGATGGAAGCTTTGGGAACCCAAGGACAGCTCTTTTGTTCTTATTGGTCCCTCCCTGTAGTCTTTTGTTTCCCATGTTGTTCACACAGCAGATGGATAGGGCTGAGAAGTCAGACTCCGTGTGGTTGCATAGAAAGCAGAAGCATTAAAGAGACTATAAATGGAAATTAGAAAAACTATCACTTTCCAGATTGATTTTTATAAAGTATTTAATATTTCAAAGAATTCCTTCTAAAAGTTTTAAGAGTTTTAAATTAGAAGCTGTCACCTGATCATAAATTAAAAACCAGCCTTTACCAGTGAAAAGCAGTGCAAAGTTATTTATATGTTTATAATTTATTTCCATTCCCCACCAAAATATTCTCTGGAGACTATGATTCTCATTTTTAAGGGAATGCAACATTCATACAAAATCTTCTGCTACACCTGCATTATGTACCTGCAATATTAGTCATTTGTCCTCACGAACAAAACATTCATCCAAAGAACATGAAATTTTAAATATCAGTAAATATTTTGGTATCCACAAAAGCAAAGCATCTAATTCCCACCTCAGAACTCAGAAAAGTAGGAATATAGTGTTTGTTCACATCTAAAAGGAATTTCAGGTAGTTCAACAACTCAAGAGAAGAGCTCTAGGCATGTGCAGGAGAAATATTAATACATGTTGCTCTCTACAGCTGCAAATGAAGCTCAGACTCACAGTAGCGCAAACAGGGTAAGACTGAACTCTGTATTTTGTATTACATCTCCCATCTGAGTTGAACACCCATTGTACTAGTTATAATAAAAGACATACAGAAAAAAGATTTGGGCAAGACTGAGGAAATGCTGGTAAGAATTAAAAACAAAACAATCTAATGAGCTTGTTTTCTCTTTGATATACCCCACTCTTGAGGGCACGTTGCCTCAGATTGCTGAATAACTGCTAAATTTTGGAATGTGGTTTGGGTTTCTCTATGTTAATGGATGCCCAAATAACCATTCTACCACTCACTTCCATCTACGACCGGCTAGAAAACTGAGGCCCTTTCAACTGGCTGCGTGGCCACAGTGTTTCCACACTTTTATAAAGTCTAGCTACAGGATGAATCTCTCTAATCTGGCACCCTGGGGACCCCACCAGTGCCAAACCAGAGGACGTCAATATTGTCTGACACATTTCTAACATTTCCACTGCTTATTGGGCTCTTAGGAGACATTTAAGGATTAATTAGAGCTAAACAACAGCACAGAACACAGAGAGCCAGGACTAGTGCCTGAAAACAAACTTTGAGACCGTGGGAAACTTAGCCAGATGTGCATTTATCATGGGTGTGGCCAACTAAGATTATGCCAGAACTCTGCCCTAATATTTAACTTTCTCCCTGGGTTTTGCTGTAGCTACCTGAGAAGATTTTTCCTCTCCTGACAGCTACTTTCCACTGGAACAATGGAATGATCACCTAACCTATGAAAGCTAAGAACAGTAAGTAGACTTTTCACAGATGCTGGATGTATGCTCTGCAACTCACTGCCACCAGCAATGAGAATGAGCATGGACTTTGCCATATTCAGAACTGAATGCAAAACTTATGTTTTTTTTTTTAATTTGGCTTCCTCTCAGCTTCTGCACTAACACACAAGACACAATACCCGCCTCATTCACAAACTCCAGAACCAAAGATCATCTTACATAACAAAACCTACCTAATCCCACCAATGCATTTGTTTTTTTGAGTCCTGTGACAGTTGCTCATAATTAAACTTTCTAATTAGATAACATAATTATATTAACCAAACATAATTTATGATATCACAGAGAAAACCTACACCATGGTAGGTGTGCAGATATCATGGAGATGGAAGATAGAAATAAGGAGTCGGCCTGTGGTTAGAACAATTAGATAGATGGTGGTGATCATACCATAGGAGCTAGAAAAATGGTGCAGTCATTGATTTGCATACTACCAAATATTTACAAGGCTTCACATTTAAACATCACTTTGTTTCATTAAAAAAGTTTCCCTACTTCGTTCCATGTAAATTAAAAGGTATGGGATTCATCAGCTGTAATCTTGGTTCCAACAAATAACTTCATGGCACACCATTATCTGCCAAACCAACAGCTTAAAAGCGCCACCTAATGGCTTTAGAGTCAAGTATGTATTTAGAAGACTCGCATTGCAAATAGACACCAGCCACGTTGTTTTGGGATTTTTTAATTTTTGTCAAGGATTTACCCAAATGCCTGGCATGGCATAAGTAATTCTGAAGGTCTGCAGGGCAAAAATTCCCTCAGTGGCACCTTAAAACTGTTCAATAAACAAGCATTTTGAGTATGATAATGAGGTTAAAGCCATAAAAGAATCACATTATAATTAAACATTTTACAAGCTGCTGAAAACTTTGATACTCAAATTGCCTTTGTCCAGTGTGACTGCTAAATGACTGCAATTTCATATGCATTTGTGTTGAGTAGCACTGACATACTCAGTCCTGCTGAATTAAATTAACCTCAAATTTTTTTATTTAACATATTTACGTGGTGCAGGATCAGTTTAGTTGATATAATCTACTTAAAATGCAGCGCTATTTTCAAGGTAGGTTTGTTCCTTAAAAGACAGAAGGAAAATACATACATACTGTAGCCATGGGATAACGTTAACCACAGTGAGATAATTCACAGAAAATACAAGGGTTCTTTTAAATGGTTCTGTACTGAAAACCATTAGAAAGAAATAAGACAGATAGACACAGACACAATTTATTTTATGTATTGTATTTCAAATGGCAGGTGACAAATTACTTTAAAATCATTTACAAAAAACGGCATTAAAATGTGGGGGAAGAGCTAGAGGTTAGGGAAATGACATATTATTGTTTGCAAACTTAGTAACTAAACACAGAAATACAAAGGAGGTAGTAGGTCTGGAATTTGGTTGTACACTGCAAATCTAGACACCTTTGGCTCAATGCCCACATGCTATCTTTTGGGTAACTGGTTAGACTTCTCGTACTGGCTTCAACACAAGATTTAGAAAATAGAGATGTTTGGGTGGGATTAAATGGATTTTATCAAAAACAATACATCCCACCACATGGAATTTCATGGCAAAAGATTCCCCCGGTTCCCCCACAAACTATTTTTTATTTCAAATATTACAAAACATACAGGTATATAATGGTTTCCCTTTGTTTCCAAAAACATATCTAAACATAAGCAAAAATGACCCTATTCCTATGTAATCATACCAAATGAACACAAAACCTCACAGTAATTTTAAGTCTACTTGTTTTGAAATAATTGATAGTTGCTTCCTATTTCCTTCCAAATAGCTTTCAGTCCTGTGTTGCTCTTGCTGAGTCTTGCTTCATTATCAAGTTTCGGATGAGCCATTCGGCCTTTGAGTCCTGCCAGGTTAGTCCATGCCATCAGAATTGCTTTTTTATGGATAGCGTTAACAATATTAGCAGAACAATTATATCTGTTTTATGGAGTAGCAGCACTTCAGTAACAGCTATAGGATACCACTGTGTTAATTGAGCCCACAAATTTACTCTTCGCTCAACTGCAAAAAGTGTGAAAGTAACAATAGCCCAATAAGAAATAACACAACAATAGCCCATAACAACAAATGCTGATGCAAAAAAAGGTACAAAGAGGTGTCAGAAAAAATGAATTAATTTAAACAAAGAGACCTACCAAGACAACATGAAGGCTTTGTGAAGGTTATGCCTGCAAACAAGAGAGCACTGAACCAAAAACTTGTATGAAAGAAACGTGGCTTAACTGATGAACAAAATAACAAGGGGATGAGCTTTTCCATTCACCATTTTCTTTTAGGATCCTTAATAAAGAAACTTGTGGAGAAAAAGAACAACGGATGGAAGGTACCGAAGCAAGCTCTACTAGCATGGCTGCCACCGCGAGGATTTACTGGGATCCCAAGCCTTTATCATCCTGGTCCTCTGAGATGCACTTACAAGACTCATACATAGACAGGATCCAACATAACCTCTTCTGCATCCAACTAAATCCCAAACAACAGCTGGGATGAAACTGGATCAACTGTAATAAGAACTCCAGACCTTCTCAACTAACTTCTCTTTTCCCCAAAAAGATGGTTATCTTTGATACAATCTAATAGACTAAAAACTCTCTGCAGCTAAAGGGAAAGATGTTATTAAAATGCAAGCCTTATTTAATACTTGCATTTAAATTTCAACTGTTTTTACTTCTTTTCTTTATGTTTATTATAGGCTAAAAGGATTTTTAATGATGTGTTTTTCATGGTACTAAGCATGTTGCATTCTCTGTACACTAAAGCCTGAACCTTGCTTAACGTTGTTTAACGGTGGATGGTGACAGAGTTTGTTAACATCTTTGGCTCATTTATTCCATCTAATTTAATACAACGACTGCAGTATTTTTGGAACAAAATCTTCTATGGTGAGGATTAGGATTATATCACTGAGACAGACAGTAACACTGCATGCTTAAGCATTTGCATTCCCATTATCACACATGGTAGTGACCTTTGATAGACTGGAACTCCATTTATAGTGAAGTAGGGTGAACATTCTAAATTCCATGCATTCCAGTGTGTGCATTTAATTCTTGGTCTTGTGACCCTATTCTACTTACTGTGAAGTTCTTTTGTTGGGAAGAAAATAACAATTGTAAGTGGCTTCACTTTGCCTGAAAGAAGATAGATGATTTTACTTAGTGTGGCATTTGAAAGAGAAGCAAGACCAAACTAAATTAATTTTTGGACACCAAATGAAATATGGTTCAATCTCTTCAATTTCCTAAGTATGCCTGTTTTATGTCCCGCTATACTGCTATTCCAAAATGGAGCCACATAGGCCAGATCCTGAGATGTGGCTGAGGAGTGCACAGGACAGTGGGGACAAAGACAATTTCATGCCATATTCATATCCTCTTTTTACTGATCCAACTGTCCACCAGACCAGTCACTAACTGCAAATTACAAATAGCCATAAAACTCTACTACATCCCCTAATAGGCAGGTGCATAAAATAAGGAATACTGCCAGCTTTCTACAGCCAGAGGATCTTCCTTGTATGGAGGGATATGCTCAGGGACAGCTATGCTCGGTTTAAGGTGATTCTTTGCCACTATCACAGCAAAATCAGCCCTATTAGAGAAAATGCATGCCACATATTTTAGGCTCCTTTTTAGATGTTGGGACTGAAGTGTGGTCTCCAGCCCAGGATCGCTCCTACAAAGTCTTTAAACACAGGGACTCAGCCATACTAAAATAACTAGCGATACAAGGATGCAAGCTAATGAAGGCTTAATTCCCTTCTTCAGCCAGCTGTTGATCTTTGCCATGAAAATGGAGTTGGCACATCATTAAAACCCTGCTGCTGCTTACACAAGTAGATTTGACCAAAGGGATAGGAAGGAATGAGCTGGTCCAGAACCACAGCCGGAAGACAGGGAAAGAGAGGGAGAGAAAGAACTCAGCTGAGCATTTTTTGGCACTTTAGTGTTTGCTTGTCCTATTTCATCAATTTCACACTCCGGAGGGCTTCACTCATTTCTACTGTCTCTTCTGCAACAATAGCATCCAGGAAGGCTGCAAGGTCCCTCTTCAAGCCACACAATAATTTCCACCAAGGGGTGTCTAGGTTCAGACCTCACAAACTGTAAGTCTAGCCCTGCCAAAAGACAAATAAGGGGATGTCTCTGTCATAAATGAAGTAGATAACTGCAACACAGGTAGACGCACTCAAGTTAGCTAGGAAGCCCTGGCACAATGGGTTTCAGTAAAGGCTAGCTACTGAAGTAAGCATCCAGAATTCCAGGTGGGCTGGGCTTGACAGAATCCCCTGTTGACACCTTCATTGATATCCAAGTACCTAAGCTTGGACAGGTCTACGTGTTCTACAATCTCATTCCCAGGCTGCCATACTGATGTAACTCAAAAGGTAGAAAATTCTTAACAGGGATTGGAGAGTTAAGGCTACAGACATTCCTAAGGAGAGTCCATTCTTGTTTGTTTTTTAAAAAAAATTGAATATACATGTGTGTTGTTGCTACCTTATTACCAGTCAGGGTTGGTGGTACAGTCATGTATGTTAAGACCTTAAATAGCTGCAATTTATTTATGTATTGTCTCACTGGCATATTTCGCTAACAAGCGGAAGATACATTCGTTACATCTTTAATTACAACAGGAATTCACCAAAATGCTTAATTTTAGTGGAGACCAATTTCCACCGCAGGTGTCTGTAATTAGCAGAGGATGAGTCAGTTGATATTTGCAGACACAATCTTTCCAACTTTTTATTTGGAAATAAATTTCCTGAACATAAAGCTCCATCTTGTGTGTGTGTGTGTGTGTGTGTGTGTGTGTGTGTGTGTGTGTGTGTGTGTGTGTGTGTGTGTGTGTGTGTGTGTGTGTGAGAGAGAGAAACTTTCCACTGTAATTCTATAGAAACATTTTAAATACAATCAATAATGGCTTCCTCTCAAAATTAAATTTGTAGGGAAAAGGAAACATATTTTTAGTGAAAACTGCATGAGGTTTGCATGGAAATTCTTCTCACTGCTCCCCCTCCTACATCAATTTCCTATAATCATAAATAATTCACCAGCAAAATCCCCTTCCAGAGCAGGGACTGAACAAATGAAATAAAACACATGATCTGCAGATATCTATGGGCTTTGCAAAAGGCCTAAAAAAATTCTACTTAAACTACGTTTTCACTTGTTGAGAAACTTGCATATAGATAGAATTGTGCCTGAGAGGCTGATATTTGATTCGCTTATCAGGCCCGGTAAGTTGGCCAACATGAAGGAGAGTGTTAGCAATGAACTGCTGTATTTCAACCATGCAGGGAAGAAAAAGTAATTGCACAGTGGTGGTTCCAATTCATGATAAATATATGTGATTAAAACAAGTGAACAATTCAAACACGACACATTTGCCAAGATAGGGGATTGGCCCGGGCTGTCTGCTGTCACCCACACAAAGTTGCTAGAGCTTCCTTGCATCTGTCTCATCATGCTCCAGGAATCTGGGAGGCAAAAAACCTTGTTACTGAATAATCTAATTTTAGATCAGTGGGATACGATTTGCAGTTGTAGGATGAGCTTGAATACTTTCATGCTACTGGTGTCACTATCATACATCTCCTCCTTCCTCTCTCCTCCGCAGTTCAAACATCATTTCCAGTAGAAGGAACCCAGCTGTCTAGACAGACTACTGTTTCAGCATGTGAGTCTACTGAGCTCCTGCAGTGACTCCTCTCTGGTCTCTAGGGGTTAACTTGGAAATTACAGTTTGACAGTGGGGTAGCATCTTCTCCACACAGTAATAAATAACAATAATCACCAACGTGTGAACCTATTTAACTCTTATTAGTTCTTAGTTCAGAAAGACAATTACAGCACTGGCTGGATACACGTACTGTACAGACTGATGGGCACTGTTTAGGCCCTGTCACAACACTGTATTCTCCCCTCACTGAGGTTAACGTAAATCAAGAATTGAAGTCAATGGAGTTATATCAGTGCTGAAGTAGCTTGGAGGAGAATCAAGCCCATGGTTAGGCCAGAGTGCATTAATCATGACCTGCAGCTACACCTTTTAATCTACTGGTGCACAACAATGAAAAGAAAGAGTAAACAGAGGCATAAAAGAAAGGAAAAGCAGAAATATTAGGAAAGAAACAGCTGTAGAAACAAGGAAAAATAAAGGGAAAAGGCATCTTACCAGAAACATCACCTTGGGTCATGCACATTGAGGGTAATGAATACAATAAATCCAGCTCAGGCCAGGCATCAGAAAGTGAGACAAGTGATAAGCACCCCATGATATGGAAAATTTTCTTTTGAAAATAGAAGTAAAGGGTGAAGCATGTTGCATTTTTTGTGACACAGAAGTTCTCCTTGACTGAACCAGGTCTTTTCTCAGAAAGATCCATGGATTAGCCCATAGTCCCAGAATTAGGATTCAGCCCCCCATAGCACATCCACTTACTTTTGTTCCTCTTCTCCCTGCATTTAATTGTGAACTAATTGCAGAGACAGCACACGCTCACGTAGGGCCACCCCATCAAACCTACTCAAACTACCACTTGTCACAGACAAGTCCTCTATCCTGGGCTTTAATAACCTTTATTTCAGTTTCCTGTTTTTAAACTTTTAAATTACTTCTAAACCACAGGTATTGTTCCCAGTAAGCTCTCCTCATCACTTCATTCCTGACTAGCAACCCCCTGTTCTGCTCCCAGGCCTCTCTTGAGCCACTACTGCCAGGCATGCTCAAAACCTTCGACTAAAATCCCAAGTGATATAAACTGATATAACTCCATTGAAAACAATGAAGTTACGTGGATTTACATCAGCAGATGATCTGACTTCTTCATTTGTGTGTGTGTGTGTGTGTGTGTGTGTGTGTGTGTGTGTGTGTGATGTCAGCATACTTCCTAAGAGCAAATTTAGCATCCTGTGGTTTAATTCAGACTCAAACCGAGGCTTTCATAAGATAAAAGGTTTGTTTATACATTAAACCACAGCTCAACTCCTAAACACTGGTACAAACTCAAAGACTTGTTTTCCCAGCATGTGCATTGTGTTTATGAGCAAACTGAGGGCACGGAAGAGATCCCTGGAATTCAAGACAATATTACATTATTCACTATTGATCCTACATGTCCCAAAAACAGCCCATATGCTGAGGACTCCTTTGTGCTTATTGTATTAGAGACAGTCATTACTGATTACAGTGCAAAAACACCACATTTGGCATGTAGTTTATTATTAACTGTTCAGAGTAACCCAAATCATGCTATACCCATGTTATCCAAGCATGAAAACTAGGGCTGTAGCAAAGTTCTCTTACGCATTTACAGCATAGTTTGGTTCCATTGACATCATCATCAACAACCACCATGGGCTCAGTGCCCATTGCTGTCTAATGCCTCCCTCACTATTTCCTTCCATCTTTCCCTGTCCAGTGCGGAGTGGCTTCGTTTCTGTAGACTAGCTTGGCACCAATCTACTATATCACCCGCTCATTCTCTCTCTCCAATTCAAACAGTCCATAATGCCGAACATCAGAGCCTTGCCTTTTCATTCATCATAAGGTCTTCTGGCTTGGCCACGTCCGCAGGATAAATGATGGAAGGATCCCAAAAGACATCCTGTATGGCGAGCTAGCCTCTGGCAAAAGACCTCCCGGACGCCCCCAGCTGCACTACAAAGATGTTTGCAAGAGGGACCTCAGGGAGGTAGACATCGAGCCGGACAGCTGGGAGGAGATGGCAGACGATCGTAGCAGATGGAGGCAGGAACTACACAAGGGCCTTCAGAAGGGTGAGATGAGGATCAGACAGCTAGCAGAGGAGAAGCGAGCCCACAAAAAGCACAGTAAGGACCTGCCAGACATCCATTACACATGCAACAGATGCAGCAAGGACTGTCACTCTCGTGTGGGCCTTCACAGTCACAGTCAACGCTGCAAATGGTGATTGCAAATGGAACTACAAAGGGCGCGATCCATAGTCTACGTAGACTGAAGGATGCCTGCTAAGGTCTGCAGGTACGCACAAATAGTTGTAACTCCCATTGTATAACCTTCTGCAGTAGGTTCTCTTTCAGCTGTATCTTCCTATATAATTCCTCGTTGGTGACGTTCTGTCCATCTACCCACAGGCAAAAACAAATCCTATTATGACTCTGTGAGGGGGCCATCTTATTATAATACTATAGCTGTCCTGCAGAATGTTTGCAGATGTTGGGGACATGAAGGTAGGTTTCCTTCTGGAGGAGAAATTAGTATAATGAAGTCTTTTTTAAGGCATAACTTTTTATTTACATTATATACATTGGCTCATGAACAGAGGTGGTCACAAACCTATCTTTAAGAAATCTCAATGTACAATTTTAGGTAGCAATTGTTATTGTTTGTACTCTGCCATAGAAATTGACACCAAGTTCAGCCTCTCCAACCCAGCAACATCTGCAGTCCACAATGATTTTAGTTAGCTGAATGTGCACTGATCATGAGTATGGCCCAGTTTCCTATGGTCCCATGAAGTTTGTTTACATCCACCAGTCCAGGCTCTCAGTGTTCTGTAATGATTTAGCTCTAGTTTACCCCTAAAATATATTTTAACAGCCCAGCAAACAGTGGAAATGCTGCTGGACAATATTGACCTCCTGTGGTTCAGCACCAGTCAAGTCCCAAGGGTACTGAACCAGAGAGGGTCAACCTGTAGCTAGGGGAATGAAGACACAGAACAAAGTCTCTTGATATTGGAAACTACATCATGAAAACAAGAATACACATTTCTTCAAAGACTCAACATTACCTTTAACCACAGCACCTGATAAGCAAAAATCCAGTTTTTGTGGTGTAACCTGGTTGTTTATAGGAGATTAGAGGAAACTGATGTTGCCATATGGAAAACATCTCAGCATGGTGAAAGAATTGCATGTGCAAATTTGGCAGTTATTAAGGGTACCACCAGGCAACCCAGCTACATTCAATGAGGTTGCAAGGCTATAAATGACGATAGAATGTGACCTGCAATCCAATCTTTTCTATATTCTGATGGAGTCTGCAGCTGTGTTGTGCTGATATTTAGCTGTTCTATTATGAGCTGCTTACTCTGATATGAATAAATCCATTGAGGATAGAAAAACTGTAAGAAGTTAAACTCAGGGGGACTACAAAAGCAATTTTTTTATTTTTAAAAATCACTTTCAATCTCTTCATTGGTTTTACTTTGGGACCAGGAGTTTTTGAGGGATCCAGAAAATATCATCCAGCTATCTTACTTAATGAGTTATTTTTTTCAAGCAGCTTGTTGCAAGATAATTAAACACACCCCGCCCTAACTAATTCTGTTTCTGAGGAAGCAGACATGAGAGAATTTGCTAGTGAAACAAAACAGTTGCAAAGATTATGGATGGCATTGTGCTGTGCTGCAGCGTTGATAAATGGGAAATAACACCAGTAAGCCCCACTCCTCCATCCCCAGGGAAAATGATATGGTGATGACCATTTCTTGAAGTCCAAAGATAGTAGGATAATAAAATAACAAGTCATTCAACACATAAGCACACCATCAGCTAACTGTGCAACATTCAACCCTCAAACGATGGGCCTATACTGGTAAGAAAGCAGATGCACTGAATTTAGGTGGGATATTTTTACTATTCCTAATCAAGGTTGACTTGGTCCTAGAGTCCAGTACAAGATATCCTTCAGAAATCAGAGAAAAAATATATGTTAGTGTGGTGAAACCTCCATAGGGCTCCAGGCTTGCCAAATATTTGGCTGTGTAATATACTGATAGCAAAACTGAAGACCTGAATGAGCATGGTGACTCAGTGCTCTCTGGGTTGTATATCCCATTTCCACACATAGGGCCATTGACCAAGCAATGGATAAGCTCCAAAACCCCCTGAAGTCCAAGAAAGCCTCTCAGTGGGCTCTGAATGGGGCCCAATGTAAAGAAATCCAGGAGGACTAATGCCCCTTTTTGCTTTAACAAAAGTAGCCCTGATGGGTTGAGGTTAGGATTTAGTTGATGAAGCGCGATTAGAGGAACTCAGGTCTGAATGCACAAAAGGACTAATTTCTGTTTCACCTCAGGACAAGGTGATGTACCAGGTGGGAGCATAGCACAAAGATGAAGGAAAAACAATGCTGAATACAGGGAGACTGAATGGCCTTCTTACTTCTTTCTTACACAATGATTAAAGGTCTAGAGAATGGGACCTATGAAGAAAGGCTGAAAGAATTGAGCTTGTTTAGTTTGGAAGAGAGAAGATTGAGGGGCAACATGATAGCAGTTTTCAGGTATCTAAAAGGGTGTCATAAGGAGAAAACTTGTTCTTTTTGGCCTCTGAGGATAGAACAAGAGGCAATGGACTTAAACTGAAGCAAAGATAGGTTTAGGTTGGACATTAGGAAAAAGTTCCTAACTGTCTGGGTGGTCAAACAGTGGAATAAATTGCCAAGGGAGGTTGTGGAATCTCCATCGCTGGATATATTTAAGAACAGGTTAGATAGCTATCTATCAGGGATGGTTTAGACAGTACTTGGTCCTGCCATTAGGGCAGGAGGCTGGACTTGATGGCCTCTCGAGGTCCCTTCCAGTCCTAGTATTCTATGATTCTACACGGGACAAGAAGAGTGACCCTCTGTCCCATTTTTACCAGGACAAGCCCTTATTTAAGCTGTCTCACAGGCATCCTGACTTTTTTAAGAAAAAGAAAATGAGCAAATTGTCCTGTATTTTGTGGGGCTCCTGTTCCGCATCACCTGGTGTCTTGGAGCAGCAGCCTCCACCGCAGGTAGCTATTCAGTTCACTGGTGCCCTGTGCCTTGGGGCAGCAGCTCCTTCTGCAGGGGAGCTCCTCCGTGGGGCAGCTGCCCCATTCCCTGGCACAACACTGCAGGAGCCCCCTCTGACAGTGAGCTCTGCCACAGGGTGGCTGTCTCATTCCCTTGGTTGATTATGCTCAAGACTTTCCTTAAGATCTGCTTCCTTCTTGTCCTCTTATAAAAGTCATCTTCGGCATAACAACACTGGCTTTTGATATGGTGGCATCCTGTTGCCTTTTATCTTTACTGTGACATTTTATTGATAGGAAGAGGCTATTATTGTCAGTCCTCAGTGCTAGGTCAGATGCGAAGCTCACCCTTTCTGTCCCCTCTTGTCTCTTCTCACTTGTGTGAGAAGTGACTGATCCAAAAGAGTGGAAAATTTTCATCTACCCCCATCATTCCAAATCACTATGTCTAACTTCCCTCAACAATTGGACAACTCTGCTGCTTCTGTGCTCTGTGCACATTTAGGGCTTAGTCCTGCAAGGTGCTGAGTATTCACAACTCCTGCTCAGCACCACACAGAAGTATTCAGCACATTGCACAGGCAAATTCACAGAATGAAATACCGTACAAACTAATTCCAAAGCCTGACATCTGACCATAGACCCTGTGTAAAAGTTCCATTTCCCTGCTCACCAGCTCATGTGTCTGCAAAGCCTCTGATCCATAAATAACAATAATCTCATCCCTGCACTGTGAAAATTCATCTAGCCAAGCCATTGGGCCAAGCAAACATAAAACGTTAAAAATAAGGAAGCAAGCAAGATCTCCTTTGCAACTTTCTCCCAGTGAACCTGCTGAGATGGAAGACAGCATTACAAATTCTCAGAATATGTAACTGCAATCAAGGGATTACCCTCCATCATTATCCTATAAGGAAGAGAACAGGTTAATAGCTGGCACTGCCATTTCTAAATAGAGTGCTATATAATTATGGGTTGTTAACGCACATCCCTACCACTGTGTATTTGTAACCTAACACAATAACAGCAGTTACGTTACATAAGACACTTTAATTTCATGTAGTTCTCGTAAGATTTTAGTAATCACAGTATTTATGGGATATGGGGAGAGGCGGAGGGAGAATTCTTTTCTATTTCTTCTTTGTTTACCATGCAGTTCTCACAACTTTTCTGACATCCGAGAACTGCCTGGGGGAAGCCAGTCTGTAGCAAAGCAGCCAGTAAGCAATATTTAGCTGGAAGTACAGGGGTATAGTTACAAAAAATGGCATGCTTCACTTCACAGGTGTTTGCAGTTATAAAGAAGGGACAGAATGATGGCCAAGGGCTGGCCTTTAATAACCCCTTTCCCTTCCAATCACCCTAATCTCTTTGCTTCCATATAGCTCCCCTCACCACATATACCTCTTTCCTTTCTGTTCTTCTTTGGAATGTTAACAAGGGGAGAGGTGCTAGCTGACTCCTGTTATTTGTGCCTTGGTCTCTAGCTATTCTGGTCTGACAGCAGCTGTTCAGCTGCAGAGTCTCTCAGATAGGGTGGAAAGTGGCATCTTCCACAGTCTGTCAACTGTGGGACCCCACTGCACATCAGAAACCTAGTTTAAAGGCCAAACTGCTCACCTTAAGAACATAAGAATGGCCATACCTGGTCAGACCAAAGGTCGATCCAGCCCAGTATCCTGTCTGCCAATAGTGACCAATGCCAGGTGCCTCAGAGGGAGAGAACCAAACTAGTAATGATCTCTCTCCTGCCATCCATCTCCAGCCCCTGACAAACAGAGGCTAGGGAAGCCATTCCTTACCCATCTCGGCTAAGTGCCACTAACGGACCTAACCTCCATGAATTTATCTAGCTCTTTTTAAAACCCTGTTATAGTCCTAGCCTTCACTGCCTCCTCTGGCAAGGAGTTCCACAGGTTGAAGAAGAACTTCCTTTTATGTATTTTAAACCTGCTGCCCATTAATTTAATTTGGTGACCGTTACTTCTTATATTATGGGAACAAGTAAATGTTCACTTTCTCCACACCACTCAGTTTTATATACCTCTATCATATCCCCTCTTAGTCTCCTCTTTTCTAAGCTGAAAAGTCCTAGTCTCTTTAATCTCTCATGATATGGGATCCGTTCCAGACCTCCAATCATTTTAGTTGTCCTTTTCTGAACCTTTTCTAATGCCAATACAACTTCATCTCCCAGGACAATCCCGCCACAGGCTGCAAAGGAGAGCGACTTTTTGGAACCCCATTTGGAAATAAGAGATGCATATACTACATTGTCCTAAAACAGCATAAGCCCAATTGTCATACCCAGAGCACAAAGGAGGTGTATACAAATATCAGTTTGGGGCATTCAATTTAACCTGAACATCCACCCCACAATCAAATAATGTTCAATAGCCCTTTTCACTTCATGTCCAAATAATGGGGGATGAGTCAGAGCGGCCAGAAGTTCCTTTCTAGCAGGACAATTCTTAAGACAATAAAAGGCAAGAGCCAGCTCTAATGAGATTTTAACAGGGGTCTCTCCAATACCATTCAGGCAAAGTCACATCAGCTGCAGCAAAAGGAATATTGCTGGCATAGTATTTGCACTAGCCTAGGCAGATAGGGAATAATGCAGCTCACTTGCCCTACTCCCTGGCTTGCATCATGTGTAAAATGGGTGTTAATTACAGCCATTATAAAGTGGCAGCATGATCCAGAAGTGCGTGGCTGCCAGATACAGCTGGTTAATGTTTTTGACAAAACTTTATTCCCCATTGAAAAATGCCCTTTTGTACAAACTGAAATGTTTCATGGAAACACACTGGTTTCAACAAAATCTTGAACCAGGAGTGCTTTCAAGACCCAGGATGGAATTCTGGGCAAACTGAGAGACTGAGATGCCTGAATAGCCATTAGCCCAGTGATCGGAGCACTTGCCTGGAATGTGAGAGACCCAGGTTCATGTTGCTGCTCCATATCAGGCACAGCAGGGATCTGAACCTGTGCATGTGTGCACATGTCCCTCCCTAACATTAAATAGCTGATGATGTGGTAGCAGGGCCACCATGTTATGGTCTACAAGCTTATTGCATAACACATCAGAGGCTGGCCTATAGCAGAGTTCCTTGTGCTCTGTTTACCAAGGTCCTCCTGAACCTGACTGTCATCCCTGCCCCCATAAGCTACAGCATAGTGGTTCCCAACCTGGGGCTTGCGGACCCCTGGGAGTCCTTAAGGGTATTGCAGAGAGTCCATGAAAAAAATATAAATAAAAGTGAGCACAGAAAATAAGTTTTAAATAACTCGCAGAGTTACCATGTATTATTTTAAAATTAAATATCCTCCAGTAACATTATTAATTGGTCTCCGAAAATCTATGTTGTGGTTTCCTTTTTCGTTTAACACAGTGTACGCAGCGGCTAGAATTGGTTTTGACGGCGCTCCACGAATGGTTTTGGAGGGTGATTGGGGGGGGTCTGCACTAGTGAAAAGGTTGGGAACCACTGGTACAGAAAGTTAAAACTGCTTGTGGCAGCTTTAACTTGCAACCTCAGTACACACTGTTTTAAGTGGCTTTTGGGTACAGCATGCAGTGACCAGCATGGACCCTACACCACAGCATCCTGCTTTCTTTTGACAGTATCCCCCTTCTTATCCAACACGTCTCTTGCATATGCAAGTTCCAAGAATAGCGGTGGCATCCCTCAACCTTCTGAGGATGAATCTTACGTACCTGCCTAAATCATGGAGATCAGCTATAGGCATTTTGTGAACAGATACTGACACTTCAATCGGAACTGCACCAATTATGCTGGGTGGGAGGGTGGTGTGGAGGCAGGTGAATGCACAGTGGTACAGAGTTCCATCTGTAGCATATTTCAAAGGAGGGGCTTTGCTGCAAGGAAATGCTCTCCCATACATATTGTTTTTCCTCATCCTTTTCCTACTAACACCCTACAAATGCTCCTGGCTTCACACGAAGCTCTTTGCAGCATACTAATTAAATATTTCAAATGGTTTTATCCATAGTTAAGCAAAGATACAATTTTAATGATTTAATTAGCAAGCTCCAGGAAAAAATAATAATGAAGAAAGGAGGGTGTAACTGTCCTGGGGTTTCAGTGTCTCTTTCATGTTGCATTAGAATTGCAGGAAGATGCTACACATGACAACCACTTTCCCACTGTGCTTTGCAGTGGACACCCCAGCCCAGGCCCTTGGGGAGATTGTACTGTAGTGAGTTATGCCAGCTCTCAGCTGTGTGTCAAGAAGGGCATCTCCCTTGTGCAAGGCAACAATTTTCCTGTAGGGTGAAAACTAATCAGCTCTTGTTTGGCCCATTAGCCTTGAATTGAAGTGGAAAAGTCTGATGCTATCTTCCAAAGGAAAAAACTGAAAAAAGGTTCCTTTTAACATCTCTTCAAGATTTTTGTATTTTTCTTTACAGTTCATTGTTTTATTCTCCCAGGCCTCTGTGTTCAGGGCTTATTAAAAGGAAATTCCAGTTGTTCTGTGCTACATGTTTAGGAGGAAGGAAAAAAGACTAATTATCCTGTTTGAATAATTTCCTTATTATAATTTAGATACAGTATTTTTCTTCTGCTTTCTTCTCCCTCTCAGATTAGCCTCTCTCCAAAAATTGCTGCACAGGTATTACTAACACAGATCACGATACAAAGGCTGTCTGAGTCTGCCTTTAGGATACAGCTATTCCAAATCACCCCTCTCCCCTCCCAATCACAAAGAAGTCAGTTATAATATTCTTCTTCATAACATGCGCTGTGCTCTAATATGCATATTGAATACCAAAGGCAGGCTAGGAAGGAGGGAGAGGAGCAGAGAATCTGGATTGTTCGCTCATTAGAAAGCATCACCTGCTCAGTGATGTTAAGTATGCCAACAGGCAGCCTTGCCCCTCAGCAGAAGTCAGGAGGATCAATGGTGCACTCTAGCTACTGCTTTAAAGAATTAGAGAGAAGATCCGAGGGCGCTGAGAACAGGCATTTTACTGCAATTAGAATTTCAGCCCATTGTAATTTATACATTCAGTTAATCATTGTTTTAGTTCAGAAAATTTGCAGTTAGCAGAGATCTCATTCCATCACGTGCCACAAAGCTTACTTCAGAAAGACTAAGACTGTGTTCACAACTGGTTATTGGGAAAAGTGGCTGTTGTGCAGTCAAAGCAATGTGATACCCGTATCTCATTCTCGTCATTCTCGTCAGTCAGACTCCTCAATAAGAAGGAACAGCTGGCTAAGTTATACAAAAGGGTGGGTGTGTTTGTATGCGCCTTTGGATGACAGAACAGTGGAAGCTGCATGCAAAGGGAGAATGTGGAATAGACGGGGGTACAGAGAAGTGGTGAGACTAATACAGATGGTGAAAATTTTTGCAACACAGGTCCACCTTAACCACACAGAAGCAATTAGGTCAGAGGAAGAATTTGCCCATCGACACAATTTCCACTTATTGAAGAGAAGGATTACACACACTGAGAGAAAATCCTTTCTAAAAGTGTCAATGCTACAGCACAACAGTGGCACAGCTGCTGCAATGTAGCTGTGCTGTTGTTGTGACTGTTGTAGTGGAAACATGGCCTCAGCACCATGGAATCTGGGCACCATGTGCGGCTTCAGTTTGCAAGTCCTTCTAGTATGTGCTGTGACAAGTCTGTATTGTCCTTCCTGTCAGGCAGCCTACTCTGTGTTGTGGCAAGTTCACTCTATTGTAAACCTATGGGTACAATTAGCAACACGATATAAATGATTAACAGTAAAATAGTGATAATATGGGTGTGTGAGGAGGTTGGAAAAATGAGAAAAGCACAGAGAGCACCTGTAGAATTCACATGAATGTAGAAAGACTGATGGGGGTGTCATACAAATTCTACTTAATATTCAATTATTTGGCTTCAGAAAAAGACTGGGTGATCTGTGCATGTCCTAAAGTTTGTTTTTCCTGAACTTATTTACCCTGTATCCTGTCTATGAACCACATGCTTTTCAACACCATTCTCTTCCTCAGGGAAAAAATGACAAGAAGAAATAAGGTGCACCTATCAAAAGTGTTGCAAACCATATTATTCTGTTCCACTTCAGCTGATATTTTCTAGTTAGCCTGTTTTATCCAGCCTTTCCCTACCCAACTGTCAAAGGTTTTATTGTCCTGGAGTCAATGGAGTTATATTAACTTACATTAGCTGGGTATCTGGCCTTTTGTCTTTAAAGTTAAGTAAGAACGAACCACTACTTGGCCGTGTCTACACTAGCCCCAAACTTCAAAATGGCCATTTCGAAGTTTACTAATGAAGCGCTGAAATATATATTCAGCGCTTCATTAGCATGCGGGTGGCCGCGGCACTTCGAAATTGACGCGCCTCGCCGCCACGCGGCTCTTCCCGACGGGGCTCCTTTTCAAAAGGACCCCGCCTACTTTGAAGTCCCCTTATTCCCATGAGCAGATGGGAATAAGGGGACTTCGAAGTAGGCGGGGTCCTTTCGAAAAGGAGCCCCGTCGGGACGAGCCGCGCGGCGGCGAGGCGCATCAGTTTCGAAGTGCCGCAACTGCCCGCATGCTAATGAAGCGCTGAATATGTATTTCAGCACTTCATTAGTAAACTTCGAAATGGCCATTTGCATGGCCATTTCAAAGTTTGGGGCTAGTGTAGACACGGCCCTTATGTTCCCAGTATTAAGACTGGATAAGAATACAGAAGAGCTTCAGCCCATACCAGACCCTTGTTGTCTGTTACATCTGTAATGCCAGAGGCACTGAGACCACTAACAAAGGGAAGTGAAGCCTCTGCTTTAGAGACTTGGCTGAGTGCCAGCTAGTAGCACACAGGGCTTTAGCCCCTAAGGTCACAGGTTCAATCTCTCCAGCTGACGACTGGGGTCTGTCAGTCTTACGTGCCTTTCCCCCTATTTCTCCAAGGTTTGCAGAGCCACAACATTCCTAATGTCTTTTCCCTCCACTTTAAATAACCCAAGTCATAGCTATCATTTTTGCATGCAAAAGACTGGGGGGGGGGGCGTTCCTTGGGAGACCCTCAGCACCACCACTTCCTCATCTGGGGGAGTTATAACGCAAGGCATGCCCTCCCACACAAAGCAGGGAACACAAGCTTGGCATTACTCCTTACCCCTGCTTCCCTGGGGAATGAAAAACAAGTATGGGTAATCAAAGCATATCTATCTTCCTAAGGATTTTCTATAGTGCCTATATTATAACATCTGATTATTTCCGTGTAGCATGATACAACATAGCCACCTCATTTCATTGGTCTTAACAATGGCTTGAAGCTTGTGATATAGACAGGGAAACAGGTGGCCTGATTTTCAGAGATTCCTAGGGAGACAGATTGGCAATTTCCTGCAATATCCTGAATGAATTTTGCTGAATTTTACCGAAGTACTACTTCACTGCTTTTTTGGTTTTTTTACCATATTAAAGTTAAACCTTATTAAATTAGGGTTTATACCTTTGAGGTATATGGTATAAAAACTACAACTGTGTATGTGCTATTGTGGAGCTGTATTTATCTTCTCTAATAGGGTGTGGGATGCTAATGTATTTTCTCTGTTAGGAGCCCTCTGAAGTCACCCTCAAAGGTGCCCTTACCCTAGTTCAAACAAATGTCCAGGAACAACAGGGTTGGTGGGGGGAGGGAAAGAGGGCTTTGAATAAATACCTTCTTTTTAAATTGGTTGAATTCCTTCTTGCAAATCCAGCAAATGGACAGAGGCTCACAGAGGGCCCTGATCCTTAGGTTAAGGCTGAATGATTGAACATCCTGAGGTCCCAGAAGACTGTATGCTTGTTCTGAGCTGAAGCTAGCATAAACTGGTAACCACAAAGTATCTCCTTCAGTGGGGACTTGAAGGACTGACTACTCCTGCCAGAATCTGTCCTAGGGTTGTGGCCAACTAGATAACGTATTAGCATATGTGTAAGTCAAAGGTGAAAACAAGCCAGTGCCACTCAGGTGCAGCACGTTGGTAAGAGAGGGGCAGATGCAAGTGGAGCTCTGGATGTTGCTGGCCAACACAAGTTCCTGTGCTGGTGCTGGGCATGGGCAGCCCACCCCTCCCCTTCTGTCCTGCCCGTCTCCTCTTTTACCCTCCTCCCCCACAGGAGTCCAAATCATCCTCCCATGGCCCCTAGGATCTGGGAAGCATAGCCACAGTACACCCAGATACCAGACCCAGTACTCAGGTGGCTGTGCAGCACAGTGGTCGCATTCACAGCCCCAAGCTCCCCGCAACACCCTTGCTCTGAGGTCCTGCCACGCACTGACTCCTGCACTCCCCATACCTTCCCGCCCCTTGCCCTGACTCCTGAACCCTCCAGTTTCCAACCCTCTTCCCTAAGTCCCCTGCACTCCATCCCCCACTTAAAATTTCTTACAGGTACTGTCATCACAATCCCCTCCCCCTAATTGCCTACCCTGAGCCACCTTCACCCCACAATATGACAGTTGTGTAGGTTGCAACATGACAGTACCTGAAAGAAATTAAAGTTACCTGCATCCCTGGACTGTTGATTCTTTTAAATATGCTTTCTCAATAATGTTTAATCTAAAAAATAAACTAGACCTGAAGAGAAAGAACTGTGCTGTGCTAAATCTGTAGCAATTACTGCTGTTGACCATGTCTGAAAAGAAAGCAAACTTGTGTCCTTGGGGAACCTGTTAGTGTTGGGTTGGAAACTGTAGTGCCTGGAAATACCTCAGTCAAAAGGGAGCAGGATCTATAGCTTCACTTGAGAGGTGATGGCAGGGTCAGCTTTAGTGAAAATGGTGCCCTGAACAACTTGTATTTTAGTGCCATCCCTTCCTCTCCTCCATTCCAGCAGCTCCCTGGGCTTCCCCCACATCACTCCAGGTCATTAATTGTACTTCATATGGAATGCCCACAGGAAAATAGCTGAGCATTTCCCATGGTCCGCCGCAGGTTGTGTGTCCCTGGATGAGCTGCTTACTTTGATTAATCCCTTCAAGGTGTGCTGGCTAACTATCTCATGGGTGTTAACTCAGGAGCCAATATTTGAAATACAGGTAGAGTGTTAAACAGGCATAACTTCAAATGCAGGAATGATACAAATATCATAATCACATTCCGCAAATCACAACCTTTTCACAGACCTCTTATATGCCACATTCTGTACAAGATTTGTTGCAAATGATAACAGTGGTTACCACAATGATCTACACACATGTTTTAAGATAATGTCACAATGAGTAAATGCTACAACTTTCAAATTCCTAGCCCATCGTCAGCTGAAGAAATGGTGGCATGGTTTAGAATGTATTGACTAACTTACGCTGTGTTGCTGTGGTGGTTTATGGTGCCTGCTGCTTCGCCTGCAGTTCTAGTCAGGCTTTGCACTGTCACATGAGGGCTGCATCTTTCCTGAGTCCACAGCCCTCCTGCAGCCCCTACCCCGTCTGGCTAACCATGACAGTTTTGACAGGAAATACCAAACAGTAAAGACAATAATGTGTGTGTGTGTTGGGAGTGTGAGAAAATCTGTGCTGGCAGACAGAGAGTCAAGGTGAACTGTGGATGTCAGAGAATGTGTGTGTGAGAGAGACTGTGTGCTGAAGGATTGTGTGACTGTGTTGGGGAGTGTGAGACAGACAATCTGTGTTGGGGGTATGTGACAGGCAGCATGTATGGGGGTATGAGAGCCTCTGTGTGAATAGGATAAGAGACAGAGAGTGCACATCATTAAGCCCCTCTTCCCCCTTGTCCACCGCAGCTCAGCTCAGCTCCTCCTCCAGTGGATGCTTTGCTCTTCCTGGTCCGAGCTGGGCCCCTGCCAGAGACTAAGTGGTGCAGAGCCACAGGCAAGGATGGACTCTGCTCAGCGAGCAGAGGGCTGGAACACTGTGCTGCCAGTAACCAGTTCTGGCCATACCTCTCTGGGCTCCCTGGGGCAGGGGCAGAGTTGGAACTCTCAGCTGGCCAGCTGAGGAGAGAGTGAAGGAGCTATTAGGAGTGAAGGGTGTTGGGGAGAGGCCCACCAGCAGGGAAGAGGCTGGGCTGGAAAAGAGAGGTGTTTGATCACAGCCAGTGAGGGGAAGCATGAGTTCCTTGCAAAGCTATTGGCACCCTGCACATGGGCTCAGTGTGCCCAGCCCTAAGGCCAGCCTCTTATGGCCAGGGGATCCAGAGGCCTGAGAGTGGGTGCCCTTACTGGACCAATAAAAGGAAATACAATTACCAGTTGCCCTGACATGTGACAACTAGCACCCAAAGATCTTCCTCAAGTGAGTATTTTCTTCAGAGGAGCTGGTGGTGGGGAGAGTTGGCAGAAGAAAAAGGAGCCACATAAATATAAAACATTTGGGATGGCTTCATTTAATCTGGCTTTCCACAGGAGATAAAAGATAGTGATGATTTTCAGTCCTTCAGAAAAATCTTACAGGTGAGGCTGACATTCTTATGAGAACATAGCCAGGGCATGGAAGCTTGAAGCGAGAATGACTAATTTATTGTACAGGCATGGCCTGGTTTTAAGAACTAAGCTGGACAGACGCCAGCCATCAAAGTTCAGCACTATCTTTAAAAACGTCTACCAGAGGTTCTCAAAGTGGTGTTGCTTTAGTAAAACATATATCAACATTTCCATATAAGCCCTGTTTAATTCAACTGTAAAAATCTGCTCAGGGCTGAGACTTGTAATTTAAATTCTTAGCCTGTGAGTAATTTTTCACTTTATACATTTTGAAAATAAATTTTGCTCTGTTTCACTTGGAGGAGAACAAAATGGTCTCATACTGGAAGTTTACCCATCACAGAAGTTGGTAAGAGATGGGAAAGTTACACATTTGAACAGTTAGAAAAATCCCCATGCCCCCATCTCCTTCCCAGCACTTCCTGCATGCTACAATCCACTGTTTTGCAGCATGCAGGAGGAGACAGAAGCCAGGGCAAGGGTAGAGTGGGAGCAGAAAGAGATGGAGGAGGGGTGGAGTGGGACCTGAGGCAAAACAGGGTTGAACGCTGTTTTCAATGCTGCCCAGAACATTGGAAAGTAAGTGCCTGTGGGTGGATCTCTTAAAACTGCTTTTTCTGTACACTCTCCTTGAAACTCTGTTACTGGGCGGTACCCAAGACAGGATACTGGGCTAAATGGATCATTCCTATGACTCACTATGGCAGTTATGTTCTTATTGTTTAATTCCCTGCTTGTTTTTCTTAACAGACTCTTCTGACTTAATTTCCTATGTTCAGGAAACTTCCTTTACAGCTACTGGACAACAGTACAACATTTGCAGTAGATGTAAATTAATACAGAACAGGCCTATGTCCTTCTCGCCACTTCTTTGATCAGTTTTACTTTAAAATTTAAGATTGACAAGATGTAAAAAGAATTTAAAATACAAAATTTAAGGTTGCAAGAAAGGACAATTTAATTGAAGTTACCACCTGACTTTTGCCAAGCATGCAACAATCACTCCCATAACATCTTGAAAGTGGCTCAGGAAATTGATATCACAATGGCTGGACATACGATCAGCAAGGGGTAAACATAAAACAACTTCTTCACTTTATTCTGTAGAAATTACTTTACTGGAGTTCTCATTAACACAACTTACAAAAAGAAGTGGGGTTAAAAAAAAAAAAGGACTAGACGGTTACAGTGAAAACCCCTTCAAGTCAGAACACCACCTTTAATATATGCACACTTTTTTCTCTTTCAGTCTGGCTGTGGCCACACTTGGCCAAAATTTTGAAATGGCCATGCTCATGGCCAAATTGAAGAATACAAATGAGGGAGGCACTGAAATGAATATTCAGTGCCTCATTAGCATGCTGCCGGCTGCAGCACTTCAAAAGTGCTGCATTTGATTTGCGTGCGGCTTGGCTACACAGGGGACCATTTTGAAAGGACCCCGCAGGCTTTGAAATCCCCTTATTCCTATCACCTTTTTGAAAAGGACCCCTGTGTAGCTGAGCTGCGCATAAGCAAAACACAGCACTTTCGAAGTGCCGTGGCTGGCAGCATGCTAACGAGGCACTGAATATTTATGTCAGTGCCTCATTAGTATTCTTTGATTTGGCCATTTGCATGACCATTTCAAAGTTTTGGCCAAGTATGTCCACAGCCTCTGTGTAAGTGGATTTTAATTTTACTGAGGTGACTACTCATCATTGTTCTTGAAACCTTCTGGGAGCATCATGAGGCAACACAAAACTGAAAATGACATAGTCCTAGGTATCAAGCATGGTAGGGTTGTCAGGTGCCCAGTTTTCAATGGAAATTCTGGTTGAAAAGAAGCATGAGAGTGATCAATTACATGCACTGACTCTGGGAACCAAAAGTCCCACTATCGTGGGGCAGTGGGAAGGCACTGAATTAATCCCCACCAACTTCTGCTCAGTTGGGATGCCTCCTATCTGCAGGAAGACTCCTTACCAAGCTGCAGCAGCTCCTGTTCCAGTCCAGAAACAGAGCGGGCCCAGCTATGAGGAGGGGAAAGAGATGGAAACAACCCAATCAGTGACAGGATGAGATGGAGAGAGAAAAAATTTAGAGGGTGGGGGTCAGTGTTCCCTCTATTTGTCTCCATCCATGGGCAGAATAAATTTTGTTATGTGCACCAACGTATGTGCAGTTGTGTACCACCAATAGAAAATACATGAGTTCTGCTAATCACCTGGGCAGCATCTGAATCTTCACAGTAGAACCCCAAGATAAGCGCATTCAAGTTGCGCAAATCTCAGGTTAACATGACTCTGAGTGACGCGGAGCTGGCACCTGGCTCCAAGCTGCCTGCCACTCAGGGGAGCCAGGAAACTGACCAGAGCAGTAGGACCTAGCTCCCTGCCACTCACAGGAGTGAGGAAACTGACCAGGGCCGCTATGTTGGTCAGTTTCCCCACGCCTGTCAGGGTTGGTGGCCAAAGCCTGACTCTCAGATGGTACCCCAACAGGAGCAGGGAAACCACACCTTTCAGGAGAAGCAGCCTGACTCTTGCTGTCCCTGACAGGAGTGGTTTCCCACTCCTGTCAGGGACAGCAAGAGCCAGGTTGCTGCCACTGACAAGCAAGTAAACTGACCAGTTACAGGAGGACTGGCCATTTCCCCTCTCCTGTGAGCAGTGGGCAGCCTGGAACCAGGCTCTCAGCTTCCCACCACTCACAGGAGAGATTAAACTGACTAGCATTGCTGTGCTGGTCAGCTTCCTGGCTACCCCAAGTTATGCAAAATTTGACTTATGTGAGGTTGTACAAGAACACAACCTCCACATAAGTCGGGGGTCTACTATACTTTAAATGCTCAGCTTACAGGGAACACCTTTTGAGTCCTTGGTGTAAGAGGCAGGGCAGCGATAGGGCCTTAGGCATCAGCTTACCAGCAATTAGAAAGGTGTCAACCCTAGGTATACGGCTACAAAGTGCTGAAACTGCCAGAATTCTGGACATATGTTATAGATCCATACACTTCTGGAAATTTATTCAGGATGTAAGACACATACTCAGAGTGCCAGAGATGCCATGGTCCTGCATAAACCGCATAGGCACATAATTCCAGTCATGTCAGTGTTCATATGTCCACAGAGATAAAATGTGTAATAAATCCTGAACAGCAGCTGTGTCCAAACAACATTTGTGTTTTTCCACTGTCCAGAAATCTCATCAAGAATCTTACAGACTGTTGTGTATTCTCCCTCCAGGTTTATAATTTCTGCCAACCTGCTCCATCAACATAGAGCCTAGCTGTAAAATGATCAAACAAAGTAGAATGGGACAAACTTCCCATGTTTATTTTGGCTACTTTCTATTTCCTTGGCCTATGTCAATGTGATGGGCATTTCTTTCCCCAGGCTTCAGTGGATTATCTACTAAGGGACACACCATAATTTGACTCCTTCTACAGTTCCCTGCAGCTGAGAGCTTGCATTACAACTATTTCCAGCAAACTAGAAGACTAGTATGAGACTGTGAATGCATGTAAAGGACTGGCTGGAGACTACAACTGGGCCACCTGGAGTGTAATAAAGGAGGCCTTGTAATCAAGTAGATCTGGGGCTAAGCAATTTAAACAGGAGCAGGAAGCACAGAGTTGGAGAGCGGAGCAGAAATCAGGTAGTCTACAGTGAGTGGGACTCTCTCTACCTTTGGAAACTAGTCCTCAGCAATTTACCTAACCTCCCTCAGGCTATGGCCATACTGCAGTTATTTCGAGATAACAGCTGTTATCAAATTGGGAGTAAGGGATTTTCAAAGTTGGGTGTGTATTTCGAAGCACCCGTAGCTAGACTGCTGGTCAGCACTTCCAAGTTAACAGCTTTGAAATTTGCATAGCCACCGTTGTGCTAATAAGGCACTGTATATACATGGCAGTGCCTCATTTGCATTTTTGAACGACCATAATTTACATGCCCCTTCTGAGAAGGAGGGGTAGCGTGACCACAGCTTGGCTATGTCTACAGTAGCCCCTTCCTTTCAGAAGGGGCATAGTAATGAGCAAGTTGGGAATATGCTAATGAGGTGCTGCTATGAATTTGCAGTGCCTCATTAGCACAATGGCATCCACGCGCCATTCAAAAATGCTGCTTTTGAATCATGCACCTCCCATGGACACAGGGCCTTTCGAAAGGATTCCCTGGACTTTGAAAGCCCCTTCTTCCTATTTGGTTTTAGGAAGAAGGGGCTTTCGAAGTCCAGGGGTCCTTTCAAAAGGCCCGTCTACATGGGCGGCGCATGATTTGAAAGCAGCATTTTCAAATCGCGTGGCCGCCATTGTGCTAATGAGGCACTGCATATTCATGGCAGCGCCTCCTTAGCATACTCCCAACTTACTCATTGCCATGCCCCTTCTGAAAGGAAGGGGTTAGTGTAGACATAGCCCTTGTGCGTAGCTGTGTTATTTTGAAATAAGCTATTTCAGAATAGTTATTCCAGAATGGCTTATTTCAAAATAATGCCGATGTGTAGATATAACCTCAGTGACTTCATTTTATGGATTTTTTGTTTGGGATCTCTGAATAAGGGTCCTGACAAACTGCCTCTTATAAACATTCCTGTTCTGAAACTTTGCTAGCTTTATTAAAAGAGGACTTTCTATTTAGTTAATATCAACACAAAAAAGCAGTCAAGTAGCACTTTAAAGACTAACAAAATAATTTAGTATATAATTTATTATTACTTTGTTAGTCTTTAAAGTGCTACTTGACTGCTTTTTTGTTTTGACAGTATATAGACTAGCACGGCTCCCTCTCTGTTACTATTTAGTTAATGTGTGGCTTCTTCTTGCTCCAGAGGCAGCAAATTAAAGCAAGGAGACCACATTTTTCGTGATGGCTCAAGCAAACCCCCTCTGAAAATGCCCAGAAGGTCAGTACATTCAGTCTGGCACGGACCCAGAGAAGAATTAAAGAATTGAGTGTCTTTCATTGAAAATGTTCTTGCCTCAGCTTTTACATGAATACATCCAGGGACCAATCAATCAATCAATGCATTTCAGATTATTTCATATACCAGGGTACCAGGGGAAGACATGAGGAAAGCAGTAGTTTTTAAGCTTCTTAGAACACACACCACTGCAGACTTTATACTGTAGATACAAATCAGGACCTTGAATGTACACAGAGAGTAAATGGATGCCAGGGCAACCTACAGAGAACAGGGATAATTTGGTCCATTAAGTAAGTAGCAAGTGGCAGTGTGTAATCCTCAGCTATCACCTCAATAGAAAGTACACTGCAGAAATCCATTCTGGAAGTGATAAAGCTATGGATACCTGCTGTGAGATCACTGGGGACTGTGATTTTAAAGGTAGAGAAAACTCCCAATATTCAAGGAAAACAGGTAAAAATTTAAAATTCTGAACCCTTGAAAAGGGTTTCCTCTGCTTAAATTAGTAAATATTTTACTTAACTACTTATACAGGAAATTAAGTTTTCTTACGAAAAGTTGCAATGCCAAATCTGGGAAGCAAATTAAATCATTAGAGTGTGAAAGTCTTGTTTTATATTAACTTCTCAATGCAACCTTAGCTACAGATCACCTGCCAATGCCTATAAAAATACATAATGTTTCAAAAGATTGGCCAAGGTTTTCTAAAATGAGTGCCTAAAGTTAAGCTCCTAAATCCTGTTCACCTGAAAGCTACTAGGCACTCATCCCTTTTGAAAAATCAGATCATTTACATGTCTTAGCTATTAAGTAAATAATCATCATCAGCCTTTCCCTGCTATGAAAATAAATATTAATATTACTTAGGGTCGTAATAGTACCTTAAGTACCTGTATGTTTTTTTCCCACATGCCAATATCCCCGGGTGTGTTATGACACTTAATTCATCACACTGAAAAGTGCTGTGAAATCCTTGAATGAGTAACACTAAAATTCTGTTTCTGAGGCTGTCTACACTGCATGCTTTTTTCAACATTCCAAGGTCAAAATAAAGTTGAAAAATCACATTTACGCTGCAAAAGGAGGATTCACAGAAGAGGATAATAGCTACGCTTTGCTCATACACATTCATTTTTGACCTTGAAAGGATGGCCGCCAATGAAAGTCATTTGCAGTGCTGGCGTTATTATTTCAAGGGAAAAGCCCTCTGGGCTCAACTTTTGATGCATGGCAGTGTGAATTCTCTGGTTTTTTTTCCTTTTCTTTTTTTTGGGAAGCGGGGTGGGAAAAGAAAGAAGGATTTTTTGGGAAAAAAAAATCACCAAGTGTAGACAAGCCCTGGGATTCTTTTCAGAACTTTGGAAATATTTAAAAGCATGGGAGCTAAAAGGAAGGTGGGAGATCCCTGCAAAGCCCATTCTTCTTTTGTAGGAATCACAACACACATGCTTAAAAGGAAATAAGAAATTCCCACTTATATACCAGGCCAATCAGAATTGTTTCTGCTTTATGTACGCTCTTTTCTTTTTGTTTATTTTTTCTGGCACTTTTTCTTCCTTTAATGGTAAGGAAAGTAGATCTACTGTAAGATGCATACTTGTAAAGAAAATAACATACATCATGTCACTTCTAGCTTATTGGGACCATTTTACTTTTTCAGTCTCAGTACATATGTTTGTTTCGTATATAACTATCTTAAACTCTTTTTTTAAAGCTAGCATATGGTGGGGGAAAAAAAAAAAGAAAAGAAAAGCATATGTTAAGTCTGGGGCCACCAAAACAGGCTGGAGTAATTAGGCAATCTTCCAGCAAAGTCACAGTAAAAAGAAGGCAGTAAGTTTTGTTGCATATTTGATCTGTGCAGAACTTTTTCATGTACCATGACATCTGGTTTATAGCCCTGGTGCCCAATTCAGTGAATAATGAAGACTGTTTGTTTATTAGAGTTAATATGACAACCCAAAACATTCTAGTGACTGCACAGATTTTAAAAACCATCTATACACGGAAACCAAAGGAGCTATTCCTTGCTGGGGAGGTGGGGTGGGGGGGAATTAAAAAGCATGACCGGGTTGAAAAGGTCCAGTTAAGCAGGTCTCAGGATGCTCACCTTTCAGGGCAGAGTGAAATTAGAGCTGAACTTCTGCAAAACAAAACTCCAAAGCATTATTGCTTTCATGCTGGAAAAAACTTAGTCACTGGAGAAGCAGGAAATAAAATAAGTGGCAGGAGTGGGGGCAGGGGAGAAGTGGACAATAAAACCTTTTATCTCTGTGTATTATCATTTGCAGATTGACATTAAAGCCTATTGAGTGGTTTTTATTTACTTTACCACACAACCTTGGTTTCAAGTTTTACCTGTAGATTTTTACTTGACTCACTGGAGAACAAATACTGTTAATTCTGCAAACAAAAATTGTCTCTTATTAGAATTTTAGTTTTTCAAAAATGACAATGGGATAGCAATGACACTGATCAGTGTAGGGAAACCAAACGGAACACAGGCAATTGGCAAAGCTTTCATGCAGGAGTCTTGCTTAAGATGAAGAAGTGGGGCGGGGGGTGGGGGAGAGGCGGGGGGGGGGGGGGGGAGAACAGGCTGAAATCCTAAGTACATGAAAATAGCACTGTGCCAAAAGGAAAGTAAAGAAATTACATAGCACTTAAATGCTGATGTAAATCAGAGGTAAATCCGTTGAACTCAGTGCAATACAAGGGAGAGGAGCATAAAAGAACCAACATGTGCAAAGTAGTTTTCTGCAGCAATACACAGAGGCTGAGGCCATCCCTAGAGTTCAGTTCTAATATTCGCATACACATCAAAACAAAAACCCCTCTCCTAGGTTCACAATGTGGGATGGACAGAGCAGGAATTCTATTCCATGCAAGATAAAAAAATCTCACTCCTTGCTGGCCAGGTGTTTCTGGTGGAGCAGTGCTTTAAGCTGTAGCTGTGTTGCAACAAATCAAAGCCACATTCCTCCTATTCATCATACTGATCTCCCCATCACCAGATTCTCCTCCTCTTCCTGATGCAGGCAAGAGATCTTTCAGCAACAGGCCTCTGACATGCTGTAGTTTATGTCCTATTTTATCTTTCTTGTCTCATTTTGGACTGGTCTCAGCTTATCTACAATGACAATAAGGGTCACAGAGTTGCTGTATCTCTGAAAGGGTGGGAAAAATGGATATAAAAGCCACATGGACTTCATACGCAACCATATGAAGGCCTAAATACATGCATACACAAGCATACTACATAAAGAAGGTGATGGGAAGTGAGAGAGGTGAAACTGGTAAAGTAACCATGCAGCTGTTGTCCCACAAATTTGCAATGTGGTATAATGGGAAGAAATTTAATGATCTACCAATATGTTACTTCCTGTTCTGTATTGGGTTACGATAAGACTTGGGAGAGATGAGGAAAATCTCCATCAGTCCTCCTTAGCATAAGACACATTGGATATCATATGACTGCACTGTAATAATTAAATGTCTCCCACCACTGACAATTTCCAGCATATAGCTACCTCTGCAACATCTCATATTTCCTAAGCTCTTCCAAAATGAATAAATAAAAAACAATGCTAAACAGAACTGGGAAGCATATATGTAAAGAAATAAGGGGCCATGCAAAAGTAAGTCTTAGACACCAAACAGAGAAGATAGGAGTAACATCTTTGCTAAACAGGGTATAAGGGGACACAATGGGGAAAAATGTGGGCAGCTCAGATGACACGGGGAACACTTACTGTAAATGGTATGTCTCCAGATCAGGTTTTCTGACTATGACAGCACTAAATACACAGAGCCTCAGATGGAAGGTGCAATAAAAGTGCAAAGTATCATCATCACCATTTCTGCCAGCTGTGCAAACAAAGGGAACCATCTGCCACTGTTATAATATAGTACATGGGTGATCCAGGACAACATCCAGCTCAAAAAACATGATCTTCCTAAGCAGATGAGGCTGGCGTAAGTCCTAGCCTCACGGACAATAGATCTGTGGGTTAGGACACATATTCCTATGTCTTTTCCAATACGGCACCTGCACTTTAGGTCTTAAATTAATGGGTTTTATGGCTATGCCTCTAATCCTCTCAGACAGTGCACGTAAGTACATGGATATCACAGAATGACAACACTCTAACATAGCTTTGTGATGGATGTTGGCTTTCTCTACAATTTCTACCATAAAGGAGACTAGATGCACAACAAGAGAAAAAATAGCAATAGTTCTGTGGCCTAATACCTGATCTAAAAATCTCGTGTTGTTTTTTTTCTGCTTTGCTAACACTGCATTGCAATGTATGTCATGTCAAACTGCATAACATTAAAGCATGCCATACTCTTACAGTATGTAATACAATGTCACAGTTACTATGACAAATATACATTATTTCAGACTGACTATTCAATATCAATGCATATGTGAGAGATCAAAACCTCAGCTTGTGCAAAGGAATGAAGCTCAGTAACATATATACACAACAGAAGCTTTAGGTAATTTCTGTTACTTACAGATAGGTTATTATTCTGTGTCAGTAATGCTGTCTTGCAGAGGTTACTGTAAACACTGACAATTCTTGTGAACAGATGAATCACTTGTGTAGCATATTGGAAAACGTACATTATAAGAAAACAGAGCATGCTAAGGCAGAAATTGACCTACAAATCTCAAGGCTAAATATCATAATTTCATATTGTGAATGCTTAGCACTTTTATTGTTTTACATTTCCAAAGCACAGGACAAACAATCCTCAAGAATGATTTATTTCTGAAAACAAAAACAGTAGCATCTCACTGATACCTTGTGCCCCATTATTAAACTGTGGATGCTGTAAAGCATGCATTTGAGTATTTATTAATTCATAAAAGTGTATGATTATGGAAAAAATCCACTTAATTGCAAACTGCTATATACATATCCAGCACCCATTCTAGATCTTTCCATCACGAATTACATGTTGATTCTCCACCATAAAATGTGTGCATTGTTTACATAAATAATCCAGTTAAGTACTTACCTAATTGTGCCACATGTTGCCTTCCTCTATACACTGTGATTGCATAAATATACAGGTAAAATACATAGCACTGGTGAAATGGAAAAATGTAGCAATTGCATGAAAAAAGTATCACATGGATTACTAATTCACCAGTCACAATACTATGAAAAAAATCCATCTGTGGAACTCATTTTCACAAGAAATCACATGCTAAGAAGTTAGTAGGTGTCAAAGAAAGCATCAGATGTATAAAGATAATGAGATCAACCACAATTACATTAGAGAGGATAAAAAAATATATGGGAAATAAAAAGCCTCACGCTTCAGGGCACAAACCAAAAATAAACTGATGGCAATTATAAAGAACTTTTTCTTAGACACAAACTAGTCCTTACATATTTGTTATGGGATTTCTTGCACCCTCCTCTGAAGTATCTTGCACTGACCACTGTGAGATTCAGGATATTGGTCCAGATGAACCACTGGTTTTGATTCAGTACACCAGTTCCTTTATCCTAAAGAACTACTATCAGTGCTTCTTTAACATTGACTCTGTCTCTTACAAATGAATTAAAATAAAGTCTAATAGAGTAACCACACCGATTTTTTTTTGAAATGCAGGAACAACAACATTGACAATGTTCATATTAAACGGGACAAATGGATACAATACGCTACTGTGGTTTAACTCTCAATCTTTGGTTTTTAAAAATTCAGCGCCCAAGTTACCACACAGTGGTTTTTATATAGGAGCTATAAAGTGCTTGCACACTGTATACTTTTGAGCCACATGTATACTTTATTGATAATTAAAATATTTGCTTTTTAGTGTTGCTTCAAGAATGAAACTACCTTATGTAGGCATATTGTGTGTAAGTGCAGAATACTGTGATTGCTCAACGATTACGCAGGTAAGAGTTCATCATATATACACAATATTGAAGAGGAACATTCTTTTATATATTCAGATAGTGTAAATAGTTTAATGGAAAACTATTCTCTCTTTCTCCCCCTCCCATCTGTTTCTCAAGCTATAAACTATTTCCACCCACTATGTAAAATTATAAGTGATAGCTACAGGAGGCTAACTACTGAGAATTTCTTTATATGCATTGAAAAAAATAATGCAGTTTCTTAGCTAAATACTAAGACTGTAATTAAATTATAGGGTTCAGCTGACACTTATAACTTGCTCTAGCTTCCATGATTTCAGCACAGCACTCTCTTTTGAAAGACAAACTGGTATTCAACTATAAAATGCATTTTTCTAAACATACAAAGACTGCACGGCAATATCCTTCAAGCATTAACCCAAAGGAGAGACGTTCTTTCTGGGGAGAATTACTGATGCTATTCACCAGGATGAAGCATGTTTCCTGGAGGTGGGGGAGGAGGCAGACCTGCCTTATACTTAAAAGGCAAAAATGTAAGTGAAACCAGTCAAAGCATGTTTCAGATCAAAGATCACCTTCCTCTTACTACTACTGCAAGATCTGTACTTTGTACTGTAAGAAAAGGGTTTCTGGGTTCTGGTAAGTCTTGTAACATCAGCTAGCACCTTTCCCAGACAGCAATGTTGTCATGTGATACCTTTCATTGTCAGAAACAGCATACAATTACAGTTAGAAAAACTGTAAGCTTGAAAGCTCACAGAAAGCTTAAAGAAAGCCAATGGAAAAGAATTAGGCCACCGGGGGAAGAATCCCAGATAATGAAAATTAGAGATAATGATGAAAAGGAGAAGAAGAAAGGCATTATTTCTTCCATGTGCTTTGGATTTTTTTCTCTAGTAAGTCCTAAACCATCCTTCCTTTAGCAGGAGAAATGGGATGTTATGCATATAGCTGCAGCATCTCTCACATAGCTATGTTTCCAGAACATTTTTTTGTATTTGTAGGTAGTCCGTTGTGTCCAACGATGATGTCTTGAGCTTGCACAGGCTCATCGGCTGTGGACTCACATGTTATTAAGGAGTCCAAGCTTTGAACGGCATGGGCATTCACAGTGGGAGCTAGGGAATTGTCCTAGCTCTCTTGGTGCTGCTGCTGCTTTTGCTTTCTTCCTCTCACAAGCATCAATGAGGTGTACACGTCACTGCTCTTCAAAAGTTGTCATACGCGTGTCGTACAAGAGCATGCCAGCCTGTTCGGTCTTTTGCATGCTGCTCTAGCCGATCTGGTTTTAAACCAGCGTGAGCAATGGTGTCCTTCACTCAGTCTTTATACCACTTGCGAGGCCTACCTTGATTCCTTTTGCCATGGGAGAGTTCACCGTAGAGGAGTTGCTTAGGGATTCTTGACTCCTCCTTTCGTATGATGTGCCCTGTCCAGAGAAGCTGGGCTTTCAGAATCATGGCTTCGATGCTCGTGGTTCCCGCTATGTCCAGGACTTCCAGGTTCGTAACTCTGTCCTGCCATCAAATGTGCAGTATTGACCTCAGGCTGTGTGTGGAAGCACTCCAGCAGTTTTATATGTTTTCTGTACAAGATCCAGGTTTCACAGCCATACAGGAGACTGGTCAGGACTACAGCCTTGTACACTTTCAGTTTAGTGGACTGTTGGATATGGTGCTGATTCAACACTTGCACACTCAAATGTCCTAGTGCCTGGCTGGCCTGGCAGAGTCTGGCTTTGATTTCTTTGTCAAGGGAGCCATCACTGGCTATCACACTGCCAAGGTACTTGAACTCCTCTTCTGTTTTTAATTCTGTTCCTTTAATAAAGATTGAAGCGGGGAGAGCAGCAGATCCTGGAGCAGGTCGAAACAGCACCTCGGTCTTTCCTAGGCTGAGGGTCAAACCAAAAGAGGCGAGTGGCATCAGCAAACTTGTTGACAATGAGCTGGAGATCAGATTCCTTGTGTGCCATAAGTGCACAGTTGTCAGCAAAAAGGGTTTCAAGGATGAGCCTCCCAAGTATCTCTTGGTTTTAGCATTCGGACGACGAAGGTTGAAAAGTGACCCATCAAGTTTGTATTTTATGTAGACTCCATGGTCCAGGTCCCTAACTGTGTGGCTGAGGATGCACGTGAAAAAAAGAGATTGAATAACACTGGGGCCAGCACACACCCTTGCTTCACACCATTGGATATCTCAAATGGATCTGAGGACTTGCCATTTGAAAGAGCAAAGTCAGTCATGTCATCGTGGAACAGGCGTATGAGGTTAACGAATCTTCTCGGGCAGCCAAGTTGACAGGATAATGCACGGGGCTTCTCTGTTGATGGTGTCAAACGCCTTGTTCAGGTCTACAAAGACAGCGTACAGATCCAAGTTCTGGTCTATGCACTTTTCCTGGACCTGACAAACAGGAAAGATCAGGTCAATGGTGCTGCGGCCTGGGCAAAAACCACAATGTGCCTCTGGTAGGTTCTCCTCTGAGATGCTGGTGATCAGACAGTTGAGGATGACTTGAGCCAAGATCTTCCTAGCAGTACAAAGAAGGGAGATGCCCCAGTAATTTCCACAGTCAGATTTGTTGCCCTTGTTCTTGAAGAGTGAGATGACTGTGGCATCCTTAAAGTCTTTGGGCATGTCTTCTTTCCAGATGCTGATCAAGATGTTGTGAAAGGCTTCAAGTGACACTGGTCCTGCCGCTTTGAAAATTTCAGCAGGGATACTGTCCATCCCAGGGGCTTTGCCAGAGCTGGTCTGGCTGATTGCCTTTTTGACCTCATCCATCGTAGGGGGCAGGTCAAGACTGTATTGTGGGTTTCTAAGGGATCTGGTCTAGGGCCACAGGGTTGACAATGGAGGGTCTGTTGAGAAGGTTGCTGAAGTGCTCTCTCCACCTATTGCTGATGCTGTTCTTCTCTCTCAGAAGGGTCATGCCATCTGCAGACAGGAGAGGTGTAGTACTTGGTTTTGAAGGTCCATATATAGCTTTCATAGCGCTGAAGAACATCTTGGAGTTTGTGGTGTCAGCGTAGTATTGGACTTCATCAGCTTTACTCTCTCACCACTCATCTTGCAAAGTGCCATTTGCGCCTAGCCCCACCCAGAGCTGTTTGTGACCCCATGTTGACAACTCCTGTGTCAAAGCACCCCTAGGGGACTTCACGAGAAAAGACCGTTCTCCTTCAAGCAGGGTGTTGGGCTGGAGGATGCAAATAAGAGGACGAGCATTGTTTCACATTGGCCCTTCTCTTTGAGGGCACTTCAGCATGATATGCACTTGGCCTTTCTAATCACTGAGCAAAGGGTAACTGCTTCGTCCTCCCAGCAGCCCTGGATGGAGGTAAATGGGATTTGAAATGATCACGTTTGGAGATTGAGGACTGATCGTTTTGCCATAGCAGAAAGGTATTCTGTTTTTCCTGTAAGATCTTCATGATGGCCTCATCATTTTCATCAAACCAGTCTTGGTGAACTCTCTTTTTCAGTCCTAGTGTTGACTTGGCTGACTCCGTCACCAGGGTTTTGAACTGGTCCCACTTTTGTGTTGGGTCTCCAGTCAGAGGTCCATGGGACATCAGCACTTCGTTAAGGCAGGCTGTGAATTTCTCATGATGACCAGTATGTTCCAGCTACCCAATGTTGAAGGAGGGTCTGACAACCTTGAGCTTCTTGTGGTGCAGTGGTGTGATGTGCAGCATAAGGACTGATCTGACAAGTCTATGATCAGTCCAGCACTCAGCTCCCTGCATGGCCCTAGTGATCTTAACATCTCGAATGTCCCGCCTGCAGCTGATGACACAGTCAATCAGGTGCCACTGTTTTGATCTCGGGTGCATCCATGTGGTCTTGTATTTATCGACTTGCCTGAAGAGAGTGTTGGTAGTCGTCAGGTCGTTTTCTGCACACAAGCTCAGCAGAAGGCGGCCATTGGATTCACGTTACCAACACCATGATGCCCCAGCACCCCTTTCCAGGTCTTACGGTACTTGCCGACCCTGGCGTTGAAGTCACCCAACAGGAGAAGCTTGTCACTAGGAGGAGCTGCTTTCACAAGATGGTCAAGGTCCTCATAGAAACTTTCTTTTGCTTTGTCACTGCTAGTCAGTGTGGGGGAGTAAGCACTGATGACTGTAATGTGGTGAGAGGTGTTGAGAGGGAAGCAGAGCTTGGTCAGATGCTCACTGATGCAAGTTGGTAGGTCAGGAAGCTGGTGCAGATGTAATGTCTTGATGGCAAGTCCCACTCCGTGGATTCCGTCTTCATTTTCTGGCCTGCTTTTCCAGAAGAAGGTGTAACCTCCTTTTGGTTCGCAAATGGATCCTTCCTCTGCCAGCCTGGTCTCACTCAGGGCGGCTATGTCAATGTTATAACGTGCCAGTTCTCTTGCTACGAGGGCCATTCTCCTCTCAGGCCTCATAGCATTCTCCCTGTCCAAGAGGGTGTGAATGTTCCATGCTGCAAATATCTTTCTTTTCACTGTTTTTTGACCACTGTGAGGGTAAAATGGCCAGCTGCGGCATGCTGGCCATTTTGGTTGGGACAAGCAATTTTTGGGACACCTTTTCTAGTCCCTTCCCTCATTTTGAGGGTGAGCAATGCAGTTCCTCAAAAGGCCTGCTCAATCGCCTGGGATGCTGCCGAACTCCTCTATCGTCCCGGGGTCAGAGTCGAGCGACCAAAGTCCACAGGACTCCTATGTGCAGGTTTGGAGTTATGACTGCCAGTGGTCACCTTCACCTGTCGCTTTGCCCCTCCACCATCATCGAAGGACTTTGAGGTAGACAGAAGTGATGAGAATGTGCAGAGAACCTGTGCAGGAGAATGTTTAAAGTGGAAAAGCTGTTGCACAGGGGCAGTTCCACACTCTCAACCTCAGAGGCCTGGTTCCAGTGGTACAAAAAGTCGTCACAGCTGGCACTTCCTAGGCTGCAGCGGATGGCCATGCCATCGTTGGTGCCTTGTCGTGCCCTTTGCTCTCCACAGAGCATTGCAGAACCACCTTCCTGGTCGTTGGATCTTGCTGTTGATCTCATCTGCCCAGTCTGCCGGGGCCAACTTTGCATGCTGGGATAGACAATTCCCTATCTCACCGCAGGTTTCAGACCTTCGGCTACCCTCACCTGGTTTGGCCTGCCTGTCGAAGCAGTTTATCGGGGTGTGGCTGCTGCATGCTACAGCTTCTTGGAGCCACAGGTGAGAGCTGGGTGCCAGTTGGGGACCAAAGGTTCACAAACTGCCCCAAAGAGACATGACAAGTCCCCACACCAGAGATGCTACCCCTCCCTGGACACCCCATACGCCCCAGAACATACACATCTGATTTTGTTCCTGGGCAGTTGGCAAAAGTCATGATATTTTGTGAAGGAGGGACAAGAGCTTAATGATGCATTTAAGAAGAAATGGAGGAAAGAGCTCACTTACGCTAGTTCCCATTCAAAATAACCTAATGTCTGAGTCAGAATCATTCATCTCATCCTGATAATTGCGGTCTCTTTTTCTGATACCAGTCTGCCAGTCTGGTGTCAGACTAATACCTTTGACAAGTGGCAAAAAGTGTTGGAGTCTTGTAGGTCAGTTTCTCTGTGGAGAAGAAATCCGTGATGTAAAGTCTGGATATAGTACAGGTTGAACCTCTCTAATGCAGAACTTTCTCATCCAGCAACATCCGTAATCCCCCATGATTTTAGTTAGCCAGAAGACCATGTGTTTTAAGTATGGCCAAGTTTCCCACAGTCCCATAAAGTTTGTTTACAGCCACCAGTCCTGGCTCTCAGTGTTCTGTGCTGTTATTTAGCTCTAATTTACCCTTAAATGGCTTCTAAGAGCCCAGTAAGCAGTGGCAGTGTTGGCAAAGTGCTAAACAATATTGACCTCCTGTGGTCTAGCACCAGTCAGGTCCCAAGGGTGCCAGATGAGAGAAGTTCAACCTGTATAAGTGTTCCTTGCTTTACTTATATACATATACTGGTCCTGAAATGAAATGGTCAGCCTGAAACAAAGCTGTGCCTCCCAGAAATCTCAAACACCCCCACTGTGCTGTTCCCAGGAAATTATTCTGTCATAAATATTGACAAAATCCCCTTTCTGCAAATTGCTTAGCCACAAAAATCTCATGTTATGTACCCCAACTTAAGAGCATCTCAGTAGGTCTTCCAAAGGGCCAAAACATGCCCAGACACTAGGGCTATGTCTACAGTAGAGAGGCTTGTCAACAAAACCTACAGAGTGTCCACATTCCCAAGGTATTCTGCCAACAGTAAATCGACAGAATGTGGCACTTTTGTTGATGGTATTCTACCACTTCTCCATACGGCAGAACATCTCTGTCAGAGATCTGTCGACAGAAAGCCAGTCTGGACATTCCAGGGGGCCTCCCGTCAACAGACAGGGCTTCTGGGACACCAGTCAGCCCTTTCTGCTGTGCTTTCAGTTGCCTGTTCTGTCAAGAGCGCAGCCGGACAGTCTGGATGCCCTCTGTCCACAGAATGGATCACTCTTTTGATCTGCTTGGCAGTCTGTCCGCAATCTGTCGACAGAAATTTTGTCGGAAGTTAGCATCTGACAGTAACTTCTGTCAACAGATTGCTCTAGTGTAGACATAGCTAAAGACATACATTTTGAGATGGTGTTTAACAGCTCTACCTGGTGACACCTGCCATTACATGATTACTTGTATGATGCCTGGCCTGACCACTTGTGCTATAGGGCCCTTATTGAAGGAATGGGTTTTAAAGCAGCTCTTGAAAGAATGAAAATGATGGCCTCCTCTGTCCTGACCAGTTTCTTTATACTTCACCACACAAGGGTGCAAAATTTTTGACTGGCATTAGACTTATCAGGCTAGTACCATAATGTTCAATGTTTCCTTGAGTAACCTCTTGTGAGAGGTGATTTAAGTTCTTATGTCAACAACACTGCTTATTTTTTAACAGCTTGAGATGAAAAGGATGGCCCTTGGAACGGTTCAATAATCCCACTGGTTTCCCTATTTGAGAGGTAGCGCTGATACCCTAATTGCTTGTCAGGGGAATTTTTTCCAGGTCAATTCCCAAGTAACACTTCAACAGCAGCAGCATCTCTCTCTTTTGCTGGCCCTAGATTATTACAACAAAATTGGTGAGGTCTAGAGAAAAGAGGACTTGTGGTAGTGGTTGTGGTTACTGTTTTGTTTTGTTTTATGTTATGTTTTTTTAAAAAACACACGCTTTTAAAAAACACACGCTTGGCTTGAGAGAGTTGATTTTTTTTCATTCAGGCCAGTTACCCAGGAGACTGGCACAGGAGGGATAAACCTAAGTATTATTGCAAAGAAACACCAATAAAGCAACAAACATACTTAAAAAACTGGTTTGTTGAATGTAGTTAGGGTCGTAAATGCGAAAATGGGAATCACGATACCTTCTTAGCGGAACCACCATAAAGGAGAAAACACACAGAGCAATATTCTATCCTCTGTCGCATCCAACTGTGCTGATTTTCAGGGAATCGTGCAGTTGTAACAGGAACCATAACTTGGTCCACCAAGATGCAATATGAATGAAGCAATCTAGTTAATTTTTGGAGAGGCATGTACTCAGGAAGTCAACATAGGGCCCAGATGTAAATTTTGCTCTCAATGCAAAACCAGTACTCCTCCCTCAAGTGAATGTTTCACGAAATCTACACAAGTAGAATGGAGTTTGTATCTAAGGGCTTGCCTATGTGAAAGGGAAGAACAACCTGGTTAGGGTTGATCCTCCTGAGTTTGATTTTTCATATCTGGTAAAGAAGTGAAAAAACTGACCTCTCTGCAGTTGGCAGTCAATCACCGTACTCCATGTGAGGGGAGACTGATGGCAGAGTATAGAGCCTAGGTCTATTCTAGGAAAGTGAGTCAATTCCGATATGTCGATTCTAACTACGCAAATGCTGTAGCGAAAACTGCATATATGAAATAGATTTATTTCCCTAGTATAGACTTAGCCTAAATAAAGAGAAACCTGATTAAATACTTTGAGACCAATTCTCTACCGCTTTGCACCTTGCATAGTCATTTATATGTGTGCAGAGTGTAAAATGCTATCACTGTGGCTTTGTAGAATGTTACACCCACTCACCAATCACTTTGCACAGGTGTAAATGACTTCACAGAGCACAAGGCAGTGGAAGATCAGATCTCTTATTTTACATCTTGCTCATCTGTAAATAGTATTTCCAAAGTGCCTCTTTGGTCTTCTTCAGGAATCCTTCAATTTTTGTATACGGTACCTCTGCACCTGCACATAAATGGATAATAGAAAATGTGTATCTTATTTAAATGTATACTATACTGGAGGAGCAACGTTCGTAGATGAAAGGCCCATCTGTACTTTGCACGCTCTGGATTGTAAAGACATAACACTAGTGTATGTCACATTCATCCTGCTGCATTGAAGCTCTTTCAGCGTTAATCATAATGCAGTATCTCCCATTTTTGCTTTGTTTTACTATATTTGGGTTTTGTGTGAGCATATTTTTTCACTTTCAGTCAATGCAATACAGAAGAAAATCATAATGTGCTGCTTACATTCTAACTTAATGCCAACTGACTTCATGTGTGCTGGCTAGTAGCCAGCCTACAAATGGATTTATTTTTTCTGTGGTTTGCGTGATCGGGGCCAGAGGCTGGAGAACCCAGCAAAATATTTCAACAAATGTTTGATAATCTAAGTCCAATGCAATTGAACAACCATTCCTCCTTTTCTCTTTCCCAAGATAATTAAGATGAGCTGCCTGATCATGAATCTGGAATAGGTCAGGGATAGAATTTACTCAGTGGAGGTAGCCAGCCTATTTCACTTCCTTTCTGGTTATTTGGAGTATACCACAATCCCTGTGCTATAAACTTCAGACCATGGAAAAGAACCAGTCAGCAATCTTTACTGATTTCAGTCTTCCTTTTTAAAAAGACTTTTACCTCTTAGTTCCTTTTTTTGTTTGCCGGAATGGCTAATCTTTTTTTCTCCCCTGAGGAGCAGATGGAACCATGAGTCTGGTTTGTACACATTGTTTGAGTATGTACCAGCTATCCTGATGCTACAGATAGATGTCAAAAAAATTGATAAATATCAATTCCATCACATAGATGGACCCCAGACACAGCAAAAAGTGAAGAATGAGATACCATATATCTTTTCTACTCCAGTGTAGGAAGATTCATGGTTCTCTCTTCTCTTGTGCAAGCCTAATTGGATAACTTGAAACTTCCTACTCTGGAAAAGGCACCAGAATATAAAGATGCTCTCTGTGCATGAGAAAACTGAACAGTGAAGTCAACGAAGGCAACTCGTTTGTCTTTATGAGCAATTACTCTCCCCACAAACAATGTCTACTTGTTTCTCAGATAAATACTGAAAGCCAAATTTTGCCTGAATTGTACATATGCAAGTCCCATAGCATTTTTGTTGTTGCTTATTTGAAATGAGTGGGATGGCTGAGGTAAATAAGATTAGAATTAGGTCCTGGAAAATATTTAACTCCTCCTCCCACACAAGCACAGAGTGACTATCTTCAAGAAAGTTATTACAGTAACTCACACCTGGAGGGATTGCACATTTCAGCACACTGCACACATGACTAATACATAACATGTAATGGGACAGTTTTCCAGGACAGGATTAACCTTTGCCATATACAAGCCTAGTTGAGAGTGTCAGATTTGTTGTTTGTCTGCAGTATGGAGTGGTTCTCTCCTACATTTAGCCATTTAAACTCTGAGTGCTACTTTCCCATGCCTAGGCCCAAATGAAAATCAGCTGTGAGGAACTCCCCTCTCCTCATGTCTAGAGACTCACTTTTTGTGTCATTGAGTTTCACCACTCCAAAACATGGTGATTGCAACCCTCAGATTCTGGCCAGGGGAACAAGTGAGTAACTTCATTTGAGTCTGATGCTAACACCACCTCTTGCAAGGACTTTGCGCAATAAACAAAGTCCTTGCAAGAAGAATTTCATCAGTAAGCAATGGAGGAATCCAACATCATAAGGCCAAAGCATTCAGTCAGTCAGCATTCTGTTGTCTTCCCACTGAATCTATTCTGCTTTTTAACAGGGGAAAATGTTCAGTCTTGATGTACCTGCACATCTTCCCCCATTTCTTTGCAATGAAATCACCAGATATAAATGATTGTGCTAGAGCTCAGCCTTGGTGCAGCAAAAGTCCTGTCTACTAATGTATATGACTGTCAGCCAAAATAAATTAATCTCCAATAGAAGTCATTTTCATGAAATTAATTATTTCTGTGTGAGCTAAAAGAGACAGGTGCACTGTCACTTTCACTCACCTGGACTTGGCAGATCCATTAGACAAAAGCTGAGAGTGCTCACCTGTACTGAGAATGACCATAGCTTGTAATGTCTGTTCCTCCCATTCATAAGCATCAAATTTACACACACAAATCAAGAGAAAACAATTAAAGGGTTCTTCAGGTTTACATACTAGCCATACCACCTCTAGGAATTCACTTACTTCACTCAGCACTACATCAAAGCATACTAATGGAACTTCTAGTGCGTGGAAGTTGTGTCCATGCAGGTATATATAGTGCCTGGCAAGCAGGTGTGCTGTGGATTTACACCTCACTTTGCTGTATAGTAAGTCTACATGTAGACAAACTTTTAATAAAGAATCTGAGAAACTGAAAAAGATAATTAAAGAACCCCCAAGCCTGAGGCACTATGACAGCAAGTAAAAAACCAAAGTTGTCTACAGAAGCATCTAAGGAGCATATTGGCACAGTCTTCTTATCGCAGTGCAGTCAAAACTAGAGATCAGTGGCTCATGTGTCACTGGAGTAACAAAAGCTGACTGGTGATGTGCTCAAATAGAGCAAGAGGCTTTGGCTGTGCTCCACGGATGTAAAAATGCCATGTCTTTTTTTATGGAGGCCTGCGTTAACGGACCCTGACCACAAACCATTCATTTACATGGTTAAAATGGACACGGCAAATGCAACTCTCTGTGCCCCAGAATACAGATATTATATTTTTCAGATACTAATGTAGCATTTGCAAATTGAATAGAAATGCGGGAAAAATTTGGTGACTCCAGACACACTCTAGAGCACATGACAATGGAACATCATTCAGAGCTGGATTTGCATTTCAATCTGATTTTAGAAAAAACCTCTCCTACCTCAGATGAAACGCGGGTTGGGACTGTTAGGGATACAGGCCTGTATGCAGGATTTCTGTGTGTGCATGGGGGGTGTATGTGCGCACATGCTTTTTTTGGTAAACGTGAAAGACAATTATTTTAAATGTAAGAGTTCAAAATAGTCATGCAATAACATGTGTAAGAGAGGCTAATGAAAAATGTAAGTGGAAATAGTATTTGGTAAAAATGATTTTGTTATAATATACTAAAACTTTATACAGTAATAAAAGTTTTATAGAAATTACCTTCTGGGATTTTGCTGTAATAGTGTAAGTAAAAAATGATATTCCTTCATCCCCATGCCTTTCTTGTTGCTAGTGGCCAAGGGCATGCTGGGAAATGTAGTCCCTTCCCTGATCCAGGGCCAGCTTCCAACTCAAGGAAGCTTGACAAGGAACTACAGCCCCCATGGTGCCTTAGGTTCCTCCAATTTGCCCTGCAGGCTTCCCCTACACAGTGCAACAGGGAGGAAGAGAGAGAAAATGGAGATGGGGTGTGTGTGTGTAAATTTGCATCCTTCATACACACACGCTGCCCAGTGTATGGGCCTGCCATAAAACTCTTTAGCAAAATTTAAGGATGTTCACTTGGAGAGGCTAGGACAGCATTTTCTCAACCCTTATTATCAATTTGATGGAGAGCCTTCAATATTCAGTAAGACCTTATCTAAAAGGCATTACAATGGAGAGTTCTCCTAAGGTGTTACAGAAAAATACGAGTAATTGATCACTGTCTACTTATAAGCATTTGTAACTGTTATATTGTTTTTTCCAAGTACTGTTATTAAGGTTCAGATGAGAAGGAAAGATGTGATACTAAGGATTATATCTTTAAGGGGTGAGCTTCCTATACAAGAACTTGGGTGACATGCTACAAAATTCACATTGTTGAGATGCAGATAACAGGTATTGGTCATAGAATAAAGCAAAGATCTTGCAAGTACCTTGAACTTCAGAGTCATCAATGGTGGAAAAAATATCCAACGAGTTACTTGAGTAAAAGTGCAACTGCTTTGTGGAGTGTGTGTTGGGGGGGTTGTACTGAAAAATGTGTTACTGGTGTCTCTCTGGAAAACTATTTGAGAAAAAGTATACACACATGCACACAAGCACATCACATCTAATTGTAATTAAGTATTCAGAAGTGAAAGCAACTGCACTTTTACCCAGGTAACTTTTGGGTAATTTTTCTACCTCTTCAAGTCATTTGCACCAATCTTTTCACAGGATGGACTGCCAGAGCCTGATCTGTAGAGTCCAGAAAAGCCATAGACATCCGCTTCATATTGGTGACCTATTTTTGCAAATCATGGATCGGTTGCAGATAGAAAGATATTGATTTGAGATTCTGGGGTCACAGCTGAATTGATGCTGAGCACTCACAGCTGCAACTGAAGTCTGTGAGAGTTCTATCTGGAATATAGCGAGTGATCATGTAATTAAAGACAGTAAAGACTACATTTTGTATAAGGCATATTTACAGTTCTACGTGTGGCCGATTATTAAATGTATAGACTCTGGCTATGATTCCATAGTTAAGATTGAATTCACTGTGCCCCTAAACAAGGATTCAATCACTTTGCTGTGTATGAAAAATAAAGTGCATCCTCCCCAAATTTACAGCACTTACCCTGAGTTTCAAATGAATTCTGAGAATTTACATGTAAAAGTATTAATCATTTTAGAAGGCAAAAAAAATTAAAATTTGAGTCCTACAGTCACAGAGTTTAGGTTGAGAGTATATATCAGTAACTTAAAAATAGAAAACAAAAATCACAGGCATGTTGTAATTATACTCAAAATAAGCATTAAATTCTAGCATGAACTCCAGTGTAAAAGGTTACATTTAAAAGAAATGCAAATATATCCAGGTGTGAAAAAGCATAGGTAAAGCACTCACCCTTAGTTCTGCTCTGGCTCTGTAGTGATGCTAAGGATTTGGAGGGAACTATGTTAAAAAAAAAAATCAAATACCTCCTTAAAAGTCAGTTTAAGCTAGGGCTACAAACATGAAAATGTCTTAAGCATAATCATATAGCTATTGCATGGTGGGACCTTGGCTCTTGTGTCTTTTCAGTATGCCAAACAGGCTGTAGATCTGGAGTGGCTCACTTGCACTGCTGTTCAAGTGTATCTATAATCTGACTATTATAGCCTTGTAATGCTTGGTTTTGAGAGAACTGCAACTTTCCCACCTTTAAAAACAAACAAACAAACAAACAAACCCTTTATTCCCACTTGCCTCTCCAACTAGCACCTAATTTCTCTTCTCCCTTTTGTTGTAAAAGTCACAGAATGTATTGATTATAATCATTGTCTGGAGTTCCTCTCTTCCAGTTCCGTTCTCTACCCTTTCCTGGGCAGCTTCTACCCCTTTCATTCCACTGTAGCTACTCTTGCAAAAGTCTCTAATGACCCCTTCCTCAGGTAGGCTACATCTACATTACAAGATACATTCAAATGTATTTAAATTGATTTTATAATGCCGGTTTTTCTAAATCCGATTTTGAGTATCCTCACTTCCCACTGGCTCCCAACAAATTCAACACATGACTTCCACACTGAAATCACTAAACATTAACTGTTGCAGCAGTGCATTGTGGAAACCTATCCCACAGTTCCCTCAGCCCTGCATTGAGCCAGGAGCAGCAGCACTGTCAGCTTCCTGGGTCTGGCAACTTGGGGGACCCAGGAAACTGATAGTACAGGAGCCCTGGTCAATTTCCTGGCTCCTGCTAGTACAGTAAACCCTCCATTTAATGGACTAATAGGGCTGTCCATTCTTCCCCATCGTTCGTTAAATGTGAGAGTTTACTTCCTCTCCCTGCAGACTCCTCCAGTCCCAATCCTACCCCAACTTCCCCTCAGAGACAGCCTCCTGAAAACAACCCTCCCAAAAAAATACTCCAAAGTACTTCCCTGACCCCCCACCCCCACCAAAAACACCTCTCTTAAAAAAAAAAAAAACAACAACAACAAAAAACAGAACAGAACAAAACAAAACAACAACTCTGCCACTCGCCAGCTCCAGTGGAAGAGCTGCTGGAGCCCACTGGCTGGGGGCTCCTGGTCACAGGTGGCGATGGGTGCCTGCAGGGTGAGTGTCTGCCCATGGGCATCTGGCCCCCTGTGGCAGAAGCTGCCTGGCCGTGGGGTGCATGGCCCTGCACGCAGCTCAAGCTGCCTGGCCCTGAGCGTGGTTTGAGCTGCCTGGGGCGGGGTGCCTGGCCCCTCTGCAGAGTGCAGCAGCCTGATCAGTTTCCCAGCTCCCACTAGTAGCAGGGAGCTGGGAGTCGGGAGCCAGGTACAGCATGGATAGCTTTGTGGGATAGACAGTGAACATTTCTGGAGGTTAATAAATTCGCTTTTAAGATGTGGCACTTCCACACTTGCCTTTAAGCGAACTTCTGAATTCAAACTTGATGTTCTACCCGTCAGGTGACTGCGATTTTCTAATATCGAGATTAGTGCACCCTAAATCGAGCTAGTAGTATTTACAGCAAAGACAGTCATGTGGTAATATCGAGCTAACTGCCTTGAATTCGAATTTATCTCGTAGTGTAGATGCAGCCTGAACTCAGAACTAGTACTCTCTCACCCTCCTTGCCCTGTGAGCTACCTTTGACAAAGTTCAAGATACCCTTATTGAAATCTTGTCCTCCTCTGGCTATAAAAAGTCACACCCCATCTGTGTCACAACAACTGATTTCCTGCACCAAAAAGCCAAGCCTAGCATCGAAGGGTAGGAAACAGGGAACTGGGGTCCCAAGGAAGCTGAGTTGCTTGGGTTTCAGGTGGCAGATCTCAGGGCCAGGACTTCAGTTTTGCGCAGGGGGGCTTCAGCTTTGTGCCTTGGACCGCAACGAACCTAAAGTCAGTCCTGATGATCAGATCCCATGACCTACTTGCAGACCCCAGGTTAAGGACTGCTGCTTTGAAATATCCTCATAATCTTCCCTCCAATTTTCTCTCTCTCTCTGTGTGTGTGTGCGCGCGCGCGCGCACACACACACAAACTTTGTTCTTGGTCCCCATCTCTTCACCTGCTGTGTACTATCTCTGGGTAATCTCATCTGCAAACAAATTCAGCTACCACCTCTGCTGATGACTCAGGCTATGTCTACACTATGAGTTAAATTCGAATTTATTAAAATTGGTGTTGTAACACTTTTATAAATTTAAACTGGACTACCCTCATCTCCCCACAAAAAGTCGACATTGCCAAACTCAACTGTAAAATATTGCCTGCTGCAGCAGTGCATTATGGGAACCTATCCCACAGTTCCCTCAGCCCCATAGCTTTCTGGGTATTTTTGCTGGTACAGCATGGGAAAAAAATGCCCCACAAGTGGTCGTAGGTATGTGATGTTTTCTTCCCACATTGCTTTCCCCCAGAGGGGGATAAGGGGAATGCAAACAGCCATTTTTCCAGAAGCAAGGAAGGAAAAGTAGGGCATCAACAAAGATCACCAAATTAACTGAAATCTCCTGTTTCTATAACTGAATTGCTTTTTATAACTGTAGCTGTAACTGAATTATCAAAAATTTTACAAAAAGCAGCAGGTGTCTGAGTTGTCTCAGCTGGCTCTCCAGGCACTGTCCCCCTCTGCCTTGATTACATATGATCCCTGAAAATAATACAGGAAAAATTCAATGCTTGAAGAAAGAGTGGAAAAGAAAGGTTTTGGGAAAAAAAGAGATTTTGTGAGGCAGAGTTTTTGGCTTCCCAATCCATTACACAGCTTCTGTGCCCTGGGATCACCCAGCAGTCTGTGTCTTCTCAACTGGCCCTTCACCCACTTTTCCCTGTGTTAAGGGGAACAAAGGGTGAAGAAAAGATCGAAAAAGGTTAGGAAAAAGATTTTGGGCTTCCAAAATGGGATGGGGCTGAAATATCAAAGCTTTTACAAAAAGGAGGTGTCTGCTATCGGCTCAGAGTGCAGCAAGGTGTCTGTGTCTTCTCAACTGGCCCTCCATCCACTCTTCCCTGTGGTAAGGGGGCCAAAGCTTGAAGGAAGAGGATAGAAAAGGTTAGGAGAAAGATTTTTGGGTTCCCACTACACCACACAGAGTTGTCCAACATGGGTGATGGGGCTCTCCCTGTTTCAACAAGCTGTGAAGCTCAGATGGGGGGGCCAACATTGACTGACTGTGAGGGTGCTGGACCTCCTCATCCCATGAAGGGGATTGGGTCGATCGGAGGATAAGCAACTTGACATGGTCCCCGAAAATCTTGTGTGGGGGGGGGATGCGGGGACTATGGCTCCAGAGGCAGCTGAAAGGGTCCCCCAGGCAGCAGCAAGCCCCTGAAAATCTTTCCTGCCCTTGGAGCCCTCACCATGCACAAGCCAGGACATGGTACTGCCTGGCAGCATGGTCTGCACTGAACAGCAGGCACGTTCTTTTTTTGGGTCGGGACTAGCCACGTGATGCAGTTGGGTGCAGGAGAGACCCCAATTGCATGGTGCCTGTGGCGGAGGGAGAGGGGCCCCCGCACAAATGTAAACCACAGAAAATAAGTTTCTTGGACTCTCTTTCATACATGATCCCACCCTCCCCCCCCCACAACAGCCCAGCTGCCATGGGGTGTGGCAGGGCAGGGACTGGCCTCAACGCTGACAAAAAAAATCCAAGTGTTCAGCTTGCAGAGGTAGAGACAGGACTATGAACTCTGTTGGAGCTAGTTTGAAGGGGTAGATGTACTTACAGTGCACAGAAAGAAAGAAGTTTCTCAGCCTCTCATACAAGCATGACCCCACAGCCACGGACTTCCTTGTGCTGAAATTAAATTCACGGGCTTCCTGTTACCTAAGTCCTGCGCACCTGGAGAGGAGTGGAGATTAAAGCAGCCAGAGTGGAGCACTCTGGGGCACTGTGGAATACATATGGGACACCCCTGGAGGCTAATTAATTCGATTTAAGACGTGGCACTTCCACACTGACATTCATTCAGATTTTTAAATTCGAGCTTGACGCTACACGCAGCTGTTTTTGACGTCGTTGTGTCAATATTAGTGCTTCCTAAATCGAGCTAATGGTATTTACGCTGAAGATAGCGATGTCGTAATACTGAGCTTCCTGCTGTAAATTCGAATTTATCTTGTGGTGTAGACATAGCCTCAGTGCTAAGTCTCCCTCTCCCCCTCTGTTCTGGGCATGTAATTTTCTGTCCGAATAAAAAGCTTGACCTGTCTCTCTTACATCTCCTTGTGGATGTTGGACCACTAACTCAAGCTAAACAAACTGGGCATAGGCATGATTCAGACATGTGTCTTGATCCTCTCATCAGGACATGTCTAAATCTTACCAATTCTTTTTGCATAATATCTGTAAGATAACTCACTTCCTACCTAGCCACACAGATAAAAATCTCCTTTAAGATTTCATCATCTCCACTACTGCAACATCCTTCTCTCTGGCTTTGACAAACACAATTTTGCTCTGCTCTCAACCATTCAAAATGCTGTTGGAAAGATAAATTTCCTAGCCCATCACTTGGATTGTGTCCTGGCCAAGATGGTCAAGAATGCAAGCCCATGCTCTTGGTGTTCTTTTACACTTCTGGCTGCCAGCTACAAGCTAGGGATAGATGACAAGGGGCTGATCATTAAATACACTGCCCAATTATATTCATTCCATCTGAACGATTTGGAAACAGCCACTGTTAGAATACAAGATACAGGGTAGACAGATCACTAGTGTGACCCAATATGACCACTACTACATCACTCATCTTTGTGAATCCCTCTGTTAGAGGCTCCTCCTCTCCAGCATAACAGTTACACTGCTTGTATTCATTTAAAGGAGGGATGCAATCACAGCTGGCCCAGTGGGGCCCACCTAGTGGGCAAGGCCCAATGCAGCATGCTGACAGTGGGGCCCTAAATGTGCAGGACCCAAGTCTTGCTTGCCTTGCCCTAAGGCCAGGCTTGGGTGCAATACGCAGGGAAGCAAGAAGTCTAGGCTCCTTCCTTGACTCCTGACCAGAGCCATGTGGCTTAATAGTTGAATCTTTTCCCTCATGGCATAAAGTAGGGGTGGCTGCACTGAAGCAATCTGTTGTTTTGATCCCCACACACCAGGCCACAGCATCATAGACACAAGGACAGCAGGGGAAAATGAGAGCAGTGTTAAAACTATCTGCCTGCTTGGCTCCCTCCACTTTTGCAGTCCCTGCAGCACACAGAATGCCAGGAGAAACTCCCCCCTCCCCCACCCCAAGTCCTTCAGGAAAAACAGAACAGGAGGCACTTGAAACCTCCAGTCCCTAGGATGGCGAGAGGACTTGATCCAGGCTTGAATTGCTTACTCGGAAACAGAGATGCAGAAGGGATGGGATCTGGGTTCCTAGAGTTGCCTGCCCCTGGTAGGGATGTTGTTCTTCAGCCTGACTACCACTCTGGCTAAGAGCTCAGGGCTGGATATGGGTAGCAGATAGGAAATGGAAGTGGAAGAGGATGCATAATGGAAAGTGTGAAGCTTGGTGCACTGTGCATGGGCAATATGGGGAGTGGGCAGGTGGGGTGAGGGAAAGCACAGCAGGGTTACGGGGGTAGCAGAAGGGATTGTATGGAGTTCAGTGCTGGGTGGAAAGCATGGGTATGGGTGCAAAGATAGTAACAAGGCGTTGCAGGGGAGACTAGAGAGTGCAGAGATGAGATTGGGGAAGCAGAACTCTGGACATGACATGCATCGAGCAGCCACTGAAGTGCTGTGGGGCCAGGCTTATGAACAGAACTTGTCACCCAACGGGGTGTGGCCACTCAGAGTCTGAAGCCAGTGCAGCTGGGTTCATTAGGAGCTTGACAGCACAGATATTCCACTGTTCCTAGATTGTCTGGTTCCTGACACCCGTGACGCAAACCTCCATCATCCTTGTTAAATTTTCAGACACACTTGTGTTTTTTGGCAGATGATCCTCACAAGCATTCACAAAAGCACATCATCATTCACCTTTAAATCTCCTCTCAGAGCTCTTCTTTGTCACGATGCCTTAAACAAAAAACAACCCCCCTTGCCCTGAAGATTAGGCTGCTACTGTGTAGCTCTACATGTTGACCAAGATTTGCATTTACTTATACTCATCTGTCTATATACATTTGCTGTCCTATGCTTAGATTGTAAACAACCGAGGGAACAGTCTTTTTGGTCTGTCTTTGTGCAACACTTAGCTCAGTGGGCCCTGGTTCATAACTGGGGCTTCTAGGGACAATGACAGTACAAACAATAAAGTAAATAATCTTTTTTTTTTTTTACTCTTTAGGTTATTGATATGTACTCTCAACATTAACTCCATTTTAATTCTAGCTTTTGATCTGGAAATACACAGATTTACTGCATTATCATAATGGTACATTGAAGATGACAGCTACATATTAGTGGTGGTGGAGTTCAGCCACACAGCAAGTTACAGATGAGTCAGAGAAGGTCACAATGCTTTGGACAAGGCTTTGTTGCTGCATAGATTAATATCCTTCTGCACAGAAGTACAATTTTTTTTTTTCACACCACAAGGTTCCAGGAGAGAATTAGAGCATATACTACTCAATTTTGCAAAACTGTTGAATTTTGCACTTGAGATAGTAAATATGGCCAGCATGATAAACAGACTGTTTTTATTCCAGGAAAATATTTTGTGTTGATGTTCTTTGTCACACAATGCATATAAATAGCTGCCCTAGGGCAGGACCCCATTGCAACCAAGCTGTCAAGTTTAACACAGATATCCCATAGAAATATCTTTAATAAATAAATTAAGGATTGGGGCTACTTGCAAAGTAGGATACTTGCTATTTCACAGGCAGTTCAGGCATTATCTATCTGTGCAGTAACAGGTTGCCATCAGACATTTAAAAAGAGTGATTTTCATCACCTGCAGGATAAACAAACTCAAGTTCCCTAGCCCTCCATCTCTTTTCCATCTATGATCTCACACGTCAGCACACCAGTGAGGACATATGCATTGCCAATTTGCTGGACTAAAAACGTAGGTTCAAATGGATCTTAGAATACAACTTCAAGTTTATTCCATGCTGCTGCCCATTTTATTATTTGGAAACTTAAAAAAATCTTTGGGGAAATGAACAAACCACTTACCATGACATAACAAAAATATATATTTCCCTACCTGCTAGCATTTGCAGCCTCTTAATATGTTTGCATCACATTATTTGATGTGCACTATTCTGTTCTGCCTGAAATATTGTGAAACATTGGGACACAAACAGAAGTGCTAGAAGAAATATTTTTTCCTTGTTATAATTTTTGGGTCTCAAATATACTCTGGGATGCTACTTGTCTGGGTAAACCACAAAAAAAATGAAGATAAAATAAGCATTCAATTGTGTAATATCAGCAAGGAATTCACAACAGTGGATATTTTGTTCTCATTCCTTCTACAGCTGGGAAAACTAGTGACAGTAATTAGAAGATTGATTTGCAGAGCAAGGGATGAAGGGGATATAATGTCAGCACATCTCACTTTTCTAAAAGGTACAAAGAAAGCAGAGCAGATGCTCAGCTAAGCTACTTTGTCCAGTTGGCTTTGTGGACAGGACTGGTCTAGCCTTGACCCAGCCTTCGGTCATTTGGATGTTATGGGACCTGCAAACAGAGACAAATTGGAGGGTGGTGATAAAAGAAAAGAAAAAAAATGCTGTTTCTCTCTAAACATGCTTTGGTTGTTCACTGTGTGCTTGAAACAACCAAACCAAAACAAAAAACAAACAAACAAAAAACAGGTAGAAATATTAAGAGCATTTAGTCATTGTCATGGATTATGAGGCAGGTTTTATATTTGATAAGACACTTTAAAGAAAGAATAATGTAACATCTTATTTTCTGTTCTATGTGGTCTTGTGGAAACATGCCATAATTTTGGGTCTATGCAGAAATTCAGCACAGGTCAAATATTCCAATGTTGTTTTTGCTTGTCACTCGAGCTAATGTACCATCTGTCAAAACCTTATAATTTATTATACCCTGAGCAACTCTTGCCCACATTTAAAATTTTATTCAGAATAGTCATGCTGATTTAAAAGACCTGATCATAGTGTAAGACACTACTCATCATGGGCAAGGGTAACCCATCCTTGGGTGGACAGAAGGCAGGAAGGAGAATAAAAGAGAAAACCTCAACACTTTAAGGATATGCTTATAGGCCCCATCAAAACCACTCTTCCATTCAAACGAGCACCCTATGAAAAGGTAATTACAGAAAGCTAGTAACCAGAAGTCAAAGGCAATACACTGTTTAATTCAAACAATTTTCCAATATTGTCATTTACACACCAAAGCTCATGCTTTGTAAATAGCAACTGCTCCAGAACAGATTTATTTACTATTTATTTATTATTATTTAGAATAATCATTCATCCACTTGAGTAAAGTTTTTCAGCTGATATTTTTTATAGAGTGGCGAGATCTTAAATGAAAGGAACATAATGGGGTTAACATAATAGAGTGCCAATACATAAGAGCCTTTTAACAGAGACATTTGTAATGAAAGAGAAGTGCAAGTAAAAACAAACCCCCCTACAATTTAGATATCAGTTAAGAGACTTTTATTGATGTGAAATTCTGCACTAAGATACAGCTAGAAAGTATGTGAACAGAAAACAGGAGTTGACTTCATCCTTAAGGAGAGCAATGAATGAATGTTCACATCATTCCCTCTTGGTTATTTCATGCTAGTGTTTGGATATTTATCACAATTTCTCTTCTTTTATTGCACAATTTAATATACATAAATAATAAATTAAATACTATATACACAAAGCATGATTCCCCATTCCATTATACCAGTTTTACACTGATGGGACTCTAGTGAATCGAGTGGAATTATGTCAGTACAACCAAGACAGAATAAGCTACATAGGAGTCCAGATTTCATCCTGTCATTCAAATGGAGTCAGGCTTGCACTCACTGTATTTGTCTCCTATTAACTACACAATCTGTGCCTGCAGCAGACTATGTAAAGGGCCTGGTAGTTTCATAAGTTGGACTTTTTGTCAATGCAAGCTTGAATTCAAATAACTAAGGCCAGGTCGTGCCACCCTTGTTCATGGCATGTAAAACTTCACTCCACTAAGTGTAACTGATTTTAATCAGAAAACTCACAGGGTGAGGTATCACGTGAGCAACCAGAGCAGAATCTGTCCCTGCATATGGTATTGACTACAAAAAAATTTCAGACATCATGACATATTTCCACTGAGATGAAACCTTTCTGATGGCATGTATGTCTGTGGCCGTGTATACAAAGTTTTACACTTTTGTTAATTTTATGTCTGATTAATGCAAAACTTACAAAAACATATCTGATTATTAACATTTTTGTCATTAGAGGCACCCTGCAAAGACACAAACACAAATATATCCAATTTCATCTATAAATAGCATGTTTAAAATGATTTTTAATATTACTTAATAAAACCTCAGAACGTAATTTCAAAATTCAAATCACAAAACTTACTTGTGCCAATGTTAAAAAAACAAAACAAAAACCAAACCTAAACTATTCTCCCATAGAAATTACTAGCCCATTCTTGAAAAGTAAATCCAAGAAATACTATTTGTCTCGAGGCTTTCGATAAGATTTTAAATAATTTAGAGCTTTGCTGGTCCCCAGTAAGTAAGGCTCCAAGATAGTTTTGATCCATTGATGAGTTCTATCTAATATGTTCCCTAAGGCACCGTTTCCCTAAATCTATTAGACATTTACAGCCTTTCAGAATGTACCGCCTGAGATGCTCTATCACACTGTATTAACTTGACAAGTAATGTAGTGCTATCTTTTATTTTCATAGAAAGAAGTATATTTGACCTTGAGACTCCTAACAGTAGTTTACTATAACCTCCCTTAAAGGGCCTTTCTAATGTACTTCCACTAGATATCACACTGGACTTCCAAGGCTTGCATATATCTATCTTTCTAGAGAATTATAGGATTTCTCACACTGGACCAGACCATTCGTTTTCAAAATTCTTGCTCCTGACCAATACCCAATACTTCAGACAAAGTCAAAACAAAGCAGAACAAAACACCTCCCTCACTATAGTTATGCAACACTATGAATGGCTCCTCTGTCTTTTGTTCTATGGTTTCTACACAGCGCCTAATACTGCAGAATCTTAGTAGCGACTCGTGTGATGATCACTTAGCACCTCCAATTATACCTTCAGTTTCTCTGGTCTTAAAATATATGGAAGACCGCTGACAGGAAAGGGCAAAAGGCAGCAGCAGCCAAAGCTCTAGGCCTTTAAAATCACTACCAGAGCCCACAAGAGCTGTGTCTACACATGCACGCTACTTCGAAGTAGCGGCACTAACTTCGAAATAGCGCCCGTCGCGGCTACACGCGTCGGGCGCTATTTCGAAGTTAACTTCGACGTTAGGCGGCGAGACGTCGAAGTCGCTAACCTCATGAGGGGATCGGAATAGCGCCCTACTTCGACGTTCAACGTCGAAGTAGGGACCGTGTAGACGATCCGCGTCCCGCAACGTCGAAATTGTGGGGTCCTCCATGGCAGCCATCAGCTGGGGGGTTGAGAGACGCTGTCTCTCCAGCCCGTGAGGGGCTCTATGGTCACAGTGTGCAGCAGCCCTTAGCCCAGGGCTTCTGGCTGCTGCTGCTGCAGCGGGGGATTCATGCTGCATGCACAGGGTCTGCAACTCGTTGTCGGCTCTGTGGATCTTGTGGTGTTTAGTGCAACTGTGTCTGGGAGGGGCCCTTTAAGGGAGCAGCTGGCTGTTGAGTCTGCCGTGTGACCCTGTCTGCAGCTGTGCCTGGCACCCTTATTTCGATGTGTGCTACTGTGGCGTGTAGATGTTCCCTTGCTGCGCCTATTTCGATGTGGTGCTGCGCAACATCGATGTTGAACATCGATGTTGCCAGCCCTGGAGGACGTGTAGACGTTATTCATCAAAATAGCCTATTTCGATGTCGCCACATCGAAATAGGCTACTTCGATGTAGGCTTCACGTGTAGACGTAGCCAAGGTATGGTCTGGGTAGCGCTAAGGAAGGGCTGCCCATAGCCTGGCCTCTTTTGCCCAAGGCCTGGAGGCAAGGCCACCAGTCTCCCATGACTCAGTCCTGGCTAAGTTTGTCATGAGCCCTCCATATATGACTACAAGTATTAGTAGTCATAAATTATCCTTCCCTTATTTGTTCCTCAGCAGCTTTCAAGAGAGTAACCACTTGTAACTGCACTCATGTAAGGAGGTGAAATACATTAAGGCACAGCTGTGAAAACTCCACCATGAAGCCTGTAAGGGCTCCATGACAGTCCCAAGCCTGGATGAAGGAGTAGGGTTGGTCAGATGAGTGTCGATGTGCTGACAGTGAAACAACAATACGGATGAAATCTGATGCCAGCATGACTAAATGATAAAAGATGCCAACTTGGACATCACCTGTTTAAACAAGGTCTGCTCCACCAATTGAGCGATCGGGGTTGGGTCAATAAGTTGGCTACTGAAAGAAAATTACAGCTAACATATATGCTATTGATTGGAACATGGAATGTCCGAACACTGCGGGCAACTGGAAAATTAGAGCTGCTTCAGAAAGAGGTGGAGAGATACCAATGTGATATACTTGGACCAGCAGAGATGCATTTGACAGCACCAGGAGAGATGTGCGGTCGCTAAGTCATTTGGTCAGGAAACTAAATGAAGCAGGAGTCCGATTCCTTCTTAGCAAAACAGCTAGAGAAGCATTATTAGGATACAAACCAGTGAATGCAAGAATAATGGTAGTGAGATTCAAAGCAAAACTGTTCAACATCTCAGTCATTTAACTGTATGCATCCACATCGGAAAGTACAGAGTAAGGGATTGGGCCATTCTATAAACACATGACAAAGATGGTGGAGGAGATACTGAAGAAAGACGTGTTGATCGGAGGAGATTGGAATGCAAAGGTTGCAACAGAGTCATGGGAAGGTTAGGATATGGAGACAGATAGAAACAAACAAGATGAGAAACTACTAGAGTTTGCTATGGAGCATGAGATGGTGATCTGCAACATGAGATTCCAACAAAAGGACTGTAGGAAGTAGACGATGATCAAATGATGGAAAGTCCAAGAACATGATAGATATAATTTTGATAAGAAGAAGATGGGTGACATCAGTACAGCAGTGCCGAACTTTCCAAGGAGCAGATATAGACTCGGACCACAGTCTAGTGATCGCAAACATCATGATAAAACTCAAAAGAAAGTGAAAGACTGAAGTTAAGAAAAGAACAGATGTGGCGAGGCTAGCTGAGGCAGAAACAGGGAATGCACACAGAGCAGCGCTCAAAGAGAAGATTAAGAATAGTACCACAGAGAAAGACCTAGATAAGAGAGTTGCAGGGATAGCCATGGCAGTAGAAGTGGCAATTGAGCAGACTGTTCCAGAAGAGGAGAAGATCAGTAAGGAGTGGATTACTCAGGAGACACTGAAGTTGGTTCAAGATAAGAGAGCGTTGAAGATCAGAAGAGATGTTTCTAAGATGGTGGAATAGCAATATAGGATGAAATGCAATGAGGTAAGGAAAGCAGCCAGAAAGGAGAAATGGTTAGAGGAGCAATGTGAAGATGTAGAGCTGTATTATGGAGCACGTAAGACCAGGGAGGTATATAAGATGATTACAAATATTAATAGGAAATGGCAAACTGAAGCAGATGGTGATCAAGTACAAGAACGAAGAGGTGCTCATGAGCAGGGAGAAAATTGTGCAGCAATGGACAAGATATTGCACCGATCTATACAAAGCATAGTTGGACCCAAGTGTCTCAGAGGGACTGATTGAAGAACTGGGGGTTTTAAGGTCAGTTATATTCTAGTAATTTTCCATACATGTTTTTGTCTACTTGTTGCTAATATAAAGATCTGTAAGTGACTGTAAACCTGCACAACTTGTTACAGAAATCATCCCACATCTGTACATAAAAGTACAAGGCCTCCTGATACATCACCAAATTTCTGTTCTAACAGACATTTGTTTCAAGCCTTGAGTAACTCAGCTGAAATTAAACGTTGCTGATATTTAGCCGCATGCTTAATTTTAATCTCATGAGTAGTTCCACTGGACTAAAATGGGATTCCTCAGGAGCTGAAAGTTAAGCACGTATGTAAAGAGCAGAGATTTTTTTTCTGGATTTACACCAGCATGACCTAAGTAATTTTGAGATAAGTTCTACTTACAGAGTGAGCCAACAGCTCCAAGTGTGTACAAGAATTGAACGAAAATTCTTCACGATTACATGAGACTTCAAACATCCATAAGAGGAGTCAGACTCTATCAAGATACTCAAAATACTTAGAGCTATTTGCTTGGGCCAAAAAAGGATTCATTTTGTAAAACCTGAATCATAAGTGAATGAAACAACCCTCTGAACATGTGGTTTTGAGTCTTGCCAAAATTCAGGACAAATTTATTTTGTATTAATCTATACTTATAAATTGTCTCAGACACTCTTTAAAGCCTCTCCTTTTGAGATACTAAGAAGGGAGCATCTCTGAAATTAGGAGCAGGATAGTGTCCTTGATCAGAGGATAGCACATTAGGGATTGTAATTCAAAGTGCTCTAGTCAGAGCTAAAAATAGAGATTGCAAAATATTTATTTATATTTTTAAAGCTCTATTTGTTTTGGATTTTTCTTAGCGGATATAAATGTAAATTTCTTCCTTCACCAATTTAATTCTTATCTTGGCTACCTATGTGTTTTCCCCCTCCCTACATTTCTATTGACACTTCACATTAATATGTCTTTCTTTACTTATTTTTTTGCTTGTTACCAATCTTTGTTGCTCTCAGTCTCTTCTACTGATATAAATTCAGGCCTAGCCCATGCAGCTGGGTCAATTTAAACCATATACATAGTGAGATCAGAATCAAGCTCTCTTAGTGCTCCACACTTGGCTAGATCCTGTTTTGCTTTTCGATAGATGCTGTAGCAGGTGCACAGCTGTGACTTCTGAGAGATTTATATGTCACGGCATTTCCCAATGCCATTTCTAGTGAGATTTTTCTTTTGTAACTTTGAGGGCTCTGTAGGGCAGCTCTTGCACCAATGATGCTTGATCTTAAAATATTTAAAAACTGCTCTCTCTCTCTCTCTCTCACACACACACACACAAAATCAGGAGTGATATCAATTTTAAATATGAATCCGAAGGTTTACCAGGATTTTTAGAGCAATATTTTTAAATTGCACTTATGTACATAAAGCAGCAACCGCATAAAGCACCATACAGCTTCTGCTCAGAAAATGCCATGGAATCTTTCCATGACATATTAAGCTAGTTATGCAAATAATACTGCCATCCTGTCAGACATTAATAGGCAAAACTGCAAGACCTGGGGCGATATTGTACTTTTCAAATGTCCTTCATTATAAACACATTTTTACATTCCTCCTAGACAGAACTAGGTGTTCTCTCATTTTTATTACTGTGAATTACTGACATCAGAAATGTTGAGTCATGAAACGGGGGTTACCAAAAAGCTGAGCTATGTGAAAAGAAGGAATCTCGCATGATTCCTTGAACTCTTACTTTTCTTGCATACCTCATTGGGGTGACTTATCTTTCATTGGATACTATATTCAGACTTTGGTATGTTAAGAGAATAAGCTTGGAATTTATTTTAACAGAAATTATATTAAATTTCAAGGGCATACACAGGCTCAAAGAGTATATATATGAAGATCTCAGCCTGCTTAGTACAATGAGAAAACAAATCAAGAAAAATCTTTTAAACCTTTTATTAAAAATACAGAAAAAGAGGGAAGAACAGTTAAACTTTCTAAAATATAGGCTATGTTTAAACTGCAGGCTTCTGTCGGGAGTGTACTGCTACCATTCTTGTCTCCCTTGTTCCAAGAGGAAGAATGGATGTGTCAGCAGAGGGGGTTTACCGTGTGACTGGGCCAAATGTTGGGAAAACGCCTCCGGACAGAACTGTTGGCAGGAGATACACAAACATGTTATGCAATTTGGGTATCTTTTGCTGACAATTCACAGCAATCTAGACATAGCCATAAAGTCTGACAATCTCTTATGGTCTTTAAGATGCTAATAACTACCTTTTTGGAGGAAAAGAGAAGTTAGATGAGACTGGCTGGAGCTGTTATTGTTGTTAAAGTCTATTCCTAGAAGACAACAAGACAATCATACACAACAGGGGAAAGAAAAGAACATCAAAGATTAAAAATTGAGCTACTGTTTTGGGTGTTGACATTCATTTGCAACTTCACTGCTGAAGAAACACAAGCATGGCACATCATCTGTTAGCCACTCTGACACTTAGCAAATATGTATCAGCATATAGCAGTTTACAGTATCACTTTTAATTGTCTCTTTCTGGGCACAGGCTTACAGCCGAGTTGCAACATATGAATTGTTGGCCAGATAGGCCAGAATCTTAGTAGAGAAAAAGCAAAAGAAGGATAGGAAAGGAAAGAAGTTTAGAATAAGGTGGGGAAGGAAAAGGACACATGGGGTGGGAGAGAGAGAGACAGATGGCCACTTCTGCACTACGAGAGAAATTCGGATTTCAAGGCTTTAGCTTCATATTAAAACTTGACTGTCTTCACATGTAATACTGTTAACTCGATTTATTCGGCCATGATGCCAATTACAGAATATTGATATTACGGGACAGGTATAGCGTCTATCTTGAATTTAAAACCTCAGATCAAGGCTACAGTGGAAGAACCGTGTTTTTAATTCGAATTTGTTAGCCTCCAGAAGTGTCCTGTATGTATCCCACAAAGCTATGTGGTGACCCGCCAAGTATGGCTGCTTCGTTGTGCACTGCTGTCAGGGGTGCAGGAAGAAGGTCAAAGTTAGCCCGCGAAGTTTGGATTGAATATGAATGAAAATCTGAATTAGAATTTAGCAGCCCAGCCCTGAAAATAGGGAGGGCATCCATTATTTAAAAAAAAAAAAAAAATCCCTTTGCCCATCGCGTTGCACTGCATCAGTAGCCATCGCACCGCATAGGTAGCCATTCTTGGTAGCCCTGTACTGTAATCATGAGACTCAGGGTAGTGATCTGACTAGCACTTCTCAGGGTCGCAAGAGAGTCCCAGCTTGGGCGCACCAGGAGATTCTGGATCTCACTTTCACTTGGAGAGAAGAATCAGTGGCAAAGAGACTTCAGGTGGCCAAGAGAAATGGGGCCATCTATGATCAGATGGTGCATGAGATGGCAGCCCAAGGTTACTCCTGGGACTCTATACAGTGCTGAGTGAGGGTGAAAGAACTCCGGCAGGCCTATCAAAAAGTCTGGGAAGCCAAAGCAGCGGTCAGGGGCAGCTCCACGGACCTGCTGCTATTATCAACAGCTCCACATGCTTATGGGGAACAACCCCACCATGAATCCGAAACTGAATTACTATACTTATGAAGGCTCTGGTATGCATTCCAGGTTGAGCACGGAAAAGCAGCATTGACTGGAAGAAGAGGGCAACAGAGAGGAGGAAGGGAGCCATGAGCAGGGGACAGAGGAAGTTGTTCTGGACAGCCCTGAGCTCTTCACCATAGACCTGGAACTGTCCGCTCCACAGAGGGCCCTGAGCCCTCTGGAGTAAGCGGTTTGGGTGAGTCTTTATTCTGCATGCTAGAACTGTGTTGAGGATAGATATAGCTATAGGGTTTTGCGTAGGTACAGGTTTGCTAGCTGTGCTTCTGTGCCCTTCAGAACGGCGTGTTAATGTTTCTTGGGATGGAGCACTTCTCCTTTTTGGAGATCTCCTTGAAGGCCTCATCCAAGCATTCTTGTATTTTTTTCTTGGGATTCTTGGGCAGGCCTGACTTGTTGCAGCTTCCACAGTAGCACACCTTGCCATGCCAGGCAACCAGATAGTGATCTGGTGTTATGGCACCACACAGCATTTTAGTAAATTTTCCAGGCTTTTGGTCACACAGCAGTAGTAGCTGTTCTTTCTCCATAACTGTTAATTTTAGGAGGGTGATGTCTCCTTTAGCAACCTGTGGAAGTACAGGACTGCATTTTAAAAAAACATGTTTCCTGCCCCTTTATGTTGGTCTGCAGCAGCTGGTGGGCGCTGCATTCCCCACCCCACAATGTGGTTTGAAGGGTCTGGGGGGCTTCCCCCAGGCATGTCCCTTTCCAACCAGGATTTCTTTTCATTTTTCATGCATCCCCTCCAGCCCTTCCTCTCCACACCACACAGCTGCTGGGCATTTCTCCTGTCATGTCCCTTACCAAGCACCATTTGTTCTCATTCTTCAGGAATCCCCCTGCACCATGCAGGGGATTCCTCTGCTGTGCCTTTCCTCTCGTATGTCCCTTTACATCCAGCCTTTCTTTGGATTTTTTTTCCTTTACATTATTTTTATTGTGCATCAAAGCCCCCCACACAGCTGTTCATTTGTCACCGAAACAGGACACCTGGCCAGGACACCCGGTGGCTTCCCCTGTTTTGCAGACCTTCCCAGTCCCACCAAAATAGGACAATTGCTTATAACTTACCATGTCCACAAAGCAACGTGCTGGAGAACTGATGGCAAGTGAGGTATTGTGAAACGCACACTTACGATGCCATCCTTAATAACCCATGTGCCCTTCACAAGTATACTTTCAGTGATAGCACACAGAAAGACCCATTCATTGTACTTCAAAGCACATTATGTCAATTGTATCTCAATTTTGACCTTCATTTTCCAGACCCAGTACCCAGTGTTGCAGAAAAAAAAACAGGAGACGCAGGAAAGCAAAACAAGATATGATCATGCAGCACATTTCAGACACTCATGCAAAGTGTAAGAACTTGACAAAGGACACCGCTCAGTGGTGTCACAGTACAGCTGAGTGGTGTCAGAGTCAAGTAAAATTCAACAAGAGAATGCTTGACCTGCAGCAGCAGAAATTGTCCAAAATGAACAAGGGTGCGGCAAAGCAGACTGAAGTCATGGCAAAGCAGACAGAGGTCATGGCAAAGCTCGTATCAACAGATGGCAATCCTGTGCTCCCTGCTTGAGTTGCAGAGGGACTCCCAAATCAGCAGGGCATCAGCTAATAACCACCAGCCAGCATCCCCTAAGGAGAGGGTACCCACCCCCGGTCATTGTGCTTCCTGTGACAAGTTCCCTAAAAAGAGGGCGCCCACCCCCCCATTGTCATGTTCCCCACGACAAGTCCCTTGAGGGGAGGTCATACCCTTCCCTGTTGTTGGGGTCCCTGCACACAGGGAGGGAGGGCAAGGCTACCCTGCCTCTCCAGCCTCAAGGGCCATTGCAAAATGCTATCAAGCCCCCTCGAGAAGTCTTCTTTCCCCAGCTACTTAAACATCTCCCAACCCCAAAATAAAATCATTCCTTTGAGCTTGGTGTGATTTCTTCTCCTGCCGGAGTGTGCGTGTGCGGGGGGGAGCACAAATCAAAATGGGCAGGTGGCAGGAGGGTGAGTGCCACCGAAGGCACAGCTGGTCTGTGAAACTACTTTGTCCGCAAAAAATGCACGGCTGATGGAACCGGGTGGGTGAGTGCTGCTCAAGGCAAAGCAGGGCAGTGAAACTCCCTTGTCCACAGCTGAGTGAACCGGGTGGTTGAGTGCTGCTGAAGGCACAGCTACACAGTGATAGTCCCTTGTTTGCAGCAGACGTGTGGCTGAGGGAACCGGGCGGTATAAGGGAGGGTGCCACAACAAGGAAGACCACAGGAGCTGTGATGATTCAACTCCAGACGAGTTTGGATAAAATGTTCTTGGAGAGTGGTTCACAGAGAAGGTGGAAGGGCAGATGAGGTGGATTCCCATAGTAGGGTTGTTGACTTTCTAATCAGATAAAACCAAACACCCTTGTTCTGTCCCTTCTTCAAGGTCTTACACTCCAGTCAGTCCATCTGCCCTCCATCTGTTGCTTGCTCTTCCCCATCTTCACATACTTCTATCAGGTTGGAATAGGAGCCTGGGGTTCAGGAGGAAGTCAGGGCTCTGGCTGGGGATATGGGCTCTGGGGTAGGAGCAGGGATGAGGGATTCAGGGTGCAGGAGATGGCTCTAGACCACGCGTGTCCAACCCACGGCCTGTGGGCCGCATGCAGCCCTGGACAGCTAGTAATGCGGCCCCACAAGATCGTAAACTTTTAACATTATTATGTGATTTATATACATTAACTATATTATATATTTTATATGCGGCCCAAGACAATTCCTCTCCACTCAATGCGGCCCAGGCAAGCCACAAGGTTGGACACCCATGCTCTAGACTGAGGCTGACTGTGTTTGGAGTGTGGGAGGGGGCTTAGGCTTGGGGTGTGGGCGGCTGTTCAGGATGTGGGCTTCAGCCAGGCAGCACTTATTTCAGGCAGCTCCCAAAAACAGCCATAATGGCCAGCTCCTAGGTGGAGAGTTAGGGGCTCTGTGTGCTGTCTACATCCACAGACACTGCCCCTGCAGTTCCCACTGACTGTGGTTCCAGGCCAGTGGGAGTTGCAGAGCTGGCACTTACGTGGGGGCAGCACATGGAGCCCCTGTGTGTGGCCCTGCACCTAGAAGCCAGACATCCTGGCTGCTTCTAGGGGCAGTGTGGCATCCTGCTGTACTACTGACTGGAGTTTCAGTGTCCTGGTCAGCAGGTCCCTTCTCAATCAGGTGTTCCAGTCAAAAACTGGATGCCTGGTAATCCTATACCATGGAGATCAGTCCTGGGTCTAGTTCTGTTCACTGTCTTCCTAAGCGATTGAGATAATGACAGAGAGCACATTTAAAAAGTTTGTGAATAATACCTGGCTGGGAGGAGTTTCAAGTGCTTTGGAGGTATAGGATTAAAATTCAAAATGATCTGGACAAACAGAAAAAATGGTTTCACGTACATACAATGAAATTCAATAATGACTAATATAAAGTACTCCACTTAGAAAGGAACAATTAGTTGCAAACCTACAAAATAGTAAATGATTTCCTAGAATAGAATACTGTGGGAAGTGTTCTGGGGGTTACAGTGAATCAGAAACTAATTGTAAATCAACAGAATTATATTGTTGCAAGAAACCCAAACATCATTCTGAGATGTGTTACAAGCAAGACACACGAAATAATTCTTCCACACTGAGAAGGACACAACTGGAGTACTGAGTGAAATTCTGGGCACTGGGTTTGAAGAAAATGTGGACAAATTGGAGAAGTCCACAGGATAGCAACAAAAATAATCAGAGGGCTAGAAAACAACCTATAAGAAAGGACTGGAAACAAAAACAAAAAACCCACAAGGTTTGTTTAGTCTGGAAAAGAAGATAGAGGAGACATAACAGTTTTAGAATAAGGTTGTTACAAACAGGACACTGAAAAAAATATTCTCCTTAACCTCTGAAGAGAGGCCAAGAAACAACGGGCTTAAACTGTACCAAGACATTAGGAAAAATTTCCTAACTGCAAGAGTAGTTTAGCACTAGAGCAAACTGCCAAGGAAGTTTGTGGAATCCCAATCCCTGGAAGTTTTTAAGAGCTGGTTAGAAAAAACACCTCTCAAACACCTATCTTAGGTACAGGTCCCTTCCACTCCTGTATGTCTCTGATTCAATTTTTTTTAAGGATCCTAAAATGGAGCTGTGGGTGGAATAGCTTATCCTTCACAGTAATTTGTTTACCAACTACACTTTATTTCTGACACTCCAATTTTGACTAACTAGTCTCCACTTCCTAACTTTTCTGGTCTATTAGGCATAATCTTAACAGAAACTTTGAACTGTATCAACAAGGATTTTGTTTGTTTGTAGTTATTCCATCTGACTCCTTTTAGCTCCTTTTCCTGCACTCAGGATCGATTGTTTTAGATTACTGTGACTTTTTATATACTTCACTCATTAAGGGTATATATGTAGGCCTGATTATTACAATAAAAATTTTAAAATTCCTAGCATGCTTGAACAAAAAAGCTGTTTGGAATAAACTAAAAACTATTATTAAAAGCGACCACAAGGCTTCATGCTTACTTTGTTTAAGAATTTTTTTTTTTTACATCAATAGTCCCACTTCATTTAGTCTGCCTTGGCATTGCTGCAATTGCAGCACTCTGTCATTTGGTGAAGTTGATTACACTTGCGTATCACTATGGCTTTTTCAAGGAATATGTATTTCAGACCCTTTTTACTACTGAAAACTGAGTCTCTCAATTTGAATTAAAATTTACACTGCCAGATGAACTTTATTACACATTGAAATAAATTTCCACAAATAACCTAAAGAAGGTAAAGGACCAGCCCATGGGATGACTTGGAAAAATCTTTGTAATTAGCTACTTTTAAAATGACGACAATGATGCAGAGAAGTCAGAATTTCTGTCACTGTGAAATATCCTTTCCTTCCAAAGCACAGAACCATTTCACTGACCCTGAGTCAAAGGCTATACTTATGGGTAGTCCTGTGATTGGGACCACATACATGTACACAGCCTGATTTGCTATTTAAATTACTTTTCTGTATGTACAAACATGACATGAATGCCCACAATTGACCAACAGATCAATTTTATTTTTAATATTCTTCTTCCTCTCATCCTGAGCCTGCTGACTACATTCAGAGATGTAGTCTACTTGCTGTTGACCACCTTCAAATGAATAACTCCATGAAGAAGGGAAGAATCATGGCATTCAGAAGAGCAAGGCTTAAAAAGCAGTGAAGTGCTGATTAAATGCCACTTGAGTAACGAACAGTAAGTCCAGAGAAGGGGTGAGCTGTTATATGCTAGGATGCAGCCAAGGAGAACAGTGGCACCATATATATATTGGCTGCCAAGGAAAATAACCTCTTGGTGCAGATCTTCAGCACCAACTGCCTGGGGGTGCGGTGAGGGGGGAGCAGTGTGTATGTGTGTGTGTTGGGGGGGGAATTTGCTAAATGACTTTAATTTTGTGCCAATGTCCCTTAACTTTAAAAAGACAGCTAACACACTGGCTCATCTGCTTTAATCCCCTGTCTTCGTCTCCCTTGAGTCACAATCTAGTTCAGCTTTTGTTTTGGCCACCTGAAGTTATGAGATTTAAGCTTGATGCCTCAACTTGAGCCATCAGTTAATCCTTAAAATTCTTGCATATGTAAGTATATGCATGCACAAAAGATTAGCAACCAACTGAATATATTAAAAGATAAGCGACACTCTAAATAAGGGGAAAATTCTGCTGAAATCAACATAATGGCAAATTCCACGGTAGTTGAATCTTAGTCTAAACCGCTATTAATTAATTCCTTTTACATCTTTCAAAAAAAATGCAAGTTAGGTCAGGAAGCCTATACTGTAATCACTATAAACACCTACATGTGTTTTGCAACTTACACTCTCATTTCATGATCCGTTTATTTTACTGTGGTGGGCACACTGTAAAGAGTTACACTAATAATATGGTTGAAATGTTCAGTTTTATAGCCTTTCAGTAAAACGTGATTGTTCAAGTCCTTATGGTAATTGTTTTCATACTTCCCTCATATTTTTATTAACTTTTGTAAACATGATTTTTATAAAAGGTTTATTTCATTATAATCACATCAGCCAATTATAAAAATGTAGTCTTGTAATAATGGAATCCATACATTTATTTCTGTGCAGATTTCAACTAGCTTAATTATGGTAACTAAGTTACAGACTAAATTTATTTTAAATTATGTTTTCTTTGTATACATTTAATATTTGTTTCTTTAAAGAATACTCAAACTCACAATAGCAAAATTCAACAGGCATCCTTCTTCATGCAAGATAAAATATCTATGAACAGAACATATATATCATACATTTTGAAACATATCTTGTATTTAATGAAGTACCATTTGTACTTCCATGGTGCTTTTCAAAGCACTTTAGAAACATCTGAGCCCTCACAATACTCTCGCAAGGAAGGTAAGTGATATACAGGGATTATTTCTTCCACCATGGAAATGCAGCCCTCTCAGGGCTGAAAGGCAGCACTTACCAGTGCAAATGAACAGTTCACAACAGTTTAGGTCTGGACATGAAGAAAACCTATCAGGTGAAAACACGCTGGAATTGAAGTAGGAAAAATATAATTCCTGAGCTGCATTTTTGCACTGAGGTCCCCCTTCCTCATACAGAAACTGCTGTGGAATCTTCCAACGATTACAAGCATTCAGGACTTTTTTGTCTCTAACCTTAAGGACACCAGTAGTAGTTCACTCCTAAGACTACACTCAGGCACTGACTCAACGAGTCAGTGAGTAAGGGTACTGAATACTGAATCACCAGCACCCTTCCTTTGACCCAATGTGTTCCTTGGAGGTCTCTCGTCTGGCATGACCCTGCTTTGTTTGACATATTACTGCAATTCAGTGTAAAGAGCTATGACCACAGCTTTAAATGCAATTTATTAGAAGCTCTCTCTTTTGTACATTTGATCAATTTCTACTTGTATTTTAATCTTGATCAATAAGTAGAGCCAAAGACCTGCAGGCAGATGCAAAAGAAAGATAAAAACTTAAGAAATTTACAATGATGGAAGCGGTATGGTATAAAGGTTTGGTACAATCTATACATTTTGTCTGTCTGTGTCTGTAGTACTCTCTGGTATTTATGGGCAATCCCAGCCATTGCTCAACTTGCTCAGGTAACCTTTGCCTAAGGCATCTTCTGAATCATGAAAGAGTTTTGCTGTCTGTTGCTGGATGCCCAGACTGATTGGTGTTTGAAGACTGCAGACTTCTTAAAGTAAGATCTCTCTACATTTTATCCAAACTCGTCTGGAGCAGAATCATTACAAGCTCCTGTGGTCTTCCTCCTAGTGGCTCTAAGAACGTTTTCAAACATCTACATTTCAAAAACGCAGAACCTGTTGTCTTGATCCTTTATGTTACTCCGCTAACTCTCTACTCCATAAAACACAGTAGGGAAACGTGGTCAGGTCATTATAAATTTCTTCCAACAGGGAAATGGGAGGGCCTTTACATTGGCATAATACTGAAGAGGGGGTAATTCAGAAGCTGCACTTACCCTCTTCCAGAGACTGCACAGACACTGTCCAAATCCGCCCAGTGGGCTTTTGAATATATTAAACACAACTATGTGAAAGCACTATGATAGGTGTTAAACTCATAAAAGTCATGAAATGTGGAGTTCAGTCAGTCTGCTCACTCTGCCCGTCACTCTTACCGCTGTGCCTTAGTATTGTAATCTACTGTTCTGAGATTCCTATATCTTGGTACAATGGTACTATGCAGTAAGTGAATAACTTTTAACTCTGAATTTGTTGGCATCTGTGAACTTAAGCTCAGACTCTGGATGGTTTTTGAATGTATTTTTTTAATGTTTAATTGCATTTTTTTAGTAAATTAAACCAAAACAGAAGAAAATGCAAAACTGTTACTGTGTTTGCAGAAGAGTCATTATAATTGATATTATATTAATTTCTTTAACTCCCTAGAACTCTATCTGAATTCTTATAATTATTCCTGAGCTGTCCTCTGGACTTGTCTTCTGTAAAGAAGTGTGGTGAGGTCATTGCATAATACTTCTTGTGGGATTTCCAGCGATGTAATGTGATATTTTTTAATTCTCTTCTAACCTTTATTACCAATGTGGGAGCAGATTTACTCCATAAAAGCAGAGCAGCTGGCTAGTGACCCTTGGGATTACCTCCTTCTTTAGGGAGATTTCTGACTATTCAATAATTTAGTATGCTCAGACTGGGTTGCAAAACCACTCTGTTTTTAAGACAAGTTATTTTTTAATCACATATCTGTTGTTTTCTAAAGCTTTGTCCCTTGGGAAGAAAGCTAGAGTGTTAAATGTTATATAACATCATGTGGCACAACGATACACTTAAGGCAATATTTTTCTTAGTGATGAATTTGCACTGAAATTTTAGATTAAAGAAAATCTAAATCTGGAAATTATATTCAGGAAGCTTATTGTCACCATTGTATAGACACATGTTATGGAGAACCCTTCTGTGTATACATCAGAAACTTGAATTGCTGTATAATTTATTGCAGCAGTGGCCAATCTGCATGTGGCTCTCCAGAAGTTAATATGTGGCTCCTTGCATAGGTGCTAACTCTGGGACTGGAGCTACAGGCACCAACTTTTCAATATGCTAAGAGTGCTTGCTGCTCAACCCATAGCTCTGTCTCAGGCACCCTAATGGTCTAGTCCATGTTGTCTAACCCAATAACCATTACTTGCATATGGCTGTTTAACCAGTTGAGCGTGGTTAGTTGCCTTGAACAATAAATATATTTTCAGAAAAATGTGGCTAGTTCTCCATAGGAGTAGCCACTATAATGGCTACTGCTTCAGAACTAGTTGGACACCACAGGTCTAGATGGTGCTTGGTTTTCTCATAAGTGCAGGGACCCGGACTTCATGACTTCTCAAGGTTCCTTCCAGTTCTATGATTCTGTAATTCCCCAAGTCCCATCCCTTCCTGCCCCTACCTTTGAGCCTGCCAAGACCTCTCTCCTCCCTCTTTTTCTAGAGCCTCCTGCATGCTGTGAAACAGCTGATCACAGTGGGGAGGAGGCACAGGAAAGGAGAGGGAAACACTGATTGACAGGAGATGGGAGCTGATGAAATCTTGGTGGAAAATACTATATACATGGACATAAAATTAATTAAAAAAACAGACTCCAAAAAGAAATCGCAGAGCTGCAATTCATTTGCAAATCTGACACCATCAACCAACGATTGAACAGAGACTGGGAGTGGCTGGCCAATTACAAAAGCAGTTTCTCCACTCTTGATGTTCACACCTCCGCATTAGCAACTGATAATGGGTCACATCCTCCCTGACTGAATTGACCTGTTTTCTCCTCTCTTGATGTTCACAACTCCACATGAACTGCTGATAATGGGCCACATCCTCCCTGATTGAACAGACCTTGTCAACTCTGGCCCTCCTCTTGACTGGTACTCCCTCTTTTTTCATAAGTCCATGTATTTAAACCATTCTCTGGAAACCCGCCCCCCCCACGCATCTGATGAAGCAGGTCTTTGCCCATGAAGCTTATGCTCCAAAATATCTGTTAGTCTATAAGGTGCCACAGGACTTCTTTTTGTTTTTGAAGATACAGACTAACTCGGCTACTGTTCTGAATGTTTCTGTATGTTTTCATCAATAGTAATAGCAATACAAATGCTATAATATTATACAATAAAGATACAAAACTATGTAAGAGTTCAATTGGTATCATACTTGAATTTTACTGAATAGTTTACTCATTTTTAATTTATAGGATCTGCCCCATATTTATCTTCTTTTCTCCACTATCTGACTGCCTTTTTACATCTTTGTCTCCATCTCCTCCTCTTCTATGCTTTTCTCCTCTACTGGTTTGTCTTCAAAAGACTCCAGTACTTGTCTTCATTATATGGGAGGGCTATGCTACCTTTTCTGGCCTTTTCCAGGTTCAGCAGTTTGCTCCTCACTCATAACTTTGATTGCATTAGCTTTACACAATTTAAAAGCATTCTTAACATTTGTTAAGATGCCCGCTAACATCTTTGAATTCACACTGATTCCTGATCATCCTGTGGCATAAAAGTTTCCCCTCACTCAACTAACAGGATTCCAAAGGTGTTATTCTGTATCTCTGCAAATTGAGTAAGAGGGTCATTCAATTGTGTTAAACTAACATGATAGCAGAAAACACCATTTAGCCCTTCAGGAGACCAAAGGCACTTTACCAGGTCAAAAGAAAGCAATCAAATACACATTGCCTCCATAGTCAAAATACAGAGGGGAGGGATAGTTTTAGATAACCCATCAGGTTGAAGAGTTTTTTGTTTTTTTTTAAAAAGCAGACACTTTGTTGCTACTGAAAGCACCCTGAAACATTTACTTTAATGGTGTATTTATTTTTTAATTTCATTTAGCTTCCTAGCCTTGGATGATAAAAATTGACTAGCTAGATTAATTTTCCTGTTTTTATATACCAACACAATCCTCTGCATTTGAGAGTACTATAAACAGATGTTTAATTCCAAGGAAAAATATGGACTCAGTAAAAACAAAATAATAGAAACAAATAAGTTAAATGCTAGTTTTTCTTTAAAATACCAGCGATAATGCTTTAATTTGGATCTTAAACTACCTGAAAATTATTTTTAAACAAACACTACATCTTCAGTATGGATAACAACCATCATCAACTTCACTATAGCAACTTAAATAGAGAGGATATGAGCCTTTTTCCCCTACCTGCAGGAATGTCATTTCAGGTAGGACAAAGAATTGCAGGAGTGTGGCCAAGTTGCAACAGCATACAAAACATTTTATCATATCATAACCTCCAAAGTTCAGGAATATGGCTAAAAAGTGGAACTTATACACCTGTCATGGGGCAGTCACCCCTTAACAAATAACACCCTGTATTTCAAATTTACCTAATAACCTGAACCTGAACTTCTGAACATGTCAGGCAGCAGATCTGCATCCGTAATACTGCTTTGTTAGAAGTAATTAAAAACCCAATTAAGTGTGCTTCACATTTCCAGTTAATGTAAATTAGTGCTCCATTCCCCCCACCCCCAACAACTTATTTGAAAAAAAATTGCTCCTTTCCACTTCAGTGAATTGGTTTAGCAGCAGTTATAAACACAGTTGTTCTCCTGAGGCCAATTCTCTACAGTTTAAACAGGTTTGGTTCAGCTTGTATTGCACTGAAAACAGACATAAAGGAAGGCCAAGCACAAGAGTAGGGACTTTAGTTTTATAATTTCCCCTTTGGTAGAAAACTGGTGAATATGTGCCAGGACAAAATGTACCATGCACCTAGCTGTTAATAAGGTTGGGGCTGAGATATAGCTTATACCTTTTGGTTACTAGGGAGAGATTACAGAGCAGAAGACATGGGCTTAAGGTAGCCTCCATCTCTTCTTAGGCCTGGTCTACACTAGGGATTAAAGTTGATCCTAGATACACAATTTTAGCCACACTATTTGTGTAGCTAGAATCAACAGATCAGGATTGACTTTCTTCCATGGTGTAGATTAGGGATCTTTGGGCTCATGCTGACGCTCACTACTCTACGCATCAACATGGAGTACCAGGATTGACAGCCAAGCCCAGAGAGATCAATTTTGCCACATCTTCACACTTGGCAAAATCAATCACTGGAAGATTGACCATGGTGTGCCGACCCCTCCCTCCATAAGCATAGACATACCCCCAGCGGATATGGAACCTAGTGGGATAGTGCCACCACAGGTTTGTTAGATACCACAGTAGAAAGAATTCATTTGTGGGGACAAAGCCACACTGTGCACTAATTCAATAATTAAGAAAGGGAAAACAGATATATAACACATCTAGTAAAATAACAGGCAGAAGGAAAGAAAATGTGCAGAGCACTGGATATCACAAGACTGATTCTGGCCGAGAATGTTAAAACCACCTCTTAGTTACAACATAGAGAAAAGCATGCACATGTGTCTAGTCGATATCATGAACCTGTTGTAAATTTAGCAAATGGAAAGGGTTGCACATATGTTGCACCTGTTGGATATTATGTAGGAAGGAGAGGGAACGGGTCCGGGGCTAGCAGATACAAACTGGTGCATGTTGCAATGGTGTGGTGGGAGACTTTCCTTTTTATTGTGCAGGAAAACAGGAGCGTGGGAAAACAACGGGCTTAAACAGCTCTTTGCCAAAGCTTCATTCCATCCCTTACTAATACAAAATCCACCTTTCATTTGACGTGACAATTTACTGCATACTCCTGGTGAAACCATCGCAACAGGTATTTTGCCAACATACCTAACAAAAACTTGGGCGCAAACCTGTAGTTTAAACGACTGTTGGTGTCTTAAACAAAACAAAGCTCAAGAACTTCGCAGGCGGTCAGGCGTGAGCGCCACACACAAAGAAAGACGTCAATGTTTACCTCTAGGCTCCCTGGCTTTCGACAAATCCCTCTGTTTTGCTCGTTGCTGCAAAAATGAATAGCTGCAGCAGAGGGATTCAGAGAGATGGCCAGCGGGTCCGGCACGCTCCCTCCTACCCGTTCTTTGCTGGGCGTGCCCGCGCTTCCAGCCGGTTCCTGCTGCAGACGCTGTCTTGCGAACCTAGGGGGCGCAGCGAGCGCGAGAACCGGAGGCAACATTCCATCGGGCTAGCGCGCGCGCGGCCTTTACAGAACACCCCCCCTCCTTCTCCTTTCCATCCGCCCCCAACACGCGTCTGCTGTCCAATCAGTCGCCTGGCTGGAGGCGGTGCCTCGGCGGTTGGGGGGAGGGGACAGAGCCGGTGGAAGGGAAGGTTGGGACGCTTAACGTTCCCTGGGGCAGCGGGGAGGTCCCGCTCTCGTTGTCAGCAAGTGTGCGAGGGGAAGGGAGCCGAGCTGGCCCGCACCCTAGCCAATACAGAACAGTGGGGCAAGCCTGTGTACATACACCCAACCGCCTCACATCGCCTGCATTTGGCTCCCCCCCGCCCCATTCCCTCGCAGCCGCTTCGTTTGTCCGGCGAGAGACATGTTTCCCCACACAGACCCAGCCCTCGTAGGTGTGGGGCGGGGGTGTGTGGAGAGGAAATGGGAGGAGTGTGTGTGGTGAGGGGGGTAGTTACGGTTGGTATGCGGGGGGAGATGGGAAGTGAATGTGGGTCGAGTAAGGGTGAGAGAGGGGACGTGGCGGGGGGGAAGGAGTCCAGACTCAGAGTAAAGGGAGGGTGGGGTTGCGAAGGGCGGGTGCCAGACGAGGGCAGGGTTGAATCCCAGGTGATACAGAGGCGGGCGAGATGAGAAAAGTTCAGGCTCAGTCTTGTGGCGGGAGCTAGCAGGACTTTGGGTGGAGCAATTTTCCTCCCTGGTGAGTTGTTTTACTTTTGGTCTGCTAGGTCCTAACTGGCTTTTGGGCTGTTTGCGTTTGAACAACCAGGAGGGGAGAAAAAAAAAAACTCTATAAAAACACCCCCTTCCCCGATCTGGGCGGGGTGGGGTTGAGGGTGGAGAAAGCAAGTCCTGCTGTTGAAACGGTAAACATTAGCGTGTACTTATTTTTTATTGTGTAGGGGTTTACTGCAGCTGCCGGGAGAGAGCTTTCCCCCTCGTGTTTACAGCCTCTCAGAGAGAGACGCACAGGAAGAACCAGGCTCTCTGGGCTGCACAAACAAACGTAGGAGGAGTCCAGCTAAGCAACGGGACTGGAAGGATTTCACCTTGTTGCTGCTCGTTTCAGACGATTTTCCCTCCTCCTGTTTGAATCGCCACAGCGGAGGATTTCTTTCTTGCCTGCACAATCCGACCAGAAGCAAACCCCTTGCATGTTTCTGGAGGTGCTTTTCACAGCGGTTCCTGGCAAGACACAGACCAGCACCTTCCCGCTAGCAGGGAAATCTGATCAACTGAGGTTTTCCCCACCTCCGGTGGAGTGTGAGGTGGAGTGACACCCCCACTGGCCTGTAGCTGACTTCGGATCTAGCTGGAATCACAGCTAGGGCTGCTAAATTTACCTAGTCGAGGACCGTTCAAGCCCTCTTATTGACGACAGATTTGTAGCCAAAGGAAAATCGGATTAGGATAATTGTGGAGCACTCGGGGGAGATCGGGAGACTGCCCTGTCTGCATGGCTAATCTTGAAATTGTCTGAAATAAATCCTTAGCATCAGGAGTAGTTCGACATTTCCCCTTGGTTTTAGGTTTATTTTCTTCTGATACGAGAATTTAACAGTTATGTAGGATAGGGTTCACCAGGAGTGGGACACATATGGAAAACTAACCTGCTCCACAATAATTATAAGTGGGAATAGTTTTCGTCATCCTTGCGGTATGAAAGGTGCTGTCTGGATTGTCTGCTGTTGCTTCTCTAGATGGATCCATCACTCCCTCGTTTTGCTAGCGATGTGATGAAAGAGCCAGATTTATTGGAATACTAACGCCAGTAAACTTATTTTCTCAGCGTTGAAGGCATTGGATGTGACAGTGCAAAGAAACATGTGTTTTACATTTCTGCCTGGTTGTTTCGGTGCAATCAATAGCTCCCCAAGATACATTGATTTAGATGGCGATTATAACACAGTCATGCACTCGGCTTGTTGCCTTCGGGTTGCATGCAAAGTGAGCACAAATCACCGATTCCTCCGCTCCTGTAAACCAAGGGTTTCTGTTCCCCCTAAACTTCAGGGTGAAAGCAAAGGGGTATGCCCCCAACGCACCAAAGAGAACCCTGCCTCGCGATGTGGAGTGATCAGTGACCAAAGAACTGACAAAACTGTCAGGCAGTCAGATAGACTGGGGATCCGTGAAGAAATAATGATCGGAAGAAAGGTGGCTCGAGAAATTATTGCCCGGAGGAATAGCTGGAGAGACCGGATGATGATAAAGTTAAACTTCTGTTTCTTCTGTCGCGGATGGTGGGCGTTGCTGTTGCTTCAGCTCCACATGTTGCAAGCACTGGCACAAGGTAAGGGCTGAGACGTTTTTGTTTAGAGAAATGCTGAGTCTGTCTGCCTTTTAAGTCGTAGAAATCCTCTTCAGGCATGGATATAACCATTTGCTTCAAACACACAGAGAGCAAACTTCAGAGATGACCATTAACAATAGATTTACAATGTAAGTGGTGTTATATTTATAAACAGTATTTGTAGGAACAAACATTTAGCTCCTTACCTAATTCTCTTATCTTACTAGATAGTTATGACCTCCTAGATATATGCCAACTATATTGGGACGTCTCTGTTAATCGTCACATAACCTTGCTTTTTACTGAGTTGTAGATAAACATACATTTCTTTTAATAGAAGAGTCAACTTTCCTGCGACTTAAAAAAACAAACAAACATTGTGCGTCGACATATATTGTCAAGAGAAACGGACTCATAAATTCATCGACTAGAACTAAACCAGGCATGGATGTAAACAGAAGTCTTTAAAAACACCAGTACCAGTGCATGTGAACTTCGGTTGTAGTCCTGTTAATTTCTTAGATTGTTTTAAAAAAATACAAAAACTGCATTTGCAAATCAAAGATCGGTTCAGTCAAGTGAGTCCTTTGTAAACCAAGAGCCAGAGTCGACCAATCAACTTCAAATATCAAGTGTCAGTGATTCTCTAAATTTAGGTCTTTAAAAATCATCGAAGGCAGGGTAATTCTTAACAATCCACTGACAGAGTAAACGATAAATGGTAGGGAATATAGCATTATGGTTGGCTGAGCAAAATAACTGTCTGAATAAATGCAGCTTTCACTTTCTTTGCTGTTTTGAGTTTTACTGCTGAGTGTGCTCCACGAATGTGTTAGGCACAGTGTTTGTCTCTGTAGTGTGGGATGACTATTTGGAAATTAATAATCTCTTGAAAAGGGGAATGAGTTCTGCCAACAAATCGTTACAATAAAGTACCGTCTCTGTTTCTATTAACCCTGTACTTAGATAGTTACCAACTTCATTTTAAAGTGTAAACCAGTATGTCCTGATTTAGTCAACTAGCTGTCTACAAATAAAATCAATCACTGATTTCCTTATCTTTGCGCTGTTTGTGTGGGTGCTCATTGTCTCTCTCTCTTTCTCTTTTTTGTCATAGTGGAGATCACAACTACTACAGTTTAATAACTGGATAAGTCTGTATGGTGAGGGAGAGGGCGAGGAAACCAAGTAACCAAGTTTTCTGTTAATGTGTCTACTGAGCCTTTACTTCTGGACCTCTTTAAAAAAATCTTTTTTCAGCCCCAGGGTATGGAAAAGTTCCTATCCACTGTTTAATGGTGGACTCCACTCTCACAAATCCATTGCTTTTTCAAAGTTTTGTTTATGCTGTCATCTCTGTTTCCAAACTACGTGTGCTGAGGCCTGCAAAACTTAACAAAGGGTATTGTTATAGTAAAACAGAATGTACTTAAATATAGTTAATATAATCCTCCGCAAATTCTAATCACATTTCCTTTCCTTTTTGACTGGCATATAGCAATGTGATCTTTTGTTTTGAAAGGCAAATATTTTAGAGCGTCTATTTAAATCTGACTTCCTGAGATTAGTAATAAAGCCAGTTTTACATGTAGAAAAGAGTCCTGAATAAATTAAATAATCTTTCAGATATTTTCTATGAAGAGTAAAAGTGCAGTTTTTAATATAATGGACTATTTCTTTTAGTACCATATTTCAAAGTTTACTGTTTACTTTAAAATACATCATTATTTGAGATTTGTATACCAAGTCTAATGTTACAAACTATAGTAAACTTTGAAAAAGTCTTATCACCAAATCATTGTACTATGTAGGCTAAACAATAATGAAACAAGCAGTAGGTGTGAGAGGGGGCAGAAAGATAAACTATTTTCTCCTTCATTAGAAAAGTACTTATGCAATAGTATGGCATTGGGGTTTAGAAAATGTTGGTCAATGAGCTATGAGCAACAATTAATTCAGCGAGGTACCATCAAAAGATAGTCTGGAGGAAGGAACCTGGGCATTGCAATGCTGACTATCAGGGCCTCTGACTTTTAGATGCCAAGAGAATCAAAAGAACTCTACTGTAATCCACAAAACTGCGTTTGGTGCCTAGGTTGTCTGTACGATAAAATGACGAGAATAGGCACCTTAGAATACAAACCACAAAAGCCAGCATGCCAGATAGTGATCCGCGTAATTAGCCAAGGGAAGATGGTGGTGAAAATGGTGTGACCTATTAGCAGCAGCGCCCATTGGTGTCTGATGCCTATTTCGTATTCCTTTTCTATTATTTCCTTCCCTCTTTCCCTGTCCAGTGCGGAGTGGCTTAGTTTCTGTAGACTAGCTCTGTACCAATCTTCTATGTCAGCTACCCAGTCTCTCTGGGGGTCTGCCTCTCCTGTTCGAACCATCCTTTATGCTGAACACAAGGGTCTTGATTTTTCATTTCTCATTCTTTCTGCAAATATGCCTGAATAGCTGTAGCTTCCATTGTATAACCTTCTACATCAGGTTTTATTTCGGCTGTGTCTTCCTATATAATTCCTCGTTGGTGACCTTCTGCATGCATCCTGTTCTCAGGATTTTTCTATGACAACTCCTCTTGAACGCCAATATTCTTCTCTTTGAATCTTTTGTTATCACCCATGTCTCACATCCGTACAACTGCTGCTGAATACGCATTTTCAAGATGCTCAGTTTCGTTCCTAAGCTAATCACTTTGCTTTCCCAGATCTTATCTATCACCTTCAAACTCACTCTTGCTTTTGCTATTCTAGTTGCTCTTTTCTTCTTACAGTCTCTATCATGTTATGTTGCTCTCCAGATCTGTGAAATTCTCTACATTCTCTAGTTCAATTCTATCTACACTGATCTTCCTTCCTATTTCCTTATCTCCAAATACCATTGTTTTTGTTTTATCCATGTTCATAATCAGTCTATACAGCTTCCCTTTCTCATTTACCACCTGCACCATTTTCACTAGTTTCTCGTCATCTTCCTTAATGATAACTATATCATCCATGAGTCTCAAGTTATTAATTCTTTTCCCATGCACAGATAGCCCTTCTACCTCTTCCTTGATCTTGTCCATCACTCTCTGTAGATGGGTGATGAACATACTCAGCAATATCGGACACCTCTACTCATTCTAAAGCAACTTCTCAAATCCCCACATGTTCTCACCGCTGCCTCCGCGTTCACTGATATCCTTCAGTAATTGTATCATTCTGCTATCCAATCCATATGACTCCAACACTGCCCAAGTCATTTTCTGATCTATACTGTCAAATGCCTTCTGAAAATCGACAAAGCAAGTGTATATATTCTTGTTCTTTTGTTGAGCTTTCTCTGCTATCAGTCTTAGTGCCAATATCTGCTGTTTGGTACTTCTATTTTTCCTGACCCCTGCTTGCTCGTCTGCTAGATGTTCTTCTGTCTGCGATCTTAGTCTCTTTGTCAGTATCATCATCAGCACCTTGCCCTGAGGACTCGTTAGGGCAATCATTCTGTAGTTCTTGCACTTCAGTGTACTTCCTTTCTTGTGTATTGTCACTAGCATGGATCTTCTCCATTCCTTAGGTCCCTTTCCTTCTTTCCGCGTTATATTACATTATACAGTTAGTGTATTTCCTGAATCATACTTTCTCTGCCATATTTGATCATCTCTCCCATGATTCTCTTATTACCAGGGCTCTTGTTCTTCAGTTATTTCTCTGCTCTTTCTACTTCCTCTTTCAAAATATCAGTGGAGATATCTCTTTCTGTTCTTCCATTAGTTTCTCTGAGACACTCAGGTCCAACTGTGCTATGTATAGATCGGTGCAATATCTTGTCCATTGTTGCGCAATATTCTCCTTGTTCATGAGCACCTCTTCATTCTCACATTTTATCGCCATCTGCTTCGGCTGCCATTTCCCGTTAATATTTGTAATCATTTTATACACCTCCCTGCTCTTACATTTGCCATAATACCTCTCTGTATCTTCACACTGCTTCTCTAACCATTTTGCCTTATCCTTTCTGGCCACTTTCCTTTCCTCATTGCATTTCACCCTGTATTGCTGTTCTGCCCTCTCACAAACATTCCTTCTGATCTTCAGTGCACTCTTCTCTTCGAACAACTTCAGTGTCTCCTGTGTAATTTACTTCTTATTGATCTTCTCTTCTTCTGGAACAGTCTGCTCAATTGTCTCTTCTGTGGTCGTGGCTATCCCTTAGTCTCTCTTATCTAGATCTTTCTCTGTGGCAGCAGTCTGAACCTTCTCTTCCAGCGCTGCTCTGTATGCATTCCCTATTTCTTCCTCGCCACGTCTCTTCTCTTCTTAAACTGTCTTACATTTTCTCTTGAGTTTTATCTTGATGTGTGCGATCACTAGACTGTTGTCCAAGTCTATATCTGCTCCTTGAAAAGTTCAATAGTGCTGTACTGATGTTACCCATCTTCTTATCAGAATCATATCTATCATGTTCTTAGACTTCCCATCATTTGATTGCCATGTCCACTTCCTGCAGTCCTTTTGTTGGAATCTTGTGTTGCAGATCACCGTCTTATGCTCTGTAGCAAACTCTAGTAGTTTCTCACCTTGTTTGTTTCTTTCTTTGTATCCAGACCTTCCCATGACTCTCTCCCAACCTTAATTATCTGTTCCAACCTTTGCGTTCCAATCTCCTCCAATGATCAACACATCTCCCTTCGGTATCTGCTTCAGCGTCTTTGTCAAGTCTTTATAGAATAGCTCAGTCTTTTCCTCTGTACTGTCTGATATGGGTGCAGACACCTGAATGACTGAGATGTTGAAAGGTTTTGTTTCAACTCTCGCTACCATCATTCTTGCACTCACCGGTTCGTGTCCTAATAATGCTCCTCTATCTCTTTTGCTAAGAAGGAATCCGACTCCTGCCTTATGCTTTGTTTCGTTCCCTGACCAAATACATTTCTCTTGGCGATGGATGCTGGAGTCCACACTGCAGGGACAAGGGCATCATTTCCAGTTTTGGTTGCGGCATGGGTAGGGGGGCTGACAGCCATGCCATGCTCCAGGGCCAGATGGGAGGACACCTGGCTCCATGCCCCCCAAAGGCGTGGGCTGAGAGCAGTCAGCCCTCAGGACTCTCCCAAGTCCTGGTGGAGGGGCAGTGTGTGGGTGTGGATTGTTGGGCTGGGGTTCCCTGCTTCCTTAGTGTGTGCAGCTGGTCGGGGGCTCCTGCCATCCCCCTGGGTGTGTGAGTGCTTGTGTGCCTGGGCTCCCCTCTTTCCTCGTTTGTATGAGTGTGACTGAGAGGGATGGACTGTGAGGTGGATAGGCAGCTGATTAGATCATCAGGTTCAGTGGGTTATCATCAATGGCTCAATGTCTAGTTGGCAATTGCTATCAAGTGGAGTCGCCCAGGGGTGGGTCCTGATGCACACCTGCCTTTGTGGATCGTAAGGGAGAATGCCAAATTCATGTCACATTGCTGAGAAATAGGGTGAATCTATACCCAAGTGTTGATTGTTATTTGCCATAAGATATACTAAACTAGCTACAAAAATAACTTCTGCATTACCACACTAAAAGTAAGTCATAAAAGCAGTTCCTGAGGCATTCTCATATTACAACACCATCAAAAACACTGGTTGCAGAGAAGAGTGGTTTCTTACAACCTTTATCTTCAAATAAATAGATTCTTCAGGTCCCAAAGGACCAGCCACACATTCAGGCTGATATATAGCTCGGATCTTACCTAACATCATGGTGCTGCTAATTCTTTAGTACTTAAAATCTAAATGCTTATGCAAAGAAAGAAGGAGAAGTGACAGTTGAAATTGGTTATAGAAATCAAATATAAAGAGACGTGAATAAAGTTCTGGGATCAGAATCGTAGAGTTTTGAGCTTCATAGTTGCAGATGCATCTTTCAGCATGAGTCCAGAGTTAAGTCAATGATATCTCATTCCTTATGGCTTGCAGCTTTCCTCAAGAGGATTCAAGCAGATATGACACAAAGAAGGTTTATGTCCATATGACCTTCATACTGGTGGCAATTAGCATAGGGTAATTTATCCATTAAACAGTTTACCACACCATTCAGATTGACAGTAATATTACTTAAGTTTCATCACAAATGTTAATCTTCCCTTTTGATCTTGAAACAAGGCTATAGTAATAGAAGATAATTTTTTGTTTACATTACAAGATTTGAGTAAACACTTACCATTCTAGTGCTCTCACCATGCAGGTTTGCATTTCAGAATTCTACCCTAACCTAATATGAGACTAACTGTCATTTACATATCTTCCTAACAAGTCTTCAGAGCTTGACTCTGGGTCATTCATTCTATGGGCTGGTTAACCTTCTTTGGCCATGTGCCAGATCTTATTGAGATGTCTAATATTTTACTCAGATAATGTCACAGCCCTCAATTCAAGAAGAATGTTGATAAATTGGGGAGGGTTTAGAGAAGAGCTACAAAATTATTAGAGGTTCAGAAGGCATGCCTTATAGTGATAGACAGAGCTCTTTGAATGTATTTAGATTAACAAAAACAAGATTAAGGGGTGATATGATTGCTGTCTATGACTCTTGATAAAAAGAACAAATAATAATGGGCTCATATCTAGCAGAGACAGATACAGCACATCTCTGGCTGTGAAAGTCCAAGCTAGACAAATTCACAGGGGAGATAAGATGTAAAATTTTAACAATGAGCATATGTGATGCTATTGGATTTTTACAATAGATGTAAAGCCATTTCTGTGATCATTGTGTATAGTGGCACCAAATCTTGTGCCAAATGGGCCAAGTGAGGTGTCTAACGAAAGCTGTTAATGCCCCGAGTCTTTTTATTCTACTTGTATGTCTGTGCCATGTTTGTACGTGAAGTTATAGATATTGGCTCTATAGCTGTATTGGAAATGTTATAGGGCCAAGGGTACACAATTAGAGATGTGGTCACTGCCCCAACAAGGATGATGGACTATACAAAGACTCATACATCAAAAATACATCTCAGGAATTTGCAACTTATCTGGAATGCAGCCAATGGCAAAGTACCACAGCAGCGTACCTGGTCAGGTGACCTGGGCTGAGCAATGGAATTGAAATGAGGCCCAGACATCCATTCCACATACTATGTAAATAGACTGGGGCGTGCTGGCAAAATCAGCAACCAATGGAAGTTTACCACAACAGATCACCTGGGTCAGGTGACCCTGACCCTCCATGGCCTATGGGAAGAAAAAAGGACTTTTATCTTCCACATGAAAAACTATAAGATGGCCTTGGAAGTGTCCTTTTTTCTTTCAGTTCTCATGAACTAATCCTTTCTGGATTGGAGGGCCCATCCCTCAAAAGGATGCTTACAAAGACTTTCAAGAAATCAGTATATAACATTGCTGGTCTGCATCAATAACTGTAATTAATGTATCACTTTAACAATTTTTTGCTCTCATCCTTTTCTTTATTTCTTTGCTAATAAACCTTTAGATTTTAGATGCTAAAGGATTGGGCCAGTGTGCTGTTTTGGGTACGATCCAAGTATATATTGACCTGGGATTGTGACTGAAACCTCTATGGGGCCTGGAAGAATCTGTGTGGATTTGATGTAATAGGTTTTAATACCTGCTCACCTGAGAATAGAGGGCTGTTGGACTGAGCATTTTGTATGGCTGGAAAATCTGTGGGTTTGCATGCTAGCTTCTGGTTGGCCATTAGGGCTGACAGAGGTACTTTTGGGGCTGGTTTGATTTGTCCTCGTGAGAAGGAAATCATCAGAGCCTTGGCTGTAAGCAGCCTGGTGTTAAGCAAAGTTACCCAGGACTGATTTTCTTAGCTGTGTCCAGAAACCCCGTCATATTACAGCATAATTAACCATCATAATAATTTACTAAGTTTTGGAGCAGATTCTTGGTTTTTGACTGTTTTAAAAGTAAGATCGGATGTTTTTCCTAAAAGATGCATTCTAAGAATTATTTTGGGGAGGTTCTGTGGTCTGTGTTATACTCTTATTGGAGTAGACTATATAATTGCAAAGGTCCTTCCTGGCATTAGAAGCTGTGATTATGTGAATTCCCACCTTGGTGTATGATGGAGGTGCTTTGAGCTCTGTAGGTTGTTGGTACATCAGTTCTGCTATAGACATAGTAGCTGGTGGAGTAAGATAGACCCTTCTGAGGGAAACACCTGGATGTAAAGTAGTGCTGTTTTTATGGTTTCTTATTATAGCACTTGTGGAAGTTCATGTGGCCATATCAGACAAAAGAGCAGGAACTTCCCGTGGTTTTGGGAAGGAAGTCTTTCATCAGATAGCTTGATACTTTAAAAAACTGTTTACTTTCCAAAATTTTTTAAGATCTTGTTGAACAAAATAACAAGTAATCGAAGTCACAGGAAATGCAAAAAACATAAATGTATCATAACATAGCCAAGTCATCCAGAAAACTCAAACCCCTTTCCTTGTGTAAGATCAAATTGTGCTGCTGGATTTTTTTTGCTGTGTATGCAAACAAAATTCTGGATGCTTTTGCAGAAAATTACTTCTAGGTCAAGCTTTTAGTTTCAGACAGACCCATTTGACTTTGGCCGTGTCTACACTAGCCCCAAAGTTCGAAATGGCCATGCAAATGGCCATTTCGAAGTTTACTAATGAAGTGCTGAAATACATATTCAGCGCCTCATCAGCATGCGGGTGGCTGCGGCACTTCGAAATTGACATGGCTCACCGCCACGTGGCTCGTCCAGACGGGGCTCCTTTTCGAACGGACGCTGCCTACTTCGAAGTCCCCTTATTCCCATCTGCTCATAGGAATAAGGGGGCTTCGAAGTTGCTGGGGTCCTTCGAAAAGGAGCCCCCTCTGAACGAGCCGTGCGGCGGCGAGCTGCGTCAATTTCGAAGTGCCGCGGCCACCCACATGCTAATGAGGTGCTGAATCTGTATTTCAGAGCTTCATTAATAAACTTCAAAATGGCCATTTGCATGGCCATTTCAAAGTTTGGGGATAGTGTAGACATAGCCTTTGGTGGTTATGACAAGGACAAAGAAGTTAATTCCTGCAAAGGTACATCTCCCTTATTTCTTTTCTTTTGTGGTGTTGATCCTGATCTTCAGTCAATACAAAGTTTTGCCTAAAGTTTTAGAATGCTTAAGGCTCTCATATGAGCTTGTTATAAAAAAACTGGGTGGATAGAAGAAAGCCATTTTATCCTGTAAGTTTTATTTGCCTTTTCCTAAATTCATCTCACTAGAGGACTAGAGAGAAATATATTAAATACTTGTATACTAGGGCCATGTCTACACTAGCCAAAAACTTCAAAAGTGCCATGCAAATGTCCCTTTCGAAGTTTACTAATGAACTGCTGAAATACATATTCAGTGCATGAGCAGATGGGAATAAGGAGACTTTGAAGTAGCCAGGGTCCTTTCGAAAGGAGCCCCATCTGGACGAGCCACGTGGCGGTGAGCCATGTCAATTTCGAAGTGCCGCAGCTGCCTGCATGCTAATGAGGTGCTGAATATGTATTTCAGCACTTCATTAGTAAACTTCGAAATGGCCATTTGCATAGTCATTTCAAAGTTTTTGGCTAGTGTAGACATAGCCTAGGTGATTAGCTCTATATAGAAACATAAATTCCTTTCCACTTTTTCAGCATTATTTTGTGGATACCGCTAATAATACAGCTAAAGATAATAATACAGATACAGGTGATAAATAGGAAAGAGGATAGAAGGACGTATGGTTTTGTAGTGGAATGGGAAACAGAAATCTGGATTGTATTACTGGCTCTGCCACAGATTTCCTTTATCTTAGGCAAGACACTTAATTTCTGTATCTCAATTTCCCACCTGTAAAATAGGAATAGTATGTCTAGTTTGTCTGTTTAAATTGTAAACTCTTTGTGACTGTGTCTCTTTTGATGTGTTTTTACTGAGCACAACACAGTGGAGCCCTGATCTCATAAGAACATGAGACTGGCCATTACTGGGTCATATGAAAGGTTCATCTAGCTCAGCATTCCGTCTGATGACAGTGGCCAGTACCAGGTGCCCCAGAGGGGTAGACTGAAGACAATGATCAAGTAACTAGCCTCTGACAAACATAGGCCAGGGACACCATTCCTACCCCCCATTTGAGTCTTTGGTTGTTAACATAATATAAACAATAAAAATATGAACTGAGATGATAAAAGTGGTGATACAAGTACTAACAGTACTGATAAAGAGTAAATCCTTAATGACCATGTTATACTCAGTGTAAAACAGAATTATACTGTTTTTGATATGCTACATTGGGGCGATCAAATTTTTTTTATGTCAAACCCCACTTTTTGGCCCTGCAATTAGCTGGGCCCCTCAACCTCTGGGAGGACCACAGGAAGGGATGTGAGGAGCTCTCAGGAAGGGGGGATGCTTGGGAAGGAGGAGCTGGGAGGCTCCAGGGGGTGCCTCAAAAGGGGAGGGGTGCTTGGGGGGAAGACCCCCAGAGGGTACTAAGGAGGGACTCCAGGAGAGTACCTTATCAAGCTGGGAACTTGTTGGCTGCCCCTGCTGCTTGACTTAGGGCATCTGCTCATTCTGATTGGCCCAGAGGTTGGGGAGAGAGAGGGGAAGTAGGTGTTCCCTTGGTGACAGCAGCTGCAGAAGCCGTGCTGGAGAAAGCAGAGGGCTGGTGGTACAGCAGAAGCCATGGGGTGGGGGAGCTGAGCATGCTGTGCCCCCCCTACAAAATGTTCTGCCCCCAACTTTGAGCACCCCAATGTTACACCATGTATATTTTGAAGTTGTGCTCTTTAACAAGTGGTAAGGCATATATACTGATGAAGCACATTCTTTGATCTGAAAGATGAATTGCTAGAAGAGGATGTTTGGCAGATAGAGAGCACATCTTGGCTGGACAGAAAGGCCACTCATGAAAGCTTATGCTCCAAAATATCTGTTACTTATAAGGTGCCACAAGACTTCTTGTTGCTTTTATGGGTATAGACTAACACGGCTACCCCTCTGGTACTTGTCACCATGGTTTAACATCCTTGTTTTCTTCCCTTATTACATTATTTGGCAGTGCTTCAGTCTCCCTCACATCTTCCCGGCAGAATCACTGGGGCAGGTTGGAAGGAAAATGGTAACCACAGGTTATTTTTACTTACTTGCTGGGTAGTTGGATACACCTAAGAATTAACACAAGCACAGAGACTATATTCAACAGAGTAATCATATTAAACAGTAAATGAATATAACATGATAAGGTAGAACACTACTCTCAAGGTCACCAGTGACCACACTGATAATACCCTTGAATTTTCCCAGAGAGGTGACCTGACAGAGCCAGGTTAAAATGGGTGTAAAAATAAAATAAAAGAGAGGGAGTAAAATCCCTGTTGAAAAGCAAACTTTGTAGAGGACCTTGATGACCTGTAGCAATGTTCTCTTTTGTAGTAACATTAAGCAGGTTGGCTGCTTTGGTTCAGTAGAGTCCAAAAGACTCACATGTAGGATAAGCTAGTAAGCCCTTCCAAGGGGTTAATAAGCAGAAGGTAATAAAATCCCCAAACCTTTACCTTCTGGCTTGGGGATACAGTTCAGAGAACTAGTGGACTCCCAAACAATTTTCCTATTTAAAAGATGATGTACTCAAAACTCTGTGCATGATCTTCAGGCCAAGAAGGTAATTCGGATTCTTTAGCCTTTGTAGAGGGGCTAACATTTGTAGTTGGCATGTATCCTCTTCATGCAGCGATGAGGCCATTTCTGTTTTCAAAATTTCCCATCAGCATAAAAGGATGCTAGGACAAAGTGTGAATTACAATAACTACTCTAAGGCTGTGTCTACATTACCACCTTCCTTCGAAGGAAGGATGGTAATGAGGCTGTTCAGAGTTTACTAATGAAGTGCTGCCGTGCATAGGCAGAACTTCATTAGGCAAATTCCCCCAAGTGGCAACTTCGAAGTACTGGTGCGCGTCTAGCCGTGGCGCTCCCACCAGTACTTCGGAGTGCCGGGGCATCTTCAAAGTCCCCTTACTCCTAAAAATTTAGCTTTTCTCCCTGGGCTTTAATTTGTTGGTCATTTGACTCTAACCTTTTTCTTTCTTTCAGACACTGCTCATCCTCTGAGCAGGTGTTCTGGGGACCATCCAACTACAATATCCTGCCCTGAGCCAAATGGTGTGTCTCCTCTCTCACTCTTGGTTGCCTAACAAGACTCAGAGTATGCCTGTACATAAATTGTTACAGTATTACAGTGCTGTGCAATGCTTCAGTGTAGCCCCACCACCTGCAATCATAGAATTGTAGAACAATAGAGCTGGAAGAGACCTAAAAAAGCCTTCGAGTCCATCCCTCTGCTCGAAGCAGGACCAAACCCATCAGATCAGCCCTGCAAGGGCTTTGTCGAGGCAAGACTTAAACATCTCCAGGGATGGAGACTCCACTACTTCCCTCTGTAGACCATTCCAATGCTTCACCACCCTCCTAGTGAAAGTTTTTCCTCATGTTCAACCTGGACCTTTCCAACCGCAACTTGAGACCATTGTTCCATGACCACTGTGAACAGCCTCTCTCCAGCCTCTTCGCAACCTCTCTTCAGTAAGTTGAAGGCTATTATCAAGTTCCCCCTCAGTCTTCACTTCGGCAGACTAAACAGTCCCAATTCCCTCAACCTTTCTTCATAAGTCATATGCTCCAGCCCCCTAATTATACCCTCCGCTGGACCCTCTCCAGTGTATCCATATCCTTCCTATAATTGGGGGCCCAGAACTGGACACAGTACTCCAGATGCGGCCTCACCAAAGCCGAATAAAGAGGAATAATCACTTCTCTGGATCTACTGGCAATTCTCCTCTTGGCTACAATGGCACACTGTTGACTCATGTCCATCTTCCTGTCCACTGCAACTCCCAGGCCATTTTCTCCAAAACTACTACCGAGCCAGTTGGACCCCAGCCTGTAACAATGCTTGGGATTCTTCCGGCCCAAGTGCAGGGCTCTGCACTTGTCCTTATTGAACCTCATCAGATTTCTTGCAGCCTAGTTCTCCAATTTGTCTAAGTCAGTCTGGACCCTGTCCCTACCCTCCAGCGTATCTACCTCTCCCCCTAGCTTAGTGTCAGTGGAAGGGTTTCTCCTGTCATAAGTAATCCATCTTCCTGGGTGGCAGTACCTAGGTCAAGGCAGGAAAAATTCATTTGTTAACCTAGCACAGTCTACAACTGAAGTTAGGTCAGCATAGCAAGGTCTCTCAGGTGTGGATTTTTCCCATCCCTGAAAGATGTAGAAATACGGTCATACATTCGTAGTGCAGATGGGGCCCTTGGCTTTCCTTCTTCTAGGGACGGTATGCTTCTCCTATAATCACTAGCACAGAGAAACCCAGGAACTAAGGTAAGCTCTATTGGATTACTCAATTTGGCATTGGGGGATATGTGATTTAATTGAGGTATTTAGGCTACCGTTGGATTAAACAGTTTCTACCACTTTGAATCAGAGACTATGCAAGGAAGTTTCTAAAGCAGTCTAGTAAAAGGGACTTTCAACTGATTGAATGCAGGCAGTGCCTTGTGAAACGAAAGAAATTGGGCATTTTTCTGTAGAAGAGTGGTGAGGGGCTCAGTTTGTTTTGAGAAGTTGAGAATAAATCATCAATAAAATTGGTGAACTCCAGAAAGCACTGAAGATTGCATACTGTGTAGAAGTCTGACAGTTTTAGATGGCTTGGTTCTTGTAGCGGTCCATCTGGTTCCTTTTGCAGGATAAAATGAATCTCAAGAACCCTGTGAAGGCCTGACCAAAGGCATTCCTTGAGCTTGACATAAAGTATATGCTACCATATGCATTCCAGGACCATTTGGATGTGAGCAGTATGTCCTTCAGAGTAGTCAGGGAAAATCAGTATGTGACTTATGGAGACTACTACATATCTGTTCAGTATGTCCCAGGACACATCATTTACAAAATGTCAGAAGGTGGCCAGGGCATTGGTCAACCCAAAAGACATTTTTACAAGATATTTATAAAGACCATAGTAGGTTCAGAAGGCAGTCTGCCACTTGTCTGCTTCCCTGATTCACACAAAGTTGTATGCCCACTGGGGATCTGACTTAGTGAATATGCAGGCAATCCCCAGGGCTGTGACCACACCACTCCTCCCTTTCAGAATGGGCATGTTAATGAGGGAGTATGGAAGATGCTAATGAGGCACTGACATGAATATTGAGCACCTCATTAGCATAATGACAGCTGTACACGATTCAAAAGTGACACTTTTGGGACTCACGTTGCCCATGTAGCTGGGGGCCTTTCAAAGGGATCCCCTGCCTTCGAAAGCCCGTCTTCCGATTTGGTTTTAGGAAGAAGGGCCTTTCAGAGTCAGGTGGTCCTTTCAAAAGGCCCCCAGCTACACGGGGGACATGCGTTCCCAAAGTGGCACTTTGGAATCATGCACAACTGCCATTATGCTAATGAGGCACGGCATATTCATGTCAGTGCCACATTAGCATCTTTTGAACTCCCTCATTAACATGCCCCTTCCAAAAGGGATGGTTAATGTGGCCACAGCCCAGATGATCCAGCAACTCAGGAATCAGGGATTGTCAGTAACACTTTCTGATAGTTATTTGATTCAGTGCACAGTAAACAATGCAAATTCTGAGATACTGAATTTCTTCATGACAGAAAGTAATGATGAAATGATCTTTGAGGTCGACTTGCAGATAAACCCTCATATCAGGTACTTCTGGAGGTACTCTAAGGCTATGTCTATACTGGAGTGATCTGTTGACAACAGTTTCTGTCAGAAGATGTCTTCTGACAAAACTTCTGTTGACAGATTGTGGCCAGACTGCCAAGCAGATCAAAAGAGAGATCCACTGTATTGACAAAGCCACTCTTTCAATAAAATGGTCAACGGGAAGCTGTGATGTAGTGGGGGATATGCGTGTGTACGTGAGTGGTGTGGGGCTTCTGCTGAGGGTAACTGAGGCGACCAACTGACACCTTTGAACTGCAGACAAAGGAGGAGCTGAAGCCTGAGGTGTTTGATTTGGACCTGGGAGTTGGAAAGCAGTTAGTCTGGGTGGGGAGAGAGAGAGACAAAGGAGGGGGCAAGACCCTGGCTCTGGGGGGCCCTTTGGGGCCTCCTCTCCCCAAGGTAGATTAGACTGGCTGTCCCTGCGTGCTGTACTGACTCTTCTGTAAGACACTGTGCCCTGTCGGCTAATAAACCCGCTGTTCTCCTGCTGAGTGAGTCACTTTTGCCTGCAGATAGGGTGCAGAGCTTGGGGACCCCGAACCCCAACACAGAAGCACAGCAGACAGGGCTGCCCACTGTCCTGAAAACCCTGTCTGTCAACAGAGGGCCTCCTCCAGAACGTCTGCACTGGCTTTTTGTTGACAGGAATGGTCAACAGAGGTGTTGTTCCTTGTGGGGAATGGAATAAGGCTGTCAACAAAAGGCTGCATTCTGTCGACTTACTGTCGACAGAACACCTTGCTAATCTGGACGCTCCCCTCTAGTGTAGATGTAGCCTCAGAGTGTTGTCAACCTTGCTTCTGACATAGCATAAATTTGTCCTAAGGCTATTTATGTTCCTGACTGATATTGGACAGTCATAATCTTGGGGCAGAGGTAGGGTATCTGCATATTTATTTTCAGAAATGAAAACATCAGCATAGTCTTGGTATGCTGAGCAAAGCCCAGGAGTAGCTTCAACAAAAAGTTGTGCATGCCTAGCTGTCCTCATTTGAGACTTCTGAAGTTTATATGCTGGAAATCAAAACTGATGCTGTCGTCATATAAAAGATCAGCTCCACGTTCTGTAGAGCACAGTAAACAGGCCTTCCATCCTTCTGCCCAGTTCCAGTTCAAAGATAAATTGTAGCAGACTTTTTGCACATACACAAACTTTCTCCAAACATATATCACCATAGCTCAGTTCAGAAAAACAAATGTTTTATTTGTACTTTATTATTAAAGAGAATGAAGGTTTCAAAATCATCCGGTTTTGGGTGACTGAGGTAATGTATTTGGTGTATCAGATCTCACTTTCAGAAGCTGAATTTTCATGTGCTAAAAGAGCATATGCTTCATATGAGGAAATCTGGAAAGCTATCACCTGGTCCTCTGTTCTTCAAATTCTACATCACAATTTTTTGTCCTCTCTAGATGGTTGATCCTCACTGCAGAATCCCAGTAACTATTAGGAAAGGGCTGTTGTATTTTGAATCTATACATAATTGTAGATAGCTGATCCTCCCTACCCCCCCCCCCCGAATGGATACTGCTGTTCCACTGCCATGAATCTATGGTGTTTCTTATGAATAAGAATAGTAAAATAATCCATGCCTTACTTGAAAAATTGTTGTTTTACAGTAATGAATTCTACAAATTACCCCGTTTTGAATGGGCTGTTATTCGGGAAAAGATTTTAGATTATTAATTGGTACTCAGCATTTGTTTTTCCATTCAGTTTGTTGTTCTGCAGGAGGATTGTTCTGGTTAGTCATAATGCTTAATTTGTCCTTGCCAACACAAAATGGATATGCAAGGAAATGTCTCAGCTGCAGTTTCAGAGGTGGAGCCATACCTCCCCTGTTGACAGGTTTAGTTTGCATCTAAAGCTTTATGAAGCAGAGGCCAATTGCCTTGGATTTATGGACCTTATTGTTTCGAGAAAGGAAATTCCCAGATAACTAGAGTCCTGCAAAGGCACAAATTTCTACCCACAGATGTGGATGTTCAGGGATAGAAATTGGGATCCACTGATCTGCATGGCTCTTCTCCCAGAAAATGCTGCAGCCAAAGGAGGGGACTGTAGTGTCACCAATCCCTAAATCCAGGGACTTTTCACAAGTGGGTGATGTGGGGGTACAGCACTCTTCTGGCATTGCTTCTCTGGCTCTCACACTCACAGTTTTGTAATCTGCCAACTTTGGCTCTCACAGCTGCTCTACATCATAGAATAGAATACTAGAATAATAGAATACTTGGACTGGAAGGGACCTCGAGAGGCCATCGAGTCCAGCCCCCAAATCCTTAGCTTCCCTCATTGGCAGTGTGCTGTGTGGCTCTGTGGCTGATCTGGGAACCCGCAACGTGTGTGAGATGTCTGTCTCCTTCCTTGGCTCAACAGTAACTGAACTGTAGGCCCCTCTCTTTGTACTTCCCGTCCTTCCCTTATGTTTCTGGTGTGCAATCTGGCTCTGCCTGCCCATGGAAACAGCATGTAATGCTCCTTGCTTTCTGATCCAGTAGTAGACTGCTCTGCCTCACTACAAAGGGACTAGCAGTCAATCTGGATTAATACAGTGTAGTTATAAAGGAATTGTTGAGTGAATTTTTGCTTAGATAAGAAATTGTCCATTTGAGAAATGCCATGCAGATAATGCAGAATTTAGATCAAAGCATCCTTTCTGTATATTTGCACTGTGCTTTTTATATTTCATAACTTTCAAATGAACAAAGTTTCTGTGTTTATTTAAACTGTCACTGTTATAGCACTTGCTCAGTAAACCAACTCTTGTATAAATGTGAACTATAGTGGAATAAATGTTGACTGTCATTTTCTTTGTATTAATGGTGTACTTATGGTGTGTTTACTTGGAAATCATTGCATCATGAAGTGAATAGGCATCCATGGTTCGGTAAATTATGGCACACTCCGCAACCCTTAATCTGTTGGGGTTGGGCACAGCTAGCCAGTTTAGTTGAATAATGAGTTAATGTAACGCTAAGGTCTGTACATATAGAACTGTTCTGTCACACACCCATCAGTGCATGACAAAGTGAATTAGTTCTATGCTTGCAAAGGTAGGTATTATATCATTAGGAAAAGGAAAAGCAATTTTGTACTTTGCAAAGTGATGTTACTTGTATTATTTTTGTGGACAAATTATTATTTATATGTAAAAGGGAAAGGATTAACTTAGTCTTATAGCTATTTTGGACTCTTACATAATTCAGATTTTGTTTCAAAATGATATTTTTAAATCTCTGGATATTTGGTATTCTTGTTATATAGGGTGGTTTTTCACATATCTTGAGGGATGTTTCTTGTCACATGAGCTCAGGTTAAATAATTGTCTCTCTTTTGGCCTTTTTGTCATCTGGCTGTTCAGAAAGATGGCCTTCAGGGTGCAGTGTAAAATGGGAAGTGCTGTTGCAGCAGCAGTAGCTTAGTATTCATTTTCCCCCAGACTCTTGTCACTTGACACAAGTAGAACTGAGAGATGCAACAGAAGAAATGTCTGAAGTAGTGCTTGGAGCAAGGAAGGAAGAAAATACCCTGAAAGTGGAGTTAAGATGCAGAAAATGGCATTTGTAAGCTTCAGATGTGTGCATAGTGTGTTCTCTTAACATAGGCCTTCTAATGTGTCATTTTTCATAAAGCTCATTTTGAAGTTCTGGTTTGTCTTCATTTTTTTGGTTTGCTTGTTCTCAGTTCATTGTCTGTCTGATTTAACTTTTCAGAACTTCCACTGTATTAAGATCCTTCTGATAGTTACTATGTTGAAACTTCTTACCTCTGCATTGATAATTATTGTTACTTCTTGTAGGATTGCTTGTGCAGTGCTTATGTGGGCTCTCAAATTGCCAAATACAATAGATTTATATTTCATTTAATTTTATAAACTTGCTTTAAATTGATCTCTTCAAACTTTATCAGCTCTTTCTCCCCACTCCCATTAGATGCCTATTTTGTAGAATGTAAAAAATTGCACTGTGATTTAATAATTTTATCTTCCCATTTGGATGATAATAGCTATTATCCTACATGTGTGCCTATTCCCCCTCCTTCTTTAAGTGTCTGGAACTGAGTAGTAAGAGTAACACTTGAGGTAATCACCTGAAAAATTGTGACTCATATACAATAATATGTGTATCAGAACCTAAATGATATACAGTAGTGTCTCAATATTCACGTACCTAAGGTTTGTGAATTTAGTTATTCATGAATGGCCATTTCCCCAGGGCTCAGGAGCATGGCACGCTGGCAGCTGCTGCTTCCCCCAGGGCTCTGGGAAGGAGTGCTGACAGCCACCACTTCCCCGTGGCCGCAGGCAGGGAGCGCTGGTAGCTGGGGGCTGCCATATTCACGAAATTCAACATTCATGAGGGTTCTCAACACGGAACCCTTGTGAATGTTGAGACTCTACTATATAATAGTTTGAATTTGTTTTTTCATTTCAGATAGATACACATATGTAATATTTTGTATTATAGGTCATGGAGCAACTTGTGGGGAAAAAGTTAAAAAACTATTTTTGTGATCTGTATTTATTCAGTGTTGAATTTCAGATTTCTAAACCCATTTTAAATTTGCAAATGCATCTAAGGAAATTTCTTTTGATCTTATTTATGGCAGGGGACAAAAGTGTAAACTCCTTCCATAATCCTAAATGCAAATTTCAACTTTAATAAATCTGTATTGTCAATTATAATAATATTAGAGCAAAACACTGGAATGCTTATGGAATTATTTAATTATCCTTTGTTTCTATGTATGCAAAAGCTCTATCAGAAGCAAAGATTCTGAGACTGTGGTACTGCTCCCTTTGAAAGGAAACAACTATAGGCAATAGGTCTCAAACTTTGTTTTGTCTTGTCTATGAGCCTTCAGTAAAGGAGGGCCTCTTGTCACGTTTGATCATTGCACATGCTGTTAATTATGTTAAAGAAAGAGGGGAGAGAGTATTAAGTTATTTGTATATGATATTTAGAAACTTCCATATTATTTGTCTAATGCTTTACAAAAGAAAGTGAATGCAAAACTCGTATTTGGTTTGAACTTTCAGTAAAGTGTTGGGCAGTTCACTACAAATCTTTTTGGCATGTGGAAACTAATTAGATATTTGAAATAGTGTTGTAAAAATAAAGGTTGTAATTTAAATATTTTCATTTGTAATTTAGAAATACATTTAATTTCAATGTAGGTTGGAATACACACCAGTCAATTTGCCTCTGTCAGGTGTTAAATTACCATTCCAAATAAAAGCTTTTTTTATTTGAAAATATTCTTCTTAGGGATTATTTTACATTCTGTGAACTCTTTTGTTGATATGATGGGATTACTAATACAGAATTCTTGAAATTTTATATTTTAATAGGGAGTATTAAGGCATGACTTGCACTGTAGGATTTAAGTGCTTCATTTTTTGTCTGATAGATGTGTAGTGCAGGACTTACAAATAAGCATTACCGAATTATACACATTGATCCCAGTAAAGTTCCATTCTTTCATGTCAATGTGCAACTTGTTCTCCTTTCATTACTGTTGTTCTGATTTAATCTCTTGCACAGATATAAATTCCTTTTTTGTGTGTCTAGAACTGGATATAGTTTAATAGGGTTCGAGCACTGAAATATTAGTCTGTCCACTTAAATTGGTAATGGGCAATAATTCCCTTTCCAAGTTGAGTCATTTTAAATTTAAGGAATTTATAATGAAATCACTTATCCTTTTGATCATGTAGATTTTATTGGTATTCATAACAAAATCATATGGTATTGCATTTATTTTATAAAAAAATTATTAGATTCCTGGATAGTAAAAAGGTTCAAGGGGATATAAAGGACAAAGTTACTCAGCTGATGATGGCCAAATTAAAAAAAAAAAGGTAAACATAGAGGTATAATTCATGTGTTGGTTTGGAGCAAAGGGAAGGAAAGGGGAAGTTTATGAGGGAAAGTATGTCCTCATCTGTACTATATATTTTAAAAAATGAATACTTGTTAACTATAGAAATTTTCTGCAGTTGGTTGAAAATTAATATCTGAATTCCAGAATGCACACAGTAGTCTGGAGAGCATTACCATTGCCTATCACTGCAGACCATTTTTTACTAAATTAAAATCACTTGTGGCTCACAATCGTAAGGTTTAACCAGTTATACATGGAAAAATATAAGCTGCTGAATAAAATTAACTATTTTTTCCAAGGGTCATATCTTAAATCTTAGCTTTAGATGCATATTAATGGGTGTCTTAGACAAATAGTCTGTTGAATATTGACTGAAAAGTGTGTCCATTTAATGTGATTGAAAGGCCCAGTTTTAGTAATTATATTGCCAACAGAAGATGAAAAATTTAACAGTGAAGAAACAAAGCGATAGGGTTCAGTACTCTAAAATCCATTTTAAATTCAGCCATTTGGATTAACGTAAAAAAGCTTAGAACAAACATACATGATAGCTGACTTAAAAACTGTAAATTAGCTAGTTTTAAAAAATATTACATTCAGGAATGAAAACTAATAAAGAAACAGCATAACATTAAAAATGAAAAGGAAGTTCTCACTTTTCAGAATAAAAAGAGGACACTGACTGTGGAGGCAGCTTCCACTTCTTCATTTTGGGGCTGTTATGTCTGTAGTGCCTCCTGTGGTAGCTAGGTGGAAATCCTTTGAGTGATGCCCATCCCGACAGGAGCAGCAGTGTGAGTGGTGCTTACTTGGGAGACCTAACTTTGCTTTATCAACAGAATTTCAAGACAGTTTAGAAAGGGATATGGAGGGGAAATAAAAAAATAAAACTCAGGATTTGGCCTATATTTTTAGGAGTTCCAAATTTCTCTATAGTTGGATTAATATTCCAGTATTATTTGGATATTTATTTATCTGTAATGGGAAAGATTGGGCTCTGAAGCTCCCCGTTGGAGGCTCATGATCTTGCTATGTGCCATCCCAGTAACGATATAGGAGTCCTCCAAAGGATGCGAGAGTATTGGCTGGAGGAAGCAGCCAGTCAGTGGCCAGGATGGTCCTGTAAGCCAGCTCAGTGTAGAGGGAGCCCTACAGAACAGAGGACTGGCTGCTGAAGCTGGAGCTGAAGCAGCTCTTCGGAGAGCTCTGTGTAAAGAGGTGAGAAGAGTCTATAGACATATTGACAAGGGCTGGTAGATGGATGTTAGAGCCCTAATCTAAGGCAGATGATACTGCCTCTAGGAGGGGGTGCCCTGGAGGTAGCATTTCCTGCCCAAGTCAGGAACAGACTGTGGTTGGACATTAGTGAGAACACTGACAGGTCTCTGTTGAATGGTTACCCCAAAAAGGGATTGTTGATGTATGCCATACCTGAGTTGTGTGGAGGTATCTAAGAGATTTTGGAATGGCATCACGGCTGACGTGCATTTGTCCAGAGGGGGTGTTTGTGAGAGGTGAGAGCTGCCCTGTTACTGGACCCTATTAAAGTTTTCCTCTCTCATTAAAGAAGTATTCTAGTCTCTTCCCTTCCCTCTCCCAAGATCCAAAGAAGAAGAAAGGTCTTGTAGGCCAAATACAGGCTGCTAGATAAGAGATTGAGTCCACAACCACCATTCTCTGAGATGCTTCCAATTCCACATGCAGGGCCCAATAGATGGGTAGAATTTCAGGGTCTTGAAGCATGGATGAAATGATGGTGTAAGAAGCAGAGGTTTAGCTTTATTAGGAATTGGGAAAGGGGGAGTCTATACAGAAGGATGGGTTCTATCTAAATTAAAATGGAACCAGATTGTTGGCATTTAAAATTAAAAAGGTCATAGAGAATTTTTTAAACTAAGAGCTGGGGGAAAGACAGTGGGTATGGAAGAGCACATGTTTTTTACAGGGACATCCCTAAGGGAAGGATCTATTAATGGAGATGCTCCAATAAGGAGGAGAGGATGGAAAATCATTAAAATGTAGGTAGAATCTGATCAGAAACAGGCAAATGAAAGAGTCCCGTTGAATTACATCTTGTAATGGCAGAAAGGTAAAAAGTGAGAAGTTTTAAAAGTGCTTGTATAATAATACCAGAAATGTAAATAATGTGGATGAACTAGAAGGGCTTGTCTTAATGAGGATACTGATACAAAAGGCATCACAGAAACTTGGTGGAATGAGGATAATCAACAGGACACAGTCATACCAGGGTACAAAATGTATCAGAAGGACAGAACAGGTTGTGCTGGTGGGGGAGTGGCACTGTATGTGAAAGAGAGCATAGAATCAAATGATATAAAAAATCTTAGGTGAACCAAACTGTACCATGCTCTGATAATAAGAACATAAGCAGTAGCTAACCAGGATGGTGATAGTGAATGTGAAATGCCCAGGTTGATTAGAGACACTATTTAAAAAAAATAAAAAACCAACCTATATAATAATGGGGGATTTCAACTATCCCATATTCATTGAGTACGCTTCATCTCAGGATGGGCTGCAAAGTTAAAATTTCTTCACACCTCAAATTAATGCTTTTTGGAGCAGTTGATTCTGGACCCCACAAGAGGAGAGGCAATTCTTAAATCCCAAGAGTCCATATAGACAGGCAGGTGCAGCAAGGCAGGATCCAATTGGGAAGAGGCTTAGGGTATGTTTTCACTAGGAAACAAAATTGAATTCAGATACAATTCTAGCTACAGAAGTTGTGTAGCTAGAATCTACTTATCTGAAATTGACTTACTGGACTTACCTGTCCATCCTCATTGAGGAAGGGCGACAGGAGAGTTTCTCCTGTCAACCTCCCTTACTAGATGCACAAGATCGAACCCTGAATAATCGACCCTTAGCCGGTGTAGACGTAGTCTTAGTGGAGAGAGATCCAGGTTTCTTTTGAGAGAGTTCTGTGTGGGCCTTAACAGAGTAAGGAAAATGTGATAATTAAATGAGCAATTTGCAAGAGAAGTTAGAGACAGACTTAATATTTTCATACTAATTTTGTAATATTTGACATTACTAATTTTATAAAAGAGATTAAGTTTCAAAGATTGACAATATACTTTTAAATAAGAAGCTGTTCTGCTTAATGTCTATCCCAGCCTGAAGGAAGAGTGGAGGAAAAAAAAAACAACTGGTTGAGTTTGAGTTTAGATATTCACAGGGTAGGGATATTAAGGTTTAGCATATAAGAGTCCAGGAAGTCTCCTCAAAAGTCACAAATCAGACTCCTAGAATTTATTTTTTTCTCAACATATAAACTCAGTGAAGTTGTGAGCATCCATTGTTTCTGTCATAAATAAAGGTGTTGTCTTGTTTCATAACCTTTTAGGCTGAAAAGAGAAATGCTTCATCTGAGTAACTGAGCAACATTGTTACTTGGTTTTACCTGAGCCATCCTTTCACTAAGAGCTTTCACCTCATTATACTACTTCTCGCAGACGTTAGTTTTGTGAATAATTTTTAAGTGATCATTTTAAAAAAAATAGTAACAGAGTAAGCCGTGCTAGTCTATACACTATCAAAACAAAAAGCAGTCAAGTAGCACTTTAAAGACTAGCAAAATAGTTTATTAGGTGAGCTTTCGTGGGACAGACCCACTTCTTCAGACCATAGCCAGACCAGAACAGACTCAATATTTAAGACACAGAGAACCAAAAACAGTAAGCAAGGAGGACAAATCAGAAAAAGATAATCAAGGTGAGCAAATCAGAGAGTGGAGGGGTGGGGGGGAAGATCAAGAATTAGATTGAGTTAAGTATGCAGACGAGCCCCTATAGTGACTCAGAAAGTTCCCATCACGATTTAAACCATCTGTTAATGTGCCAAATTTGAATATAAAAGTCAGCTCGTCCACTTCTCTCTCTCTAAAACGGTGCGATAATGTCTCTTCAGTAACACACATACCTTGAGGTCATTGACAGAATGCCCCATTCCATTAAAATGGTGACTAACTGGTTTGTGGATCTGGAGTGTTTTGATGTCTGTTTTGTGCCCGTTGACCCTTTGTCTAAGGGAGTTAGAAGTCTGTCCAATATACAGAGAAGATATGTGGACAAAGCTGGCAGCGGGCTTTGTTGCAGGGAAAGGTTCCAGGACTGGTGTTCCTACAGTATAGGCTGTGGCTATTAGTAAGGATCCTCATGAGGTTGGGAGGTTGTCTGTAGGAGAGAACAGGCATGTCACCCAGGGCCTTCTGGAGTGTAGCATCCTGATTACGAATATGTTGTAGGTCTTTAATAATTCGTTGCAGTGGTCTGAGTTGGGGGCTGTAGGTGATGACCAGTGGTGTTCTGTTCTTGGCTTTTTGGGGCTGATCTTGGAGTAGCTGGTCTCTGGGTATGCGTCTGGCCCTGTCGATTTGTTTTTTTACTTCTCCTGGTGGGTAATTCAGGTATATGAATATTTGGTAAAGTTCTTTTAGTTTTTGGTCTCTGTCAGTTGGATCAGAGCAAATGCGATTGTACCTAAGAGCTTGACTGTAAACAATGGATCTAGTCACGTGTGCAGGATGGAAACTAGAAGGGTGTAGATAAGTATAGCGATCAGTAGGTTTTCAAAGTTCCTGATAACGCCATCCTTGCCACAATGGATGTAGAGGCTCTGTACACTAATATTCCACATAAAGACGGATTACAAGCAATCAGGAACACCATCCCTGATGCCACCACAGCCAATCTGGTGTCTGACCTCTGTAACTTTGTTCTCACACACAATCATTTCCGTTTTGGGGACAATTTATACCTCCAGATTAGTGGAACTGCTATGGGCACCCGCATGGCCCCACAATATGCTAATATATTTATGGCTGACCTGGAACAACGATTCCTCAGCTCTCGTCCCCTATTACCACTCCTCTACTTAAGATACATTGATGACATCTTTATGATTTGGACCCGTGGTACAGAGACTCTAGAAGAATTCCACAGAGACTTTAACAATCTACACCCCACCATCAACTTATGCCTCGATTACAACATGCAAGAGATACATTTCCTGGACACTACAGTACTAATCGTACTAATCTTTCTGTTCCCCTCCCTGCCTTTTTGTTTTCTGGAGTGGGGTGGAGAGTGGAAAGGAAGGTATACTGTGCCAGTTCCCTCCCTCTGCATTGACAAATAGGATAGAGAAAACAAAATTTAGTACTTGCTAACTATTTGCTGTGCTGTAGCCCCACCAATCAAAAAGGCCTGTGACATCAAAATAGTTATGTTACTCTCTCTTCCAAAAGTTTTTACAAGCTCTGTATATCTTTGCACTCAAGAAGAAGAAAAAGTGGTGAGGTTTGGTTAAATATGGGCTTTTGGAGAATTCTGCTGTGTGCCACCCTGCCTAGCACATGGTTAAGAAGGATCCTAACATCACTGTGCAACTCATGTTACTAGTTAATAGAAAAATACTAATAAATTAATCAGAACCAAAGTCTTTTTTTATATTCAGCCACTGAGAAGTATACTAGTTGTCATATCTTAAGAACTAGAAAGGATTATTCTTGTGGTATTTTAAATTCCTGGTTCACTCCCATGCTTAGCCCACACGTGGATAGATGGCTATGAGCCTCATTCCACTCTTCATACTTCTCCAGTGGCAGAAGTATTGCAGATTTAACACAATATGGTACTACATCACTTGAATGCAGGTTTTAAGGGGTCTGATCACATACCACGTTGTCACTCAAGTTAAAAGAAGTTGAAAGCAACTGTACTAATGTTAAAGAGAAGTTATTCTGAGATTCTGCCCCTGTGTTGATCAACTTCCCTATTCAGCATATTGATTATTTGTAGAGGATGCATATGACCATGTTAAAATGTAGAGCTCTCTGATTCTACTAGTTGTCATTAAAAATAGAACTTCTTTCTGCCTAGATTCAGTTTGGAAGATTGAGGAGCTAGTGGTCCTTTTTATATCAACATTTATTTATTATTTAATGTTTTCTCTGAAGAATAGGTCAGTTTTATCTTTTCTTTCTTTCTTTGTCCTTTCTGGCACACATCTGAATACAAAAGGATGTTACACTTTCTGTAAATTAAACTGTTCTAAAAGTTCTGCTGCTTTAGGCTGCAAGATCCAGTTATTCTGCTTGTGCTACTACAAGGCTCTGTGGGTGCAGCAGTACACCAAAGGTGAACTACTATGCTAAAATGAAAACCCAGAAAGATACGCTGTATGTCCTCACTAACCAGACACTTTTAACTTTACTTTAACACATCAGCACTTCCTGGTTTGCTAATGACAACCTAAAATTCATACACGTCATCACTGATACCTGATGTACTAACTACCTAGGGTACTTAATAATTAAATTTCGCATGCTTGGTCTCAGAGGAGAGCTAAATAATTTTAAAAAGTTTCAGCCTCAAGTATACATTCGTAAAAAAAAAATGTTGCATTAATTTTTTTTGGCATATTATTACTTTTTCTGCTGAAATATTCTACATTTAAAAAGATATGTCATTAATTATTCTTATTAGATTCCTGGTAATAACTTGTGTGGATCATTAATTACTATGTCCTTCTACAAAAATAAAAATAGGTAAAAAGTTTAATGGAAGAAATGGTACCAAGCAGAGAGAGAGAGAGAAATAAATTTCACTTTCCTTTGTTTTATAATAGAGAAATCCAAAAATCACATTGCTGTTTTTTTTGTTAAGAGCAGTAAACATTGTTTTCCTCATTAACAATTACCTGGCAGTTGGCATTTAAATGCCCAGTGGAACTACTCATCAAGCCTAAACCTGTTTCAAGTCCCAGTACTGTCATGACAACAGGCTGTGAATCATGGAACATACGGCTGTACTCATACAGATGATGTTAATTGTATATTTACACAATTTGCTGTTTAAATAATATAGATTTAGGACTTCCAGTTATTTAAAGGGACCTTAAAGATGTTAAAGATTAATGGATAATGAGCATTCAGTTTCAAAACAAGTTTGTTGACTAAAATAGCATAATTTTAAAGCAGAAAATGGTCAGAGATTTGAAATAAAGATCTAATGTCTTGCTATATTACTAAAAACAATATAGGAAAAATTAAATAGTTTTACTTTTTTAGCTAAAGACGTTGTTTTAAACGAATTGCCTGAGACAAAAGGTCTATATAAGACAAACTGTCCATTTTGTACAGCATACTCTTTTACTTCTGTTGTAGTGTGCATCTGCAGAGTGAGTGAGAGTACATGTGCATCATAGTGTAGGTAGACATGAAACCATTTTTCTGTTTAATAGAAAGAAAACCATAAAGCACAACCTTAAGGATTGAAACTTTGAAGACATTTGTGATCAGAGAGTACGAGAGACTAAATCGGGGTGGCCAACATGTGGCCCACAGGACAGAATACAGCCCGTGGAACCTTTTCATCTGGCCTGTGGAGCTGGCAGCAGCGCCATATTGACAGCCAGCTGTGGGACTTGGGGTTGGCAACCTGAGGCTCTGGAGCCACATGTGGCTCTTTAAGGAGCCATTTGCACCTCTGGATGCTGCCACCACTGACTCCTCTTCTGTCTCCCTGCTCTGCTCCACTGAAATAATGGAACTCAATTTAATTGGTTTAATGGCTGGCAGGAGGGATCCATCCATTAAATCAGTTAAATCGATTTCCTTTATTTCAGCGAGGCAGGGCAGGGAGCCATGTGTACCGCAGGTGGGGGAAGGGAGTACGCAGCTGCTCTGAGGAGGTGGCAGCAGTGGACATGGTGAAGGAGCAGTGGGGGAGTGGGGCCAGCAGTAGCACACAGAGCTTGTGTCTCAGGTAAGTTAATCCTTGGCTGGGGGCTGTGAAGGGTTAAGCCTGGGAGTGGCAGTTTGGGACTGAAGGGGGTTAAGCCTGGGGCTGGGTGGGGACAGGTTTGGGGCTGAAAGGGGTTAATCCTGGGGATGCGGGGTTTGGGGTGATTTTGTGTTTGGCCCTGGAACATGTAAAAGATTGCCATATGGCTCTGATGAAAAAAGGTTAGCCACCCTGGACTAAATTTTTCTCATTCATGCTAGCTTGCGTATTAGCGTTCATTAGGATATTTGAAAGGAAAAAAAAAGGTGTGGATTCTTGGATGAGATGAGATGGATTTTTTAATTTCTTCAGTAATATTAGTTAATAAGCTAAAATTATTTTTATAACTGGTCAGTGTACACATTTTAAAATGGGGACTTGTGGTTAATTTTGTATCAAGTGATTGTATGGTAGAAATAATGCTTGATATAATGAAAAATGTACATTTAACTAATACTAGATTGTTTGATATTGTACTTAATTTAGCCTCAGTGCAAATTGTCATTGTAGAATATCAAATATAGTATCTGTTCATTATCTGTCCTTGCAAAGGATGCAGTGCTGTTGTTTCCTTGTTTTCCCCAGGATATTAAAGAGAAAAGGCGAGAGTGGTAAAGTCCTTTCTTGTACCAAAATGTGTAGAAATTTCAGTTACTTTTTTATTTCAAGTAACTGTTAACAACTTTACATGGAGATCTGTTACTCCAAATGGTTGAGAAGTACTACCTGTCAGTTACAACACAGAGACTTGCAACAAGCTTTTCTAACTTTTCTGATTTTGCCATGCCAAGCAAATAGTAGTTATATTATACCTTTTACAAAGAAAGTAAGTTTTTTTTTCTTCGGATATTTCCTCTTTCACCCTGCATTTCCCCAAAATTAAATGTTATATGTGCCAATGACATAATAAAATCATAAAATATTGACAGATGACATTCCTATATTTTAGTTTAAATATAATTTTTCTTTACACATATTGAATTTTTTATTCAATATAGGTATTGAAGGTCTAGAAAACATGACCTACAAGGAAAGATTTAAGAAACTGAGAATGTTTAATCTGGGGGAGAATACTGATCAGAGACATGATAACAGTCTTATAAAAGATTGATATGAAGAGGAGAGTGATAAACAGTTCTCCTTAGCCACTGAGGACAGGACAAGAAATAATGGGTTTAAAATGAATTAAAGATATGTAGGCTAGATGTTAAAGAAAAATGTTTAAACTTAATAACAGGGACAAAGCCGTACTAGTCTGTATACTATCAAAACAACTGCTTATTTGTTTTAAAGTTAATGTTAGTTAAGCATTGGAATGAATTACCAAGGGAGGTTGTTGGTTTTGAAGAAGAGGTTAGACAAACAAAGGATCGATGGTCTAAATAATACTTAGTCCTGCTTTAGTGCAGGGGAGCAAACTAAATGATGTAAAAGGTCACTGTACTTCTGTGATTTTGAACAGCAGTCTTCTTATGGATTTAGTGCTCAGTGTTGATAGGCACTTTTTCATGTGGGTGGAAAATTTGATTTACAAAGTGTTGACTATTCTAAATCAAAATAAAAGAAGGTAATAATGGTACATTTTTATACAGGCAACTTTATATACAGTATATAAAGTATTCTTTAATCACTGAAGATTATATGATCCTTAGCCATTGCTGCCTTTGAAGGCGAGTTGTTGTAGCAGTAGACTGACTATTCCTTAGTCTGTGCCTTTTCTCCCTGTTTTATCTTGGAGTGGGGGGGTTACTGTTCAGATCTGTACTCCAGATGAAGCAGCAAAACTTAGAGATGAAGGGTTATTGACCCTCTGTAGAATATCTAACTTAATATCTGTCCTTGCAAAGGACATGATGCTGTTGTCTCTATTTTGGTACCATGATTTCAGAGAGACTAGGGCTACGTCTACACGTGCACCCAACTTCGAAATAGCTTATTTCGATGTTGCGACATCGAAATAGTCTATTTCGATGAATAACGTCTACACGTCCTCCAGGGCTGGCAACGTCGATGTTCAACTTCGACGTTGCTCAGCCCAACATCGAAATAGGCACAGCGAGGGAACGTCTACACGCCAAAGTAGCACACATCGCAATAAGGGAGCCAGGCACAGCTGCAGACAGGGTCACGGGGCGGACTCAACAGCAAGTCGCTCCCTTAAAGGGCCCCTCCCAGACACACTTTCATTAAACAGTGCAAGATACACAGAGCCAACAACTAGTTGCAGACCCTGTATATGCAGCACGGACCCCCAGCTGCAGCAGCAGCAGCCAGAAGCCCTGGGCTAAGGGCTGCTGCCCACGGTGACCACAGAGCCCCGCAAGGGCTGGAGAGAGAGTATCTCTCAACCCCCCAGCTGATGGCCGCCATGGAGGACCCCGCTATTTCGATGTTGCGGGACGCGGATCGTCTACACGTCCCTACTTCGATGTTGAACGTCGAAGTAGGGCGCTATTCCCATCCCCTCATGGGGTTAGCGACTTCGACGTCTCGCCGCCTAACGCCGATTTCAACTTCGAAATAGCGCCCGACGCGTGTAGACGTGACGGGCGCTATTTCGAAGTTAGTACCGCTACTTCGAAGTAGCGTGCACGTGTAGACGCAGCTTAGGTGAGTAAGGTAGTATATTTTATTGGACCAACTTATATAAAGCCTAAAAAAAGCTTTTTGTAAACTCAAAAGCTTCTCTCACTCGCCAACAGAAGTTGATGCTATAAAAGATATGTCACTTGGTTTGTCTCTTAAAGTGGATTGTATTTAATAGTTTTCCCCCCCTCTCTAATTACTATACTCATAGAAAATGTACGTATAGAAAAAGTTCCTTTAAATTAAACTGGATAAGCATTAAGCATTGACCCAGGATAGCCATTCTTATGTTAACCTGTAGAAGGGCCACACACTCTCTTTGTCTTTTAGGTCAAGCTGCACACTGGGCTGGGCTTGGCTTCTCCCCCCTACTCCTTATCACCTGCTGGAACACTTGTCTCTGATTTAGCCAGGCTTTACCAGCTCTGCTCCAGCTTTTCTGTGCCCTCCCCACCCTCACACACACACACTGGCCAGTACCCCAGCTCCACAAATGGGCAGTGGTGCCAACAGACTGCAGGCCCAGGGGCAAAGTGGGAGGGGAGCCCGGCTCTCTGCCCCCAGAAGGGTTGGGGCCAAGGGCAGAAGGGGCAAGGCTTAGGGCAGTCAGCTCTGGACCCAGCCCCACACTCCCTCAGAGTCATGTGGAATGGTGGCACAGTGCTCCATGGCATTTCAAAGGGTCCTGGAGCTCTGACCAGCACCAGTGATACTTCTGCAGCAGATGTGGCTGGAGCTCCAGGCCCCTGTGAAAGGTCAGGCCGGGGCACCTGCCCCATTTCCCCCCTTGCTTCCAGTTGGCAGGCCTGCAAAGGGTAATGTGCATTTTATTAACTCATTTTCTGGATTTCAATTGTTTAAATTTACATTCCCTTCAGCCCCTTCCCCAGATCCCAATTCACAGAGAGGGGCAAGTAGATGGGCTCAGTCACCTCAAGAGGAGCTGGGGCCCTCCAGCTCCTAGAACACACAGCAGGCAGGTAAAAGTTTCCATGGGATCCCAGTACACACAGTAAAAAGGAAAATTCAAGGGTGACAGACTTCTGATCTTAAGTCCTCAACTTCCTCTGCTACCCCTCACACTCACCAACCCTTCCCATTCTCTCCCTTACCACATTCCTTAATCCCTACCCCTTACCAGAGCATTTCAATTCTTTTCTCTCCCCAACACACATTCCTATTTGCTCCCATACCCATAATACTCCCATCCTTCACTGCAGATCAGCCCCCTCTCCTCCATTCCCACCTGCTCTTGCACCCTTCCCTTTCAATAAATATTTGCATGCATATTTTTTTCAACATTAGTTTCAGCACCTTTGAATATTCGACTGTCTTCAATTATATGTTTCTCTATCATAAAATAAAATAAAATTAACTTAGCAAACACAGATTTTCCCCAAATGTTTGCATTTCATTCTCAGATTTCTGCTGAGAGTACCTTTCAAACTTGGAACTTGCTAGAATCTAAGCAAATGCTTGAGTTTTTTTCCTGAAGTTGTATCCCAGGAAACTTTTACTCACATGACCTCACGTTGGATCACTAGCTCTACCCAGAAGTCCCCTGAAGCATAGACAATTTAAAGATAATGTGTATAGGCATGTGGATTTTAGAGAATTTAGAAAAGTCATCCTTTAAACTGAAAGGGACTTTCTAGCTAGATCAGAGTTGGTGCTCCAGTATAGTATTGTGTGAAAGCAGAGGGAGATTGGAGGAAAGGCCTACATATCCACCAGCAGTATAAAGTGTAAAGTGGCCCATTCATAACAGTCCAAGATGAAACAGAACGTCTAGTGGAGATTAATGTTGCCTGAGACAATGACTTTGAGATGTATGAACTACTCCACATCCATGGGTATTTCCATCCTCTCTCCCTAGTAGTGGGTAGTTTTTGATATGTTTTAAGTAGCCTATTCTCTGTCTTCATCCCAAGGCCAGCAGTGTGGTCTTGGTGCATGATGCAAGCATGCTTATTCCAGTCTCACCAGCTAGAAGGGCAGTGCTTCGCAAAATGCTGTCTTATATGGGAAGGAGCTGTGGGACTCTCCAACACTACAAGATCCTAGAGCCCAGATCTATCCTGAGCCTCAAAGTCTATGCACCAATGAAACAGCCTTATAGCCATGGGCCCAGATTACCTGGCACATTGGTTTTTGTTCTTTTTGTAGACATACCTTGGTTTATTAGCTGTTGTTGCTTAAACACTGTCAGAAGCATCACTGAAATTTTATCTAAACTTTTGAGGTGCTTTTTCTTTTAGGCCATGTCTACACTAGCCCAAAACTTCGACATGGCCATTTCGAAGCTTACTAGTGAAGTGCTGAAATACATATTCAGCGCCTCATTAGCATGCGCGCGGCCGCGGCACTTCGAAATTGATGTGGCTCGCCGCCGCATGGGTCGTCCAGACGGGGCTCCTTTTCGAAAGGACCCCAGCTACTTTGAAGTCCCCTTATTCCTATGAGCAGATAGGAATAAGGGGACTTCGAAGAAGGCGGGGTCCTTTCGAAAAGGAGCCCCGTCTGGACGAGCTGCGTGGCGGCGAGCTGCGTCAATTTCGAAGTGCTGCGGCTTCCCGCATGCTAATGAGGTGCTGAATATGTATTTCAGCGCTTCATTAGTAAACTTTGAAATGGCCATTTGCATGGCCATTTCAAAGTTTTGGGCTAGTGTAGACGTAGCCTTAGTGTTGTTTTACTTCAGTGCAGAGTGAGGCCTGGTCTGCACTTAATAATTAGGTTGATGTAGCTACAGTGCTCAAGGCTATGAAGAAATTAGTACTTTGAGCACCTAACCTCTGGAGTAGGTTGCCCCTAACATCTGTACAGAAGAATTATTCTGTCAGCTGTCTATGGGCTCTCAAAGAGATGAATGAAAAAAAGCAAACCAGCCAATGTAGGAATATCTGCCATATGGTGTTACATTGTCACAGCTGTGCCATTCCAGTGTTTGTAATATAGACATGGCTTGAATTGCATAAGCACGCTCCTTCAGTGTGACTGGAATAGATTTGTGGTGTTCATCCTGATCCGCTTGAGCTATATCTCCACGTGTGACTCCTTCCTGGTTCCAGAATGCCAAAATTGCATGCTCTGGAAGGGTGAAAAAGGTTCTTATTAACAGCAGATAGGAGTCCACGTGCAAGTGCTACCTGTCCAAGTGGAAGTGCTGCTCTCACTGGTTGGGTGCCAACCGTCCTATGCTCCTCATGCTGTTCCTCTTCCTTTTCTCCTTGACTGCCTGCAGCATTTGCATGAGTCAGGCTTGGCTGTTGGCACTGTCCAGGTGCATGACATAGTATTGGAAGCTTTCCACCAGGTGAATGACAGGATCTCTTTCCTCACCCATCCTATCACCAAACATTTTCTGACAGGCTTGCAAAATACTTTCCTGTCAGTATGCCCTCTGGTCGCTGTCTGGGACCTTAGCCACATACTCAAGTGCCTCACAAAACTTCTGTTTAAACCCCTGGCAGTGTGTTCCTGACTTCATCTGTCACTGAAGGTCTCATCATTAGTTGCCATCACATCAGCCAGGAGAATTGGGGAGCTTGCGAACCTCATGGCCAAACCTCCTTACACTGTGTTTACCAAGGATAGAGTCGTGCTTTACCCTCATCCCAAGTTTCTTCCTCAAGTTTCCTCTCCATTTCACATTAATGAACCTATTCAGTTATCTAAGTTTTTCCTGAAGCTACACTCTGATCCTGCACATGCAGCATGGCCCACCCTAGATGTCCACCTGTCACTGGCTTTTTACATCAAATGTAGAAAATCCTGGTGTAAATCCCCAGGGTCTTTCTTGTCCTTTGCAGAACAGTCCAAAGGCTTGCCCGTCTTGTCCCAGTGGCTGTCTAAATGGCTCTCCAACTGCATTCACATGTGTTATGTGCATCTTTGATGGGAACTCCCGGGCACTGTCACCACCCACTCCACCCAGGCTGTGTCCTCCACTACCACCTTTCTCAAGAACATGTCCCTTACGGACATATGCAAGGCACTGACTTGGTCTTCCAGCAACATGTTTGCACAGTACTATGCTTTCCTGTCTTCCAATGCTTCTTCCATCCAAGTAGGACAAGCAGTATTATCTACTCTGATGGTTATTGAGCTCCAAACCCACCTCCAAACTGTGACTACTGCTTTATAGTCACTCAGAGTGAAGCACCCACAGGGACATTACTCAAAGAAGACGACGAAGTTACTCACCTTTTGTAGTAATGATGGTTTTTTGAGGTGTGTGTCCCTGTAGGAGCTCCACTTCCCTTCCTCCTTCCCCTGCTTTGGAGCATTCTGCTCTTTTTGTTGGGTAGAGAAGGAATGAAGAAGTCCCGCATCATGCGTGTGTCAGATAGCATGAGGATTCGCTTCTGCGCATGCACAGCATGGGAAACCACAGTACAGAAGAATCTTTCTGTGCCAGCATGAGGACACACTGACACACAGAGTGGAGCACCCAAGGGGGGGATGCATCTCGAAGAACCATTGTAACTGCACAAGGTGAGTAATTTCCTCTTCATGGAAACTAATTTTGCAGTTCAAAGAATGTCACCATCAGAGTCACCCCTAGACAGAGCGGGCTACGTTCTCCCCTCAAAAAACAAAAACAACCCGTCCAACCCTTAATGTCCCCATTAAGGAAACAGGACAAAGAAGAAAAACATAATTTTGCATGCAATGTAGATATATTAATTCCTGCTGTTGGTTGGGCTAACATTCAATGGACGGAAAAGTATAGGCCCATTATAGTGGACACAACTTAGTGGTCTAGTCTGAGGTGAGCACCACCATGCGGAACATCTGAGCTCATGCTTAGAGCAATACATAGTTTTGTTCTGGGTTTCACAAGTGATTTAAAATCTCTCAGCACAACCACTCCACAGTGTACTGTTGAAATGGACACCTCGCTGCTGACTCCAACTGAATCATGTGTGAACCTCTGAGAGGGCCTGATTTCTTACGGAGACCCATTTATAAGCTGTGTCATCCCTTCTTCCTCCTCTGTAGGATGCGTTAACAAAACCACCTCCAATTTAACATCTATTACAGAGTTACCCAGTGCAGAAGAATCAGTATCTGTAACCACCTCTTCCTCTACTCTGGAAGACCCCTTAGGGATTATGACTTTTGGACTAGTGACCTTCCTAATCCAGGTGGTATTCTTGACTAGGGTTCAGATTTACAGTTTTAAATCACTTTAAGTAAATTAACCCAAACTAAAATCCTTAGACAAGAGAATATAGGTTCCCAGAGTACTCCCCCCGCCACGCCGAGGAATACTCACTGAAACTGACCAGTCTGCTTGGATGGCAAAAGGTGCCACAGATATAAGGATGTATCATCTTTATACATTCTTTTCTTAGAGACTTATATCATTACAGATGTCTGTCCTACATTTTAGGGATTTTTTTTGTTTTGTTTTTAAGACTGTACTTAAATCTCGATGCTTGGAAGATCTCAGCAAGATGGGTGATGTGACATTTCTCACTTCTGTGTGACTGATCATCAATGGAAAGTGAAAATGGTCACAACTTTCAGACTTAAGACTGTCTTGAGGGAAGGGTGGATAGTCAGTCAGTAGTCGTATAATCATATTTGAAGAAATGATAGAGAAGATAAATGTTTCTCTTTAGACTCACAATTGGACAATATTTAGTGTGCTGTTTTGGGCTCACTAACATTAGTTAACAAAATGTTCACCTGGAGACTGCAAAGGTAGGGTCTGGAATATGGATTGGTTGCAGCTGAGAGATATACGTGATAGAAAGTGAGTAGACAACAGGAGAAACAGTGTAAGTTTAGCCCTGGGAGGAAGTCGAGAAAGAGAGTTTCTTTTGGACAGTGTATATGCTGTCCTCTGGTGTCTGAGCCTTGTTGTGCATAACAGGACAGCTTGCATATGCAAACATCTGCAGAGTCCATGTTGATGGGGAGCTTTTTGCTCCTGGCAGGTACAACTATGTTGGATTAGTCTGTGAGGGAGGGGCCAGACAAAACAGATGCCTTGGTCCTCCAGATTAGGAGTTAGGCACTAGGCTAACAACCTTTTCCCATTTAAAAAACAAAAAATCCCAAAATGTGTCATGGAAACAACAGCAGAGAAATCAGCCATTATTGTATGTGACGGCCTTCAGCTAGTAAATGACCTGTCTGACTGCCAGTGGTAAAAGCTGAAAGGAGGCCACTGCCATGAAGACTGAAGTGCTCAACACAAAGAGAAAAACAAACTTGGGTTTTATAGTAACAGAGAGGAAGCTGTGCTAGTCTATATACTATCAAAACGAAAAAGCAGTCAAGTAGCACTTTAAAGACTAACAAAATAATTTATTAGGTGAGCTTTCGTGGGACAGACCCACTTCTTCAGACTAAAGTCATACCAGAATGGACTCAATATTTAAGGCACAGAGAAACAAAAACAGTAATCAAGGGGAACAAATCAGAAAAAAATGATCAATGTCCACATATCTTTTCTGGTAATACCAGCACTGGACCTAATCAGGTTATTCACAGAATCTCTGGCACATTCTCATGTTCCTCAACTAACATCATATATGCCATCATGTGCCAGCAATGCCCAGATGCTTTGTACATTGGACAGACTTCTAACTCCCTTAGACAAAAGAGTTAAGGGGCACAAAACAGAGATAAAAACACTCCAGATCCACAAAACAGTTGGTCAGCTTTTTAATGGAGTGGGCCATTCTGTTAATGAGTTAAGAGTTTGCATGTTACTGAAGAAAAATTTTCACACCACTACTGAAAGGGAGACAGCCAAGCTGTCTTTTATATTCAAATTCGGCACATTAACAGGTGGTTTGAACCGGGATGGGAATTTTCTGAGTCACTGTAGGGGCTTGTTTGCATACTTGGCTTAATCTAATTCTTGACCTTCCCCTCCCCCTTCTACACCTCCACTCTCTGATTTGCTCCCCTTGATCATTTCTTTTTCTGATTTGTTCTCCTTGATTACTGTTTTTGGTTCTCTGTGCCTTAAATATTGAGTCTGTTCTGGTATGGCTATGGTCTGAAGAAGTGGGTCTGTCCCACGAAAGCTCACATAATAAACTATTTTGTTAGTCTTTAAAGTGCTACTCGACTGCTTTTTTGTTTTGATGAACTTGGGTTTTGCAATTTACAGACGATATATGAAACAGGGAAACTAACTCAGGTCCCAGAAGAGCTGCGATGCTACAGTTTACACATCCTGGATGTCAGCTGGAGCAGAAGGATAGGATCTGGAAGATTAACAGCCCCTGGAGAAACTTTGCTATATTCTGGATTGGATGATGGAGAATGCTGTGAATACAACATCAAAACCTAACTCAAGATTTATCAGAGCTGTATGTTTTCAGTGGTACTTTATCATGAGGAATGATAGGGAATGAGAAAATATGTGTCCAAACTGTTTTTATTCTATACAGTTTGCCTCAGAAAAATCCCCTGTATCTTTTGGCCCAGAATAATTTCAAATCAAGATTTAATTACACAGTGCTTCCAAGAAGACATGAGCACAATCATTACCAGAAGGTGCTGGAGATGGATTGGCTCTGTGCTTCAGATGGATACTGATTCCATCACCAGAATAGCATTAGGTTGGACACCTGAAGGCAAACAAAAATGAGACCATTTTGAAAAAAAACAGCAAAGATATTTGCAAGCTGATCAGAAAAACTATGGGAGAGGGGAGAGGCACAGCTAGGGAACCACTTAGAGACTTGCCAAAAAGAGACAAGAGTGGAGGAGCTCTGTTGTTACCCTAAATGCCAGAGATGTAATGGAAACATGATGATGATGATGATGATGATTTCCTGAGAACACAGTCTTGGATTCATGAACAAGGGAGGTGCATCCTGATGCTTGCTTTTACTGTATTCAGGGAAATAAGACCTTGTTTATATTATTTGTAAACAAATGGAATTTAACCAAAGAAATAAGTGTCTCTTCAGTTTCTTCTCCTAATGGGGAAAAAAACTGTAAAGACTCTAAATATTAGTTCATTACTTGGATCAACTAATAACACTGAAATAGACTCTAGAAGAATAAATATACCTTCCTTGAAAGGAAACAGTGTTGCTGTTGCTCTGCAAATATGCTTTTCCCCCTAGCAAACATTCTATCTGAAGACATGTCTTCTGACTTTAGAAATCTAAGTAGATATAACATGTCAGATTTTGACAAAGATTTTTCAATCAGCAAGTAAAGGTAGGACTAGTTTCAGTAACTTAAACACATGGAAAAAGTTTGCAGTGTTCTGCTATCCTAAATACATGTTTTTAATGCACAACTTCGGTTAACTATGACTGCTGTATTACTTTCTTTGCAAATACAAATTTTTAAGCCCCTACCTATGCTGAAATTGCACAGATGTGAGACCAAATATGGTTTCTTTCTAGCAGTTACATAAGCCTTGTATGTAGAGAAAGTTCATATTGAACAATCACTCTCCAGTCTCTACCCCTCTGCAAGTGCTGAAGGATGCAGATCTGGAGGTGATACCAGAGTTCCTGCCTAAACTCCTATTTTCATACCAATGTTGAATTTGTATTCAGAATCATACATAAAGAACACTCAGCATTTTAGGTTGTTAAGCTTTGATTTAATGTATGTTAGTACTGTATAGTGATATTCTTACAGACTGGAAACAAGAATGTGTGTGTGTGTGTGTGTGTGTGTGTGTGGATTATCTGAAGGATTTTTCCCACAGCAATGTACGATTAAGTATATTCTCTTATTACATTATTTTGATTTATTTAAAACTATTTCCTTGATATTGGTCTAGTAATTTTGACCAAACTTGAAAAACCCAAGTTTTACAGACCACTATGAAATAATAGAGCAAGATGGTTTTTAGACCATAATAAAACATTTTGTATTCATATGCAGTACCATATACTGTTTATAATTCATTACAGCCACTTTTCTGATTCTGACTAATGTCAGTTTCCAAGTAAAATTATGCGTTTTCTCAGGTCTATAGATAAATACTGCCAATGTTGACAGGAGGTAACTGATTAAAATGAAATTATCTTAGCACAATCAGAACCATAGTCTTCATTTGCTTCTGTAATATTCCAGTTTCAGTGACATAAAACTGGATTTATGCAGTGATGAATCTAGGCCCTTGTTATTACAGACATACCCAGCACTTCTGCTACTGGAACAGCGTGTTCGAGTACTATAATATCACGTCTCTGTAAGGCACTAGGAAATGGTCAATAACTAGTAATCTTTGTGATTAAAAGAACTTATCTATGTCCTTTAAGTGAGAAACTTATTTTTCAGTTGCTTAATTGTACAGTAAGGCCACGTTTACGAGACGCTTTTCCCAGCAAAACTGGGCTTTTGCCAGAAAAAAACGCAGGGCATCTGCACGGCAAATGCACTTTGTCCACGGTTTGTCCACAAAACCCAGTACATCCATTGGCAGCGTTATACCTCTCCCCATTCATCTATAATGCCTCTCTCAAGTGTGTTCTGTGGACAATACAGCTGCGTAGATGCTCCAGGGGCCCCTCTGTCAACAGACAGGACTTCTGGTTCATTGTGCATCCTTGTTTGCAGAGCTTCCAGACAGCCATTCTGTCAAGAGAGTGCTGGGCAGTCTGGCTGCTCTCTGTCGAAAGAGCAGATTGGTTTTTCAATCTGCTTTTATGTGTAGATGCAATCTGTCGACAGAAGTTTTGCTGGGAAATCCCTTCTGACAGTGACGTCTGTCGATGTGGATATAGCCTGAGAGAAAAAAGATCATCCTCTCAAGTATGGATGAAAAATTTAATTATGTAATGGGTGTGTCTACACTCGCATTCCTCTTTCGAAAGAGGTGTGCAAATGAGGTATAAATTTGCATGCGTGACACCTCATTTGCATATTCTAATTTCGAAAGAGCTTCTTTCGAAAGAAGAAAGCCAGTGTAGATGATGCTCTTTCGAAAGTAAACCCATCTTCGAAAGAATCTTTCTTCCCATTAAATAAAGGGAAGGAAGATTTTTTTGAAGATGGGTTAACTTTCAAAAGACCAGCATCTACACTGGCTTTCCTCTTGCGAAAGAAGCTGTTTCGAAATTAGAATGTGCAACTGAGGTGTCAAATATGCAAATTTATACTTCATTTGCATATTCAATTTACCTCATTTGCATACCTCTTTTGAAAGAAGAATGCAAGTGTAGACGCACCCAACATGCTTTAAAATTATTAACCTAAGACTAGAATTTGCTGTCAGCCATCCCTCAATGTAATGACATTTAAAATATACCTGGAATTAATATTTATACAATTTTTTTAATTAAATATATTTTTATAATTTGTTCTTAGGGAGCAGGTATTGATAGCATCACTGGTTATGCTAGATTTTTATGTAGCTTTGTGTCAATTAAGCAAACTGGAACAATGGTATTAATCCAGACGTTTAAATGTATGTGTTGTTTTTGAAGGAGTTTAATAATCTAAATGATTTTGAACTACTGCAAATAGTATGCATCTAGAAATGAATATGTGTTTCAGAACTTAAAACTGAAATCAAAGTTTGAACATTTTGTAAACTTCAAAAAGTGTATGTTGGCCTGGTTTTTAAACTATCGTAAAAATAAATGTTCTTAATTTGTATGGGTACAAGTGAAATGTGTGTTTTCCAACATAATCATCAGACAAGGACTATATTCCAGATTACTGGGCAGATGGTGCTCTCTTAAATGTGGGCTGTGCCAACATAAAGAGACAGCAACACAAATGTTAACAATTTAGGGATAGAACAGTCTCTGTCTTGACCTTCCCCCCCCCACTAGCTTGTTTCAAAGAGACTATTGAAATGGTAATTTTAATCTAATTATTAAAATACTGCATTTAAAAATATTTATCAATGCAAACCTTTCCAAGATCTCAAAACTCTCTCAAAACCAGTATAGTTTGGAAGCAGTTATTTAACATGTAGTTGTGTAGATGAGGTGTAACAATAATTGAGTCTTTGCTTCAAGTCAAGTGTGTATCAATTGCAATACGATGAAGATGCTGACATACTCATAGCAGAAATAGTTCATAATTTGTAGCACAATTAATGTGGAGAAGAAAAATAAGATTATTTAAGAAGTCTTGCTGTATTTTAATGTTAGAATTATTTGTCTCTTAAGTTCTTTATTCAGCTCAGAAGCTTTTGTCTGTTGCTCAGAAAGAGATAATTGCAGGACTTATTCTTAACTGAAACATCTGTTCAGAAAAATGTCATACTTTGAGAAGTATTTAGTCTTTAGTTTAATCAGTATTTGATTTTCCAGTGTCCATCTATGTCTTTCCAATCAAGTGAGTTTTGAATTTTGCCCTTCTTTACAGTGGGTGAAGACATGAACAGCTTAATATTACACTCTATTGGGGGACTAGCGTGCGCAGGCTTTCTGCTTGCTGTGCTCCAGTTATTTTTGTTTTCATAAGGTCAAAAGTGCTTTGCTTATTAGGAGATGTAGATGTATTTGTTCTTTGTGGGGAGTTTTAGATGAATTTGCTTAAATTGTGTTTGCTCCTTTAATGGAACTTCAGTAAGCTGTCAGATGTATAGTCTGTAGATGTCTGAAGCATAAGTAGGGAGCAATTTTCTTGTTTCGAAGAACATCTTTTGGGGCAATTAAGGGCATATTTAGATGTCTCTGTCTTCATGCTTGAATACTAAGACCAGGAGGATCCTGCTTTCTATCATCTGGAAGCATTTTAATCTTATTTTAAATATTGAGGGTGCCACAAACTTACTTTGAAGTTAACTTCGAAGTAAGGGGCTACTTCAAAGTAGTCTGCAGAGCGTCTACACACACTTTTCCTTATGTTGAAGTAAGGGAGGCTAACTTTGAAGTCACTAACTCCAATCCTAGGATGGAGACAGTCTGGCCAGCCCAGGCAGGGCTCTGTGGTCCCTGCCGCATGCCGTAAAGGAAGCAGCTCCCTGGTAATCCCAGGCAGGGAGCTGAGAGCATGTCACAAGTAGGGGCAGCACAAGCTCTCCCTCAGACTGCCCCTGCACGAAGCACCAGCCAGCCTCTACCCCCCGGCCACCGTGGCAGCATGCAGTAAGTCCCCGGCCCTGCCAGGGACCCTGGATGAGGGGTCTGAGGGCTCACAGGGCCTGGGCAAGAACTGTGCTGGGGGGGACCCTCCTGGACAAAGGATGAGCTGAAGGACCTCCTCGCTTTGTGGGGGGAGGAGGAGGTCCTTCGGCAAACTGGTGCCTGCCAGTGCAAGGCTGAGGCCTTTGACTGGCTGGCCAGTGGCCTTGCTGCCCAAGGCCACCCTCACTGCACCGGCAGCATCATCAGGATAAAGGTGAAAGCTGAGGCAGGCGTACAGCAAAGCTCATGATGCTGCCAGCTGGTCAGGGGCACAGCCTGTGCACTGCTACCGCTATAGAGAGCTGCACAGGCTCCTGGTGCCAAGGGAGGCAGCCACCCTGAAGCACCTCATCGACATCGCCGGTTCCTTTCTTCCCTCCACCCCACTAGACAGCAGCAAGGAGTTGGTCCTCTCTGGCAAAATCAGCCCCCTGTGTGGGGACAGGCCCGCTGAGACCAAGGGCTCCAGCGACAGGATGCTCATCATCGCCCTCCCCTCCGGGACACCCAGCCGGGCACTGTCGAGGGAAGCCTCACCTGAGCCCTGGGAGGTCACAGCCGGTATGTGTGGGGCAAGCGGGATGTCACAAGGGCTGGGGCCACGGCCCCCCTGAACAACCGCACAGCCCACATGCTTGGGGATGGGCGGGAACACGGGCCGACCCGCACCAAGTGGGAATCTCTTGGGCATCCGGGATCCCATAGGGCTCATGGGCCATCAGGTGGCAGGGGAGCGGCACAGGGGGCAAAGGAGTGGGGGCCCTGTCCCTGGCCCCCCTAGGGTTGGGAGCCAGCACTCATGGACCATCCCTCTGTCCCCTTCTATCCCCACTGGTCCCTCTCCAGTCAACCGCCAAAGCACATCAGAGTGGGCCACAGTCGCAGGGGGTCAGGAGGCCAACCCATCACTCCAGCCCACATCCCCCCCCGGCTGCAGCCGGGCTTCCTGGAGATGACACTGGGAGGATGAAGAGGTGGCTGCGAACATGGTTGTGCAGGAGATGACTTGAGTGCTCCAGGACTGGCTGGTGATGGAGCTGGAGGTGTGAGTAAGGCTGGCTGGCAGCATGAATGCTGTGGCCCAGGCCTTGGCCTCCTGCCTTGCCCAGCCTCCTCCGTCCGCCCCTCCTGCAGCTGCCCACTGCATGGCGGACCTGACACCAGATGAGTGCCTCGAGCTGGCTCAGTGGTTGCTGGCCGAGGCAGGCATGCCTGGCCCAGGCCCAGTGCCCTCCCTCCCCCGCACACTCTGCAGATGCAGAGCCTGCAGCACCCCCACCCCAGCCCTACCTCCCTGTGGTCCCGGCCCAGTCTCAGCCCCTGGATCTGGGTGGCTGTGACCGATGTGGCTCCTGGCCCCCCACGCCTCTGGGCGACTAACCCTTGTCCTGTCCCAACCTCCCTCCCAGTTCAGTCCCCCCACCTAGGCCTCCTCCTAATTCAGTCCTCCCATCCCAGCTCCCCTTCCAGTTCAGTCCCCACCACCTAGGCTCCTGCCTCCCCGCTGCTGTCCATTCCCTGTGTGCACACCAAATAGATTACTGTGTTCCACTGTGTTTTGTGAAATACTTTATTCCCCACAGTAAAGTTTGTAGTTCCCGCCCTAACTCCATGTCCCTTGGTGCTTGGTGGGAGAGTGGTGAGAGGGGCCATGTGAGGGGTGTGGTGGCAGGTGGTGCGGAGTGTGACTGGGGGGGGATCAGGGCAGGCCCTGTGTGAAGGCCTGGCACAGGGCCTTCTGGACCCTGACCCCTTCCCTATGTGCCTGACGGCGTGGGGCAGCGGGCAGCTGCTCGTAGCCAGCCCCCAGGTCTGTGGCCCAGCCCTGGATAAAGGGCTCCTGCTGGCCCTCCACAAGATTATGAAGGGCACAGCAAGCAGCAGTTATGGAGGGGGTGTTCAGGAGGCTGACATCCGGCCTGGTGAGGAGGGTGTGAAATCTCCCCTTCAGCCTCCTGAACACCCACTCTGTTGTGCCCCTGGCATGGTTGAGGCAACCGTTAAAGATGTCCTGGGCCAGTGTGGTGTGTCCGGTATAGGGCCGCATGAGCCATGGGTGCAGTAGGTAAGCAGCGTTGGCCATGATGCAGGGGGCATTGTGATGTCCCCGAGCAGGAACTCCCGCAGGGGACATAAGTGCCCTCCTGCATCCGGCGTCCTGGCCATGAATTCCAGAATGCTTGGGCATCATGGGCCCTGCCTTGCTACCGCACACACATGTCAAGGAAATGGTTCCTTACATCCACCAGGGCCTGGCGTACCACCGAGTGGTACCCCTTCCTGTTAATGTAGGCACCCTTGCTGTGGTCTGGAGCCTGGATTGTCACATGCATTCAGTCCAGGGCTCTGAAACAATTGGGGAAGCCCAGGTCTGCAAACTCAGGTCCAGTCCTGGTCCTCCAGGGTCCTGATGCATTGGAGGAGCAGGGTGTTGATGGCTCAGACAACCTGCAGGGCGAGAGGAGGAGACATCCATGAACACCTGACCAAGAGGCCCCATGCCCCCTGTCACCTCCCTGTCTGACTGGGAGGCTCCCTGCCCCCCCACCAGCGGCCCCCTTCCCCTTTCCCAGTCGTCCCCTCCCCAGGGTGTGTCCATGGTGGGGATCAGATGTACCTTGATCAGCACTGCTCCGACAGTGCACTTGCTGACTCCAAATTGGTGGCTAACGGATCTGTGGCTGTCAGGGGTGGCCAGCCACCATAGTGTGATGGCCGCCCTCTTCTGCACCGGGAGCACTGGCCACATCTGGGTGTCCCGGTGCTGGAGGACTGGGGCGAGCCAGTGGTAGCGGTCCTTAAACGTCTGGCGGGTCATTCGGAAGTTCCTTAGCTACTGCTTGTCATCCCAGTCCTCCAACCCCAGCTGGTCCCACCACTCTGTGCTGGTGGCATAGGCCCACTGGTGCTGGCGTTGGGGGGTGGTGGGCAACCGGGCTGTGGCCAGGGCGGGTGGCGTAGATCCACTGGTGCTGGCTTGTGTGGGGGGAATGGGGGAGGGGCAACAGGGCCATGGCCAGGGCCTGGAGGCTGGGTCCCATGCAGGGGACCTGGCTGAGCTGCTGGCATAGCAGGGCAGCCAGGATGGCCAGCAGGCTGACCAGGGTGGAGAGGGCATTGTCCTCAGGGAGGGTGTGAGCTGGCATAGTCTCTGGCTGTTCTCCCCTTCAAGTGCTCTGCTGCTGTCCGCAGCCTGGCAGCCTTGAGCACGTGCCAGGTGTGGGTGTTGGGAGGGTCCCTTTAAGGGGTCTGCTGACTGCGAGCCTGGAAGGGCTGTTGGCCATGCGACTGCATGCCTGCATCATTTCCTGGCCCTTTGCTGCAAAGTAGGGACTACTTGCATATGGACGCTTAACTTCAAAGTAGGGGGAAGCCTACTTCGAAGTAAGGGAAGGTGCATTTTGTGTGTAGATGCTCTACTTTGAAGTTGCTTACTTTGAAGTAAAGAACTGAAGTTATTTTGTAGTGTAGATGCTGCCATAATGTCTTACTTCGAGACTACTTGTGAGGTACCTCAACAATGTCTCACACACTCTAATCTAGATAATCAGTGGTTTCCTACCTAAATTATTTTTGTGTCATACTTTTTAACATCATGTTATTTATCAGCTAGAATATTTGTTTTTATTTTGATTGAAGAAATAAGACACTCTTAAGTGTGATACTTGGACTTTGGTGATAAAGGCAGTCATTTCAGGACATGTTATAGTAAGTCCTGAGGCTGGAGAAGGGAATAATGGATGATACATTTGAAATCTGTCATTAGAGGCAACCATATTATTAAAAATAATGCTATTTATGATGCTGTCATATGAGAGTTGTATGGGTGAGATAACAATGGGATTTATAAACTGCTTTAATAATTTAATTATTCCTCTTAAAACAATACAGACCATCTCTTCACAATTTTTCTTATTCTTTTTTGAGCTTGCTCTGATTTTTCCATATCTTTCCCAGAGCTGAATGCAGCATTGCATGCCATGTCTGGGGTAATGATAATGATCTCATTTATAAAGTGCTTTGATATTTAAAGATGAAATAATTCTATATAGTGCTATATATTACTATTGTATTTTAGATGTGATCCCATCTGAGTCACATAGAGGGGAACTGTCAACATCCAATTTCAGTGCATGCAGTTCACAATTTCAAGTTTTGTTTTCTTCTGTTTTTTTAATAGTTTTATTTTTCCTATTGACTATCATCCTCAGGTCACTTGCCACTTTAGTACTTCCCAGATTTATTTCTCCCACTGAATGTCTGTATTTGGCATTTCCTCCCAAGGTGTATTAGCTTACATTTTGTAAAGATGAATTTCATACGTGTGGCCTGTATCTCCAACTTCTCTAAGGCCATGATTCAGCAAAGTGCTTAAGCTAGGGTGACCATATTTCGCTATCTGAAATGCGAAAGACCTGGTAAAATTGCTTGGAGTTAAGTGAATTCAATGGCAATCCATTAGAATTATGCAGTGCAAACATTCAATGTAACATTTAAGTTGACTGAGAACCCATTTAAACCATATACTGCATTATCATAACAAAATATGTGAAAATTAACAAATATATACCTACAATTAAGTGATTTATTTCTCTATAGAAGTGTCTGCCTTGTCTTCATCTTGCTGTTCTCCAGAGTGTGGGGTGGTAGTGTGAAGGCTGGTAGTGTGAGAGAAAGTGCAGGAGCTAGAGCAGGGGGCTGGGTATATGAGTGAGCTGGTAGAAATCAGGGCTGGGTGTGTGTACAGGGAGGGCAGGAGTCTGAACAGGAGGATGGGAGCAGGGAGGAGCCCTGGGGCTGGATTCTGGAACAAGGTAAGCCATTTGATATTTTTGCAGTAATATAAAAAGAGAATGAAGCCCACTAGGCCAATTTAACACTCCCCTCATTAAAATTTAATTGGAGTAAGTGGATTTACAAATGATAAATGATGGTGCCTGGGTCACCCTTTCCTCCCCCACTCTGCAGTCCTGGCCTAGCTAGCTCTCCCATTCCCCAGGGCAGGGCCAGATTAAAGTAAGGGCTACAGCCTAAAGGTTCAAGTACTCCTTCCCAAACAATGCTAAAACTTGGTGGAAATCACTTACTTGGAAATCCAGCTCTAACTGAAAAGTCAAACAAATAAACAGGATCTATGGCAAAGTTCTTCCAGTTTTTAATTTACTGTGCAGCAATTAGCAAAGTAACACAGGATTTTTTAAAAAAATTGATCAGTTTTCAGATAGTGATAAAACTCCAAAAGAATTATGTTGTAAAAAGAATTCTTTCCCTTCTAAACCATTTATACCTATTCAGAGTGGAGCAGCCAAACTCCCAACTCCCACCCTCACTTTTTTTCCACCTCCTCTTGAAGGGTGCAGGGTTGTGGCTCTGGCCTTTGAGGCACAGGCAGAAAGAATGGAACAGGGGGTTAGCTTCCCCAAAACGTGGTGGTGGTTGAACCTGTCACACCTGCCTGAGCAATTTAAAAGGGTCTGTGGTTCTCAGACCCTTTTAAATTGCCTGGAGTCTTGGGCACTTGCCCCCTTTCCCCCCTCATGCATCTGTGGGTCAGGCTGAGCCCCCTCCCACACTTCAAACCCCTCAACCCCAGCCTTGAGCCTCCTCCTGCTGCACGCCGTGTTAGACCAGGACTGAATCTTGCTATGAGGCACATGTTCTACACTTGCTCTGTATCACCATGCACTAATCATGAGACAAACCAAAATAACTGGAAAACAACAATTAGTTTGTTAACAAACACAGAACATAGACATGACCTCCTGTTGTCTTAATATCTGGTGAGAAGCCAGAACCCCAAAATGGAACTGAGGGTTAGAAAAGGCCTACCACAATCCCAATATCCAGGGAAGGCAAATGGACACCTTGCAACTGAAGAAAAGGAACAGAAGACAACACGATGGAACAGCCAAAGGACCCAAGGTAAGTAGTCTGCTTCCTTCTTCTTTTCTTTCATTCTTCCATTCTTGATCACGGTGTACTGCATGCGGTGTGCTGACAGTGGACGAGATGGTACAAGTATGTGAGGTAAGACAGGCCCTGTGGCAACTCCCAACTTAAAACTGATTTTAGGTCAGTCTACAAGGCCTAACAGCCCGTGGGCTGTCGCCCTAGCACCAGCCCACTTCTCTGCTCAGGCAGCCTACAAGGCCTAGCAGCCTCCAGCTGCTGCCCTAGCACCGCCGGTTGGTAGTACATACTGAGAGAGAGAGAGAGAGAGAAAGCCCTGAAGGGTGGGTGCCAACCCCTTAAGTACTCTCCTGTTGGTGGGCAGATTAGGGTCTCTTCTTCCATTTCCTGCCTTTTCCATTTTCCTCCTTTCCTCCCTGAGGGGAGATGGTGACCAAGAACTGGCAGCCATCTTGGGGAGGAAAAACAAAATGGAGGCCATAAGACTCTGGTGCTTCCACCCCAACACCCAAACTCTTCATCCCAGGCTCTATCTCAGAGCATGCACTCCTAGTTGGAGCATCCTTACACCCATCTCACATCCCAGCCTTCTGTTGCAGCCTGAAGCCCCTCCTATATTCTGAACCCATGATTTTTGTGCTCACCCCAATCCTAGGGGACCCCACAAAATCTAACAGCACGGGCCTCCAGAAGAGTTAATCCAGCCCTACCAGCGCTCTTCCATGATTCACGTTTGTGCAGTTCTTCCTGTCTCTGCTCCCTTCTGAGCCCTATCACCCACACTTCATGTGACTCCTCCAAACCCAGGATCCCCCATCTAATCCTTGGCCTGGGTCAGGCTGTCTTTTAGTCCACAGACTTGCCTGTTTGCTGCTGTCTGTGGGCTACCAAGCTGAGTGCAACTCCCCAGCTGCTGTCCCCGCTTTTCCCTGAGTGGCTACCCTCCGCCTCCTGTTCTCCACCATGAGGACCTGCCTCCTCCCTCCACCATAATCGTATTACCTCCCAGCAGAGTTTAGTGGGGCAGAAAGGGAAGGAATATTTGAGAGACAGCCTCCTCTGTCTGTCTCAGGCAGGGTGAGCAAACAGTACACAACAGCCTGACCCCCTTGTCCCTCCACCGTGACCCTTTATTGTTTGAACTGAAATACAGTAATCCCTCAAGATACGTGTAGTCGAAATGTGTGCATTTCACATTTCCGCGAGAGGGGTTGTGAGGGGGTCAGTGCCATGGGGGGCAGGGAAACCCGCAGCCCTGCAGGTGGAACCCAGCAGAGCCAGCTGGGGGGGGTGTCCCCGACCAGGGTGGGGAGACCTGCAGCCCTGAAGCTGGGAAGCAGCTGGGCTCCCAGCCCAGCCCCCAGCAGCAGCCCCAGATGAAGCTGTCAGTTGGTTCCCCTTTCCTCTGCTTGCAGGACCTGGGAATCTGACCGCTATGAGCTGGTCAGTTTCCCAGGTCCCACAGGCGGCAGGGAGATGGAACCAAGCAGCAGCCTGGTTCCTGTCTATCTGCTGCTTCTGGGACCCAGGAAACTGACCTGCTCATGGCTGGTCAGCTTCCCAGATCCTGCCTAGCGCAGGGGAGCCGGGAACCAGGCTGCTGCTTGGTTCCCACCTCCCCACTGCTTGTGGGACCAGGAAGCTGAACAGCCATTAACTGATCTGTTTCTAAGTCCTGCAAGCTTCAGGGAGACTAGAACCAGGTTGCACGCTGGTTCCTGGCTGCCTGCCACACTGAGAGCCAGGAAAATGACCAGCTTTAATGGGCTTGTCAGTTTCCTGGCTCCTGCAAGCCCAGGGAAGCCTGGAAACGGGGCAGCCTGGTTCCTGTCTCCTCTTGACCTGTGCAAAAAGTCAAGTTGTACCGGGGTTGCTGGAATGCAACCCCTGCATGGCTCAAGGGTTTACTGTACCATGTTCATTAATTCAAAGGTAGTATCAGGTTCATAAAACTCAATCGGTGATGTAGCCATTACAGGGGTGCAAAGCGAAACAGTGTTAGTATGGATTACACAATATCTTCTGCAGCAAAGGAGGCTGAGGGCATTTTGGAATAACCATTACATTGCAAAGTTGAAGTACAAACATAATACTCCAGTGAATTATTTGTTGACAAAATTTTGTTCATGCATTAGCGGGCAGCATTGCTCTGGGTGTCAGGGAGCTTGGTCTCCCACATTGGCCGTGTCTACACGTGTCCCAAACTTCGAAATGGCCATGCAAATGGCCATTTCGAAGTTTAATAATGAAGCTCTGAAATGCATATTCAGTGCTTCATTAGCATGCGGGCGGCAGCCACGCTTCGAAATTGATGCTCCTTGCCGCCGCGCGGCGCGTCCAGACGGGGCTCCTCTTCGAAAGGATGATGCCTACTTCGAAGTCCCCTTATTCCCATGAGCTCATGGGAATAAGGGGACTTCGAAGTAGGCGGCATCCTTTCGAAAAGGAGCCCCATGTGGACGCGCCGCGCGACGGCAAGGAGTGTCAATTTCAAAGCGCGGCTGCTGCCCGCATGCTAATGAAGCGCTGAATATGCATTTCAGAGCTTCATTAGTAAACTTCGAAATGGCCATTTGCATGGCCATTTCGAAGTTTGGGGCACATGTAGACGTAGCCATTCAAGCTTCTGCCCTCCATTCCTATGTCCCACCCTTGTTTAATTCTTCTCCAAACCCAGATTACAGCCTATTTCACCTTAACCTCTTCTTCCTCCTGTTGGTTGATGAGCATTATTTACAAGATGGGCTGCTGATCCAGGGAAAGGAAGCCATCAGGAGTGTTGTTTTCAAGCTGTGTGTGAGTACATTAGGATTTACACAAGAATAACTGAAGTATTCCATCCATGCAAAGAACTGTGAAGGCTGAAAAATGTGACAGAGACAAGATACCCTTTATTATACTGACTTCTGATGGGTAAAAGACAAGCTTACAAAGAGCTCTTCTTCAAGTCTAGGAACCAAGGACACCATTTCAGGAGGGCTGGGGATGGGGGACAGCAGCCATGCATATCATGATACCATTTGATCTTCTATTACTCTGACTCTCAGGGATTGAGGAGAAAGTACATGGCTTGTGTATGCCTGTTTGTAACCAACCAGGCTCGGGTTCCCTAGAAACGAGGCTGCACCCAGAAGGCGAGTGCTATATTTGGTTTATTGAAAGCGCGTGCCACCTGCGATGGGAGCCCCGGAGATGCCACAGTCACCAGTGGGGGAAAACCCGATGCATCGGAGCTTCGCTCAGGGAGAGGCTCTGTAACAGGCCTCCTAACACATAAAGCTCAACTCATTAACATAAGATTGCCTAAAATTGCCTGTGCATTCCTTATCACTATCTCTTGTGGCCTACCGCCAGCGTAGCCTTGAAGTGTTGGCAAGCGTGCTTTGTTTTGCAGGTGTTGTCATAGAATTCCTCTGAGGGTTCACAGAGGGGTCACACTGCTCTCATGAGACCGTTACAAAATCTTCTCGCACCCTACACTGTTGTGCCTGGATGGTGAGGGGTGGAGGTAGAGGAATGATTCGTGGAAGCCAGTAGTTTTCCCTAGCTCTCTGACAGTCAGGGGAATGGGAAGAAGAGCAAGCAGCATCCTGGTATGCACAGCTGCTGTGTCCCTGCCCTCTGTCAATGCCCCTCCCCCACGCTGGGAACTTAAAATCATAACTCCATTAGACGCCAAAAATCATGGACTTATTAAAGATACTGGATTTCTGACTCATTACAACATTTGTAACCCACTAAATGTCTATTGTCCTACAGGTGAAGAAATGTCAGCTTCCTACTTTACCTTGAATAAACTCTTGCAACATGAGTTAACTCCTTAATTGTTTCACCTTGGTATTTAGCTGTGGCACTCCCGAGTATCATTTCCAGACCAGAAGAAGGGCTCTGTGTAAGCTTCAAAGCTTGTCTCTTTTACCAACAGAAGTTTTTCCAGTAAAATGTATTACTGGATGCACCTTGTATCTCAAATATTCTGGAATGAACACTGCTCAACAACACTTAAAACAACTTTTGTTATAAGAATTTTGGGCATTTAGCACCTATTCAGTTGTGGCATACATTGGCAGCTATACTTCACACCTGCAGAGGGGAGAGACACTTCACACTGGCACAGATGGAGAACCTAGAGTGAAAGGCAATGTGTACCTCAGCTTCATCCAAGTAACTCTGTCATGTGAAACATTCAGGGTCAGCAATGTCAAAAGAATGCCAAATGAATGGAAGTGTTGATAAAGTGTACAAGGTAATCGAAGTTCGGATGATGTTGGGATTTGTATCGCTTTTCAGTATGTGTTGGAAGTGAATGGCTTATATGAGTGCGTTTTCAAGTGAGGTGACTATTAGCAAAGGTGGCAGAGGGCTGTGTGGTAAGAAAAAAAGGTCAGATGAGGTGGGGGAGAGACGAAAATTTTGAACCTCTTTGAAAGTAAAGACAAGAATTATTTTATAATCTAATGACTTATAAATGACAAAAATTCCCTCTGTCCCCTCTGACTTTCAGTGCCCTAGAGTCATACAGTATAGGGTGAACCTCTCTAATCTGGCACCCTTGGGACCTGACCAGTGCCGGACAAGATAATTTGCCGGACCACACGTGATCATGTCATCTAGCAGTGTTGCCAACACTGCCACTGCTTACTGACCTCATAGAAGACATTTGGGGTAAATTACAGCTAAATAACAGTGCACAACACTGGGAGCCAGGATGGGTGGCTGCAAACAAACTTTATAAGACCACAGGAAACATGGCCTCTCCCATGAGAAGTGATCATTTGACTAACTAAAATCAGGCCAGATTATTGAGTTTGCTGGATGAGAAAGTGCCAGATTAGAGAGGCTCTACCTGTGCTTTTATTTTGAGTATGTGTATAGTGCCTGTAACAACAGTCAGAATATTTCAGCTGGCAATACTTAATTGAATTAAAAAGAAATTTAAACAGATTGATGTGGGAGAGGGTCTTATTTTATTCACTAACCCAAGAATCTAAGAGTATTCTTGGGTATTATTTTTAAAATAAATGCTGAAGAATATGTATAGACCTCATTGAGAAAATTTGGAGGTAACTCAGACTGTCCATCAGTAACAAATAATACACGTGCTAATGAATATTTTAGCATTATTAAAGGGTGACAATTTAAACTATCTTAAATGTGGGTATAATATCTGTTTGTGCCTCTTGTAATTATTCAGTTTATTAGCCTATATAATAACTCATTATGGATTTTTGAATTTGCAAATTTGAGGCTCATATCCTGGGCCATTGAAGTTAATGGGATTTTTGGCATGGACTTTAAAGGGGACAGGGATTCACCCTGAATATTGTTATGAAAAACTTAAAGTGGGGGTGAGGGTTGGGGAGGAGATGGATAGAGTGTGAGAGAAATCAGAATTTGTAATTATGCTGAGAAGAAGGCAGTGGAATCTGGGAGCTTCCACATTTCTATATATGTATCACAATATAAATATTGGAGCAATAATCCTGAATTTTATCTAACTCCATCTATGAAGTTTGGCATCACAGAATAATTGACTGTATAGCACAAGAAATGACTCAAATTGGATCACACATCTCTTTCATGATGATGCTTTCTTGTGTATGAGTCAACTTAAACCTTTCTTTTAAACTGTTTGATTTTGTATATTGGCAATAAAATAACAGACTTTTAAAAATATTATAAATCTGTTTTTTCACAACATGAGAAAAAAATCCAAAATTTAGAATAAAATGTAGTCTCAGTTGGAGTTTGAGGATATTGCAGTCATGTTTCTTTGGTTTTGTCTTTTATTTGACAAGATTTCAATCTTGTTACTGTACAATTATCTGGCAATAAAAAATATATATGTCTACTCGATTTCAGTTATTCATGTTTCATGAAGAAATTATATAGTAATTTTGATTAAAAAGATGATTTTTACAAAATTTGTAAGTTTAGTTTCCCTTTATATTTCTTTCAAGAAGTCAATGTTTAATTCTTTAAAAAGTCAATTAAATCTTTTATAATTATACTAATTGATTCAGTTTGGAATGTTTTTCAGCACCAAACTGTTAAAAAACAAACCACCACCACCACCAACAAAACACTATTGTGGGGTTTAAATTCCTACCAGCTTGTCTAGATTTCATAGTTTGAAAGTTAAATTGGAATATTAACAAAGATTAGTATGGTTCAGAAATATTATAACACAACCTTATGTAAATATGTTATTTACTTTGAGTGTCGGGGTGAGGGTTTAATATTGTGAATATAATTTGTGGTTGTGAGTGAGTAATGATTTAATTAGATGTGTGACCACTATAAAACAGTCTTCTTTAAGTGCTTGCTCATTTCAATTCTATTCTAGGTGTGTGTGTATACCCACATGAATAGTTGTCAGGGATTTTTGCCTTAGTAATATCTGTAGAGTTGGTGTGGCACCCCTTCAGTACTGTGGTCATGCATGGGCACTGACCCTATGGGTGCTCCGGGGCTGGTGCACCCACAGGAAGAACTTGGGGAATATGTGGCACCCACTGGTGCCAAGTTCCCCTCTCCTACTATTTCTCTTGCACACCGGTGGCTCCATGCTTACCAACTCCTTCCCCTGCCCTCCCAGTGCTTATGGAATGCTGCAAATAGCTGATTTGTGGTTTTCAAGCTCTGGGAAGGAGGGTGAGGAGCAGGAACAGGGCATGCTCCGGGGAGGAGTGGGGAAGAGGCTGGGTAGAGGTGCAGCAGAGGCAGGAAAAGACAGGGCATGTGCTTAGTGAAAGAGGTGAAGTGGAGGTGAGATCTGGAGTGGAGTTGGGGATCAAGCACTCCCCAGCAAATTGAGAAGTCAGTGCCAAGGTGTTCATGTGCTAGTATATTAAGCACCACTAAATCTATACCCCTGTAGTTCCTTTTCACCACTGGTAACTGTTTATCAGAGCACCACATAGTGCATTTTAAGAACATTAAAGATTGTTACAGTCCAATGTTCTGTTTCCTTTGTTTTTAGTTGTTAGGTGCTTAGTTAGACCATTAAGTATTAGAGCAGCAGCTTAAGAATTTACCTCTGTCTACCCTGCAATGTTTTGGTGACAAAATTAATGTGGATATGCAAAATTTGCTAAAAATAAAGTTGCCAGATCATGTCTACACTTCCACCGTGTGCCGATATATTGTGGACGCAGTTTTAGCTCCCCTGTCGAAATAGAGCAAAGTGTTTTGGTAGGCATCCCACAGTGCATGGCATCATCTTCATTCTCAAGGCACCATGGCAACAAGGAATGTAGTGTAAGGCATCTTGGGGAACACGGAAAATGCCAAATCAGCCACCTATTTGCTTCACAGCCCTCATGGGGCTTGCAGCTTACTTTCACAATGTTTGAAACTGCCAGTGCTTCCTGTGCACACCAGCATCTTCTGTGAGAAATCATTGATTGCAGATTTCTTTCCTATGTTGTGCTTATTGTGCTGAGGACATTGCACACCGCAGCAGAGATACTATTGAACTTCATGCCCGAGGAAGAAGACTCAGATGCAGATGACACTATGGGTATGTGTACACCAACCCCCCTGCCTTTTGAAAGGGGGATGCTAATGAGACACTTCGGCAGATGCTAATGATGAGCTGCGATAAATATGCAGCACCTTATTAGCATAATGCTGGCCGTGGTGATTCAAAAGTGCCACTTTTGAATCGTGTGCCACCCTTGTAGCTGGGGATCTTTTGAAAGGAACCCCCAGTCTCTGAAAGCCCCTTATTCTTATTTGGTTTTAGGAATAAGGGGCTTTCGAAGACTGGAGTGTCCTTCTGAAAGGCTCCTGGCTACACGGGCGGCGCGCGATTTGAATGTGGAACTTTAGAATTGCTGTGGCCACCATTATGCTAATGAGGCGCTGCATATTAGTGCCTCATTAGCATCTGCTGAAGTGTATTATTAGCACCCCCCTTTCGAAAGGTGGGAACTAGTGTATACATAGGCTATTAGTGACACAGCAGCAACTTGTTCTTGCATGTTCTTTCATGGTGCACCTGTGCCATGTAGACTGTCGCTTTTGGGCTAGGGAAACCAGCACTGAATGGTGGGATCACATTGTTGTGCAGGTGTGGGATGAAAACCTGTGGCTACAAAACTTTAGGATGTGTAAAGGAGTCTTCCTGGAGCATGTGCTAAGCTGGCCCCCCAACGTGTAGTGCAAGGACACAAAAATGAGAGCTGCTTTCTTAGTAGAGAAGAGTGTAGTGATTGCTTTGTGGAAGCTGGTGATTCCTGATTGCTGCTGTTTAGTTGCAAATCAGTTTATGAGTGGGGAAGCCAACCAGTGAGGCAGCAAGTCTGCACGGTAATAAATCACATTTTGCTGTATAGGACTGTGAGTTGGGGAAATATGGATTACACAGTGGCTGGCTTTGCAGAAATGAGCTTTCCAAACTGTGGCAGGGCAATCAGTGGTGCACACATGCCAACTGTAGTGCTATCCCACCTTGCCACAGAGTTCATCAGTTGGTACTTTTTGTAAGTGCTTGTGGATCACTGAGGGCATTTCACAGATATAAATGCAAAGTGATCTGGAAAGGTGCCTGATGCACACATCTTCTGGAACAGTAGCCTGTACAGAAAGCTGCAGTCAGGGCCTTTCTAGACCACAAAATAACAGTTGGGGACCTGGAAATGCCCATAGTGATTCTCAGTGACCTGGCTTACCCATTACGGCCATGGCTCATGAAGCCTTATATCAGGCACTTGGACAGCAATAAGGATCAGTTCAACAGCAGGCTAAGCTGAAACTGCATGGTTGTTGAATGTACCTTTGGCAGATTGAAGAGGAGATGGAGGTGTCTCTGTAGAAGGCTGGACCTCATAATTATGCTTACATAATTTCTGTGAGAGTAAAGGTGAAGTGTTTGCTCATGAGTGGAGTGCTGAGGCTCAGTGCCTGGGCACACAGTTTGAACAGCCAGATACTCATGGTGTCAGAGTTGCCCATAAGGCAGCCATCAACATTAGAGAGGTGCTGAGGAACCACTTTGACAGTGAGGGGTGCTAGCATGTATTTGTTTTGGAGTTGATTTTCTGGTAATCCTACTACTCATCCTGACTAAGGCTTTTCCATGAAACCAAGGGGTGTTACAGGCCTTCTCTGAGGCCAGAGTGATCGGCAGGGGTTGTGTAACACGAAGTAAAGTCATTGAACCCTACTGGTGCTCTACATCAGTTTTTCCTTTACTCATCAATGCAAATCATGGTAACACATAAAGGGAGAATGCCTGAGAGTAAGCGGATGGTAAAGTTTAAGGGGAAAATCTCGTAATTATGTTGATATCCATTATCAGTCACAGCTGTGATGGGGAGTAGAATGTTCTGGTAAAAAAAAGAATTCTCAGACAGCTAAAAGTACTGTGTGGACAAAGAATTAGGGCTGCTGAGTAAAATAATCTGAATGTTGTTGTCAGGGAAGCTTTGCCAGTTCTGTTCACTCTGCATCTTAATTAGAATTTCAGCATCTCAGATTTGTTTTCCATCACCTTCAGCATGTGGTCTATGGTTTCTTTTGTATCTTTCATCTCTTTAGCCCTCTCCCCTTCCTTCTTTGAATTTGGAGTGAATAAATGTGGAAAACATCCCTCACTAGCTCCTCTCTGGTCCTCTGGGTTCTTCTTCTGAGTTTCACAGCTTGCCAGCAGCGTTGCATAAGTGCCTTCTCAAAGTTGAGTCTTGGAAAAATAACCATTGATAATAGTGAATGTGATAATACTGATAAAGATTTGAAACATTTTACTGAACTGCAGTGCTCTGAAGAAAAACTGCCACTTTTCCTGCTACCTCACAGGCAGGCACAGATCTCTCCAGCTATTCTGAACATGTTGAGTTTTATAAGTGGGGGAAAGGAGGAGAAAGAAGAGTGTGCATGGGGAAAAGAAAACACATTCTTGGTTTGTGCAATTGATGTACATGGAAACTATTCTAAAAATTCTCCACTTGTCCACATGCTGCCATATCTCTGGGGAATATTTCCCTACTTGAAGCTGTGCTGATATCTCCCTACTGAAGCTGAAACAAGTGAAGCTGAGTTCTGGTTTTGGATATGAGTCGGGGGGTGCCTGGTTCCTTAAGCAGTCCAACTCTGTAGTGCTTTGATACTGGCAGCATGGATTTCAGAATGGATTGGGAATGTGTTGTATCATGGGGTAGGGTAAATGGCAGCCCTACCATGGAATCCTCGTAATAAAATTAATAAGAAATTCAGAAAAAGCTTCAACAACATCTCCCTGCAAAATTCTATTGACACCTCTGTGTGCACAACTGCCTTGCTTGGAGATAATGCTGGCGCAGGCAGGGCATAGCCAGCTCACTGAAACACAGCCATCTGTTGCCCTGCCTGCCACCACCACTGCTATAGAACAACTTATCCTGAGTCTCTTCCTTTGCTTCATGCTCCACATCCAGCTGATGCTGAGACTCCACATTAGCCTTGGGACCTGTGAACAATTCCTGACTGCTGGCAACACTGGGTGACCCTGCTGTGAGCTCCACCTCCTTGTGCAACTCAATTTCTTGATAAAGAACGTTTTTCTCCAAGTTAAACCCAGTTCCTGCTGACTGTGCCTTCTAAAGTATCCATAGGGCTCTTGGCTGTGGATGTGGGGTCCCCTCCCAGGACTGCATGCAGTTCTTTATAAAAACAGCATGTCTTGGGTGCAGCAGCAGATAGCTGATTTGCCTCCCTCATCTTATGAAACACGTGCCAGAGTTTTATCTTGGTTCTGCTTTGAAGGGTCTCTCTCTCTCTCATACCCCTTCTCACACAAAGATTGAAGAATATGACCATATGTGTTCCAGTTCCTGTGGGTCACTTGCAGTTGTGATTATACCAGTTCTTCACCCTATGTACTGATAAGCTCTAAAAGCTCTGCAGTGCTCCATGTAGGAGAGCAGTTGGAGCAATACCGACCCCTAATTCCTCAAGAAAATGCCACGAGGAGCACTCCACATTGAGTCAGCCAGCAGGAAATGCATTTTCAAATTTTCTGAGGTTTGTAGGGAGGGGACATGCATTTCTGTTTATCTAGCTGCAGAACACTAGGCAGAATGGCTACTTTGGCATTGTGGGAAACATTCTGGAGTTCAATTAACTTGCTCAAAAAAAAAACAAACAAACAAACAAAAAAAGCCTCCTGTAGCACACACTGTATAATTGTCAAGAGTAAAGAGAGAGGGAGGGACAAATGTCCCTCATAGAGGAGGAAGTTTTTTGTTATCAAGACTGCTGGATTTTTGTGACTTTTGTCACTTTGCAATGTGAATGCTCTCTGTTTTTGTCACGAATAAGAGAGCTTTTGTGACAGAGCTTTCCAGCCTAGACATGGCCATTGAGTCTCATTTGGTACTGTGCATCAGACAAGGGCAAGCCCTGTTCCCCAGGCTTTAAGCCATGATCATTTTTTAGGTGGCTGATGCTCATTAGGAACCCCTGTGGTTTAAAGTGTTCAGGAGAGACAGAAAAGACAAGTGCAAGATCTGTAAAATCTTTCACCCTCAAATTGAAAGGTAGTGTGATATTCACTTGTGGACCCTCCTCATGGAGGCTGCACTTCATCCTGCCTCAGAGCCCTCTTCATTAGACTCCATGCCCAGCACTTTGACATCAGCAATCTGTGCACTGCCAGCAATGGCATATGCCTGGTACCATATTTCTTGCTGATACTGAAGAAGTGGTTGAAGTTGATGGGCCTGCTGGCACCACAGAAGAAGGGGATTTTGGGCAAGGGCTTGTGTTGGGACACATATCCACTATGGAGCTACTTAGGGGTACTGCTGCAGTTGGACCCTCTAGCCCCACAGGGACCCACCTCTGACTCCCAGGGTTGGCAGATCGTCCTGGCACTTCTAGGGCCATCTGTGCTCAAAGCAAGCTCAGCAGTCAAAGAGCAAGTAGGCCAGCTGCTACTACAGGCACCAAGTCAGGCAACAGAGCCAGCTAAGGTTCTGGAATCTATGGGCAAGCCAGTAACGGAACTGCCCTGTAAAGCAGTAGAGCCGGTTCCTGGGCCACAGATATTGATTCCTTTCTCTGTGGTCTTGAACTTTGGCACCCCTTCCGCGGTCAGAAGAGAAGGTACAAGACACCTGAATCACAACTCTGATCCCTGTATCCACAGCACCCTTGGCCCTCCCACCAGAGGTCTCCACAGCACCGATCATTATTGGCTAGGTGGTCTCCCAGGTGTCAGTGCCACTAAGTGTGGGATCATTCCTGATTGTGGCACCAGTCTCCAGCTCCTTGGTGCCAGTCTCTGGATTCTTGCCTTCTCTGGTCACTGATGATGGTCATTTGCCAGACTCAGACATCTACAACTCTATTCTGGTTACTGGAAGGGCAGTGGTCCAAGTTGAAAGAAGAGTTCTGCACCTCACTTACAAAAGGCAAATCACCAATAGGCTGAGATTGGTGTGACTCCTGCAATCGTGATGTGGGGGCAGTGGCCTGCTCAGTAGCAGTACTGGAACCCATGAGGGATGTAACCCACCATTCCTATTAAGCTTCATTGGACAAACTGCCCCTGGAGTAGCCAGCACTAGACTCAGAGCATGGTGCCAACTCCAATGTGATGGTGACTCAATGAGCCCTAATGGGCAAGGAGCCACCCCCAGATGAGCAAAGGGAAGCCACCCTTCCCCTGCAGTGCAATCATCTTCATAATTTCCAGATGAAGCAGTGACTGGCCTCTTGCAAATGAGCCATCTCCAGATGACTTTAGGGAGCACAAAGCCATGTGCAAAAGAAAATTAACCTGAATTGGAGGTTGACAAGCTAGTCGGGTCCAGTAATGGCATGTCTTCTTTCATCTTGCCCTAGGTCATGTTACCCGTCCACTCAGGGATCCTAAAATTTCTTGGTCTGCCTGGCAGACCACCTCTTCCATTCCACTCACCTGAAAGGAGGCAGGGGAAAAAAGTACTGTTTCTTCAAAGGGATTTGAGTACCTATACACCTGTGCTCCAGCAGGGTCTCTGGTTGTGCCCGCTGTCGAGCTGAGCTTGGGCAGTTGGATGTTTGATACAATGTTTTTGGACTACACCCTTCAGTTTGGTTCTTGGCCCATTGGAGCCATGGAGCTGGTGCTTGGGGCAATGGTAGCCACAGAGTCCCTCCAGCTGCACTTACACTTGGGTCTCAGTGGGCGATTTCTCTGCTTCTAGGGGAGATGCATGGAGCCTGATAGGGAGCCTTCTGCCTCTGACAACCAGATTTTAATGTCCTAGTCAGTGGTGTTGTCCAGAGTCCCTTTTCAGTTGGACATCCTATTCAAAAGTTGGACACCAGGCAATTCTAATTTTAAATTAAGATATGTGTAATTTTTGGGTTGGATGTATTTCTGATCTCTTTTGGATGTACAGGTGAAATTGGTATTGTACTATTCAAAGCCTTGGGGAAACTTGTAAATATAAATTAAACAGAAGCTCGATTTAAGATTCAAGGTACCATGGAGGAATTCTCAAACTAGCATAAGCCTCACAGTCTTGAAGGACATAAACAAGGATTTATGCCATTTTTTATTTGTAGCTCTTAAGTTTTGCTTGCTTGCTTGACTGTTTTCATTTGCTTCCCCTTCTTTCCTTTCCCAAAATGAACACACATGATATGTAGCTTTTTTTTCCTGGGGTATTGAATTTGTAATCCCAGAAAGAACTTTTGTGAACTGTCTGGCTTTTCTGGGGCAGTATATTGAATGTGAGTAGCCGGTAGTCACTAGCATAATGTTTCCCTATTGCTCTGTTTCATGTTCTCAGTTAATTTTTCCCTTGATATGCAGCATACTGCTTAGACCTGAAGGGGGCTTTATGGTTAAATAATGTCAGCTTTTTTTTTCCCCTAAAAGTCCCACCTCCCAGTCTATAGAAAAATAAAATAAAAATGACAGTACAATATCTTATATGTACATAGTGCCTTTCATCCCCAAAGTCTAGTCCACTTTGAAACAGTACCACATACACTACTCTTTGGAGGGATTCTGCACCAAAACATTCAAAATTCAGCACCAAAAATACTGCATATTTTATCAAAATGATGCAATATAATCACACCAATTTCAGTTGTTTTAGTGAGTTATTTAAACAGAAGTCACAATAAATATTCAGGTTTCCTAAACACATGAAAGTTAAGTTACAAACACATGCATTGCAATAATAATTCTGGACTTTGATTTAAATTACATTATAGAACACCAACCAGAGTTAAAAAAAATGAATATTTTAAATTGCTCCGACTTTCACACATGCCAGTTACTGCCCTGGACCTGGCTGGATACTTTGGGAAGTGCTTGTTTTTGATCTTCCTGACACTATATTGACATGTTGATAAATATTTTGTTTGCCCTCAACATCTTTTTATTTAAAAATGGTTAAGTAAAATTAACCCTGAGCTGTAATCTAACCCCATTGTGCCACTTTGGCACAGGAAAAAAGTGAAAAAGCACATAGATCCACATAGTATGAGGATTCCCTTGCTGTCATTTATGAGTAAGAAGACTCCTTTACATCATTCTGGAATGTAGGGGCCTTGCAAGTTTCACAAGTTTTATGCTCCTGGGGGAATTGACTGAGCAGGTAACTGACAAACAGGCATGCTGCTACATTTCTGCATCCAAAAATGAGATCTATCACCCATGCACAGCAGCTTTAACAACTTTACTACACTGTCAGAATGCTCCATTTGTGCCTCACTGAACGAGATCAATTAACTCAGGCAGCATGCTTCATTTGTGCTTCTACCCTGCCTCCTGCATAATTAAAAAGCCCTACCCTTCGTGCTGGGTAGCTCCTGAGAGAGAGGGCTGGAATCTTTTTCGCTCTATTTCTCGAGTTAGAAAATTACTTTTCTATTGCTGTTGGGTGTAGCACGTTACATAAATAAGAAATTTGCCTTATTCAAATGAAAAAATCCTGTAATAAAGGATCCCTTCTAGCACTTTCTTACCTTTCCCTGCTCCTTGCTCTTCATACTTCCAGGAAGTAAATGCTTGTCACAGGGCTGGTCCTTTATGGAAATCAGATGACAGGCTACATGTGACAGGCTCTACTGGCAGTAATGAGTCCCTGCAGGTCCACCTGGAATGGTTAACTGCCTAAGAATATATCTACACAGCAACTACACACCTGCAGCTAGCCTGTACTAGCCAACTTGGGCTTGCAGGTCTTGGGCTTCAGAGCTGTTTCATTGCTATGTTGACTTCCGAGCTTGGGCTGGAATATGGGCTTAGGACCCTACAGAGTGGGAAGGTCCCAGAGCTTAGGCTCCAGCTGATACCCAGAAATCAACACAGCAATGAAACAGTCCCACAGCCTGTGCCCCACAAGCCCAAATCAGTTGCACAGGTCAACATAGATGACACATGATGGCAGCATGAGGGGGAACGTGCCTCAGACACTGTGTGTGGGAGGGACAAGGGACAGGCCAATGGGGGATGGGAGATGCCAATTTTATCTGGGCTCTGAAGCAAGAACTTTTAAATCCTTATATGTGCTCCTTTCCTAAAACTTCATTAAGGATGGGGAAATACTGGTGTAGGATAGTTAAATTCTCTGTCCCTGGCTGTTTTAGAGGCAGGCCACTTCAGAGCAACACTTAGCTGCAAAGGATATGCTTGGGAAGTGATGGTGCTCCATCTACAGTGTTCCTTCTTTCCAGACCTAGATTGAGTTCCTTTTTATTGCCTAACTAAAGCCAAGTGATTCTTTAGAATTTTCTTTCAATGGTCAGTGAGAGAGAGCCATTCAGGTTTAACAGTGAGAATCAGGAGGAAATCCATATCCCATTGCAGGAAAAGTAGGAGATGCTCTCTGTCCTTCCTCTCACATGAGGAAGAAATCATCAACTGAGTTACTGGATACTGGCACCTAGCATACAGCAACGGATAAATTGGAGGCCTTTTGGTTTTACTTCAGCACGTGGTATTTGATACTAGTTTGCTAAGCTGATCTGTAACAATTGAGTTCCCTCTTACTGTGTTCTCTGATAATATTGTTAGACATTAGAGGACAATTATGTAGGACTTGCTTTTATTAAAGAGTTGTTTTCCCTCATCTCTCCTCCTCCACCCCTCTTTTAGATGATTGCTTTAAGTCCCTGATCCAAAGCTCATTTAAGTCAGTGGAAAGACTCTCTCTGAACTCACTCAGTTGTGGATCTGATCCTAAATTAGACATCTTTCTTCAATCCCTTTGTTAAAATGAAAAGTAAGCATAAGGATTTTAAAGTTCGTATTGTTATTTTTGGTATACGGATTTGTTGAAACAGACATGATTTTTTTTTGTCTTTAATTCCTGGAAATGTACAATACACTGAGTCTTCCAAACTTCTTGTAGAATTATTTATGCAACCAAGAAAAATCATTTCCCTCAGGCTAATTGCACAAATTACTATAGCCTTAAAAGGCTAAAGACTGCCAAGCGTAGTTGATGCATAGAGCACAATAACAGCTGGTACTAGCTGAATAATTTGTACAACCAGACGAGTGATTATTGTACAAAGGTGTCACCCTAAGTCAGATAGTAAACGCTACCATTTTACGTTTATGCCAAAAAATAGTTCAGTTAACAAAACTTTTAGTTAAATCAATCAGTTCTAAATCATATTACATCTTTTTGTATTTTTTTTCAGAATAGTTATTTACTATCATTTGAATAATTTTACTGGCCGTTCTTGAAGACATTCAAGGAAGCAAAAGTACACGTTGACAAAAAAAAATATATGTTCTTTTAACTGGAATTCTCTTATCTGGCACCATTCAGCTAGAGGGCTGAGGGAAGATGACTTATCCTCATTTGGAAAATTCTCTTATCCGGCTCAGATCAGGTGCTGAGGGTGCCAGATAAGAGAGGTTCAACCTGTACAGGATTTATGGATACAAGATTAAAAAAGCAGTAGGCATATTTTAGATAATCGTGGGAAGTAAAGGGGAGAATTTTGATTCATGTATAACCATGCATTTTGCATACTTCCTTTGGGTTTCCTCCTAGTTTTGATAGGTTGGTAGTATGGTCCTTAGCGTGATGCTCTTTAGGAGTTTTGTCTTTCAAAACCAATAAACAGGACTCCTTACAACTATTACTTAACCAGTGCTCTTGTCTTCTACTCAGCGTTTGTCTCCTTTGCAGAACACACAGCACCAGACTACGGCAATATTGACATTTTCATAGAGATGGAAAAAGATGATTTCTCAGTTGTTAATGCTACTGGATTATCTCATAATTTACCACTAGCAAGTTGTGATTGTGGTGTACGACAGAAATGATAAAATATTATAGTAGTAAGCAATAGTTGATCAAGTCATTATATAGTATAGGACCTGACCAGTGCTGGATGAGGGAATTTGCTGGACCATGTGAGATAGGTATTGTCTAGCACATTACCAACACTTTCACTGATTAATTGAAGACATTTGGGGTAAATTACAGCTAAATAACAGCACAGAACACAGAGAGCGAGAACTGGTGTCTGTAAACTTTGTGACCAAGGGAAACTTGGCCACACTATGGTAACTGGTCATCTGGCTAACTAAAATCATGCTGGTTTATGGATGTTGCCAGACAAGAGAGTTCCAGATTAGAGAGGTTCAACCTGAGCCTACATTTCATTCTTGAAAAATCTGTGCCTAATGTAGGATTGGAAGCATTGTTTAGAAAAGCTTGTAAAACATCTACCTTAACTGCTGGGTACACAACGGAGAAACAAGCTGAGCTAGAAGGTGACCTTACAGAAAAATCAGAAAACTTCACTTCAAACTGGGCCATGATCCCATTTTAAAGGGGTTGCCAGGGCTGTCTTAGATTTACTGGGGCTCATGGCCAAAGCCTGAGGGCTTGTTGCTTGGATAGCAAGGCTTAGGTTACAGACCCCCTGTCTGGGGCTGAAGTCCTGGGTTTAGATTTGGCTCCTCCCTCCAGTAGGGTAAAGGGGTTTGAGCAGGTTCAGGATTTGATCAGAGCTCCTGGGACCTGTAGTAAGGTTTGTTGTCAGAAGGGAGTCACAGCACAATGAACGTTGAGAATCCCCTATCTGATGTAATGCATCTTAACCTAACCTATAACACTTAAAGAATTAGTGGAGTATTACCATAAAGTGTAAATGAAACAATTACTGCATACCTCTTTTATTAGTAAGACTGCTTTTGCTCCTATGTTTCTTCATTGTTTTATTCACCGAGCTACTGCTTGTAGCAATGAGAGTGAAATTCCAAATTTGACACAAGTAGGTGCAACCTCCAATTAATTCCATGGGAATTGTTTGCACTTGTATCAGAAATTACCTGCTAGTGTTGAAAGGCTTGTGTGCACACACTGCAGACCTGACTATAGGGGTGTGATTTATAGAGTAGCCTGAAGTTCTGTTATCCAACTACCTTTTGTAGACACTGCTGATGTGAACAAAAAGGTACTTAGTTTGTGCTAAAATAGTCTCCATACATCAATAGCAGGGTCTACACAGGACAGTTAAAGTTCAATTCTTCAAAGTGCTCTACAAATCACACCTGTATCGTCTGGACTGCAGTGCCATGCAGACAAGCATAAAAATAGTAATCAATAGTGAGGATAAGGTTTTACTATCTTAAATAAGTCTTCTCAGGAATGCTGCTAAAATTAAAGGCTATCTTATGACTGAAATAATCCAGCTTGGAATAGCTCTGGAAGAAAATGCTGCTTCTGATTGCATGTGTCCATTAGAACCTTCATTACGAAAACTGAAGAGAGTTAGTTCTTAGAATTATCAGTGCTCGCAAACTAGGGTCTGTTCTCAACATGTTCTATGTAGAATATTCTTTCATTATTGTGTGGACAGGCCGGTCCTTTCATCTGATACCCTGCTTTTCATTCTTTGGGAGAATTTTCAGTTTTCTCTGTTTTCAATTTCCCCCACGTTTTCCAGCTGTTATTGAGGCAGAGCACAGAGCAATCTGTTTAAATTTGGCCGTCAGTGTATAGTAATTTTGCCCAAACTGCAGTACAGGATAAATAAGGTGCACATATATTTTGGGGGAAAAAAGGTCAAACAGGCTTTTGAAAAGCTAAAAAGAGGTATCAACTCTCATTTTACAGTTTTTTTAAGATGATGTGGATATAGACATGGGATGTTGCACATATTATCCTGGTCAACATGTAATTCCAGCCATACATTATAAGGTTAATTAACGAAGTTAGCTTACGCTGTCTACCTTCATTTAAAATTTCTATGCATTGTCAATCTTTAAAAATAAATGCAAATGAAGAACAGCCTGAACTAAGTGGTCTTATCGAGCTCTCCTGGTGGGTACAGTACTTGACCAAAATTCACTGGTGTTTATTTAAACTTTGTTTTAAAATTGAAGTATGGGGCGGGAGCAAGACATCAAATTTAAATTGAAACTTTTTTATGTTAAGGCTATTAATTTTCTTTTAGTACTAGTTAAATGAAAATTGAAGTTCTAAAAATAGTTTTAAAATATATACAGATCTAGTACACTGGTCTCGTAGGCTACGTCTACACGTGCCCCAAACTTCGAAATGGCCATGCAAATGGCCATTTTGAAGTTCACTAATGAAGTGCTGAAATGCATATTCAGCGCTTCATTAGCATGCGGGTGGCCGCAGCACTTCGAAATTGACGCGCCTCGCCGCCATGCGTCTCGTCCAGACGGGGCTCCTTTTCAAAAAGGGGACTTCGAAGTAGGTGGGGTCCTTTCAAAAAGGAGCCCCATCTGGACGAGATGCGCGGCGGTGAGGAGCGTCAATTTCGAAGTGCTGCGGCTGCTCGTATGCTAATGAAGCGCTGAATATGCATTTCAGCGCTTCATTAGTGAACTTCGAAATGGCCATTTGCATGGCCATTTTGAAGTTTGAGGCACGTGTAGACACGGCCGTAAAAGCCATGTCTACACTACAAAAACAACTTTGACGTTGAAGTAAGCAACTTCGACATTGAGCATATACACACACTCTACTTCAAAGTTAAACTTTGAGGTAGGACACTCTATTCCTAAGAATGGAGTAAGAACTCGGAAGTTGGGCTCCCTGCTTTGAAGTTAACTTCAAAGTAAGGGAAGATGTGTGCAGACTGTCTTCTGGCTACTTCCAAGTAGTGCCTAACTTCGAAGTTAGTTCCTCATGTAGACGTACCCAAAGAGTAGTAAATTATGAAATTCACATTGTCATGCCTAGCATTTACACAGTCATTGTTATATGAAGTTATTGAATTGCAATGCATCTGAAACACATTTTTAATTAAGGAATGTACATATAATATTGGCCTTGTAACTGACTACTAGCGGAATTTATTTCCAAGTGAATAAACTTAATAAATTACAGCTTATGCAATAAAGAGGATATCTTTGTATTAACTCAAGAACCTCTGATATAATATTATTCATGACATAACATTACTATTGTTAGTATCTCACATAAAAAGGGCCTTTAGATTTGAGCCTGAAGAATGTATTTAGTACATTTAATTTTTTTGTAAATCCTTGAAACATTTTTGTTTTAAAAGCAATATTAATGACTTTAATGAACACAAATACTTGTTTTCTCTTATTCCCAATAACTAAATTGTTACATATTTGTGAACATGAAAATCCTGACTGTGCATTAAAACTCTTGCAGTCCTCATGATTTGCCAAACTCCAAAGTACATTCAGACTTTTAAACTGAAGACTCCAGATATGATTCTGAAGTGTTCTTGTATTTATCATAACTCTAGGATTAGTGAGAATATTCATTATGCCAATAGTTCTCACCCTTTTTATCAGTAATCTTGCCCGTTGGCATGCAAAAAAGTGAAAATCGTGATATCAAATATGTCATTTGTATATAGATTATTCATTTTTGTTGTTAAACGGTTAAAAAATGAAAAAAATTGAAAGATCAGTTCAGTTTATGAACATAATATATGAAATGAGCTGGTGTAGGATTTAGAATTTATCAACAAAACACTTTATAGGGTATCTATCTACAAGAAGAAAACTTTCATAGTTGAATTTGAAGTGCAGTAGGGTTATGAGAAATTAATTGTATTATATGAGATCATAAATTTCTCAATTAATTGGCACTGTATGTCAATTTGTAGTATTTACATAAATGAACATGTCTAATAGATGCATCTCATTACAACTTCTATTTTAGTTATCAGAAAAACTGATGTAACAACAAATGGGTAAGAGACAGAATGTGTTTAAAGAGTAAATAAAGTTTCATTTGCAAATGTAACTGAAACAGCACCAAATAATAATTTTGAAGCTTTTTGTTCATTGAAAAAATATTCATTATATTGTGTGAGGTGAAAGAGATGTCAGCTACACAGACTGAAGGAGTAAGAATTCATAGAGGAGAAGGATTCTGTCATGTTAGGAAGTGTATTTTAGTCTGAAGTGTTACATTGTTCAATTTGAAATTGTATTTTTGCAGACCAAGAAAATAGCATTTCTTTGTACTATATGTAATCTTTTAACAATATATCTTACTATGCACAAGAAGATCATACAATGCAAAGGGCACAGGTATGCTGCATCCATTCTCACAGTGAGGCAACACGCTCTTCTCTCCATGTTTTACTGGAGTAGTTTGCTCCTTCAGAGACACTTAAGAGGGATTAGTTGCTGGATTCCCTTATTATAGAGAATGTGATTTCCTCTGGCCCTTATACAACAGGAACAAAGCTGATGGAACCACTACTGTACTTGCATTCCTATCGCAGCACACTCCCATGTAGCTCAGATATAGCTTTAGCCCTAATAGTTTTGGCTTAACAACTGGAGAACATTCTTTGTCAGAAAGTTCTTCAAATGGAAGCATTGTTTCTTACATTATTTTTTTTTAAATTGTTTTCATAGTTGGTACATTAACATTTCCTGATTATTTCTTCCTGTACTTTTACTGCACTAGTAGCACATTTTAGGGAGTGCTTTCTATCCCATTGGCAGACTAGAAACCTGCTACAGGTGTATGCACAATTATCGTATTATGTGTAGGGCCCTGCCAAATTCACAGTCATAAAGAATGTATCATAGACCATGAAATCTGGTCTTTTGTGTGCTTTTACCTTATACTATATAGATTTAATGTCAGAGACCAGCATTGTTTTAATTGGGGCCCCTGACCCAAAAGATAGCTTGCTGAGGTAATTTAGGGCAGTTATGATATCGGCCCCCTTATTTCTGTTTTGCCTTCAGAGTTTAGCAGCAAGAGAGCAGCAGCCATAAGGGTAGCACCTTGCCTGCAGCAGCACAGAAGTTGTTAATACCATATTGGTATGCCTCCCATGGGAATAAGGGGACTTCGAAGTAGGCAGGGTCCTTTCAAAAAGGAGCCCCGTCGGGACGAGCCACGTGGCGGTGAGCCACGTCAATTTTGAAGTGCTGTGGCCGCCCGCATGCTAATGAAGCACTGAATATGTATTTCAGTGCTTCATTAGTAAACTTCGAAATGGCCATTTCGAAGTTTTGGGCTAGTGTAGACACAGCCCCTGTGTTCAAAAAAACATTATACATTCCTTTTAAATAAAAAAGATTACCTCAAAAAATCAAATTTAAAATAAAATTTTCTCATAATGGAAATAACCCACGGGTCCCACACCTTATCAAACTGCTTGGGTCAGAAAGGGACTTTTTTTTTTTTTTTTTTAAAGTTCACTGGATCTAGCCTCAGTTGAGACACACTTGTTTCTGTGATTTAGGACATGTCTCTGACGATGGCTAGATAAACAAAGCTGTAACTGATGCAGTTAACTCATGTTGACTTCAGTTACGTAGCTTACAGCTATAGTGTAGACCAGCCTTTACTAGTGCTAAATTCTGTATAAATTTTATCAGACTGCAATATCCTGCCTAACTATATATGATTTAATAATGAGACACTTTTTAATAATGTTTAACACTCTCTCACACATGTACTTTGTGAAGGTGGCAAACACAGCAGCATTTTCGGTCTCTTCTGATTTGTAACAGAGGAGTACCACCAGCTGTTCAGGGGGTTCAAATAGCTAACTTTATCATTTCACATTTCAGATTAATGTATTTTCAAAAAGCTCCTGTTATCTGTTCATAACTGAAAAAGATGACAATGACAGCTTTTGTAGATGACAGACAATGACAGCTTTTGTAGACCATATATGAAGTGTGAACAGAGGCAGGTGAAATGACATAAAACCTGTGTACCTTGTAGAATGATGATAACAGGTAGCCCCCAGGCAGCCTGCAGATTATAGGAGGGGGTGCTGGAGGCCAGAGGCAGCCATTGAACATGACCCTACCTGGATAATCTGGAGTGCAAGGGGAGGCTGCTGGGGGTGGGGCAGTTGAAGAGGGGGCAGCTCCCAGACCCTGGAGACCAGCTGTAGCAGGGACAGCCCCCTGAAATCTGGAAACCCTCAGACAGCTTGCATACTGTGTGAGGCTGTTAGATGGGCACAGCTCCATGGAGCCTGGCCCCTCCTCAGACTGTCTGCAGGTTGACTGGTTGACCCCTGGAACCTGACAGGCTGCAGGTCGTGGGGGAGGGGGAACCAGCTGAAGGCCTCCAAGAGCCTTCCCACCCATACAGCCTGCAAGCAAAATGGGGCCACAGAAGGCTTGGGGCAGCCTCTAGTGCCTTGCCCCCACTTCAGCAGCCTACAGGTCTTGAGGGAGATCTGCAGGAGGGAAGGGCAGCTCCCAGAGCCTGGCCCCCACTGACAGCCTGTAGTTCACAGGCAGCATTGGGGATGGAGGGCAGCCCCTGGAGCCTGGCCACTCTCTGCAACATGCCACCAAACAGGCTTCAGGATGGAGAGGCTGCGGATGCTGGCGGTAGCCCCCAAAGCATCACCCTCCAGACCAGTGCAGGGCTGGGGTGAGGACAGCTGAAAGCTGGGGTCAGTCCACAAACTGCTGCCCCATCTCCAACCAGATGTAGGATGGGGTAGCTACTACTCCAAGTAAAGACCCCCTAGAAAAGCTGCTGGTTTGGGGGTCAGCAGCAGGCTGAGGGCTGCTCCGAGTGCTGCCCCTCCCCCACTCCCCCATGAACAGGCTGCAGGGCAGAGAGTGGCAGCTGAAGGCCAAGACCAGCCTGCAGAGCCCTGGCCCCCACCCGACAAGCATACAGCCCCAGATCCTTCCCTCCCAGGAGGAGTCACTGGATGGGGAGCATACCCCTGAGCCCGTGGAAGGAGCTGCTGCCATAGCAGCATCACACTCACTGCCACAGTAGGCCCAATACTCACCCACCTCCCAGCTCTTGTGATGAGACCCATGCCCTAACTTCTGCACCGCCCACCTGTCTTGACTTCTGCATCACCTATCCCCTGTCTTGATCCCCCTCCCTCCCACCACCTTGAGTTCCCACCAGCTCTCTACCCTAAGTTACCTACCCCTGGCCCCTCCTCACCCCTGAACCCTCATGCCAGCCTTCATTTTTCTTCATTAAATTGCTGAGCAAGGCTGGGTACATCTGCTAGTAAAGTTATAAAATCAGATACCAAAAAAAAATCTATAAAAATCTATAAAATAGAAGCAAATCTGCACCTAGATGTTATAGGAGATGGTACTGTAAAGTAATACGCTGAGGAATTTAAATAATGGTATTTTGCTGCTTTATGATGTATAGTAGGTCCGAAGGGTGTGGTAGGTTTGAGTTCTTAAATTTTTGAATGGTTTTTAAACTTTGAAATATCAGGGTTGTTAAATATACTCTTTCCCAGTTTTATTTGTGGACCACTAGGGGAAACAAGATATTATTATTATATCTCACCTGAAATACGTAGGCTTCTGTATATTTTACAAAGGTATCACTGAGTCATAATTATGGTAACTGAAATGAAGGTGGTACTAACCAAACAAACAAATATAGTATCTGACAAAAAATACTATAAAAATAGTAAGAAAAAAAAAAAGTGTGGATTTGGACACTTTTCATTATCAAGCCATATTTTGTATAACCATTGCCATATTTTCTTTTCTTCAGAAGCACCTTTCCAAAACCATGATAATCATTTGTCGTAGATTTTCCTTACTTTGGATTTGATGAAACAGTAGCTGTTGTTGAACATTCATTTTCCTGTGTCTTTACTTGTTCCGTTTTTAGCATTTGTCCATTATTGGGCATACAACAGTTCAAATAAAAATAATGCTCTGAGAATGCTAACAAATGATCAAAGAAGTAAATGACTAAATTAACTTACATATCACTGGAGCAAAACAGTACATTACAGAGAGTGGCTGAGTATTGAATAATTGAGGGATGTTTCTGCAACTACATTGGTTACAGTGACCTTGGTTTTGGTTTGGTGCACCCTTTTTCTTCCACCATTATGAAATTTTTCCCCAAGAACCTCCTGTAACATTTCGTAAACCCTCAGGATTTGTGAACTTAAGTTGGAAACCACAGCTGTAGAGAACAGGGGCCAGATTCTCCACTGGACTACATTTTGTAAGATTGGTGTAATTCCATTGAAATCATTGTTACACTGACCATAGAACTGCTAGACAACAGTGGAGAATATGCCCTTACTTGTCTGTTTCATTTCTGTGATTTGTATTTAAAATTATTAATTTGCCATTATCTGCAAAGTTTGCTTGGAAGAGGGCAGAGGTGGATATGACTATCATAATATTGGCTTAATTACCTTAACTACATGGGTCAACAGTATAAGCAAACAATATTCAGAAGAATGTATTTAACCTTTTTATAATGCATTAGTCCATTTAATATTTTAGATGCAGAAATCAATTATTTAAAAATGAGTAATTTGAACAATGGTTGCTAAAATATTTTATTGTAAAGGGAATTATCTTTTTAATTATGATTAGGAGTGTGGTATTTAACTCCTGGTTCATCTGCTTAATGAAAATTAGTTGTCCTAAATGTGCTGTATTTTTCACATACCCTGTGTCTACAGGAGCCCCTTCCTTTCGAAAGGGGCATGTTAATGAGCAGGTTCGAAAGATGCTAATGAGGCACTGCAATGAATATGCACCTAGCACCAGATAGGAAGAAGGGCTTTTGAAAACTGGGGAGGGTCCTTTCCGAAGGTTCTGTCTCCACGGGCGGTATGCAATTCAAAAAGCCTCACTTTTGAATTGCCATGGTCGCCATTTTTCTAATGAAGTGCTGCATACTCATTGCAGTGCCTAATTAGCATCTTTCGAACGCGCTCATAAACATGCCCATTTTGAAAGGAAGGGGCTCGTGTGGACCCAGCCATGGAGATGAGAAAAGTACCAAGTTGTCCACAAATTATAATAGAAAAAGTAATATCTAATATGTGTTGTGTGGGTTTTTGAGAGGGCCATACCGATACTAGACTTCATTTTGAACATCCCAAAAGAATAAACAATAAAAGATAATATATGTTGTTCTATCATTTATTGTTCCTGCTCATATTTGGCTTCTAATTCAGCTTTGTGTGAGTGCTACAATTAAACATTTGTTATGCCTCTATATTCCCTGAGTAGCTCAAAATTGGTATCCGGAAAACTGGTGAGTATGCAGCTTCGTACTTTTTAATTCAGAAGATTTGGCTGCCAAGAATAGCACTTTTATTTGTCCTTCAAGCAAAATAAAAATTCCTAAAAGTAAATCATTGAACTTTCCTCTAAAATTAGTTGCAATTTTCTGTGTAGTCAGCAGTTTAGTTTAGTGTTAATACACTCTGAGAAAAAATGACTGTGAAAAGTTTAAATTTAATTGCTGCTGGGGTATAAAAAAGAACAATTATTCCAGTGAGATTCCCCCCCGCCCCAGTTAGCTGTAACTGAACCGTGTATTCCCAGCAGGTTTAGATTTTGTAAGAGTCCTTGAGAAAGCAGCTCCTAAGTATGAAAGGCAGAATCACCATTTGTTTGTTTAGTGCTGCTTTATAGGAACAGGGGGTGAAGCTTCCTGGTTAATTTTAGGTGAGGTGGATTGCTGCCCTGCAATCTGTTTTGTTGCTTTCACTCAGCTGACTGAAGGTATGCCACTTACCATTTAAAATGAAAAGTCACGTTTTTGCACAAAAACAGTGGGAGCATCTCTAACATGCTCATCTACTGGGTGTGGTTCACTGTCCCATGTAGTGGCACTTAGACCACTTACAGAGAGCAAAAGAACAAGTCTCCTGTAGAGCTGGCTTTTAGTTGAAACTGTGAAGGCTCATGCACTAAGCTCCAGAGATCCCAGGTTTGAGTCTGCTTATCTGTAGTTACACATGTACACTTGTCAATGCCTTTTTACAGTGAACCACACAAGTTTCACTGCAAAAATAAAGCCACCTCCATGAGTGTACAGCTATTACTGATGATGCTTTTGTGGCAATGTGCAAGTGAATACACATTCTTGCCATTTTAGAGCTTTTAGCCTCTGCAGGGTATCACATAGTGCCTAGGTGAGCACTCTAGCCATCACCTCTGTTGTTCTGACACCAAGTTAAACAGATGTACCCCTTGCACTCTGGAAAGTTGTGGGAACTCCGACACTACCGTTCTTACTTCCTTGGCAAGTGCTCACTTATCATATGGTCAAGTGACAATGCCTGCTCCATGAAGCAAATGATCCATTGCTTGTATGAATGCTGAGCTACTGGAGAGAGGAGGCTGGGTAGGGACTTCAGGTGCCGGGCAGTCACCTTACTTCTCACAAGACATGTTGCCAAAATGGGAAGAGCTGCACTAGGGGATAGATGCCCTAGGGCACCATTCTTATCAGCAGGCAAGTGCTGCAAATGTAGACACTCTTGTGACTGTGGAACTAAGGTCAGGAGCATTCTGCCAACATCCCTATTCATTTCAACTGTTGCAAAGATTAAATTAGAGAGGAAATTCTATAAAATATGTATATGAATGTTTAAGGATTTTAATTATGAAAATTCAACCAGGGTTGATTGTTGAATGAAAATTACAAGAATGTTATCAAGCTTTGACAAAAATATTTTAAAGGCCATAGATAAGTGCAATTATTCTTCTCAAATGAAACAAGAACATGCATTGCAAAAGCAAAATAATTTGAAGTATTTTTAATGCTAAATAGTGCATGATGGCATTTGAGCTATTTAAATGTGTCAAAATGTGTTGTACTTCGTCTTAATTTAACCCCCCATCCCCACTTTTGTATGTTTTTAAATAGAGAAGTTAAAATTCTCAAAATTTAGAGGTATAGTCTCTCACCTGTTTCTTGGATTATGCTAAATGTTCCTAGAAATTAACAAGTAAATCCATGTGTAACTTCATTGTGAAAATGTTGCTGTTCTGTCATTGAAACAACTTTTAGCTGGGTAAGTAGGATTTAAACTCCCTAATTGTTTATGATAGAATGATAAAATGTGCTCCATTAATTATGTGCTTTCATATTTTTATTTTTTATTGGTTTTATAAAATGCATCTGAGTCCCAGAGTGAGTTTAAAATGACACTAGTTTAAAACACAACTGTTTTACAAAGTCTGGTATATAACTGTGACTAATATTTTTAAAAAAGAACTCGCATAAACTCGTCCTTTTTTGTATGTAATAAGACTATGTAGTAAGGGATGATGTACTCACAGAAAGTAAGACGTGAAAGAAAAGGAAAATAATATTTTATGACACTGTTTTAAAATTTTTCATAACTCAGAAAATAGCAACAATCTTATATTAAGCGACATGCTGGAAATGTTTTCACTTTGTTCTGGATAACTGTAGAGGGCATATTCATAATACAATAGAACATTCCAGTTAGGTAAATTTGGAATGAGGATTGAGAGCTTAATGGATAATATTTTATGAGGATATTTCCCCCCATTATAACTTAAAAAACTCGGACAGCTATGGCAATCTGGGAAATTACAAAGACAAAAGCCTTTGCTTTTCTGAAGTGCTTTTTAAGAAGTGGGGAGTAAAAGTAATTTCTGGCAACGATGATTTGGCAATAGAGGGAGGGAGAAATCACCCCAACCCTAACTTCATTTGGTGTCACAACAGTTTTCTGGAAGCTCCCATAAATTTCATATCAAGTTGTCCAGCACATCATTTTACCCTCTCCTCCCAGCTCAAGCAGCAGCCTGAGTAAAAAACTGTGAGGCTTCCTTTGTATCACTGAAAAACAGCATATTTGGTTTCTGTCTAGGACCTACAAGTTTTACAACTGAAAAATCTTCTTATATCTATAAATATACCACTTTATATATATATTTAGATACTAAAAATATATCTATAGTTTACAAATGAAAAACAGGATGGAACCCTGCAGAGATGGGGTAGGAGATCAAGAGGAACAGTGATCAAAGGACAATGTGACTTCTGAAGGTCTATAGAAGGGCTAGGGTTCCATCTTGTCAAACTGTTTAAGCATGCATATGTGTAAGGCCATCTTATTTGATTAAAAAAACCTTAAGCATGGGCTGAGCTATACACATGTGCTTCAACACTGCTGAAGTCAGTGGAACTAAAACACATGCTTGAGTGCTTTCCTTAATAGGGATAGTATTAAAACACATTCACTATTCAATATTTGCAGAATTGGGACCCAGGAGAAAAGCTTCAGTCTTTTGCACCTTTGGAGGTTGAGTCTAATAGCATCACAGAGCCAGAAGGCAAGGGGCTCACTGGCATTTGGTGATGAGCATAAGCTGGCCTCAACTTGCTATGGTTATAATCTATATTTAAAAGGTGTCCTGTCATCAGAAAACGGATAACTTGCTAATTGCTAATATTCTTGCATGATGAATTGTACATAGTATGTATTAAGAATTATGCTTGTATGCTAGAATTGTGACTAAAATATGTTTAAACCGTATCAGTGAGAGTTGAACATATTTGCTTCTGTGACCAACCCAGTCACCAGGCAGAGACAATGAAGGTCTGTTTACATATTAAATAAACAAAACTATCAAGCTAACAAGTGGGAGAGGAGACAGCTTGATGTCTCTCTCCAGGTAAACAAAAAGCTCTCCTGTAGCACTTCAAAGACTAACAAATCATGATTAGTCTCTAAAGTGCTACAGGAATGCTTTTTTTGTTTTGTGAAGATACAGATTAACACTGCTACCTCTCTGTGACTATTCTGTCCAGGTGGGAAGAGAAAGTTTGTCTGGGCTATAAAGAGAGGGAGCTGAATCTCAAGCAATAAACTATTGACTCACCTGAGTGCATACAATATTACTGTATTATAAAAGTACAAGTGAGATGTTTTAAGAAAGACACACAAATTAATATAATCATAAAATAGACATGTTAGCATTATATAAGGAATTATGGATGCACATTGATGTTAGGATTTGCAGTCTGTGTTCAAACAAAGGCAGAAACAGATCTCTTGCAGACAAGAACATCACTGCTCTTTGCTTGTCTCCTATGTAATTAAGCATGGTGGAATTGAAACCATGGAAACTGCATTTACATACAGGAGGATGGGAAGCCCACAGGAAAGGGAAAACAGCATGAGTCCATTTTGCTATTTTGAAAGAAGTTCATTGAACTTTAAAGATCTAAGACAGACGTGTCCATCACTAGACACACACAAGGAACCAGAACTCTTGAAAGCTGAGAAAGATGGGTACTTCAAACAAATGGGTGATTGAGTTCTCTGGAAAATGAGCATAGGTGAGAAATCATGAACAAAGCCTGTAGCTTGTTAGTTTGTTTTAGACTTTTAGATGTGTTTTCACTTGTTTTCATGTAACTCTTTCTTACTTTTACTTTTGCATGGGATCATTTAGCCTTTTCCTATTGTTAATACATTTGCTTTATTTTACTATGAACATACTCAGTGTTGGGTTTGAAGGGAAGGATGTATTTCACACCAGTTAAGTTGAAAGCGGTAACCTGTTATCTTTTTAAAGGAGCTATGAACCTAACTATTTCTCTGATAGTTCAGAAGAGGGCTGGGCACTTCAGGGAACATGATTTTGGGGAAATTCAAAACTGGGAGGGTGTTAGAGTGACTTTGCTGATTGTAACCAAAGCTGGTAGAAGCCAGGGTGGGATTGTAGGGATGTCAACAGGCTGCTGGGGTCAGAGAAGCTGAACCAGATCTCTCTAGTGTGGCTGAGAGTATCCCAGGTTGGGAGATACAGCAACAAAGTATTGTAAGGGAAATGATGACACAATCTCTTATTGGTCTGGAATACACCCAGAATGTGACAGAGGTGCCTATGAGGGGAATTTCTTCTGCTGACATAGTAAGCTATTTGAGGCAGGAACCCTATTTTCGTTCTGTGCTTGTAAAGTGCAAAACACATTAGAGTCCTAGCCAATGGACAATAGTAATATAGATATTAATAAATAATGAGAGCAATTCCTCTCTTGTAGATTTCTGAGCAGCTAGAAGTAAAGTTCTGGTAGTGTGTAGATGCTTGTAGCCCATCCAGTAAAGCAGTAAATGATTTAAATACTTTTTTTCCAACGTTTTCTTTTGAATCCCAAAAAGTAATTTATAAGTGTTGACTCGTAAACAAAAGTTTTTGTACATTTTCAGAAAATTAATTTTGTTCTAAATGAGTAGGTGAATCTAAGGTAAGTACTGTTATTCATGTATACAAAAATAAGAAATAGATTTAGGGTCTGATTTTTCATGCTTTGCACCTTTCCACCAGTTGAAAATGCCTAAACACTCCCTTTTGCAAAATCTCACTGGAGGTCTGACCTTTCTGGCTTACCATTTAGCTTTCTCAAGAGGCATGTACTAGGTGCACACACAGACACATTGTTCACAGTTCAACCCATTAATGCCCTTTAACAACTGAAGAGAAGTACAAATTATTTAGAAAACACCTATCATCTTAACTGTAATGCCTTTCACTAGCTCCCCCTTCCCTTGGGAGTTCTAGAAGGATAATCTTCATTTAGGTAAGTAGGCTCCCCAGCTTTATTAGGTTTTAAATGCTGTGTGTCTGCCTCCTCCTGAGCTGGAGAAAGAATAGAGAACACAAAACAAAGCAAAAAATGCAGTTTCTGTTCTCTATAACTATCAGATCCTTTGTCAGGTAGCCTTCAAATCAGCCTAACTCATTAACCACAGTTTCAGAACCCCTGAAATAAATAGTAAGTGTGGTTTGAGCTTGTATCTGTAGCCAAACTCATACTTCGGCATTGAGTGGGAAGGGGAATAAATACCTTGGTTATCTGTAGCAGTTATGTTCCCTTGTGCAGGCAAACACATGTGCCAACAATGCCCAGGTGCTTTGTATATTGGACAGACTTCTAACTCCCTTAGACAAAGGGTCAATGGGCACAAAACAGCCATCAAAACACTCCAGATCCACAAACCAGTTAGTCAACATTTTAATGGAATGGGGCATTCTGTCAATGACCTAAAGGTATGTGTGCTACAGAAAAGGAATTATCGCTCCGTTTTGGAAAGAGAAACATCTGAGCTGGCTTTTATATTCAAATTTGGCACATTAACAGATGGTTTAAATCGTGATGGGAACTTTCTGAGTCACTATAGGGGCTTGTCTGCATACTTGGCTCAATCTAATTCTTGACCTTCCCCCCAACCCCTCCACTCTCTGATTTGCTCATCTTGATTATCTTTTTCTGATTTGTCCTCCTTGCTTACTGTTTTTGGTTCTCTGTGACTTAAATATTGAGTCTGTTCTGGTCTGGCTATGGGCTGAAGAAGTGGGTCTGTCCCGCGAAAGCTCACCTAATAAACCATTTTGCTAGTCTTTAAAGTGCTACTTGACTGCTTTTTGTTTTGATAGTGTATAGACTAGCATGGCTTCCTCTTTGTTACAGAAGTCTTGGTAAGTGGGAGGAGAACTAATTTTATTTCTGGGGAGAAAGCAAACTAACTGTCATATGAGTTAGCCCCCACCAAAACACCATGTGCAAGCAAAAGCCTTATTAAGCTTCACCCAGAAATCCTGTCCAACCTAGTCTTAGTTACATAGGCGTAGGGTTCTATTCAGCTGGCCCCTGAGTTACAGATTTACTTCAGCCTCACATTGTTCAGCTTGGTTTTCTCTGGCATCAAGTTGGCTTGGGTCCATAGCTTCTAGCTCCCACCTGGTGTCTGCTGGCATCTAAAATGCTCATAAGGAGCACCTCTTTTCAGAATCAAGGTCAGAAACCAGAAGGAACCCCATTACTCTGTCCATCTTGGGCCTGTACATCTAACCAGTCCTCATGGTTTCCAAATCAGAAGCCCTCATAAAAAACCTCCACCCGTGAACTGACACGCTTCTTCTTTATTGAACATTGCCATTTCATAGCTTATATAACACAATTACAGGGGAGTAGAATATCAAGAAACTGCAGATAGTGCAGATCAGAGTGTTTTATGGATGTCTTCTCTGAAGCTCATCTAAATTATATCCCACTTTTTCCTTTTTTACCTATTGGGGGAGCCAGAGTTTAGAATATATGAATAACCTTGTCAGCTGATATAAAAACACCATCAGTCCTCTCATTTCATTTATAGAGGGAGACAAAGAGTTGTTTCGACAAACCTGGCAGCCTTGGAGCTTACACTACTTTTCTTTGCTGCTTCTAATGCAGAACAGCACCGGACCTTTAGTTTAGTTCTCTCTGCTTTCGAAAAACTGACAAGACTGTTCTGCCCAGAGGGATTAACATAGCCAGTATGCATATCACTTTCTTCAAGGAACTTTTTAAATATATCCTTTCTGCAATTTTACAAATTTAAGCCTTTTTTTCTGCAGGCAAATAATAAAAATAAATAATTTTCAGAATATGGTACACAAAATGTATTGGTGGTCTGCAAAGAGTTGGTGTGGCATTTCATGTTAATTCTTTCTGCTGCCCATCTTTAAAATTATATAAATAGATTTTGTGGGCTGCCCTAGGCTTTGGGGTAGGGCAAAATGCCAAAAGCGATGGATTCTGTGTGTGGGTGAGGGTTGCTAGGGAGTGGGCTGAGAGTGAGGGCATCAGGGCATGGGGTGTCCAGATATAGTCCCTCTAATTTTTTTCTATCCACATGCGGGATAAATTTTGTTCTGTGTGTCAAGGCATGTGGGGTTATGCACCACAATAGAAACACATGCTACTCACTGTGGGTGGCTGTGGGCGCTCTGCTAGTCATCTGAGCAGCACCTGAATCTCACCTGGGTGGCCACCCAAGTGCTCATCTTGCAGGGAGGAGGTGTGCAAGGGGGGGTTGGAGGGAGTGCAAGAGCAGATTGGGGGCAGGTTGACAGGATGCAGGGGCAGGCTTGAGATTGGGTGGTATGGGTGGGAGATGGTGCAGGAGCAGTCTGGGGATGTGAGCTCTGAGCGAGAGAAGGGGTACACGAGTAGGCTGGAAATGTGAGGTCTGGGTAGGAGCGGGTGCAGGAGCTCCCTTCCCACTCCTCAAGGGGCTCCCCTTACCTCAGTAAGCAGCTGCTGGGCTCCCTGCTGCAGCTGCCTCTGGTGGGGAAAGTTCCTGCCTTCTCTTGCTGTTTGCTGCCTGAGGTGGCTCTGGGACTCTTGCCGTTCACCGCTGCCTCTTGGATGGTGATTAGTCAAGAGACTGCTGTCTGGCCACCCAGCAGGGTGCACAGAAGTGACTCCAGCACGTGAGGTGCTGCTGCCTGCTTCTTTCAGGCCCTCACCTTCCTACATGCAGGACAAGGAGCCAGACATGTCCGCCATGCAGGTGAATGGGGTGGGGTGGGTTCAGCGACTTCCCCTTATGGGCCGGATTCAATGGAACTCCCTCATTCCTCAGCAGGCCCGATCAAAATGTCGAGGCGGAGGGGAATGTGTGGATCTAAACTGTGAGCTGGGGGTTCCTCCTCTGGAGCTGGCTGCTGTGTATGCATACCCTGAGGACTGCTTGTGTTACAAGTGCTCTAATGCATTGCACTCTAAGGCTATGGCTACCCATCCACTCCTGTAATAGATCCCTTACCTCTGTTTGAGAATCCAGAATCAGTTCTGTTTTAATCCTCCAAGTGCCTGTATGCTCTGCTTCCAGAGGAAGGTAATACCCTCCCCCACATACACACCCAAAGGTCTCTGCCAATCTGATCCAGGGAAAAATTCCTTCCCTATCCCAAATAACTTTTTGCTTAACATTGTAGTTGTGTTCCTGAAGACTGTTACTTTAAGCAAAGCAATGTTAAGTGAATCCATTTTCCACATAAGAAATGGGGGGCAGGATGCAGGAGTGCACATAACATAAGTTGCTTAGAGGTACTGTTGTATGTCTCTCCCCTTGGCATCTGGGAGTGAGAAGAATGTATACAAGCTGCGCACTTTCCCCTTCCTTCCTGCTAGTCAAGGGAAGGGGAAGATGAGTAGCAGAGTCCTAGTATGTGTGTCTGCAGCCCCTCCACCCTCCCAAAATGGTGCTGGTAGGGGGCTGGGGGGCTCAGGGTTGGGGCAGTCTTTGACTCATGTGGGGTGCTTTTCCAGCCAGCCTACACCCTTTCATGTGCCTGGCTGCCTTCTTAGTACAGCAGCCTGAAGGAAGCCTGGGAAACCCTGCTGGGAGTGGCTGCTCCTCCTCTTTCAGCAGAGCTCTCCAGCCCACCAGCTCTTCTTGCCAGAGAAGTCCCCTGGGGCACACCAGCTTACTTTTGCCTCTGGTGGGGTAGGTTCTAGGGCAACTTTTCAGCAGAGAAAAGGCAGCATATACATATACAGTGTAAGACAATTTAATATTGTCCACAGCAATGATGATTGTGCAGCTTGTTTGAGGTGGTGGAGTCAGAGGGTGAAATACTTCTCAGGGAATGTCTTGCTACTAACTGATAAACTGGCGCTAAGCTGACCCCACAAGGCTGAACATGTTGTTAATTTAGCCCCATGCTCTAGAAGCAGCGAGGACTAAGACAGGAGGGAGGAAACACAACAGATAGTGTGGTAGTGGCTGCAAACACATCCCGGCAGAAACTGAACATGATGATGAACCCATAGCCTATATCTATATGTGGGGGCTATTTTGGGATATGGCAGTATCCCGAAATGCACCTGTTGCCTCGAAACAGTTTTTGAGATAATGGACATGCTATTCCAGCATCCCTGTTCTTCTTGCGGGAGGGATGCCTTGAAATAGCACTTTATTTTGGCATGCGCTGCCATTTAGATAGCACCGCATGCTGGAATAGCCTATTTCAAAATTGACTTGAAATAAACTACACTATTTGCGTAGCACAAATTGTGTAGCTTATTTTGACGTTAGGCTGTCGTTTAGACACAGCCATACCGTACTGCTGGAGTGCACCACTCTCTCCTCTAGACAATGCACATGCATGCACAGTGCCAAGAGGTGTGTGTGTATATGTGCATCAGACACACATATGCTATATATGAGAGAGATTCAGAGATGCACACACTGTGTGTGTGTTTGAAAGAGAGAGGCAGACAGATTTGTGCCTTGTCCCTTCAAGTTTGCTGATCCAAGTTCAAGTACATTGATCAGTAAGTCCAAACACAGGACTCTGTAACTGTGATATCCTACTTTGATGAGATGGGGTACGAAGCTGGGGTCTCAGAGCGGTGGGACATCCTGACATCAACAACCCTCTCTCACCCGCACACAGCAAGCAAAAGATGTTGAGGAGCAGTACAGCACCAGAGGCGAGAGGCAGCTGAACTGCAGCTGCTCAACCACATACCTACAGGATATTTAGGGGAGCTGATAGGGGCTGTCAGTCCACTCTGGTTCCAAAACCCTACAAGGACAGGCTGCTTTTATAGAAATTTCTGCAAATAGTGGACATAACAGGCAGCTAAATGATGTTATAAGGGAGCATTGTAAAACTTCAAATGAGCATGTGCTCTGATAGATCAGCAATATAACAATGAAACAGTTAACCAGGACAATATTAAATGAGGAGTTACTCTATGACAGTCTGTTAGATGCTGTACATACTGGCAACACCCACCAACATGTATCTGGGAAAGAATTCATTGTAGTGACTTCAAGCCATTCCCATCTAGTGTCCCATCATCAGCTACTATAGAGATATTTGCTGCTAGCAGTTGCAGATTCTGTATGGCATGTAGCCAGACTCATCATACCATCCCCTCCATAAATATATGAAGCTCTGTCTTGAAAACAGTTAAAATATTTTGCCCCAACTGCTCCCATTAGAACGCTGTTGCAGTACTTCAGTCCTCTGATGGTGCATTGTTCTCCTCTAAAAACTTTGAGGAACTAGAAGGGAAGTATTTCAGCAAGGAATGAAAATAATCCAGTTCTACTTACAAAAATATGCTTCAAATTGCTTTGGGGGTCTGTCCTGCTTTTTCCTGTTGCATTGTTTGGGTTGTGTGCAAAGGATGAGAAAACTGGCTGGAATTTCCTAGCTGGGAGATTCCCATGACATAGCAGACTTCCTACATGGTGTAAAGCCAGAATAGGTAGCTGCTACACTTGTGTTCTTGCAGCTTCCAGTGCAAGGGATATGCTGAAAATGGGATGGGAAGAGAGGCAAGGAAAGGAAAAAGGTGGCATGTTCGATATTCCGGTAATCCTAACTGAAAAATGGATGAGTAGGGAGCATTGTCTCTGTGTTGCTCTAACATGTAGCTGGGGCCCAACAGAGACTCGGGGTACTTTGTAGCCCTTGTGGCTGCTGCATTTTGCCAAGACTGGGAGAGAATTTGGTCCTACATATTTAATACTATATAACTTGAGTGAAGACAGTGAGAATCATTTTTTAAATAAATGTAAAAGCTGGCAGCAAATTATTTTATTTTAAACCATGTTGTTCTGAGGAGGAAGATGAGGAAGATGGACATTTTTCTTATGGAATTTAGCAGCCTCATGAAATTATTATATTATACTCCAAGCCTGACATCACTTGATGATTCAAATGAGCCAATATTCCAAGGAGGTGAATCAGTAATCATGGAATCACTTTGACAGTTTGGTGCTCTTGTTGTCTTAGATATGTAACATAGTGGTGAAGAAAGTCACCCTCTTTGGAAGAAACTTACAAGACTGCTACTTTGTCTTCAATACATTTTTATCTGAACATTGCAAAACTGGGCTGCTGTCCTTTTTAGATACACAATTGTTCCTTGAGTGTGTCTGATGCTGTGTGGTATACTACAACTATATTATTCCTCATCTTCCAAATATGAAGGCTCTTGCTTTCTTTCAACCGCTCACTAGCATCTCAATATACTATCAGCAGGTGGAGCTGTTCAGAGAACTGACTTTCTAACTCCCCTGTCTCATAGGGTGCGTCTTCACAACAGAGAAGATCAATACTCTGCTGTTGATCTGCCACCGTTTGATTTAGCACATCTGGTAGGGATGTGCTAAATCAAACTTACAGGGCAGCTATGTTGGTGGTGGTACAGCTGCTCCTCGTTAGGAATAAGGGAAGTTGCCACAAGCAAAAGCTTTGTCAACCCCCCTTAGTAAGACAGTGCGAGAGCCCAAGTTGAGGTACATTGACTCCAGCTATGGGATTAACATAGCTTGAATTGCATACCTTAGTTTGACGTTTTGCTGTGGTGTTGATCTGTCCTTAGAGACTAACAAATTTATTAGGTCATGAGGTTTCGTGGGTAAAACTCACTTCATCAGATGAGTTGGAGTGGAAATTATAGAATCCATGGTATAAACAGAAGCAAAAAAAGTTGCCTCTCAATTATAGAACCAGGGTTAAAGAAGCTAATTAAGTCAGGCTGGATGTGTTTCTTTCATAGCATGTGATGTGGAAATGCAAATATGAAAGGTGGGGAAATTTGTAATGTGTTAACCAGTTAAGTTCTTTAAGCCTAAGTTGATGGTGTTAAATTTGTAAATGAACTCCAGTTCAGATGTCTCCCTCTGTAAGTGGGTAATAAAATTATTTTTGTAGAAGAAAGGCTATTTTAAATCCATTATTAAATGGTTAAAATGTTCCCCTATAGACTTATTTGTGTTTCCATTGCTGATGTCTGATTTATGCCTAAAACACCATCTAGCCACCATGCATGTAAAAGTTCTTCTTCTTCGAGTGGTCCCAGTGGGTGCTCCACAATAGGTGTTGGGCTCGCCCAGCATCGCAGATTGGAATTCTTCTAGCAGTTTCTATTGGATCGTGCATGCGCCAACACGGGCTGCTCCCTTGCGCGCCCCCGGCCATGTGTGCGATCCGGTCCCCGCCAGTTCCTTCTCAACCGCCATCGGCTGCAGACGGAATCTGCTCTGGCTAAAGCCAGAGACAGATAAGATAGTTGTTTTTTACATGTAGTTCGTTTGTTTGTCACTATTAAACAAAAAAAAAAAAAGAGGAATGAAGGAGGGGCGGACAAGAAGGCTGTTAAGCCGTCAGCTGCCCTGAAGGCCGTGAATGTTATTTTGGGTTAGAAAGCACTGATTAGTGGCTAATTACCCTATTAACAGTAACGACTCACCGCGATGGCTTCCTCGGGGTTTAAGAAGTGTGAGTCATGCCATGAGGCTACGCCGGCCTCAGATGGGCATAGTGAATGCATTCGCTGCCTGGGACAGTCTCATGTTACCCAGAAGTGTTCCCACTGCGCTAAGCTTACAGCCAGGGCCAGGAAGGACAGAGAAATGAGGCTCAAAATGATCTTGTTTGATAAGGCTCTCCAGCCTGAACCGCCGGAGAAGCCTCACACAGAAGGGCCCTCTGGGTTGCATAAAAGGAAGGCAGCCTCTTTGACCCCCCTCTGTGCAGAAGAGGAGGAAACTCTCCCTGGCTCGATGCTTGCCGGCGGTCCCAGCGAGCAGGATGAGCGAAACGCAGAGCCCCCAGCTGCGACCTGATGAGAGTGGCAGCGCAGCAGCGCACGTGGCAGAGACCGAGCCCCCGATTATACAATAGGCGGCACAGAAGTCTCCGCGAGCGCCAGCGCTGCAAGCGCCAGAATCAGTGGCCCCGACGGTGCAGGGGCACCCAGCACGGAGCCTACCGGCGCTGGAGGAAGCTACCCGCGTGGCACTGCTGTTGACGGTGCCGAGCGCAGTGCCGACAACGGGGCCGAGATCTCCAGCACCGGAGGGGGCGGCGCCCACCCCACAGGGGAGGGGAAAGGTCAGAGCTAAAACCCGGCACCTTAGTCCATCTCCAGGCAGGGCTGCGCTGCCCTTATCACCCAGCCCCCCTCCCGAGATACACACGCTGCACCGCCGGGCTGCAACTCCACCGGCTTATTTCGGGCCTCCCTCTCCATTCCTCCAACCAATTTCGCCGTAGCTCAGGCCACCTTCACCATTTTTGGGCACGGATCTCCTTGAGTACTATCACAAACCAGCTTCACCACTGTCTATGTCATCGCAGAGATCCCGCTCTCCCAGACATCATGGGTACACTCCCCGATCATGGTCTAGGTCTCCATCACCGGGCCCTTGCCCATGTTGCTATGGTCATCCTCATCGTGTTGAACACAGACACTGCAGGTCTAGATCCAGGGGCAGGTCCTCTCCTACTACTCGTCAATACTCCCGTGTACACTCTCGCTCCGGGACAGGAACGCAGTTGTCCCGGGGGAATTAGGTCCAGAATCCCGAGACTTTCCTTCACAGCCCACCAGGGAGCAAGTATACCACCGAACTCGGGAGCCAGAGAATTTGGGGGAGGTTACCCCAGCGGTTCCTCCTCATCCTCCCCAGATGAGGCTATGGCCCCCGGGGATGTCTCCCCTCCGGATGACCTTAAACAATTCCAGGAGCTGTTCAAAAGAGTAGCATTCATGCAGGACATTCAAATAGCAGAGGTGCAGGAGAAGCACCATAAACTCCTGAAAAATTTGAGACTCCCCGGCTTCATCTAAAATTGCTACCCCGCTGGACGAAGCCATTATGGAGTCAGCCACTAACATATGGCAGACTCCGGCCTCTATTCTGCCTATGAACAAGAGAGCGGATAAGAAGTACTTCGTCCCAGCCAAGGGCATGGAGTTCCTCTTTAGTCACCCACAACCCAATTCTTTGGTGGTCAAATCGTCCCAGCAGAGGTCGAAAATGTCTCAGTACAAATCAGGGGGGTCGGATGAAGATGCTAAGAAACTAGAGCTGTTCGGCGGGAAGGTCTACTCCTTCTCTACCCTATTATTGAGAGTGGCAAATTACACGGCACATCTATCAAACCATAACTTTGACAATTACTCTAGATTCACTCCTCTCATGGATTCACTCCCGGAGGACAAGAAGCCAGTGTTAAAGGCGATTGTCCAAGAAGGCTATGTGGCGTCGCGGATGGGAGTCCAGATTGCCCTGGACGTGGCGGACACAGCGGCATGTTCAACAGCAGCAGCAGTGGTAATGCGTAGGGAATCCTGGCTCCAGACATCCGGTATCCCCAGAGACCTACAGGCGAAGATCGTGGGTCTTCCCTTTGATAAGCAAAAGCTGTTTGCGGACTCAACCGACTTGGTCCTCCACTCCAGCAAAGACTCGAGGGCCACACTTAAGACCTTGGGTATTTATACTCCCCCATACAAGAAAAAGAAGTTCTATCCTCAGCAAAGACGCTATGGTTACCAACCACAGCACGCTCAATATCAGCGAGGCTATGACCAAGGGCGCCATCAACAGCAGCAGCAGTACAGGGCCCCCAGACAACGTTCTCAACAAAGCCGTACACCCTCGGGACAAGCCCAGAGACAGCAAGTTTGACGGTTATGTGGAGGGCTGCACTATCAACACCATCGCTCAATGCCATTCTCATCTCATGTTCCATCATCGCCTCAAACCGTTCCACTCCCAATGGCAAAAGATCACCACAGACAAATGGGTGCTAGAAATTATAGCCACGGGTTACACGATCCCCTTCCAGTCACTTCCACCGACGAAACCTCCCACCCGGCCTCATCTCAGGGACGCTGCCCACGAGGCGAGGCTGAAGCAGGAGGTAGATCACCTCATGTTCATAGGGGCGGTGGAAAGAGTGCCAGAACAATTCCAAGGGAAAGGTTTTTACTCACGCTACTTCCTAACAGAGGAGAAAACAGGAGGCTGGAGGCCAATTTTGGATCTACGGGGCCTCAACCGTTACTTGCACAAGCAACGCTTTCGGATGATCACAGTTGCCTCCATACTTACGGCACTGGATGATGGAGACGGGTTTGCAGCCCTCGACTTACAAGACGCTTACTTTCATATAACAATCCACCCGGCGCGCAGACGCTTCCTCCGCTTTACGGTCGGCGGGGTACATTTCCAGTACAGGGTTCTTCCGCTTGGTCTATCCTTGGCACCCAGAGTCTTTAACAAAACCCTGGCAGTGGTATCAGCCTACCTGCACAGACAGGGGGTGTTTATTTTTCCATATCTGGACGACTGCCTACTGAAAGGGGCCTCAAAGGCAGAGGTCCTATGCATGATACGCGTCACTGCGAACATGTTTACTTCACTGGGCCTAGTTATCAACCTCGCAAAGTCAAAGACCGAACCCACGCAAGATATAGAGTTCATAGGGGCACGCATAAACTCTATCGCAGCAAGAGTATACCTGCCCGATGCCCGCTTCCGCGCCATCAACTCCCTGGTGCAAGTCATGACGTACAGCCCCGTGGTGCCGGTCCTAACGTGCCTGCAACTGTTGGGGCACACGGTGGCAGCGATGTTTGTGGTACAGAATGCCAGGTTACACATGCAAAGCCTGCAGCATTGGCTGGCGAGTGTTTACAAACCGGCATCCCACACTGTCCACAGGGTAGTGTCGCCCACGATGGAAGCGCGCAGATTCCTAGCGTGGTGGGGAAATCCCAAGAATCTGCTAGTGGGGGTGCCCTTCCACCAACCACAAATTTCTATTTTTCTTACTACTGACGCCTCCCACATAGAATGGGGAGCACACATTGGCAGCAAGGTGACACAAGGGCTATGGTCCCCTGTGGAACAGACACTGCACATAAACATACTGGAGCTCAGAGCGGTGTTCAATGCGTGCAGACATTTTCGGAAATACCTACACGGCAAAGTAGTCGGGATCAATACCGACAATACCTCCACTATGTTCTACATCAGTCAACAAGGAGGGGCACGATCCCGTGCGCTATGCGTGGAAGCAGTCCGATTGTGGAACTGGTGCATCGCCAACAACATAACGTTGAAAGCCTCGTACTTGCCGGGTGCCCATAACGTGAAGGCAGATCAGCTGAGCAGGCGCTCATGCACGAATGGCAGATCCGCTCCGACTTGCTACGGCGCATATTTCGTACCTGGGGGTTTCCCCAAGTCGATTTGTTTGCCACCCAGTACAACAAGAAGTGTCCCCGGTACTGCTCCCCCTGGGGGATGCATTCACGATTTCATGGAAGGGCCCTCTACTCTACACATTTCCCCCCACAACGCTTATCCACTAGGTTTTGCAGAAAGCCAGAAGGGAGAGAGCTCGCATGATATTCATAGTTCCAACTTGGGACCGACAACAATGGTTTCCCTTGCTTCTGCGCATGTCGGATCGTCCACCACTCCCCCTACCGGTGGCACCGGACTTACTCACGCAGGCTCAGGGGTCCATAGTGCACCCGCACCCTCAGGGACTACGCCTACAAGCATGGTTAATCCATGGCTCAGCGCCTTAGAGAGCACGTGTACGGAGGGAGTACGACAAGTCTTGGAGTGTAGCTGAAGGGCCTCCACCAGGAGGACTTATGAACAGAAATGGACACGCTTTACAGCCTGGTGTTCCGCCAAACAGTTAGCTCCCCTTGACATTCCCATAACCGTAATACTGGAATACCTATTGGACCTCAAACGAGACGGGCTTTCTCTATCCTCGATAAAGGTCCACCTCGCTGCTATATCAGCTTTTCGGCATATAGAGGAAGGGCCCACCGTATTTGCCCACCCTATCGTCACAAGGTTCTTGAAGGGGCTGGTAAACCTGTACTCCCTCGAAAACCGCTGCCGCCTTCGTGGAGTTTGGACTTGGTGCTCAGCACGCTATCGGGACCACCCTTTGAACCCCTAGCCACAGTACCCCTCCGACTCCTTACTATGAAAACAACCTTCCTTCTTGCGATTATGTCACCCCGCAGGGTGAGCGAGCTCGCAGCAGTGATGGCAACACCGCTCTGCACAGTATTCTCAAAGGAGGCGGTAACCTTACGGTTACACCCAGCCTTCGTTCCAAAAGTTTCCTCGGAGTTCCATCTTAATGAACCAATAGTTTTACCCTCGTTTTACCCGAAGCCTCACAGCTCCAGCAAGGAGGCGCGCCTACATCTCCTAGATGTGAGAAGGGCATCGGCCTTCTACATAGACAGAACTAAGTCCTTCCGCAAAACAGACAGGCTTCTGGTGTCTCTCGCTCCCAGGTCAAAAGGGGAAGGCCTCTCTTCCCAGAGAATTTCGAAGCACGTTGTATCCTGTATAAAAATGTGCTACGAGCTTCGAAAGACCCCTTTGCTGGCTCCGCCTAGGGCTCACTCCACCAGGGTGGTGGCGGCATCAACAGCCTTTTTCAAGGGCATCGCGCTAAAAGACATCTGCAGAGCGGCGACCTGGTCATCCTATGACACCTTCGCCAACCATTATGCCCTACACCGGGTATTCCAAGAGGATACCCGCCTCTCGACAGCGGTCCTTTCAGGGGCAAGCTGCACATAAATCAATTACCCACCTCCTTACTTGGGTTACTGCTGGGTAGTCACCTATTGTGGAGCACCCACAGGGACCACTCGAAGAAGAAAGAGAAGTTACTCACCTGTAGTAACGATGGTTCTTCGAGATGTGTCCCCGTGGGTGCTCCAGCACCCGCACATCCTCCCCGCTTCGGATCTCTGTCTGGTGTTTTTCAGGAGCATCCGAGGTGGTTAGTCACGGAACTGGCGGGGACCGGATTGCGCATATAGCCGGGGGCGTGCAAGGGAGCTGCGCGCGTCGGCACATGCGCGATCCAATAGAAACTGCTAGAAGAATTCCGATCTGCGGCGCCGGGCGAGCCCGACACCTATTGTGGAGGACCCACGGGGACACATCTCGAAGAACCATCATCACTACAGGTGAGTAACTTCTCTTTTTCATCAATATTCCACATGAGGATGGACTACAAGCTGTTAGGAACACTATCCCTAATGATGTTACAGCTCACCTGATGATATTTGCCATTAAGTGCCAGCAGTGCTCCTCTGCCATGTATGTTGGCAAAATCAGATGATCTCTGCACCAAAGGGTAAATGGATACAAATCTGACAGCAGGAACGGTAAACTGTAATTATTTTGAAATAGCGGTTGTGCTGAGTAGGTGCGAGGATAGTTATTTTGAAATAATGGCAGTTATTTCAAAATAACTTTGCTGTGTAGACCTACTGTTAGAAACTAACAAATGTATTAGGTCATGAGCTTTCATGAGGACAACTCACTGTGGTTCTGCCCAGAAAAACTCATGACCTTATGCATTTGTTAGTCTCGAGGGTGCCACAGGACTGCTTGTTGTATGTGAAGCTGCAGATTAACATGGCTAGCCCACTGAGACTATTAGATTACTTGATATATTAAATGCCTCTAAAGTGCTTTTAGTGCCATATAGGGAACATCTCAGTAAGGGCAAGTCTATACAATCCCAGAAGACTGTCTTGCTCAGGGTCGATCTTCTGGGGTTCAGTTTCATGCATCTAGCAGAGATGTGCAAAATCAACCTCCCTTGGGTTGCAGTCGACCCCTGTACTCCTCATGAGAAGTGAGAAGTAAGGGAGGTCAACAGGAGAAACTCTCCCATCAATCTTCCCCTTTATAGACAGCCAAGTTAGCTGAGCACAGATTTGTTGATATTAGCTATGTAGTTGGTACTGCTGGAATTGTGTATCTGTGGGTCTTAGACTTTCTTAGTCTAGTGTGGACATAGCCCAAGTGTGGGGACTGTATTCACCTAGAATGCAGTTTTTCCCAGATAACGTGTTTTCAGGCCTGCACCTGAATCGTGTCCCATAAATTTGTGTTTTACTTCAACCAGTCTGTTTGCTTTGTGTGTATGCGAAGCCCCTCCACAATAACGGAAACTGTTGCACACCTTAGATATTGTCTGGTAATTTAGATTGTTTATGCAAAGTATATCCAGGAA